>NC_058368.1:154482842-155775342 GCF_018350175.1 Felis catus | reverse complement strand
AAATTGCTTAAGAGGCAGAAAAACATCATTAGGAAGCTAGTTTCCTAGCTAAATAGCCCAGATTTGACAATTAACACATATGTTTTTAAACTAAAACATTTTATGTCTAAAAACAACTGAGAGCTGGGGAGATCTTTTCCTGCCCTTTGCTCTCAGCACCATCATGATACTGTGAGGCACAGGCATGAGACATTTTGAACTTTTAGTATGATACTGCTTTGTTTACATAATTTCATCACTTCTCGTCATTCTCTGAGAAGTTTCTACACAAGATTTGAGGTCATAGCATGACATTTATTTTTAAACAGCGTAAGGCAGTTATCTCATCATATTGGTCTACAGAGGTATGACTTGTTGACTGTCTCATATTATACTTTATTTGCCATTACTGTGTCCGGTTTCTTGGGAGGAAAATTAAGTTGTGATTAAAGTTGGCAAATAGTTGTGATTTTAAAAACAAGGTCTTGTAGTGCCATATTTCAGGTTCTTACTATTTTTCTTCCTCAATACACATATTATAATGCAAAAACTTTAAGCCATTATGAATTTTTATATGTTTTATGTACACCAAAGGGTCACAGATGGTAGAAAGATTTGTTACCATGAGGTAGTGTAGCATTTTGTGATTATAAAATTAATCTGTCTCTAAATCTGTTTAAAGAGTTTTTGCCATCTAATGAGCAATATAAATTATTAATATTTTCATGTTCTTGGGGACATTCACAGCCATAATTTTACCAACACAGCTGTTTGACCTGGTGACATCATGTTTTGCATATTTTTGCATTTTAATGAGTTACTCATTTAAAAGGTTACAAAGAAACCATAACTCATAGGTAATTAAATTATTTAGCAGAAGAAGTATGAGGAGATCTTCTGACATAGGTCACTGTTGGAAGAGAAATTCATAGCTGTACTCAGTTGCACCTGTTTATTAGGAGGTAGATATGTATATATAGAAGCTTTCCCTTTAGATTATGAAATGATTTTACTCGTTGAAATATTTGAATGTATACAATACACAAGCACACACATACACACACACATGTCCAAGAAGTTCATTTTCATTGTGATGGAGTAAGTTTAACCGTTACTCTTAATAACAAACATAAGCATAGTTTACCATTTAGGATTAACAATCTTTGAAAGTCTAGCTAGATTGGATTAACAAATATCTTATCATAATGCTTTCCTCTGTTTGTTTGTTTTTTCCTTTTCATATTCCTCTTTCTCTTGAAGAATAAAATGATTCCATATAGACCTTTTAGAGATTTATACTTAATTCTGATTTGGAATTTTCTATTAAATGGAAATATCTTAAAATGAAAGGTGACTCATAGGTATAGCACTGTGTCTATCACAGTACTTGGTTAATAGTAGGTGCTTATTAAATATTTGTAGTATGAAATCAGTGTTTAATGAATTACTGATTCAGTGAATACTTGGGATACTTGGGATCCTTCTTTATGTCCTCATGCTTGCAAGTGGACTCTAGAACCATAAGCAAAGCACTCAGTTTGTTTCTTGAAAAAACAAAATTGTTTTAAACATGTTTTAATTGGGGGAAGAAAGAAAAAGGTGGCATATTTGAAGATAAAATGATTTATGTACTATAGTTTTTAAGCAGATTTTAGGAGTAACTTGAAAACTAAGGCATATGTTTGCATGGTATATGATTGGATCAAAATGATAATATTTTGAAAGACCTCGAGCCTACCATCTATAACTATGATATTTACACAGCTTTATAATGGATTTTAATAGGAAGCTAGGAGAATATTGGACTTTCATTTAACCCTCTAAGGCATAAAGGCATAACTATCTTATTCTAAAAGATAAATTTGTCCATCTAGGTCTTCTTGGGACCATGCAATAGAGGGGTATGTCTGTAAGACCCCTTATATCCACTTAGGGATTTGATCTGTCATTGGCTGGCAACAGTTGTAACTTGTTACTTTTTAGTTTAATGTGTAAATGCATGTCTGTGTGTGTGTGTGTGTGTGTGTGTGTGTGTGTGTGTGTGTGGTTTTTTTTATGAGAATGAAAAGCAAAGAATATAAAAGATTTCCTAATGCTGCAGTATTAAATCACATTTATGTCCTTGATAATGAATGGCGAATGTTTTTTTATGAAGCTGTTGTGGATGTATGGAATGCTTTAATAAATAAAATATTGGTGATTAAGAGAAAAAAGTTGTGGTGTTTAAGCATCACAATGTTCTAGAACCTAGGAAAAGTTAGATACAAAACAGGCAATAATGTAGGTAAGTGCAAAGTGAATCTTTTAAAATAAATAGCACTTGGATGACCCGGGGTGTCAGAACCAGAGACAAGGGTGTGTGTTTGTCAATATATCCTTCATGTTTTACAGACTCCTAAGGGAACAAGGGAAGATACAATTTCACCTTTTCTGTGCCAAAACATTTTAATTATATCTTCTTCCAACTATAGCGGTTCAGTAACCAAGGAGCTGACATTGATGCATGTGTTGATAAAGCTGCAAACATTCAAAATGAGATTAACAAAGATTTTGAGCAAAGGGTGACAGCTAATTTTGCACAGTATTCTGCATCTGATTCAGGCCAGCATAATAATAGAATATTTTATAACTGTTTTGTTATTCAAAAGGACTTTTATGATGCATTTATATTTGTGGGTATCTTTGTATCATACTTAAAAATTATCTATCCTGTGGCTAAAACTATTTTCACATCTATGTTCAAATGCAGAAACAGTATTAAAGGGAAAAAGCTCTCATAAGTTGTGGGTTTTTGGGTTTTTTGTTTTTGTTTTTTGTAATCATACTTTACCCTTAGCACTCTTTGCCTTTATGTTAAATGATCTTGAGCATACTAGTTCGGGAAGGTATGGAGATGGTGAACATATATTTTCTACTATTGCTTAGTATACATTAATAAAATGGCCAAGAAAAGTTATATTCAACTTATTTAATTAATAAAACTGTAGTTTCTTTATGTTCTTGAGCTCCTTTGAGCACATTTCAGTGTATTTCTTTTTCTTCTATTCTCTGCTTGAAGGCAGCTGACAGTCTTCTTTCACTTTTCTTTTTGTTTGTGAAATTTTCCTTTTTTTTTTTTTTTTTTTTTTATCCACTCACTTCTCCATCTGCTTTCACTTTTGTTTGCTTGGGCCGTCTCTCATCCCAACTTGATAATGAGGAATGCAGTGTGACCCTGACCTCTATCAGCCCATGCATGACCTTCTGACTCTACCATATAACCTTTGACCTTCTCTTTGACAGCTTGATTAATTACCCTGTGTTATGATTTATGAGTAAGTGCTATGTAAAAATAATAGACAACAGGTGGTCCTCTGAAAACTTTTTGTGGCATGTTTTCTTTTACTGACTAACTTGATGAGCTATTTGAAGTTGGAAACTTACTGGAATAATCTATGTTGGTCTATATTATGGTATTTTTATACATGGAACACGACATTAGAATGTAGGGAGCTACAAGTTAAAACATGTTCATGACAAACATTTTACAAAATATTGGCTGTTACCTAAATGCACACTGGTAGGAAGCACAAAACGGAGTCAAGTGACATTTTAGGTGTTTCAGTCCCAGGTCACGTCTTGAGAAAATTGCTGAAATAATGGAGGGGGCATTTTTCAAGCAGTGCTGCAGCTCCAACAGCTATGTTTACTTTAACGCTTCACTAGTGACTTCTGATTGGTTGTCATGACCTCATCTCACTGTTGCACCTAGAATGTTGCAACAGTGACATAGACATACCCTTGTTGTGAAAAAGATGAGAATAAACACAACATACATCTTTCAGAAAAGATGAATGGGCAGTGGTTTGTCCATTTTAACCATGGGTAGATGTAGTTTATAGATAAAACACTTGGGTTTCATTTCCCTTGAGGATGAGCACCTTTTTTCTTTCAAACCAAGCAGATAGAATGCTGAACTTGAAAAATATGATTGATAAATCTGTGTAAAATGATCTTTTACAGAGCTTTGGCTGGACACCAAAACAGACAGTTCCACAGGTCAAAGGATTCTACTCTGGCCCCTGACCTCTTTGGTCACATGTGGCTTGCAGTATTGGCAGGTTAATATGCAGAGCTGAGTACTTGCACCTGATTTGTTATTTAACCAACCACAAGAGATTTGAAAAGATGTAGAATTTGCTCCTGTTTTCTATTTTCCTTATAACTGGTAATTAATAGGCAAATTAAGTTGGATAAATCTTAAGTTTTAGCAGGATTTCATTGGGATCAAAGTACATTCAGGTTTTGGTCAGGCATTTAAGAATGTTATCTATTTGTAGAATCTTCTTGACAAGTACCTTTCTATACTGATTTAATTTCTTTAGCAAGGTTTCCTCTTCAGTTCTTTGTGTTTGGCATCACCTATCTGTTTTAGACCTCTGACCTAAGCCATCATTTGTTGATTGAATGATAAATGGACTATTATTTATTAGTAAGTGCATCTATGGACTTCAAAGTAAAGGAGGCCTGGAGGCCTGTGTATTCTGTTTAAATCACAGCAAACCCTTGTACTGAATAAAATACTATGTCTAGCAATACAATTTTGAGGGTTTCTGAGTAAGATTCCGTGGCTTATACCTTATAAACACAGTTCTGAAAATGAAACTACAGTTATAGCTACAAAGGATAGAAAATGGAATGAGATAAATGAAAGAGATAAAGCTTACTTTTACCAATATCTGTCCTCTTGATCACTTTCTTGATCTTCTACTAGACTGTACACTCAAACATAAGAGTTAATTAACAACTTTATATATGCTTTGTCTCTTGAAATGTTGGATATTGGAATTGATTTGGGTAAATCATTATGCAAGATGCCAGAAGTCTTATTTATTTAGTTGTGGAATGTTAGATAATCATTTTCATCATTTTGTGTTGTTAAAGATGTTTCCATGGATGTTTGAAATGACCTGCCTTTTCATCTTATAGCATGTTAGCATGAATAATTAAATATAAAAGGAATACTTCAGTATAAAATGTTTAAGGTTGTAAGCATTTGTTATGGGAGCTTCTTTGTTAGAGTGGCAATGCATGGTTCTTTTATGATATTATATTCATGTATATGTAATACATATATTTCATAAAGTTTGCTAAAACTTTATGGGTACATTTGTTAAAGGTCAAAATAAGATCTCTTTTTTTTAATTTCTGTGTGTATTGATTGAGTTTTGGGGAATAGGGAGAATTTTTTAAATGGCATTTATTCTGATTTTTTAAGACATAAATGGATAGGGCATTTAAAATAGCTAAATTGAACTATTCGTATGTTATGTGCCTTGTTTTACTTTGAGTATTTACTTTGGTACTTTGATTTCAATATATTAATGTTGACATGGCAAAAATCTCTGTACCTTTATTATATAAAGGAATTTTTGGACAGTATTTATATTGACAGAGAAAAGGAGGAAAAGATGAAGTTTCACTACACATCTGTGGTTACAGCATAAAAGTGGAGGAGTTTATTTTGTTCCTCCAATTTTCTGTTCCTCATGATAAAATGGTTATTAATGGTTTCTGTGAATATTGCATTAGTTAATTTATCAGGAAAATTTTAATTGAAAAATGTAAGTTTTTCACAGAATGGCAATTGAATTTGCAACAAAGGCATTTATTAAAATTAGCTTTCATTTCTGCAGAAAATATTCCTGAATACTTCTTGATTGTTATTCCATTAATTAAATTGGCGGTGTGAAATATCTAAATGATAAAATATTTTCTAAATAATTCAGGATTTAAAGAGAAGCATTCATTGTTTGAAATCTAAATGCTAAAAATTCTTTAATTGATTTATATAGTGGTGATTTAAAAATAGAATCATTTTTCATCAGTTGATGCCTCGGTGAAAAATTGACATTGTGTCTTTATAAAATTGGACAAATGAGTCATGTAATTTTCAGTTACATAATCAATAACTTAGACAAATACTACTTCTTTGATGATTTATGTGTATCTGCTTTTTATACTTATTTAGATAGGACACATCAAATTTCAGAGTTCATTTAAAATCAAGTAGGCACAATAATTTTTCAATCCATGATTTCCAAAAATTGAAGTAAAATCAGGCTCAAATAAATATGGTATTATGAAAATAATGTGTGAAGTTAAAAACATAGGGCAAAATTTTATCATTCTAGGGACTGTAAATTTTGTCTAAAGAGTTTACCTTTATTTGGAATTTATTCATGGTACAAAGGTGATGCTCACATTCTATCAATTTATTAAAGTCCCACTTTGTTACACAGAGTTTGATGTTTTCATATTATCATTAAAATGCAGTCCATCACTATTTTCATTTCTAAGAGTTCAAGATTCTTTTTTAGGTTTGCCACTTGTAACTCATGTAAGTATGAGACACTGTGTGCATGTGTGTGTGCGCGTGCGTGCGCGCGCGCGTGTGTGTGTGTGTGTGTGTGTGTGTGTGTGTGTTTAATGTTCAATTCACTCAGAGAAGACAGGGAAGAAACATGACAGGAGACCACTTACTCACAGTACAGAATCTAGTAAGGAGGCAATTTTCTTTTTGGCCTATGGTGACCTTTTTTGACTATGTTCCTTACACCAGAAGACAGTGTATGAATGCCTCTATTTCACCCTGTTTAGCAGAGTGCAACAGTGTTCTTTAACTTACTTTTGGTGGGAGGAGAAGTTATAGCTGAAATTTGAGAAGGGCATGAAAAGTTGTAAGAGGCACAAGGAAGAGGGGTAGGAACTTCCTTCAAATGTGATTTTAATAACTAGTCAAGTGTGTCCAACTGTAGAAAATCACCAAGTGACAATCTGTCTACCTGACAGTGATCACAATGAATTACAAGACTTTTGAATAGCTATACAGATTAGAATAAAGCAGGATCAAATAAAATATCTTTTGTTGGTAAAACTTTGACTTCCCAGCTAAGATACTTCAAAACAAAACAAAACAAACAAAAAAAAAACCCTTATCGTGTACTTTGATGTAGAACGCTTAAATTTTAAAATAGGTGAAGTATTTTATAACTTTTCATAAAACTTGTGTTTATATAGAAGTTTTATTTGAATATAGATTAAAGAATATGTGGTATTTTGTTAATCAGTTTGGTATGTGTTATTGTGTAGTTTTCATATGTGTAAGACAACTATATCTTAATTAACAGTCCTATCACTAACATCACAACTTCAGTGAACTCCACAATCTACAAACCATATCATGGTTTTAGAAAATAATATCAACTGATTGAGTAAAAAGGAAGATTGAAAACTCCTAATGAAGTTTTTACGTAGATTGTGAAATTGACTATTAACAACACCAAGTCAAGTGCAGTGGTATAGCATATTTAAAAATAAGATAATGGAGTCTGTGCTAATATTACTCTATTATTAGTGTATCACTTTTTTTTTAGATCATCTTATGGTTGATTTGGCAAAAAACAAATTTTAAAGTTGAAGTAGTTCTACAGTTATGGTTTTGTAAAAAGTATATCATTTTCTTTTTCACTGAGGATGAGATTTTTTTTTAATTTTACTTTCCATGGCTCTTACATGTTTTTATCATAATCTAATACCTTTCTAAAATAGGACCTTACAGGATTTCGTAAGGCAAAATTGGGACATCCACAGTACAGAATTGAATAGGAAATATAAGGTATCAATGGCTTCACAAATTTATGTTACACATGCTTGTCAGTGGAAATTGGTTATTCTTCTCTATTTTCTTGTGGTTAGATTATTCTATCAGTTATAACTTAATATAAATACCAAAAGTTTTCTTAATTATAACCATAGAAATGTTTTCTTTGCTAGAATTGTCATACAGGAAAACATTTCTAAAACTTTAAAGAAGGTGTAAAAGCTCAGTAAGCTGTACTTTAAACTTTGGGACTTGTTTCCTGGAACTGGTCCCTAATAAAGAGAAATTCTTATGGTAGTTAAAAGTGAAAACATTTCAGGATTAAATAATTGCTTCCACACATTATAGTAAGACATTAGTTTATTTTGTTGTATGAAAGATGAGAGGTGGAAAAAAATACAAGTTGCACAGGTAGACATTATATGTTTCTGCTATTAGAGACATGTAAATCTGTAGAATGTGTTAGATTAAATTTATGCCTTAATTGCTTATTCTTTCTTGAATTCAAGCAAATAAAAAATGTTCATTAAATTAATGTGCAATGTAAGGGAAACAAAATCTAACAAAATGTGGTCTGATATTTAAACTTCACTTGCAAAGAGGCTATTTTCTCAAAATGGGTATTTAAAATTTAATGTGGTTTGAAAGCGTACTTTTTATTTGATTATTTATTTCAATTATTTGGGGGGTTCTGCAAGACCTGAAATACTTTTTAAAAAATGGAACCTTTATAATCTTTATGTTACAGTTTTGTCTTTTTGTTCTTACCAGTAATCTCTGCTTATTTACATATACAATACAGGCAAACCATTTTAAACAACTTTTTGTTGGAAAAATTAAAACTATAGTCTTTTATAAAGAAATATTTTCATGAATATGCAACTATATTAAATCACTTTCTGTGAGATTTTACAGATTTTTTTGTGAATTGAGATGGTTTCTAAGATTAAATTCTGCTGCCTTCTTTGCTTTCAAAATAGGAAGGATATGGAGTAATAGTGCTGAATCCCAATGAAAACTATATTGAAGTAGAAAAGCCAAAGATACATGTACCGTCATCTTCTGATAGTTCAGATGAACCAGCAGAAAAACGGGAAAGAAAAGATAAAGTCTCTAAAGAAACAAAGAAGCGACGTGATTTCTATGAAAAGTATCGTAACCCCCAAAGAGAAAAAGAAATGATGCAGCTCTATATCAGAGTAAGTAATAAGATTGTAACTTTCCTTCATTATTTCTTTTCCTTTATTTGTATTTTATTCAGATGAGTTTATTTGATTAAAAGAAACTAAATTCTTTAATTTTTAACCACTCATTTCCCATGGTTGTTAACTCGGATGAAATGTTTTCTTTTTTAGTCAGTGTTACAAAACACGTCATTCTTATTTCAGTGTGATATTTTATTGAAGTCTCAAAAGCAATTAATAATGCACTGTTCAAAACATCAGTCTTCATCTTGGGTGGTAATGGTTTTAATGCATTGTTTTCCTATGAGCAACCATCCATCCACGGTGTTTCAGCTTAACTTCTGAAGGCAGATGGAAGGAGGTAGAGTAATTAATATCTTAATAAATATTTAAACTAGAATAGTTTAGGGATAGTGTAATGAGGGAACTCTCTCCTTTGCTCTTTTCTTACCCGGTGAACCTTTGCACTTTGTGATGCTAGCAGCATGGGATCGTTATAGTAGTGCTACCCAAGGAGTTCTAATTCGTAGGGGGAAAAACAATTTTATTTGCACTTTGACACATTCTGCTTGATATACATACTGTGAATTGTATATTTGAGACAGATTTATGCAATTTTCAAAGCCTGCATTATGGGTCCTAGAAATATAATTTAATAGTAAAGCATGTCAGAAATGCTACTGTGTGAGTAAAGTAGTAAATTGATATGTTCTTTAAAAGTGAGCAATTCAGAACATTTAAACATAGACAAATTAACACTTTATAAATTATATTGTAAGATGGGAGTGAAGTTTCAAATTATTCAGTTTGAGCTATTTTTACATTTCCTTTAAAAGCTCACTAATAAAATATTTCATACCATCTTTAGCCGGAATAGATGACTTTCTAAGTTATTTTCTTCATTCTAGTTCGTGTCATAATCACTATACTTTTGGGAATTAAACTGTGCACATTCAAGACTATAGGTCAGTTTGTTGAGTAAGTTAGTGCAGTTAAGCAGTACCAAAGCAGCATATAAATTCTTAAGACCCAAAAAATGTATTCAGATCAAGAAACCCTAAAGTCCATCATACAGTGACTCAAGTAAAAGTTAGTCACATTGCAGTATTTGCATTTCTGAAAAGCATCTCACTATTTAATATATTATTAAACAGTGATTAGATTGGAATCAAGTGCTTGCTTGTTCTGATAGAGTTATGTTACCACTTTTCTTTCCTATGGCTGCATAATGGTCGTGATGTCACCTTCTTCTCTATCCGTTGTACTCAGCTTCCTAATTATATGATCCAGTCTGTCAACCACCATTTTAGGACAGTTAAAAAAAAAAAATAATTCTGATATCCAGATTTCAAAAATGAATTGTAAAAGTTTTTGAAATCTACAAACCATTAAAAGTATTCATTTGCTTATGTAAAATGCAAAAAACAGTGATTTTGTGTATTAAGTTGTTTTTATTTTTTCTTAAACAGTTTCCTTTATTTGGCTATATGTATAGATTAAGCATCTATTTCTGACACATGTATTGTGGGTTTTATATCCTCTGTTTTCTCTATCTCTTGTCAGCATTGCTTGGATACTTTTCTTTTGTTCTCTTGTGTGTGTGCATTTTTTGTTTGTTTTCAAATATATTTCATTTAAAACAGCCTCTATTTAGGAGCCCCAGTGGCCTAATGGATAAGGCATTGGCCTCCTAAAACAGCCTCTATTTTATATATATGTGTGTATATTAAAGGGAGAATTTTTTTTTAATTTTGCTTCATTTCTTAGATGTTATTTGAATTTATTTATTTTTTATTTAAATCCAACTTTGTTAACATACAGTGTAGTCTTGGCTTTAGGAGTAGAACCCAGTGATTCATCTGTTAACATATGAGACCTAGTTCTCATCCCAAAAAGTGCCCTCCTTAATGCCCATCACCCATTTAGCCCATCCCCTCACCCAGCTCCCCTTCAGCAACCCTCACTCTGTTCTCTGTATTTAGGAGTCTCTTATGATGGTTTGCCTCCCTCTCTATTTTTATCTTATTTTTCCTTCCCTTCCCCTATGTTCATCTGTTGAGTTTCTCGAATTCCACATTTTGCTTCATTTTAAAGATCTCTCTTTCCCTTTGTTTTTTTTTTTTCTTTAATTCTTTTAGCTCTTTTACACTGCTGCCATTTTGTGCTTCTTATCATGTCTTTTTCCTTCTTTCTTGTGCCATTTCACTCATCAGTCTCAGCTTCCATTGAAAGCACTTAAAGCAAAAACAGACTCATTTAGATAACACAACTATATACCTGATAGTCTTAGTTATGAGTGTCATTTTTCCTTAATAAATACCCTTTCTCTTAAAATCTTTTGGAATTGTGCAAAAAAGTAGAAGTGAGGTGGTACTCTTCAAACATACTTCTAGATGGTAAGGTGTGATCTTGTGTTGAGGAAGACAAGAATTGTTCGTGTTGTATATGGTGGGTGAATTCTTAGGTAATTTTGATCCACTTAAGAAGTGATTTCTTCTTGTACACTCCTTCCCACTACATGTCTCCAAAAAGTGTAATTTTCAGGCACAGAGCATGGTATGTGATGGGGAAAATTAGCATTAATTTATATACTTCTTGGAGCACCTGGATGGCTCAGTTGGTTAAGTGTCTGCCTTCAGCTCAAGTCATGATCTCGTGGTTCGTGAGTTCGACCCCACATTAGGCTCTCTGCTGTCAGCACAGAGCCCACTTCAGATCCTCTGTCCTCCTTTCTCTCTGTCACTGCCCCACTCGCTCTGTCTCTGAAAAATAAACTTTAAAAAAAAGATTTAACTTAAATACTTCTTAACCATTTACATTTTGAAATTGATTATTCATTGGAATAATCCCATAAGAGGATCAAATATTTTTATCTTTATTTTATAGTTAAGGAAACCGTTGCACAGATGGCTCATTTTTGTCTAGGATCACATAACTAGTAAGTGGTAGAACTAAGTGTTGAAACCAGGACTTCTAATTATTGTAGATTCTTGCTCCCTTTCCTCTTTATCACATTGTTCTAACCAGTTGGAAACAAAATATATACATGAAATATGAATTTTAAACCAATTTAATAAAAGCATGATATGATATACTAAATGACATCTGATGATTAATAGATTTTTGATCAGTTACTTAATAGATGCTATTAAATATTTATAAGCAACATATATAAAACATTTATATTATGTAAGTAACAAATATATATAAATATATGTATGTGTATACATATATATTCTCTTTTAATAGGGTCACTAATATTGATCTAATTTTACATGAGAAGACTGTGAGTCAAAACTTAGTAATTTTTCCAAAATCTCATGACTTTGATTGTAAACTTCATGAGGGCAGGGACTTAGTTGTCTTTTGCTCACTGTTATATCCCCAGAGCTCAGAACAAAGTCTTCATAATAAATATTTGTAGAACAGAGCCTTCACAATAAATTTCTATTTGGTAAATAAGGTGGTGAAGCCAGGATTAAAATACCAATGTTTTTACTGGTCCAGCATCAATATATATCCAGCATCAATAAAGTATGCTACTTGATCTTCTGTAAGGAAACATTCAAACAAACCAAAATAAACAAAATTACATTGTTGGTCACCTACCTCAGTCTATTAGCTGAGAATACATTACAAAAATTGATGATAAAAAGTCAGTTCCTCAATATTTATATGATACCTTGATCTGTATATTTTCATCTGAATATATAAAAGTGGGATATCCTGTTTTCTTTTTTAACTATATCATTTTATTTTATTTTTTTTTTACCTGAAGTTGATTTTTTTTACTTTATTTTTTTATTTTATATATGAAATTTATTGTCAGATTGGTTTCCATACAACACCCAGTGCTCATCCCAAAAGGTGCCCTCTTCAATACCCATCACCCACCCTCTCCTCCCTCCCACCCCCCATCAACCCTCAGGGATACAGGAGTACTGATGCATAGGGGCACTTGTACCCCAATGTTTATAGCAGCACTCTCAACAATAGCCAAATTATGGAAAGAGCCTAAATGTCCATCAACTGATGAATTAACTATATCATTAAGATAGTAAAATTATGGATGAAAATGGAAATACTTCATGCCAACCTACTGCGATTTCTGTTTTACACACTTGCTCATGAGAGTAGAGCCAAGTTGTTGTACTTGGTCTATGCTGCACACACTTTGTGCTTTATGGGAACTGTAACGTTGCTTCCTATTCTTTCCTCTCATCCAAATTCTGTCCATGTTGTAGTACCCAGCTGAAATCTCACCTTTTCATATCACCGTAGTCAATAGTTTCCTTACTGTGACTCATGGATGTTACTGTGAATGGTTAACTTATGTGGAATTTATCATGTGCTGTCTTGAGATATCTCTGTGTTTTTGTTTCATAATATTATCAACATTTATTTTTTTATGCCTTTCCTCTAGATCTCCCCATAATCCTAGAGATCTTTGAGCATGTTTTATAGGTCAATCCTTAAGAATAAACAGGTGTGGGCTAATTTTTACAGTAGTATAGAGCATACTATGAAGGAGTCAGGAACTGATAATAAACCCACTCACTGGAATCCGTACCCCTGTAAGGAGAGCAGAGCAAAAAGACTAGGCCTTAGTCTAGGGACACCTAAATAAGGTGACTTGCAGCATAAATAGGGTTATTCTGGTATCAGACTGGATCATAAGAGGACAAGTACTCAGACTAAGGAAGATCAGTTAAAAGCACTGTACAGTATGTAGGTGGAATATAGGCAAAACTGACTGGATGCTGACCTATGTAATACTGAGTTAGAATTGCTTGAAAATCTCTTCCCTAAGAGATGTAGCTGTGGGCTGTGGTGATAGGAAGTAAAGAAGAGAGATTAGACCCTGAAGGTTAAAAAAAAAAAAAAAATGCTGGGAGTGGAAGAGGGAAAGAAATGACATGGCCAGAGAAGGAAAACTCCACGTGTGAAAGAGACATTTACAGAATAAGACTCTTGGCATAGCCTGGCATTACACATTGAAGATACTCAAATATTTATGGCTTGATTGCTTGTTGACATCGATCAAAAATCTCATCCCTTAACATGAGAGATATTTGGTGTCTAGTTTTCTGACGGTTTTTTTCGGCATGTGCGTGAATTTTTGCAATTGTTCAGAAACAGTCAACTCATAAACTAACTGAAGCTTTCTTTTAAAAAATATGTTTTTGACACTCTGACTTGGGTTATGTTCAAAATATTGGTGAAGGCTGATAAATATCCCGTCTTCTCCTCTGTACCTGTTCTCTTCTGTGCTAATGCCACTGGAGCCATTTCTATCTTGTGTTTTAGCAACCAGATTTTATTTATATTACAGCCAATGATTGTATAATCTCTGGAACCATTTTACATTCCTAGTATATTTAAGTATTTGAATTTCTTTTTTCTGGAATCTAGTAAATAGCCAAAAACCTCACTTCAAGTTTTTGTAAATATCTAGTATTAACAGGCAGAAATAAAGTAGAATCCAGGCCTAAAACTTTAAGTTTAGCAAAGTATAATTTTATTTTATATACTAAATGAGTATAAATAGATATGACTAACTATTGGATTATGTAGCACATTTCTGATGCATTAGAAGCAGAGCTTGAGAGATCAAAGTACTTACTGTTTCATGTGGCAACTTTCCTTAAGTATGAAATAATGTACTTTCTGGCATATATTATGGCTTATTAAGGGGATTGATTTGGTCTAGGCAATAAACATCATGTCAGACATGCCTGGCAGGAAAACCTGCTTAATATGTTTTGTAATAAGACGGAATTTTTTGTTCTCGAAAACATCTGCCAACTGAATTCAAGAGTGAAGACAGAAAATGTCATCAATTTAGTGGTAATCCTATAAATTTAGTTTCTTTCTGAGCAACACATCGCAAGATACACAAATTTCCCAGTGTTAATCACCACTGGTTATAGTACTTTGTAAAACGATGAAACAAAAACATTTTATTTTTATATAATGTGTTAATTAATTCATAATGAATTTTAATATTTCAACTGATAAAATTTTAACAAGCATCTTGCCAACAGATCATTTTTTAAAGCATCTGTTTTTTAATGTGTTGGGTTGAGAACTGAGTCAAATGGCTAAATATGTACATATATTCTTTTTAAAAACATATTTCTACCCCCATAATTATAGATACACTATTTTTTCTCCTTAGACCACCAGGGGCTGCTGCTGTTCATACTGTATATTGCTTTCCTCTGAAACTGAGTACCCCCCACACTGCATCTTTTCTCTCTTCCTTTTTCCCCCCCTTAGGCCCAAATCTTTTAATATATAACTGGAAAGGAAAAATAATAGGCTTAGCTAACAATTTAATAACCAATATAAGAGTTTATATTTTAAACATTTTCTACAGTCCAAGACATTTACATTTTTCCAAATGAACTTAAAACCAGTAGTCATTGAAGGCACACAGTGATACTAATTATTTTATTTCCTCTTCAGAGTGTCTGAAATAACTTTCAGAATCATCCCCTTTGCAGAGATATAGTCTGGAGATGAGATTACATGTATAGAATCTGAATGACCTGATTTTGAATCCCAGTTTTCCATGTAATATAGTGTGATTTCAAGTAAGTTAATTTCCCTTTGCCTCAGTTTTTTGGTCTAAAAAGTGGAATCATAATAATACATGTAAAGTGAACATAGTTTCTGACACATAGTCTTGGGCCTTCAGGGTCAGTTAATAACATCCTGTCTTCTCTCAAGTTCAAAATCAACTCAGAAAGTATCCAATTCTCAGGGTTTCTAGCTTTTGAACCGTTCAGTACCTTGTACCAGAAATAATACCTCTGTGTTACCTTCCTGAGTTTGGAACCCAGTGAGCAAAATGACAAAAAATCAGACAAAAGGAGATCAAAACACCAGCTTTTTGGGACACTTGAGTGATTAGTGGGTTAAGCATCTGACTCTTGATTTCAGCTCAGGTCATGATCTCACAGTTTGTGAGTTTGAACCCTTCATCAGGCTCTGCACTGACAGTGTGGAGCCTGCTTAGGATTCTCTCTCTCCCTCTCTCTCTCTCTCTCTCTCTGCCCTTCTCTCATGTGTACTCTAGCTCAAAATAAAAAATAAACTTAAAACAGAAACAAATACCAGCTTTACTAATTGATAATAGTTCAAATGGAAGCTGTGGCTTAGATCTGTGACTAAATTTAGATTACCTAATATATTTCCCCCTGAAAAGAATTTTTACCCATTTTCCAAGCACCCCCACTTTGCCTTTCACATAATAGAAAATAAGCTGAAATGCATCCTTTTTGCAAGTAGATTTGAAAGATGCCCAGAAAGGCTGAGTTGAACATTCTGTTTTTTCTCCCAAATGTACTATATCAAGTAAGTCACTTCCCCTATGAGAGAGAGAGTGAAGGGTAGTGAAAGAAATTGAGAATGCCACTCTAGGTGAATGTCTCCACCTGAAGCCAGGAGAGAAGTGGATCCCACCTGACAAAGTTAGCCCCTAATTAAAAGATCGCTTTTGGGGCGCCTGGGTGGCTCAGTCGGTTGAGCGACCAACTTGGTTTCCGCTCAGGTCATGATCTCATGATTCATAAATTCAGGCCCCACATCGGGCTCGCTGCTGTCAGCCTGTCAGCTCGGAGCCCACTTTAGATCCTCTGTGTCCCTCTCTCTGCCCCTCCCCCACTTGTGCTCTTCCCCAAATAAATAAATACATTTTTAAAAGATCATTACTAGTTACACTTGCATTTTCTAACAACCCAGTAAAGCAGTATTAAAATATTATCATTAAATGTTCACTACAGATTACCTTAGTTTCTTTAAGATTTTTGTTTAGGGGCACCTGCGTGGCTCAGTCAGTCGAGCATCAGACTCTTGATTTCAGCCAGGTCATGATCTTCTGCTTTGTCCAGACTTGCTTTGGGTTCAGTGCTGATAGTGCAAAACCTGGTTGAGATTCTCACCCTCTCTCTGCCCCTCCCCCACACGTGCTGGTGTGCTCAGTGCATGCACACTCTCTGTGTCTCTCTCAAAAATAAATCAGTAAACTTAAATACATTAAATTCTTTTAAAAAAAAGATTTTCATTTAAAAGGTAAACTGATCAAACTGGATTATAGGAAAAGTAGCCACAAAATTGTTTCATTTTAAAGCACTTAAAGGGCCTTAATTCTGTTTTAATCATCAGAAATCAATCTTTATGTTTTCATGTTTCATGTTACCAAAGCCTAGTAAACGGTAGATTTTTAATAAATATTTGATGAATGAATATTTGAATAAATGCTTGCTTACATGAACCTACAAAGCAAAAGAGACAGACCTTTCACTATATCAATGTGCTCTTTGATATTGACTAGTATGATAGTTGAAAGAACTCTGATACTCTGTATGACTGACATATACTAACACTCAGAAAGTTAGTCCATTGTTCTATAAACCCACTTAACAACCCTGCAAGCCCACCATGCCATGGAGAAGATGGAGGAGTTTGTGTATGAGGTCTGGGAGGGACACTGGAGGGTCAACCCCTATGACACACTCCCCGGCTGGCTGAAGGACAATGACTACCTGCTACATGGCCACAGACCGCCAATGCCCTCCTTCTGGGCTTGCTTCAAGAGCATTTTCCGCATCCATACAGAAACTGGCAACATCTGGACCCATCTGCTTGGTTTTGTGCTGTTTCTCTTTTTGGGAATCTTGACCGTGCTGAGACCAAATATGTACTTCATGGCCCCTCTACAGGAGAAGGTGGTTTTGGAGATGTTCTTTTCGTGTGCAGTGCTCTGCCTCAGCTTCTCCTGGCTCTTTCACACCATCTGTTGTCATTCAGAGAAAGTCTCCCGGACTTTTTTCCAAACTGGAGTATTCAGGGATTGCTCTACTGGTTATGGGGAGCTTTGTCCTCTGGCTTAAAGTCAGCAAAATAATTAGATCTTTAGATTTAGAACAGAAATTACAGTGAAGACCAGAATTGTGCATTTATCGGTTTTGTCTAGCCACTGGCCAATTTTGGTGAGGGATTCTGCTATAAATAGGATGTGGTGGAAAGAAAAAGAACTTCAGGATCAAAGAGAGGCATGTTGTAATCTTAATTCTTTGACAGGCTGTGATGTTAGACAAGTCACCTCTCTGAGCTTCAGTCTCTTCTTCTGTAAAGTAAGGATATCATACCTAATAGGCTGTTGTAAGGAATAAATAAGGTAAATTAATGCTTATGAAATCAACCAGTGGGATATCTACTATTTGGTATATCCCGTTTTCTTTATCTTCCCTCCTTACCCTCTTTCTTTCCCTTGGGAAATATGGGAAGAATTATGGCCAAATGAGGTCTTTTCCAATTGGTTTATAATCACTGCTTTTCAAACCTTTGGTCTCAGGACCCCTTTATATGCTTAAACATTATTAAGATCACTAAAGTGTTTTTGTCTACGTGGGTTATTATATCTATTCATATCTATGACAAAAAGAATTAAATTTGAAAAAGTATTTAAATATTTTAAAATAACAATGAGCCCACTCGATGATGACATAAATAACATACTTTTATGAGAAATGACTGTATTTTTTAAAACAAACAAAAACACATAGAAGTGTTGGCATTAAAAAAATCTCTAATGTCTGGCTTAGTAGACAACAGCTGAATTCCACTTCTGTTTCTGCATTCACTCTCTTGTGATATGTTCCTTGTCAACATTTATGAAGAAAGTTTGGCCTCACACAGATATGCAATTATAAAAGGAGGGAGAATTTTAATAACTTTTTCAGATAATTGTATATATTCTCCTTTGATGCTACACCAACACTCAACAAGAAGTAGTTTCTTAAAGATTACTTACTGTATGAATCTAAAACACATGTGTAAGTATTTTGTACTATTTTCATGAAAACTCATTGGTCTTTGTTGTACTTTGAATGGATCTTTTGCTTGTGAATGACTTTACAACATCATGTATTAGTCATTTGGAAAATAATGTATCATTGAACCCTATAGATCTTCCAGATATTGACGTATTTTATTAAGTAGTATCAAAAATTCCTTTCTAATACTATTAGAAAGGAATGCCATGTGCCAGTGGCATCTGCAAAGATTTTAAGAATTGAAAAACTATTAAGCTTATCAGGGAGGATATAAGTTTCCCCAAATTTTAATTTTTAGCAAGAAAGTTCAATTTTTATCATTAGCAACAAGCACCATTTGTTGTTTTTTCTTCAACTATCAGGCTTATTTTATTTTCAAGAAAATGGTTTCCAAATACCCAACCTGCATAATCATTGTTTGTTCATCAGTCTTACAAGTAAAAATCATCTTCTATTAAAAAGACAGCTACCTTAGCTCACAACTCATCCATTGCACAACTACTTTTCCTCTAGACTAACATAATTTGTTTTGCAGGTGCTTTATGTGTACCTTCTAGTTCACTCAGAATATTAAACAAACATATACTCTGGGGTTGAGATTTAATAAAAGTAATTTTACTGCTCCACCAACAATTTTTAAGTGAACTTGCTTCCACCCCCCACCCCCCACCCCCCCCCACCCCCCCCCGTTCAGTGTGTGGCAGTGAAGAATGCAATGACTGCTAGTATAGTTTGGTACCACTGCTGTGATCAGTGCTAAGTCACAGGCAGTTTTTCTCCATTGTTTTCTTCACTGTTAATGCAGATGCCAACACAGTGAAAAAGACACATAATGTTTTAGTATTATTATTTTTAATGTTTATTCATTTATTTTGAGAGAGAGAGTGTGAGCCAGGGAGGGCAATGGAAGGGAGAGGGAGAGAGAGAATCGCAAGCAGGCTCCACGCTGTCAGCGCACAGCCCAGTGCAGGTTCGATCTCACGAACAGTGAGATCATGACCAGAGCCAAAATCAAGAATCCGTTAATAAAGCCCCCCAGGTGCCCCTGTCTTAGTATCATGTGGATCCCCTTAAACTCTCAGAAACCTCTAGAGGTTTGCAAAGCACATTTCTAGAAGCACTGGCCTACTTCTCTTTTTTGGAGTTGAATATACAGGCAACCAAACAAAGCAGTTTATAAGATTAAAATAAGAACCATTTTTTAGTTGATACGTTAGGCAACATGAAAGTAGAACAATATGAGCAGCTATGTAATCTGAAATAGAGAAACTAGAACAGAGTACATCATTTCTTTCTTTTTTCTTTTCTCTTCTTTTCTTTTCTTTCTTTCTTTCTTTTTCTTTTTTAAAGACATTTGGGCCTATCCAGTTTTAACTCTTCTTATCTGGTCTCAGGGAGCACTATGTGTAGACTACTTCACCTGTTCTCCATCTTCCTCACCATCTTCATAGAAACTGAGATGTCAGTCCACATTGACCAGGCCATTGGAATTGGAGGACTTAGAATGTTTGTTTTCTTTTTCTACTGCTCAGGAACAGTAGAATAGAAGGCCCTGGAGAACCGCATGCCCATTTTGGAGCTTAGCAACCTACTTTTCATTTCCCATTTCTTTCCTCTAAAATGGGTGGCCTCTTGCTTCCCAGGAGGGCTCAGATATTTAGCCTGCTTTCCAGTTGAGGTCTAATGTACTACCAAATTCTACTAGTTCTGCACTGGTTCTGTCTCCCTGTTTTATGTTTGCCTTCCTTTGCAGTATACTGACTTTATAATGGTTAAGAGCTGGGTGCTGGTGTCTGTCACATGTGTACAGGGTTTTACACATAATATTCACTCAATAAATACTAGTTATAATTATTGTAATATTCTTAGTTTATGATCCAAGTTCCACGTGTCCACAACTCTCCATTTCTGAAGCTATATTCTTCCTAGTTCTCCAAATTCAATTCTTCTTTCTTGCCTAAAGTTACATTTGACAGCAACTGTCTAAAATACAATTGGATTGGGGCGCCTGGGTGGCTCAGTTGGTTGAGTGTCCGACTTTGGCTCAGGTCATGATCTCACAGTTCATGGGTTTGAGCCCCACTTCAGGCTCTGACCCTGCTTTGGATTCTGTACTCCCTCTCTCTCTGCCCCTCCCCTACTCACTCTCTCTCTCTCTTTCTCTCTCTCAAAAATAAACAAATAAATAAAGGATTCTGTGTCTCTCTCTCTCTCAATCTCATAAAGCATGGATTGACCATGCTTCTATCAGGCTTTGAATGTGAATGGTGATTCTTGCATTTTCACAACTTGCACCTCTTTTGGGGAAAGAGGGACAATTTAATACCCTCTGTGTCCTACTACCCCTCCCTTTCTGGCTGGGGCTTTGTGCATACATTTGTCTAGTTAGGAATAGTTGTTTGTTTCTTTGTGTAAACTTCACACCTGTCTCAGGTATTACCTTGACTTTACAGATATGTAAAATGAGACTCAGATGTAAATAGACTTACTCATGGTTGTATACCTAATAAGAGTAACTAAACCAAATTTTGAGGTGAGGTCTATTGGACTGCAAAGCCTATGTTTTTCCTACCACTACATTGCCAGTAGTGAGCATTTTTTACAAGTGGCTTTCTAAGATTTCTCTGCATATACATAAAATATATACACATGAGTGACTGAATAAGTGGATCTCTCTTGAATTGCAAGGCAATTGCTGTGGTGCAAGACAAATAATATTCCCCACAATGCAATAGTTTATTCAAAGACTGCTGTTAGAGAGTTGCAGTGAGTGGATAGATTGAGTGTAGAATCTGGGACCCACCTTCTCTCCTCTGCAATAAGACACTGTCACGCTTTATTTTTGCCTGCACCCCAAACTGTCCATCTGGAATGTATGGGTTGTTTGACTGCAAAGGAGTTTGGTGTTATTGCAGGTGGGGATGAGAGAAAGCCTAAATCACCTTATATAATTGACTCAAAAGTGCTTTGTTTACTGTAGTTGACTTTTTTTTTTTTTAACCCTCTCCTGATTTCAGCTTGTCTGTAGGTTAAGTTTGCTTGATCTCAGCCGTCAGCATGTTGCTCCACTGTTGAGCCAGTCCAGTATTCACATCTGCACAGTATGGCTTTATCAGTGGATGTGAGCACCGCTGTGTGCATCTCTCATGTGTAGCATAGCGGGGCCATATAACAGGTTTACTGAGTGACTTGAATATTTACATTATAGACTCCTCTCATTTCAATTTGAATTATATATGTGCATTTGTAAACATTATGAAATTGTGTATTTAGATTTACTTGCTCAGAGCATGAAATTGCTGCCTAACATACTCTATGTATCAGTATCATCTCATACTCATATTAATTTTATTCATGGGGCTCCCAAGTACTTCAGTTGGTTAAGCATCCAACTCTTGATTTCGGCTCAGGTCATGATTTCATGGTTTGTGAGTTCAAGTCCCGCATTGGGCTCCATGCTGACAGCATGGGGCCTTCTTGGGTTTCTGTCTCCCTGTCTCTCTGCTCCCTACCCACCATTAGCTCTCTCTCTCAAAAGAAAAAAAAAATTATTCTTAGCATTATTTTCATTATTTAATTTAGAAGAAAACATTGATTTTTTTTCCTTGAAAATTAACAGATGATAAGCTGCAATTAGTGGCTTATTTAGAGATCCCATAAAAACAAAGATAAAGTTTGAATATGAATCTCAGTAGTTGTCATCTGCCAAGACTTTCCCTAATTTCTGTGGGTCCTAAAAATGATTCTTATACCTGAATCTGTTTTCCTAAAAACTTTAATATAGCTTCCAAATGCCCAATTTGGTGTTTGAAATTTCCCCCTGAAATTTCAGAAAATTTTCTCTTCCCCAGGAGATGATAAAGAGATCACAGGCCTTTATCTTTCAGGATGCTATTATATTTGGTAATTCTAAAATAGTTTGACATTTTTTAATAGTCACTATTTTTTATTTAGAAGTCTTTTAGACATTCTGGGCCAAAGTTTCATGTTTCTACTGAAGCAATAATAATACTCCATTTCCAGAGCTGTAAAATGGATTAACAATTTTTTTAATTGAACTGTCAGATAAAAATTAGAATTAGGATTTTATATTGTTAAATTAAATAAATCTATCAAAGGTAAAATCTCTTTTAGTCATTGAGAAGAGGAACTCGTTTTTGCGTTGTTGCTGTTCTAAATTTTTGGCAGTAAGGCATATTTTTTCCATATAAAAAGGAATGTGTCCAATTCATTCAGCCCACACTTGTTTACTATTTTATATAAAGAGTACATTTAGGAAGAACATTACTTCTAGGAGAAGGATTCCACCAGAATATGTTGCCAAAAGATAGTATCTGAAACCTGGTAGGCATTTTTCAGAGACATACCAAGTTTGACTGGTTTACTTCTAGATGTAGATGAGGAAACTGAGATTAAGAGAAATTTGCTCAGATTTGCAACATTATTAGTGACAAAGGTATTATTGGGATCTAGATTTTTCTGTTTACCATTCTGGTTATTGAAATTTTTATATTAGAACTGAGTTTCTTCCTCTCCATTTGTATTTGCAAGTAGCTTCTCTGGCCTTTGTCTCAGTATCTGATGGGATTGGGAGAGAAGAAAATGGTGTGTGTGTGTGTGTGTGTGTGTGTGTGTGTGTGTGTGTGTGTGCGCGCGCGCGCGCGTGCCCGCGCATGTGTTATTAGACAGGGGTAGGGGATAGGTGGTCATTAAGTAATTTAGATTGCAACCTAAAAGTTAGTTGAAAACAGTATTCCTAACATAATCAATTTTAAGATCTAAAAGGAAGAATATAAATTTGAAAATCTTAGTGCATTATATGTGAATTATGATGTTAACTATACTTCATTTGCTCTTAATGTTCTTTGTTTCAATTTCACACAGGAGAGTGAAAAACTTCCCTCAGAATTCTTGTGCAGACTGCATATATAATAATGCCATCAAGTAAAAGCTATTATTTGTGCGTATATAGCTCAGTCAATTGAAGATTGCTCAGATTATCATCTTTTTTCATTGATTTTAAAACCTTTTATCACATCTTAACATCTCTGAATTTGGGATGCATCTTAAAAATTAATGGCATATCATGGATTATTTGGTGACTTTTTTTCTCTTAATGGTACATAAAACAGTACTACCTTTCAAAATTGATGGTATTGTAGGTGGATGAAATATTGTATGAGACAGGTGCTTCGTTGCACAATTGTAAGGGAACATAATTCTTATCCGGCACCCCTTGGGGTCATGCAGTACATAGACTGTGGCCTTACAGGGTAGCCCTAGTAGAGATGATGTGGAGGTTTGTGACTCTTCTCACATTTTACCCCATATTTGATCCCATAAATTGAACAAAGACCACCTGCATACTGTTTGGCAACTAGTGACCCCTCAATAAATGTTTATTTATTTACTTACACAATATTGTAATCAGTTGTATCCTTTTATTTGCCAAAGCCGGTGGAGAGCAGGTTTGATTCCCTCCCCCCCATTACTAGATACAGTGTTACCAAGAAGAGGTAGACACCTAGATGGTAAACTTCGATGGTAAATCTGGGACGTAATGACTAAATGATTATGTTAAATAAAGAATTTAGCCCCTCATCGTCTAGTTAGTCCTAATCATTTTTACTTTTAAAATTTATTTTGGTACTTTCAAGATGCCTAAAATAACTACTAGAATGATAAAAGTACAGTATCAGTTATAGGTTGTACTGTTTTACAATACCTTCATTGATTTTATACCATCTCCCAAGTGCTAGATATTAAAAATTAAAAAATGGGGGAAGAATAAAACATAATTTCTACTCAAGGCACATGAAATTAGCCAGCATTACAAGTCAAGATACCAGATGTATCTTGAAACTGAAGGAAATGTGTCCTGTTGAGTAGCACAGCTTTGATTGGACCTCTTCACATTTCAATTCATTTGAGCACTATTTAAAAGTGTTGTGTCTGCCATAGCCCTTTGTGAGATATGTAGATGGAAAAGCCAGAATCCTTGTTCTCCAGGAACTCACATACAGTCTTGGGAGAGGCCGAAATATTCTTAAGTAACTCTGATATGAGGCAGATTGTAGTAAGTATTTTGAAGTAGTTATATGTTGCATTCTAGGCATACAAAAGAAAAATGTATCTTTCACAACTATTAATATAGCATTAGTAATAAAAGTCAGACACTTAAAAGAGATTTAATTGTAGACTACATTGAATTTAAAATTTAAGAATTACTCTATACATTTTCTTTATTAAATACAACTTATTGCAGTGAGAACCTCTATTTTTATGCAGATTGTTTATATAAATTCTTTTACATTATGTTATATAACGTGATTTTTTTTTGTTGAGTATTATAAACCACTTAAAAAATTTGCCACTTTAAAAAAATTAATTTGGTGGATATTTTGACACATTCTGGAAATTGTAATATTTCAATTTTCACTAATGTAGTGATGTTTATTCTTGATATTTAAAATGATTTTGCCCTTTTAGCTCAAATGAAGCTAATTAAACATATAAGCAGCATTTCAAAACTTTTAGAACCATATAATGTCCCTTAAATAATTCTGTCCTTTTGTTTTTACCTCCTCCATCAAATGATTTCTGGTATATTCACTTTATATCTGTGATGTATTCATTCACTCTTCAGGAGGAATAATGTAAGTTAATAATGCACCCTATCTTTTAATAAAGTTTTATAGATCATAAAACACTTTATTCTTTAGGAAATATAATATGAAGTTGATAATTAGTAGTTTTCATTAAAAACCATTATTTCTATTAAGGGGTACATTTTCTTAATTGCTAATGATATTGATGTTTGTTAGTTCCTTCTTATGTGGGTTTAAATAGTTATTTTTGGCAAAAGATCTAACCAAGCAACTTTCTTCAAAAAGGATTAAAATGATGAACAAATTAATCTTTATGGGATTCTTTGAAGGTCCTGTTCTACTGTAAATTACTATTAACTGTTGGAGTATCTTTTATAAGATAGTTTAAGTAGGAGAGTTTCTGAGGAGGTTGCATTCTGATTTTAAAGTAATTCTGCTCATGCCCATCCACATGCCTTTTTCACACTCCCCCTTTCTAGTGACCCCAGGTTTAGTTTTTACTAAAAAAGGTTTAATATAAATTAATCCCTTTGTGGAAATATTGTAAGCTTCATTTGGATAAAGATTCTGGGTTAATCATCTTTTTGTATCTTGTAGCACCTAACAAGTTGCCTTGAACATACATAATATTGAAAGGTTGTTGGATGACTTATTGGACTAAATGACTCTACTTTGAGATTTGACTTTACTTAGATAGTGGCCATAGGAAAACTGCTCTCTTTTTCTCTCTCCCAATTTCTTGCCCCTCTTTTCTTCACTTGTTCCATTCTAGCACCACTGACCTCCCTGCTATTCTTGGATTATGCCAGACATACCCCTGCCTCTCACTTTCTGCATTGGCTGTTCACTCTGTCTGTAGTGTTTGCCCCCAAATATATGCAATGCTAACTTGTTGAAATCCTTTAAGTATTTTCTCCAATATCATCTCAATAGAGATATATACCTTCACTATCCTAGTTATAATTACAACCCACCCATTTCCCATTTTATTTACCCAGCTCTACTTTTCCTTTTTTTATAACACTCATTACCTTCTGATCTATCATATAATTTACCTATCCATTAAATATTGTTTTATTGTCTGTCTCTCCTGTTAGATTGTAAGCTCCGGGAGGGCTGGTATTTTTATTTTGTCATTGGAATGCCCCAGGTTTTTAGTACAATGCCTGACACAGAGTAGGTTCTGAGTCAATATTTGGAGATCAATCTATAGGCTGAAAGGTATTGTTTCATTTGGATTGTCATTACTGGTAGGGACTGTCTTATCAATAGTTGATTGTACATGCTACCATTTTGAGAGTTAGTGTGCTACACATTGTTCTAAGCTCTTTGTATGTATATCACATTTTATCTTTCATTAGCCCACTCTTCACTGTATTGGGAATTATTTGCTTATGTTTTTGTGCCTTGTACATAATTAGGTATTTACTGTATCTTATTCATATTTGTATACACAGTGTCTGGTACATAGTGGGCACCCAAATATTTATTAAATGAAGATGTGAGTGATAAATGTTTTGACAAGTATAGCAAACTGACATTATAGGGAAACTCATAAAATGGAACCTAGTGACTCTAGTGACTAAATTAGAGAAAATATTTCTTTTAAAACTATAAAAACAAACCCTGAAAAGATTAAAAATTTTCGAAGGATAAATTTTAAAATATTTTAAAATGTATTTGAATAATAAGGAATGTGTCCCATTTATTTTAAGTGGTATTAAATTTTATTAATAGTTCGAATAACAATAGTCACCATTGAGCTAAAAGTATGCCACAAAACAGTTGCCTGTTAACCTGAGATATTTGAAAAAATTTGAAAGGTTAATCATAAAAAATGCTATATTTAGAGGTCTAAACATGGTTTCTTTCTTGTTTAAGTAGGCTTCTGGCTTATTGCCCTGTATAATTCAGGGCACACTCATGTAGCCAGAGTAGTCCTATAAAAATGACAATGAAATGACCCCATCAAGTCCAGTCAGTAAGGATAGCTGTATTCCCACTCTATATTCTAAGGAATTTTTGTCCTTGCAGGGCTTCCTTTGCTTTCTCACTCAGATTCACCCTGTCCTACATAATGAGGATGATCTGACTGCCTTTTTTGTGTTCAGCAGCTGCCCAAGATACTGCTCTCTCCAGAGCCGTAGCTATGTGCAAAGGGACCACCTCCCTGGTCAGAAGTGGGAGGTAGGAAGTGGATATTCTAGACTCATCTCTCCAGCCCTTACTTCTGGGGAGAAAATGAGGCAGTTACATTAAATATCCTAAGTTGATATATTAACATAATTCTCAAAATTAAGCCAGAAAGATTACCTAGTTAGCTTATAATTGTCATGTTCAGACATTTGGAATGAAATACTTCTTTCATAATATACAGTTGAACACTTAAAAGTGGAACATTATGGAGAAGTATCTCATTATTGGACACTGTACAAGTTTCTATTCAGATTCTAAAGCATTCTTCACAAAGTCTTTTTTTATTTTTTTGTTTCAGATTTTTATTTAAATTCTAGTTAGTCACATATAGTATAATATTAGTTTCAGGAGTAGAATTTAGTGATTCATCACTTACACATAACACCCTGTGCTCTTCACAAGTGCCCTCCTTAATACCCATCACCCATTTAGCCCATCCCCCCACCCACCGCCAATCCAGCAGCCCTCAGTTTGTTCTCTACAGTTAGGAGTCTCTTGTGGTCTGCCCCTTGTTTGTTCCTTCTCCTATGTTCATCTGTTTTGATTCTTAAATCAGAGTGATACCATATGGTATTTGTCTTTCTCTGACTCAATTATTTCATTCAGCATAATACTCTCTTAGCTCCATCCATGTTGTCACAAATAGCAAGATTTCATTCTTTTTTACGGGTGAGTAATCGTCCATTTTATTTACATAAATATTTACATTTATGTATTTATCTCACATCTTCTTTATCCATTCATCAGTCAGTGGATATTTGGGCTCTTTCCATAGTTTGGTTATTGTTGATAATGCTGCTATAAACATCGGGTTGCATGTGTCCCTTCAAGTCAGTATTTTTGCATCTTTTGGGTAAATAACCAGTAGTGCACTTGGTGGATCATAGGGTAGTTCTGGTATTAACCTTTGGTAGGAACCTGCAAGTATTTTCCACAGTGGCTGCACCAATTTGCATCCCCACCAGCAGTGTAAGAGGGTTCCCCTTTCTCCGCATCTCACAACATCTGTTGTTTCCTGTGTTGTTAATTTTAGCCATCTTGACAGGTGTGAGATGGTATCTCATCATAGTTTTGATTTGCACATCCCTGATGATGAGTGATGTTCAGCATCTTTTCATGTGTCTGTTGGCCATCTGGATGTCTTCTTTGGAAAAATATCTATTTATATCTTCTGCCCACTTTTTTTTTTTATAATTTTTTTAAGTTTATTTATTTTGAGAAAGAGAGAGAGAACAAGCAGGGGGAGGGCAGAGAGAAGGGGAGAGAGGATCTGAAGCAAGCTCTGTGCTGACAGCAGAGAGCCTGATGCGGGGCCTGAACTCATGAACCATGAGAACATGACCTGAGCCGAAATCAAGAATTGGACATTTAACCAACTAAGTCACCCAGGCACCCCTCTTCTGCCCATTTCTTAACTGGATTATTTGTTTTTTTGGATGTTGAGTTTGCTAAATTCTTTATTGATTTTGGATATAAGCCCTTTATCTGATAAGTCATTTGTAGGCATCTTCTCCCATTCTGAAGTTGCCTTTTAGTTTTGTTGATTGTTCCTTTGCTATGCGGAAGGTTTTTATCTTGATGAGGTCCCATTAGTTCATTTTTGCTTTTGTTTCCATTGCCTCAGGAGATGTACCTAGTAAGAAGTTGCTATGGCCGATGTCATAGAGGTTGCTGCCTGTGTTCTTCTCTAGGATTTTGATAGTTTCCTGTCTCACATTTAGATCTTTCATCCATTTTGAATTTATTTTTGTGTATAGTGTAAGTGGTCCAGTTTCATTATTTTTCATGTTGGCATCCTGCATGTTGCTGTCCAGATCTCCCAACACCATTTGTTGAAGAGAATGTCTTTTTTCCATTGGATATTCTTTCTTGCTTTGTCGAAGATATGTTGACCATATACTTGTGAGTCCATTTCTGGGTTTTCTATTCTGTTCCATCAATCTGTGTGTCTATTTTTATGCCAGTGTTATACTGTCTTGATGACTACAGTTTGTAATATAGCTTGAAGTTTGGAATTGTGATGTCTCCCACTTTGCTTTTCTTTTTCAAGATTGCTTTGGCTAAGCAGGATCTTTTTGTGGTTCCATATAAATTTGGGGATTGTTTGTTCTAATGCTGAAAAAATGCTGGTGGTATTTTGCATGGGATTGCTTTAAATGTGTACATTACTTTTGGTAATAGAGACGTTTTAACAATAATTGTTCTTCCAATCTGTAAACATGGAATGTTTTTGCATTTCTTTGTGTCTTCTTTAAGTTTTTTCATAAGTGTTCTGTAGTTTTCAGAGTACACATCTTTTACCTCTATGATTAGGTTTGTTCCTAGCAATCTTATGGTTTTGGCTTTGGTTTAAGTGGGATCGATTCCTTGATTTCCTTTTCTGCTACTTCATTATCGGTGTATAGAAATGCAACAGATTTCTGCATATTGATTTTGTATCCTTAGACTTTGCTGAATTGGTGTATCAGTTCTAGCAATTTTTTGGTGTAGTCTTTCGGGTTTTCTACATAGAATATCATGTTGTTTGCAAATAGTGAATCTGTGACTTCTTCCTTGCCCATTTGGGTGCCTTTTACTTCACAAAGTCTTACTCTATATCTAATAATACTTAATCTTGACTTGCCATGTTTTGTAAAACTTTTCCTCACCCTCCCTTCTTCCTCTGTGCCGGTGCAAAAACAAACATGTGTACGCTAACACATATACACACACGAAAGTAATCATAGCCTTTCTCTTACCACCTTGTATATTGCATTTAGTGGAATTGTTAGTACTTTTCAAAATTAAGAAAATCATTTAGATTATATATTTACTGCCCAAAGTGACATCTAATTATTTTTAAAAAGGCCTACATTTAGTTCACGTCTGCATTCTTGGGGCTTAAATAAAATTCTCTTTAGCAAGGTTGTTTGTGTTTGAATTATTATTTGTTTTACACCGGAGTTTCTGGTTTCTTCAGTGCCTAAGAGTAAATTCAAATGATGGCACATTAGCCGGATTGTCCAGATGAAGCTGCCTAAACTTCAGGGAAGCTTATTGACACTACTGTGATATGAAATACTGTTACTTTTTCAGTCATCAGGCTGAACCATTGCCATTGAAAACTGGGATTACTTATATACTTATTCATAGGAAATGTGCAGATAGTAGCTCTAACACTTGAAGCATTTGAATGGATTTCCATTTATAAATATGCTCCAACATAAATACCAGTGAATGTATTTCGTTATATGATAAATTTTTAAATTTGGAGAAGTGATAAATTATAACATTTAGTTTTAAGATGAAGAATATGAGCAAAGACCTGATTAGTTAGCCCTTCTTTATTCAAATAGTCTAGTCCACATTAGTTCCAAGTGTTCTGTTACCTCTAAATAGAATATACACGATCAAAAGTGCGTTGCTCTTTAAAAATAAGAAACATTTTATAACTGTATCATAAATTTAGTGATTTGAGTATTATCTTTAGTTTTCTTGCGTTGTGTACAGTGGATTAAATAGACTTCATTGTGGCTAGATTTGATTGGAAATATGGGTACAGAGTCAAAGGAGGCTGAAATCAAGTATGTGACTAGTATAGCATCAGCACTAAACAATGGCCTCTGAGTAGATTGGTGTAACTTCTATTTCATTGCCAAAACCAATCTACCTCAAACTCAACCAACTATCCTTGATAAATTTATGGTTCAGTTGGTAGCTTACTAAACAAGTGATTTTTCAGAGAATTTTTTTAAAAAAATACTTCAACCAATAGGTTTTTAAACAGTTCATCAAATATTTATTAAGCTACACTGTGCTAGGCACTTGGGATATGAAGATCAATAAGACATGACCTTTCCCATAGAAACTCAATAATAACAGTGTGGACACCATGGTGGAAGAACACACTACATTCCAATTAGTACTTGAGTTGGGGGCACAGGTGGAACATAAGCCAGTTAGAGGTTGAAAGTGGAAGCTCCAGGGAAAGTTTTCCTGGAGGGTGATCTTACCTAAATGTATCTTAAGTTATCAGAGCTAAAAGAGAACAGTAAAAGTTGAAGAAAGAAAGTAAAGGGGAAAGGGAGAAAAAGGATATTATTTTATATGCTTTAAAATTTTGTCTTTCACACTTAAGTTCATGTTCTATTTGAAATTGAATGTTTTGTTTGCATTGAAGTATGAATCCAATTTCGTTTTGTTGATACTGATAATTATCACGACCCTCTTTAATGCAAGAAAACATCCTTTTCCAATGATATTTAATTGTTCTATTTACTAGATAATTGTTTTTCTGTTTATTATGTAGACAGTTCACATTGATATTTTTCTCCAAATAATCAGTTGTCCTAACTCCATTTTGAAAATAATTCATTCTTTTCCCACTGATTTGTTGAAGTGCCACCTTTAACATAGATGAATTCTTACATTCCTACCCTTTCTTTCTGGGTATTGTTCTATTCCTTTCTTAATTTCTTCTTTTTTTAAATGTGTATTTATTTTTGAGACAGAGAGAAACAGCCCGCGGGTGGGGGAGGAGCAGAGAGAGAGGGAGACACAGAATCTGAAGCAGGCTCCAGGCTCTGAGCTGTCAGCAGAGCATAATGGGGTTCTCGAACCCACAAACTATGAGATCATGACCTGAGCCGAAGTTGGACCCTTAACCGACTGAGCCACCCAGGTGCCCCTTGTTCTATTCCTTTCAAAGGTCTTCTTACACTTGCTAATGCCATTCTAGTGTAATTTTTGAGATTTTATTGTACATTTAGTATCTGGCAGTGACTTAACATAGTAATAGTCCTCATTTTATTCTTCAAGCCTCCTCTTTACCCACACACCAATTTAAGATTAAAAATGTAGTTCTTTTAACTGCCACCACCACCAACAATCTCTTTTCTGTCTCCTCCTCTCTCTCCCTTTCCCCTATTTCTGTCTTCATTAACACAATGTTAGAATATAGAGATTATAATTGCTTACGTTAGAGGGTGTTGAGGGGCCTGGGTGGCTCAGTCAGTTAAGCATCCCACTTCGGCTCAGGTCATGATCTCATAGTTTTTGAGTTCAAGCCCTACAACGGGCTCTGTGCTGACAGGTCAGAGCCTGACAGGTCAGAACCTGCTTCGGATTCTGTGTCTCCTCAATCTCTCTGCCCCTACCCTGCTCGCGCTCTGTCTCTCTCTCAAAAATAAATAAACATAAAAAAATTTTAGAAGTAGTTGGGGTGTCACTTTAGAAATAGTGTTCAGATGGCCTGTAAGTAGGATATACTAATTGATTAGGTGAGGGTTAAAGAAGAGAAAGAGTGCTGGATGGCTCAGTCGGTTAAACGTCCGACTTCGGCTCAGGTCCTGATCTTACAGTTCGTGGGTTCGAGCCCCGTGTCGGGCTCTGTGCTGACAGCTCAGAGCCTGGAGCCTGTTTCAGATTCTGTGTCTCCCTCTCTCTCTGCCCCTCCCCTGTTCATGCTGTGTCTCTGTCTCAAGAATAAATAGACATTAAAAAAAAAATTAAAAAAAAAAAAAAAGAAGAGGAGGAAGAAATTTAAGAAGTCTCCTAAGACCTGTCTGCTCCACTGAGTTGTAATTGGAATCAAGAGGTAAGGTGGTAGACGTCACTTTAAAGATTTATAAAACACTTAGTATAAGGTTTGTTAGTCTTCATACCTTTGTGAGAACTGAAATCACAACCAATGAAATTACTACAGTGGTGAGTGACAAACAATGAATAAGCCATTTTCTATCTCTGGGGCTCAGTTTTTTTCCTCTCTAAAATGGATATATATGCAAATAAGTGGGAAGCCATAATTTCTAATCTTTTATGATTCTCTGAAATAATGAAATAATTTTCACTTAATCATTTTTTTTTTCTTCTCCCTTAGTTAAAATGAGCTACTTTACTAAGAGCTTCTACTGGTTTTAATAAAGGGAAAGAAATACCAGGTTAAATTTTATCAGTCTGTTGTATTCTGTCTGCAATATAAAAATACTTAACTGAGATCATCTGATAAAATGACTGAGTTCTAATCTGCCTTTAGTGTTAATCTTTTAGTGCTGTAGAATATACTTAGAGAAAAAAAAAACCTTGAAGACTGAGAATGCCTAACATTTAACCACAAACACAATTAATATAAAATGTAGTGATTTAATTTGGAAATGTGTTATAAACATTGAAGATTAAAATTATTTAAATGGAAAATTTCTTATCACTGGGAAGTTGACTTCACAACACACATCTAAGGGGAACATTTTACCCAGTTAATTAGTAAAGTTAATACATAGTTCCGGGGGGTTCCGAGTGTTCACATTAACTCCAAATATTAAATATATATGGGATTAATTTTCTCCTTTATGCTATAGAACACATATGCAAATAGTTATAATTAGACATTATTCCAGAAAGAGCCTAAGTTTTAATTTCTGGGTTCTAGGTGTCACAAGGGTAATGATGAGTCCCAGAAGGATAGCAATAGACAAAGGTAAAACATGTAAGTTCCTTTAAAGTAGTTAAAAAATATAAAAACGTAATTGCTCACAGTCCATTCTGTAGGGCAGAGGACTCAGTGATATGCTCTAAGCAGGAAGAGGAAGCTTCCCTGGACAACCCCAAGTGTTCACAGGCACTCTGATGCTAACAACACCTGATCACAGTAAGGATCCTTTCAGATATACGAGACTCCCTGCCTCACACATGCCCACGCACCTATCCACATGTTTCTTGATATCCTCATGACCGCTCCCAACTGCTATGGAAACTTATATAAATCATATAAACAACTCTGGAATTTTCCTCATTGTATACTATGAACTACAAGAACTGAAGGTCATTTTTTCAGAGGTACCCACATTCCAGGCCTAAGGTTTATTTTTACAACTAGAAAGAGTTGATCGTTATTAGATTTAAACACACACCCCTCCACACACACACGTTTGTTGTTAATAACTGATTTCATAAAGGTATGAACGTTTAAACATAGCACACATGTGTGTGTATACATATATAAAAAGTACTGTAGTGTTAACTTAAGATTATGGGAGGTGAAGTCAGAGAAACTCCACTAACTGTATTATGTTGAGCAATTGACTTAAACTCTCTATCACTTGTCTTATCAGCAAAAAGGAGATAATACTAGCTACTGCCCAGGGTATTGTAAAGATTAAATGAATTAGAGCATATTAAGCATTTAACACCATATCTAAATCAGAGGAAGCACTTGAAAAATGTTAGCTATTGTTATCACTGTTTTCATGGTTTTAGGATTTCTTGAAAATGTCATGCCTTTTCATTTTTCTTGTGCTTTTGATCTGGCCTAGTTTTCATCTAGTATTTTTTTTCATCTTCTATGAAGTTCTATTAAATTTTAATATAGCTAAAAAATGTAACAGATGTATAGCAATGGAATAAAATCAAATATAAGCAAATTTTACCTTTGAGAGAAAAATTTGCTTATGTCATTCACTGTTCAAAATACTACATGGCCTTTTACTGGATTTACCAAATTATTAACACTCCTCAATTAGGAGAGGTTTTTTTTTCTGTTCTGCTAAAATACAGATTTGTAAAGAATATTATTTGATAAATAATTGTTAGCAACTGATTTTATAATGTTATGGAGGTTTAAACAGCATGTTTATTAAGTAAAAGACATATCGATCATATGTTAAAATGTATTCTTACTAAAATTTACCTTCAAAAATTATTTAGTACAATATAACAATGATTTCATTGTTTATGAACTTAAGAGAAATTTTAAGCCTTGTTACATTCTGCATTTTTGTGTTAATTAACAATAATGTTTTAAATTTAATTTCCAGGTTACACATTCCTTTGTTTCATAACCTCTGCTTTTCAAAGTATCTGTGGAAATTTTTTTCAATTATTTGTTGTTGTCTCGTCCCAAAGCCCCCAAGATTTGGCCCATGCTTCTTGAGTTAAGATGTGCTCCCAATCTTCCAGTTAGGTCAACCACAAAAATTAAGATATGATAGAAGGTCAGTGGAAGAAATTCATATCAAAACAACTACTCACCATGTCATTATGACAGCCTGCTGTAACAAATGTGCTTCTGTTTTAACTTATGACAATTAATTGCTAAAAGTAATTTAATCTGACAGAGGCAGGGTGTTGAAAGGCTCCTGGAGATGTCATAAAAGCGACCTTTCTGCCCATGTGCTGCCAAAAGCCATTTTTAACAAGGAGCTAAGGAAACAGTGTAACTTCTTTTGTACTTTGTTAATTAGTTATTGATTTGAAACAATGCACTTCCAAATACTGTTAGAGGAGTTGGACGCCAGCAAGGTCACTACCTGACAATCTAGTCCTGATAATCTTTAAACTATATGAGGATTCTTTGAAGCCTTTTGTTCCGCTGGCCTAAAATTGAGATTGTCTGGTTTGCTGAAATGTCTACATTTTTTTTTTATCATTGAACTTTTCAGTTTAAAATATTTTATATGTTAATAATCTGTTACTTAGTCATACTTCATTACATGATATGCTTTAATTTTTCAGAATTCTTGTGCATGTAGTCTCAAATAAGTACATATCCTACAGAGAGTGTATATATGGCTTGATTAGTGATGCCAAAGAGAACAAAGAAGTAATATTTTAGCCTCAAAAAGAGAAGCAAGGTAGAGGTTCTAGAATTCATTTATTGAACTTACTACTTGATCTCGTTTTTATTTTGGGTATTACATTTCTTAATAAAATATTTAAGTACAGGTTAAAAACTGCAGGCCTTTGAGTGAGTCAACCTGCACAGCACTGGGAAGGATAGAAAGATCAGATGGAGAGTTAGCACAGTACAAGGTTAAAAGTCGGGAGTTTTTCAACTCAGACTTCTTGGGCTCTCATCTTGAATTGTACTAATTAGCTGTTTGTCCTTGAACAAATCTATTCAACCTCTCTGTGCCTGTTCCCTGCAATGGGAACCATAATAGTACCTGCCTCATATTTTGATTGTGAGGATTAAATGACTTAACACTTGTGAAGTGCTTAATCAGAAGCTGGTATGTAGTAACCACCTGATAAATGTTAGCTGCTGCTATTGATGATGATGATGATGATGATGATGATGATAAAATATAGTCCCTGCCCTTAATTCTGTGTTAATAATTTTGTATTTTATGTATGCAATATTTTCAATAGATAAATGATTATTTTTATTATTATCATATCTTTCTTATTAAGTAAATTTGGATATATTTGTTCTACATAGAAAATATTAAAATAGCCTAGTAAAGTTGTCCTCTGTGTTTGTGTTTTATGAAGAACAGTGAAGGAAACATTTGTATATATCCCTGTTCTAAAATCAGAACAGCTGATAAAATAGTTATTTTACTAAAATATGTTAAATTTTTCAGTTTAATTGTTTAGATGGTGAGAAATTTAGGTTTACAGTGGATGAAATGTGTTTTCTTAGGATAGAATATCCTCCATTAAGAAGGAAATGCAGATTAAAGTACTGACATTTACAACTGTTAGTTGACAAAATTAATTGATAAAAATTTGAAGGGATTATAATGCCTGTTGTTGGCTGGATATAAAGAAAGATTAGTCTCACTTAGTATGATGGGAATGTGAGAAAGCAATATAGTAATGTTTATTAAAATTAAAAATACATAAAGCTTTCAACCCAGACGTTCTATTCTTGGAAATCTATCTCACTGAAGTAAAATTAGCTCTAATTCCAATCTATATTAGCAACAGCTTAAAGATATCAGTTGATAACCAGAATTTAGTATCTAGATTTAAAATCATCAGTTGAAATGGGGTGCCTGGGTGGCTCAGTCAGTTGAGTGACCAACTCTTGGTTTTGACTCAGGTCCTGATCTCATTAGTTCAGGCCCCGCATCAGGCTCTGTGCTGACAATGTGGAGCCTGCTTGGGATTCCATTTCTCCCTCTCTCTGCTTCTCCCCTGCTTGTGCTCTCACATGCCCTCTCTTTCTCTCTCTCAAAAATAAGTAAGTCAACTTTAACATTTTTTTTGAAAAAAAATCATAAGATGGAATAGGCGTCTAATAAATGAATTCTAGAACTGCTACTTTGTCCTAATTTTTAAAGCTTAAAATACTATTTTGAGTAGAGGGGCCAAGAAGACTGAGTAAGAAGACCCTAAGCTCACCTTGTCACATGGATACCACTAACATCAGTGTAAATAACCCGGAAAATGACCTGCAGACTGGCAGAGCAAACTCCACAACTGAAAGGAGAGGAGAGACTACATTCATAGTGTGGGAAGGATGGAAATGCAATGGAGAGCTTATCCTACTGCAGCCTTCTTCAGGGGTGGAGCATGAACAAGAAGAAGGGCAGGAAACAGACTATCATGCTTGGGAGACCACCTGGGGAAGATGAATGTCTATAACACTTGGTGTTAAAAGTGAGAAGGCCCAGGGACACCTGGGTGGTTCAGTCGGTTAAGTGGTTAAGCATCTGATGTCAGCTCAGGTCATGATCTCACAGCTTGTGAGTTTGAGCCCCATGTAGGGCTCTGTGTTGACAGCTCAGAGCCTGGAGCCTGCTTCAGATGCTGTCTCTCTTCTCCCTCTCTTCTGCCCCTCCCCTGCTCACACTCTGTCTGTCTCTCCTTCAAAAATAAATAAACAAACATTTTTTTAAAAAGTGAGGGGGGCTGGGGCGCCTGGGTGGCTCAGTCGGTTGAGTGTCTGACTTCGGCTCAGGTCATGATCTCACGGTCTGTGAGTTCGAGCCCCGCATCAGGCTCTGTGCTGGCAGCTCAGAGCCTGGAGCCTGTTTCAGATTCTGTGTCTCTCTCTCTCTCTCTCTGCCCCTCCCCCCGCTCATGCTCGCTCGCTCTCTCTCTCTCTCTCTCTCTGTCAAAAATAAATAAACATAAAAAAATAATTTAAAAAATTTTTTAAAAAGTGAGGGGGGCTAAATTTTGTGAGTCCATACAACCAGAGGGACTTAAACCCTAGAATTTTAAAAATAAGAGGGCTCAGCTCTGGGAGGACCTGTATGGCAATAAGACATTGACTTTCCACCCTTAAAAAGACAGTGTAACAAACATCCCCCCAGAAATACATCATAGAAACAGCAGTCTGGGAAAACACCTGGAGCACATAGGAGGATATTTACACATCTCAGAGTGCATCCTGGAGGGTCAGGTTCATGGAGGGACTTCTCCAGGAACAAAGGAGCTGCCACGCACCATCTCTCTCACCCCACCCCCAGCATAAACACATGGTCACCTTCAAGAAGCAGTGCAGTGTCAACATTTCACTACCTAACTTGCTTGTCTCAAGCTCCACCCTCTCACACTTTTGAAGATACACCGTTCCCAGTCATGCTTGCCTTAGTCCTGGTGCTGCAAGTCTCCTCCCCTAGAAAACCAGTCAAATGTGGCCAACAGATGTCTTCCCACCAGCATACTTTGTGGGGCCTCAGATCCTGTACCATACTGCGGCGGTGGTAGCAGGTCCTGCAGAAGCCCAAGGTTCACCTTGTTAAAATTGCTTGCACCACCCTGCCCAGAGACCAAACACTGCTCACACAGGAAAAGAAAGTCTCTGCAGGCAACTGAACTGAAAGAGAAAGCAGCCAGGACATAGCAATTGTGCACATGAAATGCACATAGGAGAGACTTCTGAAGCACCAGGTTCTGGTGAACATGGGACTGTACTACAGAGCATTCCAGGACCTCTTCTTTATAAGGCCATTGTTTTCAAGAGGAGGAGATGTAGCTGACACAGAAACAGACACAGAGAGTTAGACAAAATGAGAGAGAGGAATATGTCCCAAATGAAAGAACAGGACAGAATCACTGCAAGAAACCTAAGTGAAATGGATATAAGTAGTATGCCTGATAGGGAATTTAAAGTAATGATCATAATGATTCTCACTGGACTTGAGAAAAGAGTGGAAGACATCAGTGAGGCCCTTAACAAAGGCACAGAAAATATAAAAAGAAGCCAATCAGAGATGAAGAACACACTAAATAAAATTTAAAAGACACTAGGTGGAATAAATAGGCTGGAGGAAGCAGAGGAAAGTAATATAGACCTGGAAGATAGAGTAATGGAAAGAAGTCAAGCCAAGCAGGTGAGAAAAAACAGTTATATGAAATGAGCATAGATTTAGAGGTCTCAGAAGCACCATCAAGGGTAATAATGTGCTCATTATAGGGATCCCAGAAGGAGAGAAAAGCGGACAGAAAGTTTACTTGAAGAAATAATAGCTGAAAACTTCCTGAATCTGGGGAAGGAAACCTATCCAGATTCAAGAGGTAAGAAATGATCCAACAAAATCAACCCGAGGAGTTCCACACTAAGACACATAGTAATTAAAATAGCAAAAAGTAGTGATAAGGAAGAACATTTTTAAAAGCACCAAGAGAAGACTATTACATAACAAGGGGAAACCAACCCCCCCCCACCCCCCACCAAAGCTATTAGTGGATTTTTCAGTGGAAATTTTGCAGGCCAGAAGGGAGCAGCATGATAAGTTTAAAGTGCTGAAAGAAAAAAAAATTACAGCCAGGAATACTCTATCCAATAAAGCTATCATTCAGAATAGGAGAGAAAAAAAAAAATTTCCCGGCAAACAAAAGTTAAAGGAGTTCATGACCACTAAACCAGCCCTACAAGAAATGTTAAAGGGGACTCTTTAAAGGGGCACCTGAGTGGCTTGGTTGGTTATGTATCCAGCTTCAGCTTAGGTCATGATCTCATGGTTCATGATTTCGAGCCCTGCATCAGGCTCACTGCTGTCAGCACAGAGCCCAGTTTGTATCCTCCATCCCCTCGCTTTCTGCTTCTTCCCAGCTCACACTCTCTCTTTCAAAAATAAATTAAAAAAGAAAAGTTAAAAACATTAAAAAAAATTTTAATGGGGATTCTTTGAATGGAAGGAAAACATTATTAGAGTAAGAAAAGTAGGAATCACAAAATAGTGAAAAGAAGCATATCTGTAAAAGTCAGTCAAGGACTCACAAAATGGAAGGATGTAATACCATATATGAAAAATGTGAGGAGGTAAGGGGTAAAGTATGGACTCAAACTTAAGTGACTGTCAACTTAATATAAACTTCTATATGCAGAAACTGTAATATACAAACTTAATGGTAACCCCAAATCAAAAACCAGTAATAGATATGCAAAAAATAAAGAGAAAGGAATCCTTTCACTAAAGAAAGCCAGCAAACCATGAAGGAGAATAAGAGAAGAAAGGATCAGCGAAGAACTACAAAAACAACCACAAAATAAGTAACAAAATTGCAATAGATACATGATTATCAATAATTACTTTGAATTTACATGGACGAAACCCTCCAATCAAAAGACATAGAGTGATGGAATGGATTTAAAAAAAAAAAAAAGACTCATCTATGTGCTGCCCACAAAAGACTCATTTTAGATCTAGAAACACATACAACTGAAAGTGAGGAGATGGAGAAACATTCATCATGTAAAGGGATATGAAAAGAAAGCCAAGGTACCTATACTTAAATTGGACAAAGCAGACTTTAAAGTAAAGACCATAACAAGAGACAAAGAAGAACACTATATAATAATAAAGGGGACAATCCAACAAGAAGATATAATAGTTGTAAATATTTTTGCACCCAACATGAACACCAGAATGCATAAAACAATTAATAACAAGCATAAAGGAACTAATAAATACTAATACAATAATAGAGAATCTTACCTACATCAATGTACAGACCAGCTAAACATAAAATAGACAAGGAAAGAGTGACTTTGAATGACACTAGACCAGATGGATTTAACAATTACATTCAGAGCATTCCATCCTAAAACAGCAGAATACACATTCTTTTCATGTGCACATGGAACATTCTCCAAAATAGATCACATATTAGGCTACAAAACAAGTCTCAACAAATCCAGAGACATCGAAGTCATTCCATGCTTCTTTTCTGAAATACTATGAGGCTAGAAATCAACTGTAAGAAAAAAATCTGGAAAGAACTTAAATAACATGCTACTAAATAAATGGATCAACCAAGAAATCAAAGAAGAAATAAAAAATTACGTGGAGAAAAATGAAAAACAATTGTACAAAATCTCTTTGATAAGGCAAAGTGGTTCTAAGAGGGGAAGTTTGTAGCAAGATAGGCCTACCCCAAGAAGCAAGAAAATCTCAAATAACCTAATCTTACATGTAAAGGAGCTAGAAAAAGAAAAACAAAACAAAACAAAAACAAAACAAAACAAAACAAAACAAAACAAAAAAACCAAACCAGCAGGAGGGAAATAATAGAAGAGTAGAAGTAAATTATATAGAAACTAAAAAATAATGATAATAAATAATAAAAATAATAATAATATTGGATCAATGAAACCAGGAGCTGGTTCTTTGCAAAAATCTACAAAATTCATAAAATTTTACCAGACTTGTCAAAAAGAAAAAAAAAAGGGGGGTGGGGGGTGGGGAAAGAAAATACTCAAATAAAAACACAAATGAAAGGGTAGAAATAACAACCAATACCAGAGAAATACAAAGGATTATAAGTGAATGTTATGAAAAATTATATGCTAACAAATTGGACAACCTAGAAGAAATGGATAAGTTCCTAGAAACATATAACCTATCAACTCTGAAGGAGGAAGAGACAAAATTTGAACAGACCAATTACCAGCAATAAAATTGAATTAGTAATCAAGGAACTCCCACTGAACAAAAGTCTATCACCAGATGGCTTCACAGGTAAATTCTACCAAACTTTTAAAAAAGAATTAATACTTCCTCTCTCAAACTTTTTTCAGAAACTACAAGAGGAAATCTGAGTGTGGTTTTGATTTGTATTTCCCTGATGAGGAGCGATGTTGAGCATCTTTTCATGTGCCTGTTGGCCATCGGGATGTCTTCTTTAGAGAAGAGTCTATTCATGTTTTCTGCCCATTTCTTCACTGGATTATTTGTTTTTCGGGTGTGGAGTTTGGTGAGCTCTTTATGGATTTTGGATACTAGCCCTTTGTCCGATATGTCATTTGCAAATATCTTTTCCCATTCCGTTGGTTGCCTTTTAGTTTTGTTGGTTGTTTCCTTTGCTGTGCAGAAGCTTTTTATCTTCATAAGGTCCCAGTAGTTCATTTTTGCTTTTAATTCCCTTGCCTTTGGGGATGTGTCAAGTAAGAAATTGCTATGGCTGAGGTCAGAGAGAGCCAAAGCATAAGAGACTCTTAAAAACTGAGAACAAACTGAGGGTTGATGGGGGGTGGGAGGGAGGAGAGGGTGGGTGATGGGTATTGAGGAGGGCACCTTTTGGGATGAGCACTGGGAGTTGTATGGAAACCAATTTGACAATAAACTTCATATATTGAAAAAAAATACAAGAGGAAAGAAAACTGCCAAATTCATTGTATGAGTTCAGTATTACCTGATACAAAAACAAGATTAAAACACATCAAAGAGAGAGAGAGAGAGAGAGAGAGAGAGAGAGAGAGAACTACAGCCCAGTGTCTCTGATGAACATAGATGTGAAAATCCTCAACAAAATACTGGCAAACCGAATGCAACAATACACTCAAAAAAAAAAAAAAAATCATTACCACAGTCAAGTGGGATTTACTGCTAGGATGTTAAGGGCAATTCAGCATTTGCAAATCAATCATAATACATCACATCAATAAGATCATTAAACTGTATGATCATTTTTGATAGATTTAGGAAAAAGCATTTGACAAAGTATAACATCCATTCATAATAAAAAAAAAACAATAAAGGTTTTGAGGGAACATACTTCAACGTAATAAATATGAAAAACATACAGCTGACATCTTACTCAGTAGAGGAAAACTGGGAGCTTTTCCCCTAAGGTCAGGAACAAGACAAGGATGTCCACTCACTACTTTTATTCAACATAGTACTGGAAGTCCTAGTCATAGTATTCAGGCAAGATAAAGAAGTAAACAGCATTCAGATTGGTAAGGAGGAAGTAAAACTTTGACTATTTGCAAATGGCATGATACTATATATTAAAAAAAAAACAAACCCTAAAGACCACCAAAAAACTACTAGAACTGATAAATGAATTCACTAAAGTTGCAAGATACAAAATCAATGTACAGAAATCCATAGTATTTCTGTTTTTCTAATATTCAAGTAATTTTTATTTTCTTTATGAGAATCTGAATTTTTCTTTTTTAAATATAATTTATTGTCTAGTTAGCTAACATACAGTGTATACACTGTGCTCTGGGTTTCGGGAGTAGATTCCCATGATTCATCTCTTACATACAATACCCCGTGCTCATCCCACAAAGTGCCCTCCTCAATGCCTGTCACCCATTCAGAAATCCATAGTATTTCTGTCCCCTAATAATAATGTAACAGAAATTGAGAAAATCCTATTTATATTTACACCAAAAATAATAAAATACCTAGAAATAAACTTAACCAAAGAGGTGAAAGACCTGTACTCTGAAAACTCTAAAACATTAGTGAAAGAAATTGAAGATGATACAAAGAAATGGAAAGATATTTGATGCTCATGGATTGGAAGAACAACTATTGCTAAAGTGTCCATAATACCTAAACAATCTATATGTTTAATGCAATCCCTATCAAAATGCCAACATCATTTTTCACAGAACTAGAAAAAAACATCCTAAAATTTGTATGGAAGCACAAAAGACCCCAAATAGCCAAAGCAATCTTGAAAAAGAAAAAGCTAGGTAACATAATTCTGGACATCAAGTTATATTACAAAGCTGTAGTGATCAAAATAGTATGGTACTGACACAAAAATAGACCTATAGATCAATGGAACAGAATAGAAAGCTCAGAAATACACCCAAAATTATATGGCCAATTAGTCTTTGACAGAGGAGGCAATAATATCCAATGGGAAAAAGACAGTCTCTTCAGCAAATGTTGTTGGGGAAACTGGACAGCTATATGCAAAAGAATGTAACTGGACCACTGTCTTTCACCATACACAAAAATAAATGGATTAAGTATGTAAATGTGAGACATAAAACCACAAAAATCCTAGAAGAGAGTCTACGCAATAATTTCTCTGATATCAGCTATAGCAACATCTTTCTGGATATGTCTCCTGAGGCTAAAGAAATAAAAGCAAAACTAAACTATTCACAATACATCAAAATTAAAAGCTTCTGCACAGCAAGGAAACAACCAGCAAAACTAAAAGAGAACCTAACTGAATGAGAGAAAATACTTGCAAATGACATATTTAATAAAACATTCATATCCAAGATATATAAAGAATTTATACAACTCAACACCCAAAAAACAAATAATCTAATTTAAAAAATGGGCAGAAAACATGAATAGACATTTCTGCACAGAAGACATAGAGATGGCAAAAAGACACATGAAAAGATTCTTAACATCACTCATCAGGGAAATGCAAATCAAAACCACAATGAGCCTACACGCTACACCTGTTGGAAAAGCTAAAATCAAAAACACAAGAAACAACAAGTTTTGGCGAGGGTATGGAGAAAAAGAAAGCTTCGTGCACTGTTGGTGGGAATGCAAACTGGCACAGCCACTATTTAACAATATAACTACCCTACAATCCATTGATTGCAATGCAGAGTATTTACTTAAAGTATATGAAGGCACTAATTCAAAGAGATGTATGCAGCTCTGTGTTTACTGCAGCATTATTTACAGTAGCCAAATTATGGAAGCAGCGCAAGTGTCCATTGATAGATGAATGCATAGAGAAGAAGCGGTATACATGTACAATGGATGGAATATTATTCAGCCATTAAAAATAATTCAGTCTTGCTATTTGAAGCAACATGGGTGGATCTAGAGAGTATAATGCTAAGTGAAATAAGCCAGCCAAAGAAAGACAAATACCATATGATGCTATTCATATTTGGAATTTAAGAAATAAAACAAGGGGAGAGAAAAAAGAGACAAACCAACAAAACAAACTCTTAATTGTAGAGAACAAACAGATGGCTACCAGCGGGAGGGTGCATGGGGTAATGGGTGAAATAGGTGTAGGGGGTTAAGAGTAAACTCATCTTATGAGCACTGCGTAATGGATTGAACTGTTGAATCACTGTGTTGTGTACCTGAAACTTAAAAAGCGCAGTATGTTAACTACACCAGAATTAAGATTAAATTAAAGACTAAAATACTACTTCAGCTCAAATTTTTCACAAATTTAGAATATCCAAATTTGTTTGAATGAATTAGGTTTTATAATAGGGAAGTTACAATATGTTTTAATTAATATAGTTTTTATCAGTATATTTTCAAGGTGTTTTAAGAAGTTCATTTATAACAGTAAATAGCCATTGCAAGTACATAAATAACTTACAGTTTTGCAGTATATCTTGCAGGTAAAACATTTGTTACATGCTGTTTGCCAGGCTTTTTACTTTACATCTGTTCGACCTCCCTATCTGTACCCTATGAGATAGCAACCCAGATTCTCTTTGTTCCCAAAGTTTTTGTTCTATTTTATTGGGAAAAGGTACAGTTTTAAAGGTTTCCCAGACTAACCTCTCATGTACAACTGAGGATTTTGAGCATCCAAAAGAGTAAGTAATCACTCTAAGACAAAGCTGGTTAAACAGCGCTGTCTGGATAAGAACTGAAGTCTGAGAGAGAGAGAACGAACATGCATATGTGTGGGTGTATAAATATATTGTCTCTGGCAATTGTAAATAATCTTTGCATAGTTTTTAAATTATTAATTCTTTGGAGACAGTTTACACGTCTTGTTTTTCAAGTATAATCACAGACAAATCATCTGGTTAACGTATCTTACAAAGCAGAGATATCAAATCATAGGCATTTACATTTGATCCACGATGACTAAAAGTACTTGCCCTCCCCGCACAAAAGCTCTCCAGGACCCCCAGGAAATCCCTGCTTCCCTAATTACCTCCCTTCATCCCCCAAATTTCTACAAAATGTGCTACGTATGGAATGCATACTGAAAATAATTTAACCTTTTCTTGATGGCACAGGTTGACATGAGTTTTTGCTATATCATAATTGTAGCTTTAGATTCAGATATAGATCCTGTGAGTCATACTTAGCTTCTGACTATACCATTTTGTTTATAGAGAATGTTCTAGACCATGCTGTCTGGAATGCTTGACATGTCTTCAATGTGCTATCATAATGCTAATTACCTTTAGGGTTATAAAATAGTCTTCTAATCCTTATCCCCTCCCCAACACACACACACACACACACACACACACACACACACACACACACACACAATCAAAGGTATTTCTCTTGCTTCTCACCGTACTGAGTTATTCATTAGATGGTAGTAGCTAGATCAACCTTGGTAAGTGAATTGTATGTATGCTTGTGGGCCTATACATCACATCTATCTTTGCTACTGTGGTTTCTCCATTCATGCACTGAGTGTGCCAGCTCTAAGTTAGCCAGTATCAGAATCTGACAGATGTAAACTGGCTGAGTCTTCCTGTCTTCTCGGTTGTTTATTGCCTCTTCTGTGGTGGCTACTCTCTTGTAAGTGATCACGTGGTACAAGGTCTTCACTTAGTGTGTGTCTTTACTTTCTTCAGGCTTCCAAGAGTTACTTTGCAAGGAATTATAACAATCTCTGAATTCTTGCTAGGATGTTGTGGTAGGCAGAATAGTGTCTTCCAAAGATGCCCACATTCTAATCCCTAGAACCTGTAAGTATGTTATTTTACATGGCCAAAAAAAAAAAAAATGCAGATATGATTAACATTAAGGACCTCAAAATAAGGAGATTGTCCTAGATTAATTAGGTGGGCCTGATATAATCATTCAAGTTCTTAAAAGTAGAAGAGGGAAGCAAAAGTGTGAGTGGAAAAGGAGATATAACTATGGAAGAATGGTCAGAATGATGCAAGGCTGCTGACTTTAAGATGGAAGAAGGAAGCTGTAAGCCAAAGGGGCAGCCTCCGGAAGCTAGAAAAGGCAAGGAAATGGATTTTCCATTAAAACCTTCAGAAAGGACCCCTTGATTGTAGCCCAGGGTGACCTATGTCAGACTTCCAACATACAGAAATATAAGATAATACATTTGTGTTGTTTTAAGCCACTAAATTTGAGGCATTGTGTTACGGCAGCAATAGAAAAATTAAACAGATGTTAAATCCTATATCCTGAGACAGTGCTTATGTATCAATGAACTCTCCTTATCCAACTGAATGTTGTATCCTCCTTGATCCAGCATGTTCAGAATTCAGTCCCATATACACTCCTTTGCTCCTGCCTGTAAGTATAGACTAAGTCTTGCAACTCCTTCATGGGGTAGTCCCTTTCCTCTCTTAGGAGACCCAGCACTTCCCTGGATAGGGTATACAATGACTTAATCCCAGTTATTGACATAGGACCAGAAGTGGAAGTGAGAGCGGGGGTCAAGGGAGCACATGTTGTCTGGCAAAAGCAGTAGCTTCTGCATGGTCTTCAAGCATGCACAAGCCTTTAACACAGAGGCATGGGCTACTTCTGTAAGCTTTGAAGGTTCAAGGGAATCTGGGGACTTAAAAGATGTAGATGCCTCCACTCCTTGGCTCAGGGTTCCACTCCTTGTGAATTAGGGCTCTAACCCTGTATTGTACATCTGAGAATCCAGCTTTCTCCCGAGCTCTACTTCTATCATAAAAATACTGGGCCTAGTCCTTAGCGTCTTTTGCCTTCCTGCTGCAGAAGGTGAGAGTATCTCTACATGATGCTATGGAAATTCTCTGGCTTTCACTGTTAGTCTTGTGCTAATTAATCACTCTCAGCCTTTTATCTTGTTTTGTTTTGTTTACAAAGCATCTATTGCCCTTGGAAATAACCATCCAATCCTATAGTCCTTATAATGATATACTTTTCAATGCCAATGCATGTACCTGCTGGTGTATTCCTTTCTGCCAGTATATACTTCTAGTTCATTATTGCTGAAAGTTTTTAATGGTTGCACTGCTACTGCATGCCAGGGTTTGTCAGTATTCCACCTACTACAGGCATTGAAGTCTTGTTGCCAGCTAGCCGGTGGACAGGTAATTTATCTCCAAAATTTATACCTTAGAGTCACCTTTTTAAGACCAGACACTGGAACCAACTGTCATAGATCAGATTCCCTTAGAAGCAGATTGATGGAAAGATGAGCATAATGATCTAATGAGCCAGTGGGAGATTTACTGGGGATTATTCTCAGGATAAACAGCTTTAGAGAATTGAAGGAATCATAGCTAGTCTTCAAAGGGAGCAAAGATAGTTCTCCCAAACTGGGGCAAGGGAGCTAGGCCCTTATTCCCCAGCACTAACCAGCCATTCAAAGCAGTTGCCCTCTAAGAAGGAGGTATAATCTTGGATATGGTGGTTCCCTTCCCAGGAAATCAATAACAGGAGAAAGGTGCTTGGCTGCAAGAGCTGTCAGCCATCAACACTCAAAGCAGATGGGGGGATGAGGTCTTCAATTTCGTGGGGTCAGCATTTGGGGTACTGAGCCGTACCTTACAGTAAAACTACCACCATTACTGTATGTATTCATAAATAATGTGTTGTTCAACTGGAAATACTGAGCAGCAAGCACAGATGCAGTTATGCAAAGATAGGAAAATATTGTTAGTGTAAATGAAAGCCCTTAATAGAAGGTAAGCTGAACAGATACTTGGATTGTGCTCTGACCTCAGCTTCCCTCAACATTTACAATAGCTCTTTTACAGGAAAGTCAAGGAACAATGTTGTCTTGAAAAACATTACTTTCTATAGTTGGAGCATGTAGCAGAGAAAATCAGCATGAAAATGGCTAGAAGAAATGTGCTGCTCTGTATTTCCTATTTCTCAGCTTCCCATGATCTACCTCTAGCTTGTAGTTTAGTGAAAGCACAATACTTTTGTGAGGTATATTCAGTGCCCTCAGCTGAAACAACAACAGATCATAAACAGGAGACAAGAATCTCATCCACATATGGTTAGGAAAAGCCGAATACAAATAGCAATCTAGGTTTGGACCGTTGGGTCATTATGTCTTAGGATGATGATGAAGTGTTAATGGGGGCCATGGTGATGACAGTCCTTAGCATATCTGCCTCATAAGTCCCACCACTACCTCCTGATCCGGTTGCCCACTGCATCTGATGTACAGCTATCATTCTGGAATCTTGCTTTATCATTTTCTTTTGAAGACTCCCTTTGTCACTTTCTTGTATTATTTCTTCTATTTCCTATAGTTCATGTCTTCATCTTTCTTATTTTATTTCTTACTTTGAAGGAGCACATCTTCTAGTTGTTTCTTTAGAAGAGAGTAATGAGATACTATTTTTTTCATCTTTCTTATTTTATTTCTTACTTTGAAGGAGCACATCTTCTAGTTGTTTCTTTAGAAGAGAGTAATGAGATACTATTTTTTTCATCTTTGTGTGTTTGAAAAAGTTTTCATCTTACATTTATATTTGATGATATTTTGGCTGGGTATAGGATTATGAGTTGGATATTATTTTCCTTTTGAATTTTGGAGAAATTTTTTATCATGCTCTTGATTCTCCAATTACTATTGAAAAGTCCAATATTGTGCTGAATCCTAATCATTTAGTTTTCTTTCTTGAAACTTATAGAATCTTCTCTTCATTCCTGAGTTCTAAATTTCACACTGGTATGCCTCTATATAGATCTCATTCATCCTTTATGCAGGGTATTTTGTCAGCCTTTACAATCTATCAGCTAGTGTTCTGAAAATGTTCTTAAATATTTTGTTGTTGATTTCTTCCCTTACGTTTTGTCTTTTTCTTTCTAGAACTATTTTGGAATGATGAATCTCTTAGACTTATCATTGGACTTTCTGCTTTTCTATTTTTCATATCTTTTGCTTCTGGGAGATTCCCTTAACTTAATCATCTAACCCCTCTACTGAAATTTTTTTTCAGATGTTTTGCTTTTAATTTGAAAGAACTCTTTTTATTCTTTGAATATCTCTTTTTAATAGTACATTTCTTTTATGCATGTATTATCTTCTGTGATCTCTCTAAAGCTAATGGCAGTGTTTTTGAAATTTTCCTCTTTCATCAAAGTCTTTGTTTCTTCCAAATTGCTTTTTTCTATCCTGGTCTCTATATTTTGTATTAAAGCCTTTCTTCAGGTGTCTTATTACGTGTGGTTGTCTGTTAATGTTTATTAGTGGGAATTAAAAAGCTAATTGGAACCTCTAAGCGTATTAGTAGGGCTTATAATGTTTGAGCTTCACTGTAGGCAATAGGAGTAGTCTACTTGTTGGGAATTTTCCACCATGCCCACCCTTACCAATTTTTTTTTAGTGTTGGAATTTTATCCAGCTTTATTGAGATATAACAATTATGTAAGTTTAAGGTATGCAACATGTTGACTTTATATGTGTATACATTGCAAAATGATTACCACAGTAAGGTTAGCTATAAACACATTCACCAGCTCACTCAGTACTTTTTTTTTTTTTTTTTTTTTTTTGGTGGGGAGAAGTTTTAAAATCTACCCTTTTAGCAACTTTTAAACATACGATATAGTCTTATTAACTGTAGTCATCATACTGTTCATTATGTTCCCCAAACTTATTCATCTTATAACTGGGAGTTTGTACCCTCTGACCACCTTCACGCATTTCCCCACCCTGCAATGCCTGGCAACCATCAATTTATTCTCCTTTATATGAGTTTGGTTTTTTTTGTGTGTGTTTGTGTGTTTTTGTTGTTTTTTTTTTTTTTTTTTAAGATTGCACATATAAGTGACATCACACAGTATTTGTCTTTCTTTCTTCTATCTGCTTTCCTTCAGTTCCAAGGTACTTAGAAATGTATCTCTGTGCTTTGGAGAATTTTGCATCATAAATGGCGTTAGACAGTGAGCTTTTCTCATGGCCAACTTGGGATTTGACTTTCTTAGATCTGCTAAATCGGTTGCCATTCTTTCTGGTCTCCATCTTCCAAAGTCTTCCTTCATTTCTTCCTAGGCCTTGTGGATTTGTCTTTGTTTAAAAAACAAAAAACAAAAAAACCTTTTGCTATAGTTTTTATGGGGCTTGGGTTGTTAATGCTGTCAGATATGGATGTTTAATTTGCTGTTCTAAGCTGGAACTAGATCGTAAGTATTTAGAAAAAAGGTCAATAAACTTTCTTAAAAAAACTAGAGAGTAACTAATTTAAACTTTCAGGCCATATGGACTTTGTCACAACTCCTAAACTCCACTGTTGTAAGAGAAAGCAGCCATAGATAATGAACAAGTGGACATGGCTCTGTTCCAGTAAAACTTTATTTATAATAGGTTTGATCACCTCTGTTTAGGAAAAAGATTTACCTTTTTTTCTTGTTCTTTCTTCCTTTGGTCAGCTTTATTGAGATAAAATTTATATACTGTAAATTGTACCAACTTTAAGTGTACAGTTGGCTGTAGTTGATTAATGTATACCATTGTGTAACTATCACTACCATCATGATAGAAAATCATTTGCATCACCCCAAAAACCTTTCTCATGTGTCCTTTAGCAGTCTGTTTGACCCTGCCAACTGCTAATTTACATTTTAATACTACAGTTTTGGCTTTTCTAGAATTTCCTATCAATCAAATCATATAATATGTAGTCTTTTGTGTCTAGCTTCTTTCACTTAGCCTTTTTTCTTTGTTGTAGATGAATAAATGGCAGAAAATTAATAATAGATCTTAAGCTAGGTTCAATTTCTCTCTCATAAGGTGGCAGAAGCTATTCAAGGAAAAGAAGAACATGTTTAACTTTCAGAAAATAAGCTTTTTCACTTCACAAAGAGTCTTTTTTCATATGAACCTGGCCCACAGTACGTGTTACCTATATAAGCAACACTCTTGTCCCTTTTTCTTAAAAGCTCTTAACCATTTGGTTCATTGCTACAAAAAGCAGTAGCTTCGGTTATGCCTACATAGAGGGAAAGATATTAAATGTATTTCAATGATGCAGTATACAGGAATTGAGATTACATATGGTGGGGGAGGGGGTGGTCAGACTACCTAGGTTTGAACTCTAGCTCTGCCATATAGTAGCAATTATCTTGAGTAAGTTTCTTAATCATTCTTTGCCTGTGCATCTGATTATGCAGATAATAATAGTACGTACTTCATAGAATTGTTGTCTGGATTAAGTGAGTTACTATTTATAAAGAATTTATATCTGTGCCTGCCTCAATATGTACTTTAAAAGCATTATTATGATTGCACTATAGGTTGCACTAAGACAGGGAAGCCTAAATTTTATTAGAGTGAATAGAATCTTAATGTTTACTTTATTGGAAGAGCTTAGAGCATAGTTTTGGAATCTAGGAATCCTAACAGCCCTATCTGCCTTCCGTTCCAGGTTACCCATATTTTGTGGTAATTATGGCTCAATCACAAAGCATTTGGCACCATTTCCATAAATAATGGATCATAATTATTTGCTTATCTGGTTTTTTTTTGTTTTACTAACTTCTTGATAGTTAATTGTTGTTTAAACTTTATATTGAAACAGACTAAAAACAAAACAAAACAAAACAAAAAAACAATGTTCATGTCAGCCCAATATGATTTGAAAGGTTAGCTAGTATAGCCTAGCAGATGCCAGAACCAGACAGGTTAGCTTACAGTCTGGCAAGTTGTATCACATTGAGAAAATTAATTACTCTCTGGAAATTGGGATATTTAGAGCATCTATGTCATAATGTCATTGTCAGATTAAATGAGGGAGAGCATATAGCCAGTTCAAGTGGTTAATGTCTTAGTCAAGATATGGTGATACCTTGGGCTGGGATAGTAAGAGTGGAAATTAGAAGTTTACGGATTCTGGAAACATTTTGGAGGATAAATGAAATCGGATAAATTGAAGGACAGGGGAAGAGGAAAAGGTCAAGGGTCACTTCTAGATTTTTGGCTTGAACAACAGGGTGGGATGGAGGTACCACTTAGCAAGATGAGAAAGACTGAAAGAAAACGGATAATGGGATCAGAAAACCAATTCAGATTTTGCTTTTGGACATGCTAAGCTTGAGAGATGTGAAGTTCAAATATCTTTGATACACTTCTGAATACTGATCCTTTTGTCAGTTATGTTCATTCTGTTCATAGCCATTTATAATTTATTAATGCAGCCATATTGACAAGTAACATAGCCTTGAATCTGTCTTTAAGATGGATAGCTGTCAATAATATCTAGACACCTAAAAGGCAAGCAAAAGTTGATAGCTTCAAGATGTCTCTAGCTTATAGATTCTTTTGTCTATTTTCATTATATTTAAGATTGAATGGTATGAAATTGCCACTTTTTAAGGTCAAAAATGTCTAATGTTGGTAACTCCATATGGATCAACTTAATATTTAAAAACAAAATAAAAGTACTTTACTTTTGAAATTGTTTTTATTATATGTATGCTATACCATTAGTTTTTATGCATTTATATATACCCCTAGTCCTGTAATCACTGTTAAACACAAATACATACTTTTTTAAAGATCACACATTTAAAATATGCCAAAATGAAGATAAATTTTTAATCCAAACTATTTAAATGGATCAAAATTAAAATATATCTCATTTGAAATAAAATATATTTTATACATAACTGTTTTTACGTTTGTTCTGTACTAGTGCACAATTTATGCTATGTTCACATAAAAAGTTCTTAACAGAATCATCTAAAAGTTTAAAGCTAAAGCATGTAAGTTCCTTGTGTATGCCTTTCTAGGTTATGGTCATATGGTATTTGTGTTTCATTTCTTCTGGAAAGGTACTGAACCAGCCAATTCCTAAAAATATTAATTTTCTTTCATTTTGTACCTGTGGATGAGTTGGATGAAAGATGGTAATGTACATTTTTGCATCCTCAGAAATCCATTTGACTTATCGGCCTCCTTCTAGATTTCATTGAGATACATTTTACCTAATGAAAAGTCTTAGCTTTTTAAAATAAAGAACTTTGATTTGCAAATTTTGCCATAAAAAATGTATAGAAGGTGTAGATTTTATATTAGTGTTCTTTCTCCAGTTGATGTCTTCCATGTAAATAGCAAATCAGTGATAGAACTAAGGACCGCTGTTGGGGGTAGGAGCGTATGTATGTGAGACATATGTGACTCAACTGAAAGTGGTGACATAGGTATATGCTAGTTTAAAGTCAAAAATGCTATATTTTAATATATATAATTTTCTTAGTTGATACGCTTACCAGTATAAACACAGAAAGATTTACATGAAGTAAAATAATCGTGACATTTTGATTTTAAAATTGGACGTGTAAAAAACCTTCAATTCATAAACTTTCATTTTACTTTTCTTAAAATGAATTATAAGTTTAAGTATATACTGTAGGAGCATTCATTTTATAACTTTGTAGCAACAGGTTAGCTGAAGAAAAATCTGTCAAATTTGGCAATGGTTCAGAAAATATGTGAACCTGTCACTGTAAGCAGTCTCAAAGGGTGAAATGCTTTACAGGAGCTAATTAACCTTAGAAAATAATTACACAAATATGCAAATGTTGTTTAGATAATTCCATGTGTTATCAGCTCAGGTAGTCCATCATAAATGCAGACTTTGCAATGCCTAGGTAGTAGAATCTGGCATATGTGATAAGGCTTTGGTTACTGCATCACTTCTGTTTGGCATTTAACAATAAATGATGGCAAGGGTACATCAGGAAATTCAACCTGAGTACAGCCCAGTTCCACAGTATAAATATCCTGTGCATTCGGCCTCCAGCAGACTCTAATTAATAGATTTACTTCTTTTCATGTGGTTCGTATGTTTGCATATTCTAAAATTATAAGTTACTCAGTACCATATGAACTCTGATATGATGAAGAAACCTATAATGCAGATTTAGTATGTTTGCATTTATGTAATTGAAGCATATTAAGAAAGTCTTTTCCTTTTGAAATCTGTTTAGTTTCAAAATATATTATTGGTAATACACATTCTCCAGATTATGGTTTGTAAATATGTAATGTTTGTGGGCAAAATGTGGGCTGCAAGTTGGAAATGACACAAATTTACCTTAGAACGGAATCACCACTTGTATAAAATTGGGATTTTAGTAATGTAATATGTCAGAAATACATATTAAAAACCACTCGCCATTTATTATTTCCTGTGCTACCATTATTGTGCTTACCTGTTGTAGGAGGCAACAAATATTTGGCAGAATTTGTTATGTCTTAAAATGGTAGGAATCTGACTCTCTTGAAAAGTGAATAGTAAAAAGCTATAATTTTGTGAAAGCTTTGGGAACTAGTTACATATGAAAGCCAACTTTTTTATAGCTAAGATTTATCTCCTTTATCACCTGTTTTTTAAAATGATATTTTTTCTTCACATTTTTAATTTCCAGTTAGTTAACATATAATGTAATATTAGTTTCAGGTATAGAATTTAGTGACTCATCACTTACATGTAACACACGGTATTCATCTCAAGTACCCTCCTTAATACCTATCACCCATTTAACCCATCCCGTCCAGTAACCCTCACTTTGTTCTCCATGGTTAAGAGTATGTTTCCTGGTTTGCCTCTCCCCATGTTCATCTGTTTTATTTCTTAAATGCCACATACGGGTGAAATCATATGGTGTTTGTCTTTCTCTGACTTATTTTGCTTAGCATGATACTCTGTAGCTCCATCTCTGTCGCTGCAAATGGCAAGATTTCATTCTTTTTGAAGGTTGAGTAATATTCCACTGTATATATAAACCACTTCTTTATCCATTCATCAGTCAATGGACATTTGGACTCTTTCTGTAATTGGGCTATTGTTGATAATGCTACTATAAACATTGGAGTGGGTGTGTCCCTTGGAAACAGTATTTTTGTATCCTTTGGGTAAGTACCTAATAGTGCAATTGCTGGGTTGTAGGGTAGTTCTGTTTTTAACTTTTTGAGAAACCTCCATACTGTTGTCCAGAATGGCTGCACCAGTTTTCATTCCCACCAGCAGCGTAAGAGGGTTCCTCTTTGTCTGCATCCTTGCCAACATCTGTCTTTCCTGTGTTGTTAATCTTACAGATTCTGACAGATGTGAGGTGATATCTCATCATAGTTTTGATTTATATTTACCTGATGATGCGTGATGTTGAACATCTTTCATGTGTCTGTTAGCTATCTGGATGTCTTCATTGAAAAATGTCTATTCATGTCTTCTGCCCATTTTTTAACCAGATTATGTTTTTGGGGTGTTGGGTTTGATAAGTTCTTTATAGATTTTGGATACTAACCCCTTTATCTGATACGTCATTTGCAAGTATGTTCTTCCATTCGGTGGGTTGCCTTTTAGTTTTGTTGTTTCTTTCACTGTGCAGAAGCTTTTTATCTTGGTAAAGTCCTAATAGTTCATGTTTGCTTTTGTTTCCCTTGCCTCTGTAGACGTTGTCTAGTAAGAAGTTGCTACAGCCAATGTCAAAGAGGTTGCTGCCTGTGTTCCTCTCTAGGATTTTGATGATTTCCCGTCTCACATTTAGGTCTTTCATCCATTTTGATTTTATTTTTGTGTATGTTGTAAGAAGGTGGTCCAGTTTCATTCTTTTGCATGTTGCTATCCAATTTTCCCAACACCATTTGTTGATAAAATAATATTTTGAGTAAAACTGTTCTTAACTGTATGTCGCTAGTTCTTTGAAAAATGGAATTCACATAATATCATTAACTTGTTTTTGATGATGCAAGATTACTGTTGCTCCTATCTGTTATTGTGCTTTATCTACAGTACTGCTCCCATCTTGCTCAATTACAGTAGTTTCAGACTATTGCATTGTACATACTCTTGTAATTTTTTGCGGGTTTTTTTTTTTTCATTTCTTTAGTTACTCTCAAACTTCAGCTATCATTGCTTACTCTTAAACCTGTTTGACATAACTCTTCTGGTTTGCTGCTTGTGAATGTGTGGTGGTTTCAGACCAGATATTCGAATTTTTAGATATGAAGGTATAAAGACCCTGCTCAGATGGTGATTCCCCCTAATAAGCCAACAGTACTCATTCAGTAGAATTTCTAAATTTCTTTGCTATCCACTTGTTTTATCACAAAAATAATGTACTTTGTAAGAATTTTTGAAAGTTTAGAGAAATGTAAAGAATCTTAAAAAGAGAAAATACTCAAATTTCACCATCCATAGGCAGCTCAGCTGCTTTTCATATTTTTGATTTCTTCTAGTCTTTTTCAACCCTTTTTATATAGTGAAAATTATGCCCTGTATTAGGTAAACTGCACGTATTACTTTATAAACTCATTGAATAGCTACATAATATTTCCTTAGATAAACTATAATTTACTTAAATCTTTATTTTTGCATTGTTGGACATTTTAAGAATTATCCAGATTTTTGCTTTTATAAATGAGACTGTGATGAACATCTTTGAACATCAATCTTTGCCCCATTGAAGATTCCTGAAATGGAGTGTAAGTACTCCATTGTCTTGGTTTTGAAACAGTCTTCATAACATTTTGTCAACAATATTGTTAGTTATTTATTAAATACCTATAGCATGCCTTGTATTATAGTTTGTATCCAAAAGAGAATCAAATTGCTAATATTCTAGAAGGAAGGGAAAGTGACAATGACAGATTAAAGAAATAGCTGGATAGAGAAGAACCAATGAAATAATATAGGATTCAGTTTAAGCTACCATGGCTAATAGTAGAGGTGACAGGTAAAGTTGGACCAATAATAATATTTTGCTGTAGTTTTAAACATAGGCAGGATAATAATGCATGTAAAAAGATGTGTATTTTCCATATATTTCTTGTAAGATTTTGTGGGTCAAAGGTTAGCAAAATCCTTTCCCCTTCTACATGAGAATCTGATCTTCAGGTAACTTTCTAGCTCTATATCCTTTAAAGCCTGATAAGTTGGTATCTTAAGTTGGGTTTCCCAGAAACAGATTCTGAAGGTGCATGCAGGCATTTTGTTGGGGAGTTCTCTTGGAATCAGTACCTGTAGTGGAGTTTAAAAAATAGAATTTGGCTGAAGAAGTTGAATCACAGTACAATCACAACAAAGGCCTCATCTGACTCCACTGGTGATCTCTGGATCTAGTATGGCTTTTCAGAGATGTCTTGCCTTGAGGCAAGAGATAGAGCTTTTACAGATCCATGTCATTTTGACCAGTCATTGGGTGTAAGTTGCCTCAGAGAGGGGATTCTGGGAAGCATATCATAGTAGCATCCACTCTAAGTGGCTAGTTGCTAGGGCACATTGCCTACAGTAGAAAATGACCCCTGATTGGTAAACTGCTTCTGGATTAGAAGGAATTACAAATACTAAGCTTTGATCTTCCCTGAGGGTAGTAACTTCTGTAATTGGGCATGTCCCTTGCAGCCAGGGATCCTGAAGTGATGCCTATGGAGTTGTTGCAAGAGGTATTAGCTTCTGTGTGGTATAAGACTTTCAAGGCAGGGATAACTCTTGCATCTGCCTAAAGTGAGTCTGATTCCCTCATTTCTAAACTAGTATTCCATGGTCCCAAGACAGTAACTCCTGGAAGGCCATCTGATCTGCTACAGGAGCTTCTGCGAGACTCCCACTTAAGAGGAATGGCTGGTGCTACCCTGCTGGCAAACTGTGACTCCTACCCTGTATCATTTTTGCATCAATAGATGTCAAGTGTGGCCCAGAATACTCTTGTGTAATTGTTTAGTTGTGAGTATAGATGGCCCCCTTAACTGGGTGTTATAGACATTTTTTCACTTGGGTCTCACTTTTTAGAAGATTTGGTTTTAAAATCTAAAGCTGAAGAGTCATTTGATAACCTTAGAATCAGGCTAAAAACATTTAAGCACTTGGGGCACTTGGATACTTGAGGTTTCTTTTTCTTCCTGCTGACAGGCCACTATTAACAGATATTGTGTCCATAGAGATGGAGGGAAAGACTCAGCTATGATACTAATCTCTGAAAATCATAGTCTTATTTGTGAATGGTGGAAAGAACAGTTGGTTCTTAGCTCTCCTTTAATCATGGATGGGTCATTTGGGCCTGGTTGGCAGTTTCCCTCGTATCCTATGAGTCACAAAGTTTTGCTGATTCTTCCTTTGTAATGACTCATTCCATCCCTTCCTTTCCATTTATTCTGCTATCACCCTGAGTAGTATTATAGTCTTTATTACCTCATATGTGAATTACTGAACTGCTACCCTGGACATGTTCTATATCTTTTAAGTTTTGCCTAATATGAGCTGCTTCATGAGATCCCAGACTGAATTTCATGAGACTTTTGTCGAGGGTTTTCAGACCACAGCTCTTCCTTGACATACAGTGGAATTCCATCTCGATAAACCCTGTTGTAAGTTGAAAATGTCGTAAATCAAAAAGGCATTAAATGCACCAAACTACTTAACATTGTAGCTTAGCCTTGCCTACTTTAAACAAGCTCAGAACACTCACTTAGCCTATAGTTGGGCAAAATCATCTAACACAAAGTCTATTTTCTAATAAAATGTTGAATATCTCGTGTAATTTATTGAATACTGTACTGAAAGTGAAAAGTAGAAAGGTTGTATGTGGAATGGTTGTAAGTATATTGGTTGTTCACCCTCATGATCACGTGGCTGCCTGAGCTGTGGCTCATTACCACCACCTAGCTCCATATTGTACAGCATATCACTAGCCTAGGAAAAGGTCAAAATTCACAGTGCAGTTTTTACTGAAGGTGTATTGCTCTCACACCATCAAAAAGTCAAAAAAACATTAAGTCTAACTGCTGTAAGTTGATACCATTTGTATTAAAGTATAATCCAAATTTTCCTGGAGCATGAGTACAATGTCCCTAGAAATAATAGGAAGAAAGTCTTGAAAGACTGGGTTAGAGAAGATGTTGGCTAAGAGTTCCAGGTATTTTGGGAACCTGTGGATTACTTTTTCAGTAAATTTACTTTTTCAGACTGGAGAATGGTTGATCAGGGCCAGATTTCAGGACGACTTGATCTGGCAACACAGTAAAGGGAAAAACTAGATGAAATGAGAATAGTTGGGAATCTTGTAAGAGGATTCAAACTGAGGTGGGAATGGAAAGGATGGGACAGATAGGATCTCAACAGTGTAAAGGAAGAGTTGGTGACTGTGGGAAGAAAGCATGGAAGACCTCACCAAGGTCACATTGTATGGATTTATAATGGGCCTACTAGACTGGATGTCAAGACACTCTGCCAGGAATAGAGAAAGTAATGCTCCTCACACACTACTGCCTCTTTTATCTTTATGTGTTAACAGCCTTATGAAATTGCAGACACATTAAAGGCCAGAATCATGGCTTACTTCTTATCATCCTTACACCTCCATTTCCAGCACAAAGCCTAAGGAGACAGTTAATCTCCTATATGTTTTTATTCTCTCCATATAAAGGGTGTTTAGAGCCATCACAGCTATGTAAGATTGTTAGTTCTGCCAACAGTCAGCAGAACCTCTGTTATCTTTCTTCCTGTTTTATTTTTACATTTCTTTCATTGTAAAATATAGTTAGGGTGACCAGGTATTTGTGTTTTCTCTGGATAGTCCCAATTTAGACCTGTTCTCTCATTCAGGACCTAATGATACCTTTCTTCATTCTCAGAGATTTGTATAGTAAATTCTATGGTCACTCTATATACACGTACAGAAAAGTGCTAAGTTCGTATTACTCAGTTTAACTATAACTATAAAGAATACACCTGTGTAACTACCACTCCAGTCAAGAAATGAAATACTGCTAGCCACTAGAAGTCTATTTCCTGTTTACAACTCTGTCTCTTTTCCTTAGACCTAACCACTATGCTGATTTTTATGATAAACATTTTCTACTTTTTAAACTAATGAATGCTAAATTATTAAAGCCAAAAATGCCCTACATAGATTTATTTCCAATTATTATTCTTTTATTTATTTTATATACATTAAGTGTGGATAATTCAATATGCATATTACCAGTAAATATCTTTGAAACTATATTTGTATTTTAGTATATGACTGAAGATTGTAAGCAATCATTGTGAAGCTATGTGTTGTATTTTCATTATTTATTACACTAAGATTCGATGAACAAGACATAGCTATTGGCCTCAAGACTTTGATAATCTAATAAGCAATTACAATGCAAATTATTCAATGCAATAATAGCACCATGCACAAGATATCATTGTAAGACATTACCAAGCCTTGGGAGTGATAGGGAAGACTTTTGATAGAAGGTGATGTCTTGTTTGATTTTGAAAAACAAGTAGAAATTATGCAGGTGAAGTTGGTGGGTGAAATGAGGGCAGAGCTCAGGAGTTACTTTCCAAATGAAGGATATAGCCCAGAGAAAACAAAGTTTGCTACAATTAGGAAGTTGTTCCCCTGAAATTGGAACACAGACAATGTTCTATATGGTCTCTCACTGAGGGAAAAGGGGGTCTTTTGGTCACCTTATATTGCAGAGCAATTGTAAGAGATGCAGTTGAAGACAGAAGCAGATTATGAAAGGCCTTCAGTGTCGCACAGAGTTTGAATTTGATCCTGAGGGCAATGAATCAGTTTTAAAGTGTCCAATAAACAGGGCGTGAGTAACATGGCAACATTCTCATATTTGCATTTTTAAAAGGTTGTTCTTACTGCAGATTAGAGCATTTAAATAGGCAATAGTAAAAGTAGTAAAAATGGACTGGAGACCATTGCAGTCATCCACTTGTGAAATGATGGTGGTTTGAGCTAAGCCAGAGGAAATGAGAAAAGAGAGAAGTGGATGCATTTAGGATACAGTTGGAGAGAAAATCGATGGGATTTTAATGATTGAATATATATGTGGAGTTTGAGCCAGAGAGAGATAAAAGATGCTCAGATTTTGACTGGAGGTGGGGAGCAAAGACAGTGACATAGGTTTGTAGATGGAATGTCACATGCAGTGTTGAATTGGTTGAATTTGAAGTATCTGTGGGACATCCATAAGGAAAAGACCATCAAGCACTTGCATATATGGGTTTGGAACTTTGAAGAGAAATTTAGGTCACAGATAGACATCAAGGAACAATAGCTTCTAGGTGGCAAGGGAAATCATATTGTGGACCCTAATAAGATATTATAAAATTTCTAAGCTGGAAAATGTAAATAAATTGTTTTCATTGCCTAATATCAGGACAGTTTTAGGGAATTACTCTTTGTTGTTAAAGCTTCAAACAACTATTTGTACAAAACATTTTCATGATCTGCCTTAGTTTTTATCAGTTTGTATTTTGATCAGTGTTATTTAGCTCTTTGGTTTTTTTTTTTTTTCTTTTTTCACATTATCCAGGTTAAACTTTAATTGCAACATGTATCAACTATCAAAATAAATACAACAAAATGAAATTATTATAGAACTTTTGGAATTATAGCAATATGCATATACTAGGGTTTAGCAAGTTAGGAGAAATATACAAGTCTCTGGGTTTATATGTTTAGATTTCTCCCAGTTCTAGAAATAAAATATGTATGGAAAGCACTTTTATAAAAAAGACTATTTTTAAATAATTTAAATAGAGAATACTTGTTAGTAATTTTCTGCTTACAGAAATACTTAAAAGTTTATAAATTAAAAAAATTAGATTTATGTATAGCAGAAATATTTTCAGATATAAATGTAGAAATATAACTGAATTTTTTAGTTAACACCCTTCTATTGTAAGACCACTGTAACTTTCTGCTGTTCAACTCTAATGTATATCTTAATATCTCAGGTATATCCAGAATGTAATTTCCCCTCAAAATGTGGTTATTTTAAATATTTTCTTTCTGAAGATTATGGTAGCAATTAAGCTTAGCAGTAATTACTAATATTTTATCCTCTAATTTGAATTTTCAGTGGTAGTTCTTTTGAGTTGATATTATTCTCAATGAGCTATAACCATCTTATTTCTTGGGCTATGTAAGCAAGCATATAATTTAATTTTTTATTACTATGATAATAATTATATACAGTACATAATATATGACATTTGTTTTCTTTATAGGAAAATGGTTCTCCTGAAGAACATGCAGTCTATGTTTGGGACCATTTCATAGCCCAGTCTGCAGCTGAGAATGTGTTTTTTGTTGCTCACAGTTATGGAGGACTTGCTTTTGTTGAACTGGTGAGTGCACATTTAACTCTGTTTTTAATTCCCAAACTCTTCACAGTCTTATCCCCCCCACTCACTTCTAATTGATATCATTACTTTAAATTACTTTATAAAAGATGAAAACAAAGTATTTTGAGTAGTAATTTTATAATGTTTAAAAAGAGTATGCTTACTTATTTTATTGTGGCAGAGCATTTCAGTACTAACCAGAAGGCTTTTTGCCTATTCCTTATTCCCATGTTACTTCTTAATTTTTATCTTATAGACCATTTTCATACCTCTTATGATACTTATGTTTCATGTTTTATGTGTACACAATTGAAGCTTATTTTATGTGTAAACTGTTAAAAATATAAAGAGACCTATTGAATATTTGAGAATATTTTGTTTATCTTTAATCTCTACAACTTAGTACTTGATACTTGATAAGAATTCATAGAGTTAGTATTAAAACTATCAGAAAGATTCCATTAATCTACTAAGTGAAATTCATGGTTTGGCCATAAAAATCTTTACATTTCAAAGTAATCTCATTCTTGGAGTTAAGATTGTGTACATTATAGGAAAAATTATCAAGATTCAAAAATTTTGTATTATTTGCAATGTTATAAGTACCACACCATGTGCCAGTATGAATGGTTAAGGGGATATATTTAATACCAAAAAGGCTCTAGTGAAGAATTTGTGCCTCCATGTCCATAAACCTTAGGTTACAGAGAGGTACAAGTGCTCCTGTAATAAAATGATTAATTTGGTAACAGTGCATGTGATAATTTTAAATCCAAATAGTCTAACGTGGACATCCAAGGCAGGCACAGCATTGGTTGTCTAACTTTTATGTTCCTACACTTTGGTGTGTTTTTCTGTTTGTTGTGAAAATTAAATATACTTTTGTGGCCTTTTTATCCTCCTCAAACCTTATTGCTTACCCACCTGATTTAGATATAAAACTGGTGGTGACACCTGGGAATACTTTAGCCGACCTAAATTCTCAAATGCTTATGCTTTCTTAAGATCAATAAATAAGTTAAATCTTTTATTTATTAAATAGATTTCACTTTTTAGAAATTATTTTCAAGTACTTTTAATTCTGCTGTGTTTATTTTAGTATATAATGGATATTTTAGGTTAGTTTGTTAACATAAAACTATGATGATGTTGTTTTTCCAATAGTTGTCTCTAGACCCTACAGATAGAGATCTATATAGACACACACACACACGTATGCATATACCATATATATATATATATATATATATATATATATATATATATATATATACACACACACCCTAGGTTTTCTTTGTAAGCCATTAAATTACTTAAAACGTGAAATTTCATTGGCTTTTAGAGTAACTTAAAATATATCTGGAAGCCTGCAAGACTAACCAAATTCCAGATTAATGTAAAACATAAATTCCCATTTATTGCTTTAAGACAGTTTTAAAAAAACCCGTTTATACATCAAATTTGGAATTTAAGTGAATATTAGACAGTTCTCCAAATGAACTTAAGATGCCAGAGTAACAGATGACCAGTGTGTCCATCCTATTTTGCCTATCCTTCTTGTCACACACTGGTGGATATTTCTCCACTTTTGTTCCAGTTTAATATAAAGCACACAGATGTTTCAGAACAAGACTTGACTTCTGACCTTGAGGCTATTAGGGTCAGGGTCCTCAGGGCCTGTGAAATTATCACAAGCTGAGCTAAAGTTTTTCTCCATCACAGGAAGTAACCAGTAAGTAAGAAGTTAAAAAGGAGCTTTGTCAGAGAGACAAGATGGTCTCAGTGAGGGTCAGCTTCTGTAGTCTGCTATCTCTGCAGGAGGTGCATGCATGGGAGGAGGAATATAATATAACCACTGGCACATCACATATCTGTCAGGCAACACCAGGACTGAGAAGTCTATTTAATGTAATGTACCTTGTTTAGGTTTTAAAATATTAATGGTGATCATCTCAACTGCATAACATTTGCTACTTTTTGTGAAGTAACTTTGAAAGGGGGTTGTAATAGGGGCGTACACATGGTGGCAACTGAAGAAAAAGTGGTTTCTGACCTAATAATATAGATTCTTCTAAGCAAATAACAACAGCAAAAACCACTGATGAGTTTTACATAAATTTTTGACAAAGCTTGATTAATATATTTAAGGCCATTATGTTTCTACTTAACTTCAAAAGGATTTTTAAAAGACAGCGTTGTTAAACAAACAGAAAATATTGAAACATTTTTAAACCTTTGCTTTTTGCTGAAAGCTGAATAATATTCTTTCGTATTCTCCCTGGTATTCTTAGCAGGGAAATCATGGTGTTTAAAATGTTCACAAATATTTATTCTCTTGAGATTTTTCAACATTAGTAATATATCAAATTATTTTATATGGATTCAGAATTTTAATATTAACTTTACAAGACAGTGAATTGTGAAAATGTTAAATTTTGTTTTAGAATTCTGTCTTAGTAGTACCTTATACACATCGGACATTAAATCTTTAGGATTTCAGTAAAGTTTAACTTTTTTTTGAATTGTCATAAAATTTTACTCTTGTTAACAGGCTCTGTCTACACCATCCCTTCTTTCTCTTTCAACTTTTGTGTCTCTCTTCCCCCCCCCCCCACCCCTTGTTTTTAGAACAGTCCTAGTTTGTACCATTATGTTGGAATGCATGGAGTTTTTCTACCATTTTCATATCGCATATTTTAAAATGTATCTTGCCTTTAAATTAAGCTAAAATTGTGTATAATTGTTTAAAATTAAATGTGCTGCTAATAGATATCTGAAAATAAATGACTTTTATGTTTAGAGCACAAAATATTTGTAGAACTTTCATATTTTGCAAATTGTTGTTTTTGAAAACTGAGAACATTTATGATTATGTCACATCTTAAAGTTTTGAGTTTCTCCTGAAGCATACATTATAATTAAAAGATTTATTTTCAAAAGCAATGCTCATTTTCTAGTAATAAATTTTGGAACTTGATCAGATCTAACGTCATAAAAACAGCATACAGTTTACTAAAATAATGAGAAAAGTAATATTAAAAATACCTTTTTCACTGCATTTATAACCACCATATGGTAACAACTCAAACTTACTCTCTAAACTTTCTGTGATTCTTGCAAAAATAGATATTGATAAGACAGTTCTAGAAGCAATTCCAGCATTCACTCATTAAAGACAAAAGAGAAGAACTATTTATTTTATGAATTGGTGATGAATTTTTTAAAGTAATATATCTGCCCTATGTTATCTTTTCTGTGTATTTAAAATAGCACCAATATATAGAGTTCAAGTAATTAAACCATCATTTACAAAGTTTTAAATTGCTGTTTTTAGAAATTCTGTTTTATACATGATAGAATGAGTAGTCATAACTAGAATGCATTTACCAAATCCATTCAGAAAGGTATCTACTTTTGCCTTATATTAGTTGTTAAAAATTCAAGCTCATTTGTTGGAAACTGTCATGAAAAAACAACACAGTTTAAAGCTTTTTATCATCTCTTTCACTACCCACTTTGATGAAGTGATTCCATTGCTTACATTGTTGGTCATTTCAAAGTGCTTTGCTCTTGTGTTTCTTTCTAGCTGAGAGTTTGACAAAATCAAGCAACCTTAAAATTTTCTTTTATTTGGAAATAGGTTAGCTTTCCTTGTCAATGCCCAGTTTCCAGTCTCAGCTCACCTTACCTTCCATGTTTGCAGTGCTCAATAAATCAATTTGCATTCAGATTTCTTTCTTTAATCAAAGTGAGAGTGTTGATATTTTTTTATAAAACACATTAAATAATTTTAACCATTATATTTCATTAGTTTATTGAATCATCTTAGCTGATATAAAATTGTTATTTTTCTTATGACTTTTTTTCTTTCTCCATATTATTAGTGATATGTTCACAACTACCACTAAAAATATCACTTAAAATGTGTGAAAACTGCTCCTTTTGAAAGTGTATCTCTACCCACTTTTGATTTTGGTTTCTCCATGCTTGTCAGCACTTGATTGGCACCTCACTTGCATGTGAATTAAGGACTGAAGGGAACGCTATTTCCCTGCCATTGTTCCATGCTGGGCTCCCTAGCCTTCAGGCAGCCTAAGCTGACCTTCAGCAGCTGATAGAGGACTAGTTTTTGGACTTAGCTGTGTGAGGACACCCAAGCTCAGTCCACTCTGAGTCAATCTTTAAAATTGCCTGCAGCACGATTTGGATTGATGCTGAAGAGAAAATGGAATGGGACTAAAAGTATTCATTTTGTACCTTCAGTGACATCAGCTAACTATGACCTTAAAGAAGCATCATCTACATTTTGTCTAGAAATAACAAAGTAAATTAGATGTTGGGAGTATATCTGTGTACTAGTATATAGATATTGGTAGTGATGTGCTCAGTGGGAATAGCTAAAAGTTGGGCTACTGGGAATCAAGAATTGAGGCGAGGTAGAAAAAGTAAGGGGTAAAGCAAAGAAAAATCGAGCCATGATAGAATCAAAATAATTCAGGCCAAAGCCACTTCTTACAAACCTGGTTTAAAATTCAGTGAAAATAAGTTGCCATTTGTAATACCGTTTTAATTTCTGATTTGGTTACCTCCATGATGCAAACGGCATGTTAATGTATGGAATGATTACAACTTGTTGTGTGGAATGCTATCTTAATTTTTTTACTTATCTTATAGGAAGACAGTTTAGTTTCTTTATTCTGTAGGCTCGTAAAAGAGAAGAACCAGAGGTTATGTTATTTTTGTCTTCTCTGTTCAGTTTTATTTTATGTCTTGCATATAGTGTGGATACTATCTTTTGACTGATTGTTGGTAACAGTAATTTTAGGAGTTAGTTGCAAGAATACGAGTGAGATCCAAATAGGCTTTACCCATAAAGAAGTAGTGGGAGTGGTAAAGAAGAAACACATTCAAAATGTTAAGGAAACAGATTCTCCATGGCTTAGTGATACTGGATCCAGAAAACTGAATGAGAAAACAAAGGTTATAGTATATCCTTGGCCCATGCACACCTACAGAAGCATATCAAAGTGTATATAAAAGGAATTCAAGCACAACAGAGAAAGAATAATAAACAATGATTATGCAGATATGTAGGTATTTGGGGGGAAATGTTTGCACATACTGTGCCATTAATAATTGTTGTTAATTTAAAAAATAATAATTGTGGTTAAGATTGAGTCATTTCAAGTCAAATCAAGTCAGCGTTTTAATTTTTTTTTTTTTAACATTTATTTATTTTTGACACAGAGAGAGACAGAGCATGAACAGGGGAAGGGCAGAGAGAGAGGGAGAACACAGAATCTGAAACAGGCTCCAGGCTCTGAGCGGTCAGCACAGAGCCCGATGCGGGGCTCGAACTCACGGACTGTGAGATCATGACCTGAGCTGAAGTTGGATGCTTAACCGACCGAGCCACCCAGGCGCCCCGAGTCAGCGTTTTAAAAAAGGAAAGGAGAGGGGCTCCTGGGTGGCTCAGTCGGTTGTGCATCCAACTTCAGCTCAGGTCATGATCACATAGTTTGTGGGTTTGAGCCCCATGTTTGGCTCTGTGTTGACAGCCCAGAGCCTGTAGCCTGCTTCAGATTCTCTCTCTCTCTCTCTCTCTCTCTCTCTCTCTCTCTCTCTCTCTCTCCCCCTCCCCCCCTCCCCCCCTCCTCCCCCATTCACACTGTTTCTTTCTCTCTCTCAAAAATAAGCATTAAAAAAATAAAAATAAAACAAAAAGGAGAGAGTTATATATACAGATGTGACTTGTTAATAAACTCCACAGGAGTACCTGTGTACTGGGATTTGATTTTTTTTTAACTTTTACTCAAATAATTTTTAATAAGTATTAGGAGGACCACTGTTTGAAAGAATGACTCAGTTTGTTCATTTTTATGTTAACTTCTCTCCTTTTGTCCCATATCTAACCAGCCAACACATTTTGGCAGTTATTTTCCTTTGAAATATTAATCATGTCTTTTCTTCTCTGTGCCTACTGTTAATTTCATCATTTCACAACTATACCACTGTACTCTTCTACCCATTTCCTACTGGCTGTCTTTACTCTTTATTTCGTGCTATATACCATGCCATAGATCATATTATTCAAACACCCCTTTTACCCTGCCCTTCCAGAATCACACTGGGTCCAGTTATCTACTGCATCATGTCTCCTCTCTATAACTCTAAGACCCTCTGTATAATCTGATTCTTTCTTTCCAACTGTATTTTTCCTAGTACAAACTTCCAGTTCTAGTCTTAATTTCCTTATTGCCATTGCTCCATCTCACTACACCTCCACCTCTGGCCTCCAAGCCCAGGGTAGTAGGAGAACACAACACTCAGAAGATGACCTGAGTTTGGGGCACCTGGGTGGCTCAGTTGGTTGGGTGTCCGACTTGAGCTCAGGTCGTGATCTCACAGTCCGTGAGTTCGAGCCCTGCGTCAGGCTCTGTGCTGACAGCTCTGAGCCTGGAGCCTGCTTCGGATTCTGTGTCTCCCCCTCTCTCTGCCCCTCCCCTGCTCATACTCTGTGTCAAAAATAAATAAAAACATTTTTAAAAATTTAAAACAAAAAGATGACCTGAGCTTGAATCCTAGTTCTGACACCTACAAATTATGATAACTTGGGTCAAATCCCTTTTGTGTGCTCTCCTGTAAAATTCCTGGTTTTTAGGAATTAAAGCAGTGTTAGTTGAGTACCAGTCTAGATGCCCACAGGATATGTTCATTCACGTTTTTGCTAATGCCATTTCCCCTTCCCAAGTGAAAGAATTTCCCTCCTTACTAGATTTTTCACAAGTCTTCTCACTTAACTCCCCATTTTTCTGTAGTATTTATATGTTTCACAAATGAAAACTTTAGTTTTGTTTTACTAATCAGTTTTGTTTTTATCTTTTATCTCCGAATCTTGTCTTGCCCAGGTTCTCTAGAACAACTGCTCTTGTTCCACCACCCCTCCCCATGTTTGGAAACAATATGTATTACAATAACATGAGTAGTCTTAAATATCCTCAACGTGCAAAGTTAACTGACCTATATATTCAGTGTGAGCATTAGCAATAACTCATTTACTAATTAAACTTAATCATTCTTTGAACTCTCTGTTGGAATATTGACTAATTTGGGAATTCTGCCTAATCAATTCTTTCACATCAGACAGTATTACCCTTTTGTTCCCAATGTTAGTCTCGTGTAGTCTTCTCTCTACTGGTGTCCTCATCCCTTAGGCTGATTGAAAAGATTGCTTCTCTTGACTCACTCTTCAAAGTATAGTCTTCTTAATCAAAGAAGGAACTAAGTTATAACTACGTCCGTGTAATGTTGTGTAGCAATGTATGGACTAAGTCTTGGAAACTTTGCATTTCATCCCCAATCATGAGTGTAATATTGCCTTTTGCTTCATAATTGGCTTACCTTTGCTTATTTCCATTTTATTAACTTAAAAAAATTAAGATGATATAATTAAGATTTATTAAGCTTTCTTAAGATATAATTCATATGCCATGAAATTCATCTTTTAAAGTATACTCACAGAATTGAATAAAGTATATTCACAGAATTGTACAAACATCAGTACTGTCTAATTTTAGAACATTTTTATCATCACAAAGGAAACTCAATACCCATTAACCAGCATTCCCCACATTTTCAGTCCCACCAGCAATATATGAGAGTTCCAGTTTCTCTACAACCTCACCAATACTTGTTATTGTTTGTCTTTTTTATTTTTGCCACTCTAGTGGGGGTGAACCAGTATCTCATTATGGTTTTTATTTGCATTTCTCTAATGACTAATGATTTTAAACCTCTTTTCATGTGCTTATTGGCCATTTGTGTATTTTCTTTAAAGTAATGTCTATTTAAATTTTTTGTCCATTTTTTGTTTTGTCATTGTATTGTTGAGTTGTAAGAGTTCTGTATAAATTCTGATACAAGCCCCTTATCAGATAAATGATTTGCAAATACTCTCTCCCATTCGTTGGGTTATCTTTTCACTTTCTTGATTATGTCCTTTGAAGTACAGAAATTTTTGGATTTGATGAGGTTGAATTTATCTGGTTTCTGTTTTTGTCACTTGATTTCATTTTTGCACATCATGTGAAATGTGGTACAACATAATTCTTTTAAATGTGGATATTCAGTTGTCTCAGCACCATTTGTTGAAAAGACTGTTCTTGCCCCTTTGATGTGTCTTAGCACCTTTGACTATAAATATATAAGAGTTAGCTTCTAGAGTCTCAGTTCCATTTCATTGATATATGTGTCACTTCTTAGACCAGCACCACAGTGACTTGATTACCATAGCTTTGTAGTGAGTTTTGAAGTTGAGAAGTGTAGATTCTCCAACTTTGTTCTTTTTGAAGAATGTTTTGGCTGTTCTAGGTCTCTTGCATATCCATATGTGTTTCAGGATAAATTTCTGCAAGAAAGGGGACTGGATTTTTATTGGAACTAAATTGCCAAATCAATTTGGGGAGTAGTGCCATCTTAATAATGTCTTCCATTCCATGAACATAGGCTTTCTTTCCATTTATTTAGATCTTTTTTCAAAATGTTTTATTGCTTCCAGTATACAAGTCTTACACTTCTTTTGTTAAATTTATTTTTCAGTATTTTGTTCTTTTTGATGCTGTTATAACTGAAATTATTTCTTAATTTCACTTTCAGATTGTTGACTCTTGGTGTAAAAATACAATTTTTGTGGATTGGTCTTGTATCCTACAGCTTTGCCACACTCATTTATTTGTTCCAGTGTGTGTGTGTGTGTGTGTGTGTGTGTGTGTGTGTGTGTGTGATTTTCTATATTCAACATCATATAATATTGAATGAAAGTAATTTTACTTCTTTACTAATCAAGATGCTTTGCTTTTCTTTCTCCTTTTTTTTTTTTTTAATTTCCTAATTGATCTGTCCAGTACAATGATGAATAGAAAGAAGTACTTACACTTAGATCACACTTACAAAAGACATCTTTTTGTTCCTGGTCTTAAGGAAAAAACATTCATTGTTTCACCGTTAAGTATGTTACTTGTGATTATTTCCATTAAGGACCTATGTGCTTCTTCATGTTTATATCCCTCATTTACACCAAGATCAGGTTGTTCAAAAGGCTGAAATGGAGAAAATTTTAACTAATCTTTTGTTAATGTTTATTTATTTTTGAGAGAGAGAGAACATGCACAAGCAGGGAAGGAGCAGAGAGAGAGAGGGAGACAGAATCCAAAGTAGGCTCCAGACTCTAAGCTGGCAGCACAGAGCCCAATGCAGGGCTCGATCTCACGAACTGTTAGGTCATGACCTGAGCCAAGGTTGAACGCTTAACCGTGTGAGCCACCCAAGGGCCCCTCACTAATCTTTCATAAGAATACTTTTGTAGAATAAAAGATCCACATTACTATAATAGAATTACCTTTTGATGAGGCTTTTCACTATCCACATAAATGTGCTGCATCCAGGTCTTATTGCCCTTTGACTGTGCAGCTATGAGAATGGGCACTGTATCTGTTGATTCAACAAAGAATGCCAGGAAACCACAGGTAAAATGAGCACAATAGAGGTGCCTGAATGGCTCAGTTAAGCGTTAAGTGGCTTGGTTAAGCATCCAGCTCTTGATTTTGGTTCAAGTCATAATCTCAACATTTCATGGGATCGAGCCTCACATCGAGCTCTGCTCTGGCAACATGGAGCCTGCTTGGGATTCTCTCTCTTCCTCTCTCTCTGCCTCCCCCCACTGGTGAGCTCTCGCTCACTCACTCTCTCTCTCTCTCTCAAAATAAATAAATAAATATGTTTTAAAAATTAGTACAATAACATGTTATGGAAAACCCAGAGAAATTGATATATTCCTTTTTCCATTGGTGTTATGAAAGATCATAATGAGAGATTTTGCATCTTATTGCAGGTATGAGAGCATGATTGACTATTATAAACCTTTTATAAGGGGGATCATAGAAAAACAAATTTCAGTTAATAAAGAGGCTGTTTTTATTATAGTTACAACATTATGATAATCACTTAGTGTGAGCACTCACCCAAATAAGATTCCCAACCACAGTGACGCCTCTGATTTGATACCACAAATTGAAAAGCACTCTTATAGGACAAAAACTTTGCAATCGAAACCATTTAACTTCTGTCTTAGAAGTTGCATTTCAATCCTGATTAAATAATGTACTCAGATTAACTCGGGAGCCAGGTAGACTCAGACTCAAAAGCATACTAGATCCAGATCCATGTTAGGATACAGCTTAAGAGAATAAAGATAGAAGCCAGATCTGTGCAAAGGTCTCACTACTAGAGTTTAGGATGGGTTCAGGAAGAGCTAATTCAGCTGGAGAGATTGGCTTTGGAGGTGAACCTCACTAGGTAAGCATCGATAGAGCATGGTGAACCCAGGTTTAAAAATAGGAGGTATAATCTGGTTGCAGAAAACAGACAAGGCATTGGGTAGTAAATCAGTAAATAGAATGTAGTCACTGGTTCTAAGAGTACCTCTTCTCCCCAACCATAGCCCCACGTCATGCATTATAGGGAAGGAAAAGGAAAACAAAACAAAACAAAACAAAACAGGATGCAGCACTGGGAAGAGGATAAACAAGGCAAGGGTTAAAGCTTCAGGCATTATTGGCTAGAGGTTTAGAAATGGAATCCTTTCCTGAGAAATAAAGAGGATATAGCAGTAGGCAAAAACATGAGAAGGATTATAAAATGATGAATCAAGGCATAACTCCAATTTATTTGGCTTAGTTCAGAATAGGATACAGTAGAATGCTACCTTCTAAGGCCACGTAGGTAGCCAGGGCCTATCCTTGGTATCCTGATTATCAGGTTCCTATGTCAATAAAGAAGACAAAGTAGGAACAGCTATCATTTTTCCTGTTCTTATGGCTCTGAAATGATGACACTACGAGTGTAAAACTTTTTGTGCCCAGCGAAACAAAGTGATATTGTTCTAAGTTGATGTGATCTTAATTTTTAGAGTTGGGGACTTTTAGCACCTATACAGATGTCACTTCTCTCTCTCATCTTTTTTTGTTACTGGTTTTCACCACTGTTTCAGTGAATAGATTTAGATCACAGTAAAGCCACCTGGACCACATAAGTTTGACTCTATAGAAATTACACCTTGGGATTGAATATTATGTACTCAAAACAAAAAACGGTTTAGAAAACTATTCAAGATACTAATTCATTTTTTCATTTGAACATCCCACTCTGTATGTACTGGGAAAACAGGTTAGAGCACATGATCCCTAGCCTCAAGAAGGTGGTAGGCTAAATAGGAAGCACATTTAAACAAATAGTAATATATATCGTACAATGCCTGTGAAGTGGGGTTATAGACAAGATGTTAACTCCCCCAGTATAAAGATCCATAACATAAGTTTGTCTTAGCTAAATTTGGGAAGAATTGTTTCTGTTAATAAATTAATAGGCTCTTTTTATCAGAAAATAAAAACTCTGTAATGCATTTTTATCCTTGTCTCCTATAAACCAGAGCTATGGTTAGTTTTTCATTTCATTAATTATTCTCAGCTTCAATCTTTTATCCCGTGTCTTAATTCATAGGTATGTTTGGCTTTAAATTGGCAAAGAATAAATAGCTAATTCATTATTTTCTCTGGTTCCTACTATGCTGCTAGCCTAGCTGGACCTATAATAAGTATATACTCAATAAATAGTGTTTGATCCTGTATTCATATAGAGATAAGTTATTAAAAGTAGATCTCATTTGGTGCTTTGTTGGGTCAGATAAAGAAAGTAAGGTGTAGACATTCATGTAGGACAGTAAGATAGAGCAAAGCTTGTGGATGAGAGAACAAAGTTGATTATTTAAGATGTAAAACAGGACATTTAGAATCAGTACGTGTGAGTGTGTAAGAGGTATAGCCTATGTTCCTGAAATTTTGGACACGTAGAAGGACCATTAATGGAAATTGGTCAGTGAATGAAGAAAAATGACTAAGAAGATACTGAAATCTCTACTCAAGGGAAGTAGCCAAACTTAACCCTAACCCCAAAACTAGTTATGTTTTCTCTGATTAGATTAAGTTATATATCATATCCTGTAGGAAAAAAAAATGCCTATTTAAATATGTATTAGTGTATTCAGATTTCTTCTTAGTTTTCCATATCTTATTTTAATTTTTCTCATAAGGAAGTTTATTAAAGAGCATAAGAATACAATAAAAATTGCTATTTAATATTTCAGTGACAATTTTATAATTGAGTTGAATGATTAAAAACTGTTCTAATTTTTAATATACCTAGTTTATGCCTAATATTCATAAACCTTGACATCTAGTTTTTAACGTCATATCTCTAAATTTCTTTACTGTATTAATCAGACTTTTGGATTAGAAGAAAAATTTGACATTTACCTTTGTAAAGGAGAGGCACTGGTCGGAGAGATAAAGCACCTCAACTTTCTCCTATAGTAGATATTCCCTATCTTGACATCTTTCCAGTTACAAGACATCAAGGAATGCTTTATAATTATAAATGTTGATTTTCTAAAAAAAAAAAAAAAAAAAAAAAAACTCTAGTAGCCTGTCTGCTAAGGACAAAGAAACCTTGACTTTCTCTATAACGTGGTGCCCTGTGAATAATTGTCATAAAATGGTATGAGATCACTAGCCCCATTGCATTGCCTTTGTTATATTACTGCTCAGTATACCTCAGAAAAAATTCCTAATTTCAGTATCATTAGTAGTGTAATAATAGCTTTTATCATTGTTGCAGGCTGGGCCTTACATTTTCAATTTTGCATTTTTAGGATATCTATCTAAATATTAGACGTATTTATGTTTATATTATGCCCAAATATTTAAATGTGTCATAACATATTAGCTATCTTTAGCATATTATAAACCTTAACATTTGGTGATACTTACATTTTCTCCAAGATTTTACAATATATTTTCAAGCAAAACAGATATCTTCATATCTGATTGCTGTATTTGAGCCCTCTCTCACTCTCATGAAGCCCTGTCATTGCTGTTATAATAGAATCCATATAATCTGTCAGCCATCCAGGGGGGTGCTCAAAACATGGTTGGGTCAAGAACAATTCTAAGCAATTCGTAGCAGTGTGTTTGAAAATGGACATTTTAAGTAGAACTGGCATTTATGAATGTCTTACACATCAGAAGGCAGCAACAGTATCTTCATATTCATCAGCAGCATCACTAATGTTTTAATGATACTCAGTGTGCACTAGGCCCTGTCCTTACCATATACTTTATATAAATATATTTTATCTCATTTAATCCTCATAAATCTTTGTGAACTAGACACTGTTATCCCCATCTTATAGATGAGAAATATTTAAATATATATTTTCCTTCCTTTGAAAGCAGACCTCTCATTTTGGTTTTTTTTGTTTTGTTTTTGTTTTTAGATCTCTCATTTTGTTACAGTGGGTTTTGTTTCTCCTCTCATCAAGTGGTGCGGAATAAATGATATAATATACTAACTATGGCAACTCTTATCCCTAAAACACAACCTCCTGGTTTTTCATGTGTTTCAGGATTCACATCTACATTTCTCAGTACACGATGATTTGGTTTTTATTCTGTGTCCTATTTACTGCTTATTCCTTTCTGTGCCTTCCAAGCAGAGTTTCAATTATAATCAATTCTTAATTACCCTAACTAATGAAGGGGAAAGAAGGTGTAGAAATTTTAAAATAACAGGCAGTCCCCAAATCATTTATATTTAAAGTTTGAATATGTTTTGATGTGGTGCTCTGGAAATTCAGTTTAAACTGAAAAATTGAAAACAGTTTATGAAGGTCTGGAAAGCAGCTGAATTTCCTTGGCCAAGCCCCTGGTTGGCTCTTCTTTGTAGCTCATTCCGTTCTGGAAATAGACAGTTGTCTTCTAATACCAACCAAATAGAATTGACCTTTTAAGTCTCACTGGAACAGTCTCTGCTACCAGTGTTTGCTCTTTCGCATTATCCATATCTGTAAGTTACACCTGAAAGTAATAGCTATGTAACATAGCACCTACCAAGTACCAGACATTGTTTTAAGTGCTTTGTATATATTAATTCATGTGATCCTTATAACAACGCTATGATGTAGGTATTAGCATTATTCTCAGTTACAAATGAGGATACCGAGGCACCAAGATGTTAAGTGTTAAGATCATACAACCAGTAAGTGATGGAGGCAGAATTAAACCTAAGCTTTCTGGCCCCAAAGTTTATGCTCATAACCATTATACATACTGCCCCTCGGAACAGAACATTAGTCTAGGATGCTATTGGATTTGGTCATTACACATTGTTTTAGCAAGACATTTTACAACTTAGATTTAACTCTGTAGGTAGGTATTATTAGCCCCATTGTAACAGGTGAAAGACTGGGAAAAGTTGAGGAACTTGTTCAGGGTTGCACAACCAAGGTCAGAGCCAGAATGGAAATCCACCTTGAAATCAAATTTGAAATTGAAATGCAGTATGAGCATTAATGAATTTACCCAAGAAGTGCTCTTTCCTCTGATGGGTTTTTGAAAACACTGCATGAAACAAATCTATATTATAATAGGATATTTTTAATTGATGAGGGAATTTCTCATTTAAAGAAATTCTACATTTATATTTGTAAAGTACAGAATTTTTGGTAAACTGAGTATCATACCTAACATACTTTTTAAATTGAGAACATGCTCTTAAAAGCAAAAAATACACATATTGTGCAGATTTAGATCAGGAAGAATATTATTCATTGCCTATCACATCGACACATATCAAATATTAGATGATAGTACTCTAAAATTGTTTTTCTATTTCTTTCCTGTATATTGGAGAAAATATTGCAATTTAAATATTGTAACAAAAAGTGAAACAACAGTTGCTTCATTCTTTGAATTTTTCTTACTGTAAATTGGAGTTTACATTTCACTGCAGATATCAGACTACTTGATCAAAAGTTTTATATTCGAAATTAAAAATAGAAAAAGGAAACATTTGAGTCCCTGGAATTAACCTGCTATTTTGTGTCTCTGATTTATTATAAGCACTTCATCTGATATCCAATATTTGAAGAGCTATAAAAGGGCATTATGGTGCTTTGATTTTATATCTCCATGCTTGCTCCGTGTAAACAGCAAAGTTTTTATAAAGCTTTAACTCTAAGTAAAGAGGCTCAAACAAATGAATGACATACTTATTTATGCCTTAGGAAAAAAAAAATTTTATTAGAGTAAATTTAAACTTAAAATCTTACTAATGTAGAAAGCACTAGAAATGTGAAAAATAAAAAGTAAGCTATGTTTATCCTGCATAGTCTCATATTTCTTTTCATTGGCTAAATAAACGAGTGTTATATCTGTGTCCTCTCAACAGCTAAATAAACGGTTTTACATAGTGAAGCTTTATATTAGATGTCTGATTTTCATATTTCATATAGTGTTTTGTTAAGGAGAGCTCACACATCAATAAGTAAAGGAAAAGTCATATATTTTATTTTTAATATTAGAAATATTTGCTACACACCTTTTAGAAAATGTATCTGCAGCTGGGGTTTTAAATTTAGAATTTCAAAGTAAATGTACTAGCAGATGTTTACAGAGTTTTTTATTCATTTGGCAGTATCTTTATTATAGTTGCTGATGCTATAATTCCTATTTAAAATATGATTTTGGCTTTTAAGTTATGAAGGGCTTTTATAAAATGTGATATTCCTAAGGAGAGACTGTAGGTTTAAAAACAAAAGAAAAATGAAAATATTTTGGAAATAATTTTGTGCTCAGGTACTTGCTTGAATACCTGATAATTGAGCATTTTCGATGTAGCCTTATACAGCATCTGACTTGCCTTCAAGACCATTTAACAGGGATAGAGCTTTGTGTACTAACTTTGTGTACTAAGTAGCCCTTGAACTTATTATGCATTCTAATCAGATTTTAGAGTGGCTTTTGGAAATAGAGATTTTACCTTTAAAAGAAAAACTGCTTCTATATCGATAGGTTAACCACTATAGAAGATAATCTTCGGTGACTGAGAATGATGACTATAATTTTAAAACTTGAATTATTTTTCCTACAACATTTTCATTTATTCCTGGTTCAAGAACTACCTGAGACAGTCTCTGCTTTTTTTTAAGATTTTCATTTCCTGTTCATGAATACAAACATACTAAAAATTTAACCTTCTGAAACATCAGCAAAATTCAGCTATGCCTAGAAATTTTAAGAACTCAAGAATTTTATTTGCATTCTCCAAAGTAATGCTGAGTGTTTCTCCCATGATGTTTTCTTCCTCTTTGCTGTACTCTGGATCCCAGAAAGTTTTTAACTAGCTATTAAAAGTAACCCATTTTAAGAATTCGCGGTAAGTGTGAGGTATTCATCAGTATATATTTACTGTCTGAAGCTGATATAGCTGTAAGGTTTTTTAGATCCAATTGATCTATTGCGCATGTTCCCTCCCTAGGTTGAGGGACGTGCTTCTATTTGCATAAGGCCCTGGGCAAGGTTCTTTCTTGCATTGATTGGCCTGTCCAAGGCAGCCTGATGTGTTCTTGCATTGATCACTTTGTCTTTTCTTGGAAGACAGTGTTACACTGAGTTCATCTCAAACATTCTAGGGAGGAGGTAAAACTTTACTGCAGATGTCTCAATTTTATTCAGATGTTCCTTTGAGTATAGGCCCTTTTTTGCAAGGATAAGTATCTCTTCTTTTTTTTCTTAAATAATTTGGATGTTTCTGCAGTTTGAATGCACTGTAGACTAGATCATATTTGAAAAAGCTACGTTAAAGAAAATTGCCAGAGTATATGCCATTTATCTTGTGCTATTTTTGTTTTTAAAACAGTGTATCTCACTTCCAGCTTAAAACCGTTTTCTTTAAAGATGATCTCTTAAACGTAGACATAAACTAAAATTTACTGGTGTTGTGATAGGTTATCTACTTATCTTTACTAGCTTTATAGATTTCTTAGTTTCAGTGAGACATGCATTGCTTTCTGTGTTTAAGAAAATAGTTTTATTAGTTTCACAAAGAAACAGTGGTCCAGAATGTCTTGCTTGTAACTATTCATCATTAGTAGTAAGTAATGTTACTGTGAATCACATGTCAAATATGGAAGTTATTAAGCAGCTACAGATCAATATTAAATATGTAAAGTTCATTTCATTATATCATGACTTTTGTGGTAGTACGTTATTTTAGAAACCTGAGTATAAAAATTAAGTCTTCAACCAAATCTATGAGAAACTGAGCAATGAATGTTTTACAGTTTAGCACTCTTTATTGGCTGGTCCTTAAATCAACATTTATATTGTCTGCCAAAGAACATATTTGCCTACACAGCTAATTATCAAGAAAATGCCCATTACCCCCAACCTAGTTACTACATCTTTAGTGAGGAACTGGTGAGACAAATGTAGGTTTCTGTCAAGATGCACGGCAACATCCTCCTCCCAACCAGCTTGCTGTTTCATCAGAGGCTATGTGAATTTATGAGAAGGTTTACTTTTGGCAAAGATTTAGAAATGTGTCATGGCTGAATTTGATTATTGTGCTGTTGGTAATTACACTCAGCTACAACAATTCCTCAATGGTTTCGGAAAGCATATTTAGTAACACTTACTACAAATCAGGACATTTTCATATATTCTACTTTATCTTCATTAAACAGGTCACTATTTCTGAATATTGTTAAAGTATAGGAAATAAATGTAACAGAAAAACACTGCATCAATTATTTTGTTCACTGATATCACTGTGGCATCACTCAGTAAATGATAAGCTACAGAAACCTTCTTCTACTTTAATAATTCTGTTTTGTAAAATTTGATAGTAAAATATTAGAGATCACATTTCTTTTATTTGCATCAGAGATGCTAGAATTCGTGCTTTCAAATTAAACCTGGAGTGAACTCAGTGTTTATTATACAAGAGCAGTAACCATGTCAAGCTGTTAGATAATGTCATTTGCTGGTTCAAAGGTGTCTCTAAAAGCTACAGCATTCATAAGGTATATATGTGAGTTATGTGAAATTTTTTCAGCAAGTGGACATGCAATAAACAATTATTAATTTAAATAACATGCATTAGAAAATGGGCCTTGTATAGGAAAAATTAGCTTTGTGGGTGAAGCTTAAATTGTGTTAAATTGTTAATAATTTTATATAGTCATATAAATATGAAAATAGTATTCATAGAATAGTGATATAATTTTTTTCTGAAGTTTAAATATAAGTGGGTAATTTGGGAAAATAACTTGTGAAAATACCGATGAAAAAAGGCACATCAAAGTACTGACATGAAAAACCTCTTCAGATACTTAAAAACAGCTCTTCAAAACTGAATCCAGTCTGTGGAAACATGGATATTACCTTGCAACTTTTGTTCAGAGCATCTCAACTTTGTGCAAGTATAGCTCTCTGAAATGGAATTGTATAGTGTTTGCACATTTTTTTCCAGCTAAAATGAAACGTACATCATCTTGCATAATTTACTTGTCTCTGGTGGTTAAATTTGCATATCTGAATGAGTAAGTATATATCTTAAGCTCCTGCTAGATGTAAAATAATCTCATGAGTAGAGGAGAGCTCTTTTACCTCAGAAGTCAGAGGAGTCTATATTTCACAGCAAGCCATGATCAAACAAGCTAATTCAGATGCTGGAAAGTGCTTTTGCTTAGCTGTGTGGAAGAACCATTGACTGCATACAACCAACAAGTGTATGGTGGTACAGGAGATCCATTGAAAACCCCTTATAGGACTGAATGACAACCCCAAATACAAATGACCATGTGCAACTCTGAATAGGTATAAATACACACTTGAGCTGGCCAGATTTTCTGCTATATAATTCAGTCACAATTGCTATATTTCTCCTCCAAATTTACACCACATAATCAGCTGCTTGAATGGACCCACACTGGAGAAATATAATTCAGTATTTGGTGGGAAAAAAAGGAACTTGGCCTCTGTGCAATTCTGTCAAGATGTTGTATGATGCCCACTCTTTTTATTATTGCTCAGGTACTACTCGGGACCTCAGACTTAGAAGAGTCCTCCAGACTTTCCCGTGCAGGGAATATCGAGGTCTGAGGATAAAATATGTTCGCTGTGCTCAGATTCTTTGTAAAACATTTCTGAGGAAACCTGTGGAGGGGGGGAGGCTTTGTTGTCAGGTGCTGGGAAACATAAAGATGATGAAATAGCTGGTAAAAAGTTGTCCACTGAAATCCATTACTTTTTCCCATATCTAATGAAGAAGCAAGAAATTGCTAAAAAGCTTTCAAGCTTAATGGGTTTTCAAATACAAGAATAATTATTTTTAAATCATAGAAGGAAGGATACAATGATTTCAGCCCTCTTCTCATTATTTCCCTTTGACAAAGCATCCTATATTTATTGGCGATTTCTAGAAGTTACCGTATTTCTTGTGCAGCATATTGTAGGTCTGAGAATTTGTAATAATATTACAGTGACTTAGTAGTAAAAATTATTAACCATTAATTATATATTATATATATCTCTTCATAAAATCTCAATTGTTTCGTGAAATAAAATTTGATATTCTCATCTTTAAGGATACCCTTGTAAATTTCCTGTCACTGTCTAATTACATATATATATATATATATATATATATATATCTGATTGCTTAAAACTTAAGTTTTAATTGTAACTATAGATTTTTAACTCACACTAGGATATGTAAAAGTTCTAATTTTTTCAAGATACAATATAAAAAAATCATCAAAACAAGCTGTAGTTTGTTTTATGCAGAAGTGTTACTTTTCTAAAAGTAAAGCAAATAAATAAAAGATTATATAATTTCTGAATGAAAAAATAGTTTACTACCCTTCTCTTAATTTTCCTCACTCCTGCCCCAAGATAATATTTTAAAACAGTATTTGCTGGTTAATAAGCAAGTACTAACCATTGTTGGTAAATATAACCAGCTGTAAATGATACTTAAAATATCTCTGTGGCTAAACAAATAATGTCAAGGACTAATATTTACTTTATGCTCTATTCCTTTTTTCCAACTTTTAATAATACTGATTTATTTCTAAAAGTCTAGTACAGTTTTGCTTTATCATCCTAAAGAAAATGTTTTTTGTATAATGAGAGCTATTGATTAAAAATTTATTATGGTCAATTATTTGATACATATGTATGACTGTTTAAGTATGTGGAAGCATTTAATAATCTTTGTGCTATCATATGCATGAAGAGATTGTTACATGTTAGATACTTGAATGAATACACATGTGTTAAGGATATAACCTTCCTTCCTTTGAAATTATTTATCTCATACTCTTTTTTGCCTCTAAACACTTTACAAGAATTTCTTGTTTGTAGTTGTTTAGAATACATATGCAAAAGAATATCTGTATTTGAACATTTTTAACGCAGGCTTTAGAAAATTAAAGCTAAAGGCTCACATTGTAAAACTGTATCTTTGTGTTGCTGTCTGTGTACATATACTTTCAAACTCTTTTATCTGAGATGTTCTAGGCAGGAATCAAATGTAATCATTGCCATGTTAATGATGATAATAGAGTACATGGATTACAAACCTTGTCCATTTCTTTTAACTTGTAGGAATAATAATAGCTCCTTCTCACCATTTCTGTCCAGCTGTGTGTAAACCTAGCTTCACAGTCTTCATACTCCTAACCCAGTATCTTTTTCATGCAACAGGCGTGGACCTATTTACCTTCCTCTTTATCCACGAAAAACCTGGTCTGGGCATTTATTCATAAATCCCCCAAATCTACACTTATAGAAATGTCCTGGGTTAAGTTTAAGAAATTAATTTTTACCTCTGAAAATGGAAGCTTTCTTAATGGTGTTCCATTATCTCCTAGCTTTTAGAAGTTATCCTTCTCTTTTTCTTGGGTCTTTTGGGAAATGATGTAGGCCAGTTGTAGGGTGGGGTTGGGAATTTCATATCACTTTGTGCCTACATTAATAACAAATAATCAAATAATGGATAGTTAAATTAAAGATGAAACTAAAGATCCATGAAAACAAAAATTTGTAAAAGAGGTAAAAGAACACAACAACTTCCTATGAATTATGTTTTTGCCTCTTGAAGGCTTATAAGAAATTACTTGATGTTTAGTACAAATTGCAGTAGCATTTTGTACAACAGTTCTGCAACATAAAAAATCAGACCTCTCCCCTCACGTTTATAAGCTTTGATTTGTCACCATCACCTATCTAAGCAGGTACCTATTTTTCCTGATTTAGGATGCAACAAAATAGACATTAATACAATTAAATTGAACATAAATATGTCCATATGCTTTAATATCCTTTTTAACATTACCTAAGTACTGTGACAAGCAAAAAGGTTGTTGTTGTTTTTTTAATTTTAACCCAAGATTTTAACAGCCCTGCTAGAGTTAAACTTCTTAAAAATCTCAAAAGTAGGCGTTTCACAACTTTTTCCTAAATTTAAGTAGTTGAAGTATCAAGCTTCTGCTTTAACCAGAAGTTATAGTAAAGGTCCTAAATACCTATTGACTTTTAACTATCATTTAGACATTGTGTTTATGCATACTAAACTACTACATTTGCACCTTCCTCATTTTAAAGATGTAGCAATTTAAACACACATTGGAATCTTTTCATAAAAGCCTAATTATGTTCCTTGCTTTTAAAACTGCAAACTGATAGTATATACATCACTGGTTTATGTGGAAAAGTAATTGACAAATGGTTTCCTATATAAACGCATGTTTTAAATAGCCTTGAACTCTTTTTTTTTTTTTGCCCTGTACTTTTATGTAAATAAAATCAAGCAACTGTTTTTTTTTAATTTGTTTTAGCCTCTTTGTCGTATACACTGTACTCTTCCTGGCTTTTTTCTTTTTTATTTGTCATTTTTATTTGTATGGGTATTTTCTTTTACATTGTTTTTGTTTGTTTGCTTTCATTTCTGGGGTCTATGCCAAAAATTGGCTGTTAATAAATACTGACCTAGATAGTATTTTATAGAATGAGATGCTAAGTTTACCTTTGTGTCACATGTATCACTCTGTAGATACCTCATTAATCTTTAAAAATAACTTTTAAGTTTTCTCATAGATTATGTCAGAAAAATTATTAGTCAACTTCAATTCCATAAAATATATGTCATATTTTCTAACATTTTAATCTTGTGTGTTGAATTTTCTTCTAAAAACATATATATATATATATATATATATATATATATATATATATATATATTATTTATTTGTATTTAAAATTTTAGGATCCAATTTTCAGAACATGCACAGTAAAAGTTAGACCATTTATAAAATACGTCTCTAATACAGGCTAAATATGCTAACCTTCTATTACTAGCAAAAAAAAAAAAGAAAAAGAAGAATGTTTAAACATTCATTACAGGTTTAATTACAATTTCGGATGAGTTTTCGGACTCCATTCTGGCCATTCCACTTTAGCCATTCAGGCCATGCTGCCTTGTATTGTGTATTCAGCAGTTCCTATTAGACGTCTTCACAGTGACTGATTCTGCTGGGCTTGCTGACACCCGCTTCATGCATGGCCTGCTGTGCTGGGTGGAATATTTTTTCTGAGCTGCCTGGAACATTAAAGACATCTTGGCCATGTCAGTCTGTGTACAGTGTGTGTGTGTGTGTGTGTGTGTGTGTGTGTGTGTGTGTGTGTTTTCATGTGAGCACACATTCCTGAGCAAATCAGTATTAAATAAATGATTATGTGGTGTAGCTTTATATACATGTAAATTTTAAAATTTGAATAATGATGGATTTATAATTTATTACCTGCATATATTTTTAATAATTTTAGTTCAGTTAACATTAGCAAGTTTCCTTTAGCTTTTATTGTCTGTGGTTATTGACACTAGGGGGCACTGCTTATCCTCAGTTGCATCTTACTTCAGGAAATGAGTAAAAATACTCAGCTGATTTCTGTGCTCCTACTTTAATTAACAATTGAATTTAGAGAACTCTAGGCTTTTTAATTCTTTGTTATTTTGGTTTTATTTCTAGTGCCTATATGTAGTGCTAACAAAGGGGGTGGAGCTATTGGTTCTTACAAACAAATACAGTATCCAGTGCCCCATACAGTAACTTTTTTCCCCCATTGGAAATGTCATTCTTGGCAAAACCAGAAGGGCAAGTTTGCCCAGTGATGAGGTTTAGATCCCTTGCCAGCTGTGCTTCTAGCCAGCAAGTGTGATGAACAGCTTTAGAAATCAAGTGAGAGAAAGCATTCAAGAGTTAGTGTGATTCATTTGGATAAAGGTCAAGAGAAAGATAAGCAAAGCGTAAGAATGAAGAGCACAAATAGCAATAATTTGTACCTTTTTGCTTATATAATTTCAGTGATCCTGTTTGTAATTTTTAAGCACGTACTTAGTTAAAAAGTGACCTGCAATTCTTCTAAAGTATTTTAAAGACTGTAATTAAGCTTGTATTTTAGGTGATCACTTAAAACTAAGTAGAGAAAAGTGGATTCATTACCATTCATAACTATATTTATAGATTAGAACTGTGGCCACTAGTTGATCATCCAATGACAACATAATTACCTAAACTTTTTCAATTCACGATTATCATTTGATCTTCAAAATACAAAGGTTTGTTCTGTTTGTTATTTTTAAGAATCTTAATGTCTATTTTAAACCTAAATACTTATGTTTCACACTAAGGAACTACCTCTAACTTTTAAAGACATTAATGACTTTGTTATATTTTTAAAATAAAACTCTCTGTCTTCTTGCTGTCCCCCCTACCCAAAGGTGGAAAGCAATCATAGCCTATACAATAAAGAAAACTATTTTTCTCTGTTCTCCTAATTAATCAGATCCATGAGAGAACTAGTAAAATTCCATATTCTCCTCTAGAGTTACAGCCATACATCATATAGAAGAAAATATGCAATTAGATCATGCCGTTTTTATTAGCTAAAGATATTGATTTTTAACATGACTAATTAGAATAAAGTATTTTCACAGATCTTAAAGTTTTCATGGCATACATTTTACATCCTGACCAAAAGGGATAAAAATATTGTTAGTATGATGAAGCTTGGTCTGAACACCAATAAAATATCTCAGCATAAACACATGGGAAGTTTTAAATAAAATTTGTAAAATACCTTTGCTTCGTGGTACCCCATATTGGGTTCCACTCAATGCGTATTATAAGGAGAAATTATTAAAATTTTTTCGAAGAGAAATGGATATGTGCATTATTGTAGGTTGATTTCTTTCTTTTCTAATTTTCCAAGTGGTTTCTCGATGTTTATTGAACAACATATACTTTTAAATATATTCAGTGGCTAGTTTGATATGATTTCTTGGGGGGGGGAAGCTTTCAAGGTTAATACACAGTTCATAGAGAAATACTATCTGTTATTTTTCATACAAGTATTTTTCAAATTATTTCTGTATAACATTGTAAGAGCATTAGCTAATTTAGCCTCATCTCTGATCTTCACTAATAGATTTATCACTTACTAAAAATAGGTACCACCTAGTTAGACCTTACCAGTCTGTAAACAAAACACTGGTTAGTCAATATGGGGCAGCTTTTGTTATAGTCCCCATTTTATAATTTGAAATGTTATTTTCCTAGTACTCACCACCTACAAGCAATCAGATGCTAGCCCATTTATAATAGGCTTTTCTCCTCCTAGGAGGACATTGCTTTTGGCTATAAAAAGTTAATTTCAGATCCTGATATACTTGCATTAATTTTTGAGACAGTGGCTGGGTGTAGTACAGCAAAAGAGTAACACGAACATCACACCAATGTGTGTGCTATAGCTAATCGTTTATTACCTCAAGCCAGAGAAGCAGTGCTAATGTGAAGGCCGCAGTATGTCTATGGAAAAGATGGAGCCTGACAGAAAGGTCTTAGAAGATGGCCTTGTAAAGGTCTTGAAAGAGGGGAACAGGAAGAGAGAAAAATAATAGCAACACTATCGGAAGAAATACATTTTAATACTTACAGTGCTGGACATCTTTGGAATGTTTTATGATTAAAACAAATTATTATCTTGAATAACAGACCCCGTCCTCTCTTCAAACATCTTTGCTTCAGAATGGGAAAGCTCATTGTAGTGTTATCTTTGCAGAACCATAAGTGTTCTCTAAAAAACATATGACTGAGATGTTCATCAGCTGGGATGTTTGCTGTAATTCACCAATAAATTTGAATAATTTGACATAATTTCTGACAAAGATGAATGTTTCCACATTCATTTCCATAGTAAGGCAGTATCTACATGAAGAAACCAGTTTGACTGACTTTACCTGCCATATTGACCAGAAAAAGAACAAAACAATAGCTATTTAGTCCACAGAATTAAAGCAGTTTATGTGTACAAACTACCTTGGTGGCTTGCCATCTCCAAAACTTGCATTAGAGTATGTCTGTCACTTTGGAACCCATAGTATTACAAGGAAGCAGAGCACTAGGATACATCACCAAGGAACTAATGGCACGTGTGCTTTTAGGTAGTACAGAGTGGCACAGAATAAAGGAGAGGCATTATCATTTGTGGAATTTTGAGTTATAGCTGGGCCAATCCCATGTCTTTCAGAACTAGAGGTTATATCTAAGTCATTTCTTCTTTTTCTCATCTGTACAGAAAGGAAATGGACTGTGTAATTTCTAATGTCTCTAACAACTTTTCCATTCTTTACTTCAATATTGTAGGTAGAGCCACATCAGCATTAATTAATATTTACTGGTTTCAGTAAGCTCTGATGCCACCTGTAAATTCATTCTTTTCTATAAAAGACCGTAAGAGATATTGCGATGCATTCATGACTCTTATTAGAATGTACGTTTTAAGGCATTAGGGTCTAACTCACCCACTCCCACACGCCATTAAAAAGTGGTGTCAATATCAAATTAATGTCTAGAAACATTTAATTTGAGTACTGGAAAATTCACCAATGAGTTTTTTTTTTTTCTATGTGAGGAGGAAAATGACTAATAGATCATAGTACGTGCTGGAGCTTGTGTAGGAAGAGACAGACTTAGGGAAGCTTTGCTTTTGCTGACAACTCAGTGACAGAAAGTAGTATGGTAGATTTCATCATGACACCCACAGTGAGGGATGGCAGGTTGGGTTCTTGTGAAAGAGGGTTAGGATCAGAACTATGGAAATTCAACATTTGTTCCTCATGCCTATGCATTGTCTTCTTTTGTGATCTGTCTGTGGCAGTATCTTTTTTTCTGCGTCTTGTTACACTCCTGATTATGATAACCTTCCCTACAAGGAGTCACTGTTTCTTTTTTGCCTAAGATTTCTTCTTTGAACTTCTCTTGAATGTCATTCGCAGGCCTCCCTTCAGACACATTGATGTTTTGTAGATATTTGACCTCCATTCTTTCATACATATATGCCTAGAAGGACAGCATAGAAACTACCTACCAATTGACCACTTCCCCTTTGCCTTATCTCTTCAATAAAGTTTTTCTGAAAGCACCTCTCTTCTTCTCCCATTTCCGCACCATGTCTGTTTCACTGAGAACCTCACCACGTAAAACCTCTGTGTAGTTCTGTTTTGTACATTGTCTTTTATATTATTCACACTCAGGAAGATAGTGTAAGAATTTCAGTCGGCAGTGCTGTCAGTCTGTCGCCTTTCATGCACTATTCTAAAATTGCAAAAATGTAAATGGAGTAATTAACCTGCTATGAAACAGTGACATATAATTGAATTTCTAAATGAGTGAACTACTGACTCTATTTTATATCTTTGCCATTTTAGAGGATTACCTGTTGGCTAAACTGGTTACTTAACAAAAGGTGTGATGTAACAAAAATTCTGCTTCCTACTGTAATAAATGCTGAAGCTTATTAAACATCATGTACTGTGCTGAGTTTATTTATTTTAGATTTCTTACTGTTTGAATTATTTCATATTCATGTAACTGAGGCAATATTTAATGATAATGGAATATAGACCCTAAATTCCTGACTCAACTAGTGGAATCTCCCCCAAAGAAGTGCTAATGAACAGACACGTGAAGGAATTTTAAAACACAGCTTGGAGAATAATTCTCCTTCATTCACACATCAACCCTTCCTCGGTATAAATTTTTCACTGCCATCTTGCATCAGAGCTGTCATCAGGTGTCTAAATGATAGGTTTCAGGGTTCTCTTCTTCCTGTTAGTGATCTGAAGTGCTACTCCAGCGTTTGCCATTACAGTGGATGTTGATAGAGGACACTTAGTGTACCAGTGACTGTTGTTTATAGTTCACTGGTATATGAACTCAGAATGCTCTTTTACTACAGTTTGTATACGTGCTCTATCTGTGAGGTGAAGATGTAGCCATATACGTAAATACCTACTTTCATTCCAGCCCTATCTTTTCTTCCTTTTAATGCTTACATGGTTTTGTGCAGTAAATACAATCCTAAAAAGTCCGATCTCAAATGAATCTATTTCTTGTTTTTTTTATGTTTGTTTATTTTTGAGAGAGAGAGAGAGAGAGAGAGAGAGAGTGTGTGTGTGTGTGTGCACGAGCAGAGGAGGGGCAGAGAGAGAAAGAGACAGAGGATACAAAGCAGGCTCTGCACTGTCAGCACAGAGCCTAGTGCAGAGCTGGAACTCACAAACTGTGAGATCATGACCTGAGCTGAAGTCAGACATTTAACCAACTGAGCCACCCAGGAGCCCCTCAAATGAATCTATTTCAAGCCATTTATTCCCACAGACTTACTTTATCACTTCAGAAATGTGATATGTGCTTTCATAAGAAAAATGATTCCAACATATAATCAGAATCATCTTTTAATACCCTAACTTAAAGGATCGTCCTATATTTGTTGGTCAGTAGAGTTTGCATTTAAACAGCCCTCATAGGTAGTTGAATAGAAATTTCTTCCAGCAACAATATTCACTTGAATGTTTAAGCAGGCACATAAGCTCCAAGTACTTAGCATAACCTCCCAGGTAGAAGAGCCATCTGGAGATTCTTGTCCAAATATCGTCAAACCATGTAGGAAGTCTGTGACTTCTGCTTACTATAATGATGTCACTTTCCCCTTAAAAATGAGTGTCAACCTCTTCCCAATGTTTGATAACTCTCATAACTCACAGTTGATTAACACATCTGGTTTTAGGAATATTTACGTGGTCTTGCTTTCCTGTATCGATGGGTCAATGCCTACACTAGAATCTAAAAGTTAACAGTCCCCTTCCAGTTTATGCCGCACTTTTTTGCATAAATCTGAGCCCTGCATTTGAAGAAATATGGTCAAATGAAGATTACCCTCAATTCCTAGAGGCAAAAATTCAGAAACATCTCAGGACATGGAGTAACTAAGATCTTGGATAGAATAAAAATCTTTTAAGTGTCTTTATTGAATCCCCAAATTTAGATAGCACAGTCTTTATTTATATCATCAAGGCTGCCATTTGAAAAGCCAACCCAACTACTTTTACAGTGAAACTTCCCTGTTCGTGCACACCCTTCCTTTTTCCCTACCAACACCGCCAGGTTTGAGTTTATGATGGCAGACACTAAGTGACTATTGCATACTTTATTTGAAGTTTGGGGTTATTTTGCACTCAGATTTGAAATCACAAGTATACCTTGCTTTTCTGACATACACATTTCATTTGAAATCCAAGAAATCAAATCATTCCCAATGGGTTTGTAAGATAATTTTTGAATTTTGTGATTTTGATGTCTTTATGCTTTTTAATAGTCAGTGTGTCTCCATATTTTGACTTTGTGTTTTTCCTTTAGAATCTTTAGTTGGGGGATAATGCAAAATTTGACAGGATAGATAATATGGAATTAGATTGTGAGAGACCTAAAATCCAAGAGGAATTTACTTGATCTCATAGATATTAGTGAGTTAAATCATAATGCAATCTTGAGTACACAAATACTAAGTGCTAGGCAGATTAGAAGGACGATTTAGATTTGAATGGACAGTAGGCTAATGCTTAATTTCAGTTACGGCCTGTGGTGGACATTGTGATACACTGCCCACTTACTCCTTCAATAAAGGATTCTGTTGCCCCCACTGTTAAGAGTGCTTTCATAAGACAGGGATTGACTTGGCTGCTGTGGGGGCTCATATTCAAAGACAGAACAGTATGGGTGATTAAAGGCCAACCCATCTAGGCCCAGCTTAGAATGACTCCAAAGGGTCATTCTAGGTGCAGAGCTTCCCTGGGGTTGTATGAGATGATCGTTGGACTTCCATCTCACCTTGACTTCTCTCTCTGCCCATTCCTGCTTTGTTTTACCCCCTACACCTTCCTCAGATGTTGATCATCCTTTGTGAACATCCTGCATGCTGAATTCCATTTCAGAGTCTGTTTCCTCGGGAATCCAACCTACAATATAGTCTGTTTCTTAATGCTCCAAACCAGACATCACTCTAACTTGCTAACCATTACTTTCCCTTATCTATTGCATTTCTGTAAATAGCACCTCTGTTTGTTTCACAAGTAGTTTCTGAGCACTTAGCATAGGTCAGTCATTGTGCAGGGAATGGTGATGTGTTGCTGACTTGGCAAATATGATCCTGCCCTCATGGAGCCTCCATTTCAGTGGGAAAGAAAGACCGTGAACTAATCCTTACCACTGTAACAAGTATTTCAAGAGAGAACATTTAAGATATTATATACAGATAGCCATGATGTAAAGACATGGGATTTGGAGTTAAAAGATGTAGCAGTGCCAACTTAGTAACTATGTGATACGGGCAAGTCATGTTCTCTAAACATCAATTTCCTCATGTAAAAAAAACAGGTACATAATCCTTCAGCTACCAATGTACTTAAAAAGAAATTGTTCTATACACACACACACACACACACACACAAACACTCAGAATGTTAAAGGGCTCTACAGAACTTACCTGAACATGCCTTCCTTCCTAAATTGGGAGTTCTTCCCAAAGGTCAGAAATCATGTCTTCCTCAACTTTGTAGTAATAGTGCATTACCTAAAACAGCTGATAAATTACAATATTGCTTTCCCTGTTTATTCCAGGTAACAGAGTATACAGTCCTTAAGATAAAGTAATTGAAACTTGAATTTTTTGCAAAAATATTTTTAAAGTTATAAAATAACTTTGAAAAACTTTAGTAGAATTTAAAACACACCAAACATCTATGTAGAAATTCAAAATAAAGGTTTCTTTTTTCCAGGTCTAGTGAGGTATAATTGATGACTGAAATTGTATATATTTAAGGTATACAACCTGATAACCTCGATATCTGTATACATTGTGAAATATTCACCACAGCCAAGTCAGTCAACATATCCATCACCTCACACCTGACTAATGTAAAAGCTTTTAAGAAAAATTTGTTAAATAACATAATCTCCTATACTCTCGTTATCTATTATATATCTTTGTGGCAAGAAACCTTATCTCTTTACCTTTCTTTTTCCCAGACCAAAATAAAATGGTGTGCTTTAAAACGAGTGTATTAACACTTTCTCAGCCAGATGTGTATTCCTTGCTTCTGCCTGACCTAATGAAATCTTTTGCCGCAAGTTTTTAAACCATTCAGTGATTGACAAATTCTGTATATACAAAAGGATCTCTGGCATATGCCAATTGATAAAGGCTCATAAGTGATTTTTATTTAATTTTTTTTTAAGTTTATTTATTTTGAGAGAGAGAGCGCACAAGCAGGGGAGGGGCAGAGAGAGAGGGGGAGAGAGAGAGACAGAGACAGAGAGACAGAGAGAATCCCAAGTAGGCTCTTCACTGTCAGCACGGAGCGTGACACAGGGCTCGAACCCACGAACTGCAAGATCATGGCCTGAGCCAAAACCAAGAGTCTGATGCTTAACCGACTGAGCCACGCATTCGTCTGTCATAAGTGATTTTCAAACTGAGTATTGTGAACATGCTTACTACTTATTTGTATCAGAAACATTTCTGTGTGTATCGTACATTTATAAGGTTTTAATAAGTTTTCTCATTGTTCCATCTAAGACTATGTATTGTCACCAGTTAAACATCTCCTTTGCCAAGCCTGCCCCAGTTTTTTAGACTGGCAGTGTTTAGTTCTTACTTACATCTTTTTAATATATCCACTTGATTTATGTTCATTATAATTTTTAAAGCTATGTTTTATAATATCCTGCCTTCTTATGATCAGTCTTATGACATTACATCGTAAAACATTTTAATCAAAGAAATCACTTTGATGAATCCTTACACTGTTTTCTTAATATGTGACCTCTTTTATTTTTTTCCTTACAATTAACTTGCCACTTTCATGATTGATGTAGTTTTTCAAACTGTTGCCTTTTTTCTGTCGCTATGTATTTTTTGTAAAGCACTGGTCATCTTTTCCAGTTCCCAGATTGTCAATCACTTGTATTTGTTTGTTTGTTTGTTTGTTTTCATTTTCTTTTAAACCTACCTTCCATGTATGCTTTTTTTGTCCCTGTAGGAGCCTGCACGTGGCAGCATAGTCTAGGCAGAAAAGGAAAAGGAAGTTATTACTGCTCTCTTCTGGCCACCTACAATACTAAATCATAACTTGCCATTCCCTAACTGGTGGCTGGAGACTTATCTTCATAAATACATGTGACCCAAGAAGTTTCAGTTTACATACCCTATCCCTTGGGGTTCTTGCCTGTGGAGAGCCTTTTCCTTCCTGAAATTAGACAAAGGTTGTAAGAATTGTAGCTAGGGCTTCAAAGCACAGGAAAAGAGAATGTTGTCTTATCCTGTTGCTACCGTGGAGCTCCAGCTGGCCATGTTTATCTACCCAGGGTGTGAAGCTGTATGTCCGTCTGTGAGGGGCTCAGCACAGCACTAAGGCTTGCCCTTAAATTTTAAACTTAGGAACTTCTGGAAATATTTCTTGTATGTCTTCCTACATGATTATTTTTATAGTGATAACTTTATCGCTTTGGGGTGTATGCTTAAATTTTTGAGCATTGAAACTTTGTAAGATCTACCTGTTTGCTAGAGTACCATTGAACTTCTGTTGTATATATAGTGACCATATAATTTATCATCCAAACTAGGATACTTTTAACAGTGGAAAGAGACATGACTGATAATTATGCCAGGGCAGTAGTTATGAACCAGGAATGTCCCGGGCTAATTAGAATGTGTAGTTATCCTATTTATACCTAATCATTGTCTCTACAATCATTTAAGCAAGCCCAAATCGCTTTACATAATTAGGGGATGGAGCAGGGGATGTAGTAGTTGTAGGACACACAACTGCTACCCAATTTGTGCAAATGTTGATGTCACTGAAGAGTACATAGATAGCATATTTAAAAGGAAGAGCAGATTTCAGAAATTTAAAATGAATGTCAAGGTAATAATGATAGCAGCTGACAATATTGATTGCTCCCATGCTTTGTCTCAGTTGTCCTTCGGTGATCCTATGAGGTAACTACTACTATTATTATTCCCATTTTTGTATTCTCATAATGATGAACCAAAAATTAAAATTTAGGGACAAGGAGTTCCAAAGCTCATGCATGCTTTTAACTGCAACACTATGCTGCCTTCCTCCCGACATACTTTGTATCTCTGTGATTGTCTTCTTTTTTTTTTTAAATGTAGTCAGCTATACTTCCTCTATGTAGGAAACAAAGTGGTACAGGGACTCGCTGCCAGCTTGGCACTGCTATGCCACGGCTCCATGCTTTGTTGCTGGCCCAAGTAATTCTGAAAGGGCTCACTGATGGCAGGAAACGAGAGCTGCCACAGTATGGCTTCACCAATTCTGTTGTAATTTTTAAGCGCATAGTGCTATTACAGGTCCAGTGTTCTGATTACAAGATCTTAAGCAAACACAATAAGCACCTCTTTCTATTTCTCAGCCAGGTAGTTTTAGAATTACTGAACCATGTACTCTAAAGCAAAACCAGCCTGTCATAAGTTTCTTCTCTTTCATGGACCTGTGTCTTTTTAAAAACCAGTATTTGTCATTAAAGGTATTCTTGGGTAAGCTTCTGTTACCTTTTACACTGAGAAAGGCTAGTGTACAAATATGGAGTAGTTTGTCTGGTGTGTTTTTATGGTATCATCTATTATAATTGTGTACTATGTGCCACATCCTCCACTAGTCGCTTTATATTCGGTTCATTTCAACTCAAAATAACTCTATGAGTTAGATGTATTTACCATCTCCCTCTTACCTGTGATGCAACTGAGACCCAGAAAAAATTGAAATAATTCACTCAAGGGATCATTGCCGGAAGCGGCAGAACAGGGATTTGAAACAAGGGAATCTGATTCCAAAATCCTTGAACCTAACCACTGCATCCCTCATAAAGACTGCTTACTCGAAAGTTTCTACTTTCCAAAAAGAAAAAGAAAAAGAAGGAGAAGAAGAAGAGAAGAAAAAAAAAGAAGTGAATGCAGATTAGAAATGTGAACTGAGTAGCATGTGAGAGCTGAATGTCACAGTTGTCTGGATTTCCTGCTGGGCAGTTTAGTCTTCATATTTCATCTACTGAAGTGTGTATATTTCACTGTAATCACTAGAGGTACTTCAAGGGCCTTGGGTGACAGGACCGAGGTTTCAATATTGTGGCAAAAGTGATATTTGTTCTGTGAATAGCACACTATTGGGATTGACATGTACAAAAGAATCTTCAGGAAGACATTAACAGAAAAGACTCTGCCAAACCCAGCGTCGGCTGATTAGTCATCTTGGCCCAACATACATTTCCAACCCAGTGGGCCTGATAGCACACAGGGCAGTGTGCCATGAGCCAGGAGATGTACAGGCACAAATGTAAAGTGATGGGAGAGGTTTGTGGTAAAGTATCATGGCTTATCAAACTACATAAAAACTACACTCAACTAGAAGCACTGAGTGTAATTATAATCTGCACAACAAAAATGTTACAAGGTGCCACATTTTCACACTTTTCAAACCTTTGAAACAGCTTAATCCGCAATCTTAACTCCAGGAGCTCGAGAGGGAGCTAATCTATTTATACACACACACACACACACACACACACACACACACACACGCATTTTTAAAAGACATCTCAACTGTGCTATTAATCAGAGTGATGATTCATTCATGCTCATGCAGTAGTAATGATCCTCAGATTTATAAATGTGCAGTAGTATCAGATCCTAATCTGATGGAAACATGCATTATTTGATTTTCTTTCAGAATATTCTTTCCTGTACAAGCGATTCACATGCTGTAACCCTCACAGTGCATATGTGTAGCACATGTCAGAATTTTAAAGGAAGGTAGTGACTTTTGCTGATGAAAGACATTAAGACATTTCCCTCAAAAACATGTTTAAAACATATTATATATGCTAATATAGATACGGACCTGTATGCACCTATCACATCCCTACCCCCAACTCACACTGCCTTCTTTCCGGAGGCCCCCTTGGACTTTAAAATCTAAGATAATTTATTCTGAGCACTATAGCTGCTGGGCCACAAATATGGGAAAATGAAATAATGCACTTCTTTTAGGTTAGGGTGAAGACAAACCCAATGCAGGGTTCACTTCTTTATGTTGAGAGAACTGAACCTTGTGTTGGGTTGGATTCATAATTTCCAAAACCCAAGACCCTCAGCTAGAGATATGAAACTGCTTCCAAAGACTCATGGCAGAGTGTCTAACATGAACATCCCCCTGCCTTCAAAAGCTTATCGTCTAAGCTAAGACAAGTGGACAGCAACTTTTTAACTTAATTTGGTAGAAGTAAAAGAGTCTGTGCTTTCCTTTTCTAAAAGTAGTTCATGATAGATGTGTGGGAAAAATGAAATAGGTACAGAAAGGGAATAAAGGAACTTTTAAAGGGACATGAACATTTGGATTTGGCCAGGTACCTGTGAAGATAGTAGGCAGGTCCTTCCTCTGAGGGCCTTGCAGAAAGCATGGTGAGGGGAGGTACGTGGACAGAAAAGATCTGTGTGATTTCGGGGGAGAAATGGTAGCAGGAAGGGCCATAGTGCACATGGAGGGGAGCAAGGCTGGCTACTGCTGACAATGGCCCTCCCACACCACACCCCCCATCCCCTGATCTTCATCTCACCAAATACTCTTAGGGTCTGATAGGCTTTCTTTTCTTGTTACAGTTACTTAATGTTTAAAATCTTACTCTAGAAAAAAAAATAATACAAACTCCAAAAATTTTAAGAGTATGATGAGCCTGTATACAGATGGTATATGTTTTTAATCTGTTCAAAGTACTTCATATTTATTGGGTTAGTTAAGCTTTTGTCAGACTAGGAACACTCAATATGGGGAATAAAAGAGCAAATTAATTTTGTAGAAGCTGAGAGGACTATGAAGAGATAAATACAATTAAGAAAGGGAGACAGTGACTCAGTCACTCAGTGACTCAGTCTTGATTTCGGCTCAGGTCACGATCTCACAGTTCATGGGTTCGAATCCCACATCGGGCTCTGTGCTGAGAGTGTGGAGGCTCCTTGGGATTCTCTCTCTATGCCCCTCTCCTCTCTCTCTCTTTCAAAAATAAATAAATGTAAAAAAAAGCAAGGGGCAAAAATATCAGGTGGCAGCATCAAATACTTTGTATTTTCAAATCATCAGCATGTTTTAAAGAAATATTTAATTTTCCCTCTTACCCCAGACATCATTTTACTTTAGAACTGTAACAATAATTTTTAAATGCTGCTGATAGTCTGGTTTAGCACATGACTGATTTCTATGTTGGTATGATTTTTAGAATTTCAACATTCTTTACTGATCTGGATTTGAATTTCTTTAACCATTTTTAAATGTCCAAGTCAATGAAATACTGTGTTACTGAAATACTGTAAAGAAAAGGAGATTAATCAAGTGAGTTCATTTATGTAAGAGCATTATGATATATTACTGAGAAATAGACCCCATGTGACTTTCATGAAAGAACACAGGACTTAAAGGCAGGGACAATGCAGAGTTGTGTCATTTTGTATCTGTGTGGCCTTTAACCAATTTCTCAGTCTCAACCAGTTTCCTCCTCCACAAATGGGAAAAATAATTCAAGTTTTGTATATATTTCAATATTATTTAAGAATAAAATAAGAATTATTATTCATTTTGAAATTTATGAAGTCCTACTCAGATGTAAATAAACATTGTACACACAAATAAAAATAAATAGTATCTTAATTATAATTTTATCATACATAACCTCTTAAGCCATGAAGCTTTGAGATGTTGATGTCTAGGACATCAAATTTTCTTATCACTTTTTTTCAACTATTGATACCATACTAAAGACATTATAACAAAAAATGGAAGGTCGTCCTTTATTTTTGAAAGATTGGTACAGGTGTGAAATTGATCTTCATTGTTTGAAGAGTTCACTTAGCAGGTACTTCAAAGTTCATCCAAGACTATATGGGAACATTGAAATTACAGGGTCTTATTATTTTTAGAGACTAAAATCCTTTTAAGAATCTAATGAAAGCTTAGGACCCTCTGCCAGAAAAATATACCTATCATGTACAGACAGAATTTTGCAAGGAATTCCAAAGGAGTTCCTATCCATGGATCCTAATAAAAACCACCTTGCACCTCCACCTGTTCTATATTCTATCTAGAGTCTGTCTCTTAAACAATCTTCATTCCTGTGTTCGCCCTACCCCATCATTGCTATTCTCCAGCATTCTTCATCAGTGCTCACTCCCAGTGGAGGCAGTAAGAGAGGGAAGGGCTATGAACCAAGCTAACACATACAAGAAGCCAGAGGCTTTGGACAGAAATGGCAGTTGCAGGTACCTTCAGTGAGGCTAGAATAGAGGTAAATTAATCCAAAGAACTAAACTGTTAAGATTTTCACCAATTTACAATTCTACTACTCCTACTAAACAGTCGAATATTTGAAATTCTTTGTACTGGGTTCACTTGTAGCCCGCTCTTCTTTGAGATCCTCTAGAATTTGACCACTCTTCACCTCTAGTAATATAATGTGAAAGTGATTTTTATACTGTAAAGGACTAAAACTGTATAAGAGATATCATGCTCAATTCTGTGAAGAAAAGTTACACAGCGTCACATCCATTGTGTGAAATGTCAGCCAGATGGAAAAAACAGACCAAAGGTTTTTTTCTCTGATAGTCCATCTAACAACTGTATATTTTTCCAAGTTTGGAAATTTAATTACCACATTTTCTGCTTTTCCACTAAATCCTCAGCCTGTTTGACTCTTAATTTTATGTCGTTTCACAAATGGCTTTCCATATTCTGTGTCTTCAGATAACGCCACCTTACAGAAGTCAGCATTTGTTAACAACAACCACAACAAAATCCAGGGCAAATAATTTAAAATGCAGACATATTCTTAGAATACCAGAAGAGCATGCTCTTGTTTTGTAACTTTAGCAACAATCGCTCTAGATCTCTAAAAGTGTTAACTGTTTAGAAAATGAGAGTAAGGACATGTAGCTTCTTCATGAGCCAGGTGGATTCACTGTTGTGGAATTTTGAGTTCTACTATCTGATGTCAGTTTAAATTTTTATATTCTAGTGCCAACATGATCCATGACAATCTATTCTTTAAGGTAGTTTTATTTTTTTATATTTTAATTTGAGTGTCATTGATACACAATGTTACATTAGTTTCAGGTGTACAACTTAGCAGTTTGACAAGTTTATACATCGTGCTATGCTCACCACAAGTATAGCTACCATCTGTCCCATTACATTGCTATTATAATGTCATTGACCGTGTTCCTTATGCTGTGCTTTTTATTCCCATGACTTACCCATTCCATAACTGGAGACCTATCGCTCCCTTTCCCCTTCACCCATTTTGCCCAACCCCCTGCCTCATCCCCTTGGTTTATTCCCTATATTTATAGTTCTTATTCTGCTTTTTAGGTTTTTTGTTTTGTTTTGTTTTTTAGATTCTATTTATGAGTGGAGTCATATGGTATTTGTCTTTCTCAGTCTGACTTATTTCACTTAGCATAATACCCTCTAGGTCCATCCATGTCTCAAATGGCACAATCTCATTCTTTTTTATGAATGACAGTCTATTTTTAAAATAAAATCTATAAGGTAGCAAACTACTTAATAATGAATGTGAAGTACTGAATTAGGGTATTATTTTATGCTTTTAAAAATATGATATTGCAAGATGAATTTTTGCAGTTACATTATGATGTTGATAAGCAACATTGATTTTAAGATTTCCACATTATATAAGCAGAAAACAAAAGGCCTAAAGATTTAAGGTGTGGAAATTCTGCTGAAGCAGCATTAACAGTGAATTCGATTCCCATTAGGTAGTGTTCAGTGAGAGGGGATGTGCGTATGTAGGGTTTGAAGACATTTAAAACAGAGAGAGACATTTTTCATTCAGAATGCCAACAGGCATCATTTGGTATCAGAAGCCTGGCTTTTCAACGTTCACTGTATGAGCTTTCAGCACCACTCAGAAGTCTCACTGTTTTAAAATGCAGTTATATACTTTTGAGAGACAATTCATAGAAATTAATAGCAAATGATTAAGAAATTGCTCTTTTTTAGAGGGAGAAAAGACATTTGATGCCAAGAAACAGTGAGGGCATGGCTATGAAATTTAGGGCTACTGCTTCCTGATTTAAGTGTAATTTTTTATTAAGCTTTCTTATGCTTGTGTCAATCAGAGTCCCTAGTCTTAGTAGATTAAAACCTCTCATGATTCTTTCGATGTGGAGCTATTATTTTTCACTTTCTTTATCTTGCAGACGACTGATGAATTCTTCAGTTTTCTTTAAGCCAAATGGCTCTTTTTTAAGTTTCAGAACCATTTAATTTTATAGAAATAGCATTCTAAAGAAAAAAGTTAGAGTGTAATACTGTAGCGTGTCAACGTGAAGAAATACATTAGAAAGCCAAATGATATTGATAGGCTTTGAAGAGAAAGATCTTTGTGGGCATTTAAAACACCAAGGAATTACAAGACTCTGTTGAAGAGCAGGCTAGTTAAATTGGAGAAGTCAAAGCAAGACATCTTTCATTACTGACATGCCATCTACTGAAAATAAGTAGAAGTTAGTCCTAAGTAGCTAACAGTGAGCCCCGGGTGCTAACTTCCCTGAAGCACTGAAATAGGAAGTGGTGGAAGAAAGTTGTAAAAGAAACCCTCAGGGATTCCTCCTTTTTCCCCCTGTGATCCCTTTAATCCTTGAATTGTCAAACCGCATGGAAAATAATAGAGCTGCGTAGTTCTAAGACTTAAGTGGTATTATCTTTTTAAAAGAAAATATTAGGTCTTTTCACATCTCTGGACAAGAACAGGGCATGCGTTTGGTACAGAAAAGAGTAACTTTGAACAAGAGATGCCTGTTACTTTTTCAGTTTTAATATATTATTATCTATGACTAAGCAGGCTGCACCCAGTAGGGAAAAAAATTATAGCCAATATTTTATTTTCCTTTTTTTGAAACAGATGATTCAACGAGAAGCAGATGTAAAAAGTAAGGTAACTGCTGTGGCGTTGACAGACTCTGTTCACAATGTGTGGCATCAAGAAGCAGGCAAAACGATTCGAGAATGGATGAGAGAGGTGAGACGAGATTTTTTTTCAATGCTGAGATGAATGAGTGAGAGCCTTTATATCTTGAGCCCCCACCAACTTATATCACCTCCCGCCCCCAAACTCCCTTTCTAGAGGCGGAACATTTAGAGAGAATATAAAAAAGTAGACACGCTTGAAATAATAATAGAAAACCCTTCTGAAGAACAAATGTGTTTCTGAAAGCCCTTCTCCCTTTTTTTGGCTTTCTGTAGCATGTTATGTATGCATATAGTATACAGTAGGAACTTAGGCTAAAGAAGGTCATGATCTGTTAGGAGGTTATTATTCTCTGATTTTTTAATTTTCCCACCAGCTATTTAGCATTGGTGCAGCTCAGTTACAGGAAAGTAGCTTAATGTACATTGGGTCTCACCCTTTTCTTGAAAGGTGGTCAGTATGTGACACTTCTTAATGGATTGGCTCACTACTGCCAGTAGGGGGAGAAGTAAAAAGCTGATAGCGTTTTGCCAGATGGACCCTTGGGCCTGGAGAAACCTAAGGGCTGGTCATGGTCCAAGCTCAGGATAAGAAAACTTCTTTTACCATTCCTGAGGGCTAGTGAGCCTGAAAACTATCATGATTCGTTGAACATGCTCCTTTTTTTTTTTTTTTTAACTTTCAACCTATTATTTCTTTTATTTTGGTTATAGATGTACAGCTGAAACTTCTTTTTTATTTATACTTATCTTTCTGATATTACAAGCAATTGACATCTTCTACACCATGCTATATCACTTGTCCAGTCAAATCATATATTTCTTTAAATGAGAACTAGTTGACCTTCCTGATTTTCTCCCACTTGTTCTTAATAGAAAACCCAGACATTTATTCAGCAGACCTCTTACCATGGGTATGGTGGGCAACTTCTACCAGCCCTTATGGTGTGTTGTAAGGACTGGAGAGTTAATGTTTGGAAAGAGTCTTGAATATATAGAAGGACTAAGCTGTATAATCCCATAGTGGTATAATCATAATATTACCAGTGTGTTTTCACTGTTGTTGTTATTCTTTACATTAGAAAAAGGTTAGAGAGGGAGGGAGCCAAACCATAAGAGACTCTTAAAAAACTGATAACAAGCTGAGGGTTGATGGGGGGGTGGGAGGGAGGGGAGGCTGTGTGATAGGCATTGAGGAGGGTACCTGTTGGGATGAGCGCTGGGTGTTGTATGGAAACCAATTTGACAATAAATTTCAGATTTAAAAAAAAGAGAGAAGAAAAAGTACCTTCATGATGCAAAAATCTAAAATATTTTTACTCCATTCCTCATAATGTTATAAATATATGAAGGTGGACTTTTCATCTGTTCTAACATCCAGGTGATTTCTAACCACATTGCTTTTCATATTTCTCCTTTCACAATTTATCCACATCCTTAATTATCTTCTCCAAGGGCCTAATTTTTTTTCAAGAGAAATTTTGTGTATTTCATGCCTATATGTTTTTTTGTCCGAGTGGGTGTGAAAACATCTCCCAGCATTATGTAAGTAGTAAGATTAATAAGCGTACCTTTTCCCCCACATATAACCACTATGGAACTTAGTACTTGTCCCAAACTAGAAACATCCCTGTTCATCATTTCTTAATTGGAACTTCTTCATATCTCATTCCAGGTGACGAACATAACAAAATTTATTTTGATTTATTATGATTTACCGTAAGTTGTTATTCAAATTCCATTTAGTTAATGTACATTGTAATATTAGTTTCAGATGTACAATGTCGTGATTCAGCACTTCCATACAGCACTCAGTTCTCATCTGAGTGCACTCCTTAATCCCCATCACCTATATCACCCATCCCCGCCCCCCCTCCTGCCTACCTGCCCTTTGGTAACCAGCAGCTGCTTCTCTATAGTAGATTTATTTCTTCAACTGTTTGTAACGAAGACTGGAGTAGGTGCTGCCTTCAAAAATCAGAATATGTTAATCTATGCCTTTTTTCATCTGACTGAAATAGGCAATAGTTGAATTCATCTTAATTTAATCAGCACTGGCATTAATTTCTTTGTAAGCATAGCTTTTATTAAAATTTTTAATATTATATAATTTTATAAATGACCTATTCCTGAATAGTTCTTTTAATTCCCTCATTTATGCCTTAAGCATGAAATTGCATGAAGAGTTTTTTATTATGACATACCGAAATTCAGACTCTAACTCAGTCACTTACCTAAGTGTGTGATCTTGGCTAAGTTATTTAATCTCTTTGAGATTCAGTTTTTCATCTCTGAAATATGATACCTGCCTTGCAAGTACAGTTGGAAAATAGTATACATAAAAAAAATGCATGGACATTGGCATTTTAAAGAAGTTCAATAAAAATCATAGTTCTTACTGTTGTTACCTTCTTACCCGCAAGTAATATAAAATACATGAGTTGTATTCTTTTGTTTTATGAATGATTTGCATATTCAAAATATCTTGCCATAGGGTAGTAATTCAGTGCAAGGAGTTAGGAGAACTGAGTTTTGATAATGATCTGGCTTAGTCACTCACTAGCTAAATCACTAACTGAGATCTGGCCTATACCAGGTACTCTACTGAAGGCTTATTGTCTTGGGAAAGCCACCTCATCATTCTGGGCCTGTTTCAGATATAGTAATTCCTATCCCATCTACTTTGTGAACTACTTTGTGAAAAAAAGTAGTGTTCTAGAAAACACTGTAATATCCCAGAGATGAAAATTATTAGATCTCTGTTGTGGAGCTTTGAAATTATCCCTGCTTAGAGCGCCTCTCTAAAACAAGAATAAAAAAAGAGACTTTGGAAGCCTTTGCCAGATATCCTTGTAGGAACCCACCTAAATGTGTGACCCCCTCAGGGAGAATTCAGTATGGTTTGGCAAAATAAGAATCTGGTGTTTCTCAGCACTCAGGATAAAACTCTGTCGCTTTTTCTTTCTCTTTTTTTAGTCTCTGTCCACTCTGCAAGACTCCTTGAAATAATGAAGAACAAACAACCCTGGGTTCAGTGAATAGAAAAGAGCTGTTGTCTTGAGCACAGGTGTTGAGAGAAGGGTGTGGTAGGGTAACGTCTGTGTCCCTCAGCACCTCCTCCTCTGGCTTCAGTTGCAATCGGCTCAAAATCTTAAGATATTTTGCAAATATGCCTCCCAAGAAAAACAACTTCACTTAACTGGAATGTTGTCCATAAAAATAGTAGTCTGGTTGTAGATGAAGCCTCATTGCTTTTGGCCTCTTAATGATTAACTCCCTTATTTCACCAAACACCACTTTAAAAACATTAGAAGTGTCTCCTGGTACAAACTGCCTGGTCATTCTTCTTATACTACAAATTGATAAAACTGCTTTTTGTTTTGTAAGCATATTTAAATTAATATGATAAAGATATTGATTTTAACTATTCACTTAGTATAAAAAGCTGATTTAGGGGCGCCTGGGTGGCTTGGTCGGTTAAGCGTCCGACTTCGGCTCAGGTCATGATCTCGTGGTTCGTGAGTTCCAGCCCCGCGTCAGGCTCTGTGCTGACAGCTCGGAGCCTGGAGCCTGTTTCCGATTCTCTGTCTCCCTCTCTCTCTCTGACCCTCCCCCGTTCATGCTCTGTCTCTCTCTGTCTCAAAAATAAATAAACGTTTAAAAAAAAATTTTTTTTAAAAAGCTGATTTACTTTTTTTTTAATTTTAGCAATTAGCACACAGAAAGAAAGTTAAGTACTATATTCTTGTATTACTTATATAATTTTAAAATAACAATTTGAGGGCTACTTTTGACAATCACTCTGAGTGAGAACTACTCCCAACCAAAAGACCAAGAATCCATACTTAACCATGACTCATGAGGAGAGGTAAAAAGTAGCCTGAGGCAGCTCCTAAAAGATACTTCATATCTCAAGCTCCAGGACTGTCAAGTGGGTGAGACCTGCAGGATATTATGCTAGATGAAATAATTAAAAAAAAAACAAAAACAAAAAAAACAGACACAATTAAAAATACTACATGATCACACTTACATGTGGAATCTAAAAAGGTTGATTACATAGAAACAGAACAGTGGTTACCAGTGGCAGGGAGGTGAGATAAATGGTCAAAGGGTACAAAGTTGCATTTATGAAGGGTACATAAGTCTAGAGGCCCAATGTACAGCATGATGTGCAAATATATCTCCAGATACTTTGCACAGGATACTTAGTACCTATTCAATACTGTACTGAATACTAGAAATTTGCCAAGAGAATAGATTTCTGGTTCTTTCACACACACAACACACACACACACACACACACACACACACACACACACACACACAAATGGTAACTATGTGAGAAAATTAATTAGCCTGACTGTAGTAACCATTCCACAATGTATGCCTGTTTCAAATCATCACCATCACATTGTACACCTTAAATACATACTTTTAATTTTTTTTTTAAAAAAGGCTGAGTGGGCAAATGTCATTTCCTGACATATTCTTGGCCTCTGAAAATCTCCAGCCAAGCCAGATGTATGGTTCTACATAACTGTCATGAACCCTTACCCAGCACCATCAGATCTAAGTGGCAGTCCTTGGAAATACAATCTGCTGAATTGTAGTTGTTCTTGTCTGAGGACACAATGCCTTCCATTTTAAAGCTCTACCTCTAAGGCATTGGTGGATCTCAGGCAAATAAAATAAAAATGAGGAAGTACCTAAATTCAACCAGGTCAGCAAATATATCTCCAGGTACCTTGCACAGGATACTTAGTACATATTTTTCTCTTTAAATATAATAGACTAAGTTCTAATCTTCTTATTAAAAATTTTAATTCATTTCATATCTACACTGAAATATTGTTCCCAACATTTTGGATTTCATAAAGAAGACAGTTTATAACCACAAAAAAACTGTGAGTTCATTATTTCAGAGTAAAAGACCTTTAAATTGAGAACACTTAACTCTAAGAAATACTCTCTGTATTGCCAATTTTTTTCCCCTCAAACCCAGAGAAACTTTAGTTACATTGTGCATCCCAAACTCTTGGCTCTGGCTGGGGGCTTCCTTCTCTCTGGCTGGGATGAGGCAGGGCTACATCAGAGGCCCAAACATGTTTCACTTGCTATCTATAGTAAAGCATGCCTGGCTGCTCCTTAGAATAGGATCTCCAGGGGCTTAGGACACACTCCAGCATGTTCTGAATTTAGGTAGGACTTTCCTACTCAGCTGCCTCTGTTGCCGTCCAGGACACTACACTAGTGTCCATCTCAGCTGAAGAACTGGGGTGAGGGCAAAGTGAGGGTGAAGCGAGAAGAGGAATAGAATAAGCATTAGGAAAACAATGAAAGAAATTTGGTTTTTAACTCTAGTTTTTAAACCATAGAAATGCATCTCAGAATAGGAAGTTGGGAAAAAAAAAAGAATAGGAAGTTGGATTTGATATGATGGAATTTCAAACAGATTGAATTCAGGTGTAATGGCTGTGTGTTTCTCATATTTATTTCCATGTATTTCGCATACATTTACATTAATAATAATATTATTATTATCACTTTATTTATTTATTTTGTTATGCTCTGTCACATGGCAAACATATTTTTTGATTGTTTTACCCTTTTCTCTACATATTTTTCCCGGTGGGATAAAAATGTTACACGAACGTGCGCACACATGTCCATGTACACTCATCAAACTTCTTTCAAGCCTTAACTGTCCTTCACAGGTACTTTGTCATTCCAGAGAACTTTTGGACATACTCACTTTATAGAATGTTTATTTTCTAACCTATTTTTATGAGAGATCAAAGACTAAACAAGGATCTAGATAAAAACTGAAATTTCGGAATCATAAATATTAACCTATCTTTTGTTTTAAATGTTTGATTTAAAGGTGACCTGGGTAAAATCCATTTTATTCAGCTTTTTAAAGTCAGTGATGATGAGTTAGAAAATGGTTAATCGCCTGCATATTGTAATGTACCATCATTTTCATTAATACTAGAAATATCCTATAAGACGTAGTTTTACATATGTGAAGTGTAGGTGAGCAGTATTAAGACTGACATATCACCTGGGTAATAGCTGACTTTCATCAGATTTGGAGATACTACGAGGATGAATAATAATTAAAATATATACCTAATCGCTGCCTGTCTGTAGGTAGTGCTAATTGCTGTCATTGAAAAGACTGAATTGTTTAAGAAAAAGAGAGAAAAAGGGAAAGTCATTCTTCATTGAAGCTATCTCCCTGTATCATTGGGAGCCTATTTTTAGTACCTATAGAAGTCATGATTTTTGAATTTATTAGGGGCTGTGATGAATGATAAAACGAATCATCCATTTGCATATCTTGACACTGCTTTGGAGAATACTTATTTCTTACAAGCAAGTGTCACATTGTATATAAAAGCTGGCTAATTGTGTGCTAATCTTCTGCATTATCTAGAACTCTGTGATGTGGTATTCTATCAATAGTAATATTAATTTTACTTATTTCAGATGTATCAAATATCTTCTAAAACCCTACTTCTTTTATAATTTCTGCTTTCTCACATTGTATAATTTTGCATTCATCTGCTAATTAAGATTAGGAGTGCTAGTTATAGAATACATATTCACTTTAAACCATCAAGCTTTTGTAATACATAAAATACTAATATTTTATCCATTTTAAATATAAAAAGAGAGAAAGCATTTAAGAACATTACTAGATGTTGTGTTTGTTTTCATGGTTTTTTTTTTTTTCCACACAGTTCAATAGTTTCATTGATCTACTGTTTCTTACAAAAATCTGCCATGCTTTGTGAACTTCACTTTCTAATCTCATACAGCAACCCTTCCTTTATGTTATTCCTGCTCTCCCTGGTCCCAGAACAGTAGGGTTGCCTTGACAAATCTATTCAAAAGCCATTCCTCGGCCTTTATTGGTGGGGACTGGGGCCTTTGAAATTCTCTCCTCACTGCAACACAGCTGACATCTTCTTCCAGACAGAATGAATTAAGGAAATACAATAAGACACTTGATCTACCAGTCAAGGATCTTTCCACAGTGAGGACGGATTCCATGGTGCACAACCAGGGCAGCAAGCATCTAAAAATATACAATACATGCTTGTTTACCAGAATAGCAATCAGCGATTTTTCCAACATGATTGATAGGATGATTTCTTTTAAAATAAAATCTGTCTGGAAATTCAGTGTGTGTGTGTGTGTGTGTGTGTGTTAGAAATTTTTTAAAAGCCATATGAGGCTAATCACATTTTTTAAAGCCAGACTTTAAATACAGAATCAAAATGTATAGAAGGAATATACATTGTTTTTATTTCATTTGTCTGAATGGTAAGTCATCATTATCTTAAAGATTGGCTTTAATATTGAAGGCTTTGTGTCCTCAACCACACAGCTTCAATTCACTAGGTTGTATTTCTTTTGAACTATTTGATACAGCCTTCATTGAACCCAGGTTGAAGTAAAAAATTACAGTATATTTATATAAGCCAAATTTTAAGGAGTAAATGCAAAATTTATTTCTTGTAGTATTACAGAGACAAAGACTATAGGTCAAAAATGAAGCTATTTTTTCATATGATCAAGTTAATATTTATTTCCATCTAAAAGTTAAAAATGAACATCCTTTTCAGTTTTCCTTAATTATAATCTTAGCCTTTTGTTATAAATGTATTCCATCATCATTCACAGAAGCTTACATGTCTTCTTATCAGAACAGATAATTTGCTGAATTGTAGAAGATAAACTTTTTTCCACAGCCACATTGGTCATGAATAATACTGACTGTTTATATAAGAATTTTTTTTTTTTACAGTGCATGGAAAAGAAATTGGATATACTTCTAGTGGCTGATTATATAGGATAAATTTATCTCTGCAGCCAGAAAAGTTGGTCTTGGTTTAAAAAATGTTTCAACGGAAAATTGTCTCTATTGCATTGCAGAATTGTTGTAATTGGGTCTCTAGCTCAGAACCATTAGACACATCAGTGGAGTCCATGCTGCCCGATTGTCCTCGAGTCTCAGCAGGTATGTGTTTGATGAGAAATGTGTGGGGTTTTTTTTAGGGTGAAAAATATGCTAATGAAATGTGGAATTCTATTTTGCGAATTAAGCATGTTGTTCTGCCTCGTATCTTTGAATGAATTATTGGTAACATACGGCATGGGTCTGATCTACTACCAGAAATTTGTTAAGTGGCTGAAAATGCTTACTAACAAACCTAGTAAAGATGAATAGGTGAAGCAATTTGCAAGTAATATAGACAGTTGCCGCTGAAGCTTAGGGAGACAAGATGTACATAAATAAAAAGTTGATTAAGACGGACTGGTAGCTAATCTCAGAATATTTGCCTTGGATTGAGTACCAAGTCAGTGATAGAACAGGCAGTCAAGGCTGTGAGTTCAGAGAAGAGAGATTGCTGTGACCTTTAGAAAAATTTTTCATGCAGAATATTTTGGCTGGACCTCGTGTAATAGGTAGGATGTGGATTATAGAAAGACATCAGGATGATATTCTAGGCAAAGGGAACAGAGCAGTGTAAGGAATAAGGGCTGGAATGGATCTGAAAATGTTCACAGGCAACAAAGGCAACATGGGCCTGCCTACTGGAAGAGGTAGAGGGTGAGGTACCTCAGGAAGCAGGTGAGCTTAGGAAGACAGTTTAAGGATGGAATTGATCTCCAGCCAACAGAGTTTGTACGTTAGTCTCTAATGTCTAGATAAGAGGAGTGATGATATTTTTTGTTGCTTTCTGGTTTTGGCTTTCACAATTCCCAACCAGTTTGGATGGTAAACGCAAAATGAGCAGTGGTATCTGGTTATGGCTGCAGAACAAAAATGGGCTTGCTTTGGCCAGAGATGTCAGAGAACGAGCAGAAGTTTTGAACACAAATTATTCCATAGGACAGTCATAGTGAACAGTTAATCACTAAGCACTTAGAGTTGCAGACATGTTTATATAATTGAAGGAAGTAATTTGGAGAACAGTTCAAACATTAGGTAAAGAACTATTATGTAAAAAATTATTACCACTGTATTTCACTATCACAAATACCTAAACTTGAACTCAGCCTCACTGTCATAGATAAACTTTTCAGGTCTGTCATCAAGGTTCAATCAGAGAAACAGATAGGAGATATATATGCTACAATATATCTATATAATATGTATATGTGTGTATTTATATATATTATACAATGTATATGTTATATATTATAGTATATATAATACATTCATATACATGTGTGATATTATATATATATATTATATAATTAACTTTCTTTATTATCAGTAGTTATGTTCTATAAAGTCACTGAGAATGCTGAATTAGTGAATCCTGGGGAAATACAAGATTAGGTTCCTACAAGCTTCTGGCCACAACATTTTTATTAACCAACCAATGTATAACCTTGCTTTATGAATGTTTCTATTTAAAGACACCTTATTTAATAAATATTGTTGAGTTCTCTAACGTTGAACTCACAGCCATCAACACTGTAACTCGTACCTGAATGCAGCTTATCTAACACATTAATTTTCTCCATAAGACACATCACGGTCTTCTTAGGAACACTAGGGCTTAGTGGTTAGAAACACTAGACAATACTTCAGTGCTATCCTTGGAGGCCATTTCAGCCAGTGAAATCGCCAAAAAAAAAAAAAAAAAAAAAAAAAAACCACACAAAAATGTGAAAAACATGGCACTAAATAGTCTGTGAAAAGGACACTGAAACAAGAGAACTGAAACCAGAAAGTTAAGCATGGCCTTATTTGACCTTAGTTAGGAATGCAAGCTAGGCAACTCACATTTTTCACCACTCTGCACATGAGCATCAATTTGGGGGTTTTAAATAAATTTTAGTAAGTAGGTGAATTCACAAATGTGGAATCCACAAATAATGAGGATTGACTATATATAGTAAAGGATTTGTTAAAAGGATTTGACCTGGGATTTGACCAGAGCTGGTTAAGCTCTGTAAGAATGTCGACTTTGCATCCATGCTGGAGCTTGAGACCACAGAGCAGACCTTTATGAAAGGGAGATGGATGTAAAGTGATGGAGAGCAAGAATGAGACCCCCATAAGCATGAACTGGAGCCCATGAGGATGGACATAAGCTCATGTTAGTTCTTTTTGCTTCTGTCCTTGGTGGTGTGGGTGTCCTATAGAAGGCAGTGTCCTATCCACACACACACACACACACACACACACACACACACACACACACCTGGCCCAGGCATCAGGGATGCTGAAGGGGAATTCAGTGAGGGTGGAACAGGTGCACTTCTGGCTACTCATGCTGGTGCTTGAGCTAGCAGATGAACTACAACACGCATGAGCTAGAAATGGCTGCCACTTGACTTCAGCCCTCCAAACATCCCACAGAAATTTCCTTTCTGTAGCATCCTAACCAGAAACACACAATTTGAAACATAGTTCTGGGAAACATAGTTCAGTGTAGCCAAACTGACACATTACAGAGCCTCCACATTCACCCCTTGTCACTTTGGCAGTTATCCACATCTTCTTAAACCAAACTTAATCTGCAAATAATTGTAGACATTAACAAAGTCACGCTTGCACCTGATGTGATACAACTATCCCATGTACGAACGAAAACACACAACCCCTTTCCTCAGGAAAGGATACAAAGTTCTTTTATTGTCTTTGGCTGATGTCCACTCTTCTTACCTTTTGTATCCTGTAATTTAAATACTGAGAGATAAAGCTAATTATGCTGACACATCTTACATGAAATGATAAAGAAATAAGAGAGGAAAACAAAAATGTTTAATATGTGTGTTCAAATCAAAATAAGAAAGAAATACCCATAGTTATTACATTCCTCATTTTTGTAACTAGCCCTGTAGCTATAGCTGGTATTTAAAACTACCTTCATTCCACGTTCCCTTTGTTCTTAACAAGCACCTCAACTGGTCATGGTTCCTTGCCTGGTCGGCTGACCCATACCTTCATTGGAAACAGCCGGGCCATTAGGTATCCTGCCTGAATTAGATGGTTGTAGATTTCTGTTGACATTCATCACAGGAAATACTAACGGGTGTCCTAGATGGTTTGCTGTATTGCAGACACACTCCTCTTTATCCCCATTGTGTAGTAGCAACTTGGTTATCCCTTAGTAATCAGGATCAATCACCCCAGCCAATATAGTAATACTCTTCCATTCCTTGTTAATTCAGTGGTGTAAGGAGCCCATAGTGGCAAGATGACAGTCTCAGCTTCCAGTTCAATGGAATCATTGTTGTGTCACTCAATAGAAGCATTCCTCTCTGTGGAACTAAGACCTTTAGATCAGCAGAGCCTGAAATCATAGAAATGAGGAGACACAGTTTTGTTAGTAGGTCACTGAGGGTAATAACAAGAGAAACCATTCCCATTTCCATCCCTTCATTCCCAGATCTGGGAGAATTATCACATGAATTAAATGCTGATTTAGGGTATGTACCACACCCTAGAATACCAATGTATTCTCAGCCCCACGAGGTGTTGTCACCTAACAGGCACTGTAACCTAGTCACCATTTTATGAAGCCTGCTGCTGAAGGGATAACGGGGAATATGGTAAGACCAGTGAATGTGGGTGGAGCTAAGGCTCGCTCTTGTCCTCTGACTTGGATCTCTCTGATGGAAGCCAACTGCTGTATTGTGAGTTGCTCTGTGCAGAGGCCCATGTGGCAAAGAATTGGTGGCTCTGGCCAGGAGTCAGTGAGTACCTGAGGCCTGCCCTCAGCCAGGTGTGTGACCTTTGAAAAGGATTCTCTCACAGATCAGCCTTGAGATACAGCCAACTCTTTGATTATGGTGAGACCCTATGCCAGCTACTCAGCTAAGCCACACTCAGATTCCTAACCCACAGAAGCTGTGTGTGCTCAATGTGTATCTTTTAAGCTGCCCAGTTTTGGGGTTAATTCTTCAGGAGTAAGTAATTTATACAACAGATTTAAACTGCACCTCTGGTGACCGCTCAAGCCTATGTAGAAACCAACAGAAGCTTTTTGGGGGCTAAAGCCTTATAAGGCTCATCCTGCTCTGATATCTTAGGATTTAAGAGCAGCTTTCTAAAAAGGCAGTAAAAAGTTCATTGAAGATAATTCATTCCTAGCCTTGTTCCCTGACTGCCTCATTAGACTTTGCTGTACAATGTATCAGAGAAAAGATGTTAAGTTTCTTCTTTATCACATTTGCACACTATATCATTTGATCACTAAGTCTTCTCACTATGTAGCTCTTATTTTTCTTAGGACAGAATTTGCTGCTCCCTGTAACTTTTCTATTCCCTTTGGGTTTTTATTCCAAAAAACTTGGCTTAACTCAGAAGGAGATTTCATGTTCACTCCCCAGCATATATCTATCTATTCCTCAAATGTTTTTCTATCACTTATTATATTCCAGGTACTATTCTGGAAGTTGGGGGCATAGCAGTAAACAATAACTTATCATGACTATCTTTTCTCCCCCCAAAATAAAAAAAAAATTAAAAAGAACTGTTTCCTGGACCTCTGCTAGTGGTAGATTCCTCCCTTTGAAACTGGCATCATGAGAAAAGAGGGCCAAACCCCCAGCATTTTCCACACGTACTTATAAAAACTGAACAGTTTTTCAGTCAAAATCAATGATTTCTCTCAAACAGTTCTTTAAAAATGTTGAACAAGTGGTATGACATGATCAAAATGGGATTTTGAAGAAGATTAATTTAATAAATGGATAAAAGAAAGAAGCACGAACCTGGAGGCAGCAGACTCAGCCGGCCATGACGATAACGCTAGTAGAAGCGGATGGGGTGAACTGGATTGGTGGCAATTGGAACAGACAGGAAAGGAGAGAGATGACAAATATGACTCGGGGAGAATCTGCACTCCCTGTTGGCAAATAGATTGCACGTGGAGGCTCAGTGAGAGGGAGAAGACAACAGTAAGCTAGAATGAGAAGTAACTGGGATAATGAAAACATTACCAAAATATAGAGGAGCTGGAGGAGGAAATCAGTTAAGGGCAAGAGAGGATAAAACTATTCTATGGCCTACTTGATTGAGGTGATGGCACTTGAGGGATGGCAGGAAGTTCAAATGGAAATAACCAAAGCTTGTTGCTGTACCTTGGAAACACCTAAAATTCTCCAAGCCCAAGTTAATAATGGATATCTAGACTCTGCATTCAATTTAGTGAAGTCTTTTTTTCCCCCATCTTTCTAATTTATAAAGTTTTTCTTAAGCAATATTGTTTTTATTGTTTGACTAAAGTCTGTGGTCATCACAGTGAAATTGCCTGTAAAAATACATACTCATTTAAGACGGTATTTTTCCTTCATTGCTGAATATGTTTCCCTTTACAAAAAAATAGATCTGTTGTTCATAGTAGATTCATTTTATCACTGTTATTTATCTGTGAATATATATGTATTTTAAAAACAGGTACAATAAAATTTTTAAGTTGTATTTAACACATCCATGGTCATTATTATCAGTATAGTCATGTTGTTTTTATTTTTCTTTTGAAAACAAATATTACACTTGATAACTCCACACTTAGAAGTTGGCAGTGTTGTACCTTATACTTAAAATGAAATCTGACTTTTCACTTATCATATAGGGAATGGTGAATATTTGAAGGGTCTTGAATATCTGTCAACAGACTATTTGCCCCACCCCTATTAGTGGTGTTTCCTACTAGTAAAATCAGCCAGTTAAAAACACTGTTATTCAAGAAATTATATAACAGGTTAGTAGGACCTATGTTTATCGTTTATTGTATAGCCCACATTCTCGTTGTTTGTATGTCTGTTATGAAATGGCAACAGCAAGTATCCACCTCACTTATCTTGTAGAAATGTAAGAATAATTTGTGTGGTATCCGGAGGGACATTTTGAGTTCATCAGAAAGAAAGCTCTGTAAAAACCTAATGTGGTACTGTATATTCTCATTCGTCATTTTAGAATTTAAGGCTATCATTTTAAAACTATTATTATTTTAATCATATGGGAATGAAAAAGCATTTGCAGACATATTGTCCCTTCCTTTCCCGTCTCTAATTCTAATCTTAAACAACAAATAACTTAGTTGTTCATATTTTCGTTTGTGCTCTATGACACTGATAAGGGTCACAAAATATTTCACAGAAACCAGAGTCACAGAAAGATAGAAAATACAGGATGAAAGCAACTGTGCTCCCTACATGCCTCTCTGGGTGTGTGTGTTCAGTCGGCACACCTTCATTCAGCAAACATTTACTGCGGTCTAGATGTTGTTCCAGGTGCCAAGGGGGTAGCAATGAATTACAACAAATAAAGGTCCCTTACAGAGCTTGCATTCTAGTAGGGGAGACAAATAGTAAACAAGATAAATGAGGAAAACATGTAGCATGCTAGATAGTGGCAATTGGTAGGAGAAATACAAAGCAGGAAGAGAGGACTTGAAGTATGCGGAGGTGGAGGCCAGAGAAGGCCTCACTGAGAAGATGACATTTCTGGGACATTCCTTCTAGTCCTGCTCTCCAGCCACTTCCCACCGATAAAGACAGTACTTGCCCATCTGACTTTAGAGATCCTTCCTAAATTCCAGGCTACCTACTGAGCTCAAAATTCTGTACCCTTATTCCCTCCCAGCATTCTCTTGTTCTGGGTCCCTGAAAACCTCAACTTTTCATCAGATCTATTTTATGAGTTCTCTAAGATTTCTGGTAACCATAAAGCATAGGAATGAGCAAGTTATTAAGGTACTCCACTCTTCCTTGAGTTACACATATAGAAAAGTGTAACATTTATATGGTGCCCTGGTTTTCACAGGCAAGGTTGCTTATGTCCAGGGGTGAAGGGACAGAGCCACTTCCAGGAGACCTGCAGGGTAAAAGGATCAGTATTTTGACACACCTGTGGTCACTCTGCACCAGGTTCACAAGGATGGCAGGCTCTGCCTCCTCACAGCTTCATTTTTCCACCTACTGTGAAGGAAATACCTGAAGCTAGATTCACTAAAGCTGTGTAGTCTAGAGATGTGATGCCTGTCAACCTATTTCCTCCCAGAACTTGTATCCATCTCATTTTTCCTTGTCCTTGTCTGTCATAGCTTGAGACAGGCCTTTCTCTAATATTTCATTTTATCTAGAACACTTGATATAAATCAGGGCACCTCAAAATTGGAAAGATAATAGCATAAATATTAAAAAAAGAAAAAGGAAAAAAGAGAACCATAGTAGATGTCTTAGGGGTTAAGAATTAAACTTGAAAACTTACTATATTTAGATGACCTCATCTTGGTTCTGGATGTAGAAGGAGGCTGTTGATGACACATACCTGTCAAGCCCCATTCCCCCTCCAGAACTGAAAGTGGAAAATTAGTAATTTCTAGGTATATTTGAATTGTAGAAAACCTGCTAACATAACCCTAATTTTACTTTGCTTAAATAGTCCAGATTAACTCTTTACAGTGACTGAACTTACTGAATATTTGCTAAATATTTACTTCAGTTTACAGCTGAAAACATATCTTTAGGAAATGACATGAAAGAGTTGTATCTCTTCTTTGTTAGTGAATAATCACTTGCTTCTAAAGATAGCAATGAAAAATCAACAGTAATTGCTTCTAGATGTGGTGTCATTCAGAATGTGTAGACAAGTTGAGTTGTCTAATATGTTTTTAGACACAGCTCAAATTAATTAGGTAATTGAAAATCTATACTTGCCTTGTAAACAGAACTTAAAATTCAAGGCATATTCTCATCTATGATATTGTACCACTATTTGACTATGTGTACTGCTCAAGAACTGTAGCATTCCTCTTCCCATTCAAAGGATATACATTCTAATCCTTTTAAGTGATGTTTTCATTAACTAAATAGCACTTTTCAGGCAGTTTTTGTTCATTACTGTAGAATTGGCCTTGTAGCTGTTATTCATCAGTTAGTTTCCCTATTCATTGTTCTATGCTACCTTATAATTATTAGTTAATGTAAGGGATGAGTATTCTAAAAGTTGACCACCAGAAATTCTTGTGTTTTCAGTGAATCATTCATTATAATTATCTAGCATCAGGAATTCTGGGGAAATAACTGATTAGAGAATCATTTAGAATAACCTATCTAAATATGTGATATTTATGTAGATCACTAGTATTTTCCCTGATTATATATACTTAATCAGATCCAATATTTTCCTCTGCTTTTTATTCATTCAGTTTTCCAGTAATCACAGAGAATATAACTAGTTGCACTTCAAAAATCTCACTTAAAAAAAAATTAAAAATAGCCACCATGTTTTTTACAGCTTTCTGAACCAATTTGCGAGAAATCCTTCAAAGAATTTGGCAGTAAAGGTGACAACTCTCCTTTTACTGAGCTAACTCTTCCTTTTAAAGATAAAAAAAAAATTAAACTATTTTTGGAATGCTTTAGGATAAATAACCAAATAATATGAATTTGTATTTGTACTTGAAAATTATACATTTTGAGTTAATTTGTAAGAGCGATTACATTTACTGTCCCGATAGCACTGTCTCATGGCTCTTAATGCTGTGTCCCTGATTGTTGGAAAAGTAAGTCAGTGCCAGTAGTACCTAAGACAGAAATGTTCACCCTTCTTACCGTATATTAAGTATTGCTCTCCCTTCCCATGGCTGTCTGTGCTTCACTTGTCCTCTATTTCTCCTTCCCTCTGTCACTTCGGTCTGGGTCACTGCTCTTGATGGTTCCCTCTGTGTCTGTATTCTGACCTCTGACTCTCTGTCTCTCATCTGGTTTAGTCTCTGTGTCTGATTCTTTCCTTACAGTTTTTGGCTTCTGTGTCTCCCTGGCTTCAGTCCCCCCACCTAGAGTCTCTGTCTGCAGCCTGTGGCATCACATCTCCCCCAGCCCACCGTCTCTGCCCGCCCCTCCCTGCCTGACCTGTGTGGTTTGCCTGGGTCCACGGCCCGTCACTCCTCTTTGTGCACTTTGTGCCTCCCTCAAGCCACAAGGTCTCTGCCCTTAGCCACACATTCTGTGTCTGCTTCCATCTGCACCCACCCTGCCAGCTCTGTGTGTCTTGTCAGAGACGGACATCAAGTCACCAGTGACAAATCTGCTGGCAAAATTACCTGGAACACAGAACTCTTCAGAAAAACTGTATTGCTTTCTAAAAGTGATCAGAAACATCTAAAATATAAATTCATTAGTACCAAGGTGAAAATTCAAAGTGAACATTAGGTACCATAGGCAGGCCAGATATTTTCAGTGTATAAAATACCAAGATGTTCTAAGTTCGTTATCAGTACTTTAAAAGAAGTCATAGTATTTTTTTAAGTTTTTGTTTCATCATATTTTTAAAAAGATAGCCCTTTTTTAGAGGAAAATAGTTCTATTTAATGATAAATTTTGAGAGATAATTTGATGAGTGAGTTCAGTTTTTAGGTACTAGAATTGATGTAACAGATACATGATGTCTAAATATTCCTTGAGAATTGGTATGGAATTTCTGTCCATATTGTTTATTAATATCCCTTCACTCATACGGATCTCACCCCAAGTATTCAATATGTTATGCCAATAAATAAAGAAATTTTATGCCAGCTAGCGTATAGATATTTTGAATAATCTCATGACACAGTCCTTGACAGAATTCAGTTGTATTACATAATTTCTTAATTTCTAAAATACTTAGAAGTTACTTGTTGAAAATTTGGGCAAAGAAACATAAACATCGTTTTAAGCTTTGTATAGCAAAGATCTCTATAAATGAGACTCTTGTAAGAGACCTTAAATTAAAAATTGCTAATAATCGACTAAATTCAGTATTGGCTTAGAGATTCTTCTAATTTTAGCAAATACTTGAGGTATGTTTAGAAAGCAAATATGAATTATTTCAGATTTTTACTTTTATTTCCTTTTAGTAAATTGCCTTCAAAAAATTTTAGTGTTTCTTCCCATTTTAATTTATGTGGCAAAGTAGCCATACCTTTCCTGCTTAGTTTCCACAAGGAAAATGATAAAGCTTTGAAAAAGAGATAGTTGACTTAAGGCCACAAATACAAGTGATTAAATATAACCAATATTTGGGGCACCTAGGTGGCTCAGTCAGGTAAGCATCTGACTTCAGCTCAGGGCATGATCTCACGGTTCATGGGTTGGAGCCCCATGTTGGGCTGTGCGCTGACAACTCAGAACCTGGAGCCTGCTTTGGATTCTGTGTCTCCCTCTCTCTCTGCCCCTCCTCTGTGCTCTGTCTCCCTCTGTCTCTCAAAAATAAATAAACTTTAAAAATTTTTTTTAAAGTAAACATAACCAATATTTGAGAAACATTAGTGAGAAATGGTGGGAAAGCTACTTGTGGAATTAGATGATATGCAGTTTGAATTTTATAGTGAAAGTACAGTCTTCTATAACCTTTGTAGTTCCAATTTTTGCAGCACCAATATGGAAGAACAGTCTCTCAGAGTTACTTCGTTTTGCTTTTCTTCAGAAATAACATCAAGCATATAAAATCAACATATGTGGCAAAGCCCAAATTTCAGAAAACCCAAATTTAGTTATTTTTACCAATTAATAATTTCTAATTAATTAGTTTCCCCTAAGATTAGAGTCTAACTTCCTGTCTTTCCACAAACTTGAGTTATTCTTGGCTGTTTTGAGGCAAGAAACTAACTGTAAATATGTGTTCCTTAATTCCGTAAAGATTTATTGAGCACTTAATATGTACTAGGCACTAGTCTAGACTAACAGTGTAAAGATTGATAGATGTGCCTCTTGCCCCTCAAGGGGTTTGTGGTCTCCTAGCAAAGTCTTCTGTTTATTGCAAAGATTCTCTTTGTTCCTAAATAGAGAGCGTTCATTGAAATATATGGAGTGGGGAGGAAAGTTAAGGACATATGGTAAACTCCTTCAGGACCCAAGAGTAATTCTTAGTTCCCTGACATCCTCCTTTATTGACTGGTACCCCACTGCCACATAAGAGTTAGTGCATCTTCTGAAACTGTCCACCTTCCTTCCATGCTATTGTGAGACCCTGACTTTTTACTTCAGATACCTGTTTCAAATGAATATATTACTTGTCATTTCAAACTCTTTAATGGTAGTAAGTCACCACTTATGAGTAAAAGCTTTGGATTTGTCATGACTGTGGGTAGTTTGTATTCTCCCAAATATGTAGGAGAATTAATTGTACAATATGATCAGATGAAGATTTATAATCACACTGCCTATAAAATAGGGATAACACTAGTACCATCTCATCGGGTTATGGTCAGAATTAAGTGAAACCATCCATATAGGACTGTTAAAATTCCTGGCATATAGTTGAGGCTCAATAAATAGTCATTCTTCACTTTGCATGATCCCAAATACCCAAATTTCAGTTACCATAGTTTAGTTAAATAACGCCAAATTCCCCCCCCCCCCCCACACACACACACACAAAAACAAGGTTCACATTTCAGTTACCCCAATGTATTAACTGGGAATGATTGCATTCAGTACAAATCTCTATGTAAATAACAGAAGCACATCATGATCAGCAGCCAGTCACATCACTTCTTTCTAATTTTTCACTGGCCACTGCATATCTGTTATTCAGTTTATGCACAGATAGTACTATCTTCCATTTTATAAAAATAGATGACCAAAAGAGACCTGGCCAACAAAGATGAAAGTGCAGCAAAGAAATGGAATGCAGGAAGTAAAATTGTAAAGTGTTTGTGACGAAAAAGATGAAGATGTCCCGGAGAGAGTGACGCTAGCAAAAAACACTCCACATGAAATGAATGCTCAGAGGTATTTCACGACATTGGAAGTGTGAAGGATAAAATGCTGGAAGCTGATCCCAACTTAGGAGTATGAAAATTAGCCAAGGCATAGAAAAGATTTGCTTGAACTCTATCATAAGTTCTATGAGGAGAAGGCAAGCACTGTTTAAACAACTTTGGTAAGTTTTTTACCAAGAAATAGAACATTTTCATTCTCAGTGTTTCTAATGTTTTAAATTCTTTTTAACATTTATTTATTTTTGAGAGAGCGAGACAGAGCACAAGTAGAGGAGAGGACACAGAATCCAAAGCAGGCTCCATGCTCTGCACTGTCAGCACAGAGCCTGATGCGGGGCCCTAACTCACGTACTGCAAGATCATGACCTAAGCCGAGGTCAGACGCTTAACTGACTGAGCCACTCAGGTGCCTCTGTTTCTAATGCTTTAAATTACAGTGTACTAAATACAGTTGTTTTTACCATTTTTTTTTTAATTCCCCTACTTGCTTTTCGCTGGCCACAGGTGGATTTTTATGTTTTGACAAAAAAAAAAAAAATTTAAGGTCATGGAACAACCATAGTTTTTCCCATTGATTGTCATTATAACTGTGCATGGTTTCAACTTACATGGTCATTTTTTATAGTCATTTTATACTGTGCAGAGCAAGGACTTCCTATAGTTATTATTATTAGAAATTGTTTTATCCAGCAAGTCAAGTTCTGCAGTTTTAGAGAAATTGTTCAGTTTTTTTCAATATTGAGAATTAAAAAATTTCTGTCACTTCTCTCCTGCTTGTATCTTTGTATTTTCTAGACTAAGTCCTGATTCCAGTCATGTCTTTTCACAGCGTTAACTCTTAGAGCCTCCCCATGCATCTTCTATTGAAATACAGTATTTATCCTCAGTTTGCCTGTTCTTTAGTATTCAACCTCATTTCTTCATTGTCCTTAATCTACTAAAATTCCACGCTGACCCTTTTCCCTTTCATTCTTCTTGCTAATGTCCTGTTCTTCCACACTCCCTGAAAGACGCTTGGTTCTTTAATAAATTGTTTTTCTTTCAGAATGACACCTGCCCTAGAACATATCCCTGTGAGAAACTTCTTTAAATTCATTGGTTTCTTCCTTATGTTTCATCTACATTCCTGTCAATCATAGAAGACAAATGTCTTTCTTGAATTTAAATTATTACAAGAAATTCTGTGTAAGCAAAATGTAAAATTCTAGCTGGAAGTTAACCAAGTTAACACTTGGAAATGATGCCATGATTGGCAACAAAATAAAAATTAAAAATAAATGCTGTGCATTTTCACTATATACCTTTTTATACTTCTGGAGCCATGTAAATGTAGAGTTGGACATTCCAAAAAACCATTAAATTTTCATTAAATACATAATGATAATTGAAATCTTGCTTTCAGTTCTCCATTCACACATAGCTGCTTTGACATAATTGCTTCCTAGAGTTCTGAGGCTTTCAGAAGATGAAACCTTCATCTGCCTGATGTTATGTGCACACACCTAGAATGGAGAACAGGCTACTGAGAGCTGCAGTGAACTCTAGAGAAATAAATGTGGGTTTGGGCATGAGTGTTCTGCTCAGAAGAGATGTTGATAGCCTGGTTGGTTCTCTTTAAGACCTTTGGAATCATAGTGAGATGACTTTGAGGAGGATTCAGGTAATAACTTGACTTACTACCTCACTGTCTGAAACCAGGGACTTTGTCGGGTTTAAAATGCTAAAAGGAGTTTTTAATTTATATATTTAGATAGAGTTACTGTGTTGGAACTTAAAATTTTAAGTCTGGTACTACCTCTTTTCCGTGGTCGTTATTGCATTTCATGTTACTAAACATAAGTGTTCATTTTTCCAGAAAAGATATAAGTGTCTCTGTTAGTTCTGCTTTAGTTCATAGTTTCCTAAGGAGATTCCAGGGAAATTCAGAGACTCCAAATATTGCGATGGTAATGGCACCAAGATCAATTAATTTGGAATTTCTTTAACAAAAAAAAAAAAAAAAAAATACAGTGCCTAAAAGACTTATCTCCTATAAACAGAAATTCTCCTCTACTTCTCATTTACTTCTCTGAAGCCATGTCACCTCCTGAATTACTGGTTTCATTGGTCATAAGTTGTCATTTCTGTTAGGTGTATTTTACTACTCAACATAATGGAATATTTTTCATTAAACAAGTTGTGTGTCTCTTGCTCTACAGTGTAAGGAGAGTACAAATTTGAATGCAGAAGAACAGTGACTAGACTAATCAATGCAAGAACATCCTTAAAGCTTTTCTTGTGTAACAAGGGCAAACTCAGCTAAAAAGTTTGTTTAAATCCCACTTGACATAACAAGAACCTTTACACTTTATCTATCTGTGACTATCTGTGAATATACCTGACTCATCACCAGAGTGCCTTTCAACTCAGCCCTGCTCAGCTCAGTTGCTCTTCCTGCCTTATATAGATAGACATTTAAAATTCTTTGAGGCTTCTGGTGAAGGCTGTAGAGTTTTTATATTTAATATTATTTTATAGCACAGGAAGTTCATAGTTCATGAACACTGCAGCTCTACAAAATATAATGGAAGGATTTTTCCCCATATACGCAAAACCACTTTGTAGCCTCTGGCTATGTGGTTGTTTTACATCTGTGTCATGAACTTTTACTTCTAAGCAGCAATTATATCACAGCAGAGTCATTTTTTTTAATAACAAAAAGAAGTAACAACAACAACAAAAAAAGCCCTTCATAATCTGAATCTGAAAGTAAGATAATGAAGAGATTCTATGTCGGTAGTCCTACTACATTCTAGTTTTTCTCTACATATTTTATGAGTAAAGCGTTTGGCCATCAGTAGCTGTCCTTTCGCCCTGTTCTTGTCTTCTACTCTCTCCTGTGCCGAACAGTGCTATTAATCTATTTTACACATTTATTTCTTTTTTAACATTTTTATTTTTTAACGTTTATTTATTTTTGAGAGACAGAGAAAGAGTACAAGCAGGGGAGGGGCAGAGAGAGAGAGAGAGAGAGAGAGAGAGAGAGAGAATCCATAGCAGACTCCAGGCTCTGAGCTGTCAGCACAGAGCCTAATGCGGGGCTCCCACAAACGGTGAAATCATGACCTGAGCCAGACGCAAAACTGACTAAGCCACTCAGGTGCCTCACAACTTCAGTATTATTCTGTGCACTTTACCTGCAGGTACACTTATGTCTTAATTGCTTAATTTATCTTTGATGCCTCACTTTGTCTTAATGCACTTTTTTACTTAAAAATCCACACAAAGGTTTAACGGTTTAATCATTTCCATGTATTTTGAGGTAGTTTTCAATGAACTAAATTGTTGTAATGTGTGGTGTTGACTCTCTCACTGGAAGTTGCGAGGCATCTTTCCTTACTATCCTCAGTTGCCACAGTTTTCCTGGATGCCTGACTTTACTTCCTAGACCCAGAGAGAAACAAACCTCCGAGTGCTTGGATCTTGTCTCCTACCTTTGCCTTTTGTCCTGCTCCTTGACTAATGTGGTTCTTGGGGACCTACACCTGCCCTTCAGGTGAACAGTGCCTTTACACCCTGATGCATGGTCAGTGCTAGGTTATTAGGACACCTGCCGAGTGGAGGAAACTCTGAAAATAGCACCATCCAACCTGCCTTACCCTCTCTGCCTGACTTGTTCATCATTCTTAGATCTCCCAGTCTACTCTGTTGATTTAATTACATTCAAAATGTTTGTTTTGTTTTGGTTTTGTTCTTCTGCTAGAGAAATGACGTTTCTCATATATTCTTGAACAAAGCCCTCTCCTCTGTCTGGAGCATGAGCAGCTTTGGGAGCGGTGTTATTTGGAGAGATGAGGAAGCGAAGATCACCTTCCTAGCCAATAAGATAACTGATCAACAGGATAGTGTGAGTGAAAGCCGGATCTCCTCCACATCCAGGTGTCTTTATGCACATACCATACTGAGAACACTGTGGATAGCTCATGCATTAGCACATGCTTTGGCCCATAAGTACAAAAAGAATGGTGTCTATAATGTCCATAGGAGATATCATATCTCCTAGGTGGGGAGGTAAGACATGAAACTCCAGCTAACTTTTAAGGCTGCCAATTTATCTAAGTGGAAATGCAGTAAGTTCGGGGCCAAGGGAGACCACTGTGGTCCCCAGTGTATGGGCAAAACTTCCCAAAGGGATGAAACTTGAAGCAAGCCCTATAAGAATGTTTATTATTAACTTTGCCTCCACAATTTCCTGCTTCTTACCATTAGTGGATCTTGGCAGCCGGTTTTGCTGTCTTAGAATAGAGAATACTTACGGAGAGCCTAATAATACAAATCCTGGTGCTTTGTGCATTTCTGCTTAAAAACCAACTTCTCTTAACTCCCAAGATCCTAATAATAGAAAATGGTTAACTTCTCTTTGAGCAAATGTAGCTGTCCTGTTCTCCTGACAGTTTTTCTTCTTCCCCATTTAGATTATAAATACACAGGAGCCTGGGACCATGTGTTTCTTATCCTTACTTTGTAATTCCCTATGGATAAGACTGGCCTGCTTCGTACATTGTAATCTAATCACTCACTAAGAGGTCTCTGTATTTGTTGAAGGTGATGGATTAGCCTTTCAAGCGCCCCAGCCCAAGCATTGCTGGTTGTCTTGGGCATACCCATCACCTGCCTTCTTCTGATCTCTGTTTTCTCTTCCAACCAAATATGCTCCTGTTTGTTTTTTTTTTCCCCCTGATCACTCCATTTCCCTAGCATATTAAATATAATTTTATGGAGATGTCAAGACTTCTCTTAAGAATATGGGCTTTTATTTGTGGCGGCCCACATGCATTAACGGGAGATAGGCATGTTGGCTGATGAAATCTGCCCAAGTACAGAGAAAGCCTTAATTGAAAGCACCCAAGTTAATTTTAAAACCCATCAAGTTAATATAGCTTTACTTTTTCATTTAGGAAATGTTTTTAGCTACTATGTTTTCACTCATTTAGTATAATGTTTCCTCAAATTTACTTGAATTCACTTTTTTTTTCCAATTCACTAAAAATATTTTTCTCCAGCTATTGTTTTTAGACAACTAATGAACCTTTTCTCTGTGGTTCTCTCCTGCAAATGGGCTGGTTTCAATATGTGGGTTTTAATTTATATAATTGCTGTCTCTTATTCCTCTTTGTGATCCACTTTCCATTCTGTTTAGCAGACACTGGTTGCTTTGTAATTTTGAAAAAGGAATAGCATGCGTGTATACCTGGAAAGATAACAGCAAAATTATTCTTAAGTGAAATGTTGTATCTTGTAAACTATTTTTGGTAGACTGTCATCTTGAAACCTAACTTAAAGCAAATATGGATGTCTTCTCATCATTAATGCTACACCGATTCATTTCTTTAACATTAAAGAGGTATTGATTAGCTTCCTCCTCTGTGCCAGATACACTTTCAGGTGGTGAGGATCTCGCACTGAACTAGACAGACAAGGACCTTGCTCTTTACCAGCATACATTCTAGCCGAGGCTACAGTTGAGATGCAGACAACAATCGCATACAAAGATGGCAGTTGACTTCCCAACTCTTCTTCCCTTTACCATTGCTTCAAGGTCACATCTATGACGTTGTTACCTGTAGTGTTGTGTTAAATTTAGTCTCACAGTACTACTGCCCCCAATCTCGTGTTTAAGGGTCTTGTTCTAGTACAAGAGAGAAAGAATAGAGATGCTCCTGAGAGGGTCAAGTTTCTTGTTGTTACTCTGGAACTAAATGTGCTTTACTCTCAGAATTGTAAAGGTGAGAATTCATTCACTCATTCAGCAAACACTTATTAAACAGTGTATCAGTCAGGGTTCTATTATGTTCCAGGCTTTTATAACACCTACATGCCCTTAAGTACCTCACACTCTAGATGGAGGGTGAGAGACATAAAATAAAAATTACTGATAAATGTTATAGTAAAAACATACATATATCAAATAAGGGGAGCACTACAAAAGCAGGAACTAACTCTACGCGGGAGTAGGTTTCACCATCAGGTCACTTCTAAACTGCATCTTAAATTTTTTTTAATGTTTTATTTTTTGAGAGACAAAGACACAGCGTGGGCAGGGGAGGGGCAGAGAGAGAAGGAGACACAGAATCCAAAGCAGGCTTCAGGCTCTGAGCTGTCAGCATGGAGCCTGATGCAGGGCTCAAACCCACAAGCACGAGATCATGACTTGAGCCGAAGGTGGACGCTCAACCAACTGAGCCACCCAGGCACCCCACTTCTAAACTGCATCTTAAAGGTAGCTGGAAATAGAGCATGCTTCATTTATTCAGTGAATGTTTACTGAGCACCTTCTATGAGCCAGGCACAGTTGTAGGCACCATAGACACTGCAGTGAACTGGACAAAGTCCCTGTTCTCTTTGCAGCAGAGAAACCTACAATAAGCATATGACAAATAATTATATATTAGGTAGTGAGGCCTATTAATACCACAAAACAAAGCTTTAATAAGGGGAACAGAGAGTGATAACGGTTACTATTTTAGATAGGATAGTCAGAGAAGGCCTCTAATGAGATGACATTTGAGCAGAATCCTGAATGAATGAGACCAAAAAGCAAAGGGAAGCCATTTCAGACAGAAGGGCCAGCATGAATAAAGGTATAATAGTCGTAAAAAGTGTAACATCTTTAGTGCAAAGTGAGATATTCTCACTGAGCAAGATGGAATGCAAGCAGGGAGAGTGTGGTAGATGAGGCTGGGAAAGAAGGAAGGGAGGGAGGGAGGAAGAAATGGGAAAGGTCAAGAACAGTTTCTGGGTCTAAGCTTGGGTGACTGAGTGGGTGATAAAGCCATTAACCAACTCGGGGACCCCTGGAGGAGAGGCAGTTTTAGGGATGCAAATAATGAATTTGATTTGGGGCAGTGGGAAATACAGAATTGGATATTAGGAGTCAGGGCTAAAATACAAATTTGGCTCTTACCAGCATGTCATGGAAATTTAAAAAGAAGGAGCAAGAAGAGTAGTCAGCCTTGTCAGATACTGCAGAGAATTTTAATAGGATGAGAATTTTTAAAAGGCCATCAGATTTGACATTTGGAAGGTTGGCAATAACTTCAAGAAGGCCAATTTCAGTAGATGTCGATAGGGCAAAGCCACATCATGGTTCAGTTAGAAAGTGAAAGGGTAAGAGGCTGGGATTGTCCAGCCAAGGTGACTGTCTTCTCCCTTCCCAAAGCTCTTCCTTGGAAGCTTTGAACCTGAGGTCAGATCTTCTCCCACTCCTTCCTTAACTTTCTTCACATAAAGCCTAGTACTGGATGCTTGAGATGGGGACATGATGGAGGGACAAATATTCTCAGATCCTTGGGTCTCTGATGGGAAAGGGGCCAGGGATAGGGGAGCCTGATGTTGGTGAAGCAGGTATTAAAGGGAGCATCTTCAGTGGGGAACAGCAGGTCGGGCCTGTTCTGAGACCTGTCTCCAGAGGGGGAGAAAGATGAAACATATAAGTCTCTGTTGTATGTGGAAACCGGACCAGGAAGCTGAGGTAGGCTGCAGAGCAAAGGCTCTGGGGGGCTGGTGGGGGGAAACATGAATAATTAGTCAAGAAACTCAGCCCCGGTGAGAGAGTACAATGACAAAGCGTGAGGGCTGGGAGTAGAAGCTGACAGTTAACTGATAGACACTAGAAGAAATTTAGGGAGGAATGCTTAGGTTTCTCAGAGCACAGGAACTAAAGATGGGCAGGGAAGGCTATTGGCAGTGCTTGTGACCACAATGATAGCAGTGAGGGGATGGTTAATGAATTTAGGAATGGTCCCAGCAATACCTGGTATATAGATGTTCAACAAATATTTGTGAAGCCAAAAGGGGTCGTTCCTCCACAGGTAATGTGGAGGAAAAGGATTCGATACTGGAATTCTGAAGAGCTGTTAGAAAATGCCTAGGTTCCCTTCAGGGAGAGGATGGAGGCAGTGACTGAGATCCCAGACCTCTTAAAAGTACAAAGCCAGAGAGAGAGAGACCTATACCACGGAGGGAGTTAGAAGCATAGACCAGGGTGGGAAACCCACTCGTTTAATCCTGCAGACCCAAGGGATTACCGGTAGGTCTACTGGATTTCCTCACCCCTGCCCAAATACACCCCTGGCCTGTTTCTCTCACCTGCACCTCCATCTCTGCCCACTAGGGGGCAGGGCTCGAGGGCAAGGCTGGCGGCTGTTCCGAAGCCTCGAGGACCCTCAGTTCCTACCAGACTCCCTGCTCCGGTGCCGTCTTACCCCATGGCGGGACCCAGGCCCTCATACTTCTCCCCACTGCCAGGCAGTGGTAGGGGCGGGCCCAGAGGGCCAGTGCCGGTGCGGGTTGACACTCCGGCCTGGTTGACCGCCCAGGCGGCTCCGAGCATGCTGATGGTCCAGCCGGGAATCCAGCAGGGGGTCAGCCCAGGCCCTGAGGTGTGGGAGATGCCCCTGGGTCCCCTGCCATACAAATTCCGGGGCGGGATGGCACCCTGCACGCCCGGGGTCGGAGCTGGCAAGGTGGGAGCCTGGTTCCCGAGCCCCTCAGAGGGCACCTTCCCCAGGCCCTACATCGTCCTGCAGTGCATCCCAAGGTTGGCACTGCCAGAGGACGTCTCAGCCATAGAGAAAGAGATGGAGCAGCTGGCCAAGGAGCTGAGGCGAAAGAGAATGGCCCTGGGGTACTCACAGGCCGACGTGGCGTTTGCCGTGGGGGCTCTCTTTGGAAAGGTTCTTAGCCAGACAACCGTCTGCCGCTTTGAGGCCCAGCAGCTCAGCATCGCCAACATGTGGAAGTTGGGACTGCTGATGAAAATGTGGCTGGAGGAAGTGGACACCAAGAACTTTATGGGTGTATGCAAAATAGAGATGATCCTGCAGCAGGCTCGGAAGCGAAGACAGGAAAGCAGGGAGCGACGCATCGTAAACTATCTGGAGAAACTCTTCTTGCAGTGCCCGAAGCCCACACCCCAGCAAATCAGCCGCATCGCTGGGCAGCTCCGGCTACAGAAGGAACTGGTCCGAGTTTGGTTCTATAATCGGAACAAGATGGATGGTCAGCCAACCATTGATTTCTCCCCACAGGAGGATGTGGGGGCAGGGGGGTGGCCTCCTTTCCCAGGGGGGCCGGTATGCTTTCCTCTGGCATCAGGGCCCCATTTTGGTTCCCCCTGCTATGAAGAGCCCTATTTTACACACTTCACCCCTTACCCTGTGGAGGGGACCCACCTCTCTGCCCCAGCCACCCCTCTTGGCTACTCCAGGCTTTCAAACTGAGGGGCCCGCCCTTCTGGGCAGAGCTGAACTGGGGAAATGGGTGATGCCTGAGGTTCATTTCAGGGCTGTTAACATTAAGAGCTCCATTAACTGTCTAAAGAGGTTAATACTTAAGGGATGGTTTGGGAGTTGTTTAGGAAATTCAGGGGAGGGAAGTTGAAGTTTATTATTCCAGTGTTTTTACCTAGCATTGACTTTAAGGTACATTACGTATATGGTTTAGGATATTTTGTTTCTCTCTCTCTCTGTTATTAATTGAAAATTACTTGTGTCTGTTATTCCTTGTGATTATCAGTAAACATCGGATTTTTTCCTTATAAACACACCATTGGGTGAAAAATTGAAACACAGAAGATTATTTCAGTATACCTTTTTTTTTTTTTAATCAAAACCAAGCAGAACTTTATGTAAAAATAAACATAGAGTCCAAGATAATAGTAACCTCTGGGGGAAGGTTTGAGGTTGGGGTACAGAAAGAGTACACAAAACCTACCCAAGGGACCATGCTGAAATACAAGTGTTTTCTTGTGCTCCTCCCTTTCTTGAAAGATGCTTTTTTTTTTTTCCTCCTAATTCACCTTTTCATTTAGAGTGCTCAGTTTCAGGTGGAGGTCTCAATCCAGATCTCCACCTTATGGAATCCCACTGGTTTATCCACAGTCCTGCCCAGGTCATTGTGTTTGGAACCCCTTTCTTACTGAGGTTGGCAAGGTGGACAACACTTGCTCAGCCTCAACTCCAGCTTACTTCTCTGGTTCTCAGCTCCATTTGGTTTATTACCTGGCTGTTTTCCTTACTTTCTTTTGAACTCAGATATGCATCTTAGAGAATATCTGTGATGGTTGAGTCAACATTCCCTGGTTTTTGTGATGGTATATCTTATACCACTTTTCCAATCTCTCCTACGAAATTGGTCTTTTCTAGTTTTCTCCTTCTACATTGGTAAATTTTGATCATCATATACTAAACAGACATACCTGCATGTAATATTTATTGCTTTCTGATTCCATCACTAAATATTATATATGAGTCTTCTTAATTACTAATCTGTCAGTTTTTTCTTTCTCCTTTTTTTCCCCATAATCAGTTCTTACAAAATATTTATCTATAGGTATTTTCAAAGACCAAGTATTTGTAAAAATGTTTATCTTAGTTACTGCTGTTTTTATTTTATTTTATAATTAATTAACTTTTAGCTTTTATTTCTATTAATTGCTTTTTTCTAGTTTTCTCTGATTTCTCCCGATGTATATTTTTCTCTTGTCAGTGTTTGAAGATAAAACACTGATGATACATAGACGTTTGTGAAGATAGAGACAAACTTTAGATTCAACAGATGACTAATCACTTATTCTTGGACTCTCCCAGTAAAAGTCACAGAGCACCAGTCTCATTTCTTCCTTTTCCCAGACAGCCCTTCTGGACAACCTTGAAAGGGAGATGTTTCTGCAGAGGGCCAGGTAGTGTTTAATGCTGGGATGAACAACTGTGGTTGTGTCAACATTCAGCTCCTAAAAGATATGAGGAGGCTGTCTCTCACCCAGGCTGCTTCCTGAATTCTGTAGCCCCTGCGTATTTGGAGAATTGGTAATGGGCTTTTGATTTCGGGAACAGCTCCAAGGACCTGCCTCAGCACCTGCACAACTGCGTCTTGCACACAGCTGCTGCACCTCTGGTTAGGCAAGCACCACGTTGTGTCACTGATCAGCCTTCACATAACTTAAAATGCGATTTTTCCATCACTCGTCCTCCTGACTTGACTATGTAAAGAGAAAAGGCTGGACCTTAGGGAAACTTTGATCTTTAAAGGATTTCAGGTTTTTCAAAGATTTAAGATTATGAGTAGAAACCTTAATAATAAAACCCCCCAAAACTAAGAATTGAATTGCCCTTAGAATTGGGAGAAAACCAACAATGTGATGTCAGTACTGGACAGTATCAAAATACAGAGATCAAAATAACACAAAATCAAGTCAGATGTACCATGTCGCTAGCAAAGGTGTCAGTGATACTAGAGTGAAAACATTTTCAGTGGAATGGTTGGCAGAGGCAAAAGTCAAACAGTAGTCCAGAGTCTCCGTATTTACCAGATTTCCCCTAATGTCAATTAAAAACACGAATTCCAGCCACTCAATAAGATCTTCACCGTCATTCCGAAATATTTCTTTTATCAAATGTTTCCTTTATCTCATGTTTTCTTTAGACAAGGCAAGTATTCTTAACCTGAAGACGTCGAACCCCTTTACAGTACAGGCAGAATAGTGTGTTTGTACATGTGTGCATCTTTAAAGATGGTGATGATAGCTTTTATCACATTCTCAAAGGAGACGTAGCTCTTTGTAGATCTACGGTTTCAGAATTTTAGAAATACATTCCCTTTGGCCACCTTACTCTCAAGAGTTTTCCCTTGACCCAATACCAGTCTAACAGGTAATTCCTGGTTTTCTTTGAATCTGTATAGTCTGGATGTCTCTAGCTCAGCGTAGAATAGAGGACCTGAACCACTTCTTACATAAGTCTTTCAAATTCAGCCAAATACTCTATTAATTATTGCCTTTGTTGTTCTTATACTTTCATCAGTCTTTGACACTTTAATGAGTTTCCTATCATAAAGAACAATTTCTCTTGTTCCTAGAATCTTTCCTATCTATTGTCTAAGAAAACTTGAAGTGTTAAGATATGCTCCCTTATTCCAAAACATTGTTCTTGAAATATCATCTAAATGTTTTCTATAATTTCATATTTTTCAAGTATACATACTATACATCTTTGCCTATTATACTAAAACTACATCAGGAGATTTATTTTTCATTGTAGCCACTTCTGTTTATAGCTTCCTTCTAGAAATTGTCTTGCTTACTAAACAGTATTTGTTTCCTTGGCAGAATCTATTTTTTTTAAGGTACAAAATTGTATTATCTATGTAAAACAATGTTTTGAAAGTGAAAACTACAATGCCCTCCAATAAAATCCTAGCGGAATATGAGAGTATTTCTTGACAAGGTGGTTGTAAATGGAAAGAATAAAACTTAGGAAAATAAAATTTTGAAGAAGAGAGTCAGGGTGTCCTTATCCTACCAAATATTATGAAACTGCAATAAACAGTATGGTGGTGGTTACAGACAAAACTAACAAACAATTATTTGACTATTCCATTTTGTGGGAGTGTGAATTGAGGCAACCTTCATGAAAGGCTATTGGATAATTCATATGGGAAGTTTTAAAATGTGATTTTTCTTTGGACAATCATTTCGACTTTAATGAATTTTTATAAGAAAAAATTGTATGTGTGTGCAAAAATTTAGTGATGAGGGTGGTCATTAAAGCATTTTTTTAACAACAAAAAGTTAGAAACACCCTAAATGTTCAACAAAAGCTAAGTAAATCAAAAGGACCACCATATATGGTAAAAATTGTATTATAGAGTTACAGTTTTCACAAAATTCAGAATAGATTGTTGAGTGAGGCAAAACAGTTTATTAAGCTTTATGATACTTTTTATTTTTTAAGGAAAAGGTGTGTTACATATAGAAATATATACATAAGTAACTATCGTTGGTGATTTTATAAAATTGTTCTGCTATATGTATTATACAATAAAAATATTTAAGAAACATTTCTAAAGGAAGGTGCTAGGAAATCTAGAGTTCCTAAAAGTATTCATTCTTCCAGTCTTTTTTTATCTATAAAATGGTAATTTTTAATTATAAGGCAATTTTATTTCAAAATATTAAATTTGGCCTTTTCATTTTTAGTCAGATCTGTGGTTTCTTTAAAAAGAAAGGCAGTTCTCTAAACGGAGGAGTATTGGGATATATCAGAGACACATTGCTAAAAATTAGTTTTTTCCTTTAAATCAGATGCCCATTAATGTTAAAGAGCTGTAGTATAGCTTAGTGAGTGAAGACACCTGCCATATGTCTGTTTTCCTGCACAACATGGTAATTTACAATTACAATCAGTGTGTTTATATACCTCAGTGGTGTTAACCCATATTTAGAATATAATATAAGCCCAAATCATCTTCATGTTTCTGAATGTTTACTTTTCAATTTTAAAAACCATTTCAAAGTATCAAAATCCTGTTTTTATCACAGTAGAATCCTCCTTGCTTGTCGTATTTGAAGAAACCAAATGAATATAAATAAGATCCATAGACTTCTAGGTTTGAAGGCAGGGTCAGTTCCTGTGATTACAGCCCCAGCCAGGTGAAAGGTGAACTGTCATGAAATGAATCTACCCCTATACCCAGTAAAATCCTTAACGCAAAGCATTAGCATAATCACAGTTACACCAGTGAATAGAACAGACGATCTTGAAGAGACTGTGTTGTTTACGTCCGGGGCTATCTTCAGAAGACAGTGCAGCACATCAGTGTGTTGGGCTGCTGCCCTGCCACCTCACTTTTAGCTCGGAACCCTGCTGTGAATTCTGCTAAAGACAAAATTAGCTACTTTGGCATTGAACTTGGGCTTTTTAGACTTGCATCCCCCAGTTTCCAACAAAATGATGAAGTACCAACCAACTTCACTTATTACTGTTGACTCTGCTACTGACTGCCTGCCAAAGACTAGGGTTGGAAAAGGAAGAATTGAGGCCTTCCTGAGAATTCACTACATTTTGGATTCAATATTCGTTTCTAAAACTGTACAACCTGTTATATCTCTTCTTTTTCTCCAAAAGAGTAACTGCATTGTTTAATAATTAGTCTTCTTCTTCCCCCCAGGATGTATAGTGTAGAACTCCTTTTAGTTGTTGGTGCAATGGCCAGGGCAGTGTATAAGATGCTTTAAGTTGATTTATTATCTTAGAATGGATGATTATGTTCCTAGAAAAGCTGTAAAACTTGGACTATTATTGACTGAGTAGTGGGCAAATCTTAATATATACCTTTTTGTTAAAGGAGAGTTTGGTTCAGTATACCATGTCTTAGTTTGCCAGGGCTGCCGTAACAAGTACTCCAGCTTGGGGAGCTTAAAGAACAGAAATTTATTTTTTCACGGTTTGGAGTCTAGAAGGCTGTGATCAAGATGTGAGCAAGGTTGGTTCCTTCTGAGGGCTATGAGAGAAGGATCTGTATCAGGCTTGTAGATGCCCACCTTCACCCTGTGTCTTCACATTATCTTCCTTGTGTAGCTATCTGTGTCCCAGTTTCCTCCTCTTATAAAGACTCCAATCATTGGATTATGCACTTGGATTATGCATTGGATTAAGACCTCATTTTAACTTAATTATCTCGGTAAATATCTCCAAATAAAGTCTAGGGTACTGGGAGTTAGGACTTCAATGTATGAATGTTTGTGGGGAAACAGTTCAGCTCATAGCACCAGCCCAATTAAAATTTCAACTAGATTTAATTATTTGCTCCTGTATTCATTCAGCAAATATTAATTGAATGCCCTATATAACATGTAGTGTCCTAGGTGCTAAGATGAAATGGTGACCAAATATAGGCCCATCGTAACCGTCAAGGAGCTTAAAGTATGGTTAGGCATGGACGTTAAGCAAATAAACATGTGATTGCAACTTGTAATAAATACCATGGGGTTATCAGATATTGGGGGAAGGTCTTCATTTAGATTTTATTTATAGTCTTTTTATAATATGTATTGTCTCTGATAACACCAGTGTTAACAAATATTCTAAACCAGAGGGACCTACCTGCAGTGGGAGTGTGGACCTATAACCAAGCCATAGTTAGGGACACAAGCATTCCCAGATTAAAATCCAGCTCAGTAACCTACAGTCTCTAAGTGGGTTATTTCTTTCAGCTCCTTTTTCTCATGTGTAAAATATATCTAGCAATCCACAGGGTGAGAGATTTGATAAAAGCATAAAATAGGGTAATATAGAAAGAACCCCCTAGGACTTCCCTTTAATACAGTAGGCACTCAATAATTTTTCCCTCCATTGTGTTTCCACTCTACTTGTCTGTGCTTTATTTATAGCTCATAAGTCATTCCTTTGCATCCCTAGGAACTTTCACATAGTGGGTGCTCAACAATTAATAGCCAAAACTGAATAAATGAGAAAACAGAAAAAGTAGAAACAGTAGTCTCAGTTGCCAGAAACCTTACTATCTGATATTAGGAAGCAACTTTCAAAATTGTAGTAACTGGAAAATAGTCATAAAGTCCATTTCCTCAGTTCTCAAATGACAACTAGGTAAAGGAACAGATGATGGTTTTGACTTGAAGGGTATAGATGAAGTCTTTTTGAAAACCCATACAGTGTTACGTCACTGAAAGGAATGGTCTCTGAACTCGTTTCTAGCCTGTAATAATTGTATGAATCTCCACAAATAAGAACAATGCATCACAGACTGAATATGGGAGCTAGGAGGAGACAGACTCTAGGAATGGACCGAATAGGGTGACACTGATCTTCCTACTATGATTCCCATTTAACCTCCCTATTCTGATATACTGTGGCTCTTCCAAATGTAGCCCAATCCTGCCTTTATACATACTATAAAATGTTCACACCCTCTAGCTCTTTGGTTCAAAACCTACTGTATTCATTTGCTAGGGCTGCCTTAACAAAGCACCACAAACTGGGTGGCTTAAGGAACAGAAATGTATTGTCTCACAGTTCTGAAGATCCAAAGCCCAAGATGAAGGTGGGGGCAGGATTGGTTCTTTCTGAGGGCTGTGAGGGAAAATCTGTTTCAGACCTCTCTCCTCAGCTTGTATGTGGCCATCTTCTGTTTCTTGTCTCTTCATAACATCTTCCCTCTGTGCATGTCTCTGTGTCCAATTTTCCTGTTTTTATAAGGACACCAGTCAGATGGGATTAGGGCCCACCCTAATAATGTCATTTAATTTAATCACCTCTGTAAAGGCCCTGTCTTCAAATAAGGTCACATTCTGAGATACTGGGGTTAAGACTTCAAAATACACATTTCAACAGGACACAATTCAACCCATAACACCCACCACTCCTGATATAGAGAAAATATAAGTGTGAGATGTGGGGGAGGTATAGGAAGGCAAAGAGACTTGTTTATTTTTTTCTACAAAAGAGTTAAATAAGAGGTGGCGTGATAGAAAGGGAAGAACATTACCCATAGAGTCAAACTGCTTCGGATCTGCATCCTGTCTCCAGGCCATTCACATAGACAGATCATCACTCTAAGGGAACATTTCAGAAAAATAACATTTCTTCCATCCCAACCAATAACTTTATGGGCTAAAGAATTACAGTAGCTATTTACTTGTATCTATTTTGGGAATAGAACAGTTGAAATCTCCTCAGTGAGTTTGAGCAATATTATCTTAGGAAGAAAATTTTGGATATTTTCTGTTCCAGTGGTGGTTGGGTTGCAAGAAAGGAAAAGAAAGAAAGAGAGACAGAGAGGGAGAGAAAGAAAAGAGAAAAGAAAAGAAAAGAAAAGAAAAGAGAAAAGAAAAGAGAAAAAGGAAACAAGAAGGGAGGAAGGGAAGAAAGAGAGAAGGGAGAGAGGAGGGAGGGAGGGAGGGAGGGAGGGAGGGAGGGAGGAAGGAAGGAAGGAAGGAAGGAAGGAAGGAAGGAAGGAAGGAAGGAAGGAAGGAAGAGAGAATTTTGGATATTTTGATAAAGATGATTCTTACTCTCTCCAGAAAAATTGATATGTGAACCTATTGAGAAAGCCCTGTCACTTTCCACTAAGAATTGCCAGCCACTAATTTCATCAAGCTAATGTAACAGGACAGTCAAGTGACTTGCCTTTAATTTGTTATGATTGTGTTATATTGATGAAAAGCAGAGCTAAAACAGCTGATAGCAAGTGTTTAGACACTGATTGTTTTAAGACTACTGCTAAATCTAAGTAGACACCGAGTAAGTTTTCTCAGTACAGGAAGTGTAAATCATTCTTTCTGTAATAGTAACTCATTAAGTACATGCAAATACTGTAGATTATTACCTCATTTCACACATATTTTTATCGCTCTTGTCTGTCTGTAAATATGTATTACCTTTGAGATTTAAACTAAAGAGAAGTGGGAAAAGACTTACCATACAGGAATTTATTGTGTTCTTTTCTCTCCTGAAGAAGCAATCACACCAACACCATAGGTAGAAAAGAACATTTTGCTGTTTCTGTGTCACATCATTAAAGTAGTTAATCTAAAGCCATAAATTTTTGTCTTCTGGGCCAAGAAATTTTAAGCAAAATACTAACGGAAATGTTATGGTTTTAAATGAGAAGTGAAAGAATCTTTATCCTTTTTATTTGAGTTTCCAGAAATGGCACCCTCCATAAAAAATTATATCATTTTTATTTTTAAACTGAGTTTCTTGCATTAGTCAGTAAACAATTTATTTGGTGAACATTCTCTGTGCACATATATACACCATGTGAACATTTAGGAAACAGAAGGTACTTGAATTTGTGAGATTTAAATATTTTCTCACAGTTGATCCAGTGATACTGCAGTTGAAATAAAACCACATATAAAGGAAATACCACTTTCTACTAAAAAGCTAGTATAGATTTTCTATCATTGTTTTAATGAGGACAATAATGATTCCATGTATTCAGTGGAATATCTCTTAAATCTTTAGCATGTTTATCTCCATGTACATTCTAAGATTCACCCATAAAACTCCACCTGCCCCAATCACAAATACGCATGTATAATTACATGATCTGACTACATGTATTTTTATATTCTTGCAAATATTATTAAATTTATAGAGCGATGATTTCATTTCTCGCTGTTCTGAAAACATGTGCACATATATACTAATATTCATATAAATACATTATATAAAATATGACCTACATAGATCAAAAGTAATGCACCATAACAAGGCAAGCGAAAGGAGAGCACTGAGGATGGCAGCTGTTCACCGTCTTCCAGACATCCTTGCTGTAGCCCACAGATCAACTCCTGCTCTTCCTCCAGGTTCCACATTCTTACATTCCCATAAGCCATTGCATTATACTTCTGTACTTCCTCAGTGACTATCTACTAAGCACCTATTAGGGGCTAAGCACTGAAGACTCAGAATTAGACAAGGAACATATAGGCTAGATTGAGTAAAGAAGTGAGAAAATCAAGAATCACCTCAACAGGTGGCCCATATTAGAGGAACGGGCAAATGAGCAGCACAGAGAAAGGAGCACATAACTCACTGAGGGATATCCAGGAACGTTATTAAGAGCCAGGACAACCTGAACTAAGACTTCACGGGTAACTAGGAGCTGTTAAGTGGAGAGTATGAGAACCAGGAGAAAAGACCAAAAGTCAGGAATGAAAGGAAAAGTGAAAAGAGGTTTTTTTGACAAAAAATCTAGGCTAAGATTAGTTACTGCAATTCAGAGTTAAATGTAGTGGTTAAAATCCTGGCAGCCATAGCAAAAAAGTTACATAGGTCTCAGTACTTATGTACCTTAGTCTCAGTTGAAGCTAATTACATGAATCTTCCAGAATGTATTAGGAAAAATATTTTATTTTTATTTTTATTATTATTCCAGTATAGTTAACATACGGTATTATGTTAGTTTCAGGTGTACAATATAGTGATTCACCGATTCTATGTATTACTCAGTGCTCATCAAGATGGGTATTCTCTTAATCCCCTTCACCTTATTTCATCCATCTCCCCACCGCCCTTCCCCTATGGTAATCCATCAGTTCTGTATTTTTGTATCCTTTGGGTAAGTACCTAATAGTGCAATTGCTGGATCATAGGGTAGTTCTATTTTTAACTTTTTGAACAATCTCCATACTGTTTGCCAGAGTAGCTACACCAGTTTGCATTCCCACCAACAGTGTGAGAGGGTTCCCCTTTCTCCACATCCTCACCAACGTCTGCTGTTAACCAAGTTGTTCATTTTAGCCATTCTGACAAGTGTGAGATGGTATCTCACTGTAGTTTTGATTTGTATTTCCCTGATGATGAGTGATGTTGAACATCTTTTCATGTGTCTATTAGCCATCTGGATATCTTCTTTGGAGAAATGTCTGTTCATGTTTTCTGCCCATTTCTTCACTGGATTATTTGTTTTTTGGGTGTTGAGTTTGAGAAGTTCTTTATAGATTTGGGATACTAACTCTTCATCAGATGTGTCATTTGCAAATATCTTCTACCATTCCGTTGGCTGCCGTTTAGTTATGTTGATTGTTTCCTTTGCTGTGCAGAAGCCTTTTATCTTGATGAGGTCCCAATAGTTCATGTTTGCTGTTGTTTCCCTTGCCTCTGAGACATGTCTAGTAAGAAGTTGCTATGGCTGAGATCAAAGAGGTTGCTGCCTGTGTTGTCCTCTAGGATTTGACGGTTTCATGTCTCACATTTAGGTCTTTCATCCATTTTGAATTTATTTTTGTGTATGGTGTAAGACATTGGCCTTGTTTCATTCTTCTGCATGCTGCTGTCCAGTTTTCCCAGCACCATTTGTTCAAGAGACTGTCTTTTTTCCCAATGGATATTCTTTCCTGGTATTTTGACAGGGATTGCATTAAATGCATAGATTGCTTTGGGTAGTATAAACATTTTAACAATATTTGTTTTTGAATCCATGAGCATGGAATGTTTTTCCATTTTTTTGTATCATCTTTAATTTCTTCCATAAGTGTTCTATAATTTTTAAAGTACAGATCTTTTATATCTTTGGTTAAGTGTACTCCTAAGTATCTTATAGTTTTGGTTACAATTGTAAATGGAATTGATTCTTTGATTTCTCTTTCTGTTGGTTCATTATTGATGTATAGAAATGCAACAGATTTCTGTATGTTGATTTTATATCCTGCGACTTTACTGAATTCATGTATCAGTTCTAGTAATTTTTTGGTGGAGTCTTTTGGGTTTTCTACATAGAGTATCCTGTCTGCAAATAATTTATCTGCAAATAATGAAAGTTTGATTTCTTCCTTGCCAGTTTGTATGCCTTTTATTTCTTTTTGTTGCCTGATTGCTGAGGCTAGAACTTCCAATAGTATGTTAAATAACAATGGTGAGAGTGGGCCTCCCTGTCATGTTCCTGACCGTAGAGAAAAAGCTCTCTGTCTTTCCCCCTTAAGCATAATATTAGCTGTGGGTCTTTCATGTATGGCCTCTATGATGTTGAGGTATGTTCCATCTATCCCTACTGCTGTACTTTCTCAAATGTTTTTTCTGCATCTATTGAAAGATCATATGATTCTTAGCCTTTCTTTTATTAATGTGGTGTATCACTTTGACTGATGTGCAACTATTGAACCACTCTTGCAGCCCAGTAATAAGTCCTACTTGATTTTTGAATGATTCTTTTAATGTACTATTAGATTCCATTTGCCAGTATTTTATTGAGAATTTTTGCATCCATGTTCATCAGCGATATGGGCCTATAATTCTCTTTTTTAATGTGGTCTTTGTCTTTTTGGAATCAAAATAATGCTGGTCCTGTAGAATGAGTTTGGAAGTTTTCCTTCAATTTCTGTTTTTTGAAACAGCTTGAGAAGAATAGGTATTATCTCTTCTTTAAATGTTTGATAGAATTCCCCTTGGAAGCCATCGGGCCCTGGACTTTTGGTTTTTGGGAGATTTTTGATTACTGATTCAATTTCTTTGCTGGTTATGGGTCTGTTCAAATTTTCTATTTCTTCCTGTTTCAGCACAGGAAGTTGATAGTTTATATGTTTCTAGGAGTTTATTCATTTCTTCCATATTGCCCAATTTGTTGGTGTATAATTTTCATAATACTCTCTTACAATTGTATTTCTCTGTTGTTGATCTCTCCTCTGTCATTTGAGATTTTATTGATTTGGGGTCCTTTCTGGTAAGTCTTGCTAGGGGGTTATCAATTTTATTAATTCCTTCAAAGAATCAGCTCCTAATTTCATTGATCTGTTCTACTGTTTTGTTTGTTTCTATATTATTTATTTCTGCTATTCCCCTTCTTCTGTCTATTGGCCTTAGGCTTTATTTGTTGTTCTTTTTCTAGTTCCTTTATGTGTAAGGTTAGGTTGTGTATTAGAGATTTTTCTTGCTTCTTGAAGTAGACCTGTATTGCTATATACTTCCCTCTTATGACCAGTATTGCTGCATCCCAAAGGTTTTAGACTGTTGTTTTTCATTTTCATTTGTTTCTATGTATTTTTCTATTTCTTCTTTAATTTCCTGGTTAACCCATTTATTCTTTAGCAGGATATTCTTTAACCTCCATGTATTTATGGTATTTCCAATGTTTTTCTTGTAGTTGACTTCAACTTTCCTAATGTTGTCTTCAGAAAGCATGCATGTATACCACTTCTCTATCCATCCATCAATGGTCACTTGGCACTGCTTCCATAATTTGGCGATTGTGAATAATGCTGCAATAAACACAGAGATACATGTATCCTTTTGAATTCGTGTTTTCATATTCTGTGGCTCAATACTCAGTAGTGGAATTACTGGCTCATATGGTAATTCTACGTTTAATTTTTTGAGGAACTTCCACATTGTCTTCCAGATTGGCTGCACCAGTTTCCCACCAACAGTACACAAGGGATCCTTTGTCTCCACATCCTCGCCAGAATTTGTTCCTTGTGTTTTTGAGTTTAGCCTTTTTGACAGGTGTGTGAAGTAATATCTCATTGTGGTTTTGATTTGCATTTCCATGATGAGTGACATTGAGCATCTTTTCATGTGTCTGTTAGCAATCTGTATGTCTTTTTTGGAGAAATGTCTGGTCATGTCTTCTGCCCATTTTTTAATTGGATTATTTGGTTTTTGGATGTTGAGTTTTATAAGTTCTTTATATATCTTGGATAACTAACCCTTTATCAAATATGTCATTTACAAATATCTTCTCCCATTCAGCAAGTTGTCTTAGTTTTGTCAATAGTTTCCTTTTCTGTGCAGAAGCATTTAATTCTGATCTCATATTTAGTTTCTTAATCCATTTTGAGCTTATTTTTGTGTGTGGTGAAAGAAAGTGGCCCATTTTCATTCTTTTGCATGTAGTTGTCCAGTCCCAACACCATTTGTTGAAGAGACTTTTTCTCATTGCATATTCTTGCCTCTTCTGTCCAAGATTATTTTACCATATAATCATGGTTTTGTTTCTGGGCTTTCTATACTATTCCATTAATCTATGTGTCCTTTTTTGTGCTCATACCATACTGTTTTGATTTCTACAGCTTTGTGGTGTAACCTGAAACCTGGAATTGTGAGACCTCCAGTGTTATTTTCCTTTTTCAAGATTTCTTTGGCTATTTGAGATCTTTGGTGGTTCCATATAAATTTTAGGACTGTTTGTTCTGGTTCTGTGAAAAAAAAAAATTGTTGGTGTTTTGATAGGGATTGCATGAAATTTGTAGATTTTTTTGGATAGTATGGACATTTTGACAATATTCGCTATTCCTATCCATGAACATGGAATATTTTTCCACGAGAAATATTTTCTTAACATTAAATGTAAAGATTAACATATCATTCCTCAGGTGACAGTGAGCAACACAATAGATAATTTCTTTAATTATATTATTTTTGTTGATATTGTTAGTTAAGAAAAAAAAAAGTTATTCTTCATGTGGCTGGTTTTTATATTGACTGATGACGAATAGCCTAAGCCTTAATACTAAGATTTGAGGTTTTTAAGGCCTTCCTTCTGAGAACTAGAATAGTTTAGTATAGTACTGATATAAAGCTTCCTGATGGTTTGCCTTGACACTACTGATTAGCAAATCTACAGAAATTAATAGTCAGCAGATCTGCTGGCCTGCTGTTCTCTAGAGTCAATCGCCTCCACGAGGCTCTTGATAAAAAAGCTATTTCCTTTAAGCTTATTATGATATTATAAATACTGAGAAGGTTTCGGTTATTGAAAAAAACTATAAGGCACCAAAGGAAATATGTTATGTAGTAGTAGCCTAGTTTCCTTTGTTTGCAAAAATACATTTGATTAGAAACTCAAGTTGACTGTCATGGAACAGTTCTACTGTCTCTGCCCATGACACTAGAGATTGAATAGGTGTCTAAATTTGTGTAGCATATAATTTAATTATGAAAAATAATTAATCCATCTGTGTTTAATTCTCATATGAAATAAAAATGACTGCTATAACATACTCCTGTAAAGTCATTCTTAGAACACCCTGAAAAAAAAAATCCTCATAAAAATCATTGCAAAGTACTTAGGAAGCCATAAAGAACAATGCAGTGCTTCATAATGCTCTTTTTTGTAAAAAACAAACAAGCAAACAAACTTTAAATAAATCTAATGTTGCTTCCATCCATAAATACTGAAATGCTTTCACATATAGTAATTCTAATAAAACTACCTAAAATGAGTCCTTAGTATCAACATAGAATTTGAAGACTGAATATTTTTCCCAAATCAAGCAAACTCACCAGTTTCAGAGCCATCAATAAACACGTGTCTTGACATCCATGCTTTGTCTTTAAATACCAAGTGATCCTTTTTTTTTTTTTTTAATTCAAATTAGTTAACATACAGTGTAGTCTTGGCTTTAGGAGTAGAACCCAGTGATTCATCTCTTGCATATGACACCAGTGCCCATCCCAACCAGTGCCCTTCTTAATGCTAATCACCCATTTAACCTACCCTCCACCCAGCTCTCCTCCAGCAGCCCTCAGTTTGTTCTCTATTTAAGCGTCTCTTATGGTTTACCTCCTTCTTTCTTTTTATCTTATTTTTCCTTCTCTTCCCCATGTTCATCTGTTGAGTTTCTCAAATTTCACATGTGAGTGAAATCATATGATACCTATCTTTCTCTGACTGACTTATTTTGCTTAGCATAATACCCTCTTGTTCCATCCACATTGTTGCAAATGGCAGGATTTCATTATTTTTCATTGCTGAGTAGCATTCCATTGTACAGATATACCACATCTTCTTTATCCATTCATCAGTCAATAGACATTTGGGCTCTTTCCATAATTTGGTTATTGTTGATAGTGCTGCTATAAATATTGGGCTGCATGTGCCCTTTTGAATCAGCATTTTTATATCCTTTGGGTAAGTACCTAGTAATGCAATTGCTGGGTTATGGGGTAGTTCTGTTTTTAATATTTTGAAGAACTGGGACACCTGGGTGGCTCAGTCAGTTAAGCATCCAACTTCAACTCAGGTCATGATCTCACAGTTTGTGAGTTTGAGCCCCACATCGGGCTCTATGCTGACAGCTCAGAGCCTGGAACCTGTTTCGGATTCTGTGTCTCCCTCTCCCTCTGCCCCTCCTCTCTCTCTCTCTCTCTCTTTCTCTCTCTCTCTCTCTCTCTCAAAAATAAATACACCTTAAAAAAATTTTTTAATATTTTGAAGAACGTCCATACAGTTTTCCAGAGTGACTGCACCAGTTTGCGTTCCCACCAGCAATACAAAGGGTTCCCCTTTCTCTGCATCCTTACTAACATCTGTTGTTTCCTGAGTTGTTAGTTTTAGCAATGTTGAAAGGTGTGAGGTGGTATCTCGTTATGGTTTTGATTTGTAGTTCCCTGATAATGAGTGATGTTGAACATCTTTTCCTGTGTCTGTTAGCCATCTGGATATCTTCTTTGGTGAAATGTCTATTCATGTCTTCTGCCCATTTCTTCACTTGATTATTTGTTTTTTGAGTTTGAGTTTGACAAGTTCTTTATAGATTTTGGATACTAACCCTTTATCTGATATGTCATTTGCAACTATCTTCTCCCATTCCAAAGGTTGACTTTTAGTTTTTTTGATTGTTTCCTTCATTGTGCGGAAGCTTTTTATCTTGATATGGTCCCATTAGTTCATTTTTCTGTTTATTTCCGTTGCCTCCAGAGACACGTAAAGTAAGAGGTTGCTGTGGCCACGGTCAAAGCGGTTGCTGCCTGTTTTCTCCTATATAATTTTGATGGTTTTATGTCTCACATTTAGGTCTTTCATCCATTTTGAATTTATTTTTGTGTATGGTGTAAGTGGCACTTTTTAGCCTAAGTTATTTCAACAGACAAATTTTGTGGGGGTTTTGGGGGGGGTTGTTTTGTTTTGTTTATTTTTTAAATCTTATTTGTTTTGAGAGAGAGAACACGAGCAGAGGAGGGGCAGAGAGAGAGAGAGGATCCCAAGCAGGCTCTGTGCTGACAGCCCCAATATGGGGCTCAAACCCATGAGCTGAGCCATAAGATCATGACCTGAGCTGAAATCAAGAACCAACTGCTTAACCAACTGAGCCACCTAGGTGCCCCACAGGCAAATTTTGTTTAGAAAACAGGCCAGAAATCTTTTAGGATCCAGCACTGATAGGTCTATTTCTTATGAATATGTATTACTTCTGAAAATCCCCAAAGTATGTATGATTAAATAGTTGTTAGGTGAATAATTTTGAGACATCTGCTTATGGTATCAGATTCATGTCCAGTGCATTCCATGAGGCCATTGCCTTTTCAGACCCTTACTACCAACAGAGAATAGCCAGAGGTAGATAGCCTAGTTACTTGAGGCTTCTAATAGTTAACTATGTGGGAATTTAATAAGAAAGTGGAAGGTAAGTAATCATTCTGAGAACACAGGTATTTTTATTGGAGTTGTTTGTAACTCGAGGTGGACTTATAGCTCATTCAAATCATAATGCGAGATGACAGGTTTTTTTCCTAGTCCATTTTTACAATGGTTTACATGTTAAAATGCAAGCAATATGAAAATTCATTCTGGAAAAGCACTTGTTGCCCAATGCCCATGGCCTTCTTACCCAAGAGAAATAGCTGCACCTAGCTCTCAGTTGTTTATGAGTGCATTGTTTTTTCAGGGAATTATCTGCAGTAAAACCATCTTTGGTTAGCATTCCTTTTTTTTCCCCCAGTACATTTCTGTGCCTCTTTTTCCCACTATTAAGCTCATGTATTTTCAGCAAATGCAAGCTACTTTTAGTTGTGCCTAGGAAAACATAGTAAGGAGAATAAGCTCCTTCCCCTCTCCCACTGCCCTCCTCTCTTCATTATGTAAATATTAAAAAACTGAATAAATATTAAATATTAGAAAACTGAACATGAATTATTTTGGATTACTTACCTGTGTGGTTATCTGTAGCACTTACTTGGATAATTCAAACCCTTCTTGCCCTTAAACACATATTAACATTTTGCTGCCTGACTAGCTCGGTTGGGAGAGCATGAGACTCTTGATTTCAGGGTTGTAAGTTTGAGCCCCATGTTGGCTGTAGAGATTACTTGAAAACATGTATTAACATTTTTGTAGATGCTACTATTAAAATGTACTGTATAGTTATTTCACAGATTCAAACATGTACCCATGAATTCAAATATGCACACATGAATATCATTCTCACATTTTATAGCAGTTGAAAAAAAAAAGAGTAGAATACAATCTAGTCTTTTAAATTACTGTGTTAGTAGAGACTTCCTTCATTATAAGTCACATTACTCCTATTCAAACTTCTTAGCAAACAAAAGTAATTTAATGATTCATGCAAATGGAGAAACCCAAGGGTAAATCTGCTTCTGGTACAACTAGATATTGGGGCTCAAACTCTGTCATCCAGACTCTCTCTCCATCTTCTTCTCTACTTTTCTTTGCCATTTGGCCTCATTCTTTCTTTCTTTCTTAAAACAGGGCTTTCTCTCACCGAGTACAGGGAGCGTAGATATAAGCAGATGTAGCATCTTCTATTTAGCAATATCCCAGAGAAAAAGTGCTAGCATCTGAATAAGAATGTTAGTGAAAATTATTGGCCCTGCTTGGGTACTATGATGATCCCTGAACTAATCACTGAAACCAAAGAGATTGAATAGTAGGACTGGCTGTGATTGGCCAGCCTGGCCTAGCCATGTCTTGAAAGGGTTGGGGCTGAGCATGACATTGTAACTGTTAGTCCAACAAAAGCTGTGTGAATTGAAGAGGAGAGCTTCCCCAAAGAAACATTTTGGATATGCCCCATAGTTGTCTAGTTTCTTGGAGAACATAATGTACGTGCCACAGTCAGATGCTTATGTTATCTGATGTAGAGAGAAGAGAAAATGTGGGGTGACTAAATACAGAAAGATCCTACTTTTTAAACTCTTGAACTGATCTATCAGCAGATTATTTTCCCATTTGTGATTTTGAAATAGATCTAAATGTTCATACAATGCCCTGGGTCACCTTGCTGCACTTACCTTTTACTGCATGAAGCCTATGACCCGCTATGTGGAGGGCCTACTTGCACAAGTATTCATTCCAGCTAGTACCTTCAAGTTGTAAACGAATGGTGGTCCCATTCATTTACCCACCTGTATCCTAAGATAGCTTAGCAGTGGCTGTACCACAGAATGTTTTTAACATTTGCACATACACAGACTTCATCCACTGGTTGTTCATGTTAATCCTACTTTAGCTATTGCTGCAATAAAATTAATCTTTTCAAGGGAAAGCTTCTGATGTTTTGGGGTTATTTCCCCCAGTTTTTAATTTCTCTCTTGGTTATACTTTTATTTGGTATCTATCTTTTAGCATGTAATAGAACACTGTAATACTCTTTTTTATGGAAATTACTTGAGATTAGGAGGGTCCTACATACTTCTGACAAAATTGTCCATTAACTGTCACAGACAAATATATTATGGCTTATTTTTTTAAATAAGTGAAAAATAAAAATCTAGGACCTATTTTGTTAGTCATAAATTATTTATATATCTAATTGAAGTGAATTCTTACAATCTGTTTGCTTTTGTTCTTTTCCCCAGTTCTGATGTTTTATTTCTTATTTCCCTAATTATTTTATTGGATGTGATCTTCTTGTCATCTGCCTTAAATCCTTGGTGGAAAAAAGTAGGAATGTTAGTGAATAAGTAAATTACCCAAGCAAACCAAAATTACCAATGTATCAGTTGCTCTTCGTCCACTTCTGCCCTCAGAGAAGATAAAAAATATATGGTCAATGTCCTCTCAATGCTTTATATTCAATAAAATTTATTACCTCGTGACTAGATTTCAAAATTAGATTGCTCTTACATACAAACATACTCATTAAGTGCATTAATAGGCAAGTCAATTTATTATAAAATATTGTATTTCACTGATGACAAGATGCAGTTGTAACTACATAACATACAAATATATCTTGCAGTTAATGTCATAAGAAAACATTGTGTCAGGAGCGCTGAGTGCCTCAGTTGGTTGAATGTTGACTTCGGCTCAGGTCATGATCTCATGGTTCATGGATTCGAGCTCCACGTCGGGCTCTGTGCTGACAGCTCAGAGCCTGGAGCCTGCTTTGGATTCTGTGTCTCCCTGTCTCTCTGCCCTTTCCTCAACTCACACTCTCTATGTCTCTCTCTCAAAAATAAACATAAAAAAAAAAACAAACCATTGTGTCATAGTTTAATTGGCAGTGTTTTTTTCTTCCTAAGTGGTATGGGGAATAATGACAAACCTTAAAATTAATGGCATTTTGAATTTGATGACACATAGTGCTCTAATTATCCTTCTTCATTGTCCTGAAGAGTTTCATTTACATGAAAATTCTGCTGATGGACATCTTTTAAGAAGTCTAGGTTTGGCTTAAAGATTCCCTTTTGGGGGCGCCTGGGTGGCTCAGTTGGTTAAGCGTCCGACTTCAGCTCAGGTCACGATCTCGCGGTCCGTGAGTTCCAGCCCCCCGTCGGGCTCTGGGCTGATGGCTCAGAGCCTGGAGCCTGCTTCCAATTTTGTGTCTCCCTCTCTCTCTTCCCCTCCCCTGTTCATGCTCTGTCTCTCTCTGTCTCAAAAATAAATAAATGTTAAAAAAAAATTTTTTTAAAAAGATTCCCTTTTGTAAAGCTAAGTTTATTTTTGTAATGTTAATAGTCACTTCCTAATATATCTATTTTATAAAATATAAATTTTGTTACTGTATTTCTTAATTCGGAGCACGCTTACATTAACAACACCATTCAGCCATCCTTTTCAGTTCTTGTTGTATGTACAAAAACCACTGGTGTCACTTAGATATTAGTAACTCATTTTTAAGATTTGGATGTAATTTTATATGTTTCATTCAAAGTGAAGACAGTGTAATATTGAGAACCTGCAACTCTTATATGTGGAACTATTTACATTAATCTCGATAATTCAGTTATGACTCTCTTGCTTTAAATCTCTTCGGTATGTTTCTGTTCTGATTTAGTGCCTGGTTTAAAGATTAATGTTACAGGGTAATTTACTGCAGCTCCACAGATGGTATTTGAATCTTCATAAATGGGCTTTGGAATCTGTGCACAGTTCCATATAATGTTAGGTTAACATCAGTGTAAATGTGGAACTTAAAACGATTCTAAAAAATCGTGATAGAAATTTCATTATTCCTTTTCTAAAAACCATAAATTTTGAGGGAATTTCATGGGCAAAGTATTTTTACTTCAGTAGTGTGGTTACGATATAACTAGCCCCTTATATTTGAAATCACCAGCCCCTGTATGTTGAAAATAAACATCAAAAATAAGCTACCTTGTTTTAAACCATTCTGAAATTCTCGTCACAGGAGAAGTTACTGTTCTTATTTTTACAGCTTCCTATATGAAATGCTTTATAGAATCCACAAACACACATTGCTTTTAGTGTCTCTCCTTTGATGTCTATAAAAGACCCATTCAACACTGGAGCTAAGTGCTCCTAATGTGTACAACAGAATTTGGCTGAAGTTATTTCAAGCTATTAGAGATAACCTTTCTCTGCATGTCTTTTGAGGGAGAAACTGGTACCAACAATACCAGTTAAGCTGTAATTAGTGTAACTAACAACTAATATGAAAGAGCAGAGTAGAGGTCATTCTTAAGAATGTAAAGGTATTAGCAGGTTAAGGTTGTAGGGCATCCTATCCCCCGGCTTAATCTGTGCCCTAGCTGGTGAGATTTGTTGAAGTCATCAGTGCCCTCTAACCCTGAGGTGTTGCTCTCTCATAATTTATTGGTCACATGCCAAGTTCCTCTTTCCTGTCTGGTGAGATGACTTTGGGAATGGCAAATTCATTGTAAAGTTCTTGTTACAAATGCCTGCAGATCTTCAACCTTTTAATGTAGATAAAGGTTTACAGATTAATTTGCTTTAATGTTCTTGTCCTACCAGCCTCATACTATATGAAATTGTCATTTTGCTGCATTACAGAATATGATTTGTCGAGATCATTTAACATGTATTATGAGAGGAACGCTTAAAACCTAACTATTAAATCAGATGTTGTGTAACTGATTCTAATACATACTGAATATTCCACTTTTTATGGGCCACTTCTTCAAATGTAATTGCCCACCAGTGGCTTTTGTTTATGTTTACAGTCAACTCAAATGCACTTAAAGGATAGGAATTTAAGAGGAATGACCTTTTGTTTTCATGAGGTGTAGTTAACCCCTCTCTTCTAGTATCTGACTTTGGATTCTTTCTCATCTCATTACTTGATACCAACACATAAACAAGAGGAATGCCATAGACCTTAATCATCCTTCTCTTTTTCCCATTAAAGTCATTCCTGAAAGATTTCTGTAGTTTCTTTCGACTTAGAAAAACTAGAAAGCTTGGGGGTATTTTGTTTGTTTGTTTTTTTAAGCCGTGGGCGGGCAGCAAGAGTGCCCTATGAAGAAAGAATCAAAAGAAAATGTTTTTCCTTTCAACTTTTTGTGACTACCTTGGTCTCAGATTATAATTACTGTCACTTATAATGATAGTTTTTTTTCTTTAAACTGTAGATTATTTATTATCCATGAAGTAAACTGGGGAAGTTCCCAGTAACTAACATTTTATGGTGGGAGGCATCAAACCACATGACCCTGAAGAAAAGAATATTTAAAATTCAGGTGATCCCAGATCACATGGACAACTAAATACTTAAAGAATGCAGACTTAAAAATCATAGTTCTCATTTAGGTATCACAAGAAATAATTAGGATATATTTTTCCCTTGAGTCCTCCATCCTAGTGTTTTATATGCATACTTATGGTGCTTCACGGATGAACCATTTTTTCTTTTTGTAGTCATTTGTTTATCCTAATAAGTATTAGAAAGGGTTCTGTTTCACATGAATAACATGTGAAAGCCATTTAATGAATATTACTGCTTAGGGTCAGGCATATAGAAAAAGTGAGTCGATGTAAAGAAAATGCCAGCTGTTTTCATAGTAACAGTAGTTTCTACATACGGCAAAATGCATAAAAGTATTGTACAAATGAATGGAGTTAGGTGAACAGTCTTCTGCCTCAATATGAAATGATCATAATTTTTCTTCTAACCAAAGACTCAAAAATACCCTTATCCCTTTATTTCTGCGTGCTATTGGTTGTCATTTAATTTATGTATACATATGTGTGTATTTGGTAGTTTCATCTTTTGCTTCTGAAACAAGCTAGCTTCTCTGGACTTCACTCTTGGACTAGATGATTTCTGAGGTTCCTGCCAGGCAAGGTTATCAGTCGTTGGCTGATAAGTTCCTCATGGTCGGGAACCACATATGTATAACTAAGTAGTAGTTAGTATAGTGACAGTCCCAAATCACATGAATATGTGTGTTCTTATTGATTGAATCACAGGTTCTAATCACAAATTTAAGAATGTTTTTGCTTATCCGTGTGCATGCCCTAAACAATTTTATTTTTTTTCCAAACTAACAATTTTAATTTTAATTATCCTATCAATAATTTAAAACTTTTCGGAAAGAAAGAGCAGACTAGTGCTACTTAAGGTTTACACAGACACTGATCTTTTTTCATGGCAGGATTTCCTGAGCAATGACACCAAGGACAGTATTGGAAAGTCTTATTTTTTTCCTGTTCTGTACTATCTTACGATTAACTATGAGAGGAAGACATCAAAGCTGAACTGACTTCAAAGCCTGTAGCACTCACAGTTCCCAGCTGTCACTGTAACCAGCCGCTTCACCCGAACCACGAACAGCGGGTCATACAAGCTGCCATCCTAGGTTCCACTCCCTGCTTCCCACCTTCCCCCTTTCCAAACCTGTCAAATTAAAGACTACTCTTTAAACGAATCTTGAAGTTAAACCAGTCCAGGGAGTTGGCATATTAGCTTAATTTCAAGATTTTACCTTTTTTTTTTAATTTTTTAAAAATCTTTATTTATTTTTGAGAGAGAGAGAGACAGAGCATGAGCAGGGGAGGAACAGAGAGAGAAGGAGACACGGAATCCGAGGCAGGCTCCAGGCTCTGAGCTGTCAGCACAGAGCCCGACGCGGGGCTAGAACTCACAAACCGGAAGATCATGACCTGAGCCGACGCTTAACCTGAGCCAGGCGCCCCTCAAGATTTTACCATTAAAGAGTAGATCGTATTTATTATTTATTCATTCGTTCATTCATTTATTCATTCAACTTTTCCCAGAATTATGCCTTTTACCACAGGACCTTAGGCTTAGTTTGCATTATGTTCTTCATTATATTTATTTCAAAAGTATAGTATACACATGTAGGTAAGATTGTGTATGCACTTTCCTCTTTAGTTAGGCGTCACAAAATAAAAACTTAAAAGGGGAGTCTGGTAGCTGGCCCTGTAAATCAGTGAACTTAAAAGAAATGAAATCTAATGCATTGATTGTCCATCAGAATGCCTAAAGTATAATTTTTGGAAAAACATGCTTTCTCTAGTAAGAGAAATACATGGATATATAGTTTTCCAATTATGTGCAAATTAACATTTTCATTATTTTTAATTAATAGTAACTTTAATGTTCAAGCTCGTCCCATACTCATAACCAAGTAGTTGCTAAAATATTACACCGGGCAGTTTCTTGAGAACTGTACAGCTAGTGTCCCCTGAAGATTTTCAGTTTTTCTTCTAATAGTTGCAGCTCTTGAAATCTAGCAGATAGCATCTAGATCTTGAAGCTATAGCACCAAAGGAACTCACAGAGATTTAATGATTTAGCTTTTCTCAACCCTGAACCATAAAAAATGTTCTGAATACTTTATGACAAAGGCTTTGATTGTGGATTGTGGAAATTAAATAGGCTCACTATAATGATTGGATTGTTTCAGACACGGAAGGGGCCACATTATAAACTAGTGAGCCTTCTGTCTTTTGAAGCATTCAAGTAAAGGCTCAAAGCCACTTTTCATTAATATGATAGGAGGAATTCTTACTTTTGTTAGAGATTATATTAAATAATCTTTAATATCTATCTCAATCCTAGGGTTCTGTGTTTCTAAAATTAAAGGATATGAGGGGCGCCTGAATGGCTTATTCAGTTAAGTGTCCACCCCTGCATTTCAACAGGTCATGATCTCACAGTTTGTGAGATCAAGCCCCTGTCAGGCTCTGTGCTGACGATGCAGAGGCTGTTTGGGATTCTCTCTCTCCCTCTCTCTCTGCCTCTCCCCTGGCTTGTGCATGCATGTTCTCTCACTCTCTCACTCTCAAAACAAATAAACATTTTTTTAAAAATAAATAAAATTAAAAGATATGAGGAAATGAATTTGAAGAGTAAGTAATGGCAATAGCATGTGGCTATGGACTGCAGCCCAGTAATTGGATAGATTTTATAAAGAAAGATTCATAAATGGATATCTTAAAGAGATTTAAAAGGGAAAAGGCATGATGGCCTGACTAGGTAAGGAAAATAATGCATATCTCTACTAGTGTTAAAGTTTGGGAGAGAAAGGAACCTACTCTAAAATGTCCGGAAAAGTGAGCATAAGGATAATGAGAAAGGGAGTTTTTTAATTTATTTTTATTTTTATTAATATTCAAGTTAGTTAACGTACAGTGTAGTCTTGCCTTCAGGAGTAGAACCCAGTGATTCATCTCTTACATATGACACCCAGTGCTCATCCCAACCAGTGCCCTTCTTAATGCCCATCACCCATTTAACCCACCCCTCCAGCAACCCTCAGTTTGTTCTCTGTATATAAGAGTCTCTTATGGTTTGCCTCCTTCTCTCCTTTTATCTTATTTTTCCTTCCCTTCCCCTATGTTCATCTGCTGAGTTTCTCAAATTTCACATATGAGTGAAATCATGATATCTGTCTTCCTCTGACTGACTTATTTCAGTTAGCAGAATACCCTTCAGTTCCATCCACATTGTTGCAAATGGCAAGATTTCATTCTTTTTCATTGCCAATTAGTATTCCATTGTATATATGTACCACATCTTCTTTTTTTGTTGTTAATATTTACATTATGTTCAGCTGGTTTTATTTTTTTAATATGAAATTTATTCTCAGATTGGTTTCCATACAACACCCAGTGCTCATCCCAAAGGTGCCCTCCTCAATACCCATCACCACCCTCCCTGCCCTCCCACCCCCCATCAACCCTCAGTTTGTTCTCAGTTTTTAAGAGTCTCTTATGGTTTGACTCCCTCCCTCTCTAACCCTTTTTTTTTTTTCTTTCCCCTCCCCCATGGTCTTCTGTTAAGTTTCTCAGGATCGACATAAGAGTGAAAACATATGGTATCTGTCTTTCTCTGTATGGCTTATTTCACTTAGCATAACACTCTCCAATTCCATCCACGTTGCTGCAAAAGGCCATATTTCATTGTTTCGCATTGCCACGTAGTTTTCCATTGTGTATATAAACCACAATTTCTTTATCCATTCATCAGTGGATGGACATTTAGGCTCTTTCCATCATTTGGCTATTGTTGAGAGTGCTGCTATAAACATTGGGGTACAAGTGCCCCTCTGCATCAGCACTCCTGTATCCCTTAGGTAAATTCCTAGCAGTGCTATTGCTGGATCATAGAGTAGGTCTATTTTTAATTTTCTGAGCAACCTCCACACTGCTTTCCAGAGAGGCTGCACCAATTTGCATTCCCACCAACAGTGCAAGAGGGTTCCCGTTTCTCCATATCCTCTCCAGCATCTATAGTCTCCTGATTTGTTCATTTTGGCCACTCTGGCTGGCATGAGGTGATATCTGAGTGTAGTTTTAATTTGTATTTCCCTGATGAGGAGCGACGTTGAGCATCTTTTCATGTGCCTGTTGGCCATCTGGATGTCTTCTTTAGAGAAGTGTCTATTCATGTTTTCAGCCCGTTTCTTCACTGGATTATTTGTTTTTCGTGTGTGGAGTTTGGTGAGTTCTTTATAGATTTTGGATACTAGCCCTTTGTCCGATATGTCATTTGCAAATATCTTTTCCCATTCCATTGGTTGCCTTTTAGTTTTGTTGATTATTTCCTTTGCGGTGCAGAAGCTTTTTATCTTCATGAGGTCCCAATAGTTCATTTTTGCTTTTAATTCCCTTGCCTTTGGAGGTGTGTCAAGTAAGAAATTGCTGCAGCTGAAGTCAGAGAGGTTTTTTTCTGCTTTCTCCTCAAGGGTTTTGATGGTTTCCTGTCTCACATTCAGGTCCTTTATCCATTTTGAGTTTATTTTTGTGAATGGTGTAAGAAAGTGGTCTAGTTTCATTCTTCTGCATGTTGCTGTCCAGTTCTCCCAGCACCATTTGTTAAATTGACTGTCTTTTTTCCATTAGATATTCTTTCCTGCTTTGTCAGATTAGTTGGCCATACTTTTATTATACCACATCTTCTTTACCCATTCATCAGTCAGTGGACATTTGGGCTCTTTCCATACTTTGGCTATTGTTGGTAGCACTGCTATAAACATTGGGGTTCATGTGCCCCTTCGAATCAGCATTTTTGTATCCTTTAGATAAATTTCTAGTAGTGCAATTGCTGGGTCATAGGGTAATTCTATTTTTAATTTTTTGTGGAACCTCCTTATTGTTTTCAAGAGTGGCTACGCCAGTCTGCATTGAGAAAGGGAGCTTTTTTAAAAAAAAGTGGTAACTGAAATGGATTTTTAGCATGCTAAAAATAGAAACCAAAGGATTTTATATCTGCATTACTTAAAGGAAGAGAACAAAATAGGAAAATGAGAAGTTAAAATTTTACTTTATTTGAGATAGGTAGTAGATGGACTTTTTGGGAGGTTCCATTTGACTTAGGAAGGATACTCAGTAAGCAGTGTCAGGAAGGATGTAGTGTGTCCACAGCAGCTTGCGGCCAAGATAGCCTTTGCATACATAAGAACAAGTCCAGAGTCCCACTAAGATGTGGTGGAAACGTGCGTTGAAGTTTTAACAGTAGAAATATAAGGAATGTGTTGATCCTTGTTATCTGAAGGAAATTTATTAGTTGATGGTTCTGCCCTAGTTTTGCTTTGAGGAGCATAATAATTGCAAGGGACTAAAAAAGCACAATGTGAGTGGAGAATGATGAGTGTTGCAAACCAATATGTGCGTTTGGGCCAGTTATTGTCCTGATCTCTCATCGTTTTAAGTATTAGATGGTTAGGCAGATAATTTTCATGATCCTTTCTAGCTCTGAGGTTCTCTTTCTAGAGGCTTAATTCAGAGTGAATTAAATTCACACTTCATAGCCTAAGAGTTCAAACAGACCAGATGTTTCCACTTGCAACACCTGGTTTACTCTGCACTGTAGATAATAGCCATGGTAGAAAACTGATGATGATTTTGTGAAGATTATGACATTTTGAGGTATATAAAAGCTATGGAGAAATCTCCTGTGTGGGCAGATAAAATGTGAAGTTACCAGTGATGTGGGAGAAATTAAGTAGTGCTGAGAAAGGTGAAGGTGGACCCCTGCATTTGAGTTAAAAGAAATGAAGTTTAAAGAAATGAAGACTTCCAAGAAAGAACCAGCAGTTTGTCTGAAGAGCAGAGACAAGGCATTTATATCAGAAGTGAATCTATAGGTTTCATTTATTAACAATAAAGTGATAGGGAAATCTCATTAATGCATAGATGTTTTCGAGTGAAGAAGAAAAAGGTACTGCCAAAGAGCCTTTAGAGATCAGAAAAAGCTAGAAAATATAAAATCTACAAAGATGAAGAATGTGGAAAAATAATTTGAATTACCATTGAAGCCTAAACTCAGTAACGTGTTAAGGTACTTTTACTCCCCAGAAGTAAAATGTTTACCTCTTATTTACCATTTTTTTGTTGTTGTTAAAATAATTAAGCAATTTCCAAAAATGTTCACTCTCATACTTTCCAAAAATGTTAGCTCTCTCATTTCCTTAGAGTAGATTTTATATATATACTAGAACCGTACTACTAACTGGGGATAATATTTGACTATTAATTGTGGTTACAGACTTTAAAGAGTCTACTTGCATACACAGTTAAATTATGATTTGTACACCCTGGTGTAATTTTCTTCCCCAAGCTCTAGTTTTCTGGGTTTCCTGAATATCCATACAAAAACTTCTCATCACTACTCTGAGTCATATTATACCCTCTATTTTGAAATAAGAATACGAATTACAATTGATCCTTGAACAATATGTTTTGAACAGCTTGGGTACGTGTATACAAGTATTTTTTTTTTATGAAAACAGTACACAACTGGGGTGCCTGGGTGGCTCAGTCAGTTGAGCGTCCAACTTCAGCTCAGGCCATGATCTCACAATTTGTGGGTTCGAGCCCCACATTGGGCTTGCTGCTGTCAGCACAGAGCCTGCTTCAAATCTTCTGTCCCCCACTCTCGCTGTCCCACACCCACTCCCACTCGAGCTCTCTCTCTCAAAATAAAAAATTTAAAAAAAAAACATTAAAAAAAAGTACACAATTGTAAATGTACTTCCTTTTCCTTATGATTATTTTTAATGTTTATTTATTTTTGAGAGAGAGAGATGGAGAGGGAGAGGGAGAGGGGCAGAGAGAGAGGGAGAGACAGAATCGCAAGCAGGCTCCACACTGTCAGCACAGAGCCTGATGTGGTGCTCAAACACATGAGTTGTGAAATCATGTCCTGAGCCAAAATCAGAAGGCAGATGTTTAATTGATTGAGCCACCTAGGTGGCCCTCCTTATGATTTTCTTAGTAACATTTTCTTTTCTCTAGCTTATTATGTTGTAAGAATGCAGTATGTGATACATTTAACATATGCCGTATATATCAATCACTGTTTATGTTATCAGTAAGACTTCCAGTCAGCAGTAGGCTATCTATCAGTAGTTCAGTTTTGGGGAGGTCAAAAGTTATATGCAGATTTTCAACTATGCAGGGGAACGGTGCCCCTAACCCCTCTATTGTTCAAGGGTCAACTGTATATTGAAATGACCATTTATAGCAACGTTAATGTTGTTTAACACTTGAGATCATTATATTGTTATTTTCTAGTTGGGAACTTTATGCCTATCCTTTTATATATTTTTTTAAGTTTATTTATTTATTTTGAGAGAGACCAAGAGTATGAGTGGGAGAGGGGCAGAGAGGGAGAATTCCAAGCAAGCTCCACATGGTCAGCACAGTGTCCAATATGGGGCTCAAACCCACAAAACCATCAGATCATGACCTGAGCCAAAATCAAGAGTTGGACACTTAACCTCCCAAGCCACCCAGGCACCCCATGCCTATCGTCTTCTAAATGGTATTTTTATCTGTGAATGAAAATTGTCTTATAATTGACACATTAATAGAAAGTTAGAAATAAGTGTAATTCTCTGAATGTGTTTTATATAACAGTTTATACCTTCAGTATTGATCAGTGACATGCTCTCCCCAGCTAAGTGCCATTAATTCATTTACTTTTGGAATGAAGAGACATTGCCAAAGAATTTTCCATATGTGAATTTCTATGCGTTTGTGAATTGTCTAGTTTTCTTGTTTTCTTGTGTATGTGGCCCTTTGATGATTCCTAAAGCCAAGTCTCTTCTTATTCAAGGAAGGAAGGAAGGAAGGAAGGAAGGAAGGAAGGAAGGAAGGAAGGAAGGAGAGAGAGAGAGAGAGAGAGAGAGAGAGAGAGAGAGAGAGAGAAAGAAAGAAAGAAAGAAAGAAAGAAAGAAAGAAAGAAAGAAAGAAAGAGAAAGAAAGAGAGGAGGGAGGGAGGGAGGAAGAGAAAAAAAAGGAAAGAAAAAAAACACTGTGGCAACAGTTCTGAATCCTTTGGCTGAAATCCAACTGCCCGGTTGTTTTGCCACACTTAGTTCCACATCGCTGAGTTGAGATGGCAGAAGAAGCAGTGCTTTGTGCTGACCTATTGGTCATGACCACTCCTACTTCATTCTCAACATTTTCATACTAATCTACTTACACACATAATGTACTTCTGCAGTAGTAAAAGAAGACGTAAAAATCTAGAATCAATTAACCAGTGAAGTATCTCAGGATCCATTGGGATTTTTTTTTCCTTAGTGTTATAATTTAAAGCATTTGTTCAATAGATACCATCTCAATCCTGTTTCACATGTGAAAGGAGACATTCAGAAAAAGTCTCCAAAACCTAAATTAAATACGTATATCAAACTATTGCCATAAATACTATATATTTCTTTGGTCTAAAGCATATACTTTAGCCTTTATAAAAAAAAAACAACAACAACGCCGCATGAATGGCTGATTGTACTGTGCACGTTGAATCAGAATGTCAGAATCTTCTAAATAAATCGTTATTATGGAATACGGCAGAACTTCAGCTCTGAATTTATATAATTCATTCCATGGTAGATTTTTTTTCATTGAAGAATACATTTCTCTGCCATAAATTGCACTGAGTATGAACAGCAGAGTCATTTGAGGTTCATTGAAAATATAGGAGAACATCATGTTTCCTGTCCTTTTGTTAAACTTGGCATATTGATTTTTTTTTTTGCACAGCTTGCAGCACAGAAATGTGATATACAGCTATGGCAAGACAAGCTAACCACATGTGAATTTGTTAAGTACTGCTGGATTAGCAGAAATTGTCTGACTGTGCAAATAGTGAGATTTGACTTCTCTAGGAACTCTTTATGACTTAATCAATTAAAATAACAAGTTTTTATTTTATTGCCCAGAATAAATCATTAGCAAAATTCATTTTCTCCTGATCGCTCATTCGTAGGATGTTTATATTTATTTGGTTTGTGTATTTCAAGCAAAGTAATAAATATGTAGAATTTGAACCAAAAGTTCAAAGCCAAATCTAGGAAGATAAAGATGTAACAAATGTTACCTATTGTTTTCATAATGATTCATAAATTTTGTTAAAAATGAGATTCTAGATTTTTATTTAAATTCTCCATTCCTTCTCTTTCTGAATATCTCTTTAGTGTTCATGCTTTTGTTCCCTTTAGGCTCCAAGGCGGCAAGGATTTGGATTTGTCTAATACGTCTTACCGCATTTAAATATAGAACCGTGTGGAAAGGGAGTCTGTAGGGCTCATTTGCTCTTCTCCTCACCTTCATAAACCCCCTCTTTAAATGTGTCCATTATACAGTTCACCTTGCCTGACGTCAAAGAGTAGAGCTGGAGAGAGGATGAGCAATAACTCAGCAGAGTGGGTTAGCCATGGTTTCTTAGAAATGCAAATGCATTATCTATCAGGTTTATAAAGTTCTCTGAGTTCTCTTGGAAGCGGATAAACCATTGTGTGGTTTTCTGTAGACCAAAGCTGGCAGCCTATCGAAAGCTAGGAAACATCCTTAATATCATGTACACACGATCATGTTGTCCCCTGCCTTTTAAGGAAATACTTTGTGTATAACATCTTAATCTCTCCAAATTTAGTTTTCTTTTATCAACATTTTTATCAACATATTTTTTTATTTGCCCTACTTGTTCTCATTACTTATAAACAGGTGGACATCTTATGAGATTGCATGCCAAATTTATTAGAAACAAGTCTTTTTAAATTATCTGGAAAATGCACAAAGCATGAGTTGTTCCCCTAATAAAAAGGGGGAAAGGGGTCAGAGCAAAGAAGAAAGTACCACTGGTTTGTGTTAGGTGACACTGTGCCCTGCTTGTCTAATTTGATTACACAGAGCCCCTGAAGCCTCAGGCAAAGCTGATTTTAGCTATAATCAGCTTCTTAACCTTTTGAGAACTAACGTAAACACTACCTAGCAGTGGTTAATTATGTTGCTCTGCTACCCACTACAAAGTGCAAAGGTAAAAGTGTAGAACTACAGTAACACATGTTGTGACAAAATTTAACAAGATGACTTAAGGGGATTGCAGCAGAATGCAGTTATGTATTCGTGATAAATTTTAAGTTAGTAAAGAGATTTAAGGGTGCTTTAAAACAATTTTTAAGGTACAGTTTTTGCTTAAGTTTTATCTGTAAGTGCTGAACATTGGTGTACTACGTTTAACTTTTGGCTGTCCTCACGTTTGTCCTTTTCTCTGAAATCCTCTTCTGATTATACATATATATTTAGTAATACAAGTATATTCCTATACTCTCATTCTTTCATTTTCAAAGTAAACAAAGGTGGTTGCAATATTCATATAAGTAGAGTAAAATCCTCTCGGTTCGCTTTTTTATAGATAGTAAAAATTCATTAGGGGAATAATGGAATTTCTTTATAGTTAAGTGGAATATTGTGGTTACATGATCAAGAACCTAACTTTTTGATTTAAAACAGTAGCTCTTGATGTAAGAATCTGATGTGTCATATGGGAAATTAACATGTAAGATGATTTTACTGTCTGTCATTGGTGTAACTCTAGGGTAGTGATGTGACTAATGGGGTAGAGGACCATAAAGACTGACTAATGTACTTATCAGGGCCATCTCCTCAAAGTCTTATTTGCTGGGAAAAGTCCACTAGAAGTATCCTCCTGCACAGGAAATGCAGGTGACCAAGAGAGTATATGGAGCCATAAGCCATACCCCATATTCTTGAACTCTATACCAGCAAATTTACCTGAAATTTCATCCCTTGAAAAAATTCTGAAGGGTAGAATCTTAATGCTCCCCAGTGACACACATTATAATCAGTCACTCTGTGTGGAATTAAAATGGAGTGGGAGGGGAAGGTTTGGACTAAAGGTGAACTATTTTTTTTTTTTTTAATCTAAGGTCAGTTCTTCATAAATAACATGAATATGCCACATGCTTATATTACACAGTATAGTTCATGTTGTGTTTACAGTAAGCTTAAAAACTACATGTAAAGAAGTGGACTTGGAGAGGAGAGCATCATGGGCCTTTCACAGTTTCTGAGGCCCTGGTTAGCACCCATTGGGCCACATGACCAGCTCTTTTTGGGTAAACTTGGCCTCGTGGTAAATAAATAAATGGCATGGTCTCATTAACAAATAACTTAAATTCATTAACTTAAGAGCCACCCAAAAGGAAGATTTCAGTAAGTTTTGTAGCCACATATAATACTATGGGATAAATGAAGCCAGACAGCAGATAACTGGATGTTTTGGGCCCCTGACAAAAATGTTTTTTTTTAAATATATATAATTTATTGTCAGATTGGTTTCCATACAAAATCCAGTGCTCATCCCAACAGGCCCCCTCCTCAATGTCCATCACCCACTTTCCCCACTCCCCTCCCCCCATCAACCCTCAGTTTGTTCTCAGTATTTAAGAATCTCTTATGGTTTGCCTCCTTCCTTCTCTGTAATTTTTTCCCCTTCCCCTCCCCCAGGAAGATGTGGTTTATATATACAATGGCAAAATGTTTTAACTGAATCATTTTCTCTGTTTTATAATCAGCTTGTTGAAAGAAACTAATATATAAACATCCCCATTACTGCTGCCATAGGTATCTTTTAGATGACATGCCTTCTATTTTACGGCACATGCTACAAAAATATAATACTTGTTGAGTATTCTGGTGTGGACGGAGAAGACTTCTCAAGGATGGAGGCCTCAGGCACAGTGGCTCCAGCTGCCCCTGGTCCCCTCTGCTATCCTGAGGACTGAAGCAGCACTGTCTCTGCACCCCTGTGACCCATTCAGGACCCATTGTGGGCCAAGAGGTGGCTGATTTAGAGACACTAATTTACTACATTTTATGAAGTCTTCTCTTAGGAGGACCCATAGGAGAAATCTTTCCCCAAATTCCATTTTTCCACCAAGCAATTATTTCTTTTCATCTTAGGTCAATGAAAATCTTACAGTATGTGATTCCAGTGGTTCCCAAACTTTGCTCCACGGAGCATTACTTGAGCCAAGGCCTCTTTCCTATCACAGTGTGGTCACAGTGTCTAGGGTGGGAGCCAGGCATCAGCCTTTTTCAAAGATCCCCAGGTAGCTCCCAATTGTTCCCCAAGTCTGGGAACCACTGACATACCCTCCTAGCTTTCACCATTTAGAAGGTTGAAGCTAAATTTGCATCACATCTGTAGCAATTCCATAGGACTAATCACATGCATTCATTATTTTCTTGTCCATTTTTGCTTTTGCCTTGACTTCTTCAAATGTTTTTGTGTATTCATACAATTTTATGTTGTTTAATTTTTTTAAATATCATTAGTGCAGTAGAATTTACATACTATAAAATAATTTCATTGTATATGTACAACTGAATATTTTCTAGCTAATTTACAGTTGTGCAGCCATCACCGCAATCCAATTTTAGAATATTTCCATCACCCCAAAAGTTTCTGTGTGCCCATTTGCTATTTCCACCCACAGCCCCAGACTACCAATGATCTATTGTCTCTGTATATCATAGAAGTAGAATCAAAGAGTATGTGGTCTTTTCTGTCTGGCTTCTTCTGCTTACAACGTTTGTGAGATTCAAACACGTTCTAGCACGTACCAGTAGTTCATTCCTTTTTGTTGTTGAATAGTATTCCATTGTGTAGATATTCTGCATTGTGTTTATCCATTTACCAGTTGATGGATCTTTGAATTATTTTAATTTGGAGCTATTATGATTAATGCTGCTACGAACATTCAAATTTGAATCAGTCCAGACCTGTTTTCATTTATGTTAAGTATAGACTTAGGAGTGGAAGTACTAGGTCATGTGGTAAGTTTATGTGTAGCTTTTTAAGGAACTGGAAAACTATTTCTCAAAGTGGCAACACCATTTTACACTCATACCAGCAAAGCATAAGAGTTCCAGTTTTTCCACATCCACAAGAATGCTGACATATCAGTCTTTTTTATTATAGCCGTTCTAGTAGGTTTGTGATATTTAAATTTGTATTTCCCTAATGACTACTTGATATTAAATGTCCTTTGATGTGTTTATTAGTCATACATATATCTTCTTTGATGAAATGTCTGTAATTTTTTTAATCTGGTATTTGTCTTATTATTGAGTTGAAAGGGTTCTTTATATATTCTAGATACAAGTCCCTTATGATATTTGTGATTTTATCCCAGGCTGTGGCTTGTTGTCGTTGTTGTTTTCTCTATGCTATCTTTTGAAGAGCACAAGTTTTTATGAGTTCAAAATTTGAGGAACTTTAATTTATGATTTTTTATGAGTTATATTTTTGGCATCATATCTAAGAAATCTTTGCCAAATGTAAGATCACAAACATTATCTACTATGTTTTGTTGTGGAAGTTTTACAGTTTTTCCTCTTACATTTAGGTATGACTCACTTTGAGTTCATTTTTGTATATGGTATGTGGTAAGGATCTAAGGTCCTTTTCTGGCATATGGATATCCAGTTTTCCCCACAGCACTTGTTGAAAACACTGTCTTTCCCCGCTGAATTGCCTTGGACCTTTCTTAGAAATCAACTGAGCATGAAGTAAGCGTTTATTAATGGACTTTATGTTCTCGTCCATTGATCTATATGTCTGTTTTTTACACTAGTACCACGCTGGTTTGAATACTGTAGCTTTATCATAAATTTTGAAATTATAGTGTTGTTCTTTATTTGGATCATCTGTAAATTCAGCAATTTTTTTTCTGGTTTTCTTACACTTCTTTTGTTAAATTTATTCTTTTTGAGGATATTGTGAGTGGAATTCTTAATGTCATCTTCAAATTGTTTATTTTTAGTATAAAATATTAACTTTGATTTTTGCTTATTGATTTTGTATTTTTCAACCTAGATAAAACTTATTTATTAGTTCTAGATATTTTTTTTTTTGGTAGAATCTTTTGGGTTTTCTAATACAGGAGCTTATCATCTATGAATAAAGACACTTTACATCTTCCTTTCAAATATTCATGCCATTAATTTCTTTTCTTGCTTTACTACACTGGCTGAAACCTCTTGTACTATGTTGAATAGGAATGGTAAGAAAAACTGGATTTTTTTTTTAAGGATTGTTGTTGGTGTTATTTTTTTTGTTTTTTCATTTGTTTCTGTCTTGTTTTATTTGTAGAAACTTGCCTGAATTTAATCTGTAGAATCTATCTGCCCTTCAGTACGTACATGCTGATAATCTGGTTTCTTATTTTTGTTTTATGTTAGGTTTGCTTCCTAGAGATCACCCCTCTGCTGCATAGTTTAATGGTCAGAGTTTTTGCTCAATCATCCACACCAGTAAGGCTCTATGGATGGATCTGTGTGTGAGTTGCAGAGTATATTCAAAGCTCATGCAGTTTTCAAGTCTTCCCTAGGCTTTTATTTTCTACTAGGCTTTCCTGGGACTTCTGTGCTGGCACTCAGCCTTCCAGACAGTAGGGATATGCCGGGGGTTCATCTGAGTCTCTCAGTGGCGCTCTCACTTCCGTGATCTTCCTATCAAACTAGTCCACCAGTCTGTTGCCCACCCCAAGTGAGATCACAGCTGAAGTGTGGTGGGGCCGTGGGCTTTGGTGGTGAATTTCCCACCGAGTTTGCTTTATTTGCAGATAATACCATTGCACAGGGGCTTTTCTTGTACTCCAAATCAAAGTCAGGCCCTCTAGCAGTGAAGCTGCCGGTTTTCACAGCCAGTCTCACCCTGGCAGCACAGCTGTGCCTTCCTTCCGAGCTGCCCACCACAGACTGTCACTGTTCCTACCTGTAGTTCAGCAGTTTTCCACGAATAAACACGTTTCATTTTGTTGTTTGCCTTTGATTGATCTCTAGAGTGCTGAAACAGTTGTACCTGACAACTCTTTTGGCTTTTATAGTTGTATCGTAGTCGGGACAGTTTGCCAACTCTTCACCTACCATCCCTGGAAGTCCTGCCTGGGTTCTTCTTTCTAAGCCCCCAACTCTTTTTGCAACAAGATGAAACAGTCAATACATAAACATAGAATAAAGTAAAATAGAAAAGTAAAGCACAGATAAAGGAAGTATAAAAATAAGAACATAAATATCGTTGTAGCAACAATAATTTTTAACTCCTATGACAAGTTTTCCCAGTATGCCTAGGAATGGAAGTTGTCCTGGGCTTTCAGTAGAGTTATTCCCTATCAGAAAGTATAATAATCTTGTCATTGAGGTGCAAAATAAATGACAAAAAAAAAAAAGAAGAAGAAGAAGAAGAGGTGTGTATTAGACCAATAAATAAATAAATAGATAGATAGATAGATAGATAGATAAATAAATAAATAAATAAATAAATAAATAAATAAATAAAATAGAGCAAGTTGAATCAAAATACTACCCTGGGATCCTTTTTGTTTCATTTTATTTTGTTTTCTCCCAAAGGTCAGATCCCAACACTTGTACAACTTTAGACTGTAGGAATGGTTTAGAAAATGTGCAGTGATAAAACTGCCAGATTGAAGGTTTCTTAAGTGCTACTGTCCAAAATCACTAGGCATGCTTGAAACTAGTAATTCTTGTCAGAATATACACTCTCAGTGTGTGACTTTTATCTGCAGGTGGCAGAGCATATGTTTTAGCAGCAAAAAGTGTAAGGTGGCAGAGAGAGGATATTTAATGTGTTGTAACCTATTTTTATTTTTAATTTTTTTTTCTTATAGCTGCTTAGTTCCGGTCAAAAGCAGGCTAACTAAAATAGTCTCAGATCTTAAGGGCTATGTTTACATTAGGGAAGAAAAATGGTTCCAAATATAATTGTGTCATTTGTTTTTATTTAACACATGAATCAAGGTTATTGGACCAGCATCTCCCATGAAAGAAAAATACAGTGGCATTTTGGGTAAGTGAAGTCCAGAGAGTTGAGCTTTTCTCTTCAGATGAATTTTCTGGTTAAATTATAATTAACCCCTTAAAAACAATCACCTTTGTTTTTATCCTTATTATAACAATTCATTTTCCTACTGTAGGAAAAAACTACCTAGGCATAGGTAGCCATTACGTGTAGCAAGCAAATACTACTTAGTATTTCCTGACTAATGTAGTTCTTATTATGTGATTCAAAGTTGTCATTCTATGCATTAATCAAAGTCAAGGCCTTAGCTAAAGAACAGGAGTTACAAATTCAAACACCAGCTGATCGGTGATATGCAGGAATGCAAGCCCTGTGTTGTCAGATTTTCCAGTTTTCTCAGAGAAGCCAGAGATCTGTATATTTACTTGAAATCTCTTTAGTTTTAAGCATTGAAACTAACTTAAGCTTTAAAACAATTATACATTTCTACTCCTGAAATCATTGTTGCACTATATGCTAACTAACTTGGTTATAAAATAAAAAAAATTTTTTGAAAGCTATTATACAGGCTAAAAAAATAGCTACCAGCCAAATCAGGCCCACGGGCAGCCAGTTGGTGAGCTCGGATTAGGAAGAATAGTCAGCGCCTGTTCTGACAACAACCTCTGCCTGGCTTCTTAGCATATATCCCTTGCTCACAAAATAATGCATAACAGGATCCCCAAATGGTTGTCTTCATTATTTTACTGTAGAATTCTGAGGTAATGTGTTTTAGTGGAAAATGCCCTGAACTAGTCATCCAAAACTCTTGATTCTGTGGTTAATAATATTCCTTAAGCCTTTCCTCTGCCAACCAGGCCCTGGTCTAAGCACTTTAGATGTATTAACTCATTTGATTCCATTAAAGTCTTACAATGTTAGGTCAATCATTTAACTTCTATAGATCTCTTTACTTCAAAAATTATAATATCTGAGATTAGACAATCTGTAAGAACTCCTTTTGGCATGAAAATGCTTTCATTTGGAGAATATGAGGTCAATCCAATGAAACAAAGATAAATTGTCAACCAGACTATAATGTTAATTTGTATGAGTTTATAGCACATTATCACATATATAACACAATAAAAGTAAATGTATATAATCTTCAATTCACTTACATTCCTTCAACAAGTATCATGCTATGAAGATTGCAGGTAAGTTGAGGAAGAATTTTAGCATCCACTGACCACGGGGTTAAAAAAGCCTGAACCCTATCCTAAAGGAGCTTATGATCTCATTAAGGCAGTGTGTCATGCAACTGAAACTTATATTAGAGCCTAAAGTAAGTACCCAGATAAGGATTACACACAGCAAGGCCTACGTATTCCAAGGCTAACAGAATGGATGTATGAATATGTGTGGTGTGTCTATGGAAGATGAAGCTTGAAAAAAGGGGAAGATTGGAATTGGAAGATGCAGAGAATCATTTAAGAGAGAAAAATCTCTCAAAGTCAGAAATTAGAATGTTACCATATCAAAGAAGTGGAAGGCTTATTTCCCTGATAATGCTTATAGAATAGTGAGAAGTTTTACATAAAAGCCCAAATAATTCTTATAATGCATTTTCTAACTTTTAACTGTTAGGAAGGATGAGGACTATAGTGAATAATATATCTCAATACAACTCTTATAATTTTGACAGAAAACACAAATACTTAAGGGGCAGTTGTTAAATAAATTATTTTGTTTGCAACTAACTCTCAAACAGTTCAGGAAAATAATATATATAAAGGTAATGAAGCACATGTGGCAAAATATTAACAATTATTGAATCTAGAGGAAGAATGTAGACGTTGTGCTATTGCACCTCATGCATTTAATTTTTTTTTAACAAAGTTGGGGAGGGAATAGAAAAGTGGAAGACTAAAGAAAAAGTTCTCCAAATAACTTAAATATTAAAGAATCAATATAGCAAATACTTAGAATTGAACCATAATGAAAATACAGAAACTTTTTCTATAGTAGATTACTAAACGAAGAAATTTATACTCCTAAATGCTTATATGAAAAAAGAATAAATGCTGGGACACCTGGGCGGCTCAGTTGGTTAGGCGACCGACTTTGGCTCAGGTCATGATCTCACAGTTTGTGAGTTCAAGCCCTGTGTCGGGCTCTGTGCTGACAGCTCAGAGCCTGGAGACTACTTCAGATTCTGTGTCTTCCCCTCTCTCTGCCCCTCTCCTGCTCACGCTCTTTGTGTCTCTCTGTCTCTCAATAATAAATAAACACTAAAAAAAAAAAAAAAAAAAACTAAAAAGAATAAGTGCTAAAAGTTAACGAATTTTTAAATTAAAAAAATGAAATAAAATATAAAATCTATTTAAAAATTGAATTTAACATAGCAATTGCAGCATAGATAGATATGTAATTAGATACTTCATGAATATTTGATACAGTTACTTCATCTCAAACTTCTCAAATCTTAGCAAGTAGATCTTGCAATGTACCTGTGGCAGAAAAAAAAAAAAAAACTGCTTCTGCCCATCAAGAAAGGTAAATAAAAAACAATAAGTGGTTTATTTTTTGACTATTAAATCTCTACATTTTGGTAAGATTTTGTTCACTTATCTAAACAAATCTGAAACAAAACAGAGTTGCCTAGCTTCCATTCAGTTTTGGGCAAAGTCAGTTTATTCCCCCATTTGTTCTTATCTTGTTTTGCCAGAATTATAAAAATATACCTATGATAATATATTTAACTATCCAAATGATTACTTTTCCACTTCAATGAGGCACAGCCTAATCAAACAGACCTAGAAATTTTATGAGTTTAAAAAAAGTACCTATGGTAATTTCTAACTTTTAGTTTCAGTGGGAATTTCACTAATATCTTCACCAGAATTGTAAAAAAATGAGAAACAATTCTATCCACATTGTAAGTTGAGGTAAAATTCACATAACATAAAATCCACCATTGTAACCATTTTAAAGTCTACAGTTCAGTGACTTACAGTACATTCACAATTTTGTGCAACTATCACCACTGTCTAATTGTAGAAAATATTCATCACTCCAAAAAGAAACACCATACCCACTAAGCAATCACTGTCAATTTTGCCTTTCCTCCACCACACAGCCCCTCGCAAGCACTATTCTGCTTTTGTGTCTACAGAGTTGCCTATTCTGGACATTTCTTTTTTTTTTTTTTTTTTTAATGTTTATTTATTTTTGAGAGAGAAAGAGCATGAGCAGGGAAGGGGCAGAGAGAGAGAGGCAGACACAGAATCCAAAGCAGGCTCCAGGATCCGAGCTGTCAGTACAGAGCCATACGGTGGGGCTCGAACTCACGAACTGTGAGATCATGACCTGAGCGGAAGTCGTGGGCTTACCCGACTGAGCCACCCAGGCGCCCCTGGACATTTCATATAAGTAGAACCATACAGTAAGTAGCTTCTCATGTCTGGCTTTGTGCATTTAGCATAATGTTTTCAAGGTTCACCCATGTTGTAGCATGTATCACTTCTTCATTCCTTCTTATTGCCCATTAATACTCTGTTGTATAAGTATACCACATTTTGTCTATCCGTTTGTTGATTAATGGACATTTGATTTGTTTCTACTTTTTAGTCATTATGAATAATGCTGAAATGAATATTCATGTACAAGTTTTTGTTTGAACACCTGTTTTCAATCCTCTTGACTATATACCTAGGAGAACTGCTGGGTCATGTAGTAATTGTATGTTTTTAACTTTTTGAAGAATTGCCGAACTGTTTTTCCGGCCATATTTTTTTAACGTAGACTTTTAAGGCCAGTCTGTGAGGAAGAGAACCTTATAAAGTGAGAACTTCCAAAATCCCCCCCGCCAAAATTGAGCAATAATGTCAATTACAGAGTAATTTGGGTTGAGGTCTCTCTTTTGACATTAGTAAGCATTCCTTTACCAGCGTACTTGAGTATTCACTGGAGGGCTTTTATTCTGTGCTCTCTGACCAATAGTTGTGTAATTGAAAAATGTGTGGATGGAAGTAGGGGTATAACTAGAGTTGGAGCTTTTGAAATATTTTTTTCCCTAAAGTTTGTCTTCAGTTAAAGAGGACAGATGCTTTACCTTTCAGTTTAGAAGCATAACTTATATCTGGAAGTTTCAGACCTTAATCAGATATACTTTAAAATCGTTTTAAATTAAAAAAAAAAAAGTTTTAAATTACGGTCTTCTTAGTGTTCAGTAACTGTTTTAAATTTCCTAGTGTGTCCCAGAAAAAAAAAAAAATCAACACATCTCCATTAGAATCCATGCCAGAATATTTCTCAGCAACTGCTAGCCTTCTATATTTTAAATGGTTGCATTACTGAAATTTCTGAGAAGTTTGAGAATTTCTTGAGAAACTAAAATATTGGACCTTTTAAAAAACTAAACGGTTCACATATATGTTTTGAGGTTTTGGCCTAGGGTTAGCTTCCCCATGGAGCTGGAATATTTTATACTTGGTATTAAGCCAAATCTCTGGCTTGCACGCATTCAGCTTATGTTGCATTCATCCAAGTCCTGGCATTTGAATGGTCTTTTTCCTTCATCTGAATATTTTCTAACTTGAAGAAAAACAACACTTTCTATTTAAGACTTGACTGCCTCCTCTCCTTGCCCTCTTCACCCACAAGCAAATGTCTTCATACTATGTACCTGCAATGCTGTGAGGAGAGAGAGCATCTTGGTATTTTCCGACTCAGAAGGATTACCCTGAAATACCTCTGACTTGGGGATCCATGGAAGAGCTGCAGGGAATTCCATAACCCTTTGAAGTTCTGTGCTGAATCAGAGTTATGGAGAGGAGAATCCTAGCTTTGGTCATATTTCCAAAGTGGTATGTGAGCCCCAAAATGTGAAGATCCAGTAGCCCTAGCAGTGCCTGAAAGCAAACGGACACACTTCCTGGGGCACCATGACACATTGGATGGTGTGTGACTGAATCAGGAGTATTTTTCTGTCGGGATTTCGACTGCAGAGTCAACGTAATAGCAGTGCTAAGTGGCAGAGAATCGGTAATGCTTGGTCTGTTAGGTCACACTGCAAGTCACACTGCTTACTTGGGCAGAAATAATCCCTTTTGCATACTGGCTTTTCCCATCATCTCATACTTACAGAACTTGTCGTTTTTTAGCAATAAAAACAGACCTTTGAGAAAACTCATCTTTCTCTTTAATACTTTGTTAATCTTCAACTATATGCATGTCCTTTAGCAGGGGTCCTGCACCTTCCTTAAAGCTATTTTGTGGGCGTCAGTATAATCAGATGCTCCTAAAAGTGGAGGAATAGCTCAGTTTATTGCTTCTGGGCCTTGGATAGCCCTAGGAGATCTCATCCAAAGCTCACCAGCATTATAACCTTAAAGCTACTGATAGACCTCAGGGGTTTCAACAGATAATCCACTGCAGTGCTGATAGAGAGCTGTTTTCAAGGATGTATCAAGGGCAAATGCTTATGCTGCAGAAGGTGATTTCTAGGAATGGATGGAGGCAGGTGGGAATAGTAGGGCACTGACTACTTACAGAGATGGCATAGCCAGAGGTAAGGGCAAGTGGAAGAGTGTAATGCTATTACCCTGCTCAGAATGTGACATCAGCTTCTACCCTGAGGCTTCTAGTACTTGTACAGAGTATCTTCTCCAGCCAGCAAAGTATTTCTTTTGACTATTTGATCCCCTTGGTCAGTTCTTTGAAATGGTTTTACCTTCCATCTACCCCTTATTGGTATCCAAAAACCAACTTGTGGTCCCACATAAATATCACTTTTTCAGATTTAGTTTCTGCACTGTGGTCCTTATATACAAATTCCAGTCCTGTGAGCCAATGTACAGAAGTGAGAGTCTTAAAGAAAAAAAAAAAAGTAGTAAGGTGTAGGAAGGACTGTTACCTGGGTTTTGTTTAACTGATGTGTGAAGGGAAGAAGAAAACTAACCTTGTTTGCATACCTGCTGTGTGCCACTCACTTTCTGTGTATCGTCTCGTTTACCCCTCGTGGTACATCTTTGTAGTGAGTGTTAGATATTTCTTACAGATGAAGAAACCAAAGTTCACACAGTTTATAAGTTGAGAAAGTTGTAATTCTAGCCCAGATCTGATAGTTGTGACCTGCACTGTTTCCCCTACACCCACCAGAGAACAGCAGCTGCAGAGGAGGTTCCTGAAGACTTGTGGTGGCAGCAGCCTCAGGGAAGAGGGCCAGTGGACTTGTTCCTGAGCGGCATTTTGTATTTACAAATCTATTGTGTATATTTCGGATAATTTGGAGGGTGGAAGCTAATCAAATTTGTAAGGATGCTAACGTCCCTGCACATTTGCAAGCTTGTCCTTGGTGCTTCCCCTGAAGAACTCTATGGGAGTGATTAGAATGAAAATGAAACAAGCAGCTAATAAATGGGTAATTTTTAATTTCTAGTTTTTGCTTAAATTATTAATATTTTTCTTTATTCCAGTGAAATGTTGCAAATAAAAATGCAGGGGATTTATTCCAATTTTAACATAGTGGAAGGTAGAGTAAACAAATGGTGAAAAAAATTCAGGGGAAGGATTAATAATTAAATAATGAAAAGGTTAAAATAAACTTGAAAATATCCTTGAACTTTGGCAAAAACATGTATAATAGATATGGATCCAGATACCCTTTGATGCTTACATCTGGGAATCCCAAGAAATAAAAGAAGCATATTAAGAAGGAAACCTTAGAGTGCCACTGGATTGAAAGTTAATAGAATGAAGTCTTCCCCCTACTCCACTCCTACCCAACCCAACCTCATTCCACTAGCAGTTCTGACTCGTTCCTTCCCTCATTCAGAAAATATTTACTGAGTCCTCCTATATGCCCTACTATTCTAGATGCTAGAGATTTGGCAGTGATAAGGGTAAACAATATTCCTATTGCATCAAGCTTAACTTTTAGAAGAGAAAATAGATAATAGGTAGCAGATTATATATATGTGTGTGTGTGTGTGTGTGTGTGTGTGTGTGTGTGTTGTAATGCATTTAAAATGTTTTAGGTAGTGGTGTCAGGATAAAAATAAAGTAGGTTAAAGGGTGAGAGAGTGCAGATGGGGGTGCACAGGTATACTTTAAATGGGGTGGTCAGGAATGGCCTTATCACTGAACTTTTTGGGGCCTCAGTATCTTTGTATATAAAATGAGAGCATTGTAGGTTATCACTAAATGGCTGCAAAATCCTGTGCTTTCTGCAAAGGATGCATCTTTGGGTCAAATAATCTTTTATATGTATAAATTATGGTCTTTGTTGTCCATTGATCTAAAAAATAATAAGAATGTTCATTGATTCGCAAGGTTAATTCCATTTTACATTTGGGGAATTTAAACTGAGAGTTAAATGCCTTCCCAAAGGTTGCGTAATGGTAAAAGAAGGATTAGAGGTCTCAATTCCTGCCATTCTCAGTCTGAAATTCCACCACAGTATACGATATAATAAGAAGTGGAATTGAAATGTCAGGGAAGTTCAAAGTACATAAAGATGTGTAAGCTATGATAGACTAAAATATTTACAAATAAGGAATTGGATAAGTATATCCCACCACATTCATTTATGGCAGGCAAGTAAGCCATGTGGTAAGCTTTGAACCAGTAAAATAGCAAATCCCCCCCCAAGAAAATCTATAATTTTAATCAAAAGTTTGTTTCAGTCATTGAAATTCTGTTATTGCTGCTTACAAACATTAAAGTCAATCAAAACATCAGTAGCTTTGCAAGATCAATATTTTTAATATGTTTGCATTGCAGTACTGCAGATTTTTGGCTAATAGATCGCACCCATATTGATTTCCATGGGAAATGTTAGTCTGATACTGAAATAATTAAAAAAAACACACACACAGGGATTATTGGTTTGGAATTTTGAAGGAGATAGAAGTATAAAAATTGGTTATTGACTAAATTGCTTGGGGTGAGTGAACCTTGGGCACTTGCAATAAACTTGTAGCACTCCGTCATTACTGAATACTACCTTAGTCCCTTAAACTGAAAATCAATCAATAACTTATTATAACAATGCAAATTGTGGTGAAATAACAGACTAGGCATGTAAGAATCACATTTTATCAAAACAGATAATGCATAAACATATGTATGGGTATATTGAAAACGTCTACTGAAACTTAGTGACTGTTTATGACTTTCAGATTCCTGCAGATGATAGTTTGGGTAGCATTTTTAAAGAGATAAACTGCCACAAAATAACAGTAAAAAGAAGTATACAATTATTCTATGAGCGATAATGAAAGTGCCAACACTACAACATGTCAACTGACAGATTCTGTTATTTTGATTCAGAGCAACATTACAATTGTTACTCTGTTCTCACAGCATTGGAATAATGTATGCAAGCATTAGATTAGATATAAACACATTCTGCACAATAAGAATGTAATGCACATTACATTTCCCTTGTTTTTTAGCCTTTAGTTAGGAAAGTCATATTTTCATCTAGAAAGTTTACCCTATTTTTTTTCATTTGGTTACCATTATAAATTTATGAATTCTTAATCTCTCAGAGGCAATCTAGTGTTTTAAAAAGAACATTTCTTTAATGTTTCAATATAGGTTCAGACAGGTATAATAGTACTTAAAAGTAGCATTTACATATTTTATTGCATATTTTTATTTAATATTTTTAATTGTGTTATTTCTATCTTATAGAAACATTTATTTGCCTTGAGAAGATTATAGGATTAAAAGGTAAAACTGAAAATTAGTTATCACAACTGTTGATCTTCACTGTAAGCCTAGTCAATATTTTTCTTTGAGAATAAGTTTAGCTCTCTTTATAAATAGAAGATTGATCATGATTCCTTTCACTGCATGACATGGTAACAATTATATAATGTGATGGTCAGTCCATTTCACTTTAGCGTTAATCTTTGATGACTATTTTTGCCAAATTTCTTTCATCCTATTCTGACTTCTGTTTATCTTTTATCATTGTAAGTAGCATTACACCCAAAGTCTGTGATAAAATCTATTTTCTTCCTATTCTGTTTGAAATTTCTACCTGACTGTGACCTTTCTTAATCTGTGTCTCTCTCAGTTAGCTATTATTAGGATATTGTGTTATGATGGATCCAGCCTTCAGAATGATTTAAGAGACATAAAGCTTCACTATTATATAATGTCATATATATCATACCTGAAAATAATCAAGTTATCAAAAGATATTTACATATAAGCTGTATACATATTCATACAGTTTTCCCTAAATCATTGAATGGCTTTCTGCTATGCCATAACTGGAAAATTATCATATCCATGGTCTTTAAAATAATTCAATTCCATTTCCCTAGCCTGCCATTTCCTTATTTTCATATACAGTTGCTCTTTCTATTGTTTATGCCTTTCTAAGAATTCCAGTCGGAATTTGTATCACTTATCATTATCAGAGAATGTTATTTCTTCAACAGATAGAATTTGTGCAGTCCCCAGTTAGAGTCTCCAGTTGTCTAACTAGTCAGGGAGCTGGGCATGATGAAAGTGGGAAATCAGCTGTTAGAAATCAAGCAGAGCAAATAGTATTTCTGCAAGGTTCCACAGCCCACTCTCACATCCACATGGATGTCTGCCCAGAGCCCTTCTGGATTTTTCATTTAGGTCACTAGTGCAACCTCTACTCAGGATGGTTACTATCTGACAGCTCTCTACTAACCTGGAATAAGTCATGTAATTTGTGATTTGGTCCAGAATGTCTGATTTGTCTCTGTGAAGGTAGTATCTAAGAGCAGGGCTGTGTCTGTAGAGGACAGATATTTAACGTGTATTTGTGGACCCTCATCATTTGACAAAATCTGTTGCACCCAGTAGACAATACTCAGAGTAAAAGAGGTTATCCTCCCTTTCTTTATTTAGAATGTCAAAAGACAGGAGGAAAAAGGATTCCCAAGAGCTGCTCCTAACGCAAACTTTTTATACTAATGGGCTAGTGAATACCAGTGTCAGAAGTTCATACCACAGTATGAACAAGATGTTTTGGTTTTAATCTTTAGACAAAGCAGAATTTCTTCATTCTATATCATGCTGATAAAAACTCATTCTGTAATCAAACTATAGACAATCCATACCACGCCATACCTATAGCTGGAAAATACCCAAAGGTCTTTATTCATGAACTGTTTTACAGACATGCTGCTCAGAGAGTGTGCAAGATAGAGTAGTTAAGAGCACAGACTCTGGAGCCATCCTGCCAGAGTTCAAGTCCTTTCTCTGCCACTTTCTATCTCTGTGACCTTGGACAAGTTGCCTAACCTCTCTGGATTTTCATTCCTTCACTTATAAAATGATAATGATAGGGCATCCTCATACAGTGTTGTGAGGATTAAATACATGTGAAGCATTTATTACTTGATTCTATATACAATATAGATATGTGTTCTGATGTCTGTGCTGTTGGGACAGAAATGAAAGACTTTAATCTCTGATAGCTTTCTCTTCAAAGTCCCATTCCTGTAGTCTGAGAGAGACACTCCTATCTTCTGTCCCCATGGCTCCCTGTACCACCCCTACCATATGTATATTACCTGTATAGTATCTATTAACTTGTCTCTCCAACCTCCATTAAAGTGTAAGCTTCATGAAGGGCACCTGGGTGGCTTAGTCGGTTAAGCGTCCGACTTTTACTCAGGTCATGATCTCACAGCTCATGGGTTTGAGCACCGCATCCAGCTCTGTGCTGACAGCTCAGAGCCCGGAGCCTGCTTCCGATTCTGTGTCTCCTCTCTCTGCCCCTCTTCCATTTGCACTGTCTCTCTCTCTTTCTCTCAAAAATAAATAAAACATTAAAAAAAAATTAAAGTGTACCCTTCATGAGGACAAAAACCATGTCTGTCTTTTCATCGTTATTGCTTCAATGCCCAGCATATAGTTTGTAGTCTGTAAATAATTATGAGATTAATGTTTAATAGCATATAATAAAAGAAGTATGACAAATATTATTCATCCACAGAGTTTTGCTTTAACAATGTTATCATCCTGGTTTCAGCAGAGACTGATAGGCAATGAATGATTGATTTCAACTTCTTTGTATTGGCCTCTGCCTAGAATGTTCCACCCTTATATATCCACAGAGCTCACCCCATCATCTCCTTCAGGTCTTTATGATGTTACTTCAATTCCTGTCCTGACTATATCATTTAAAATCGCATCTCTGTCGCTTCTCTGTTCTGTGTTTCTGTACCATTTATGACAGTCCAACCCTCTATGTATTGAATGATTTGTTATGTTGATAATTTGTTATTGGCTTCCCCTGCACCTCCCCCCCCCACCGCCCCCCACTGGAATGTAAGTTTTGTTGGTTCTGTTCAGATATATCTCAAAGCATCTGGAATGGTGCCTGGCACAAAGTAGGCAGGCACTTTTAAAATACCTGTTTAATTTATTAACAACTTCAGTGCATTGTTGCTACCAACTTAGAAATAAGTGAAAGCAAATTTACTATTGAAGGATAATGAACAAATAATTAATGGGGCACCTGGGTGGCTCAGTCGGTTAAACGTCCAACTTCGGCTTAGGTCATGATCTCACGGTTCAGGAGTTCAAGCCCCATGTTGGGCTCTGTGCAGACAGTGCAGAATCTGCTTAGAATTCTCTTTCTCCCTCTCTCTCTGCCCCTCCCCCACTGGAGCGCACATGCGCTCGCTCGCTCTCTCTGTCTCTCACACACACACACAAAATGAATAAACTTTAAAAAAAAACCCAAAGAATTTGAAATAAGAAACCTTTAGTTCCATTTTGAGCTCAATCATATGTGCTTTTGAGTGTGCTAAATGTACATACTTCACCTCCTTGAGCCCTTTAACCCATCTTCCAAATTCTGAAAATCATCCTTACCCAACTATTCCTCCAAGGGCCATTCTGAGGAATGTATTTCAGGTTATTTCATAAAATAATATTCATCTGAGGGGCGCCTGGGTGGCTCAGTCGGTTAGGCGGCCGACTTTGGCTCGGGTCATGATCTCGAGGTCTGTGAGTTTGAGCCCCGCGTCCGGCTCTGTGCTGACAGCTCGGAGCCGGGAGCCTGTTTCGGATTCTGTGTCTCCCTCTCTCTGACCCTCCCCCATTCATGCTCTGTCTCTCTCTGTCTCAAAAATAAATACACGTTAAAAAAAATTTTTTTTTAAATAATAATAATATTCATCTGAGATTATGTCTTTAAAGTAATATGGGATTATAGTGTCAGAGGCATTCTTTTTTTTTTTTTTTTTTTTTTTAGTTCATTTACTTATTTTGAGAGAGACTGAGAGAGAAAGGGTGTGCACATGCCAGCAGGGAAAGGGGCAGAAAGTCTGTTAATGCAGAGCCTGACATGAGCCTCAAACCCATGACCAGAGCCAACGTCCAGAGTCAGAGGCTGTCAGCTGGGCCACCCAGGCACCCCTAGAGGCATTGTTCTAAGTGATTAAGCCCTAAAGGCAACTACTTCTTTAAATATGTGAATATGAACATTCCATAGAACATGAATGAGAATCTCTGCAAGATTTTAATTAAGAGTAATTAAAATATCTATATTAAAATATGTTTCATTCTACCAGCTTAGTAGGGGTTTTATTTTCATAAAAAGTTTATTTTTTACATGTTACAGCATAAAATGGTACATTGCACCAGTATCAGCAGGGAAAAGGTAGTGTGCCGAAGGAATATGAAATAATGTGAATTATAAATTAAGTCCTTGCATTATTTTTGTTAATTTTTTTTTCATTAAGATTAAACTTTCACTTGGATGTTTAATTGAATTCATTATGAAGACATCACAAGAACAGAAATTGAACAAGAAAATTATGTAGGAAGTAGAAAGGACTTGTGTATGAAACACATATTAAAAGATATAAAGGCTCTGGGACACCTGGGTGGCTCATTTGGTGAAGTGTACAACTTCAACTCAGGTCATGATCTTGCAGTTTGTGAATTTGAGCCTGCATCAAGCTCTACACTGACAGCATGGAGCCTACTTGGGATTTTCTCTCTCCTGCTCTCTCTGCCCCTCTCCCCCCTCAAAATAAATAAATAAACCTTTAAAAATGTATGAAGAAAAAGCTAGAGAGGGATGGAGGCAAACCATAAGAGACTCTTAAAAACTGAGAATAAACTGAGGGTTGATGGGGGGTGGGAGGGAGGGGAGGGTGGGTGATGGGCATTGAGGAGGGCACCTATTGGGATGAGTACTGGGTGTTGTATGGAATCCAATTTGACAATAAATTTCATATTTAAAAGTATATATATATATATAAAGGCTCTCTGTGTCATGCATGAGGTAAGATTTTCATTCAGCTTGCTGTTTCTAGGATTATTTACCTACTTAAATAATCTTATTGATACTATAAGTGATTTAGGTAAGCTTACATTAATAAGAAGGAAAGTTTTGGGGTGCCTGGGTGGCTCAGTTGGTTTGTTATTGGCTTCCCCTGCACCTCCCCCCCCCCACCTGAACTCACAGTTTGTGAGTTCGAGCCCCACATCGGGCTCTGTGCTGACAGCTCAGAGCCTGGAGCCTGCTTCGGATTCTGTGTCTCCCTCTCTCTCTGCCCCTCCCCTGCTCACGCTGTGTGTGTCTCTCTCTCAAAAATAAATAAACATTAATAAGAAGGAAAGTTTTGAAATATTTTAAAACAACAAGTGATTGGTTCCTTGCATGGGCAGGAAAGCCAGGTACTATATACCAAAACAAGGCAATTCCCAAGTGTTTATAAAGGGGAGAGATACACAGAAAATATTAAAACCCAAAAGCAAGAGCAAACAAATGAGAGAACCAGTAGCTATTAGGATAGATGAGATGAAGCTATCTCATAAGATTTGAAAGAGAATACATATAAATAAATATAAATACATATAAATATGTACAAATAAATATAAATACATATAAATAAATGAACAAAAACTAAATGTGAAAATAAAGAGATGGATGATCCTTTTCCTCAACATTGACAGGAATATCTAACCAAACTTGTCTTTTTAAATGAGTGACATGTGGGACGCCTGGGTGGCTCAATTGGTTAGGTGTCCGACTTTGACTCTGGTTGTGATCTCATGGTTCATGGGTTTGGGCTCTGCATCAGGCTCTGTGCTGACAACTCAGAGCCTGGAGCCTTCTTCGGAATCTGTGTCTCTGTCTCTCTCTCTGCCCCTCCCGTGCTCAGGCTCTGTCTCTCTCTGTCTCTCAAAAATGAATAAACATTAAAAAAAAATGAAGAGAGGAGAGCCATGGGTGTGGCAGACATTGTAGTATTTTTTATTCAGATTTTTCCATCAAAAGAAAAAAAGAAAAAAAAACTTCTCCCTTCTCTCACCACTGCTTTCCCCATATTAGTCTCTCTGTGGCCAGTGGTAAGATGTAAATATCATCTAGAATGAGTAACATATTGAAATAATAACACCCTCATCCATGCAACAGTATTTATTGAGCACTATTACATATGCAACGTATTCTGTTAATAGAATAAAAGACAGTAGGTGGGAGATAAAAATTCATAAATGTAATAACTGAAGGAGAAAGGAATAAGGATCACAAGGGAGATATTTGTAAAAGTAATGGAGAAATTTGGAAGATGGTGTGATTCTATCTGGTCACAAGGTCCAACAGGACATTCAAGAATGGAGGACGGGAAATTCATTAAGTTGAACCTTGAGAGAGGGGTAGGGTTTAAAGAGTTCTAGAAGGGAAGAATATTTCAACTAGGATTGCCAACTTGAGCAAGGGAGTAGAAGTACAGAATATGTTACATAAGCATTGTCAGTGGCAAGAAGGGAGTTTCATAGGTGCATGATGGGTGGGAATGAAGAATAAGAAAAATAAAGTTATAGGTAGTAATGAGATGACAGAGAACATTAAAAGATAGGCTAAGGAGGGGTTTTGTGAGTATGCATATATGTATATGTGTGTGTCTTTAAGCCCTGGGGATTAAAGGGGTTTGGGGGAGGAAATAAACTATCAGCACAATAGTTCAGAAAGATGGATCTAGCAGCTAGAGTAAAATATATTAAGAAGGAAAGGCTGAAGATAGGGAAAATACAGTTCAAAGTCCATTATTATAGTCCTGCAAAAGGATATTAGGCCTAAATGCCAGTGATGAGAGTGAAAGGAAAGAGAGGGGATAGGATCCAAAGACATACAGACATAGAATCCATATGACTTGGCCACGAGAGTCATCTTCAGGATTTTTCTTCAAATGGGTCAATTAGTTGTGTAATAGAATCATGGAAAGAATGGGACACAGGACAGGGAGGTTTTAATGGAAGCTCAGGAAAGACTTCATGCATGGAGATGGTTACAAGTCAAGATATTGCAGTTGGTAGACCAAGAGCCGCTTTGAGACACAGGGCATTGGAGAGGTTGATAAAGAATGAATGGAAATTGAGACTTGAAATTAAGCTACTTGAATTCAAACTTTATATATTTTTAAGTGATTTCAGAATTCAGATGATCTTGTTCTCCTCTAAGATTACTAAACCTTTAGGATACTTTCCTGTGGAAGCAAATTATTGGTTCTACAGGTCAAAGGAAGTGACCCAGACTGAGTGAAGGTCAAATGGGAATAATCTAATTTTGATGGGGAATGTGTGGAGTAGGTATAAATCTAGGTCTTGGCACCTTCTTCTGATTAGATACCACAATGAATACATTCCAACTGTGTCCATTTAGTAATAAGTATTGCCAGTTGCAATCTATGCATTAATATACAATAATCAGTCTGATATGTTTGTACTTACTTTCTGACTCTATGTTCAGTTCCAACTTACCCTGTCTTAGAAGGTTAAGCATAACTTAGTCTATTTGTTGTTTACGTAGTACTTTTATGTCTTCTTCTACCCAGAAGTAATCACATTTGAAAGAAGAATAGGCTTTTGAAAAGCCCCCTCAAGCATTCAACTTTTTTATTTTATGATTTTGAAACTTAAAAGAAAAAAAGAAAGCATTAAATTGAGAACAAAGTTAAGACTATTACTTTGGCTTGTGAGAGGCATTGTTTTTTAGTAGCCCAAACCACTTCCAAGTAATGCTCATAAAATCCTCACAACATTATGCAGACTTGGATTTGTATCAGTTTTAGTGTTTCTGATGATCTATCTCTGCATAACAAACCATCCAAAAACTTAGTGGCCTAAAACAGCCATGTATTATCTTTCATTGTTCCATAGGTTGACTGAGCTTAGCTGGGAGGTTCTCACCTGGGGTCTCTCATATGGTTACAATCAGATTCAAAGTGGGGCTGGTCTCATCTGAAAGGTCACTGAGCTGACACCTCAAGTGGCTCATTCACATGGCTGGCAGTCGATGCTAGCTATAGGCTGGAAATTCAACTTGGGCTGAGCACTACACATGACCTCTCCGTATATTGGGCTTTCTCCAGCATGTGCTGAGCTCTAAGAGGGAGCATCTGAAGAACAAGTAAATACGTCAAGAATCCCAGACAGTAACTGCAAAACTTATGCCTTAGCCTCAAAAGACAAGCAGCATCAGTTCCACCATATTCCGTGTTCAAAAAAAACCTCATGAAGCCAACCCACATTCAGGTGGAAGAGGCTTTCAAGAGTATTAATACCTTGAAGCATGGCCTAAGATGGGGATGAACAGGTGAAGGAGAGAGAAAGATGCTCTAACCAAAAGACCGCAGGTACACAGAGGATATAGAAGTTTATTTCTCTCACACATAACAGTCCAAGGTGGGCACTCCAGCTGGGCACATGGCTCTGCCCCACACAGCCATGTTCAGGGACCAGGTCCCTTCCATTCTGTTTCTCTGCCATCACCTAGGGAGTAAGGTTACCTGCATGGTCACAGCTTGGCTGCAGGTTCATCAGTATTCTGGATCACAGAAAGAGGGGGATAAGAATGGACCCATTTCCTTAAGGAACTGGCCAGAAATGACACCAATGACAGTGATTGGTCTTTGCTTTCGTCTTTGTTTTACTTTATTTTGTTAAAGACTCAGTCAATTGACCACACCTAACTGCAAGGAAAGGTGGTAAATGCAATGTATTGAGAATTTATGTGCTTGGTTACAATTGTGTAAGCAATGGTTTTCATGAACAGTTAGCAGTCTCCCCAAAAACATGTTAATAAATTATTACAGAACAATGTGAGAAGTGTTACACTAGAAAAACATACGAAGTGCTATGAATGCGCAATGGGGAGTTACCAGCTTACCTTGACTGTTTAGAGATGGTTTTCACAGGAAGTAAAATCTGAACTGTTTCCAGAAGTAATGACTTGAGAGAGTCATTTTCTGCATTTTGTGCAGAAAAATAAGATCATATACCCAGGTACAGAATATAGAACAGTGTGACAGGTTCAGGGAATGGCAAAGATTTACTATGGCTGAGCACAAGAGCCAATGAGATGAGGAGTTCTAGCAAATGAGGTCCTCAAAATAGAGGGCTTTATGCTAAGGAGTAGCTTGGATTTTATCCTCTTAGGATATGGGGAGCCATCAGAAGTTCGTAAGTTTGGGACAGCATAGATTGATGGTGATGGTGTGAGGATATACTGGAGGAGAGGAGATTGAACAAGAGGAAACCAGTTAGGAGTAAATTCAGGGGTATGTGTGGAGAATGAAATCAAAGTGGTTATTATGGAGACGGAGGAGGAAGGGATAAATTGCTAGGCAACAGAGACCATCACTTCCTTGCTGCTTAGATAGGAGGGTTGAGAAAGAGAAATGAGTGCTTTCTACTTCTTTAAGGTGGAGGATTGGTGATGCCATTAACCAATTAACAAGTCCGAGAGGTGAAAAGTTTCCTAGGGAAAGATTTTTCCTTAATTTTTAGACATAAGGAATTTTGGGTATCTACCAGATATCTACACTTCTGACCTATTTTTGCTGGGTTTAACAGTAAGAGAAAGAACAGAGAGTGAGTCTAAGGACTGGCTTGACTCCAAATAAATGGCTTTATTTTTTTAATTACATGACCAGACATCGGGGAGAATGCTATGTCTTAGCAATATGGGGAACCATTTTGGTCTAGACTAGTCTGTGATAGTAAGACTTTTAATCATCACTCCTTTCACAGTGCTACTGCAAAGTACCCAGTGCTGTGGCTTTTGAAACAGTATTCATTCACTTACATTCAGCCACTCTGTACCCCCCATGTGCCAGATTCTGTACTAAGGGCTAAGGATACAACTCAAAAAGAACAAATACAATCTCTATTCTCAGAAGACTAAGGCCTGAAAAATGTAAGAGTTAGCCACTTCTGGTTGGGGAGGGTAGAATTACATGTAAGGGGAAAGGGTGGGGGGCACGTAAAATAGTTTTCCGGTTTCTAGGCAGAGATGCAAAGAGATACAAAGGCAAGAGATATATGGTACATTTGAAGACTGAAGAAAGTCCAGTGTTGCTGGAGAGTAGAGTAGTAAATAAAAAGTCATCAGGCTGAAAAGATAAGCAAGAGCCAGATTATGGAGAGCTTCCGCAACCTCATAAAAGAGCTTGGAAAGAAGGGTTCTAAAAAAGAGAATACAATATGAATCAATTTGCATTTTCAGTGAATATTCTAGCTGTGTGATGCGGACAATATATTAGAGATGACAAGACTAAAGCAAGACTAGTTAGTTTATGATGACCTGAGTGAGGCAGTGGAAATGGAAGAAATATTTTCATGTGAGAAGAGTCAGCAGGACCTGAGTTGATGGGTGATAGGATAGAAAGCATCAAGGTTGACGGCCAGGTTTTTGGTTTGGGTAATTGTATGGATGTTCTATCATCAACAGAGAAAATGAAGACAGGAGAGGAGCATGTCTGCTGTGGGAATGATAAGTTCAGCTTTGACACGCTGAGTTTGTGGTGTCTGTAAGACTTCCAAGTAGAAATGAACAATAAGCTATTAGATATATTGACCAAAGCTCAAAAGGAAGAGATTTACAAGTGATAGGGCTGACGAAGTCACCTCAGGAGAACACGTTCAGTGAAAAGCACAGCAAGATCCCTGAGGAGCTGCAAAGACGGAGGCACCAGAGAACTAAGGGAAAAATCAGAGAAATGAAAGCCAAGGGAAGAGAATGCTCTGGGTCAGAGGGATGGTCAACAGTGTCAAATGCTCCTAAAAGTCTAAAGGATAATAAAAAGGAAAAGTGTGATTCGTTATTTTGATCATTGCTAATCTACAAAAAAAAAAAAAAACAATTAAATTTGTGTTTATTTGATAAGCAGGAAAGTTGCACATATTTTTATATAAAATTGGCCATTTACATTTATCTTATAAATTACCAGATATTTTTTCTATTGAGTCTTTGTCATTTCCCTATTGATTTGTAGTTCTTTACAAATGATGGATAATAATCCTTGTTATATGTGATTTATTTTTACCCAGTTTGCCTTCTGTCTGTTCATTTTGCTTATGGAGTGGGTTTTGGTGTGTGTGTGTGTGTGTGTGTGTGTGTGTGTGTGTGTGTGTGTGTTTTGTTTTTATCCATACAGAAGTTTTTAATCCTTTTGGAGGCAAAAATGTCAATCATGTTTTTCTGTAGTGTCTGGTCTTATTGTTGTGCCTCAAGTCCGACTTCACAATTATACACAAATTCTCTTTCATTTTCTTTTAGTGCCTTTATGATTTTTTTAACCTTTAAATCGTAACATCTGGAAAGTTGTCTAGGATTACATAGTACGTGGCTGAATGTTGTGAAGGGCCCAGTTGTGGCTGATGATGATTTGTTTATAGGGGTAACAATCTGTTAGAGAGAAGCCAGTCATCTGGGTTCACCCAGCATTGGAGTTTTCCAGGCAACTGCATTAAATGGACAATGAGTCAGGGCAGTTTAGAAAAAATACATTGAAATGGACTGTGGACTATAAGCCATTAAGGAGACAAGTCAAAATAGAAAAAGGCTAGTAAGGAAAAAAGGAGAATCAATGGACTAGAAGCCCTGTAAGATATTTTTTGCAGTTGGAAAAAGGGATTATTTGAGTAAGATGGTTTAAAAAGATAGGAGGTTGTGGTCAAACTAGGGGAATATCTAAATTACTATTTCGAAGAATGCCGTAATGACCAGAGTTAAATATTAAGAATGGTTCGTCGAAGTGGAGTAGAAGAGGTCATTGAAGACCAAGAAATGGAGAGGTCAGAGTATTGGATAGGTTTTTCATGTCAGTGTTGGAGTCTCCCCTCTTGAGTGAAGTTGGGTGAGAGTAGCATGCAGAAAATCATCCTTTGAACATCAGGGTCTTGTCTCACCAACACCTTTGGCAGTCTTCATTTACCTTTGAGAGTCCTGAAGTTGCTAAAGAAAGAAAAACTCAGATTTGATTGAAAGTCAGTATCAAAGTCAGAATCATAACTATCTGTATTCATGTTTGGAGGTTTTTTGGTATGGAGAAGCAAGTGATAATGTATGTAAAGCACTTAGCTCAGTGCCTAACATATATTAGTACTCAATTTGTTACAGCAATTATAATGATATTAGAGGGAGATGATTTACATGTGTTTTAAAATTGGTGTTTGTTTGGTATTCCTTTCAGGTTTAAGGTCTGGAATTTCAGCAACCCTGATCTAGTGTAAAAAAGACTAAGTAGCTTCAGCATGAGCTTGTTTTCGGAATCCCAAGAGGGTTGGGAATGTATCTGCGAACCCTCTAGAGCTCCATATTCGAGCCCAGGGAATGTAAAAAGAGGCAAAGAAGGAAAAGAAGCAACTAGAGGGAAGTTTTTAGATTTTTAGATAGAAAAACAAATGTTGGTTAGTATTTATTCTTTGCTCTCACCTTCGCACCTTTGCTCTGACTCCTGAGCCGCACCCCGAGAGAGCAGAAGTAAATTCCAGGTGAGGCTCAAGAATCTGCCTGTTTAACAAGTACTCCTGGTTTGTCTGCAGTTCTTGTTTCAGTACATTTGTGGGAGATAGTGTGATGAAGAGGATAAAGGCTTTTGGGTATTTTATAAGTGTTTTAAATTTTATTTTCAATCTGGAAAATAGAGTGGAAATAAAATAATTGCACAAAGAATGCACACAAAGGGAAGAATTCAAGGGCAACTGTTGCGTAGGTCTGCTTTCCTTCTTTTCTTCACCCACTTAAAATACTCACTATTGATCTTGCCTTAATAAAAAATAAATAAACTCTTTGCTGCTGAAGTTTATATTCATTTTTATAAATTAAAACATACTAATAATAGCCTTACATATAACAAGGCTGCTCTGTAATCTGTTATAGCACCTTTCCATAGTGAAGCTCAAAATAAATTAGAAAACTTTTCAGTACTATTTAGTATATTTCTGGTGAGAAATATTATGAATATAAGATCTAAAATGATTTAAGTCAACGACAAAATAAATATTTCAAAGCCACAGAACCTGAGACTTACTTTGTTGTCCACTCACAATGAGGTAGTTCACAGAAATATAACTCTAGTTGCTATTTACACAATTTTTACTTTAGGTTTAGGTTAGAGAGTGTAGAAGTAATGATTTTCACTATGGCACTTAAGTATGTAGCAACATTGCAAGAAATATAAATGCTGCAAACTGGATTTGTTAAGGTAATGTAGTTAAATATTATGAGAATTCTAGCATCTACCCATTCTATAATCTGTGTTCATTTGTTTTCAAATTTTACCTTATGTGACTTTGTTGCTAAATAGGATCTGGGGGTTCCTTTTAATATAAATGAAACAAACCTCTGTGCTAGGCACTAAAAGAAGTTCCAAAAGGAAATAAAAGAACACCTATTCTATAAAGACGGGAGAATGATGAGGACTTTGGGACTAGATCTCCAAACACCTGGTTCAAATAAGAGTAATTCAGTCATACAAACTCATAGAGTCATTTTTGTTTAATTGCTGTCGCGTTCTTGCCTAAAAGGATACTAAGGGTAGTCAAGCCTATTTGTATATACAGATACAGCTGCATTTCACGGATTCATTTCTTCACTTAACAAATATTTACTGAGCATAGACTACATGCTTGGGACAGGAGATAAGTGGAGAGTGAGACAAATGAAGAAGGTAATGATGATGTTGATGATGATAATAACAGCTAACAGGTATTGAGTGTTCCCAATGTGCAAATATTTGTGTGAATTAATCCTCACAATAACTGTATGAGGCAGATTCTATTACTATTCCATTTTGCAGGTGAGGAAGGAAGTTTAGGGAGATCTCAGGTTTCTGTGCAACCAGAATTCACACACTACATATCTGAATACAAGAGCCAGATTTCTAACAAATAAACCATCAAATATCTATTCCTTTTTCTCATGGAGCATATATTCTTGCAATTCATTTACTTAACAAATATTTGTCATCTGTTATGTGCCAGGTGCCATCCTAGTCCCGAGGCACGGTGATGAAGAGACAATGGGATCATTGCTGTCATGGCTTGACTCTTCTAAATCCTCTAATAAGTGTTTAAAAAGGAAGAAAGTAGATACATCCTAACACAATAGACATAAATAATGAATTACATTTATAAGAATTACAAAGCTATTCAATATAATGCAGTATGTTAATAAATGCTGTACATTCGGGGCACCTGGGTGGCTCAGTCAGTTAAGCGTCTAACTTCAGCTCAGGTCATGATCTCGCAGTCTGTGAGTTCGAGCCCTGCGTCAGGCTCTGTGCTGACAGCTCAGAGCCTAGAGCCTGTTTCAGATTCTGTGTCTCCGTCTCTCTCTGACCCTCCCCCGTTCATGCTCTGTCTCTGTCTGTCTCAAAAATACATAAACATTAAAAAAAATTTTTTTTAATGCTGTACATTCATACATTCAGTAAGGGCAATGTTATTTTCATACTTTAATACTTCATTTTAAGCCTGCTTATCTTACTTAAAAAAGAAAAAAAAACTCTGTTTAATCAAAACTGATTCAAGAGATGTTCCTTTCAGTTACTAAAAGGGGAAATTTTTTATCTAAAAATACAAATGTTTCATGAGGTGAGAAGTCACTAAGTTCACTTGAGGTTAAATTTTATCCAAATTTCAGAATAATTTATAATTGCAATACCAAATATTACTGTACAACATTCATTTTTTCAATGGGCAAGACCAAATGAATTGTGAAGAATGTTTGTAAAAAAAGTTCCAATATAGTCCAAAACTAAAAACTGGTAATTAGTTTGTAGTTGTTTCTAATTTATTAGTTACAATTGATGACCTTTTAAAATACTTGTTACTGGAGCACACTTCTTATTTAAAATGACTTCATTGGGGTAGAAATATTTTTTGGAAATAGAACTCTTCCTTCTAAAGCTATTTAAGAGTATTTAACTTAAGAAAGTTAAGAAACTTAAGAAAACTAAGAAAGTAAGACTAGGGGCACCTGGGTGGCTCAGTTGGTTAAGCATCCAAGTCTTGATTTCGGCAAAGGTCATAATCTTACAGTTCCCGGGATCCAGAGCTCTGCGCTAACAGTGTGGAGCCTGCTTGGGATCCTCCCTCTCTCTTTCTCTCTGCCCTTCCCCCCCACCAAAAAAATAAATAAATAAGAAAGACTAGTGTTGTAATATTAGGCAGGAATTTAATATTTAATAAATATTTCAATTATATCATACATTTAGGATATGTCAACAAAGTTGAAAACTCTTGCCTGAGCAGTCATGAGTTGACATTTGGAAAACGTGGTTAATATTTGTGTAAAACACTATATATGTAGTTTGTAAATGAACATTCAAGCCCCGGGTTTATTTTCAGGTCCTTCTCTTACTTATTACTACTTTTAATAATCCCACCATTACCATCATTTTAAATGCTATTAGGTACAAGAGAATGTGCTAAAATCTGGCATGCAAAGCCTATACCTGGCCTCAATGAGCTTACCCAATGTAGCCAAAACAGGCATAGAATATACACATAAATGATAAATATAAATAAAAAGAGAAGACAATGACAGTTTTATATAAAGCAATTCCAATAACAAGGTCAGAGGTGGCATACTTTCTTCACTGATGGAGACAACAGAGCCTGAACTGGATTTTGTCAGAGAAGTTGTTGGTAATTTTGTGAAGAGGAAAAGGCATTCTAGGCAAAGGAAAGTGGTGGGATCCAAGACAGAAAGAGCTTGGTAAATTCCGTGATATTTTGCCTGGAGTTTGTTCAAAGAAATTGTGAGAGAATAAGTCGAAGCGGAATGTACAAGCGGCATCTAGAAGATCTGAAGAGTTTGAACTTAAATTTATAGGCCACAAAGAGTCACTGCAAGTTTTTGAACAGGGAAATATGACGAAAGCAGCATTTTAGGAGGATTAACTAGCCAGTGCACATGTAAGATGGGTTGGTGGAGAAAACCAGTTAAGAGGACATCACCAGAATCCAGGGGCAGTGTTACCCAAACTTTGCTTCTTGGAATACTAATTTTGAGATATAGAGATAGTAATAAAAGCCTCTGTTGGAGGGATTTTTTTCTTAATGAAATAAAGGAAACATTGCATATTAAATTTCCCTCTTAGAATTACAATGGCCATTAATACATTAAAGGCCTATAAAAAAGAAAGCCATAATTTCACAAACTTTTTTGCACATAAAAGGCTTGTTATCTAGGGGCGCCTGAATGGCTCAGTTAGTTAAGCATCCGACTTCCGCACAGGTCATGATCTCATGGTCTGTGAGTTCCAGCCCCGCGTCGGGCTCTGTGCTGACAGCTCAGATTCTGGAGCCTGCTTCGGATTCTGTGTCTCCCTCTCTCTTTGCGCCTCCCTTGTGCGCGCTCTCTCCCTCTTTCTCTCTCTCTCTCAAAATTAAATATTTAAAAAAATTTTTAGAGGCTTGTTATCTATTCATAAACATATCACTGTCTTCCACTGAAATCACTTTCAATATTTAGAAATTTTGGTCTTATCAAATACCTACTTTTTAAGAAGTCCACCTAAGAAATAAGAGTTGAGGGAAAAAATGAAATTTAGCTATTTTTTTAGAATGGAACTTTGACATCAGTTATTCCAGACCCTGTCTTTAATCTTGGCAATCAGAAACTAAAGTTCACCTTTGATTTTGATGCCTTTCTAGTCAAATCAAGTATTCCCTTAGTGATATTTGTGTGCCACTCCTCTCTCCCTGCATAAGTCATAAGATGTCAAAGAATAAGATTAACCTGTGTCTTATCATCTTTGTAATCTCTACATCTGACTCATAGTAGGTGGTGGAAAAATACCTGTTGACAGTTGAAAGTGATGAGAAAGCCAGAGAGTAGGTGATTTGCCTGTGGTCACACAAGTGGTAGCTGGATACATTGAAAATAATGAATTTCAAGAATTATAAAATGTTAGCTGTAAGGAGTAGGAAAGAAACTTGGAAATGAGAGACCTAGTAGATCTCAAATAAAACTCTAATGCTAACTAGCAGTATGATCTTGATCAAGTCACTTAACCTCTCTGGGCCTCTATTTCCTCGTCGAAGATCCAGCTCCAAAATATTGAGAGATCTCCATTTTTTAATACTGTAAATAGCCAAAAATTAACTGGATGTTGTGATTTCTTCTACAGTGGAAATATATTCTTATGAGGGACCATGTTTAAATGCAGAAGACCTTTTAAGTATTTACTTCTTTATATTTATACTTCTGTAATATTCCTGAATTCATAACTTTCTGTTTTCTTATTTTCCTCTTCTTTCAAACTTTACCAAAGATCATGGAATCTCTAAAAGTGTACCAGTGTGTGTGCTTATGTAATATTAGGACTGAAAATTTTAAATCTTAAAATGTGAAAGCTCCAGTTGTCAGAAGATCATAAAGTCTCTACTTTTAAGGACTGTTAAAAATCACCTTCTGTGAGATCTCAGCTTTGGGATTTTTTCTGACATTTCAAGACTTAAATTTGAAAGTGTAGAATCTCTATAAATACAACATTACCACAAGCCCAAAAAAGTCAAGAAATGCAAAAGGTTAGATTCTTACTAACTCCTCTCCCACATTATGCTCTAAATTGAGTTATGCATCTTAGAGTTAAATACGTAATCAGGAATACTTGATGTGAAATACAATTTAAATTATGACATATTAAGCTTTTCTCTTTGAATTTGGGGGAATAAAATTGTATATGTAAATCATACAATATCACATTTTTTGTATGTGCCCTTAAGGCTTTTTTATGTTTTCTTCACATAGTCCCCTCATTTACAACTTTATCTTGCTGTGGACTAACCATATGGGAAATCCACTATTTTAAACTTATGCTATTTTTGTGGTGTTACTGCATAAGAAAATGCCTTTAGAGTAGAAAAATTATATTTTTTTACCAGATTATATAAATAAAAATTAATTTTTTTCTAGTGGTCATTTTTTGGTTCAATTCAAAGTATATAATTTTTAAGCCCTAAAAATCTCTAGTAAGTCCCCGTTGCCATGGCCAAGTGAAATGGAAGATAATAAAGGAGAAGTGTCATGAGACCTGGCCATTTTCAACGTGTTGAAGATTTAAAATTATGTGTAATTTACATGAGACATATAAATGAAAGGATAGACTTCACTACGATTTTTTTTTTTTTTGCTTTAAAAATAGGGTATTTCTCTCTTGCAGCAGCATCTCACATCTCATACATATGTGCATATTTAGTTTTCTGTGTAGCTTTCGGTCCCAAGAACACTAATTATAATTTTAAATTATCAATAAGATATAGGCTTAAAGTACAGTAGATGTTAAATTTCATATATCTTATAAGATTCCCTATGTAAAAGCAACTACTTTTTGCCTTTATTTTCATTTTTAAAATATTCTTGTGAACTTTCAGTCACTTATATTTTGCCTTTTAAAAGTTAAGAACACTCTGAATTTGTGGCATGTAAATACTATATTGCTTTTATGGCTAGAAAGATATTACTGATGATAATTCATCTGTGCAGCAGGGATACAAGTAAAAAACCAACACATGGCCCTCAGTTCACATTAGACCACCTAAAAGTGTTTCTTTGAAGCGTCTGTTGGAAATATTTACAAAATGGTTTACCATTGATTTGTTGATATGCCTGTTACTATTGTTTACCAAAGAGCCTTGATTACAGTGCACTTAGGTTTTTGCTGGTTTGTTTGTTGTCTTTGAAGCAGTTCTGCCCACCGTGATTATGGTTGCCCCAAAGTGTGCCAAACGGTAGTTCCCTAGAAGTCCTGCTATTGTCCCCTGAAACCTCCATCCTCATTTTTATATTTTTCTTCTTTTCAAAGGTTAACTGCATTCTGCAATTTTGTTGTCTTTCTTAAATATGAAAACACCATCAAACCCAGACAATCATGTTGAACCTTCTCAGGAACTAAAATGTTATTTCTATAGCAGGTTCAGTTGTGGGAACCATATACAAAAGTTAACACTTCGCTGTAAAATGTCATTGTCTGGGGTTTGGGGCCATATTAGAGCCACCTATAGCAGCCAGCTTCCCAAAGAATATTCTGCTCTTTTGGCATAATGGGATTATTTTTGGAAATGTCTCTCTTGGCCCAAGACGTGCTACCATCTCAAATAATATTTGGGCCCTTTAAGCATCTTCAATGTGCTTTGCAATCATTTTCATCCATTATGCACGCAGTTGTTTCATCGTTATTCTCTGATACACATTGACATTCGGCTACACAGTAGGTAAGAGGTAGAGGTAGGACTGAAAACCCCAGGACAGGGAACAAGGCCCAGTTTGGTCTCTTCTTGGCTAAATTCCATTTTGGACAGCTCTTTGTTTTTCTTTGATGTGTGGTGTTTAATTGCTTATCTCTAAACATAAGGCTCAATTGGTGGGAGCTTGTGTGAGGAGAGCCATTTGCCCTTTCCTGAATTAAAAAACTGAACATCATTAACAGTTTATTTTCCACAGAGAACCATGCTGTAAGCATGTACCAAAAAAATGTTATTTCTGACTGCCCAGTTTTGCCCAGGCTAGTCCCTGATTTATGTCATGACCTCACAATAGCCTCTCGTGCCGCCTGGCCACAAAGCTTGATTATTTTGTAATTTGATCTTCGTGGGGATTCCAGCCGTGCTTCCCCGCTTGCTCGTGGGCAGCAGAATGTGGCAGCATGCCTGCTCACTTGCCTGAACTGCTATGATCAGATTACGCCTTCTCAGCGTTTCTTGCATTGGCTGCCTGTGAAGTTCAGAGAAGCCTAGAGTGGAGATAGAATAGGAACTATTAAAGAGCTCATGGCATCTTGGTAGCACATGTGTCTACTGTTAACAGAATCAGAGAGTCACTCCACGCTGAGTATCTCTATTTGTAAAAATTTTTTAAGTGAACTTTTTTGTGCTGTGCAATTTCCAAAAACCATTCTTCCAACTTTAATGTTATTTTTAGAGCTTTCAGTTGGGTTTTAGCTTTCAGCTTTTAGAAATTTCCATAACATGTTAAAGATCTTCGTAAAAGGCAGAAAAAATCTTTTTGTTATTTGTTGTTAACAACAAATCATGATAGGACATCGTAATTAGCAAAGCACTCTTCTCTCTGTATTATTCTTTCATCCAAATATTTATAGAATGATGGTATTTGTCAACATCTTTATGAGATAGCGTGACTGCATCCTGTTGAGGTTATAGGAGAACAGAGTGTACAACCTGGCACTGTAACATGACATGGAAAATTCAGACCTGATTCTCCTTCCATTTTTAATCAAGCACCAAGGATGTGCAGTCTCTCCCCGATGCACCGAGATGCAGTGGTGATCTAGATACTTAGTCCCTGCCCTCCTGAGCTTACGATTTCATCTTGGAAATAAAAGCTCAGATGTAGTAGACACATTTGGATGCTTTTCAAAATTATATCGGAATAATTTTAAATTTTGTAAAATGTGAAGCAAGCACAGAAACTGAGAGTTGGAAAGGACATTGGAGTTCATTTGTTAGAGCCTCCTTCCTCACGCAGTGCGGATTCCTCTCCATGGTATTTGCTCATAGGAGTGAACAAAATGTGCAATTCATGTTTCATTGTTCAGAAATGAAGAAGTCGTGATTATAGGTTAAGATATAATCTAAACTCCACTCAAAGCTCGATTAAAACAGTTTTGTTTTCTGACACTATCATTCATACGTTCAGTGGACCAGCAAGAAAGCTTGGAAAATGAAGCATAAACAATGTGATGCCAGTTTGCTTTAAAATCCCTAATATATGTTTTGTAAACAAAGCTTATAAAACTTAGGACTCTACTAATTAAATAACAAGAAAGATTTTATGAATACATGAAAAGCTAGAATCTGAAATGCCTTCAGGGGAACAGGTGCTGTAATGACATCACTGTGTGTCACACAGCTTTTTTTTTTTTTTTTTTTTGATACTTACATTTGGTCATAATGGAAAGAAATTGATTCCAAATGTGTTTTCTTGACCTCCTTCTCCATTCATGTTAGTGCCTAACCTTAAATGATGTTTCTACAATCTCGGTTGTATTTACAGTAATTATATGCATAATGTAGCATATTATTGTCCGGACTTCCTGTTTAATCAGTACAGAGCTTCTCACAAGTGCAGCTGAAAAGGGCAAACAAAATTAAAGCTTTATATACCAAAACAAGTTTGATTTGCTAAGCTCCCAGCATTCCAAAGTACACAAATTTGTTCCACTAAGTTTTCCGATGGCTTGCAGATGGGCAATGATTAATCAGAGAGCTAACTGTGAAGTAGTTTGCAATTAAACTGGAAAGCTCTGAAGCATGCTAATTGAATCAGAAAATTAGAGACACTGAACAGTAATTGGCTATTTCTCATGCAGCAGGTGCCAGGCCACTCATCTGTGGAACAAGGTATTTAAGGCACATTAGCACTAGTAAAAATACTTCTTGATATGGAACAGTTAGATTTTCTGCTCATTTTCACCATGGATGTCAAAACATACAGCTGTGCTATCTGGTACTCGCAATTCATGTTTGAAGAATTTAAGTTAGGTAAACATATGGGAGAGGAGTGCTGGGCAACCTCTAAGTGCACAGGAAACAGTTTAGAAGTGAAACCTAAAATGAGGGGCTGAGGTTTTGTTTTTTCAACTCAATCACTTTTGCTCTCTTATGGTACAAATTTAGAAGTTGAATTTTCTGTTTAGTGTTAGTTTAAAGCAACAACAGTATAAATCTAGTACTGCTGTGAGCTTACTAGATACATAAAGCCGATTCATATCATGTCTCAGCATGAGTTTATATCTTCTAATTAGTACCACCATTTTATAGAGTGAGCACATGCTATGAAAGTTTGTTTGCCGTGCCAACAGGGACTGGGACATGTAGTTTTTCTTCAGTGGAACGATCTGCCGTAGGATCGTGAACAACTGTAACCTAACCAGTGGGTAACCAGGCAAGAATGGGATTTAATAAGTTCGGTTGTAGAGATTTTTTTAATAGTAATCATTTTCATATTATCAAGGATGGGGCATATGACTTCTGTTTCCCTTTGCTTTAATTAGAGTTTAGTGTTATTATTAAAAGTGAAAAATATAAAGGAAAATAAAAATAGACTAATTTATACTGTGTTGGGAAGCAGAATAGTACAATATTCACATGCTAATCATATTACTTAGCAGATGACTGCAGAAAATAGTGAGTTTGAACCAAGAGACATAAATTATAAATTGCAAATAGTGCATAGGGGATATGTTATAACTGTGTCTCATTTAAATTGAGACAGGGAGTTTTCTCTGCACAAATAATGTTCCTTCATTAAGTTTTAAAGTCTGTTTCATAATGTTTTGTTAAGAACATTTGGCAACATGTTACCAAAAAAAGGTTTTTAAGCGGAATACATAGGTTTTTTAAAAGTACAACACACTACATACAAACATACGTTCTATGTCTTTAAGTTACAATTTTTTTTTTTTTTAAGTTAAAGCAAAAGCTCCTCTTTGGTAGGCCTCCTTCCCCACCCCCAATAAGCCATGTACATTTTACATTCTTCAGTTGGAAAGCAGTTCTGAAACATTTACATGATCAATGTCTTTTGCTTGAGGGATAAAGTTTGCTCTTCCATGGACAAGTGAGAACATATTGATCATTTTATTCTATTTGCTATTTCTAAATTCAATATACCTCTTGAGTCGATAAGCGAGATCGAGAGCATATTCTTTTTTGTGTGTGCCTGGTTGTAGCTTGTTCTCAAGATCCAAGATACATTTTTGATTAATCACGAATGCTCTGAGGTCATGGAGAGCAAATGTGTTTGTGGAGTGTCAGCTGATGCTGTCAGATAAATGTCTTAAGCTTAGCCAGGGTTCATGCCCCAGCTTTAGGCTGTGCCAAATGTCTCCCCTTGTTGAGGCAGATAACAGCTACACTGGAGGCGACTGAGCTGTTTGTTCACTGAAAGGGCTGACCTTGCCATATGGGGCTACAATCAGGTGGAAGAAAGAGTGTAGATGTTTTAATTGAAACTTTACAAATTTAAACTTTTCATTTGATCAGAAGATCTTGGTATCCACTAATTTACATTCTAGCCCTTAAATCTTGTCTGATTATAACTACGTTTCTTCAGTATTTCCGATTAGTTTCCCTAGGATGAATAATTTCTCCAATATTGTTCTTAGTGTATTCTGTGACTATTTTGGCATTATCAGTGTATTATTAAAATACTGCAAAAGCATGAAAATGCTTATTAGGATAAAAGGATATATTTTTCCTTGGCTATATGTAGTAGAAATTATTCTTGCTCTGTAGTGTTGTTTTTTTTTTTCTTTTTTTTCCAATCTACAACATAAAAATATGGTCTGGGCAAAGGGAGGTCACTTGTGTTAATGACCCTTGTCCATGTACCCTCTTATCTTCAGAGGACTCATTTAATCACATTTACCCCCACTTACAGTAATTTGTCTTCTTTTACTAGACAGAGTCTATAAATAGGAAATAATGACAAACCTAAACTAACACCTGGAGAATGCTTTGTACTGAGGCTTTCTCTGTTTGAGACTAAAGGCAATCAGATTGATCATATGGTGATGCATAAATAAATGAACTCTCTGTGGGCTGTTAGTGGGCATTTGCTGCAAAATACCTTTAAAAAAAAAAGAAGTGCCTTTCTTCCATCTTACCCAGTCTGTTTTTTTCTCCAAAGAAGCTGGTCTACTTTTCTTTCCTCTCAATAAGTTCATACTGCCATGGGTAAATCATCAGTGCTAATTAGACAAAATAATGCTGTTTAAAAAAGAGAGAGATAGAAATAACACATCTGTCATGAACTCCCACCAGATCTCTTGGAAATGAGACATTTTAAATATTTTATGCTGAACACAAAATATCTTGGGGAAATGGTTTTATAATCTGTATCCCAAAACAAAACCATCAGTGTCAGAGACTAGTGCTACTTAAAAACATCCCATTTTAAATTATTTTCTTTAAAATTCCCTCACACTTGAAATGTGATTCCTACTGGCTGTGTATACCCAGATGGTAAAGTAGAACAACTTAATGGAACTAGAAGAAAATGAAAGATACTCTTTTAATTTTGGAAACCTTCTCTTTATCGGATAATACTAGAAAAGTATTACATTTCAGTATCTGGAGACAAATACGTTTCATGTGTATTGATATTAGTGAACAAAATGAATTTTGATTTGATTTGGTTTGGTTTCTGCAGTGGCTAAAATGACAGATAGACTGAGTAGAAATGAAAAAGACTGAGGATAACTTCTATAGTCACACATTAAGCTTCTGGTAATGTGATTAAAAGAGTCAAATCAGATTGTGATTTTCTAGAGTTTTCTTAATTGTTTAAAGATTAATAACAGCTACCGCCCGGATCATACTTGCAATTCCTAGTTTAGGCATAAATAAGGAGATTTTTAAATTCTCTTTTCTTCAAATTTAAGTGCAGTTTAATTCTGCACTAAATTTTGTGGTCATTATGTTTTTTAAAGTATTCCTTACCCATTATCCTTGCTTTTTCTTCTTTTCCTCATTATCTTAAGAAATGCTTTACATGCACTAGAATATCACTGATGCATACAACAATGTTTTTGTCGCTCCTTTTTCTGAAACCACTGCCTAAAAATGCAGTTAACCCTTTGTTGGTTCATATTGCTCTAGTCGCATCATTTTAAAAATAGTCAACGTTGTCATGCCCAAGCCCGATCCAGGAAGGGACGTGGAATGGTTTGGTTTTTCATATATAAATAGATTGTGTTATTTAGAAGACCAACAATTGATAATGACATAATAAAATATTTATTTCAGATTTAGAGGTAATTCTCATTATGACTTAGACCCATCTGTGGAATAGTAAAATAAACTGATTCTGAGCAAGACTCACTTGGCTCTTTCTCAAAATTGCTGTCTCTATAGCCATTGTTTGCTACTGTGCCTATGTACTTACCAGATCTTTCCATTGAAATAATGAGCTTATTATATCTCTAACATTTATTTTTTTAATAATTTTTTTTAACATTTATTTATTTCTGAGAGACAGAGAACAAGCAGGGGAGGGACAGAGAGAGAGGGAAACACAGAATCTGAAGAGCTCCAGGCTCTAAGCTGTTCAGCACAGAGCCAACGCGGGGCTTGAACCCACGAACCGTGAGATCATGACCTGAGGCGAAGTCAGTTGCTTAACCGACTGAACCACCCAGGCACCCCTATCTCTAACATTTCTATTTTTCTTCATACTACCTCATACCTTGATTCTTTTCCAAGCTAGTTCTTCTCTTTCCTCTCATTTAAAATTACAGTTTAAATGATCACTTATTTCAGCTACCAACCGGTAAGTCTGAAAATTTAAAAAGAGTTCATACATATTAAAAAGGTGTTTTTCCTCAGCTTTAGTCTCTTCTTCTGTATAGGCTTGTTTGAAAAATTGCAAAGTCACCTCAAAACTTATGGAAAGAAACACCTGCTGTTTCCAAAAATTGTTTCTGTAAACGAAAATTTGCTTTACTTTTTAATACTATATAAAGTCTGATTGTATTTTCAGTTTCTGATTAGTTACAAATCCTACTTTTTATTAATCATATTCAAGGATGGTTTCCATTACACAAATGTTTTGGGGTTTTTTTTTAATGTTTGTTTATTTTGAAAGAGAAAGAGAGCATGAGCAGGGGAGGGACAGAGAGGGAGGGAGAGAGAGAGAGAGAGATTGAGAGAGAGAGAGAGAGAGAGAGAGAGAATCCCAAGCAGGTTCTATGCTCACTATGAGATCATGACCTGAGCCAAAATCACGAGTCGTATGCTTAACCGACTGAGCCACCCAGAAGCCCCTATACATAAAGGTTTTTATGGAGATGAGTCCTTTTAAGGAGAGGAGCTCTTATTATTTGCCATTCAGAACAGTTTCTCAATTAACATTGTAATTCTCCTTTAGTTTACTTTATCATCCAAAATTACTTTTTTGCATTTGAATTTTTATCTTTATTCTTTACTTAACAAAACACTAATGCTAGGGTTTCTATTTCTCTATTATGATTCTTTATATTCTGTGCTTTTTAGTTGAATACAAAACTAATAGTAAAATCATTATTGACAATTATTACCCAGTAACAATTGACATAACAGTAATAATGACAGTCCATATTTATTTCCTTAGACTCATTTGGCTTCTTCAAGATTCTGGAGGGTTTGAAATTACTAATGTCCTGTCAGATAAAATCTATGCAAAATGCCTTGTTTTAAGGGTTTATAATGCTTCCCATACTAACGAGTAAAACAATTCATCATTTTCAAATGTATAATCAGTGTCAGCATTTTGTGTATCACAATGAAAGTCTTCAAGCAGTGGCATTCCGGATGTTCCTGTGAGGAGCCAAAAGAAAATCACTTTCCTCTTGTAAAGGACTTTTACAAAACGCCAAGGAAGAAAAAAAAAATAGTACAGTTTTTAGTACAGTTATTTTATTTTATTTTTTTAAATTTTATTTAATGTTTATTTATTTCTGAGAGAGAGAGAGATAGAGCATGAACGGGGGAGGGTCAGAGAGAGAGGGAGACACAGAATCTGAAGCAGGCTCCAGGCTCTGAGCTGTCAGCACAGAGCCCGACTTGGGGCCTGAACTCACAGACCGTGAGATCATGACCTGAGCCGAAGTCGGACGCTTAACTGACTGAGCCACCCAGGCGCCCCTAGTATAGTTATTTTAAATAGTACAACTGTAAATGAAAGTAATGTGGAACTTCTCAGCATTGTGAAGTGTATAATCATAATTTCATTCTTATATATAAACAGAAGACTATAGTCCTTGAGGAAGTCTGTCCCTTGCTAAACTCATAATTTTTACACATGTAGAAATGTATGTAAGACATCTTATGTTTATAATTTTGTATCACTCATTATACATAACTAATTACAACAAATAAAGAATGAAATGGTACTTTAAGTTATTCCTGTGTGGATACTCATTTTGTGGGGTTCAAAATCATCTGTTTTTTTCCCTATACTTAATGACACTAAGGGCATTTCTAAGTACAACTAACAGACATGGTGTGTGGCCCTGAATTATGCTAAGTACATTTCCTTGACCCTCAGGAAATTCGTGTAAATGTATCGTGATGTAAATTTATCAGCCTTGAAACCCACAAATTTACTCTACACAGACCACGGGAACAGAAAGGAACAGAAAAGAAGGCGAGTGTTCCTGAAGCATGTAGAACAAGGAGGGGATAAAAGCAAGGACCATTTGTTCAGGAACTTGTAGACCTGGAGTCTGAATTTCTTTCTTATTCAAAGTATAGCAGAATGCCATCCAAGGTTCTCGAGTTGGAGAGCGATAGGATCTAACTTATAGAGGGAAAATGGATTGGTAGGGGAGGAAGAATGTAAGCAGCTGATTACTTAGGAAGCTATTGCGGTAGCCTAGGCAGGAGATTATGGTAGCTTGAATGATGGTAGTAGTAGAGATAGGAAGACGTCTCCAGCACGTCTTAATCCTTTAGATATGGGAAGTGAAGCGATAGAAAGGATGAAGGATGATTCCTAGATTTTTGGCTTGAACATCTGGGCAGTGTCATTTACTGAGAGTAGGAAGTTCTAGGAGAGGAATAAGTTTGGGAAGGAAAATTGCAAGTAAAATTTTGGCATTTAACCATGCTCTGTTTTTATCTTTAAACACTTATTTAAGGAAGTATTCTAGAAGTCAGAGAGAGGTTTCATGACAGGAAAGAAAAACAGCAAATGCTTGTGACTTTAAAATTTTTCTTTCACCAGCACATGAGATTCATAATATGAACTAGAAGCTATTTGACTAGAATGTAAGGATCTATAAAACTCATCACTGACTAACATAGGTTGCTGTATACCCTCAAACTTAGCTGCTTCTAAACAATGCAGATTTCATGTGATGGGTGGAGATCCACTGTTGGCCACTGTGATGGGCACTTTTTCAATAGCCCCAACATAAACATGTAACTCCAAAACCAAGTTCTCTTTCCCTTGACTTCCCTATTAAGGGATTGTAATGACATTTTATTAAGAACATACAGTTTAGGAGCACCTGGGTGGCTGAGTCGGTTGAGCATCCAACTTTTGATCTCAGCTCAGGTCATGATTCCAGGGTTGTGGGATCGAGCCCCACATCAGGCTTTGCACTGAGCATGAGGCCTGCTTAAGATCCTCTCTCTCTCTCCCATTGCCCCTCTCTCCCACTTGTGCACACTCTCTTTCTCTCTCTCTAATGAATGGATGGATAGATAGATAGATAGATAGATAGATAGATAGATAGATAGATAGAATTCACAGCTTAATGTTGCCTGACAAATGTAGAAAGCCTGTTTCATACCTTCTTTTCCCAGTGTCTAAGTAACCCTTTGCAAAAAGTTTTTTTTTTTTTTTTTTTCTACTCACCCCATTCAGACTTTAAAAAAAGAGCCTCTCATACGATTTGGCAGTCAATATGAAGAAGAGATGTTCCCGGGTTCTAACTAGTTCTTCCCATTTCCACAACTGTCATTTCACCACTTTAATATTATGGTACAGTTGTCCAGAAACCATATCATCCTTCACTTAGGAGTTTTATCACCTTTTGATAGGTAACTTTTGTGTGTGCTTGGTATTTTGTTCATGTGTTCACATTCTAAGCAGCAAGGTTATTTGCTTTGAGGGAGTCGATTTTAGTTTCATTGTTTACATTCGTAGCACAGCAATAATAAGGAAAACCAGAATGGGAAAGGACAAATTTGGTGCTTTACTTCAAACATGCAAATTAGGATGACTTTTAAAGTTACAGTCCCATCAAGTTAATTTAGATACTTCAGAAAGTACTGATGTTATCCAAAATCATTATTGAAATATTTGAGGATCACAAATTTCTCTGCAATTATCAGCTCACTTTTGCGAACATCAAATTATAGACCAATCCAGTTTCCCCCATGGCAGATCGACAGACCTGGTAGATTGAGTAGATGCTATGTCTGCTTTATATATTGACCCTAGTAAAGCTAACCATTGTCTCTTTCATCATCTGACAATCAATAAGGAGAGAACAAGATGAATGATAAGACAAGGAGAGAAGACTTTGATAAGAAGCTGGTCTTACCAAATGTAATGATACTGAAGAACAAAATACATAATGAGATGCATTTGGGGGATATTCCTAGGCTTGTACACATGCTGTCTCTTGTTACTAAACCTAAAACAACAACAACAACAACAAACTATTAAATAGCACCTTAAATGCACTGAATTAAGTTGATTCAAATTTACACTTTCTTTTCTGTCCGGCTTTGTTTTGTACTTTGGAAAGTTCCTGATTTCTTCCCCCATGTTGCTTTTGAAAAGTTTCTGCCAGCCAGCATCCTATTCTTGTTCTCTTGTCATCTTTATATGTGGGGAGATGTATTTGCTTTGCATTTACAGATCATAGTCCTTTATGCCTTACAAATAAAAGAACATCAAGTCAACACAATATTTTTGTATCACTTTTTAAATTAGGGTAACTTTTTCATAACAAAAAAAAGCAAAAATAAACCTACTTGTGAAAAAACATTAATAGAAAGAGAAATTTAGTAATTGAGGTTATTCCCCAAAGGCTTCATAAAATTGAGGAAACAATCATGACCATTCTGATTTAGTCTTTCTTTGCTCCTCCTTTATCATCCAAACTTTATGTCTTTGAGGTCACTAAATGTGACATTTCAGGCTGTCATGTCTAGTGGTCATGAAATATACCTTTAAGTATGCCAGAACTATTTTATGAATTTACCTGTGACTTGGCTTAATATAGGAATAACTATCACTAGGTAAATTGTGGCTTTACTTTGAAAAATATATCCTGAAGAGTCCTCAACAGTAGGCATCTCTCAAGAGATTTTTGTTTTTGTTTTTTATGTAATAATTTTATCAGCCTCTCCCTGTGTCTCCTACCCCATAGCCCCTGGCAACTCAACCACTTTTTTTCTTTCTTTCTTTTTTTTTTTCTTTTTTCCTTTTTTTTTTTAAGATTCCAAATATAAGTGACACCATGCAGTATTTATCTTTCTCTAACTAGCTTATTTGACTTAGCATAATACCCTCCAGGTTCATCCATTTTGTCACAAATAACATGATTTTCTTCTTTTTCAGGGCCAAATATTATTATATTGTATATATATATATATATATATATATATATATATATATATATATATATATGTGACCACATTTTCTTGATGTAAATTTATCTGTTTGTGGACACTTACGTTGTTTCTATGCCTTGGCTATTGTGAATAATGTTGCAATGAACATGGGAGTACAGATAAGTTTTCAAGATAATGGTTTCCAGTCTTCCTACCACCATTTGTTGAAGAGACTATCCTTTCTCCACTGTATATTCATGGCTCCTTTGTCAAAAATTAGTTGACATATTGTATGAGCTTATGTGTGGACTTTCTGTTCTGTTCCATTGATCTATGTGTCTTTTTTTAATGCCAGTACCATACTGTTTATAGGTTTATACAATAGGTTTATAATAAACCTATACAATAGGTTTATACAATAGGTTTATAATATACTTTGAAATCAGAAAATGGATGCCTCCAGCTTTCTTCTTTTTCAAGTTTGCTTGGGCTATTCAGTCTTTTTGGTTCCATACAAAATTTAGGATTGTTTCTTCTATTTCTGTGAAAAATGCCATTGAAATTTTTTTAATGTTTATTTGTTTATTTTGTAAGAGAGATGGGGTGGTGGGGTGGAAGGAAGGGGGCAGAAAGAGAGGGAGACAGAGAATGAGACAGAATCCCAAGCAAGCTCTACACTGTCAGCACAGAGCCTGATGCAGGGCTCAAACTCATGAATTGTGAGATCATGACCTGAGCTGAAATCAAGAGTCCTACACTTAACCAACTAAGCCACCCAGGCACACCATGCCATTGAAATTTTGATAGGGATTGTATTAAATTTGTAGATTGCTTTGAGTAGTATGGACATTTTTACAATAGAAATTTTTCTAATTCGTGAACACAGTATTTTTTTTTTCATTTATTTGTGTCGTCTTTTCTTTCATCAGTGTCTCACAGTTTTTACTGTATAGATCCTGGTTAAATTTATTCCTAAGTATTTTATTCCTTTTGATGCTATTGTAAATGAGGTTATATATTTTTTAATTTCTCTTTCTGATAGTATGTTGTTAGTGTGTAGAAACACAACTGATTTTTATATATTGATGTTGTATCCTGCAACTGTACTGAATTTAGTATTTAGTTCATTGTTTTGTTTGTTTTTTGGTGGAGTCTTTAGAATTTTCTGTGTATACTATCAGGTCACCTGAAAATAGAAACAGATTTACTTTCCAATTTGGGTGCCTTTTATGTCTTTTTCTTGCCTAATTACCCTGGCACTTCCAGTACTATGTTGATTGATTAAAGTGGCAAGAATGGGCATCCTTGTCTTGTTCTTGATCTTACAGGAAAAGGTTTCAGCATTTCACCATTGAGTATGCTATTAGCTGTGGGCTTGTCCTATATGGCCTTTGTTATGTTGAAAAACATTCTTTCTATACCCATTTTTTTGAGTTCTCTAGAATATTCTGATGGCTAACACTATCTGAGGCACTAGAAGGGGTTGTAGTTATGTAAAAATTGTAGATATGATTCTTACCAATTAGGAGTTTTCACTGTAAGGAAAATGCTAATTTTGACTTCAAAAACAACTAAACAGCCAGACTGTAGGGAAATGAATAGGTAATTGAGAAGAGAGGTGGGGCAAAAGAGGGTTTCAAACTCAAGGACAAAAGAGGTAAGGAAAGCAGTTGAAAGGATTTTTAAAAACTCATACTATAAAAGTAGAGAGAAACAATTAAGGTAATATTTAAAAAAAAAAACCTGCTCACTGCCAAGATTTTTGACATAGGCAACTCATCACCAAGAACTGATATGACTTAATCCCGTAACACTTACTATTTTTGGCATTGTCTCAGAGTATGGATTGTGGCATGGAGTTTACAGATCCATTTCTGCACCCTACAGGAATAAAAATTCAGAATTTCATTTTATGAACCACAAATTAGACCACATTTCTTACACTTACAGCTCATAAATAAAATTGATTTTTAAGATTTTGGTCTACTACCTACCACACATTGAGAGTCCATGTATATCACAACATTTACTAATGGCCTTCTATGTCTAAGCACTGCACTAAAACTGGAGCTTTAAGCTAAAGTTTCCTGAACAGTGAATTGTAAACCAAGTCTGCAGAAAATCAGGGATTTACATTGTTGGGTAGGAATGTGGCAAACCGAAAGCTGCAGAAGTGGTAATAAGGAATAAAAATGAATTGTTAGTACCTATCATTTGTTAGAAGATTATATAATCGTCTTTGCAATGGCCTATTAACACAAGTTTAATAATAAATCTCCATTCCCCTGTTAAATGAGCCAGGACAAGTATTGTTCATTACTACATTCCTATAAGAAAGGCTATAGCAATATTTTGATAATTTAATGAATTTGTAAAAAGTTGACCTAAGCACCAGGGGGTCTGGGTTGAAGAAAAATACCTTTTTTTTTTTCCTTTACACGTTCCAAGGTGTAGAATGTGTACCCATTGTTCATGAACAAGCCTTTTTTTAATCATCCTGATTGATTTATCTCTCATTATCGAAGTGGGCAATATACCGTCTACATGTCATTCATGTGAAATAACTATCTGTACTCTGAATAAGATACAGATGCAGAAGATCCATGAGTGTACATTTATTCAAATGAAGGTTGAAGTCTTTAAAGATTCCCACCCAGGTATCTTATGTAATCTTCTATCAGGATTGTATCTCCATTTCAGTTTGTATGACATTACCTGTTCTGAATAGGATAAAGACTCATTGTTACTGTCAGGCCTGTTTTCAAACTAAATATTCATCTAGTCCTTTGTGGCTGCCATTTTTATCACACATTTAGAACAGCTTCCCTTTACTGATCTGCCATTTTCCTGCAAATCACTGTTTCACTTGTATGATTTCTAGTGAGACAAGCTTAGACCTCGCTGCCTTTCTCTCAGTAACAGAGAAAAGAAACGTCTCTGGTGCCTATGCAGCAAAGAAAGTTGATTCATGTGTAAATTATCATTTGGCCTTTATTTGCTTGGCCTGTGGAGAGTACACAGGCAGATAAAAGGTTCGGTGGGTCAGGGCTCAGTATGTGCAGGTTTCTCCAGTGGCTACAATGACAGCGTTAGAATTGTTGTCACAGATTATCAGACACGCTCTGATGTCTTATCATTATTTATTTGCAGTTTTCGTTGTAAAATAAACTCTAACATGGAAGATACTTCTGTAATAACAGGATACCATGTACCTGTCCCATGTTTGTTCTGTCATCTCACATTCTAATAAGAAAAACTGATTTGTGTTTTCTTGAAGTTGGAACTGGTGTTTTTATGTTTCTGCCATCCGTGTTTCTGGCTCTGGTCTATCTCCTTTTACTTCTACCTCGTGTTTTCATTTCTTCAAACCTGGATGTTGTCCAAGTTTGTTGTGAACCATGGGTAGATAATGTCTTGGTAACATGTCCTATCAATCTAGGTAGATGTAAAATGCTGTTGGGGTATATATAGCCGCTTCTAGGCACTATGCAGAAATTGGATAGTTATAGAAACTACAAAATCTGTTATCTGTGACTCAGTTGGTTTTCTTTAAAATAAAATTGCTTGCAATGCTTTCATTATTATCTTTTTACTATTAAAGGAGGTAAACAAAGGTTTAGCTTTTTTTTCTTTAACCACATTATATCAACCCTCTGGGTGTGTAGCTGACATGAATTTATAAGGTAAATCCCTGTGTGTGTGTGTGTGTGTGTATGTGTGTGTAAAAAAACACTAAGAAATGCATTAATAAATCTCAAAATGATACGATGCTTTCAGTCTACTTTTATTGTGAAGGTCTTATAATATGTGTCAGAAGGGTAGAGCTGATATATCTATTTCTGCAGGTTTTTTTATTTGTGTAATTCATGTTATGTATATACATTGTCACATTATGATCCATGTTTTTTTTTAAAGTATGTTAGAAACCAAGAGAATATATTTTATAACACCTACCTTACTAAATTGACGTTTATCAGAACATTATTGACTCATGGCCCCTCTGGTAAGCTTTCCTCTATTATAGTAAAATTAAATGAGTTTTAAATAATGCAGTTAGTATTATAAAATACTGCCTTCATTTTTTTCAAAAAGTTCTCTTCACTGTTGAAGAAATTATATCTGAAAACAAATTCCTTTCACTTGGAGAAAAAGGTATAATTTTTCATTGCAACTTTCACTATTCCATTAGGAAAACAACCCACTGTTTTTAGTATACTTATAATTAACCATATGCAAATTACTTTTATTTCCTTGTCACCAAGGCCTGAACAGTAGGAGGGTGATCTCTCCTTCCTTCTCCTTTCTCTGTCTGCTCCACTTGCCACCACTGAAGCCCAGCTGAGATACGGAAGGAGGACCGTCCCTCTCCTTTGTTATAAATGCTCTTAGGCAGGTTTTTCTGTGCACAGTCCGTTCCACAGCCTCCTTTGCATGGAACAGGGGAGAGATAGGTATATGTTAAACCCACTTATCCCTTTCCCTTGCCCAGTTAAACGTCACTTCTTATTTTCTCCTGATTTTCTTTCCCATCTCCTCTTAAAATCAAGTTATCCACTGAGTTTAGGCCGAGTGGAAAATGAGAAACCAAGAGGTAACTTCTACCTTTCCTTTCAGGGTAAGGGGAATGCTAGTTCAGCTACCTTACCCATGCCCCAAATGGTAACTTTATAGAAAAGTTCGTATTTTTAGCCCATAAAAACTGCTTGGCACAGGTAACCTAATTGTTTTATCACTTATTTGGCTACAGTTGTTTATAGCTTTGTTTTAACAAGAGAGAAAATAGAGAAAGTACAGTTGAGGAAAATAGAGGAGATTGGCTGACAGAATGAGAGAGTATGGGTAAAACTCAAAAGATGATGTTACCAAGCATAGACTTGCTTAATCTCATCTGTCCACCCGGTGCTATACAATGTGGCAGTGAGGAAAGAGACAATAATTACATCCGGACCATCATCTCAGTGTTCCTGGCATGCATACAGAGTTGCAAGGAAGTCATAGAATTGTGTTTGTACATTTGTATAATTGATGTCTTACTACAGATACTTAGCTAGGTGTATGAATACATTTCGTGTATATGTGTATGGTATACAGCATACAAATATATCACTTGAGTGTAAGTATGAACAGTTGTGACAATTTTCCTAAGAATATATCGTATGCATCTGTGTTGAGATAGGCATGCTATAATTATGACAATTAAAGACATTTAAAGGTAGCAAACAGATTTGTTTTTATATATAATAATTTATTTACCCTGGTAGCTGAACTCAACACGGTATCTCCTTTTCAGCTTACTTTTATCCATGAGGGGATAATGTGTTTTAATTAAGCCCTCTTGTCTATGAGCAATAGAAATCCACTCAGCTAGCTTGGATCGAATTTATAGTTTGTCTCCTAAAGAAGATTTGTACAGGGGCACCTACGTGGCTCATTTGGTTGAGCATCAACTCTTGATTTCAGCTCAGGTCATGAGCCCAGGGTTGTGGGATCGAGCCCCTCATCAGGCTCCACACTGAGCATGGAGCCTGCTTGAGATTCTCTCTCTCTCCCCCTCTGCTTTTCTCCCCAACTCTCTCTCTCCCTAAAAAATAAAAAATAAAAAAATACGATTTGTACAGAGACTATAAGAACTAAACTCTATACCGAAATTGTAATTTAAGCCAGTTAGACTTTTGAATGTTGTTCTAAAATGAAATGAACCCAGTATGAGTTATTGTGAGGATACTCATTGTCTTGTCATTGGAAAGTCACTGACAATTAATATTGCTATACAAAGCACCTACTGTTGCCACTTGTCTCTCATGAGACGTATATTCCCTTAGAGGCATCTCTGTTTCTCTGTGTAATTCCTCTATTCACTGTATATGGACCAGCTTCTTCCTTTCTTACTCTTTCTGTCCCCTCAGAACTTTGGCAAATGGGTAGCCTTTCGACCTGTCCACTTCTGACTTTACTGCAGTTCCCATCCCTCACTAATATCTTCATTTCCTCCATTCAGATTCTTAAGAAAATTATTTTTTTCTTCTCATCTCTCTGCCTCATATCATAGATGATGATCCTATGAATTGGCCACACTTAGATCAGTATCCATCCCAGGTTCAGTCAGCTGTGGTTGGAAGGTGCAGGGTTATGTGGTGAAAAAGATGGCCCCTGCTGCTGTCCTTTAAAACAGGTCTGTAATAAATGTCGTTTCACTACAAGGGGTGGTTGGTGAGCAGATACTATGATTGGCACCTCTAGTATATATAACCTGTGGTATATAACACAGGTTAACTCCCTGATATGGGGACTATTAACCACAAACTATTAACATGGTCCATTGCTTAAATGTCACTCCTCAAGGAAGTCTCAGACCACATTCTATGTATGCTCCTACCATATGGTCCCATAATACTCTGTATTTCATCACCATCGTAAAACTCATCAGTGTTACTATAATTACCCAATGCTTCTCTTCTGTCATAAACTCAAAGGTCTGTGAAAAGAGACCATATCTTTCCTGCTCACCATTCTGTCACCGGTACCTGGCCCAGTTCCTAGCTTATAACGGTATCCAAATGTTTAAGTTATTTGATTAATAAATGCCTTAAACCTCTAGGAATCAAGAGTTTTAAATTTAGTAATCTGCCAAAAAGCAGCTCTTCTTTTTAAATGTCCCCGTTTCTGACAGTGACAGTATCAGTATTCGTCACATTGGTACTGATTCTTCCCTCTCTCCATCATCAAGGCAATCACGTTTGCTTGATTCTTTCTTTCTCTTTTATCTGTAATTTCTTCTCCGTCGCCACTGCCAGCCCTCTTAGTCCAGGTCTTCTTCACCTCCACCTGACTGGCCTCCTGGTCTCCATAGCTGTTACTGTCTTTATATCCTACATATCTTCCTAAAAAGTCACTTTTCGCACCTCTTTCTCTGTTTAAACAACAACAACTTTGTTGGCTCCACTTCTGCCTGAAGAATGAAATCCAAATTCTTAAGTCCTTCATTCTCTTGTTCCTGCCAAATCTCTAATTAGTAATGCTTTCTACTACTGTCCTACGTGGACTCTTTCATTCTCTCCAAACAAGTCTACCTCTTATCTCTGAGTATATTATGAGCATCTCCATCCACCCCTTTGTTCACTTATCTCTTCCTCCACCAGCACTTAACTGTTCCTCATCTTCTTTCAAAACCTACCCGAAGTTCTACTTTCTTCATCAAGTTGTTCCTACTGCCCAGTCCTCAGTAATCACTTCTTAGTCTAAAGTTAGAGGACTTGTTATCTCTGCCATTCACCAGGGCCATACACATGCTGCCTTACAGTAGTGTTTATTTTTGTATACGTACAGTATGACAATGAGAGATGTGAGCTGCAATAATGCAGTCACACTGCCCAGCTTCAGATCCTACCTCCTCAAGTCAGTATCTGGGTAACTGAACAAGTTGCCCAACCCCTTGTAAATGTTAGCTAGGTCACCTCTAAAATGGGGATGATAACAGCACTTCCCATTGTGAGACTTCAGTGTAGTAAATCATCGAAAGCATAGTGATCACTCAATAAATGTTTTTTACAAAATTATTTGCACATTATTGATTAGCTGGCTATTGTTAGATCCCTATTATGTGCTAGACACTGTCCTAGGTAGAAACAGTGTAAAGGGGTTAAGATAACAACCTCTGCTAGCAAGAAGCCACTCCTATCCTATCTCCCAGTTACAGTCCAGACCCCTTGCAGTCAAATTCATATGGTCCACACATCTTTACTGAATATTTGCTATCTTCAGAAACCCTGTGCCAGGCACAAGGAATTATAAGGAGGTGTAATATAAAGTCCATAACATGTTAACTACACTAGAATTAAATTAAAAAATAAAAAGTCCATGACCTTCAAGACTATTATAACTAAAGTCCCTATCATTGTGCTTTGCACATGGCGAGAGCCCAGTGAATGTGTATTGGCACCAAAGAGCATGGCAGTGATGACGAAGACTCTAGAGCACCACAATTTCTAGCCTCTTTTTAGAGCTGTTAACTTTATTTGGCTTCTTCATGTCTTCATTTTCCACTGAATGAATGCCAGGAAGTCATTTTCAATTTTTTTCTGTCTGATCAAGGCTTAGATAATGTCTGCTTCTTTTGGTAGCTAAATATCCCCAAACTCAGTTTCTTGCTTCAGTGAGAAGATATTATGGTATTGCCAATGGAAACCACTTCACATTTGGGCAACATCATGATGTCTAAGTGGCTCAGATTCAAGTTTCAGTATAGATTCTGGTTCCTGCACATTTGCTGTCAAAAACCACTTTATAGGAGCCAAACCGTGGAATCCTTCCAAGTGTTAGGCACTATTAGAAGTACCATTAAAGTACTGCAGAGCTTCAAAAGATTATGAAATTCTGATTTCTTAACATAATATATTCTATGGTACTTTCTTGAAATTTTAATGAGTCCCTTGTTTCTGTCATGGGGCTAAAGGCGATTAATATCACTCATTTTTTGTACCATTACAAGGTTTAGAGACAATTCTGAGTTGGAACTTCTAAAATAATTTTATACTGTTTTATACAACACTGGGTAGATAGAACAATTCTGGTTCAAACGTAACTGTGAAATAAGACTTCAAGAAAACATAATTGTTTTTCTCTATGCTTTATAGCTTAGTCCACTCCCCAACCCTGTCCCTCTTTACTTCCTTGGTCAGCCTGCAGGGAATAAGATATACACAAGACATAATAATTAAAGTACAGATTTTTATAATATCAGAAACTACTTAGGTGTAAAGATAATTGTCCATCAGCCTATGGTTTGTTATTATATTAATTTAGCATGAGATTTATCTCTAGCTTCCTTACAGTCAAGGCAGAAAAGGAAATAATAACTGACAGTATCTTCCCTTGAAAAGCAAAAGCATATAGTGGAGAAAGAGGATCTCTTTTGCGTTGTTGGTGGGAATGCAAGCTGGTGCAGCCACTCTGGAAAAAAGTCTGGAGGTTCCTCAAAAAACTAAAAATAGAGCTACCCTACGACCCAGCAATTGCACTACTAGGCATTTATCTAAGGGATACAAGTGTACTGTTTCGAAGGGACACATACACCCCAATGTTTATAGCAGCACTATCAACAATAGCCAAAGTATGGAAAGAGCCCAAATGTCTACCGATGGATGAATGGATAAAGAAGATGTGGTATATATATACAATGGTATATTACTCGGTGATCAAAAAGAATGAAATCTTGCCGTTTGCAACAACGTGGATGGAACTGGAGGGTATTATGCTAAGTGAAATTAGTCAGAGAAAGACAAATATCATATGACTTCATTATATGAGGGCTTTAAGAGACAAAACAGATGAACATAAGGGAAGGGAAACAAAAATAATATAAAAACAGGAAGGGGGACAAAACAGAAGAGACTCATAAATATGGAGAACAAACGAGGGTTATGGGAGGGATTGTGGGAGGGGGGATGGGCTAAATGGGTAAGGAGCACTAAGGAATCTATTCCTGAAATCATTGTTCCACTATATGCTAACTAATTTGCCTGTAAATTTTAAAAAAATAAAAAATAAAATTAAAAAAATACAAATAAAAAAATTAAATTTTAAAAAAAGCAAAAGTGTATATACTTTTCTGAAAAGATCATTTCCTTGCAATTAATAACAAAGTAATCACATATTTACTTGTAAACAAATGGTTATTTATGAAATTATTTTAGTGTCTTCTTCCCCCACTAGATTGTAAACTCCTTGAAATCAGTGACCACATCTGTCTTGTTAATCACCATATCCCCAGCTCCTAGAAAAAAATATTGGTTGAAATTAAAATGAAATGAAACTACGTGGATTCTTATCCAAGAAACACTGACTAACATAATGGGCCAAATCTTCCATGAACATGTTTATAGAAAATCGAGTTAGTACTATACTGTTGATTTTTTTAATATTTTAGTTTTATTTTTTTCAGCTTTATTGAGCTTTATTTATTTATAGTTGACAGAATTCTAAGACATTTAAAGTGTACATCATGGGGGTGCTTGAGTAGCTCAGTTGGTTAAGCCTCCGACTCTTGATTTTGGCTCAGGTCATGATAACACGTGTTCGTGAGATCGAGCCCCTTGTCAGGCTCAATGCTGATAGCACGAGCCTCCTTAGGATTCTCTTTCCCTCTTTCTCTGCCCCTCCCCTACTTGTGTGCACACACATGTGCTCTCTCTCTCTCTCAAAATAAATGAATAAACTTTTTAAAAAGTAATAAATTGTACATCATGATGATTTGATACACATAGTAAAAAGGATTCCTTTCATCCAGTTAATTAACATATCCATCACCTTGAATATTTATCTTTTTCTGGTAAAAGTATTTAAGTTCTACTCTCAGCAAATTTCATTTACATAATACATTCTTACCAACTATACTCACCATGTTATACATTAGATCCTCAGACCTTATTCATCCAATTGTTTTTTGAAAGTTTGTATCCTTCTACCGACCTCTCCCTATTTCCCCCAACCCTAGTCCCTGGCAACCACTTTTCTTCTCTCTGTTTCTATGAGCTTGACTTTTTATAGATTTCACTTATAAGTGATACCAGTATTTGTCTTTCTCTGCCTGGCTTGTTTCACTTAGCATAATGCCCTCAAAGTCCACTCATGTTGTTGCTAATGGCTAGATTTCCTTCTTTCTCATGGCTGAATGAATGATGGTCCCCTGTACATATATATATATATATATCTTTATCCATTAATCTATAGATGGACACCTAGGTTATTTTCATATTTTGGCTATTGTGAACAATGTTTCAGTGATCATGGGAGTCCAGATATCTCTTCAATATCCTGTTCTCATTTTCCTTGGATGTATACCCAGAATTGGGATTACTGGATTACGTGGTAGTTCTACTTTTAATTTGTTGGGGACCTTCCATACTGTATTCCATAGTTTACATTTATATTCCTCCCAATAGTACACAAGCGTTCCCTTTTCTCTACATCCTGGCCGACACTTTTATCTCTTGTCTTTTTGATGATAGTCATTCTAACAGGTGTGACCTATTGCCTCATTGTGGTTTTGATTTGCATTTCCCTGTTGATTAGTGTATTCAGACCTTTTCATAACCCCTAATTATCACATATGTAATTTGCAAATATTTTCTCCCATTTTGTATGTTGCCTTTTCATTTTGCTAATGGTTTATTTGTTTGGCCTTTGTTTTTTGGGTGGTTGTTGTTGTGCACATGCTTTTCAGTTTGATATAGTTGCACTTCTTTATTTTTGTTTCTGATACCTTTGCTTTGGTAAAGTAAAAAATCATTGCCAAGACCAATGTCAAAGAGCTCACCCCCTATGTTTTCTTCTGGAAGGTTTACTGTTTCGGGTCTTATGTTCAGGTTTTTAATCCATTTTGTGTACGGCATAAGATAGGGATCCAGTTTCATTATTTTGTTTGTGGCTGTCCATTTTCCCAACACCATTTATTGAAGAGACTGTCTTTTCCCCATTGTATATTCTTGACCCCTTGGTCAAAAAGTTTTGACCATATATGCATGGATTTATTTCTGGGTTCTCTGTTCTGTTCTAATGATCTATATATCTGTCATTATGCCAATACCATAATGACTTTTTTTTTTATATATATGAAATTTATTGGCAAATTGGTTTCCATACAACACCCAGTGCTCATCCCAAAAGGTGCCCTCCTCAATACCCATCACCCACCCTCACCTCCCTCCCACCCCCCATCAACCCTCAGTTTGTTCTCAGTTTTTAAGAGTCTCTTATGCTTTGGCTCTCTCCCACTCTAACCTGTTTTTTTTTTTTTTTCCTTCCCCTCCCCCATGGGTTCCTGTTAAGTTTCTCAGGGTCCACATAAGAGTGAAACCATATGGTATCTGTCTTTCTCTGTATGGCTTATTTCACTTAGCATCACACTCTCCAGTTCCATCCACGTTGTTACAAAAGACCATATTTCATTTTTTCTCATTGCCACGTAATATTCCATTGTGTATATAAACCACAATTTCTTTATCCATTCATCAGTTGATGGACATTTAGGCTCTTTCCATAATTTGGCTATTGTTGAGAGTGCTGCTATGAACATTGGGGTACAAGTGGCCCTATGCATCAGTACTCCTGTATCCCTTGGATAAATTCCTAGCAGTGCTATTGCTGGGTCATAGGGTAGGTCTATTTTTAATTTTCTGAGGAACCTCCACACTGCTTTCCAGAGCGGCTGCACCAATTTGCATTCCCACCAACAGTGCAAGAGGGTTCCCGTTTCTCCACATCCTCTCCAGCATCTAGAGTCTCCTGATTTGTTCATTTTGGCCACTCTGACTGGCGTGAGGTGATACCTGAGTGTGGTTTTGATTTGTATTTCCCTGATAAGGAGCGACGCTGAACATCTTTTCATGTGCCTGTTGGCCATCCGGATGTCTTCTTTAGAGAAGTGTCTATTCATGTTTTCTGCCCATTTCTTCACTGGGTTATTTGTTTTTCAGGTGTGGAGTTTGGTGAGCTCTTTATAGATTTTGGATACTAGCCCTTTGTCCGATATGTCATTAGCGAATATCTTTTCCCATTCCGTTGGTTGCCTTTTAGTTTTGTTGGTTGTTTCCTTTGCTGTGCAGAAGCTTTTTATCTTCATAAGGTCCCAGTAATTCACTTTTGCTTTTAATTCCCTTGCCTTTGGGGATGTGTCGAGTAAGAGATTGCTACGGCTGAGGTCAGAGAGGTCTTTTCCTGCTTTCTCCTCTAAGGTTTTGATGGTTTCCTGTCTCACATTTAGGTCCTTTATCCATTTGGAGTTTATTTTTGTGAATGGTGTGAGAAAGTGGTCTAGTTTCAACCTTCTGCATGTTGCTGTCCAGTTCTCCCAGCACCATTTGTTAAAGAGGCTGTCTTTTTTCCATTGGATGTTCTTTCCTGCTTTGTCAAAGATGAGTTGGCCATACGTTTGTGGGTCTAGTTCTGGGGTTTCTATTCTATTCCATTGGTCTATGTGTCTGTTTTTGTGCCACATAATGACTTTTGACTACTACAAATTTGTAATATAGTTTGAAATCAGGAAGTATGATGCCCCCTGCTTTGTTTATCTTTCTCAAGATTGCTTTGGCTTTTTGGAATCTTTTATGGTTCCATACAAATTTTAGGACTGTTTGTTCTAGTTCTGTGAAAAATTCTGTGGAATTTTGATAGGGATTGCATTGAATATGTAGATTGTTTTCAAAATTATGGACATTTTAACAATGTCAATGCTTTGAATTTATGATCATGAAATACCTTTCCATTTACGTATGTCTTCAATTTCTTTCATCAATGTTTTATTATCAGTGTATAGTTCTTTTACCTCCTTGGTTACATTTATTATTAAGTATTTTATTCTTTTTGATGGGATTGAAAATAGGATTGTTTCCTTAATTTGTCTTCCTGATATTGTTAACTTTTTTACTGATGACCAGTAAAAGCCTGTGAGGAGAGAATGGAGAAAAAAAAATAGAATAAAATTAATGCCTGTAATATAACATTAAATTATGACTCAGTGATGAGGTTCCTACAGGAGACTGCATTAATTTTTACCACAACTTAATATGACTTTACTGTAACCAAAGATGGCCATTCAGTCTTTACAGAGAAAAAGTTATACAGATCCTCATACTTATCTAATGTAGATAATAGCCATTTATTTAGTAAAAATCTATTAAGAAATAAGCATCATTTTTAAAGAAAACAGTATGCATTGTATAGCAAATGTAGTTACTATTGTTTTTAGCAGAGGGTCTCTCTATATTATTTTACTTTGCTGAAGTTACAGTATGGTAGAAATAGTCTCTCAGTCTAATTAGAAAGTTTGTAATGTCAGTTTCATTATAGGCAGAATTTATGCATCCAAATACAACTTTTCACATAACATTTGGAGTTCATTTTAATGAAATTTACCATAAAGTACGGTTTGGAATAAGGCAGATATATCTTGGATACCTCCAAAGGGGTATTAGAACTGTAATCTCTAGGATGAGCCCTGTGTCTTGTTTTTCTTTATATGCTACTATCCATCAATGTCTGGCATATAGGCACTTAGAAAATTTTTGGACTAAATGATGGTATAAATTTTTGTTTGTTTTGTTTTTGTTGTGCCATGTAAGTTATTATTCAAGGGCTTAAAGCTGCCATATAGTGGCATATAGTGTTCAAATTTCAAAAAAAATCTGCCATATAGTGTTATAGATAGTGTTGGTTTTTCTTTTTTGGGGGGAAACAAAAGAAAAATGTGTAGGCTGTTACATTTGTGTTTTTCTTCAAAATCTATTTAAATGTAAAAATATGTTAAAGATTAAAATGATGAACAGTGTCATCTGTTTTCTTTTTACCATACTTTTCCAAGATAAATGTGAATAGTACATGACTCCTTAAAATTATTTCTATGGCATAGAAATAGTTCCTTTAGTGAGAGTCCTATTAATACAAAAGCCATGAAGCAGCAGAAAATTCAGTTTTTAACCAAATACACAGTTAAAGTTATGTTTCTTGTATTTCAAGAAGCTTTTAGCAATCATTTTTTATGATCATTTTACTCAAAGGATTGAGTTACTGAGAATAGTAGGCCTATCAGCAGATTAGAAGAAAAACCTGCATTATCTTATCATTTTTAGTATTTGGACCCTAGCACCTATATTTTTTCGAAAAACACTTAAATAATTTTTGAATGTTTTCATCATAGTATATTCTTTGAGTGTGAGAAAATGTCCTTATTTCATTTTTAATTCAATTCAGCATTTACTGAGTTCCTAATTATTTCAAAAGACTTTACCAGTCAGTCCATCAATCAACACGTGTTTATTGCACACTGGATATGTGCCAGGCACTGTTCTAGTCACTGTGGTGTTACACAGCAGCAGATATAGCAGAGTTCCTGACCTGAGAGAGCTTTCATTTTGGTCAGAATGTACAGACAATTAACAAGCAAGCCAAAAAAACTAGTAAATAAAAAAAACACATGATTTCAGTTGCTAAGTGTTGTGTTGGGTTATGACAAACATTTAAGAAGATAATGGGTTGAAGAGTGGCTGGGCAGAAAGTGAGGGGGCCCTGTGACTCTCCTTTAGCTAATTGCTTTCTGTTTTTGAGGCTGCTTGGTCCTACTGCTCCTGCCTACCATTGAACTGTTTGAAAACAGCTTGCCTTTCTTTTTACCGCAGAGCAATGTGACATCCCCACAGAGTCATTTTCTCTAGGAGAAGTGATGGAAATAGACTAGTCCAACCACATTTGCTGCCCCTTCCCTTGTGCATTGGTCACTAAATGTAAAAGGTGAAACTTCCCACCTGTTCATTACCGCCACTTACATACCGTGGTATTCCCTGAGGTATGTAAGGAGAATCAAGTTCTGGTCAGGAAGAAAACAAAAATCACATGTCGACTCTAGGCTTAAATAGAGATATTTGAAGTGGCACCATGTTTAAATGGATAAGAGAGAAAGCATTAAGTTTTCTATTACTGGTAGATCATAACTATAAAGCTGTCCTATAAATTGGTTCAAGTCACTTTCCACTTTATATATTTTATATATCTATATCTATCTATCTATCTATCTATCTATATATCTATATATATAAATGTATATTATATATAATCATTTATAATATATGCACATGATAATATTAAAAAAACAAGCTCTTGGAATGTATCTGGAGAGTAAAGAACATAAAAATCTCATACATCTGGTGTGGAGGTTCCTCAAAAAGTTAAAAATAGGGGCACATGGTTGGCTGAGTCATTAAGCCACCAACTCTTGATTTCATCTCAGGTCATGGCCTCACGGTCCATGAGATCGAGCCCCGTGTCGGTGCCCTGCACTGACAGTGTGGAGCCTGCTTGGGATTCTCTCTCTCACTTTCTCTTTCTGCCCCTTCCATGCTCATGCACATGCTCGCTCTCTCTCAAAATAAATAAAGTATTTTTTTAATTAAAAATAGAACTACCTCATGATTCAGCAATTGTGCTACTAGGTATTTACCCAAAGAGTACAAGAACACTAATTCAAAGGGATGCATAAACCCCTATGTTTATAGCAACAATATCTACAGTAGCCAAGATATGGAAACAACCCATGTGTCCATCAGTTGATGAATGCATAAAGAAGATGTGATATACAAACATGTATGTATAGGTGTATATATATGTATATGTATGTATGTGTATCGATGTATGTTTATATATGTATAATGGAAAATTAATCAGCCATAAAAAAGAATGAAATCTTGCCTTTTGCGACAGTATGGATGGAGCTAGAAAGTATAATACTAAGTGAAATAAGTCAGAGAAGGACAAATACTATATGATTTCACTCATATGTGGAATTTAAGAAACAAAACAAACAAGCAAAGGAAAAAATAATAGAGAGATAAAGCAAGAAACAGACTCTTAATTAGAGAGAATAAACTGATGGTTACCAGAGGAGAGGTGGATGGGGGGATGGGTTAAATAAGTGATGCACTTGTTGTGATGAGCACAGGGTGATATATGAAAGTGTTGAATTACTATATTGTACACCTGAAACTAATATAACACTGTATGTTAACTAACTGGAATTAAAATTAAAACGTTTTTAAAACCCTCATATATCTGAATGTTAATTATTCAGGTTAATATTTCCATTTAATATTAATGGCAATTATTATTTCCATTTGGATGACTCTTGAGAATGAATAAAATACTTTCACATATATCATCTCCTGGAGTTCTCAAGAACAATGATGTGAAATAGGTACTATTATTAACTTCATTTTGTATGTGAAGAAACTGAGTCTCAGCCTGGTGATTTGCACAGAATTGTAAAGTTCGGGAGTAATCCATCCAGGTGCCCAGGGGTTATGTCTGCAAGGCCGATGTACTTTCTACTATACTGATAGCTACAAATAAATACTTTCAGGAGGAAGTAGTTAAAAAGAAGTAGTCAGAAAGTTGATAGGATTATAAATCTGATGCTGTGACTAACACATCAGTGAGAAAGTAACCAACAGTGTCTTTTAGCAACAGAGGGCTGCAGGAGTAAGAACAGAAAAATGGATCTCAAATTCAGTCAGAAAACTAATCAATGATTTTTAAAAGGAAAGTTTCTAAACAGCAAAGTGGTGATGATAAAAGTTTTGCAGTTATCAAGGTGGGACTGATTTTTTTTTTTTTAATTGAGGGTTCTCATGCCAAGAGCATCTTCAAGTAATTCTGTGGACAAACAGGCATTAACCATTGAACAGGTTGTCAAGATAAGTAATAAATTTGGGAAAATATGAGGGTGCTAAAAGGAATAAAGACAATACCATAGAAATATAATGATACCAAATAAAGGAAAGATATATTTTTCAGGTGATGTTCCAACAGCTAAGCATTCTAAAGTAGAAAGTACGTTTCTGTGATCTGTTGAGGTAGGAAATACACACACAAAGAAGGGAAGGTATTTCAAACTAAGTGTTACAGAAACCATAGCAAATCCTTCCACAGTCCTCGCCATTACTGGATGGCGTACTATTGGTGACTGAATGAACACCGAAGGACTCCCTTCACCACAGGAGGATTTCTTCAGCTTTTCACTCTTAACACAAAGTCCTTGCCATGGTCACCATCAACTCTCCTCTGGTGAACTTCTGGGAAACTAAATACCAAAAAGCATATCAAGGAGGTCACAACCCTAGAAAACTATTTAGAATCACTAGTTTTCTTTTTTTTCTTTTCTGTTTTCTGATTTTCTGAATACCACTAGTTATTCAAGAACAAAAATAGAAGTGTCTCATTCACACCTAGCACGCTGCCTAGCATATAGGAGCAACTCAATAAATGTTTATTAAACTGAACTAAATTATCCTAAAATGCAAAATCAGAGGCCCCTGAGTTACTCATTCATTCATATCCTCAACATACTGACACGAAAGCCAAAAACATGAGTTTGAGTCTAACCACTGCCACTTGCCAATCCTGTGACTTTAGGCAGTTCACAATTTAACTCCTCTAGGCCTCAGTTTCCATGTCCATAATTTAGAGATAACAGCTTCTGCCCTGCTAACCTCACTCGTTTATTATAAGGATAGAATCTGATAGTATATGTGAAGATAAACCAGAAGTTACCAAGTGCTATACAAAAAAAACTGGATTTTTCTGTGGAAACTGTAGTGCCAAATGCTCCAGTGGTCAGCAGGTTCCTTTGGTCAAACGTAAATGCTGGGCTCAGTAAAGATAATAAGCAGGCTTCTTATGAGCAGGTCTTCTCAGAACCTTTCACTTGGTAATTAGTATTGTGAAAGTAGGAGAATGGGCTAAAATGGGAATGAATGTCTTTTTTTTTTTTCCTATGTAATCAAAAGAAAGCCTCTAGTTCATGTTGGTTGTACCAAAATACTCAAATAATACTAGTTGCTGTCATTTTTCAAGCAGGATTATGTGGCAGCCACTGTACTTGTACTTGGCATACATCATACTCAGTTCTCATCACAAATTGCAAAGTAGGTATTCTTGCTATTAGTCCCATTCTTACAGATGAGAGAGAGTGAGAGAGAGAGAGAGAGAGAGAGAGAGAGAGAGAGAGAGAGATTAAAGAACTTGCCCAAGGTTACAGCTAGTAAATAGCATTTTACATTTAAGAAAATGAGTACTTAGAAATATGTGGCTTAAACCAGTATTTGCTCTCTCACTTTTCTCTCCTGTTTTTTCAACCTGCTATACAGCTCTACTTCATACCTATATTGCCTCTAGACCTAAATTTTCCAAAGTGTGTTTTTTGAAGTAAAAGTCCACAAAACTGTCCCAAGAAAACTCATTGTTCACACATGTGTGGAAGATAGTGCACACTGAAATCCTCCCTTCTGGGGCATCTGGCTGGCTCATTTGGTGGAGCATACAACTTGGGGTTGTGAGTTCGAGCCCCGCGTTGAGTGTAGAGATTACTTAAAATCTTTAAAAAAAAAATGAAAAAGAAAAGGAAATCCTCCCTTCTGTCTGTCACAGTGCACATTAGCACACTGATGCCTTTGAGAAAGACTGCAGTAAGGAGCTTCCCTAAACTTTGAACAGAACCTTGAATCAACAGCTGTTGGCATCCCACAAAACCAGAGGTCCAGAGAAAAAACTTAAGAAAAGTTAAATGTTTAATAAATGCAGCAATCATTATGCCAGTCATTATGCCATTACACCAACAGATATAGAGCACAGTCCTCTCCATAAAATATATACGAAACTATTTGAAATTACAGTTAATCTGTTATTTTCCTAAATGTGTTCAACAAATTTCCTAAAGATTCTTCAATATAATTTTTTTTCCAACTCTGACAGCAACCAATATTGTACTGAAAGAAGACAGAAACTCGGGTCGTTTTTTCATGTAAGAAATTGTTCTGTAATAAATGGTTGGATTTATTTTATGGTACTGAAAATTATCATCCTGATTATTAAACATTAGTTTAAATCAAGTGATTTTAAACCAATGTAATAAGCATTTCTACTTGGAGGAGAAGCCAATGATAGTCAAAACTACTTCTTCCCATTTCCTCTTCTAAAACCAGGAGAAAAATGAAGAACATTAATTTACTAAGTCCTGTCAGACTAGGATTCTCCAGTTACTTAAGAGCCATTTAAAACATCTCTTGAGTGAGGCCACTTGGTAGCAGACTATATTTGAACTTCAAATACTTTTTGAATCAACTCAAAAAACACTACATTTTCTCCTTTTATCCTTGGAAAACATTAGGTCTATTGCCTGTTTTTGTTACTTTATTGTCATATATTTTGTTAAAATGTCAGAGCTTAAATTATTATTATATGCCCATTAGTTCTGCTGCCTTGGGATGTAATGACTCATATTAGTAGTCTATGTAATAAAAAGGGTTGGTGAATTTTTACTGAACTGTCCTTTTGGGACTATAATTTGTAACATTCTCTGGAAGCTTTGCAAATCCTGTAGTGATAAAGTGCTCTTATAGTACTGTCTTTGTCATTGACAAGTTGTTAAGAACCAGAACTGTCTATTACCTGTAAATGCTGAACATAACACCCTGTTGATCTGATAAGTTCTCTACTTGGAGAGTCACCAAGAATACATAATGAGAATGTCACCATCTTGTAAACAGATGAGGTGATTTTGCAATCTTCTTAACCGTAATTTTAGACTTTTCTTCAATTTAGTAGATGAGTTCATCTTTTTGAGATAGAGTTACCAAACACCATCTAATTAACATAGACATATTCTTTTGCTAAATTTTAAATCATTAAGGACTATAGAAGAAGACAAAGGACTGGTATAGACCAGTGAGCCAGTATTTTCAGAAGGGTTTAATCCCTAGGTACGCCATTGATTTTGCCCATAGATGGAAAATATGTCCTAAGCAAAAAGTTATATCCAATGATATAAATTAAATATTTGTATATGAAGTGTGGTGCCTTTATTTTTACATTTATATGTGAATTATATTTTGAAGTATATTAAATTTTATTTTATTTCTTTTTTAATTATAAATGTTGCATATAGTAAAATGATCAGGTCTTCATTATACAAACTGTTGGGTTTTGAAAGATGTGTATACCAATTGTAACCACTACCCTGATAAAGATATAGAACATTTCCATCACCTCCATTTTTTTTTCTTCTTTCCAGCCTGTTCTCCTTTCCCTCCCCACCTTACCACTGCAACCTGTTATAATCTATCTCCATAGATTGTTTTGCCTATTCTTAAACTTCACATGAAGGCCATTTAGAGCATAAACTTTTTCGTGTTTGGCTTCTTTCACCTAACAGAATGTTATCGAGATTCATCCAAGTTGTTATATGTATCAGTAGTTCATTCTTTTTAAATTACTAAGTAGTATCTATTTTATGAATATATCACAATTTGCATATCCATTCTCCTATTGATGAACATCTGGGCTGTGTCTGATTTTTGGCTATTGTGAATAAAGCTTCTATGAACATTTTCTTACATGCCTTTTTGTAGACATTTGTTGTCGATTGGATCGGTAGCTAATTGTAGGAGTGCTAATGCTAATAATTAAAATCTGCCAAATATTTTTACCAAAGTGATTATATCATTTTACATTCCTACGAATAATATATGAAAGTTCTAGTTGAGTTCCTGCACATCCTCACCAACATTTGTGTTGTAGTCTTTTTAATTTTAGTTTCAGTTGGAGTAACTAGCCCATTTAAATTTTATATAATTATTAATATCATTGTTTGTGTCTCCCTTTGTGCTATTTGCTTTCTGTTTGTCCAGTTTTTTTGTTCTTTTTTTGTATTTTAATTGCTCTGGAGGTCATTTTAATATGCCTTTTTATATTATTTTTTAATGGTTGCTCTAGGGGTTAAGGGTTGATCTATACATCTTTATCATAAGACTATGAAGTGATATTGTACAATTTCATATAAAATGTAAGGGCCTTACAGCATTGTAATTCCATTTATTCTCCTGTCCTTTATATTATAGTTGTCATATGTTTTAAATCCATGCACACTAAAACCGCATAATACAGCATTATAATTTTTGCATTAAAGATTCAGTACTATTTTTTTTTAATTAATAGAAGAACTTGTCTTTATTTTTGCCCTTATGCTACCGTTTCCAATGCTGGACATATCTTATAAATTGAAGTTGTATCTGATGTTATTTCCCTCCAGCCTAAAGAACTTACTCTGGCATGTCTTCTAGTGCAAGTCTGCTGACAGCAAATTCTTCCTTTTATTGTTTACCTGAAACTGTCTTTAATTCACCTTTTTTTCCTTTTTATATCAATTCCAGTATAGTTAACATTATTTCACCTTAGTTTTTAAAAGGCCTTTTTTTTTTTCTTGTTTGGAAATAGAGTTCTAGGTTGATGAGGGGTTTTTTTCCTTTCAGTTTTTTCAAGTTGTTATTTCCTTGTCTTCTTACCTCCATTATTTCTGGTGAGAAGTCAACAGCCATCTCTATCATTATTTTTCTCCCTGTCCTTTTTACCCCTCCTGCTTTCAAGATTTTTTTCTTTTTTTTTTTTTTAATGTTTATTTATTTATGAGAATGAGAAACAGAGTGTGAGCAGGGGAGGGGCAGAGAGGGAGAGGGAGACACAGAATCTGAAGCAGGCTCCAGGCTCTGAGCTGTCAGCACAGAGCCTGACATGGGGGCTTGAATTCACAAACTGTGAGATCATGACGTGAGCCAAAGTCAGCCCCTTAACTAACTGAGCCACCTGGGTACCCCAAGATTTTTTTCTTTATCTTTGGGTTATAGTACTCCTACTATGATGTGTCTGTGTGCTTTTCTTTGTATCTGTCCTGTTCAACATTTGCCGGACTTCTTAGATTCTTAAATTAATGTTTTTCACCTAATGTAGGATTCATGGATTTTTTTTGATTCATGCATATTATTAATTGAAATGTTTTTGCTTCCTTATTCATTTTTTCTTCTTCTCTGGGACTCCAGTTATACCATAATTAAGTGGTTTTATGTTGTCTCACAGGTCACTCAGGCTTTGTTTCCTTTTTGTTACCAATCTTTTTTCCTCTGTTCTTCGGCTTGGATAATTCCTGTTGATAGGTTTTCAAGTTCACTGAAACTTTCTTCTGCTTTCTCCAGTTGGGTATTAAGTCCAACCAGTAGGGGGGCCGGCAGGGGGGTAGGCGCCTGGCTGGCTCAGTTGGTACAGCACGTGACTCTTGACCTCAGGGTCGTGAGTTTAAAATCCATGTTCACTGTGGAGCCTACTTAAAAAAAAAAAAAAAAAAAAAGGCCATCCAGCCGATTTTCCTTTCAGATATTGTACTTTACAGTTCTAGTATTTTTTTTAAGTTTATTTATTTTATTTTGAGAGAGAGAGAGAGAACACATGCACGCGAGCAAGTGTGCAAGTGGGGGAGGGACAGAGAGAGAGAGAGAAAATCCCACGCGGCTCTGCACTATCAGCATGGAGTCCAGAACCCAACTTGGGGCTCAAACTCACAAATCTCGAGACCTGAGTGGAAATCAAGAGTTGTACGCTTAACTGACTGAGCCACCAAGACACCCCTTGGCTTTTTTTAAGGTTTTGATTTGTCTGTTAAAATATCTTTCACTCATTTTAGCCATTTCTTTTAAGTTCTTGAACATATTTATAATAGTTGTTTTAAAGTTTTGGCTTGCTAATTCCAATATTCCAATATCTGGGTCATCTTTGAGTCTCTTTCTTCTTTTGTTCACCCCTTCACTCTGGATTACATTTTTCTCCATTTTTTGTTTGTTTTTTGTTTTTGTTTTTTGCATATCTGGTAAGTTTTTATCATGTGTGCACATTGTGATGATGAGTCGTTGAGTTTGGGATTCTGTCATATTCTTCTGAGAATCTCAGTGTTTGTGTTTCTTTTAGTGGGCATTTAAATTATTGGCAGATAACCTTGAATTTGTTCAGATGGGATTTTAAACTTTGTTATGGTGAGTTTTCCCTTAGTTTTAGGGTAAACTCTTAGACCTGGCACATTATCTTTACTTTTCCTGGGTTTCATTGGAAAGACCAAGGTGTTTATCCAGCCTCTCTAATTTGACAGGACTCAGATTCTAAACTTTGTCTCTTTCTTGGTGTGCAGCAACTTAAATCTCTGCTCATCATCTTCAGCTTTCCAGTTGTAGCCTTCTACCAGCTCCTTGGAATCTTTTCTCTGCAAAGATAGTTCAGAATTCAACTAAAAACTGAAAGCAATTTGTATACAGATTTGGAACATCTCCCTCTGTGGTTGGCTCCTGTTTGTTTTTGTTTGTTTTCAGGAATTTCCCTTCCTAGTTTCCAGCTGCTTTAGCCTCCCCCAACCCCATCTCTGGACATTTCAAGCCAATAAGTGCAGCCTTTTGCTTGGTTTCTAACCACACTGTACCTTGCAGAAAGAATTCTTTCAGATGAAGAGCTGTCCAGTGCACAACCCTTATTTGAATGTTTTCATCTCCTTCAGTTTCTACTTGGTTTTGGTTGTTCAACTGATTACTAGAACAAGCACCCCCAGTATATTATGTTTTTAATGTATTTGTATTGAAATATGGTTTTTGTATTATTAAAGTAATGCATTTTGTAAACAAACATATATGTTTATGTGTAGAAAAAGGTCTGAAATAAGATATTCTATGTTGTTATTTCTGATTGGTAGAGTTACTAGTGATTTACATTTTTTCTTCTTATTTGTGTTTTCTACTTTTTACTACTTTTTCCTACCACAAACATAGGTTACGTAGTAAAATCCTTTCTTTGCTCTTCTAGGCAAATGGTTTACTTATCATTAGTCTTTATAATATTTATCATGACTCTTTGTAATCTTTGATGCATTTCATACTATGATGTCACTAGATTAACTATCTAAAATCCTAGTAGTATATCTGTATGGTAAACAATACTTTTTCTGCTTTTAGGAATAGACAAATTGGGACAAATCAAAGTTAAATGGCTTATCTAGAATTTCATGCATATTGATAGAGTAACCAGAAATAGATCTTAAATTTTAAGTCCCTCATTTCAGCTGTGTAGACTATTTCTAAGCCATCAGCAACAATATATGCAGTTATTTCTATATTTTCTAATGCACGTGGAGTGAAATTGTCATAGTTGAATATAAGCCTCAAATTTTTGAGAAACTTGACTTAGTCACTAATTTCAGTCTCCTCTCATTCAAATAAATATTTTACTAGAATTTCTATCAAATAGAATACTTGACTTATTTTAAATTTTAATTCAGTAACCTTCCAAGAGCTAACAAGAAAATGCCAGGAAGGCATGCATTGAAATAGTCAGGAATTTTCTTCTTTCTGAATTGCAAGCTTCTTTATCAAATAGAGTCAAATGGATATTTGTTATTCACTGGTAGACATATAACCTTAACCAGGAATATTTTAATCATATTCTTATGTTTTTATGCAGATAATTGACTAAAACTGTCATAGAACTGAGATAGAATTAGTGTTGTCATTCTGAAGTTTCAGATTGAAGCCAAATGAAACTATCTTTTTAAACATCCATAAATATGGATGGAAATAAAAAGTAATAAAAAATAAAAATGGATAAAAATTAAAGGAAATATTTATCGAATCTTCATAGTCTTCACTATGTGATCTGGGACTGGACTCTGTACTTGACAGAAAAAAATGCCTAATGGACACCTGGCAAAATTGGCATCCACATGGCAGAGGAAAAGTATCTGTCATTGTGAAACCTGAATTTGGTAAGTGTGGTTACATAACAGAATTTCATTGTTGGTAGGAAATACATACTAAAGGGCATGATATTTGCAAATAGCTTAAAGTTCAGAAAAAAATAGTATTTGTATACATGCATATATAAGTATGCACACAAAATGAAAGAGTAAATAACAAAACAAATGTGACAAGTATTTTTAAAAACTGGGAATCTGGGTTAGAGATATATAGGAGTCAGCTGTATTATTTTTGCAACTTTTTGTGAGTTTGAAATTATTTTGAAAATAAAATTTATTTTTAAATTTAATACTTCTGGGTTTATTTTCTTAAGATACATTCGACTGAATGCTTTTCGTTTCTCAATCTGAAACATGAGAATCACATCACTATACATAATTTATCACACTAAATTTTATGATATTTTTCTTTTATGAAAAGAAAATTTGGAACTTGAAATGCTAACCAAAAGAAAATCTTCATGCTTGAATTTACTTGCAAAAATTGTGATGAACTTAAGTAGAAATTATAGAAAAAACACTGACTGAACAGAACGATTTTTATTAAGAATGACATAGTTACAAATGATTTTTATTTCCAAAGTTATTTTAAATGGTAATTGTTCATAAAAATATCCTCTCAAATTGTATATGTTTTCCACCATATGTAAGACTATAATTAAGCATCTGTCAACATTTCTAGCTGTTTTAAATTTGTATAGTCTTGCTCTGGGGCCTAAAACTTCACCATTTAAATGGTTTAACCAGAGACTTCATTAAAAAACAAGACTTTTTCTTTTTTTCTTCTTTTCTTTCTTTTTTTTTTTTTTTGATAGGTTATTGAATAATACAAGAATAACTATGGCTGTGTAGATTAAAAAGTATGAAGATTCTCATTTTTCCTCTTGTGAAGATCTAAAGTAGTTTTAATCTAAAAGTTTTAACTTGCCTTGTAAGATTATTCCAGTCACTTTAGGGGTAATTTTTTAAAGTGAAGAGTTATTAGTACTTCATAATGGTACATCTTATTTGTCTTATTATAAAATTTGATAAGTTTTAAGTACATAATACTCTTTTTAAATTTGTAATTAGGGACTAACATTAGTGTCCACAAGGCTATCTGAACTATGAGAAAAGAATTTTTTAAGTCCAGAGTTATGAATACCAACATATTTTCATGATTTTTTTTTCTAGAACTGCTTTCTTTAATTATAATTTTAATTTGTAAGATAATTCACTTTTTCAAGTAAGTTGGATATTTTCTCTGTGGTCATAAAACTTGAAACTGTTATATATAGGTCCAATGTAAATCTGAAATAAAGCATGAAGTATTGTCAATTATAAAGTAAATATGGTATGTTGACTTACAACTACAAAATACAAGTTTAAAATTAAAGCAAATATCACTCCCAAAATTTCACACACTCTTCGCAGACTCATAAGGTTTTAGCTGGAATTTATAATCGGCAAATGGGTGGAACAAATCACTAAAATGTACCAAATTCCTTATTCGTTCTGGACTGCCTAAGATTAGTTAAACTTTTAGCTTTGAATGTATTGCCTTTGCTCTCTGAAAAATACATATATTTTTTGGATATCACAACTGGCTGATAATCCAAAAACTTCACACTTATTTTCTTCATAAAGATAATTTTAAAATAGTTTTAATAGGATATTAAATCTGACATCACTTAGTTTTTGGTTTCTCTTTTTTTTATACAACAGATGTCTTATATATGTGTGTGTGTGTATATATATATATATATATATATATATATATATATATATACACACACACACATACATACATACATGCACATATATATTATAAAACAAGGTGGTTGGGGCACCTGGGTGGCTCAGTTGGTTAAGAGCCTGACTTCAGCTCAGGTCATGATCTCACAGTTCGTAAGTTCGAGCCCATGTCGGGCTCTGTCTCCCTCTCTCTCTGCCCCTCCCTGTTCACACACACTCTCTCCCTCAAAATTAAATAAACATTAAAGAAATTTTCAAAAAATATTCTCTAGCAATTATTATAGATACTACATTTCAGTGTCTTGCAGATCGTATCATCCCAGATTTTTACATTTTTACTATTTCCCCTTTAAAGATGACAATCAAGATTTTTACAATTCAGCATATTTCACTGAAGCCATAGTGCCCTTCATCCTTTTGGCTGTTCTTTCATGTGAGGAAGACACATGAATTATATAAAAGAGAAAATGTTGCTTTCTATTATAAGATTTCTTTTACAACATTCGGAAAAATTTGTAAGCCTATAACAAGTTTTTTGCGTTATGTTGGGGAAAAACTATTCTTTTTGAAAATACTGATACAGAAACCTCATGTTTGGGAAGTGACCTATTGATTTGGCTACCTAAAATTAGAAGCATTGACCTTGAGGCTTTTTTTCCAATAGGTTTGCATTTATGGTTTTTGAAAGATTGCTATCCATAGTAGCTGAGAGCATATGCTCACCTTGCCTCAGTCAAGACATGTTCAAGGTGCTTTTTTAACAAAAAAAAAAAAAAAGAAAAAAGATAATGACATGGATGTAAAAAGAGAATGGATACACAGATTTCTTAAAAGTATCAGGCTAACCTATGACATTAGTAGTGATTTTTTGTACTTAATTAACTGCTTCCATACCCTATCATTGTGGCATATGTCATCATTTTATTTGTTGACATGGCTACTATGCTAACTTTGGTGTTTAATGCCCACCTTTAAAAACCTAACCAGGTGGGGAGCCTGGGTGGCTCAGTCGGTTGAGCGTCTGACTTCGGCTCAGGTCATGATCTCACGGCTCCTGAGTTCGAGCCCGGCTCGTAAGTTCGAGCCCCGCATCAGGCTCTGTGCTGACAGCTCAGAGCCTGGAGCCTGCTTCCGATTCTGTGTCTCCCTCTCTCTCTGCCCCTAACCCACTCGCATTCTGTCTCTATCTCTCTCAAAAATAAGTAAACATTAAAAAAAATTAAAAACCTAACCAGGAAAACTCAGTCTTACAGCAGGTTTTCATCTGACTTTAAAAGATTAAATTAATGAGGAAATAAAACAAGGAAAGGAAAGTTGATGAAAATTAAATAGGAGAATGCAATAAATGTTTGTATTCTTTTTTGACTGTGGTATGCTGGTTACCTACCAGTAAGAAAAGAGCTTTCCAGTGTGGGCTATTCTTTTGCTGGAGCATCCATATGTTTCAATCTTACTCCCCTTTGATCAACAGAGGCTAATTGGGAACTTTCCTGACCCCTGTATTCAGTCTGTATTGTGAATATATAGAGAATATTTATGCTATAAAATTAAGTGAATCATCTAGTATTTAAAACCATTCTTTGAGGGGCACCTGGGTGGCTCAGTCAGTTAAGCGTCCACCTTCAGCTCAGGTCATGATCTCACAGTTTGTGAGTATGAGCCTCTGTGCTGACAGCTCAGAGCCTGCAACCTGCTTTGGATTCTGTGTCTCCCTCTCTCTCTCTGCCCCTCCCCTGCTGGCACTCTGTCTCTCTCTCTCTCTGTCTCTCTCTTAAAAATAAATAAACATTTATTTCACTTAGCATAATGCCCTCCAGTTCCGTCCACTTTGCTGCAAATGGCCAGATTGCTTGCTTTCTCATTGCCAAGTAGTATTCCATTGTATATATAAACCACATCTTCTTTATCCATTCGTCAATTAATGGACATTTAGGCTCTTTCCATAATTTGGCTATTGTTGAAAGTGCTGCTATAAACATTGGGGTTCATGTGCCCGTATGCATCAGCACTCCTGTATCCTTTGGGTAGATTCCTAGCAGTGCTATTGCTGGGTCATAGGGTAGATCTATTTTTAATTTTTTGAGGAACCTCCACACTGTTTTCCAGAGCAGCTGCACTAGTTTGCATTCCCACCAGCAGTGCAGAGGGTTCCCGTTTCTCCACATCCTCTCCAGCATCTATAGTCTCCTGATTTGTTCATTTTAGCCACTCTGACCGGCGTGAGATGATATCTCATTGTAGTTTTGATTTGTATTTCCCTGATGATGAGTGACGTTGGGCATCTTTTCATGTGTCTGTTGGCCATCTGGATGGGGGATGGGGGAGAGGGGAAAGTGGGTGATGGGCAGGGAGGAGGGCACTTGTTGGGATGAGCACTGGGTGTTGTATGGAAACCAATTTGACAATAAATTATATTTTAAAAAAATAAAAATTAAATTTAAAAAAAATTTAAAAATTTAAAAAATAAAAATCATGTAAAAATTTTTAAAAAATAAACATTAAAAAAAACTTTTTATAAGTTTAAAACCATTCTTTGATCTAGTTAAGCTTACCAGCTCTAGAAAAGAATATGAAAATGGGAAAAAGAATCTTGAATGCACCAAAATGTCTTCTAAAAGTCTACATTGGCATGCCAAGGACAGCTATCATTTTCCAACTTGACTTACCAAAACAAGAAGTCAACACAGTAGGTCTCTTTACTTTAAGAAAGAAGTAAGCAATCAACTACCTTAAACTGAAACCATATATGGGCTTATATCCTAGTAGCCCTGTATTGTAGAGTTTAATAGTCTGGCATTTGGACTCTGCTATTTCAACAAATATTTATCAGAAAGGAGGCTTTATGTGTCAGGCACTGCCCTACGCAACAGGAATAAAGGGTGAGCAAAACAAAGTCCCTGCTTTCACAGAGCTTATGTTCGTATTTCCTAGCACTCTGACCTTTACAAAGTTCCGTAACCTCTTCAGACTTCAGTTTGGTTTTTTTTAATGTTTATTTATTTTTGAGAGAGAGAGGGAGACAGAGCGTGAGTAGGGGAGGGGCAAAGAGAGAGGGAGACACAGGATCTGAAGCAGGGTCTAGGCTCTGAGCTTGTCAGCACAGAGCCTGATGCAGGACTGAAACCCACACGCTGTGAGATCATGACCTGAGCCAAAGTTGGGTGCTTAACCGACTGAGCCCCCTAGGTGCCCCCAGACTTCAGTTTTTTCATCAGCGAAATGAGGACAATACTACCTCGTCTGTAAAATTATTCAGGTTTACATGAATTATCAGTGTGATAAGGTGTTTCGTGCCATGCCAGGAACACAGGAGATACTCAGTTAATTTTAATGTTTATTTCTTCATGATGATAATAATTACCAGGAGCACACATTACAACCATATCACAACTTTAAATCTACTAGCTCAAAATTGAATTTTTAAAATTCTCCACATTCTATGGGCTTTTTTTTTTTTTTTTAAGTAAATGCTAGGGCCAACATGGGGCTTGAACTCATGACCCTGAAATCAGGACTCACATGTTCCACTGACTGAGCCAGCTAGAGTACATCTCTATGGGCTACTTATTAGTAATGATTAGTGGCGAGAGTAATACCTAGGCTGAAAGTTTTACAGACATGCTGTCCAATATAGGACCTCTATAACTATTTATTCATCTATTGAAATGAAGTCAAAACTATTTTTTTTGAGCAAATCTTGGCTCTTCCTCCCCACCAGAGCTTCCTTAACACCCCCTTTTTATAGGTAGAGGAATCATCTATTCATGCACATATCCTTGTTGGGCTTCATAAACTCTGGAGTAGATATTAAAGCATGTTGATGGCCCGAGAATACCAAAAATAATGTCACTCAAGTTCTTGCCAGAGACTGTAACCTCAGATTTTCTGTTATGGGAAAAAATAAAAATAATTCAGCTATCTAAAAAAATAAATAAAGTTGTGTGAAGGAGATACAGTCCTTCCATTCCTTTAGACGTGCTTAATTTTTCTCAAACAAGCCACACTACTTACAGACTATCAGGTCACCTGAAACACATTATTTTGATGCCCTCAGAGCTAACTCTCCCAAATTGCTCTTTGGTGTTGTATCATAAGACCACACTAAGGATACAAGTATGAAAAACAGCTGTTCTCCATGGCTAGTTTGCTTTTACCACCCAGATACAGTGCATCATAATCAGTTGTATAATCATCTTTGTATTTGTTAATAGAAAGCTCAAATTTTGGCCATCATCCAGCAATTGGGCAATTGTACAGGTCTTGTATTAGTCAAGTTTATATATTAATCTTACTTTATCCCTGCCATTGTCCTATTTCTTCTCTTTTTTTTCTTTACCCCTTTTTCTTTTATCCTACTATAATATATATACAAGTCATCTCAGATGCTTTTTTCAAGAACAGATATGAATAAATAACTATTAAACAAGCAAAAGTAATTTACTACTGTTTTCTTACTTAATATGATATTATTTTTTTCACTATTAAATCACCGTAAAGGTGTATAACTTTGAGCCCCCCTTTTCACAATTTGTAAATGTGTAAATAATGTTTTTTCTAGTATATGGGTTATAACATTCTTTATTATTATTGGGACTCCTAAAGTACTTTTGTCTTGATAATGTAGGTTTTCCTTCATTTGCAATTTCTTTGAGGAAAGTTTTCAAAGAAATTTTTCTACTAATGGGTATGAATTTTTGACCCAAAAGCATTGAAATTGACTAAAGACATCTTATTTTCAATAATCAACATCTTCCTTTTTTACTGTGCATGTTCTCCACCTTAATTAACCTTGTAAGTGGATTCAGAGCTTTCCCATTAGTGTGACTTTTTAAATTTTGTCTATGGAATAGAAATAAAATAATAGAATCTATCCATCTATCAGTGATACCCAAAGGATATATTTGAGATTCTTTGGGAAATAATTCCTATCCATTGCTACTTTAACAAGATCCAAGTAATAATTCTCACCGATTTTAAAATCCTTGGGAGGGGGGAGGAACTTTATGGTTTTATAATTAAACATATAAGGTTACCTAGAGCCAGTATACAAAACAAAGAAGTGGGAATAATATGTACTTGCCAAATTTTGTAATACATATAAAATATACTTTTCCATCCATTACAACATCTCAAACCTGAACTGAAAATTTTTACAAACCCAGAAGTAATCCCAGAAAAAAAAATTCCTTAACCAATAATGAAAGATTTTAGCCTAAAAGTCTTCTGGACAGTTGCAGAAAAATCTATATGGAACACCCAGTTAGAGTTTTGAATTTTTTGTGTGGGTTTTTTGGGGTGTGTGTGTGTTTAAGATGTTCAGATAGGAAATGCTTTGGGGGAGAGAACTGGTAAGGAAATTAAAGTTTCAGTATAAATGCAGTAAGGATTACAACTGTAAATAATTTTCATAACTGTTTCTAGTAATTTAGCCATATCTGGTTCTGTTCAGTCTTTATTGTCAATTAGTCCCTAGTGGAACTTAATTTAGTGCTCATGAATTCTCCCTATCCTGATAATCTGAAATATTATGTGGTATTTGAAGTAATCAGTCCTCTCTAATATGTTTTCATGTCATTTTCTAAACTAGTCCATAGTAGGAATTTACTGTGTTTACATGACATATTTGTGAATATATGTATTTAGTTAAAAATCAGTGCATCTTTATCTTAATGAAAGATGTTAATTTTTTCAAAGTTTATTTATTTAGTTTGAGAGAGAGAGAGAGAGAGAGAGAGAGCAAGTGGGGAAGGGGCAGAGAGAGCAAAAGACTGAATCCCAAACAGGCCCGTGCTCTCAGCGCAGAGCTGGATGCAGGGCTCAAACTCACAAACCGTGACTTCATGACTTGAGACAAGATCAAGAGTTGGACGCTTAACCAATTGAGCCACCCAGACACCCAAGATGCTATTCTTTATGCATTAATGCTGTTGTGTAAATAATTCAGAATCCTTTAAAGATTCTTGCCATGTAAAAAGCAGTTGCATCCTGGGTTTTTGTGGGGTTTTTGGTGTGTGTGTGTGTGTGTGTGTGTGTGTGTGTGTGTGTGTGTTTAAGATATTCAGAGAGGAAATGCTTTGGGGGAGAGAAGTGGTAAGGAAATTAAAGTGTATTACCAGGCAGCATGAGGGTGACTCTAGACTTAAAGGCTGAAGGTAACAAAAATAGTCTATTTCTATATTACTAACTAGAATGAAAAGAAATTACAGTGTTAGGAGCATCACTGACACTCCAGAAGCCGTCAGTGTCCGTTGTAAGGTAACAGGGAGCTTTCATGACCAACATCAGCAACTAGATGACATTACCTAACAGAGCCAGATCCTTTTTATTTTTTTTTTAATTTTTTTTAACTTTTTTTATTTATTTTTGAGACAGAGACAGAGCATGAACGGGGGAGGGGCAGAGAGAGAGGGAGACACAGAATCCGAAGCAGGCTCCAGGCTCTGAGCCATCAGCCCAGAGCCCGATGCAGGGCTCGAACTTACAGACCATGAGATCGTGACCTGAGCCGAAGTCAGACACTTAACCAACTGAGCAACCCAGGCGCCCTGCCAGATCCTTTTTAAATATAACATCAAGAAATCCATCAAAATTGAAAATGTAGTCACTTCGTGCCAGTTTTATGTTATTTATAATAATTTGCTTTATATGATATTTTATTCATCTCCATAATTAGTAGTATAAACATATTTGAAGCTATTTTGATTATAGTTAAGAGTTTTCCTTAATTTATAACTGGAGAAAATAAGAACCATAACAATTAGAAAAAAAAAGTCCTGAAAATGTTCACATATGATGATTGTTTATGTAGTAAATTCAGTATCTGTAGTTAAATCTTTTGGATGAAAGGGATAATTTAGCAAAGTTGCTGGATACAAAATCATTATACAAAATTCAATTGTATTTCTGTATACTAACAGTAAGCAGTTAAAGATCCATTTATAATAGTGTCAACAAACTTGCAGTAGTAAAAAATAAAGCTAAGGAGTATATCGTGTTTGAATATTCAATCACTCAGCATAATAAAGATGTTATTTCTCTCCAAATTGATATACAGGTTTAACATAATTCCTGTCAAAATCCCAGCAAGATTTTTTTGGATATATAAACTTCTGGAATCCCTAAGACTACTGTCACTTCTGATACCAATTGCAAGTGGGTGTCCCTAAGACTGCCTTCAGGTTTGATCATTAGCCAGAAGTCCTCACAGAACTGACTGAAAGCTATTATATTCACAGTGACAGTTTAGTACAGCAAAAGGGTACATAGTAAAATCAGTCAAGGAAGAGGCGTATAAGGCACAGTGTCAGAAATTTCCAAGGATGAGTTTCTAGCTGTCTTCTTCAAGTCAAGTAATAGACAGTGTTTTCTTCTTTCAGCAACATAGTGTGAGAATATACATGGAGTATTGCAAACCAGGGAAGCCCACCTAAGCCTTGGTGTCCAAGTTTTTCCTGGAACTCCGTGACGTTGACATGGTTGACCATCTAGTGGTGCAATGAAATAGAAAATAGTGTGGCAGTTTCTTAAAAAACTAAGCATGTAACTAATATATAGCTCAGCAATTGCACTCTTGAGCATTTTATCCCAGAAAAATGAAGATTATCTCATGCAAAATTTTGTACGTGAATACTTATAGCAGCTTTATTCATAATAGCCAAAAAACTGGAAACAACCCAGATGTCCTTCCACAGGTGAATGGTTAAACAAACTATAGTACATCAATACCATGGAATACTACTCAGCAGTAAAAAGGAACAAGCTATTGAGACATACAACAATCTGGATAAATCTCCAAAGAACTAAAATGAATGAAAAAAACAATTCCAAAAGGCTGAATACTGTATAATTCCATTTATATAACATCCTTGAAATGACAAAACTATAGAAATGGAGAACAGATTAGTTGTTGCCGGGGTGAAGGAGGGGCTGGAAGAGAAGTGAGCATGGCTATAAAAAGGCTACATAAGTTATATTTGTGGTGATGGAAATGTGCTGTGTCTTAACTGTAGTACTTTCATATTATAATACAGTTTTACAATATGCTACTATTGAGGAAAAGCATAAAAGGGACACAGAATGAATCTGTTATTTCTTACAACTACATGAGTCTAAAATTATCTCCAAAAGTGTAATAATTATAGCTTAATTAATCTAAAAATGAAGTTCAAATTCTCTATGGAAAAAATGATAAAACTTCACTAAGAAGCATTAAAGATGATCTAAATAAGTGGCAAAGGGCACCTGGGTGGCTCAGCTGTTAAGCATCTGACTTCGGCTCAGGTCATGATCTCACAGTTTGTGAGTTGCAGTCCCATGTCAGGTGAACATGAGCCCCACTTCAGGTGAACCCCACTTCTCTTTCTCCCTCCCTCTCTCTCTCTCTGCCCCTCACTCACTTGCACCCTTTCTCTCTTTGTCTCTCTCAAAAAAATAAGTGGCAAAATATATCATGTTCGTTGGTTGGCAGACTCAGTATTGTAGATATATCCGTTCTTACTAAATTGGCCTATAAGCTTTAGTACAATTCCAAATAATTTAAGTGACATGAGCAATCTACACTAGCTACTTTACTGTCTCCTCCTTCCTCTCTGCCTCCTTCCTCCTTTCACTGGCTGCAAAGAAAACATGTCTGCTTTTGAAAATTGACAAAGCAATACAAAATAATGGTGTGGTTACAAAAGTTCATATAATGGTTTATGTATTCAGAATACCAGTAGCATTTTGCTTTCCAAATTCATAAGTTTTTATGCCATGATCTTCTGTATACCTCCCTTTCCTTAATTTCAAAATGGGAATAATCATCAAGATAGTGCAAAACCCACAGAAAAGGTTTATGATTCTGTGCTTTATTATATTTAACAGTACTTAGTAAGCATCAGTTTTCTGGTGAATTCTGTCCCAGACAGCTGTTTATATAGCAAACATCTATGATGTTTATATAGCAAACAACTATGATTTCTGGAATAAAATGTTTTGAAGCATTAGCACCCCCACCAAAAGATTTGGAGATAAAGCAAGGTATTTTTCATACATAAAATAACTAGTCAAGCAGAATGGGTGTATGATAATACAATATACACTACATACAAAGTGCTGAAACATGACAGAAAGGGAGTAGTTGGTATGGGGTAAGCAAACCAAAGAAAGCTTATTAAGGGAAGTAAATATTGAATTGGATGTTAAAGCAATCAGACATACATCTGAATTTTTTTTTCTATTCCAGTGTTTTACTGAATCATACATATTCACTATATTATGGTAAAATGTCTTTGTACCTTTGGCTTCTCACATCTCTCTATAGATTTCTTACTTGTGAAAGGAAACTGTTGGGGTAAAATTTTATCTAGGGTCCTTTCCATGTCTTTACTATTTTATATTTGGTATGTTTCTATCTGCATCTAAATTTAGACCAAACCAACTGCATCTTGGGAATAGAAGCTCTTGAACAATCACAGTTAAAGTTTTTCTGAGAGTTCTTAGTTCTGACTTCTAAACCTCTTTTGATGCTAGAAAATTGTATTTACTAGGTAAGTACAACATTTTAGCTAAAGAGATCTGGAAGATACTTTGAGTATTTGTCATTGCTTATCAACTAGTTGCTTAATGGACTGTGGATCATCACCTCACCAGTTTTTTGGAGAAAGCAAGAAAAACATTCTACTTACTCCTTTCAGCTTTAGTTATAGAGTCTCCAACTGTCATTATATTCCAATTTTAGAGGAATTTACTTCTTAACTACAAAAGCTAACATATTCTTCAACATAAGGTGTATTTATCAGTCTGCATTTAAAATGAGTAAAGTTTGACCATTGACTCATCAAAAACCTTACAATGCTAATTTCTTCTCTGGCCAGACTTCGAAATCACAGACATGATAGGGGATACTAATAGAAGAACTGAGAAACAAACTCAGAAAAGAAGACTAAAGCCAGAGAATGGAGGGCTTTAAAGCATATTAAAGAATTTCTACTTGATTTCTTAGATTATGGAGAGCTATCAGATAAGTGAGAAGTAAGGGAGAGAGGATTCATTTTCAGAAATGCCAAACAGGGGCGCCTGGGTGGCTCAGTCATTAAGTGTCCAACTCTTGGTTTCAGCTCAGGTCACGATCTCATGATTTTGTGGGCTCAAGCCCTCAGTCTTGGGATTCTGTCTCTCGCTCTCTGCCCCTCCTTCACTGGCACTGTCTCTGTCTCTCTCAAAATAAATGAATAAACTTTAAAAAAAGAAAAAGAAAAAACAAATACCAAATGAAAGCTGAGCTGTGTAGTTAACAGTAGGTTTACAACCTATTGGAAATTTGTACAACACCACATACACACAATGGAGTCCCAAACCTTTAGACAATTCATTTCCCGGTTCTTCTTCCTCTCTCTATTTCTCGGGCTTATTTTCACGAGCTTTGCAATGAGCAAGCACCAAAGAAAGGGAGGACAAACTGAAAGTCTCTGTGTCACCTCGGAGAATGTACATTTGTTCCAGTCAGACCACTTTTTGCCTTACATGGGCATGGATGATGTCCAGTTAAGGCTGTAACTTCTGTCGTACTCAGCCAATAAGGAATCAGGGAAGGGACTTGCACACTAGGAGATAAATTGCCTGCTGTAACTACCATCAGACACCTGCTCTTGCAAGAACATTGATTAAAGCCTCTGGGTAGGTGGGCTTATTTCTCACAGGTATTTTTGAACAGAGAAAGAAGCATATGACACAAATGATACTTTAGAATTTTTCATCTGGTAGTAAGAGGGGTACAAGGTAAAGGAGGAGAGGCTGAAAGCAATGAAATGAGTTAGGAGGAAGTTGCTGGATTCTAAATGACAGGTCGTTAAATCTAGAATGATAACAGAGGGATGAGAAAGGGAGAAAGAGATGGCAAAAACTTTTTGCCTAGGTGTAATTTTCAAGATTTGGTAACTGATTGGATCAGGAGGCCACAAACAAGGGAGGAGAAAAATCAAAGATGGCTGAGAGGCATTCAGCTGGAGTAGTTAAGAGAATGTTGTGTCCATTCATAGAAATGAAAAACTCAGTGGAAAAACCCGCCTGGAGAGTAAGCCCAACAGTTTCCTCTGGACTGCTTGCAGAAATGGAATGCTGTGACAGCATATTCCCCATCCCAGTACCTTGCCATCACACACTGCAGTGCTTCCAAGGACTGAGAAATCAGAAGTATGAGCGTAACTCACAAAAGTAAATTGTTAGGAAAATGCTTTGCCTAGTTCAACTCCATTTTTTATTCACTACTTGGAAATATTATTTTATTAGTCTCTCAACTCTTACTGCATATTACTTTTACTGTATCATTAATGTATTTATGTGAACTAGCAGTAAACAGATTTTCTACTCTGAAGTGTGTAGAATAGTGAGCCCCAGAGAATGCTCTAGACATGGGTGGAGTCCATAAATACAAGCAGGAAGGGTTAAATCCTTCATTCTAACTTCCCATAATCCACTCACCATTCACCAGATACCATCCTGTATTGTTTTTTAAATACAAGTCAGATTTTATTTCTCCTCTGCTCACAACTCTGCCAACAGCTCTTTCACTGCACTTGGAATAAAATCCAAACCTTTCACTACGGCCTTCCATACCTCATATAGCTTGGAGGCTGCCCACCTCCAAGTCATCTTCTGCTGCTTCCTCCTCACCCACAGTGCTCCAGCGTTTCCATTCCTCAATTGTGACAAGTTCTTTTCTCCTCAGAGAGCCCTTGAGTTCCTCCACAACTCTGCCTGCTGCATTCTGCCCCCAGACATTCATCTGGCTCCTTCTTGCCATTCAGGTCTCAAGTCAGAAGTCTTCACCGAGTCTAAATTGATGACCATCTCTCTTTGTCCTGCCACATCTTCCTCCCTCATTGTCTTCACATCCCGGCGCTGTTTTCTTCACAGTCTGAAGTTTTCTAACTGTCTGAAGTTAACATGTTCAAAATTAGCATGTTCGCTGGTTTCCTTGTTTATTGCGTGTCATCCACTCTAGCATGTATGCAACAGGAGTGGAGCCTGTATATATCTTGCTCACCAATGCATCCTCAGCCCCAAGCAATAGTGCCTGGCATACAATAAATACATGTATGAATGTATAAATTAATCATAGAACCTCTAGAAAAACTATCTGCCCACAAAACATATCATTTAGAGTAGAGTCCACAATGGAGAGAGGAAGATCACAAAAGATCTGGATATTTGAACTAGTAAATGTTTGTGTTTGATTTGGTTTTGAAATAAGGATAGTATGTTGCAGTTCATCTCTCTCTCCCTCCCTTCCTCCTCTCTCCCCAACTCCTCTCCTTCCCTTAATACACAAAGTCAAACTAGCATCCCTAAGTTATGGATACCTATCTCTAGTAACAGAGAAGCCAGGAGAAAGAGAAGCCTGACAAGATAGATACCTGTCAAGTTGTACCAGTCTTCTCAGGCAACACTATTTTAGAATGGAGCCTAGTAAAGCTCTTCCTGACGATTGTGTTGGGAATAGGATTAGGAACCTATATTTACGGAAATAACTATTTTTTAGTTCTTTAAATTCCCTTATTCGGGGCTCTGTCCTCTTGCTATCCTTTGGTAAAGTTACTGCGGAAAATGACAAAGGGAAACTGGAAAAAGGGAGCATTTGCCCATCTTGGCTCAAATTTTAAAGGGAAACAGTATCCCTGGAGGCCAGGCCTTGTGGCAACATTAGGAGTAGTATGTGACACAAGAATTAAAACCGAAGAAAGCACTTCTAAACCAGTTGTTGGAATTTGATAGGCAATGGAAGCAACAAAAATGCATCCATTTTTCATGGATTAGGAGGTCGATTAGAGAGGTCTTCCAGGTTCAGTGTCAGAGACCCACACCTACTGTAGGCTGTCTACTCTGCCTAAGAATAAGTTTACGTCCCAGAGTTGTCTCCCTGGGTCTTAAGATGCCTTATGCCCTGCATACCCACCCCCAATCCCCCTTCTGTAGATGAGAGATGTAGAAAAGAAGCTGGAGGAAAGGACAGGATGCCAAAAGATTCAAATGACCCAAAGATTTCTACCCCTGAGTTTACATCTTTGTTTCTGCCTGTCTCTTATTTCTGGTCAAGCTTGACAACCGGCCTTCGTGTCTCAACAATTTCAGCCGTAACCAGCATTGCATTTTTCATGCAATGGAAAGAGATTTGCCTATTTCTTACACAAGTAATTTAACAAGGCAATGCAGCATGTCTACTAAGCTGCTCTTGGCATTTCCGGTGCACAGTCCCAGTGAATGGCCCACCCCACTCCACTTACCACCCCCCACAGTGACTGAGTCTCACACTTGTGCCTTCTAACTTGGAGAGTCTCTGTTAGGAGCCCTTCTCTGCTCAAATATTTTTTTTTTTTTAAATGATGTTCTCCTTAGAAGCTCTAGAATTCATTTTAAAATGAATTTTAGTAGTTATATTTTATTTCTTTTTAGAAGGCACATTATTTTTCAGTGCTCTAGTATTTCTCTAATTCTTTATAACTGTCTAAAAATAACTGCTGGTAAGCTTATAAGTTCATTAGTTAATCCCAGTGGGACTCAATAATGCATATTACAGACCTCTTGATTTTTATAAATTAGATTTGCTCAAGAATTCCCTTACCTGTTATTATCAACATAGCTATATTGACAGGGTCCTCATTACTTCCTAATTGCCCATATTTCTTTTTTCTTGTTAAAGATCAATTTTTAAAATCAAACCTTGTCATTTTGAAAGTATCATAGACATGTTATCCTGTTAATATTAATGTTTCATATCTTTCTAGGTTTTTCCCCCTTTGTTATAGGAAACAAAATTTATTCATTACCTTTTGCTTTAAAAATAAAGTATATTTTTGTAGTGGGAAGGGTGATTGGAGAATATCAGTGAGAAGGTAGGAGGGTAGGGGCACGTGCTAGTTTCCCTCACCCTAAAACAAAGACATAAAAATTATATTTTGTATTCAGAAGTCACTCTGTCAACAGTTATATTCCCTATTCTAAACCAGACCAGAAAATGTAAATAATGCATAGATTGTTGAAGTTATTCCATGACCTTTTGGTCTAGGGCCATGTAAAATAAGGTGACTAGCAATAATTAGAGTAGCAAGTAGCTGACCAAGAAATTCTTCTAAATTATCTCTTTGGTGAGAACTTAGACTGTCCATCATTATACTAGTAAACCTCATCTCTGGCTCACAAATTTGATGTGTGTGTTATGTGTGTCTGCACACGCATGCATCTCTGTGTGTGTGTATGTGTGTAATATCACTTGAAGAGTGATTATTTGCTTTCCCAGACATTTCTTCACTTTATTAAAAGATTTGTTGAGGAGGTAAATAACCCACTTCTTCCTTTAAAGAAATTCTATTTACAGAAATTATATTTACATATAAGTTTTTAAGACATCTACTGCATAAAATGAGGTACAGCTTCAGACTAGTCTACATCTGCCAAAGTAAACATCAGGATTTTGGCTGCTAACTCACTAGCATATTTTGGCATGGTTTTTGCCCAAAAAATATAAGCACCAAGATCAAGTGAAGAGGAGTGTGGACAAGGCAGACTTGTAAGAAACACTTGGATTGAAGTCATCACAGGAAGAAGTAAAGGGAATAGACAAGACAGAAGAAACAGCAATGTTTTCTTCTCTCTTACCCTATTCTTTGAGCATTCCACTCTCAGTGCTATTTCCAACCATTTTTTTGTTGTTGTTTAATTTCTAAATGCTATTATATAAATGTAGCCTTCCTCTTTCTCAGTTCCATTACAAGATACCTTTTTAAAATACATAGTCTTTGGGGAAAACAAATGACACATTTTAGCAATTTGATCTTTCTCATATGATTTACAGTCTCGTACTTCATACTTAAAGTTTCTAATCCTTTTGACCATTTGTGCTATCATTACCACTTTGAAATTTGCTACAGTTTATTTTTTAAAACAAGTGATAAGTAAAGGATAAATAATCAGTCTAGTATTTTATGGGCGATCCCCTGCCCCCTGCCTTTTGGTTCTTTACCAGTGAATAAGATCACTGACAAACAGTATTTATGGAAGAAACATTAAGAGAAATAACAGGCATTTTCTACTCTGTATAGGATAAAAGAGATAGCTAGAGTAGGGCTCAGATTATAGGGAAAATTATTCTCTAATATAATAAAAAAAAGAATTAACTGTTCATTTTTATTTAAGCTGACACTTGATCATTTAAATACCTCCTATTAAAACAAATCTTATGCAGTGCTTTTACTGTCTTGATATGAATTCTAAAGATAACACGATCCACCTACTTCTAAGATTGCTAAATTATTATAATGCTTTACATATAGAAGGAATAAAAGAAAAGTAACTCATAATAAAAATAATATCCACATCAATATTTAAAGTGCCCTAGAAAATATACATAAGAAGGCATGCTATAGTAGTCAGATACTTAGTCCTGTACATAAAATCACCATGGATTCAACAGCTACAAATGCAGGCTGATGCGGGTGTGTTTATTGACAGCTCAACTTTCATGGGCAGTGATGCCATCAGGGATGAGATTTTTCTCATATGGTAAACCACTCTTGGTAATTGTATAAACCACTATTGGTTATTAATATTCTGAACAACATAAAGTATAAAATCCCTTCAATTTACATGGTAGTTGGATTCCTGGAAAATTCTGTATATGTTAAAATGATGCCAAAAGTACTTTGAGATTATTTGTTAAACACATCTAAATTCTGAGCCCATATAATTATAAACAGGGTTTTTAACTACATGAATAGCTGGCGGAACATTTGAAAACCATGTGGGATACAAAACAATCCTTCATCGTGCTCTACTGCCCTGCAAACTGTAGGATTTCCACCATCTCTGGCCTTCTTCTGTTAAATGCCAATAGTTCTTTCCAATCATCTTGACCACCAGAAATACCCCTACACATCTCCAAAATGCCCCAGAGACCATTGCCATGCCCACTAAGAATCACTTATTGGGACTGAACAAAGGCCCATTTTTGTCATGAAGCACTGGGAACCAATACGTTTTATTTTGATACTGAATTGATCCTATGGATTAGAAAACTGAATTTGCCCCAAAGGTGAATTATCCAGAAAGAACAAGCCTGCCAATCCAAAAAGATACAAAAATCACTCCCTGAGAACGTGGCAGGTATTTAACATGGAAACCCTTTATTCTCTACATTGTGGGAACCCCTCTAGATTATGTAAAGGGGGTCTGAAAAATGGAAAGTAGTCCGTAGTCCCTAAAAAGATGAGGTTTTGATTAGGGTAAAGTTGTGATAGAGATGAGACCATGGTTATACATAATGTTGTCACTGCAAAATGGAATAATTTTCCATATTACCCACACATCACTGCGGCTTATCAATAAGTGGCTCCTTTTTTGATTGGCCTAAAATTTCTACTTTTATATCCTTTTATGAATAGATAATGTAATGGCCCAGTGTTTCTGTCCTCATGTAGTTTGCCTAAAGTAGTGTATTTTTTAGATACTGGAAAGCTGCTCTCAAAAGTTTCTGGTTTCTAAGCATTCTATAGGTAGATATTCATATTAATTTATAAATATTTTCATTGAACTTTGGCTCAGACCTTTCGAAAATGGTCTCCAAACATGTTCGTGAAATGTGTATATGCAGCCCCAGATGGATATGCAATTACCTAACTTGCAAATGATATTTTAAAAAAATTATTAAAAACCTCCTTTGATAATTTTTGAAAAGAAAGCCATTTTTATATAAAATATTCATGTTACTACTCGTTATTTTAGGGAGACTTCTCCCTCCCCCATCTATTGTCTGTAATTCAGTTTCTACCCCACTTCACTTATTACCTTCACTCCTAGCAATTTCCCTTCCACTGACAGAGCACATACTCTCATAATTTATACTCTTAAATTGCAAGGGTGAATGTTGAGAGCCAGTGCAGGTACTCAGTTAACTCAGGGATTTTTGGTCTTTTCAGCCCAGGACTAGTCAAGCAGATAGTCATCATAAGCTAAAACTAAAAAGCTTTTGTAGTCATTTTATCACCAGGGAAATTTGTTCATCCTTCAGAAAGATTGTCACCAGGAAAGAAAAAATAAAGGAGTTAAATTGCTTCAGACCATTGACTCCTTAGGTCCCTCTAGATTCATAGATTGAATTGGCTTTCATGGGGTGGGAGGAATTATGAGAAGAATTCCCTGAGAAAGCTCACAAATTGATCATAGCCTTGGTAACACTACTAAGTGTAAGTGTGATCACTATGGAGGAAATGCCAAATGAGGCTGGAAGCATGGGAAATGAGAAGGAAAAGAAGACAATTAACACCTTTTTTTTTTCTTTCTTTCTTTCTTATTGTGTTTGGAAATGGGTGTTGCCATGTAGTGTGCATCTTCAAAAGACAGGAATACAATTGATTTTAAAGTATTTTATCATTGTAAGTGCCATTAGTTATTACTGAAGTGAAACTAGATCCGCAAGCACTGTAGAAATAGGAACAGGTATTGCATAAACCTATCCAGAAACTAGGCCCTCTCTCGATAGACCCACAAAATATTACTTCAAGTAGGTATGTCTGAGCATATCTAGAATGACTTACTACTTGGGTTTAGAGAATATAAATGCCTTCCAAATTCAAAAGAATTCTTTAAGATTGTCATAAGAATAAATCAGTGAGAATTACAATGATAAATATCCAGATGTTATGTATTTTTTAAGGAACTTGAAAGTTTATATATCTTTGATGCAGCCAGGCATATATACATACATATACACACATACATACATATATATACACATACATTTTCCCCCCAAGAATTCTATTAAGACTTGTCAAATTCAAGTCACGCACTTTAGGTTATGCCAAAATAACCTATACTCATTTCTCTCTCCCATTGAATAACATTGAATTTTGCCAAAAATGCGTAAGCAAACAAGAAATGACCTCATTTTTGTTATCTGAATACAGTAGTGTTGGAGAATATTTTTCAAGGATATGACTTAAATAGTGGATCTAAGTTCCCAGTGCCAGTTCATAAAGCCAAATTGCAGAGGATAAGGGGATAGAGACCATCCTTGTGAGGGCACCTCTAAAGACAGGGGTTCTCTAGTAGGGCCAGTTCCCGTATCTAAGTCCCATGCACAGACTGTAGCTTTCTGCTCTCTGGCCGACTGCAGCCATAGCATCCTTATTGTTGTAACTCCCAGATTGTGATACTGTCACAAAACTGTTGCTAGGCAACAAATGTGGTTACCAGGTCTCAGCGAATAGCTGAAGGGGAAAGCAAAGTGTTGCACCATTGTAGAGTAACCATAGCAATGACCTACTATTACAGACTAAAGAATTATCATTAACAATGTTAAAGTATCAGACAGAGGCCCTGAATCCCAAGACTTCCAGGCAGTGTCTCTCTGCATAATTGAGTGATCTAGGAAGAGATTTCAACTGTTTCAAAGCTGTTCACTCATTTCTATGCTAGGAGTCTTTGCTGTTATTATTTTTATTTTTGTAATTAAACAAATGGTTGTTATGAAGAGGCTGGTGAAATGAAACGTTATCACAAGGAGTCGAAACAGATTTATATCCTCATTTGTTCTTATGTCTACATCATGTTAGTTTTTGCCTGTGTTAAACTGAAGGTAGGTTTGATTTGAAAAACACATTAGTATCAAATTGAAGCCACAAAAAAAGCTGTAGTAAAATAACCCAGTAAAGTGACAAACTAAACTTGTGTTTTCTAAGTCGAATTCCTCCCGACAAAATAGAAGGCCTAGATGCTCTTTTTGTAGTCACTGCTTTTGAAACGCTTTTTTTTAGCTTTTCTAAAACTGTCCCCTAAAGTCTGTAAAAATGTAGCCTCCCAGGGCACTTCTAGGGATAGTCTCCTTTCAATCTGAACCTTCATGAAGCATCCCATGTAATTTGGTCGCAGTGACCTCCCTGAGACAAATTATGTCTAACGGCACAGCTTCCAAGAGAGGCAAGAAAATTCCGATTTATTTTATTCTCTTGGGTAGCAGAGAAACGTGGGTGCTCCGGGGTGGGCGAAGAAGCCGGGTCCCGCGCGCAGGAGAAACCAATCCCCGCGCGCGCCCGCGCCCGCACGCGCGCGCGCGGAGCCTGGGGAAGTGGGTGGTTTCGAGGCGGGAGAGGGAGTGGCCCTTCCCTCCGAGCGCCTCGATTGGCCCGGAGGGGCTGAGGCCCCGGGGCCGCCCGGCCGCGCCTCGGGCAACCCGCGGGGGGTGGCCCAGCCGCGTCCTCGCGTCGGGGGCGGGACGGGGCCTCGGGCCGGAGGCTGCGGAGGTCTCCGAGGGCCGCCCCGGGCGCCAGCTGCAGAGCAGCGGAGGAAGCAGACGCGGACAGTCCCGAGCCCTGGGGGCAAAGAGAGCCCTCGCGTACAGGTGTGGCCTGGAGAGGCCGCGTCCGGGCCCGGAGACGCGCTCCGGCTGGGGAGCGGGCGCAGGAGCTCGGGCCGGACGCGGGGGACGCGGGCTCCGAGGGCGGGGCTCGGGCTCCGGGAATGGCAGCCGGGCGGCCTGTGCCTTGTTACCGAGCGAGGCCGCCTCGTAACCGAATCTGTGTTTTTTGCAGGCACCGACCGTCACGAGCTAACTTCCTGGAAGAGCTTCCCGTCTATTTTCAAATTCTTTACCGAAGCCTCTGAGGCAAAGACCAGTTCCCTCAAGCCGGCTCTGACGCGGCGCTCCCACAGAATAAAGCACGAAGAGCTGTAAGAGGAGAACGAGCGAGACGGGGGAGGGGAAGCAAAGGCACCACACTCGAGCATGCATCCACACGTCTCCTAACTGCTTGTTGTCGGCGAGCAGACTCCCAGCCCCTCATTAGATTGTTTTCTTCCTAGAGCACAGGGTCGTGATATATACATCTAAATAGCGTTTTGCATTATTTCTAGATGAGTGCAACTGTCAAAGCAATATGGGTTCACTGGTCGCGCTTCCTGCGGGCTGAGCTTGGGCTACGCGCTGCCCGTCAGCGCGCAGATTAAGGCTGACAGCGCCCTGCCCGGCGCGGCCGGCGCGCTTCTAATTGCCCTGACGGAGCCCGCCCGGCACTGCGGGGCGAGCGGCGTCTGCGCGGTCCTACCGCCCGCTGCAGCGCAGCCGCGGCTTGCCCTGGCCCCCGGCCCCCCTCGATCATGTCCTTTTTTTTTTTTTTTTTTTTTCCGCCGAGCAGAAGCAAACTTTTATTCTAGATTTCAAACTTCCATTTTAAGTAGGTCTCTCCTAAGGGCCTCTTGAGCCTCTTTTTTTTTTTTTTTTTTAAAGGAAGTTTCCCCTACCTCATCCCCTCAGAAAAGCCAAATTTAAATTCAAAACGTGAATGCAGTGATGTGCTATGTAGTCTTGGGAGTGCAAATTGTTCTCTAACAATCTATTTTCATTTCGAGACCAGAAGAAAAACTTTGCATAAGAATCTGTGAAGTACCGATTACACTTTACCGCTGAAAGATCCTTGCCAGTTGAGTAGGAGATTTTTACACAAGTCTCTAATTTCAGAAGACGTTGTTTAAACCGAAACATAAATGATGAGCAAATCTTTTAAGTGTGAAAGGTCCCATTTTCAGTGGAATTCCTAACTTTATCATTAGAATTGACTTTACTTTTTAAATGTGTATTGAGTGGCATTGTAATTTAGATCGCACACTTGTTTTGCTTTTTAAATCTTAATGTGGACAAAGTTTGCTGTTGTGGACAATCCTAACTAGAATGATCTATTCTGATTCATGGAGTTCGATCCTTTTAGGGATAGTATTTTACCGTCATCAGGTGAATGAATCTTGTCCTCTTTCGCCTTTTCCTTCAGAGAGGCTGAGTGGGGCTAAGATTATTTTTTTTTTTTTTTTTTTTTAGTTTTCTGCTCCAACAGAAGGGGAAAGACCTAGTGTGAAAGATTTTTTCCTCTCAATCCAACGACATAATTTTTAGTAGTCCACTTCCTCTGCAGGGTTTTGCCCTACAGTTTCAACAGTTACTGTAATCCAGCTAATATCTGGCCAACACTGTGAAATATAGGAGGTAAAATAAGTTAAGATTTTGCTGACTTTTACATTCAAATATTAAATCTTAACATCAATTTTTAATTACTTGAATTTAGTTACTTGGGGAAGATTCTGTTTCTGGCAGATGAGGGTCTGAATTTAATATTTTTCATCCTTTTTTAAAGCGTATGCAACAATATGCCTGCCTTATTTAAGGACATGACAAAATGTACCCAAAACGACTTAGAACTGTCTGACTTCTCAGAAAAAAGAACTTAAAATAACCACCTCATGGATAAAATGTTTTTATATTACGAACCGATTTCAGCAAGTTTTAAAACTGAAAATATCTGTGTTTGGTATGCATTAATTCGTTCTTATACTTTTAATGATGGCAAATCAAAATGATCTTCTTTCAGTGGTCATATATGCATATCTTTTGATATTATTTTAGCAGAAACATTGTAGGAGAAAACATCAAAACGTCATTTTATCCAACTCCTGGATAGCTTAAAATGTATCACCTCAACAGTGTCCATCCAGCGTGTTGGTCTGCAATCTTTTCTGTTTTAGAAGTAATGGTGAACTGTGTACAATAATGGTACCTTCCTTTGAGAGGATATGAGAAGTGACGTGGATTGAATAATTATTCAAAGTGTTATAAACTGTGTGGTGTTTTCACTGTATGAAAGTATTCACAGGAGAGCTAGTCTTACTGCTTTTTTAAAAATCAACACTTGTACATTGCTAAATTTATGAAGCTTATGCACCTGAATTAGAGCAAAGCAAATATGCTCAGCTTATAAACTCAATCACTCCTGTCCCTTCTCTTCAGTTTTCTCACTTCTCTTTCTGAAAACTTTTACTTGCAACTAGAGTGAATCACTGTTTAATTGCCTTTAATACTTTAAAACTACTGGGTTGTTAGCCTTGTTTAACTGTCTGTGGAGATCTATTTGCAAACTTAAGTTGTGCAAATGTAATTTCTCCTTTTGGATCTGTGCTGTAGCAACCCGGAGAGAGCTAGGCACACCAGCCGAGACCTCCGACTGATGAGTGATAAGATTCCTTGTAATGGAAGATTTTTTTAACCTGTTGATTATGTGTCTGTTGGTATAAATGTAGTAATATAATCCACCTCAATTTTCCTGGAGTAACAACAGTCAGTTGGTAGTAACACGCCTGCTTGGAGGCGACAAGTGTTAACAGTATTTCTGCTCTGATCTTCCCATTTTGGTTTCTTTAGACAGGTTTTTAGCAGAGTAGAGGTTGAAAGTTAGGATGTAGGCTTTTTTAAAAATTATATACTCGGTTCTTAGAGCAAATGGAATGGGAAGCAAGGAGTTGTTGATAAATCTGAGATTCAAAATAGTCCTATTAAAACTTCGAAGCCAGATACTGGCTTTAGAACTTTATAAAGGTATCTGACCACGTAGCCGGTAAAAGTTTTCATGGATATTTGAAGGGGGTGGGGGAATCTATTTGTAATAATAATTGTTCTTTTCTCAAGTTTCTGCCTTGTGCTTTGACCTGGATTGCATTATTGTTTATACAAAAAAAAAAAAAAAAAAAGAAAGCACAGGAGTTTCATATATATTATATATTTCTGTTTACCATTTTAAAATAAAAACAATTTTCCCAACAAGCCTCAGCGTATTCTTGCTCAGAAGTTCATCTATTCATGTATAGAGGTTAATAAAAGCAGAAACATAAAAAGAATGGTGGGACAGCATTCATCAATATTTTAAACTGCATCGCTGCTTTTATTACTATTACTGTTGCTGTAAGGTAATATCCTAACTTAACTTGATCACTCACTATTTGGCTTGGACCTTTCACAAAGCTAACAGTTTTTAAGATGTTTGTTTTTAATATCTAAAATATCTCCTGAGCTACAAGGAAATCTGAAGCCATTGTTAAGCTATCATTTTATAAAATATACTTTAATATACTGTAAACAAATGTTTTCCAAAAACAGTCTAGTGACATTAAATTGCTCCCAAGTCCCTATATAAGTCCTTGGTGTATTATGTCTAATCTGAAAATATCCTGTTTACACATATTTTACATCCTTCCCTTCTTTAAAACCTGTAACTCCTTTGAGAGAGTGTGAGTGACAAAATATGTTAAGTGTATTATCAGGGCTAATAAGTTAAAAAATTTCTACACATTTCTCTGGATTACCTGGAGTCCCAATCCAAACACATGTGTCTCCGGTTACAATCATAGTTTTATAACTGTAAACTGACAGGTTTCTATAATCCTGGTTCACTTAAGAAAGATTACTATTACAGAAAGTCTAAAAATTTCTCAAAAACTTTCCCCATGCCATTATAGGGAAAAAATGTCTTTAAATAAATGTGAGACATTCTCATCTTTGAAATATGGGTGGCAAAAAAAACGTTAATAATGGTGGTTATTTTATGATTACTTATTAGGGGCTGTAATAATATAAAATAAAAGACTCCAGGAGGTACTCCCTTTCAAAAATTGAATACTTTCCTTCCTTCCTTCCTTGTATAGAGTGACTGAGTGGGAGTCTCTTGAATTGTTCGTCTTCCTTTTATCTAATATTCTATTAATCTCCAAAAAGATCAGTTTGAGTCTGGGAAAGGGTTTTTAATCAACACTTCACAGAGTTTAAAGCTACCCTACCTAAAGCGTCAGCTTTGTTAGGCGGTTTTAGATTTAAAGCATTGCAACTGTCATGCACTGTACTAAAAGTAAAGAATGTACACCAAGTGGAAGATGTTGAAAAGAGGGAAATAGCACAAAGTCGATTAACGGAGATTCGAGAATAGAAGTAGCCATCAAAGCATTCCAACGTTTATCTTGAAATCTATGTAGAGTTAAAAAAAAAAAAAGCAACAATGATAGTTTTAAACCTCACACTTAGGAGGGATGAATGTTGATTTAATTGATTCATTTGGATCAATGTTTTTAAAGTTTCACACCACTGATCTTTCATGTAGTGATGTCTTTAGCAGTCAGTGGTCTGACATGAGCCTTCTCAGATTTCATCAGTGGGACTCTCCATGACATCTAAAATTATGCAACAGCCTGTGCAGTGGTAACTTTGGAATTGGGAGACCTCGATGCCAGAGAGCATGGTCATATTTAAGAACTCTTGTTAATGCTTAGCACAAAGGTTTTAGGGAGTGGTAATTGTAAATGGACCATAAAGGTTAAAGTGACCAAATATTATATAGTGGGCTTTAATTGCCAGATAGGAGAAAATCATCCTGAAAGTTTGACCATTAAGTGGATATCGTGCAGTGCCCAGTATTTTCCCCTTTAATGGAAAAACTGGAAAATGGAAATTTGACTTAACCCATGAGGCCTTCCAGGCAACTTTTCCCAGCCCTTTGCCTTGAGATTTGTGGAAAACGTTTCACTATATTCTTTGTATTGTTGGGTTGAGTTCTGTTTGAAATATACATGAAACATGTTTCTAGAAAAATCTAGAGAGGCCCTTCATCTTTCTTTCTAGAGCATTCAGCTTTTCTTCCTTGGCTATTACATAGGGTAATATGGGAGACTGTCATAGGTAAAATAATGTTGAACTGTACTTTGTAACCAGCTTGCAGTACCAATACAAAGAATCTGAAATGAAAAGACAACCAACACCCCAAGAATGATATGTCTCTTTTTAAAGTTTACAATTTGAATAATGAACTTGGATAGAAACTTGGCAGGAAAACAAACCATGGCACCATCACATCACCAACCATTTTCACTTTTCTGTCCAATTTCAGAGTGCATGTGTTTGTGAGTATTTCACTAGATCAGTGACAGCTCTTTATTTGCATAATTATATGCTCTGGTCTGAAGAGAAAACTAACCCCCAAATTTCATGGGTCACCAAACTGCAACAATCAATGTTTTATCACGTATGCTAAGCAAAATCTAAGAAGCTATATGAAGTTTCTTGGGGAGTTTTTACTCCTCAGAAAATTAAAGAGTTTTCCTCTTCTGAATAGATTCAAAATCTTTCCAAGTTCTTTGTAACTGAATTCTGTTTGAAGGCAAAACTAGAGATTAACATGTCGATCTGGATCTTAGACTCACTAGCATTACTTCAAAGTGGCTTAAGAAGAGCAGCATTTTTGGAACACTAAACTTTTAAAGTCTAAGTACTGTCCATGCTATGAGGAAAAAAATTATTGGTCAAATTATGATTGGTCAAAATGAAGTCTGAATTAACTACAATTGACTGTAAAGTGGATTTCCTTCTTTGAGGTAACTCAGGGTTTTTTGTTTTTTTTTTTTTTTTAAATAAAAGACCTAATAGAAAAATATGTATGTATGCATATATGTGTGTGTGTGCACATACACACATGTGAACATCCATACCCATCCATGGGGTATATATACCCTTCCCACCAGAAATAAACAATACATACAGTATGTGTTTGTCTTTGCAGTGCCTGTTACATAGTAGGTACTCAATATATGTTGGGATTGTTTGTAAACATATTTTCTTCTAAATAAATTTTCATGTTCAAATGCTTTAAGGCATTGTAATAAATATTTTTAAATGCCCCAACTTCATTTGCATCTGTAAATTCTGTCTGTATGTAATGTGTATTTGTGTGTAAGGTTGGCTTTATTCCATTAAAGAAAAATTGATTTAAACTGTTGGTGTCTATTTTATAGGCAATCTGCCAGACATGAAATACAATAGAGCATAGAGACACATGGAGAGAATGACTTTGTTATGGAGTTATTAAAATCCTGGAAAATATGTCTTTACCTAGGCACTTTAGAAATATACTAGGTACTCTAATTCTACTGCAAAAGGACTTAGGTATGAATTTCACTTAAAAGCATATAAGGCATTGCCTTTTATAGGAAGTGATCTGTTTGTAATAATATATTAACAGTTTTATTATTAGGCAATTCACTGCCATCAAAAACATTAAGGAAAAAAGAGGGGAAAAATTCAGAATTGCATCGTTTTGAAGTATTTTATTATTTATTTTGGACAAGGATGAGATCTTTAGGTCAGGCATCAGAAATTTCCTAAAATGTTCCTATCATTTCAACTGAGAAAATAACTTCTTCCAAGTTTTTAATCAGAGTTACAAATGAAAGACATTTTGTTTCTCCTTTAGCCTGAAAACTTAAACATCTTATCAGGAACACTATCCACAATCACCACATCTCACCTTCTCCCTGCCTTACTGAAATGTTCACCTACTTCTGCTGCCTCTGCACCACCCCCAGCATCTACCTCCCCAGAAACTGCTGTTGGGGCTGAAGATCTTGGAGTCCTCTAGGTGAACATTCCTCAAAATTGAATCTGTAAAAACAAATAAATAAAGTTTAGCATTTTTATCAAACAAAAGGAGCTGGTAGGCAAATGAGTTACTGCTAAGCAGGAAAGTCTGAAAAATAAAGCATAGAACCCTCCTAGATTACTGTTTAAAGATAGGTTGAGGACCTACATGCCTCTGAGTTAGATTAATTTGCATTTCATTTTTTAAGGTATAAACTCTTCAAAGGAAAATAAAAGACTATACTATATACCTAATTACCTTTTTTTCCCCTCTATTTGACTTTTGTAGGAACCTTGCTGTGTATGAGTTTCAGATAGGGCTCTCAGTTTTCTACTCTGCCTGGGACACAGAAAAATCTCTAATTTCACACTGAATTCCACAGATGAAGGGATGAACTCTTTAGGTGAAAATCCTAGGTGTTTTCTTTTTATCATTTTCATTTCTTTTTGCTCAACTACCACCTAATCTTATTGTGTTTGAAAAAAGTATTTCTGTTCTAGTTCATCTGGCTTACTTTCTTCTTTGTTTTTTTTTTTTAAACCATAATTAAATAAATGGCTTTTTTCCAATAAATGTTCACACCTTCTCTAGGTACTTAGATAATCAGGATTTACCAACTGAAGAAATATTGATGGTTTGTTGTGGTGGTTTTGGTTTTGTTTTTTTTCTTTTTGGGTTTTTTTTTGGGGGGGGGGTTAGTTGCTTTTTTTTCCCCCTGTTCCTTTGCGTCAGTAAATTACTTAATATCATCCCCTGGAATAACCAGCTCTAAAAATAACGCTAGCACAGAGTCACAATTTGGCTTTCATACAGTTTCGAAAGAAAACCATTAAAATTGCATTGATCTCACAAATATTGATCTAGTGCTTGATATCAAATATCAAATGAGATGCTGTCAGTTGCTGCTGATCATTGTGTCAGCTGTTTGAATTTTTGTCCTTTTCCTTCATTATCACATGGATTCAAGCAGTTGAGGCAAAGTAAGATTTTCATGGTTAACACAATTAAGATAAATTCTTTTCCTGTGTTTCACATTTCTGGGTTGACCAGACATGGTTAATAGTTTATCTGAAATTTTGTTACCCAATTTCAAATATGTATATATAGATAGATATACACATTTCTGTGTTTGAAGACATGTATTTTATACACGTGTGTAACAGTATATATATTTAAAGGTGTATATGTGAATGTGTGTGACTGTGTATTTACAAAAGTGTGAGTCACCTACTAGGTAGTCATGTTTCCATTTAGTTCTTCATCCCCATTTTGAAATAATTTCTATCTGCATCCTATTTTCTTTCTGGCCACCTGTCTTTTAAGAAACCAAATTTGTTTTAAGAGCATGCGGTTGTTAGAGTACCATTTTAGAACTCAGAATGAAATCTTAGCCATTTCAAATGTACACACATACACACTACAATAGGTAAATCGCTCTTGTTATTCTTGTTGGCAAAAATATAACTGCAGCGTTGGGCCAGCGTAGAGTTCAGAGGATATTTAAATGAAATTAGATCAATACAGTTTTAATACTTTCTCGATAAATCCATGTTATCTAACAGGCTAAGTCATGCTCTGCTTTTATATACTACCAAATCTGGAAATAGCTAGGTGTCTTTGGATACGTTTAAAGTTTCAAATCACCCTTTGTCTTTCCGCCTTCCTCTTTACATTGTACATCAAAAACTGATGATTACATTACTTTGAAATATGGAACATTTTAAGGAGAAAACCTTCCTATAATGACCAGTTAACGCTGTTGTCTGACTAAACACTAAAGACTGGGAGATAGAGCAGAGCACTCCTAGAGTACTGTTTAAACTGCAGCCACATGCGTATTTTTCACATTCGCCGGAATTAAAAAATCCCCTGCCGCAAGAGTTGGTTTATCGTCCCCCTTTTACACCTGATCTTGGTTTGGGTACAGCGAAGTGAAGCCGCTTTCTTCCCAGCACCATGGACAGCGCCCAGCGCGCCCCCTTCCCTTTCCCCTCCGCCAGAACCCCGAAGTTCCGGCCCTCGCCTGATGCTTCTCTCCGACCACTCCCTCACCATAGGAAACTGGCTCTTGAAATCTTAGGATCTGAGCCCAAAGCGACAATGAGTTTGAAAAGTATACAGTTTGTGGGTGGAGAATCTTGCTTGCTCCATGCCCGGTGTTAATCAGTTAGAGTGCCCCAGAGTTGATACACCATTTTGCCTGCTCCCCGAATTTGCATCTACTTTACGATGAAAGCAGCGCCACTCTCAGTCATTTTGGTGGTAGAAGCCTTACCCCCACAACTATTCTCTGCCTAACTTTTCACCACCACCCCTAAGCGGGCCAGATCCAAAGCGGCTCCAGTTCAAGAGCTCTGTAGTATGAGCACATTCTCCCTAGGCTGGTGATCTCAGACACGAGAGATCGGGAAAATGTACACCCAGACCCACCGGCCGTTGTCCGCACGGCTCTGCCTGTGGCTGATGCTGTCGGATCGTCGCGTGCGCCCAGGTACTGGTTAATTACCGCCCCGGGGGAGGTGGCTGTGCCGCGGGGCGCCCGGCCCGCGGCGCGCTAAAGAGCCTGACAGCAACTTACTTGACAGCACTAAAAAGGGGGCGCGCCTGCCTCAGTACCCATCACTACCTCTTCTCCTACTTGCAGACCTCAACTCCAAGTTCCAAATTTCTGCATGTCTTCTTGTCTGGCTTTTTTTTCCTGTCGCGTTAAGCAAAGTACAAGAACTGACGAGCACTTCCGTGTGGTGTCTTTTCATTTCATGGTCTCCCTAGCAACACTTAAGTCACCACTCCTAAGAAAAAACTAGTTTTTGAAGATTTCAAATTGCACCTTGTTTTATTGAAACTCGCCTCACTTGTTGGGCTTTGAGTAAAATCTCTTCCCTTCCCCTGGAACCCCATTTTAGTCACCTACTCTCTTGAACCGACTTTGAGGATGAAAATAATACATTTAGAGCAGGTGAGACAACCAAAAGCAAACTTCTATTAAATATTGATTGTACAAACCAAGTTGGTTTCAAACCAAGTTAATCCATACTTTACCAGAAAAGGCCAACAAAGAAAAGAGGAGAGGACCCTTATATTTTAAGTGGGTTTCCCCCCCTATAAAACTAACCTCAATAAACCGCTTTCAAAATTGCTTTTGTAGAGTAGCACGATTCCAATACATTTCAGGAGACAATTATGCTCTTTTGGCATGCTATTACATTGAAAAACTTCCTTGAACTCCTCAGTTTAGTAGCAATTTAGCTTCAGAACACTCTATTTTTATATCCCTTAAAACATATAAATATTTTATTAAACGCTTCACAGGTTAACAATTCAGACTGTTTTCTCAAAGGGCGCTGCTTTTCCCCCCCACTTTTTAGTGTGCAAAATCACTGCTGAGTTCTCCCCAAAGATAATTTCCCCTCAAAGTTTGGTTATTCTTGCAATCTCAAGAGTCGTTTTGCCTAAATACTAAGACAAGTCTGCGCTACTTGTCTCAGAGAAACTCGGCCATGCCGAGAGCTATTTAAATGACCCTCCTACGAAAACTGGGGAGGATTTTGGTTGGTGAAGTTTGTCAGCTGAAGTGTGCAGGGTAGCAAAGGGGACCTGTTGAATAACAGTGACCCTGAGACTCGCAAATTCTAGATCTGAACCTGCAAATGAAATATCTCCATAATATTTGCATGCCTTTGCCTGTATGTTTTTGGGGAGCTCATCCCATAAACTGAGCTTCCATCTTTGAATGAATGAAATATTTCATTCTCAGCTTCCTAAGTTTCAGGAGCAAGAACGGAGAACAAGATGCAGGGAAGGACATGGGGCTTTCCTTTGTTAGTACAAGGGACTTGTGGAGATTTGGGGTGAAATATATAATACTGAACTCCTGGGTGCCTACATTTGTTCCCTCAATCTGGCTTTTTGGGAATCTCCTTCCTTCACTGGGTATTTCCCTTATGACTTGGGGGATGGGAAACTAAGATCTCTGTTTATCAGGTATTTATCACTTTTTTTAAAAAATAATGTATTCTTGACACAGCTTCAGAATGGCTTTTCAGGGTTATTCTAGGTTAATCAGAAACTCCCAAACCTGGGTAATTGTTTCAGTACCACATTTCCAGAGAAAAATGTGGAGAAAAGAAGTGCAGGAAGTCCATTTTAAAAATAAATAAATAAAAACTGCTACTGATTAGGTCCCCCTAAAAGGAGCTTCCCCAACGATGTTTGCTTACCACCTGTGTGTGTTCGGGGAAACTTGAAACTGTTTTACAGCACAGACAGCCATCCCCCCACTTTTATCCAAGCTTTCCCCTTAATTCCAATCCTCCTCTTCTGTAGGACTGCTGCTGTCCTGTCCATTTTACCCCTTTCAAAATCTTTCAAAATAAGTTTTCTTGTTTCTTGTCCATTTGTCAATGTCAAATATACACTGCCTATTTAGTTAAAGAAAAGTGTGTATTTCATATGTTATAAAAGAACAGCCTTCTTTATTTGGTTTCTTGGAAATCAATAATCTCTTAAACACTTGCCAAGACCCCGTGGGGAAGGGAGAAATGTAAACAGTAAGTACCAAACTTCAACATGACAATATCGGTTAAAATCTGCAGGACAATCATTTGAATGCGGGGAGGTAGGAGGGAACGATTTTGGGCCCCCGGGATTATTTAGGAAGGTGCCCGAGGCATCTGATGCCTGTCTTCATCCTGTCCAACTCACCCAAGGAACTAGACCCCTTGAAGAGTCGGGAGTTAATTCTAAATTTCCTTACAAGACACCTTAGTAGCCAGACCGGTCTTCAAATAATTTAGCTAGGAGATGGCTGGATGACCACAGGGAGGTTCCAAAATACAGCTACCCCCCATTAAAAGAAACACCATTATTTCAGTCTTTCCTGACATAATTAAAGGCTTTGATAACACTCCTTCATTTTGTCCCATGCTGTTAAAAAAAAAAAAAAAATCACCTACTCCTCTGGCGAATGAAACTTTCAAGGAACTTTAAAATAAACTGACCGTTTAATTTCTGCTTATTAAAGTTAGTATGTATGCAAGGAAATCGAGCATTAAAAACAACTGAGTTACACATTCGCTATCTGGCAGTTTAACATTAGAAGGAAGAATACACCTAGTTTTCAACTCAGCCAACTTTTAAAACTATAAGTGTTCCAGGAAAGTAATACCTGATTGGATTAAATTTGCAGGAGATTCTAAATTAAGCTCTCAAGAAGATAAGAGAGTATATGAAATCTCTTGAGTAAACAGTTGGGAGGGATTTATAAGCATTTGAAGATCCGGTGATTCACTGGAAGCACAACTCACTCAAATTTGAATTTTCATGATCAACTTTCAACCCTGAGAAACAAGAGCCATTTGCTTAACTTAATCTGGAACATATGTTTGCAGCAGTAGCAGGTTTTTGGTGTGTGGCTGGGGCTGATCAAGTTGTAAATTTTCCGCTTTAGGTTTTCAGCGCCTGCTAGTTTCAGCCTAACACCTAGAGAGAGACTTTGCGGGGTTCTTCACCAAAGCAGCCAAGGTTTGATAAAAGGTTTCCAAACCACACAGCTCTGAGTGTTATTGATTTTCCCAAAGGTGGAACATTTCCATATAAGTTAGTTCTCTAAATCCTAAAAGCAAGTAACAAGTTTAACCCTCTTTTGTCAAAGTGTTTGCAAAATGTCTATATAGAGGTGTGGGCTTTTTTTTTTTTTTCCATTACCCTTCCTCACCTGCATCCTTGTCTAAAAGGGACACACAATTGTAGGAGAGCGGTGGTTGCTGTGAAAGTGACATCTTCATTCGAGAAAACAATATACAATTCTTTCTGGCTCATCTTAATTTTTTTTTTCCATCAGAAACTTAGAACTTTTGATTTTCTGTCTCTTTGTGCTTCAACACAAAGGAGTTTTAAGAAGTGTTTTGAATATCTGAGAAGAATCATGAGTGTTTGAAATAAATATACATTAGAATCCACAAACCACCCTTCCCATGAAACAAGCTTTGTGTAGGCTTTTACCACCAATATTAAAACACATCTTCTGTGGGTATGAATTTCAGTATTTGGGTTGTAAACAAATTATGATACCTGTAAAATCAATTAATGGCATACCACAAATGATAAATGAAAGTAATAAGTTCCCTAAGATCAGTTTAATTCACCTTAAAATGGGAATGGGTTAGCAATGGTAAAGTGGGAGGTGCACTCTGGTGGTAAACCTCAAGGATTGTAAATATCCATCCGGACCTGCTGATTTATCTTCTTCCTGAAAACCTCAATCCGATTACTGGAGGAAAAGTTACTAAAGTGCTTTTTGAAATGCATCACAAAGAGTAATTGAGCCGTAAATGTGCCCTAAATTCAGGTGCAGAGTTTCACTGAATTTTATTATTACCCAGATTAAGATGAGTAACTCCCACCTGAGCGCTACTTTAATCAAAAAGTGAACAAGGGTGACAAAAGCAAGGGCAATAATAACATTGCTAGCACTGTGCTAATCAAATATCCACAACTAGTTGAGAACAACGGTGCTAAAAAGCCGCTTTAATTCTGAAATGGAAGGTCCTGAGACACCGAGCGCCATCTAGCAAGCAAAGTTAGAATCAAAGTGCTCCTGAGTCCAGCACAGAGCACAGACACCAGAGGACTGGGAGGCAGAGAGGGACTTCAAGACGTACTCGCTGTGACTTAACCACCAGCCCCGTGTCACCTGAGCCCGGCTCTACCTGCAGTTTTCTACTCTTCACCCCACCAGCCAGTTCAAACAAACTTGACCACTGAGGTGAGACAGACCCTTTCCGCCTCAAGCTAAGGCTAAAGGACAGCTCCTCACAGGGTTGCTCATTGTCTTTAATTAGAACAAGCGGCCTTTCCATTCCCACCTCCCCCCCCCCCCCCCCCGCCAAAACCAGCCCAGCGTCTAGCTAATTCTGCACCTTCCTGTTCAGATGGGGACAAAGAGCAGTGCCTGAAAGGCTCACCTTGGGCTGACTTGACTCCCAGGGCTTCAGCGCAGAGGAAAGCACATCGCTGGGAAAACCTAGCAGGATTTGAGAAGTCATCCTGAGTTTACAGGGCTGCCCAGACGTCTCCTGTCAGGCAATCCGAGCTATCTCTGAGTGGCATAAGACACAGATTTACTTAACATGCCACGGATGGTCAGGGAAACTGAATGCTGCCTTCGAAATATAAATAGTATAACTTCAGTCTTCTCCAGGCAACCGGGTCTTTGATAGCTCCTTTGGCTGGAGAAAAGTCAAAGGTAGCTAGGACGCTGCCAAACAACGCCTGTTAGTTTGTAGCTTGAGGGGAAACACAGCACCTATCCCATTTTTTAGGTTTAAATGATGTTACCTAATTATATGAATATTCTGTGCAACTGGGCTAACAAAAGAAAGCTTCTGAGATTGTGATATGAAGAAAAGTAAAGAATAATCTACTAGTTTCTGTATAGGCAACAACCCCATAGTTTTCTTTTAAACCAGTCGATCTGAATTTAAAAAACCAAGAGGGCTCATCTCAATCATATGTCTGCTTTCTAAAGTACTTCTCTGTTCAGCCTTTCCAGAATTTCACTTTAAGGTTGGGAGGGGTGGGGGCAGAAACCCAATATACATATATACTCGCCTTAAACTATCCTAATTTCTTGCTATTGATGATTGCCTTTGTAATAACTCATTGATTCACATTGTTCTTAGAATACAAAGCCAGAGCTTTGTATTTCTATTGTTCTGGCCCCTGCCCAACCCCACACATACAGTTTTTCCTGTGAAGTATTTTGTAAAAAACAACAACCATAACAACAACCAACCAAGCACGTGCACACACACACACACACACACACACCCTTAGAAAATGACTATTACAATATTCCAGTTGAGTTTTAAATACTACTCCACTCCCAGGTTTTGCTTCTCAATCAAAACAGGCATAATAGATATGAAATAACAGATCTCTTTATTTTCTCCTATGCTATTTACTGTGCAAAATAGCCACAGTGAGAATAAAAGAACCATTTGATAAGAATATGTTCAATGTGCTCATTAAAATATCTCCACAGGTTATAGTATTCACAGAAAAAAAATCACACAAAAACCATAACCCCTCCTCCAACAAACCTAAGCCAATAAAGACAGGATCTCAGAGCTTAATCGACAATTTCCAAAACATCTAAAGCATTTCCACGAACCCTCATTGCTTCCTGATGCCTGAAAACATATGTAAAGATCTCAGGATGGCAAATAGATACAATTCACACTGCCTTCTCTTCCTCTATGAAGTTCAGAGAAGTTCCCAGGCCAGTCTTGCCTCAGATCACAATAAAAATTTAACTTTTTTTTTTTGGTGTCTTGTTAAATAGCACATTTCTCCATCAAGGTCTTCTTAAACACTGAACCTTCTCTTAGACAGGGTACCCAGCTGTTTAATTTAACATTGATTTATTGCTTTTAAAAGTAAATTTACACACATGCCAGCAGCGCTCCGTTTTGTTTCCCCAGACTCTGAGATTTATTTTCTACTTAGCGCTTGTCTGACAAAACAATGTCCTTTAACTTTATTACACATCGATGAGGAAATCTGTCTTATTTTTGCTTGGATTTATTGCTGTGTTGCTTGTGGGGACTTTTGTGATCCAGAAAGGCTGAGGTCCAAAAATAAATAGAAAATTAAACAGAGTTGATCACAAAATAATAGTCAAAACCTAGAATATGGCCCAGCATATACCAACCTGCTGGGGGTTGGGGGGTGCAGAAGGTTGAAGCTCCCTTAGTGAGTACAGCTACTCAGGAAGAAAACAAATTCCTTTAATGGGCAGGTAGCATTTGAAAGTGAAGTAGTCAAATCTGAGTTCTGTAAAATCTCCAAGTTCTTGGTTAAAATGTATTAGGAATTACAGGGCAGGGGGGTACATCCGCATGACTTCCCACCCATGGCCGCCTTACCTCCGTGAAGAACTCCCAATTACCACAAGTTCGTGATGGCTGAGCCCAAGGGAATTAAGATGGACTTTGAAGCAGCTTTTACGGTACACTTCATCTACATTTGGGTTTTCTTTAGTTCTCATTAAAAGGGCCACTTTCTTCTTTTCATTGATATACTGTCTTTGTGTCCTTCATTTCACACTCTTTTAAAAAGTTCTCTCATCAGATCAAGTGCAAAAAGGAGGGATGACATAATAACCATCATAATCATGATAACAACAACAAACAACTGGTACTGTGGGTTGAAATCTTTTTTGAAAAGAAAGTTTTCTCCTCTATAAGGCATGGTCCTTCAACAATTAAAAAAAAAAAAGCTAGGGTTGAGAATGGAGATAATAAAAGTGTTTCTAAGATTAAATTATAAATACAGGCAGGCTTTAAAATCCGTGTGTGTGTGTGTGTGTGTGTGCGTGTGTGATGAGCTGTCCTCTCCCAACCTGATTTTTCACAGAGGCATCTAATAATCAACTCAGAAGTGTTCAAATAAGGAAACTCTCTCTTTTCTAGTAGAAAGTAAAGATGTGGCAGGTTTTGCTACTAGGGTGAAGGAGAACTTTGTAAGATACTCCCTTTCTCTGCCTCACAAATACACCATCTTTAACTGAAGACCTCGTCTGAGAGCGTGCCTCATCGACCGCCTTACCCAGCCTGGTCAGTGAGTCCACAAAAACATGGGAAAATGTTTCAGTCATTTTTACCAGTCCGAAAAGATGTCTAAAAGTTAATAGAGCATTCTTCCTCCTGAAACACACCCACACACGTTTGCACACTCACTTGCCACCTAAGAAGAGAAAGAAAGGAATGGGAAAGGGAAGAAAAAGAAACATAGAAAGATCTCCGGCTTAAAAAGGGGAGGAGTGAGAGTAACTGCGAAACCTTGAAAATTCTCCTATTCATATTAGGAGGTTCCCCCCCCCCCCTTTCCCTGTTTGCCCTTTGAAAAGGAGTCCTGTCACTCAGAAAGGAGCTGTTTCTTCCACCTCCTCCCCATCCACCCACAAGTCGGCCCCCCTCAGCCTCACAGCCTGGCCCCGGCCCACCCCGCGGCCCTCCCCGCACACACAGTTTCTTCCAAGTGCTTTTCAAGTAAGAGCTGGAGAGGAGAGGTGCGGCTTCCCCAACGCAGAGCCAGACAAGTACTTCTGTCCCCGGCAGAGCGCGGCCCGGCGCGGCCGGCCCGAGGCGGGCACCGCTTTTTATGTCAAGAAGCCACCAGGCACCCTGGGCTGACCGCCCCTCCCCGCGGCGGCCCCGCGTCGCGGCGCTCGAGCCGTCACGTGCCCGCGCCCCGCGCCCCACAGAGCCCTTTGTTAGCCCCTCGGTCCCCACGCGCGGCCGCAGCGGCTGGGCGGTGCCGCCGCACGGATGCTCCGGGATGACCGCGGGGCAACGGCCCGGCTCCGCCGCCGCCCTTTCGGACAGCCCTGAAACACCTAGGGCGGACGCCCGCCCCCCGCGCCCGCCCCCGCCAGCACTTGGCGGAACAAGATCCCCCGCACTTTGGGGGAAACGGATCCGGGCCACCCCCTATGTTTCAAACCAAAGGCACAAAGGGGGGTGAGAGGCCCGAGGAGGGCGCGCCTCCGCACAGGGGAGTAACCACTGGGCTGACTTCCCTCCTCCTTTCCATTCCGCCTCACCAGTTTCTCCTTTTTTTTTTTTTTTTTTCCTCTTCTCTTATCCTCTGCCACGCTCAGAGGCTCGGTGGGTGGGAGTGTGTGTGTGTGTAAATGTGTGTGTGCGTGTGCGTGTGTGCACTTAGGTGGAAATTTCATAAGAATATGCTCTCCACTTATAAACTTGCCAGGATGGGGGAGTATGCTCTCGAGTAAATGCACTGGTGGGAGAGTTTAAGCGACTTATTTGGGAGGAAATAGGGGGTCAGATTTGGACTAAGTGGAACATCTGCAAAACATTCAAGCAGCTTATTCAACAAAGAATCTAGCCATTTATTGTAGAAATAATAAAAAGCCACTAATGATTATGGTTCCCACCCCTTCCCCCAAAAGGCCAAATCCTAATGAAATAATTCAAAGGTAGGCCTCATTTCCTAATAGTGGAATTAAACAACAACAAAAAAGAGCCCAACTAAACTTTCCAGCTCTGCTTTCTTAAGGGCCTGGGAACCTTGCTGAGAAATTAGGTAAATAAAAGGCGGGCTGGAATTTCTGTTGAGCTCGCTCAGGCTGCAGTGCCCCGACTTGCACATAGTTCTGCTTTGGTACACAATTAAATTACAGTAAATTCCTCTCTAAATAATAAAATTGAGAAGACTCTTCAGGATTCGAAGATGTCTGGGGTTAAGTAGCTTTTAAACCGTCAGTTTTTAAATGGTTTGTGCAATGAATAGCTACCTTTAAATCCTAAAACCATTATAAATATGCTATACATCTGCGTGCCAGTTTATCTCTCCATATTTCTTTTTAAAATGAGGGAAGCATTCATAAAAAGCTACTTGGCACACTTTATTTTAGGAAAGCAGATGTTAATTTTTTCACGTATCATTTTATGACCAAGTACATGTGTAACGTTGGAAAGCATCCAGAACGCCTCTATTATTTGCTAAATGACTGTTAGTTGAAGCATATTATTCTCAGCCTAACCATGGTATAGGTTATATCAATAAAGTAAACATCTGTGGGTTTTTTTTTTTTTTTTAACCAGGGAAGGGGGTATAAAGAGTTACTATAAATGAGGGGGGAAAAGAGTTTGGGTAGGAAGGGCACACCTGCGTTGTAGCAAATAGGATATTTATATTGTTCGGTGCAAAACAAAGTCCCTCAGTCGGGCACTCGGGGATATTTACATGGCGGGAGATAAAGTTGAAAGCCTTTCCTGGCGTGCCAAATGGGATTCTCCCTGTGGCCTTCTGCGTCGCTAGATAACAGGTACTGAGCGCTCCTGGCGGCGTCGGGCCTTTGCCCGCCGCACCCCCCTCCCCCGCGAGCCAGCCCCAGGCCCAGCCCGAGTTGAGCCAGGCGCTCAGGCTCTAGGAATTCCCAGGCACGGCGGAAATTTCAGCGGGGTTCCCAGCCTAGAAATATGCTCAGGAAGCGTCCTCATTTGCCCTGCGTCGCTCGAGGACGCCGGCGCCCAGGATAAGCCAGTGGCGTGATAATTAATGGAATACAATATTTATGGTCCGATGTATTGACTCTGAGGCAAGCGCGCCGTGTAGACAGTCCGTGGGGGTCTGACAAACAGGAGGTGAGTGAACAAACGTAATGACCAGAGTATTTATGTCTATCCGGTTTACTCGCTTAAACCTGAGGTATGTAACATCATGATAAATATTAATATCCACCTAGACAGCTCCACCGTCCTCCTAAGCTCTCCCTTCCCGAGCGCTGCCCTTTACAAAAAGGCCAGGGAGGAGGTTTTTAACATAAAATGCTGCAAATATGAAAAATAGGTCACCAATAAAATTGGTCTCAGCATGGAGCGTAATTGCAACAAAGTGCCGCCGAGTAAAATCGAGGAGTGAGCTGGCTGAGGCGGCACAGTCGCGAACCATCTGGTGTGTATTAAAAGTGGTGCTGTAAATATTGCTGAGAGCTAATGCATTATCGGCTTCTATAAGTGCACAGGGCCTGTAAGCTTTCCATATGTTAGAATATGTAGATCGGGGGAGAGCAGAGAAAGGTGTCCTATCAATTGCGGGCTTCTGAAGCATTGTTTTGCCCACTCTTTGTGGAATTTTGGTCAAAAAGTGTAGAATATTCATTCTCAATTTTTCCCTCCCGCCCCCTCCCTTTCCCCTCTTCTCTCAGCTCGCTCTTTCTCTTTTTCTCTAGCTCTTTCTCCCAGCTCCCTCCTTCCATCCCCTCCTCCTCCCTCCCTTCTCTCCAAGGGGATAGGACAGGCATTGCTGACGTCACTTCACATCAGTAAAAGAGTAACTGTTTCAGAGAGAGGGAGAAAAAATTCATCTGTTTTTCATCAGTGCTAAAGTTTTGCCTTTTTAATAGAAATGAGCTGCCCAGCCTGAGTACTCCTTCTGTTCTGAAGCGGTTTTTTTTTGGGGGGGGGGTGGTTGGAGAGGTGGTCAAAGAGATTGGGAGGTGTTCTTCATCCCTGGAGCTGAATCATCCTATAAGTGGTTCTAATGCCAGAATCAGTTCAAATGGATGAAACTAATTAAAGTAAAGATGATGTCTTCTAGAGACTTCACATCCACACCTACTAGGCAACTTTTGCCAAGGAGGGTGGAGGGCTTCTGGCTCCTTGGTACTTCTGCTTTGAGTCCTGGAACTTCTTCCCTACTCTCCGGTTCCTGTCTTCATAATTCCACCCCCCACACACCGAAACCGCCACACACAGCACAGCTAATAATTTTCCTGCTGTCACATTACTTTTCTAGGGAAATCAGAGTCCTCCTTTTCCTGCCGATACCCCACATTTAAGAGTTTACTCTAATTACCCCCTCATCTCCTCTGAGGTCCCCCCTCCCATATCCCTCAGCTACAGGTTTTTACACAAACCCAGTGCTAGGAAATTTCCTCACATTGTCCCACAGAGATCATTTTCTGTCTCCCAAAGTTGTCCTCGCCTCATTCATTCTCCCTATTCCATGTCATCCTCCCCTTCCGTCCCCTTCCCCTTCTTCTCTGCCCACCTCTCCCTCTTGTGCGCACACAGGACAAACCTCCGGCACTTCCAGTGTGGATAAACCTGCTGGTCGTGACAACCCAAGTTCAATCAGCAAATAAATAAAACTCTTACTTTTTTTTTTTGGCTGCCGGCTGCATTCCCCCTCTGGCCGTTGCCTCCTTTAATTATAGGAGCTATATTTCTTCCCTGGGAGACATTCGAGGGGATTTTTAGTTGGAAACTCGTTTCTGCTGAGTTATTTTGGAGCCAGGACCAGTGAGTGAGTGGTCCGTACCCACAGGCTTTGAGTGAAGTGCAGATTGAGACATATCGAGTTCCCTCTAAAAGGATCATTTCATGTGGGAGGTTGGACACAAAGTTTGCACTCGTGACTGGCATTCCAGTGAGAGACATGCATATTTTAAAACAACAAAGCAAGCAAGAAAGAAGGCTTAGGGGAGGGGGGAAAACTTGGAAAGAAGTTACTAAGTGACAAACATCTGTCAACATGGGATAATTTGTACACTCCGGTGTAAAACTATCTGCCTCATTTGATGGAGTTCAAGGCACAGGATCTAGGAGAGCAGTACATAAGTATTTATCCCTGTGACATGTAGTTAACTAAGACACTTTTCCCAAAATAGGTGTAAGGTGATTAAAACCGCATGAATGAGTGTAATTTTAAAATGTTTCTTAGAATAGTGGAGGCCTCTAAAATTGCACATTTCTGATAGTTAACACAAAATCAGACCCTATTTAATTTTGAAAGATGTGCTTTATTCAAACAACGGACTGATAAAGTAATAAGCAGAACGTTTATTATAGAAAATCAGAAGAATTTTATCGTAACAAAAACAAAGCCAAGCAGAAGAAAGAAGAGAAACAAAAATCTCAAACAACCCCTGGTTGCTATGTTCTAGAAATCTTTACCAGCTTTATATGTGCATGTGAGCCAAACATATAAACATCCACCTCTCTGCATGTCAACAAGGAGAAATGGCAAAATATTTTCAGAGAATTTTCTCTCTCGTTTAAGCCTGGAGTTTCAACAAACATATTACACTTTAAGAGAGAAAAGCGAAAAAAAGTTCCTTCTTTAGGAGGGAAGTTTTAAAAAGCAGAGTGAACGATCAGGCAAGATCCCGAAACGTCTCTTTATACCCTGAATCTCCATCAACCACATGGAAGTTCAGGCTCCAGCTTCCACCGAGAAATCTTTTTCTCCTCCAGATCTGAAGACAAAAGGAGAGGAGGCCTGGTGGTGAGCGGGATATCTCTGTTAGTTGTCAGCGCAGGTCCATGGGTTAGGAATGCTAATGAGCCTCTTGGCCAGCTGAAGACTAGGTTCTCTCTCGCACACCCTGACGCTCACACACACACTCGGGCTCCTGCATGCCGACTGACAAGCACACAGACAGAGCCTCGTGCTCGATCCTGTCTCTCTCCTTTTTCCTCTGAGCCCAGAGATCGATCGCTGACCCCACTGTTGGGCCAATGCTTTATTTATCTGGCTGCGCAATGATATTATCAGCCTTAAACGTTATATACAGCAAATGTCCTCCTAAATCAACACAATAGGATAGCTTGCAGAGACCAGCCTGGTCTGTCTTAAAGAAATCCCTCGCTATCTTTCTTTCTCGTTCTCCCTCTCCCCTCCCTTACAGACACCCCTTCTCCTTTCTACCTTTACAACTAGGGATATTTTATACGCTGGACTTGGGGATTTGATCCCTCGCTTTCAGCTTGGTTGGAGGAGGCCTCAGCAGACTAAGAGATGGATAGACACCATTATCCACCCATCACTGTGATCTCCATCAGGGGTTCCCTTGTGAGCCGGATCCAAGTGCCTAGACCCACTGTATTCACAAGACCCGGATTTCTCAAAATTGGGGTAGAAGAGAAGGCGAGGGGTGGAGAATCGAGTGTGCAACCTTGCACCGTGTTAATTGTTTTCTTTCCTCTCAATTACATTCATAAACCTATTTTCTGCATTGCATGTTATTTCTTTGTGCTTCAAAATTGAAACCACGTGCAGCCTTCTTCCCTCCGCACACACAATAAATGCTCTGCCCCCTCCCCCAACCCATCACACAACTATTTACATCTTGGTTACTCACTCTGCGCTTCGGCCCAGCCCGGGAGAAGAAATTGGCCCCATGGGATTAGGTGAGGCTTTGTAAAAGCATCTCTCAAATCCGTATCTCGGGCCTCCATCTGGGAGAGAGGCTCCTGGACTCCCCTCCGGGGCCTCCTCCCACCCCCTCCTCGCACAGGTGGTTGCGGCTCACTCTGGGAGAGCTAGCAGGAAGGACATCCTGGGAGAAAGGCAGCTTCGCAGTGTCCCGCCCGGCCTACCCTCTGCCCGCCCCTCACCCAGGCCCTTCTGCCCGCCCGCGGGGGGTCAGCGGTGGCGGCGAGCTCGCCTGGGCTGCGCCCTGGTCCACGCGCCCTGGGCGCGGCAGGAACCCCGCAGGGAGCGGCTGCTCCCTGGGGAGCATTCCAGAACCAGGCCCTCCCAGGCAAAGAAGTCCCACCAAAAATAAATAAATAAATAAACTCCAAAGGGGGGAGGGGGAGCTGGAAAATGGATTCGCTGACAAGGAGAGATAATAAATGAGAGGCGCTTTCAGATAGATATCTCAGACGTGAAATTGCGCCCAGCTGGTTGTGTAAGCAAACAAATAGTTTCATGTTAGGAACTCTCAACTTGTGGCTTGATGAATAGAACACGACAGAGGTAAATGGGTCTTTAACTCATTTAGGAATACAACTCTTTGGCTTTCCAAGTAAAAGGCCCAGTGACGCCACGAATCCTGAGCAGGCCCTCTAACAAGAGTTTTATTAGTTTCCACTTGTGTCTCCCAGCCTACCCTCCCCGCTCTCCATGGTTTTCCATTTGTAGAGACATTCAGGTGATTTGTTCTGAAGAATCGAGTAGCTTACAGGAGGTGATTCTGGCACTGTAGGAGATACAAGGACTGCCTATACGCTGAAGAGGAGGATTTTTTTTTTTTTAAAGAAAACTTTTTGCACTCACCAAGCAGCCGAGCTCAGGTGGGTTTGGATCGAGGGAGCTCCATATCCCTAGTGCCCCTGAGCTCAAAGCTGGTCGGTGGGCCTCCGGGAGGCCTGTGAGACCCTTTCCGACAGCCAGAGACCGAGGGCCTGAACCAACGTAAGGGGCAGAGTCCCGGAAGCCCAAGGTTGTTCCGGTGGCCAGAAGGGAGGCCCATTCCCACCCCTGGGCTTCCCCCAGGCCTGGTCGCAGGGTGGGGTGTGCCTGTGGGGGCAGAGGTCGCATCTTAACTCCCTTGCGCCATTCTTTGTCCCCAGGCGGCGGAGGAGCCGCAGCCTGGTACCCTAGAGAGTCCTAGAGGATAGCGCGTCCTAAGATGGCTTTTTTTTTTTTTTTGATGCTTTCAGAAAAGCTTGTGGCTAAAGTAGTTTAAACCGACTTCAAAGCCCCTAAATTTCTCAGTCGCCCAGCAAGTGTTTGGGTTAGAAGAGGGAGTGTTTGACTTTCATGTGTCACAGGTAATTTTGAGAGGGAAGTCACCTTGTGTGGGCCGCTCTCCAACTGTTAAGCTGTATTTCCTCTGGTCCTGGGGACCCAGTCAGTCGTATCCCACCCGGTTAGCCCAATCCTATTCTTCCAACTCCTTAGGGCTGCTAAGCCTCCGTAGGCCGAGGCATGACTGCGAGCCCCAAGGTGACCGTCGGACCTACACCTGCCTGTGGCCTCACACCCAAGTTCCACTGCTCCCCCTGGCGCTCGTTTCGAAAGCGGGCTCATCGCTCAGGGGCCTCCCGGCGGCCACCCAGGCAGAGGAGACTCCCACCTGCTCCATGTCTCCTTTTGCCCACTGGCTTCCAGGATCTGAGGGGGCACAGGACATTGAACGGAAGCGGCCCGACCCCTACTGGGGCTGCCCTTCGCACAGCAAGGAGGCCCCGGGGCCACTAGAGACCCCCAGCTCTTGGGCCACGGACACTGGTCAGCCCCGCCAAGGAGCCTTTAAAACGCCCTGGGAACAGAGAGGACGCTTTCTCGTGGTCGGAAGGTTTAACCCATGGCTTAAACGCTGCAGTCTCGGCTCCAAAACGTGCCTTAGCAGGATCAGATTTGTGGGTCCCGACTGCGCGCTCTGAGAGTGAAAAACCACGGAATGCAGGCAGCCGGTCTTGTACCGCGGGGTCGCCCACAGGGCCACTGAATCTCTGGGGAATCTCTGTCTCTCTGGCTGGGACACACAGAGACCTCTGAAGACAACTGCCTTTCCGTATGTACCAGGGAGACAGCACAGGAGAAACCCTCTGCCTGCGGGTCCCTAGACCGGCCCCGCCAAGAATGGGAGCCGACCACCTTTTCCCTCTCTCTTCCGCTCGGCCCCAAGTGTCCTGGTTCCTAGACTGAGTCTGCGAAGGGGTCTGTGAAGCCATACGTAGGAAGGCCTGCTCTGCTTCCTACACCGTGCTTGGCCAGCCCGGGTCTTGGACCCAGGCTGAGGAGGGTCGCCGGATCCCTCAGGCCATGGGCAGCGCTTCCAGCCGCGTCAGGCAAGAGGCGGGTTACCGCTGTCACCTCTGGACCTTACAGCAAGTGCCTCGTAAACCGCGGGCCTCGGCTTGCGGGCCAGTCCCCACACTGGGCACTTTGTGCTTGGGCCTCCATATTGAAATTAATTGAAAAATACGTTTCCGACCTACAAAAATGTTTATCTGTTTTCATCAGAGGGATCACACTGTAATGAATATATTTACATCTCATTTCAAGAAAGGCAGCAAAGATCCGTGAGCGTTTGGAGGCAGCTCTATTCCCCTCCCCCTCCGCGCCCGGCTGCTGCCTACCCCACCCCAATTCCCACATTCCCTGATCCTGCAGCCCGGGAGGGCTCTCGGAGACTTTCTGGGAGGCGGTCAGGGGTTAAATAGGAGCTCTTCCCTCGCCCCTCCTGCCTTGGGTGCTCACTGTGCAGGGAGGTCAGCCTAGGCCCAAAGACACTACCCCTGGGTGTAGTGCAAAGGCTGAGGCCCAAGGCAGGTGGGGACCCATGGGACGGTGGGACGGCCTCTGGCGGCCCCACACACCACACGGGGTACCCGCCCAGTCTCCCAAAGTCTCAGGCCGGGCGGCGGGCGATCTGCAGGGGTTTCTCCACACAGAGCCCGGCATTGCCCAGGCTGCACTGCACCTAGAACAGGAAGACTTCGGGCGGCTTAGAGCTTGTTAATACATTTTTTAAAGAGTGGGGGAACCTGGAGATTCCCAGGCAGTAAAGGAAAGCAAAACTTTTGTCAATGACTTCTGAAAGTGAAGCACTTGCCTCATCCAAGGCCTGTTTGGGGTGAGGGGCGGGAGAGGAGGTGAGAGGTGTTATTTCAAAAGATCGGGCTTTATTAATACGTTAGGAAAAAGCTCCCTTGGTAGTATGTGTTCTCGCAACACCGACTAGAATCCTATAAAACATTCATGCTCCAAAAGCTGTAACAGAGAGCAGCACTCCCCCCCCCCCACCTTCGCCCCCTGCACACCCGAAGTGAGGCCTCAGCGTTAGGTTTCTGCCCTGAATGCTCCACTAGGGCCCAAACGCTGCTTCTGTAAATAGTGTAGTCTAGCCTACCTAGCTCACCAACTCCCAGGTTCCAGGTCCACGTCCCTAAGTGCCACAGGAGGGCCTTTCTGTTCGCTCAACTGAGCTTGAGAGCCCTCCAGGGAACCCCTGTCACAGGGTCTGGAGTGAAGGGTAAACCCTAGCCTGCTGTGCTCCGGACCAAAGGGGGAGCAAAGCTAGGTTTGGCAGCGCTGAGGCCCTAACTCTGTCTCCCAGAGCTGAGGAGAGGCCAATGGTCTTCTGAGAGGCTTCTGAGCAGCCCTCTCCTTCCTAGACCCCCACAGTCGGCTCTCCATGCCTCTCTTCACAGCCTCTCCAGCCAGGCACGTTCCCACCTGCAGTCACTGAAGCTGGTGGCTACGGAGACTAGGCCTCCACTTGGGGCCGAGCCGAGCCTACCCCAGCTGCCTGCTTAGCTCCATGCGGAGCACCAGCCACCCGAGAGGTGACATGAGCTGCTGGGGGCAACCAAGGTGCCCTGCCCTCTCCCTGCCCACCCCAGCCCATGCAGAGCCTGATCCCCTGCATTTACAAAACCAAGGCAGCGTCTTGGGTTTAGGAAATAAATCTAGACAACTTTGTAATGGACCTTAAAAGTTTCCACCTCACCTCCCCATTCTAATAATAATTGCAGTGAAAATTAATTGGAGGGTTCTCTTGCACTTATGACATCTGTCAAGTAACCAGACACATGGGTTTTGCTAAATTCTTTTATTTTTGTTTAAATTTTCACTTCAATTTTAATTCTTGAAGAACAGCCTCGACAACATATATCGCACTCATTATAAGAAGCAAAGGGTTATATCAAAAATTATTAGTATAGAATCACAGGAAATCTGGTTTGGAACCAGAAAAAAATACAAAACAGATATAGATACATAGACACAGGACAATTTTTTTATAATTATTTGGAAAATGTTATTTTCCCCTAATTCTTGTTTCCTTTTTTTATGTGCATACGATGTTTAAATTTTACAAAAAAATGAAAATAAAGACTAGTATTTTACAAAATGAATAACAATGTTTGGGGTGTGTATGTGTGTTTGTGTGTGCGTGTGTGTGTGTGTGTTTCTACATAGAATTCAGTCCACTTCCATGTGTGTTGTTTTTCTGTACAGAATATATCCACATCCGTCCACAATAAATCCTGGAAGGTCCATTAGTCTCCTTCTGTTTTATTAAAATTCTCATGGTCCTCTCTTCAAATGTTTTTTTCCTTTTCTCACCAGACACAAGGTCCTTTTTCTTTCCTTTCCAACTTGTTCACAGATCTGATCCTAAAGAGAGTCTCTTTTTCTCCTGGTTTGCAGCTCGGGTTGCATTCCTGCAGGGTGGGCTGCTCCTGTTGGCCCAGCCCACCTCCCCCCTGCCTGGCTGCACCCTGCAACAGCCACCTGATGTCCCCGAAGCTTTGGAGTCCATGGCCCCCGCCGGTCCTCTGAGTCTCTAGGGGGGTGGGGGCAGGTGGGAAGCGCCCAAGGTCTAGGAGCACTGGATGGACATGTAAGGCCAGTTGAAGCTGCTCCCAGACAGTAACATATCCCGGATGAGAGTTTCGATGGGGGTTTTACCTACCAAACGGACGAAGAAGAGCTGCTCGATGACCGAGGAGGACACGGTACGCAGGGAGGGCAGTCGCAGTAGGAGTTTGCCGAAGCGGCTGGGCTGGTTAGGGTACTGGCTCCTCACATACTCCTCCAGTGCACACTGCGACTTCTCTTGCAGGCTCTCGATATGGGCGGCATCCGACAGGCCACAGGCATCTGCCCGAGCAGCCACAAGAAGGAGACACAAGGGGAGAGGATACACAGGTTAGTGAACAGCAAAGGCACAAACAAGCCATTCATTTTTTTTTAAGTTGGTAAAAGAGGGAAAAAGAAAGAGAAGGGAAAAGAAAAAAAAATCTTCCTCTCCATACCTCCCCAATCCTTCCTCACCATTCCCCCCACTCAGACCCCAGTACAAATAAAAATAAATCAAACCCCCACCAAGCCTAGGGGAGCTGGAGACAGAAGCACACACATGCAGAGGCAGCAACCCCTCTAGTCTCTTTGTTTTTCCTCTTTCACCTTTGGATTAAATAATGTACGATGCTGGAGCCATGTTTGCTGTGCGTAGCAACCTGTCCTCCGCCTGCAGGGGTGCATCTTTCCGCTGTGCTCATTAAAGTGAGGACTTTTGCCCCTTTTGCCCCTGATTTCAGGGTGTTCAGAAGCCCTGAAGAAATATGTAGCCTGGAGGTAGTTCTTACAGGCTTCTTGGAGTCCTCCCTCTCAAACCCAAATGACCCCAACCAAAATCTTCAAGGAGAACCTAGATTGTATAGTGAACAAACGCATGGGAGGGGGAAGGAGTCATGGGCTGGCATTGCATGGAATCAGATCAAGCCCATGCTTTAGCACTATAGGATTTGAGATCCACTATCTATGCAACAAGAACTCTGCAGCAAATCCTTGGTGAGGGTGTATACTTCTATCTGTGCTTTAGATCAAGTAATTGAAAATTGGTCACATCTCTGTAAGCTGTATAATAATCAGGAGGAATATGGCTCAGTTACTCCAGGCTGCAGGAAGGAGACATCTTCAGCGATCAGACACAAAGCTGGGCTAGAGGCAGCTGCTGTTGCTGTTTCCAAACTGGGAGCTGGGGAGTTTAGGGGGGATTTGGGGAGATGGGCTTCCTGTTGCAGGACCAAGGGGAAAAAGGCACTTGCACACAATGACAGCATCTTAAAACCTGTGTGTTTATCTCATATCAACCAAGGCTCCTCACGTTCTCCTAAAAATATTTCAAGACAGCAGTTTATACTATATCAACTAACTAACTAAAGGCGAAGAAATGGAAGAGAAGGGGGAATTAGAGGAATGAAGTGAAAGCTTCCTCTCTGAGTTCAAACACCCATGCTATTTCTTGTATTAATAATAAATATTTTAAAAACAGGAAGATCACAGAGGAGCCCTTAGCCAGTCAGGAGGTTGACTAGAGATCAAAGGCAGAGTTTGCTAATATATAGATCTGGGAAGAAACTCATGCATGGCAATGCCCCCAAAAGGACGTTATATAATTGTGAATGGGTAAATGTGACCCTAAGAAGTCACACCAAATGATTCAAAGTGAAACCCGTGTCTGCTGAGTTCCTCAGCTTTATGTCTTTATATTTCAAGAATTGGGATGTACAAAGCATTCTAACACCTTCATCTACAAGGCAATGGCCTTGAGCAAAAATACAAATAAAACCAGTGCTAATTCAAGAACTTCTAAGGCAGGTCCCCTCTGACCCCAGATCCAGAATGGGTTCCTCTCAGATGTCTAATTACTCCAGCCAGCCACTTGGGTGCATCCACACTGGCCTGACTGGGGAAGCCAGTGAGATTTTTATGGCTAGAAGGGCGAGGGCAGAAGCACTTTGGGGCTTCACTGCTTAGAGAGGGGACCCTGAGGTCTGCCCTTGGTCCTGATTGCTAACCTGGCCCTGCTGAAAGGCCACTATGCAGACTCATATTTACATATATCTTGCTTTACATGCATTATCTGCCCATTATGCCACAGGATCCCTTTCAGCCTTAGACAATGCAGGATGAAAAAGACCCACTGATACCCCAGCAGATTTTTTTTTCTTTTAATCACCCATATGGCATTCCCTCAGGTCTGTAAAATATTTATCTGATATTTACAATTAGGGCCCCCAGAGTGCAAGGACACTACTCTTCTCCCAGCTATGTCACTCCAAAAGAGAGAAGCCCAGGAAAGGCTTACTTGGGCCCTGTGCTGGCTGCGTGGATTTCTTTCCTCCTCTGAAGGCAGAATGCCTGTAGCTGGGCCTGGCTGCCAGGTGCCAGCCGGCCAGCTCTGTGGCCTCTCTCCAGCAGGAGTCCTACTTCAGGCCTGGATTCCCACTCTAGATATTCATTCCCTCTCTGGATATTCCTGCAACAGGATCCCCCCCAACTATGGATAGATAGTGTGAGCTCTCAGATCGATTGGGTGGTTGTGGTAGCAAAGCTAGGTGAGCAGGGGGTGTAACGCAGTACATACTGAGACCCCAGGAGATATACCCAAGATAAGACAAGGGGGTAGAAACGTACAAAATCAATGTCTCACTTTTTATATGGTAGTGTCAATATTTCTCCTAAAGTATATGGGAAAGAAATTATGTAAATAAATAACCATAACTGCTCAGGCCCTCCCGGCTTAGCCTTTGTAGTGCAGAGAATGTATTTCATGTTGTGCATTCAGAAGAGTTTAGTGTTCAGGAAATATAGATGTAATCAGCTGCCATAACTAGAAATCAAAGTTATTATTGTGGTGAAAATGGATTTATTGTATTTATGTTAACTAGATGGCTCCTTTCAGAGGAGGTCCCATTTATTTGAGGGAACATTTAGGTGTATGAATTAATGAATTTTTTAAAAAAGTAAGTTCAGGTCATGACCTAGTCCTTGGATGCTGTCCAGAATATTAAGGATTAAGCATACCATCCGGAGGCCAAATGTGAAAACCACCACAGGGAACCCCCGTGCCAGCTTCAAATACTTAGCCGGAGCAAACCTCGTTGGACAATATGTCTAAAACTGTCTTTTCCATCATTCAAAGTTTGCTTAAAAGTTGGATGACTTTGAGAAGGCTTCCCATGAATTCCCTTCTGGCTAGCAATCAAAACAAGTTTAGTCAAAAGTGGAAATGTGTTGTATGGAGGAGGGGGGTGAATTACTACTGACAGCTCCATTTCCATTTTCAGATATTCTGCTTGCAATTTCCAACAAAATAATGTTATTGTTCGCTTCTCAGCCTCCTTTGCACCTTGAAGACTTTGTTCAAGTAACTTCTTCGGGAAAACTTTTTAAAAAGGAACACTTTTCACGGGGATGTTTTAGGATGGCAAGTTGAAAGAAAAGCATGAATAATTCCACAATCCTCCCTGCAGCCAGCACGGTCCTTGCCTCTCTCTGGGAAAGGGCAGGAGATCAGAAAAGTCAAGGGAGTTCAAAGAACCTTAGTAGGGGACAAGGGAAAGGGAGGAAAGATCTTTCCTGAGAAGACCTCTGTCCAGCTCCAAGTCACATTTCTGCTTCAAGACACCTCACTGGATGAGATTTTTAAAACCCCAGCTTCCCCGACACTGGCTTGCTTCCTGATTAATTTGGCTAAAGAGCTGGGTAGTAGAGAGCCAGCCAGGCCCCAGGCCTGCCAGAGCTAAAGCAGCCCGGTTGCTGCTTCCCAGGCTCTTTGTCACTTTTGAAAAACACGTTTCCATCAAGAAGACTTATTAAGATAAAATGCATTCAAACACTGAGGAGGCTATTCAATAAATCTTCCATTTGTTTTAAGGTTTGCACTTTATCCTCTTGCAAAGAATAACTCCCTCTCCCACTAGCAGACCTGCATTTGCACTGAAAGTAAAAGGGGGGCAGTCCAAGTCCATGGCTCTGGCCACCCTGCATACAAATGAGATGCTCTTGTCTAAATAAATTATCTGCTGTTCAGATCGATATTAATACTACATTTGCTACATTACAATATTGTGCAAATTTAAGAGTCATTTTAATACAATGTAAATACGATTCTTCACGCATGAAAGCCAGGAAATATTGATAGATTATACCATTGCTTACTGTTCAACAAGGCCTTGGGAAAGGGGTTTTGCCATCTCTGCTCAGGAATGGTTTTAATTTGGCCTTTGGAGGTCCTGGCTCTAGGATAGATTTATTAGGATGGTTTATTTGTTCTCTGAATGGAGAAATTAAAAACAATAGTGCCAATAATGGGGGTAAAGCTGCAGCTAACCCTACTCGCAGTGGGCAAGGCCGGAGACCCAATCTGAGCAGCTCTGTTCCCCACCAGCCTCCTTTCTGGCTTTGTTTATATTTCCCCCCATTACCTGCTGTCCCGGGTGTTTATATGTTTCCCTCTTGCAGGTTACAATAATAAAAAGCGGGCAGTGTTCTCAGAGGCTCAGACTAGAGCCTTCAAAGGCAACGTTAATGCACTTTCCTGGAAGTTAATTTGAACCATCTATCATAAGAGAAATTGTTAACATGCATGTTACCACCACCTACATTTAATTTGATATTTTTAAGGCACTCTGTTAAATTTCCAATGTTCATGTGTTTTGCATGGCTATGACATTTATCTCTGGGGCGGGAATCCTCCCATACTTGCGGGATCTACAGTGTTCCTTTTGTTTTTTATCTTTCTTGTTTAGATTGAAACCGTTTTTTACGACCCTCAATAACCTCAGCAACTGCAAACATGAATGGTTTCCGATAAGGGAAAATCAGGCAGCAATAAAGCGGGATTATTTATGATTTATTTGCGCGTATTCTTCTCTTTCCACCTCTGTGTGTGTCTCTCTGTGTCGGGAAACTCATCCAGGGAGCTTGCCACACAGAGGAGAAAGCCACATTCCCACGTTCTCTTCCTTCCCTCTCCTCCCCCAGAAACACTAAGCGCTGGCGCACACACACGCACACGCTCATCGCACACACATACACACCGCACACTCGCGCAGCCAGACAGATCCAACACCCCCCACGCACACACGAGACGCGCACCCGCCGCCGCCGCCGCCGCCGCCGCCGCCGCCGCAGCCCCTCGTGGGGGTCCAGGCCCCCAGGCCGGGCCGCCCGCCGCCCGCATCCCAGCCGCCTCGGCTCCCGCACCGCCGCGTTCCCAAGATGGCAGCGGCGCCGCGGGCCGCGTCCGGGCGCGGGGGCCGCAAGTCCCGGCCGGGCCCAAGGTCGGGCGAGGGCCGGCCAGGCCCGCGCGGCGACGCGGCGTAGGAGGCCGGGCCCCGCGGAGCGCGGCCTACTGTCGCTCCCGGCGCGGCCTGCCCGCCCAGCGGCCACAGCCTCACCTGACGTGAACAGCACGATGGCTTTGAGGCAGCTGTACTCGGCTGAGTCGACGTGCAGCGCCTTGAGCTTCTCCACCTGCTCCTGGAAGATGCGGATGTGGTCCATGAAGGCCACGACGCGGTCGGCGGACATGGGCGAGGCGTGCAGGCCGGCGGCGGCCAGCAGCGGCGCCACGTGCAGCGGCATGGAGCACTGGGCCGCGTTGAGCACGAACAGCTCGCTCCAGGTGAGGCGCAGCAGGGACACTTGGTCGGTGATCTGCAGATCCGGGAAGAAGGGGATGTTTCGGGCCCACTCGACGGCGCTGAAGAGCAGGCGCGCGGCCAGCTCGCAGATGTTCTCGATGCCCATGATGTTGTTGGGCTGCATGCATTGGCTGCCGTAGCGCGACGTGGGGTAGGGTTCCGCGCGCAGCAGCAGCGAGATGTAGCCGGACAGGTAGCAGTGGCCGTTGAGGGGGTCCCCGTTGGTGAGTGCGTACTGGCCTGGATTGGGTTGGGTTGGAGGCATTCTTCCTCGCTGAACCGCTGACAAAAAGAAAGAGAGAAAAGAGGCAATGTGCATCCAGGGGGCTTGCGAACATCGGCGTGCCGCAGCGCACCCGACACAATGCGGAGGCTCTTTCTGCAGCCATAGGCGCCCGGTGCATCTTCTCTCGCGCTCGCTCTCACTCACAGCCCACACCCGGAGGAAATCTGGGGTGAGGGCCTCCAGCTCCGCGGCTCAATTTGCCCAGCCATCGCCTGCGCCCCTGGCCACCCCAACCCTGCCAGAACTAGGCCTGACCTCAGGGCCCCCAGCCCGGCATGGTCAAGAAAGCGCACCCAACCCCTTCACCACCAAGGTGTAACACTCAGGTTAATGAAATACCACTCACCCCTCCAGAATGAAACAAATCAAAGTAAAGCAAAAACAAACAAAAAAGAACAGGCGAACACCAGAGAAAGGTTGTGGTTCTAGGCAAATGCCTAGCCGCCTCTTCATTTGCAAGCAAGCAGTGTTTTGCTCAAAATGTTTCCATATTCTCCCCAAATGCTATAGAATTATCCTTAAAATAGATACAAGTTACATAACCACTTACAACTTTTGAATAGAAAACAAGTATCCTGCACCCCTCCCCTGTCCCCTCCTCCCCTTCGCCCCACACAAAGTTCACTCTTAAAAGCAACAGAAAATTGAAAATTTTCAAGAAAAAAGTTGAACTTACAGTAGCCAAACATTATTGAAAAAAGTGGGAAATAGAATTAATGTCTGTCCTGTGAGGTGCCACTGCAACCTGCAGCCAGCTTTTGCCCAGTGAATGCACGAGCTTGCAACTGCAAAAACACTGGATTCATTAACCATCTGAATGCAAAACGTAAGCATGCTTTGAGTTCTTAAAGCTGACCAAAGTTTTTTTTTTTTTTTTTTTTTTAATGTGTATGTTTTACTTCAACAGTGCCAGCGCTTTAAATTGCCATGTAAACAAAGACAACTTTAGGAAAAGTTAGGGCTACTGAACTCTCCCCCCAACAAATTAATATAGATATGTCCATGTACACATAGCTGTCTTATTTCAAGTTGTGCACTATTTTCTTAAGTTTGCTTTGATTCTAATTTTAATGCAAGCCCCAATGCAATTTAAGCTCTTGAAACATAACAGCTAGAATACTTTTTTCTAATTATAGTTTTGAACTTGGCAGTTATTTTTCAATTAAATGAGAGCACAATTCAGTTTTTTTTTTTTCAGATGCCTACAAAATCTCCCTGGAGCTGGAAATGAAGTCGTCATATTTGCCTGCTCCTTGAGATCTGAAGGAATTCAATTTCTTTTCTTGTGGCATATAAAATATAATTTTAAAGTCAATTACAAGAAGGAGTAATCTGCATTCTGCAAAATTGACTGGTTCGCTAATTTGACTATAAGACATCTTTAATGATTGTCAGGAGATAAACTTTAACTGTAAACGGCTAAGTATATTTATAAGAAAAGTGCTGCATCTCCTGCCACATGAACATGAAGCATATCTAAATACAACATCAAAAGTTGTGTTAAAAGAAACCAAACCCATACAACACAGGGATTAAATGAAGGGGAAGCTCATGCCAGCTGCAGTCTATGCATTATAGCCAAATCAGAAGGATCGGTAAATGCCGTTGTAAATTGTAATTTGTATGCAGTATTTAAGCAGAGGGTGGAGTTTGATGAAGAAATAAAACGAGTATCATGCTTTAAAAAAAATGACACAACTATGAAAGGACGGTTCAGTCACAAACTTTCCTTTCAAAGTAGAGGGGTGAAAACAAGGCCACAGCTCTGGAGGAGGCGGCCCCAGCTCGGTGAAGAGGAGAGGGAACCAGTGAACAGGCCAGAAGCCCCCCTTCCCCCCTAATTAGACCTACAAGTGCAATAAATCTCACTCCTCTTTTTCCAAGCTAAGCTTCCAAAAGGATGATGCAGCAGTGAATCTATGGTTCTGGGTACTCCAGTCCCCAGCCCTCCCCAATTTTAAATAAAGGGTATGAAGAGGTGGAGGGGAAAGTGGAATGAAAAACACAGAAAAGAGTTTTCTGGGGGGAAATAAGCACCCCCTCCCCAAGTTCATGCCAGCACAGCCCCCAAGCACCCTCACGCACACGCGGGAAAGGGACACACACCGAGCACATCCAAGACAGAGGAAGGAAGGGGATTTTCAGCCACAGCTCACGATCCCAGGGACACAATCCTGAGCAGGCAGCGGGAGGGGTGGAGGAGCCGGGGAGAGGAGCGCAGGCCGGGAGGGGGAGGCAGCGGCAGCGAGCTTGGTGGGGGGGGGGGGGTGACGCCGGGGGTGGAAGGCAGCGGGGACAGGGGAAGCTGGGACGGGGCAGGGACCGCAGGAGCTCCAGTCCCATACAGCAGCCACCCCCGCGAGAGAAAGAAAGAGGGCCGGGGAGGCGGGCGAAGCTCAGGGAAAGAAGCAGAGAAGAAATATTCACCTTCCCGCCTCATGCCCACTTTGAGGCACTTCTTGAGGCGGCAGTATTGGCACTGGTTGCGGTGGTGCTGGTCGATGGGACAGTTCCTGTTGGCACGGCATGTGTAAGTTAAGTTCCTGCGGACGCTCCTCTTGAAGAAACTTTTGCAGCCCTCGCAGGTGAATTGGCCGTAGTGCTTGCCGCTCGACTTGTCCCCGCACACCACGCACTCGATGTGCTGCTGGCTCTGGCCCGAGCCGGGCGGGCCCTGGCCCTTGTCCCCTGCCGTGCCGGGGGTGGCGGGCGCTCCGGGCTGGCCCGGGGTCTGCGGCGTGTGCGGCGCGCCCGAGCCCGCCTGCTGCTGCTGCTCGCCACCGCCGCCGCCGCCGCCGCGGGCCGCTTGCGCTGCGGGGTTGGGGCCGCCGGGGTTGCCCCCGGCCACGTCGTCCTGCGGATCTCGCCAGCTGCTAACTACCATTGCCATATCTTTGGGCCCGGGGAGCGCTGGGGGGAGCCGAGCTGCTCGCCGAGGGCCGCGGGGCGCGCGGGCGCGCTGGGAGGGGAAGGGGAAGGGGAAGGGGGGAGGGGGAGGGGGCGGGGGGCCCGCCGGGCGCCCCGGGGTCGCGGGAGCCGAGCCCGAGCCGGGCACCGGCCGCTGCCTCCGCCGCCGCCGCCGCTGCCGCCGCTACTGCCTCGGCCGCCCCGCTGCTGCTGCGCGCCCGCCCGCCCTGCTGGCGTTTTGTTGTGGTTCCTGCTGTTTTCTTTCTCTCTTTTTGCAGCCCCCCCAGGCTCTCAGGCTCCCCCCCCCAACACCCCTGCTCCCCTCGCCCGCTCCCCCCGCGCTCCGATCCTGGGGGGGCCACGCTCTCCTTTCCCCCCCCTCCCCACCCCCCCCCACGGAGCAAGCTCCCTTCTCTCGCTTTTTTCTTCTTCCCCAAGTTGCAAAATCAGAAATGGCACAGGCGGCAGCCGGGAGCGGCGCGGGGCGCAGCGCCGGGGGCGGCGGGCATGGGCCACGGCGCGCGCACACACTCGCCCTCCGCCTCGCCCGCACCCCCGCGCACACACACACTCTCACACACACTCGCTCACCCGCGCCGGGCGCCCGCCCGCCCGCCGGCCGCTCGGGCTACACGCTGCGCGCCGGCTGAGGCGACATAGAGGAAGCCGGCGAGGGCGGCGGCGGCGGCGGCGGCGGCGGAGGAGGAGGAGGCGGAGGAGGAGGAGGAGGAGGAGGTCGCGGCTGCAGGCGCCGCTGGAGTCGCCGCCTCAGCTGCAGCGGCGAGCGCCGCTGGAGGAGCCGGGGCCCGGGCCGGAGTCCGAGCTGGAGTCGGGGCCGCAGCCGGAGCGCGAGCCCGGGTCGGGGCCGCCCGCGCCGCCGCGGCTGTCCCGGCGGGAGCCCTCGCTGGGCTCGGGATTGAGGGGAGCGCGGTGAGCCGAGCAGGGCGCGGGGCGAGGCTGCAGGCGGCGATCAGGGCGCGTTGGTGTCGGGGGGCCAGGTCCAGGGCTGGACGCAGCCAGCCATTCAGGAAGGCAGCGCTGGAGAGAGGGAGGCAGCCGGCGAGGAGGATCACACACTTTGCTCTTTTTGTTGTGCCGGTGGCGCCGGGTTCTCGCTGCCTTCTTCTTTCGGGAGGTGACGGAGAGGGAGAAAAATACGAGATAATTCACGCCGGCGACGAATTCACAGCAAAATCGAAAAAATAAAAATCAGAAGAAAAAGAATTTCAATTAAAAAAAAAGCGAGAGACATCCAAAGTAGGTCGAATAAATAATCCTCTTCTTTTCCTCTTTCTTGCTCCTTCTTCTGCTTCTTCTGCTATAACACACAGAGCTAGTTAAAAAAACCCTGGAGATCGCCCAAAAATGTTCTTTTTTTAGTATTTTAAATAAGTGCTCTTCAGCCGGGAACCAACACCCTCCCTCCAAAAAAAAATCATATATGTATAAAATAACGATAAGAAGAATACGAAGGGGGTGCCTCCTCCTCCTTTTTTTTTTTTTTTTAAAGTTTAGCCCTCTCTCTTCTGCAGGAATGGAGTAAAAGACAAGGAGGAGGGAGAAAAAGAGAAAGAAGAAGAATACAAGGGAAACAACTAATAGAATATGTAAGAAAAGAAAAGGGAGAGAGGAGAGGGAAGAAAAGAGAGAAAGAGATTGAGAGAGATTGAGAGAGAGGCGGAGGAGGAGGAGAAGAGAGAGAGAAGAGAGAGAGGAGAGAGAGAGAGAGAGAGAGAGAGGAGAGAGAGAGAGAGAGACCCCAAAATTGAATGCGTTTAAACGGGAGGACTCGCAGAGCAATGTTTCCGAAAGGGGGATCTGCGCGAATGTCTGTATATAGTGAACTTTGACACTACTATTGAAACTGACACGTTTCTATGGAGATCGCTGCCTTATATGGAGCTCGTGTCAAGGAGCCAAGAGAAGGGCTGCTGGCAACTGATAATCAAAGGCGACTGACTGGTCAGAGCCCTGAATCGGGGGGGAGAGAAAATGGGAGTCTAAGGTTAGCCAAGCCTCCCGCACGCCATTGGTTGGAGAGCCCCTCCCCCCCTCCTCTTTTTCTTTCTTTCTTTTTTTTTTTTTCCCCCTCCCTCTTAGCTACCTACTGACGGGGATGGTGAGGGGAGGAGGAGGGAAAGTGGGGGGGGGGGATGTGCTTCTGACAAGCGCAATTTACATTGAGATCGCCCTGCGCTGCTATTTACTCTGAGACCTGATTAGTATGGGTCGTCTATGGTCACACACACACACACACACACACACACACACACACACGCACACGAACACTAGAGGGGGAAGGGATGGCGAGGGGGAGAAAGCCTTGTAATGGGTAAAAGAGAAGGAAATTATTTTGATTTCTTCTGAAAAGTTTTTAAAATTAGGTTTTATGAGCGTGAAGACAGTGTCGTTGAATATGTTAGGGAAATTTTTAATGGGAATTAAACTCTCACCATTTTAATGATTCATGAAATATACTGGGTTTGAATTGTTTTCTTCGTTCGCATATATAAGCATAATCTAAGTGTGGATTCTGCTCATTTTATATCGTTTTAAGAAACAAAGTAAGGACTTCCTATTTTTTGGCCCAAAGTATATAATGGTTTTAAAGGTTTAATTATGACAAAACACACTCCTGGAATATGCAGCTATTGCCACAAAATCAATCTGAATCAACGGTTCCTATTCATCCCATGATGATTTTAAAAATAAACTTTACAATCAGTCTGGTTTTTCCTTTCTTTTCTCCTCTTTGGTATTCTCAGGCAGTTCCAAACTTCAAACAACGCTTAAATAATTATTAATAAAACAGTAGTAAGTCCTCATGGGGGGGGGGCGGTTAGTGCGGTTAAGTCAGAGTCCTAGGAAAAGAGGAAAGGGGAGAGCGACCGACAAGGGAAAATGGGAGATGGGGAGAGGTGGGGGAGAGGGGAGTGGGGAGAGGACGAGGGGGGAGCTGCAGGGGAGAGGGAGGAGAGCGGGAGAGCGGGAGGGAGAGCGAGAGGGAGGGAAGGCGAGGGAAAGAGAGACAGAGAGAGACAGAGCGCGCGAGAGAGGACAGAGGGGAGAGGGGGAAGGAGGGGGAGAGAGTGAGAGAGAGAGAGAGAGAGAGAGAGAGAGACCGAGGAGGGAGGGATGGGGAGAGAGAAGAGAGAGAGCGAGAGAGCGAGAGCGAGGGGAGAGAGAGAGAGAGAGAGAGAGAGAGAGAGAGAGAGAGAGAGAGAGAGAGAGAGAGAGAGAGACCCCGATTCCCGAAGGCGATTGGTCGTGGGAGGAGGGGCGGGAGGGAGGAGCGGGTCCCGCCGCGGGGCCTGCAGGAATCGCTGGCTCTGGCTGCCACCTAGCGGACGGGAGCCGCGCCCGGGAGGCGCACAGCCGGGTCTCTCCTCCCCTCCCCGCAGGCAGCCTGCGCCTTTTCTCCAAACGGAGACAGCACTTTGAAAATTCTTTCAATGGATTTTTTTCCTTGAAAGATCGTACTGGGGAAAATGATACTTCTATTAGTTACATATTCTCCAATAGCACACTCGCACCCCCCTCGTTTTGAGATCGCTCCCTAGGCAGGCTCAGGCGGGTGCGGAGCTGTGCGGAGTGACAAAGCCGCCGCGGCAGCCGCTGGGGGTGGGAGCCGCGCTCGCCTGCCCGCCCTTCGACTCGGGAGAGCGTAAAAGTTTGTCTCAGCTCCAGCATCCCGATCCTCAACACGCCCTCAGGTAAAGGTGGGAGCAAATGGCCACGCTGTATTGACAGAGGTAGGGTTTGTTTTTTAATACTCGTTCTCACTTTAAATTTCACCAGGGAGGGGTTTGGGAAACGCTGCGTGTTCGCGGTGCGTTTTGCGCTTCCCGGTCACTCCAGCCTCCAAGTCGGGAGTCAGCGACCGCTTAGTGACTAGCGATGATTTTAAAGAGCAGAATAAAGCCTTTTCCGTGCCTGCCCCACAGCCCCTCCAGCTCGAATAATGGAGAGACAGTCAATGCACTCTGCAAGCGGCGGCCCATTGTACGCAGCTGACGGAGAGGAGGCGAATGGGGCAGGCAGGAGCTCCTTGTCCTCGGCCTTCTCCCCCAAATAAACGCTCTCACGTCTCCTGGTCAATTAAAAGGTGAAACGAACACGATTAAAAGACAAAAAAAAGAAAAAAGGAAAGAAAGAAAAAAAAGGAAAAGGAAGAAAGAAAAGACGAGAAGATTAAAAAGAGAGAAAAAAGAAAGGACAAGCTTTTTATATCCAAATTCTAAATTTTACTCCCCATCTAGTACAGAGAAAGGCAGTCGAGGGTAGAGGAAGCAGGCAGAGAGAGGGAGACAAGGAGAAGGAAAGAGAACGTGGAGAGAGAGCGAGTGGAAGAGGCGGCGAAAGCGAGCTCCAGGGAACCGGAGGCCCGCTGGACGCCGGGTCTGCGGGCCCAGCCACCCTCGGACCCTGGACCGTGAGTCGTGGGCACCAGAAGCGAGACTTCGCCAAGTCCTTCTCCACCAGGCAAGTAACGCAATGATAATTGTTTCTTTTGAACTCGGGGCTGGCAACGCGGACAGGCCGGGAGGAGGCGTTGACTCTCTTGGCCTCGGCAGGCCGGGGCCGGAGTCCAGGCAGCCAGGGCGGGATGAGGAGAACTTTCCGTGGGGCCTGCTCAGGAGCCACCCTCACCCAGCCTCTGTCCCGCCAAAGCGCGAGGACAGGGACCGCGGCCGTCGCGCCCTTCTGCAGCTGAGGATCCTGCCAGCCGAGCTTCAGTCCAAATTCAAAACAGGTCTCCCCACCCCCATCATCCTACCCCCCACCCCCGCTCCCCCCCCACCCCCCACCAGTGGGCAACCGCTGCCGGGCCTCCAGCGCGGTGGCTGAGGAGGGGGGTGGCGTTTAGCATCCGTGCCGCCAGTGCAGAGCCGGAGCTGCGGTGGAACCGGCTGCGGGGTCCGGCTGGGCTGGGCCGGTTGCCCGCGCCTTGCCTGGCTATGGCTAGAGCCTGACGAGCTCTGCTCCCGCCGCCCACCTGCGGGCGCCGTTTGTAATGGGATCCCCTAACGTAACGCGATCGATGGCTGCCTCTTTGATGTGGGCGATAGTGTCAGCGGATTAAAAGGGACACCAAGCCGCTCTCCCGAGTGGAGAACCCGCGGCGGCGGCGGCGACCGAGCATCAGATCCCTAGCCCCGAAGCCCAGCCTGGCTCCTCGCGCGGCAGCACGAGGGCTGGGGGCGGGGAGGGGTCACCTCCCAGGGGTGGGGACTGAGGGGGTGTGCGTGAAAGGAAGAGCCTCAATTAAAACCTACAAGAGCGCTTTCCTCTGCGCTGGGCAGGGGCGCGCGTTTGCGTCAGAGGGCGCGCAGGGCGGGCGCAGGGGGCGGGGGGAGTCGACGCCGCGGGCCGCGCCCCGGGGCTGCATGGGCTAGAGGTTCAGCCAGCCGGACTGGGTTAGCCTCGGTCCCGCCACGCAGGCTAGGGACAAGGCGTGGCGCTAAGACGAGCTGAGACTTCCTGAGAGCGGTGGCGCCCGTTCACCCTCACTGTGGGCTCTTTCCGCTAGCCCCCACCCTGAGCTTCCAAACATGAAAGAGGCCCCTGGGATCCGGCATGACCCTGGGAATGGGGAGAATTGGGGCCCTCGAAGCTTCAGGCGAAGCCACCCCCTCCTCCAGGAGGAAGGGAAAAAGGGATGTAGTAACCGGCCATAATCCAAAAGATGGGGGCTGTTGGCGGTGGTGACCGTAGCTGTGGAAAATCTCGGCTTTTCAGAGCAGTGGAGAGATCGCTCTTCTGCCGGCCCTATGTGCCAAATTTCTGTCTTGCCAGGGGGCAGGAAGAAACCCGAGCTTTTTGGAAGAAAGGTGCTGTCCCCCTCTGGGACTTGTACAGCCCAAGAGACACTCAGGGCTCAATTCTTCTTACGGACCTTGTGTTCCGTATCGCGTTTGCACACTGTGTGGGTGTGCCTCCTCTTGTGCTCACAGCCTCAGCCCCAGCAAAATGGCTTCCATGGAGGGACTGAGGGGTCAGCTCAGGTCCTGGGCAGCTCTGCTTTCTCTCTGCGAAGCTCTCCTTTGTTCTTGGTTCAACTTGGCACACTGGTCCTGGGGCCTTATGCGCCCCATGAGGACATAAAAATAATCATATTTTGTGGGAGTAGGTAGGTCCACAAACTGAAATTCCCCGCAAGTGTCCAGGCCTACTCAACTGCAGGAGAAGAAAACACAGTTGTATTTCCACCTTTATTTTAGGCCTCTTCTCCAGATCTCTCTCTCTCCTTTTTCAACTAAGTCCTCCACCTTGGTTGCCTTTAAGTCTAAGCATATAGAGGTAGCTCTTGGACCTAGACCCACTGTGGCCCTTGCCTCAGTACCCTACTTGAGACTGCCAGCCCAGTGACCATATATACTCGGTCCTCTCCAAGGTCTCTCTCACCTGGTGAGGCTGGTCTAGGGATGGGGAAAAGCTCACCAGGGTCTGGGATCCCCAGTCTCCCTTTTCAAGTCTTTCTCTGGCCATGTGGTCCCCACAGGCCCATTCAATGCGCATAAAGTCTCCAGTGTGGTTCCCCCAAGAGATGGTGAGAAGTTACCCCTCTGCTTGGGAAAGAGGAATCAGGTTGTAAACTTGCAATTTCCCTTGTGGGTTGCTAGCATTATGGCTCAGCCTGAATCACTTTTTAAAATATCTTCCACCCAACACTTGATCTCTCCCAGCCAGATCGCTGGTAAACAGTTATGACCTGCTGGGGAGAAGGAGAGAAGCAGAGATTGGTGGTGGCATATACTGTGCTGGCTTGCATTCCAGGCCCCAGAGTCTGGATCTAAGCAGACTTTCTAGTTGATTAACACCCTGCTATCCCAAATCTTTCTTTCCTTGAAGGCTGAATTATTCTTCATCAATCCCATGACCTCTTTGATATTGGCATGTTGCTCTCCCCAAACTCACTAGATCATTCATTTTGGCTTTTTGGTAAATCACACTGAACAAGGTGGCCTTGCAAAAAATTTTCTATATCTAATTCAAAAGTGGTTGAGACCCTGCAAATGACCAGATATGTGTAGGAAATTTTCTCTCATACGTTTTTCCTACCTCCTAAATTGTTAAAATGGCATTTTTCAGTTTAGAGAGACCACAGAACAGAAATAACCCTGTTTTATCAAGCCCATCTGGAGAAATGAGTATGCCTGCAATTGTTGGGAGAAAGGTCAGTTCTACTGCTCTTACTGCAGACCTTTCCCAAAGAGCTTGTTTTAAAGGTGCAAATCAATTAGTCTCCCTTGGCATGAGACTAAGGTTGGGAGGAACACAGTTGAAGAAGATATATTTAAAATGGTCTTTAGAATGATACTTTGAAGGATAGAGAGAGGCACAGGAATGCCTGCCTAATGTTTTGTGATTATTAAAAAGCCAAAACCAAAACCCAAACAAATAAGCAAAAGCCGCTGCCTAAGTCAGGAAAACCCCCTCACAAGACTGAACTCAGTCTGTACTGTGGCTGCCCAGTTGTAAAAACTTCTGCCTTTGTCAAAATGAAAACAAAGATGGGAAGGCCAAATTGGGAGCTGAACTTCTGTTGGACTGGCTGCTCTTAGCCTGCCCTTGTGGTTGAACCACGGATGAGCAGCCTTGCATATTCACTATCACTCTGGTAGTCTGAGCATTTCTTCTTTGTCACCTTTGGGTCAGAATGTCCAGAGATAAGTGCTTTACCTTAGAAAACGGTTTAGTTTTCTATCACAAACCAGCCATTTAAAGCATGTGTTTTGGAAAGAGAGATAAAGGAAGCACTTCCGCTTTCTGCTTGGGCCTCCCGTTAGAGGGCCAGGAGCAGCCATGGGAGGGTGGCAGGAGAGCAAGTGCTGACCTTTGGATGCAAATCAAGCCTTTTATCGGAGGAAAAGTGACAATCATTCCTAGTACACTAGAGAAGCCAGGGACAAATATTTACTTTTTGTAGAAATCAAGCCTTAGCTATCTAAATGCATTTATGCAAAAAGAGAGAAAGAACTAGAGACTTCTGTGTTACAGAATGTATTTTTAAATTTTAAATGGAGACTAGAGTGAAGAATAACCGCGTGGTTCTTTTTCCTGGGGTAAATGATTTGGGTGTGGATGAAAAGTTGGAATTTTGAAATGAGTTTGAAGCTTGTTAAAGTACCCTGACAATAAATCAACTGCACCATATAATAATTTCTTTTAATAGTTACCTGTCAGAACACCTATTTCTGAGTTGGACATTCACTGATTAAATTCTGCTCGAATATGTTTAATTCTTTAATGTCACTTTCTTAACTGCCTATAAAAGAAACTGGCGAAAAAGTATTGACTCACAAAGCCAGCAGATCTATTGGTAACTATGGTCATATTACAATAGTATTTACCTATCAGAAGGTTGATCTAAATAATAAAGCTGACATTTCCTTCTAAACTGTCTGTCAGTGGAAAGATATGTTTATCACAGTGTCCTCCATCACCAAGGAGAGAGGGGGATTAGGTAAAGTTTAAATGAAAAAGAATGAGCATGCTATACCACTGATATAAACCACATGGAGCAATAAATAATTATGCCTTCTGTTATGCTATGTATATTTTATTTACTCGTTTCAGAGGTGAATAATAAACCTAGCTCAACTATGGGAGGAGTTAATAAAGTATTCCAAAAGCATGATCTAACAAAACTTGAGGATAGTTCTGTTTTATTGTTTAACCCTTTGCATGAAATCTTCTGAAGCTGAAAAGCAAAAGGAAAGGGCTTTTGTGTGAGTTGATCCTTGGCTATTCTAGGGCTCAGGTTGGTGTGAAAGGGACGAGGAGGTCACTTGAAATCTCCTTTTATCTACTCTTATTTTCTCTCTGGATCAGCAACTTTGAATGGACATTATCTAATCGCTCTTAATGGAAAGAAACTATGGGAGCAATGAAATGCCTTTAGTCCAGAAGTGAATACATGTGTGTGGAGCTTGTGTGTGCAAGCTGAGCTTGCGTAGGACTACATTTCTGCACACATGTGCTTAGAGATTTTTCGGAGTACATGGATATGTATGTAAATGTTTCCTATACACTCTGGGGGCAGGGTCGGATTGGGTTGCTTATTTTGCCTCTACACATGAATATGCACACACCCACATGAAGATTCTCTACCAAGTCTAGGTGATACTTGGAGCCACTTTTCCTTCAGTTCTTTCTTGTCCTCACTCTGCGGGATGTCATATTAGTTAAAAAAAAAAAAACAAATAATTGAGAACACGATGGACAGCCTTTTAGTGAAAACATCTCATTTCTTTTCCATTTTCAACTGGAAGTCACACTGACAGGAGGATTTCTTTTCAGAGGGTGGAGACTGTGTGACAGGTGAGAGAGAGGTGATAGGGTAACATGAGACCATTGCTTTCAATTTCTCCCCAATATTTTTTCTTTTCGGTCTTTCTTGGAATTAAATTGGTTAAAACACAATAAATAAGTGGAAAACAAGAGCCTGCATTAGGCAATTTAAAAGTTTTTCTTGCTATAGATGCATAACTCCAAACCTTTGAAGGTGAGAAATTGGTTACAATTTGCTTTGAAATTTGAAATTAGAATTATTCTAGTAAGTCTCAAATGCTAACTAAAATACCACCTAAGTTGTCTTCCTTAAGCATCACATTTACTTTAAAAAGGAGAAACAGCCCTCAGGTGAAGTATAAATGACTATCCAGAAAAGGACATTTGATTTCTAGGACTGAAAAGCACTGGGCTTTACCTCCTAAGAAATGCTTCCCCTCCCCCGCAATGTTCTTTTAAATAAGATTCGCATTGCTCCCAGAGCCTGGGACACTTTGCTGTAAATTCCTTTAGAAGAATACTTGGTTACCAGGGCTACAAGTTCCCATCTCAACCTGCCAGCCTCCCTGCCCCCCTGCTCCAGATTGCAGAGACCCTTGGCTGTCAGGGCTGGGACCTTGAACCCCTCCCCCGTCCCCCAGCCTACTGGAGATCGAAGTTCCAAAGTTCGAGGTTGGATGGGAGAGGATTAATCCTTCTTTAACTCCTCTCCTTGCCGTCCTCAATTCTGAACCCCAACAGATCTGTTTCCCGGGGTTTCCTGGTGAATAGGAGGGTAGGAGCCGCCCTTTCTAATAAAGATTAAATTAAGTAGAAGAATCCCAGACGCTGGATATTTGGAAGCTCCGGTGGGGTGTCAAACTGACGTTTAACACTTTTTTTCCACTCACTGTGCACAAATATTGGATTCATTGGGCTTAACTTTAGAAAGGAAAGAGGAAAAAAGAAGGAAGGAAAATAGGAAGAAAAAAAAAAGGAAAAAAGTCAAGGAGAACCCCCCAGTTTCAAGGATAAAGTGACTTTGAGTTCAGAAAGGCTGAAGGCAGAAGCAGGGCTTCCTGACTTTTCTAGTCTTTTCTTCCCCTGCACTACTCCAAGAATTGAACGCTGTCTTTCCCCAATGAGGGCACAGAGTTTTGCGGTTTTGTGTGGGTGAGTCCACGTTTATTCTTTAGGGGGCATTTTGGTGGCAGGGTCAGGACTGGGTATGCGAGAGGAAAGGTGAACTCAGAACCCTGTCACCTCTACTATGCTTATGTTCCCCCCTCTTTTATGCTTATTTTTAACCAAGGTTTTGTAGCACAAACTGAGCAGTTTCCTTCAGTTACTGCCCAGTAGGAGAAACAATAGCTTTTTCTGTTTGCTGTGTTCAGCGAGCTGGACACTGACCTTGAAGCTGAGGAGGCCAGGCACTACCTCCCCTGAGAATCATACCGACCCCCAAAATACTGGCCTCTCACACCCACCTGCTCCTCTAGTTGCAGGGCGCAGTCTGGAGGGGCAAAAGGCAAGTCCCTTCGTGCTGGTGTCTCGTTCCTGCAAATACAACACTGAATAAATTAACCTCAAACCAGCTAGTTGGGGTGTAGTAGTTTAGCAGGACTAATTGCAGACAATGGAGCCGAAATGACTTTTCCAATTAGCTGCTGGTTGGAGTTTAGTTGGAGGAACTGTCAGCTCCAACGATGGGTAATTGCTTTATTGCTCACAAAACTATCATCTATTTAGAACATATGTGCTAATTACTCTGGATGGGCGTCGAAAAAGAGACCATAAATCTAATAGCACTTAAAAAAGTCTATGGTGCTTGTAAGCAACCCTAGCCCAGGTTGGCGTGATGGATGGCTGTCTTTCAGAAAGGCGAGGGTTTCGACTGGAGGCACCGACGGGATGCTTTGGTCAAATCGCGTGCATGAGAGCGAGGGACCAGCGCAGCTGTGCGGAGGTTATAAATCACTGTCATCAAAACCAGTCCCCTCTTTCGCTGCGCACTTTTTTTTTTTCATTTTCGCAAAAGATTACTTTAGAAATCTTTTAATTGGATTATGCTGGGAAATTAATCTCCTTTAGTCTTGGCTAAATTTATTGTGGTCACTGTCGGGAGGAAAGCCCTGTAACTGCAGCGAGGGCCACGTCCCCTATTCCCTCTTTCCCTTAGCCTCCGGGGCCTCTCAGTTTCGTGGGACAGCCTTGCCCCAAGACCTAGGGAGTGACTGGGGGTGAGGAAGAGTAAAAAGACACACCCGTATAGAAGTCCGCGGCGGTTCCTAGGGAACCCCTTTGTCCTAAATGCCACCTTTCTGTCCCAGATTCCCTAGTTCCATGTATAGCTAGCATCCCTGTACAACACTGCGCCTTCTTCCACCAGGGGGTCTGAGGTTCTGGGGGCCTGCTACCAGGGAAAAAGGAGGCTAAAGGTGGCGGGAAGAGGAGGTGAGGTTTGCTGGGGTAAGGCTGCCAACCAAACTCATTACTTTGCCCTCTTCTCTTCCACGCCCCTCTTCTGGAGGGGAGCTCCGGCTTTGCGAACATTCTCCACTCTACTTCTCTGCGCAAAAACGCACGGCTCGTTTTTGGCGTTTTCCCTGGCACAACTCTGGAGACTCTTGCCTCTGACATGCACGACGCTTGAAGTCCGGGAGCTAGGGCCCTCCCCGCTCTACCAGAATCCTGGCACACCAGCGCAACGGAGGACGGGGACCGCCTTTCTGGTCCCGCACTTCCTAGTCCTTAACCTGGTCCAGCGCTGCCCGGGCAGCTGCTGAAGCTGCGGGTCTGGCCCCGCCGGCTGCTTAGCTCTGCGGGAGATGACAACATCTGCCTGAAACGGGATACCTACTTTTGCAGCTCAATTTAGCTCTTAATAGCAGCCCTCTGAGGTGTGGTTAATTGATGGGGATAAAGGCGTAATGACTTGACGGGGAGACGCCAATGATCCTTTAATATACTTTTAAAAGAACAACCACCACCCCAAACCTCGGCGAGTCATTGATAGGTGGGAGGATACGACGCGGATCTGGAGGCAGGAAAAGCAGCGCTTGTGCCGTTTGTATCTAGAGGCTTCAGTGAGGGGTGAGCCCTGGCTGTCAGGGCTGGGGCACCTGGGGGCCACCAGGGCGCGCAACTCGGGCTGTCGGGGGTTGTCGCGTGGTCGCGGAGAGCGGGGGCCTGACGAGGACCCGGGAGAGCTCAGGATGACAAGTGACCGCACTGAATGGCGGCGGGGAGGAGCCCCGAGCCAGGGTGGATGCCGCCCCATCCCGGACTCTGCCTCTACATTAGCCCTTCCCCTGCACGGGGCTGGATCCCCACACAGCTAGCGTTTCTTTCTGCCCTCGCTAGAGCTACCCTTCATCCAGCATGAGCGAAGTGGTCAAGTGGCCGAGCTCGGCGGGAACTCGCGGGGTTACGCTGTCTCAACAACCTCTGGGACCTCAGCACCAGGAGAGAAAGACACGTGCCGCTGTGTGTGTGTGTGTGTGTGTGTGTGTGTGTGTGTGTGTGTGTGGCCCTGAAACGCAAAACCAAAGCACGTGGCCGTATTTTTGCCAGGTTTGCCCACAGCCCTAGGGCCGGGAGTCCTGAGGTTTACCGGCGCTAGGTCCCGTCGCCGGCTCAGAGTGTCTCCGGCCCACCATCTCCCCAGACTTCTGCCCAACACTCTCTCCTCAGCACCTTCCCTATCCCTCGCCTGATTTCTCTTTGCGCAGTTCTAGTGTAGTCGTCAGCGTCAAAGGAGTGTACCGCACTGAGCAAGCCCCCAACGTAGGGCCACTCAAGTGCTGAAATGAAAAAACCAAAACAAAAAATCCAGATCGCCTTTCCCGTTTGCAAGGGGGAACCCCCTTTAGGTGCGAGCGGTTGTGTCTCTAGCAGATTTTGCGAGTATCCTGTTTTACTCTTTGGAGAGGGATAACCTTGATGCTTCAGGTTTGAGCTCCCTCTGGAAGCGTAAGGAGAAACAACTCCAATTACTGTCCAGATTTTATTATATTGAGAGATCGCAGGTGCTTCGGCGGCTGCTATTGTCTGCTTTCCTCTGTGAGCCCACATACCAGGGATCAAAGAGTCCCAGGAAACTTAATTTCCCCAAACCCTCTTGCGGAGAAGGCATACGTTGTCACGGGCGAAGCTTTGGGGTCAAAGATTTGAAGAAATGTAATTAAGAGTTCCAACTCCCAGAGTGTGCCTGTCTCGGTATGGTTCTGTCCTTCCACCGTCACTGTCTAACCTCATCTAGTCTGTTTCTGCCCTCACTGATGTCTAGGAATTCAAGTCTCACTGCTGCCTTGCCGTCCACCGCCCCCACCCCCCTCGCCCCTCCGCCTTCCCTGGCAGGGGAGAACTCCATGGCCGCGGTCTTCAAGGTTCTTGGGCGCCGCAGAGTCAGGGGCAGGGTCCCAGGTGCAGGTGCACGCCCTGGTCAGCGACTCTCGCTCAGGAGCTCCCTGCCCAGATGAGGTCCGTGACCTGGCGGCAGGTCCCTGAGTCTTTCCTAACGACGAGCCGCCTTTGGGCTGCCAGGGTCCTGAGCTGCCTGTGGCGGCCTCTTGTCCGCCTAAGCCCTCGGATCAGCGTTGGGCTGAGCGGTGTGGGCCCTGAGGGCGGCCGGGAGGCACCTGGCGCGATTCCTCGTCATCCCCGGCTCAGTCGAGGGCCTTTACTCCCGTGTGTCTCCTTACATTTCTCACCCCACAAGGGCGCTCCCTTGCGAACGATTCTGCACTCTGCGAACCAGGCTCCGGTGTCGGGGCTCCAGGCCGGCCCCCACACCTTCCCTCGAAGCCCGGGAACTCAGTCCTGGGCACCGCCAGGGCGGGAGCAGTTCCCGGAAGCTAGGCCCACATCCGGGCACGAAGCCTCGCTCGCGGAGTTGGCTTCCGGGCGCTCGACGCAAGAGTGTCGCTGCGCGCGGTGAGGGGCCCTGGCCGAGGGATCCGCGCGCCGGGGCCTCGTCGGAGGGCAAGGGTCGCGCTCTCGCGGGCGCTGGGGGTCCCCAGCCCGCGAGCTGGGCCTGTGCGGGCTTAAGGTTTAAGGAAGACGGGCTCGACCGGCGAGTGGCGCACGCTGCGAGAACCCCAGGCCCACGCTGTCGGTCAGCGCTGGCGGTTTGTGTCCCGGGGTCGGCGCAACAAGCTTCCTGGGAATGGGCCCGGAGCGGGTGAGAGCCGACTTCTCTGCAACTTGGTCAAGTTCAGAGACTCACCGTCGAAAGAGACCGCCTTTGCAGTCTTCCCCTCCCTGGCGAGAGCGCTCTGAGCCTTTGCGGTGCTGCGGGGCTGACTAACGCTGGGCCCTGCCTTGAGCACCTAGTCCCCTTCAGGTTTTGGGCCGAGAGGGGTAGGCAGCAAGGCCTGGGGCGCGGCCAGGAAACCTCAAACCCGATTTTCTAGTTTTGGCCTGGAGAAGCCGCAAAGTCAGTGGGAGTTAACTTTGTGGCCTTTGGGGTTTTTGAAAACCTCTGCAAGGCGGGAACAGCACAGAGAAACCGCCGTGCAGTTCATCAAAAAATGTTTTGGGGGACCGTATCTGCAGAGTTTTCTCAGAGAGTGTTGTATAATCTTGCAAATTAGCGAGCTGGTATGTATCTCGCCACCGGTGCACTGAATAGTATCTTCCTCCAGACAGGGATTGAGAAACGGAAATACCACCACCCTCCAGCCAAACTTGTGAGGACTGATTGCAGGGAAACTGGTGCTCCAGATGTTGCACTAGAGGCGCTGCAAGTGTGAGCAGGTAACGTGGAGAAGAGTGACATTGTTAACAGAAAGTATCTAATTAACAGTGACTTCATTTGATTGGAAGGATGAAAAAGCCTTTTTAAATCAATCCAGATTCACTGGCCTAAGCTCAGCCAATTTATGAATATGGAGCCTGACTGGGCTCTGCTTTCTTTCAAAGATGTCATCTTAGGGGTAATAGCATAGGTGAAGTCATTTGGTTACACTGTGGAAACTTTTATAGTGCCTTCCTTGGGAATTTAATTCAGTGCTTCTTCATTTTATTAGGAACAGACTGACTCCATCAACTGTGCTCTCCCTGTTTAGAGGCAGGACTGCTTGAAGCAATTAGGTTCACCAATTAGCATAGTTTTACTGACCCCAGCAGCAGCACCACTCCTTAGATTATCCATTTCTTCAAAGTCAGAGAAAAGCTGGAGCACAACATGCTTCCCAGGTGTCTAGGTTGGGAAAATAAGCCCACAAGCAGGGTAGCACAGCAGTGCAAAAAGCTTTCTTAATAGTCCCCAAGTGTTTCAGCAACTTTGGTGGATTTCTCTCCCCTTTTCTGATGCTGGATCCTGTGGTACCTCCTTATTTCACAGAGCCTTTAAAGCCTCTCTCCTTGGGTTGCGTTTTGGCAGAACTGTTTTCGAGAAAGTGAATTTTCTCCCTTCTTTTATATCTGCCTGCATGCTAACGAAGCAGTGGACGATGTTAGGGTCCAGAGAGAGAAGTCACTGAAGGCTCCTTTAAACTCTGTTAGGTGACAAGGTAAGGGCTCAGGTCTTTGGGTGTGTCCGCGCATGTGTAATGTCCTTGCGTGTGTATGTGCTTCACAACCTATGAGGAGAGGCCAGAGGGTGGAGATGGGGATGTAAATCACTGCTTTCCCTCATTTTGAAGGTGTACCTGGAAGGCTTTGCTGCAGCCTCTTCACGGTCACCTCGGTCAGTTGGCAGCCAACATCTTCAGTCGTAGAAGATGTGTGGAGCTCGAAGCAGTCTAGGAAAGAAGGGACCTTACTCTTGCCACTGTCAGGTAGTGAAGGGGTTACATTTACGTAGCTGTTCTCTCTCTCTCCCCTAAAATAGATACTCCTCTGTAAGATTTTACTAGATAGAACTGCTGACAGTTCATCAGTAGCAGCCACAATGTAATACCCTAACCTTATTAAATCAATAAATACTAGATCCATGTATTGAATTAAAAATGTATCAGCATGGCCAGGAATTGCAATCATATGGCCATGGACCACAGAATCGAAGATGCCACTCAAAAATTGACTAGTTAGCATTTATTTAACCTTTTTCTATTTTGCATCTATGATTAGATGCTCTGGGTTTTAACATTTCAGAGACCATCGTGACAGGTTTTTGTTGTTTTTGTTTATTTCTTGGAAATTCTTTTCTTTCACTTCTCACGTTTAGCCACAAAAATGATGCATTTGTATTTAGGAATAGTAATATTGCTGTGACTGTATTGTTCTTGTCATTAGTTTTCATCTAGGAAATATAATCCCACTCAGTACATCTTACTAGAGTAAGATGTACCCAGGTGCATAAGTTTCTACATAAGCATGAATAAATTTAGATGCATATGTTCTTGTATATGTGTAAATAAATATACTCAATGTGAACGTACTGCCATACATTGATATGTTTATTTTTAAAAAAGAAACCATGTTTAATTTTATCTTTCAGCATTGCCAATGATATTAAAAGCTAAAGAACTATTTATTATTGTGAAAGAAGTTATTTATAATCTGATTTGCTGTTGAATCTTAAATGGCAAGAGATGAAATTAAAATTTTCAAGTCTTTAAACTGGACACAGTACTTAGAAAATTACCCATATTGTAAATGGCTACATTTTATGTGTGAAAGAAATACTTCAATGTGGTTTACCAGAAATTGGTCAGTTAAGTTGGAGATTAGTAGGTGAATTTAGAATTAGTCTGTACTGAAAACAAGGAATGTGTTTAACACCTGGAGTTTTAATGGAAAAAGTAATATTACTTTAGCCAGATATTTGTTTATACTGATTAATGATGCTAATTATTTAAAAACATTCATCCCCTATTGATGTCAGCCAGCGTATTTGGTAGTGAATTCTGAAGATAAAGTCATTGGGCCTTGGGTTCACTACACTGTGAAAGAAAAAATCTTTATTTGACGAAATAGGCAATCAACTGAAATCTATCCTCTTTAAATAAACTGATTCCTCAGTATTTTCCCAGTGTTGGTGTAAGTTGTTGTCTGTGATGTCCCCCAGGGCTCTTTCCTCTGCTCTCTGATTTGGTATATAAAAGCAGCTCTGAATGATGGATTACTGTGTCATTGCAGCCTGCGAAGGATTAATTTGTTTCATTGATTTCTCTTTAGGCAGATTGCCAGAATTTGCTGCTTCCCACCTTTCCTCAAGACTTCTAGAAGTAATAGACAGTAATAGCCTAAGACAAATCAGCTCCTTTTTGTAAAAATAGAATCATGAAACCAGGAATCCTAATGAAAGCTATGGCAAACTTTTTATTGGCATATTGGAGAGAACAATTAATAGGCTACTTTATCTGGCTTAGAAATAGTTTTATTTGAAAAATGTCTTTGACTTGGTGACTTAAAACACATCATATTGGTAGTTTGTAAGTAAGCATTTATAATATTTGTCCCATAAAAATTTTCTCTAATTTGTAAGCATCCTATTTAACTCAGGAAAAAAATGTGTTGTCTATGTGATTGACAAACACTTTTCTTTATATGTCAAATTTTAGGATCAAGTAACTTGTCAACATAAATTTAGGTAAATTTACTTATAAATACTTATAGGGCTATTTGGTGCAAAGAATTTTTAGAAACTTTGGACAAGGACACAGAGTATTAGAGCATAGATATAGAATTAATTATTTAAAGAAAATATAACTTTTTGTGATTAAAAAGCTAGTTAGTATTTGCTCATAATAACTTGCAAAAGTTAAAAATGACATTTTGTATATTTCTCTAAGCCTTTCTCCAAGCATTTATATGTTTTATTTATATATAGATAGACACCACTTTGTATCTTGCTTTTTTCAGTTGGCATTAAATAGTAGAAAATTTCCTGTGTAATTAAAATTATTAAAGTCATTTATGTTGACTGTTTAATGTTTTAGCATGTATAATTATTCATTGTTCTATTGGAGAGTTAGATTTTTAATTTTCCATAATTATAAATAAAGTTATGATAAATGGCTTTTTAAATAAATCTTATTCATCCCTCTGGCTATTTCCTTACAATATATTATTACAAAAGAATTCACTTGGATGAGGGTATAGACTTTTTTTAAGGTTCTTGATATTGATGGCCAAATTGTTTTCCAGAAAAGTTCTTCCAGTTTATACTGGTACTATTGAAAAAAATTTCTCTGTAGAGGCAGCATTGTAATCTATGTTACATGAGCAAAGAAAATAGAACAACATTCTTTCCTTGTCTTCTGAAAGCACTGGTAGCATTTTGCATACACTTAGTCTCTCAGAAGTATTTTCTCAACTGCAGATGTGAAATAGGCTGGTTATACAAATCTATTTGTTTCCCTTCTGTAGATCATTGATTTAATGATCTCAAGTTATACTTTTTATGCAATTAGTTGTGTAGTAAAAACTAATATTGTCATGTGCTAATGTTTTTTCCCCCTCTATTGTGCTATGATAGTAGTCCATGCAATATCAGCAAGTTTATGCTTTTCCTGTGCTTTGCTGAAAGGAAAAAGGAACATCTGTTTCCATTATATATCTGCATCATAATGATAACAATTAAATAGCTATTATGGTAGTATACAGTAAATATATTTTGCTGAATGACCTGTACTTTCTTGTTGGAAAATTTCAGAAATTGCAGAGGCATTTAGTTTTTACAGGTAGGTCCCATGTAGAGGTTTAGACAGGCCTTTGATTAGTTTAGGCGAATCATTGCAATCTCGGTAAAAACAACCCTGAAGATTAAACACTAGGCTATCGGATGTGACTCTTGAATGTATTTTTCTTAGGCAGATGTTTAGAGTAAAAGTTATTAGCTATCTGAGTATTCTTAAGTGATTCAATCATGGTGCTAATAATACAGTTCGTTTTGTGTTTTGTGCTGTGTGTGTTCTTTTAATATTTTACTAAGCTGGAAATTGGAAATAGTTTTATGTACATATTTTTGAAATATATTTTAAAATGTTTATTTATTTTGAGAGAGAGTGCGTGCACGCTGCACACAGTGCACACACATGTGAGCGGGGGAGGGCAGAAGAGAGGAGAGAGAATCCGTAGCAGCGTCCTAGCTATCTGCCCAGAGCCTGAAGTGGCGCTTGATACCACGAATTATGAGATCATGACCTGAGCTAAAATCAAGAGTCAGGTGGCCCCTTAATCATCTGAGACACCCAGGCAACGCCCCCTCCTTTTTTTTTTTTTTTTTTTTTTTTTACAGCCCAGCACTCTTTTCCCCCACATATTAGGGGATCATAGTGATACTTGCCTTTTAAGCTCATGAGGAGAATGTTTGAAACTGACACACTATTTCCATTGACCTTTAATATTCCAGGGAAGTGTTTTCATTTATTTCATTCAGCTTTTGGTTAAAGATGTTTTGGTGGTTACTTAAAAAAAAATGGTTAGAAAGTATTTCAGGCAAAATGTGGCATATCAAGAAAAACAGACATGTGCTCCAAACTGTTTGAGAAGTAAAGTGTTACCTGTACAATTGAAGCTCTTCCTGATCTTACTCCCTGATGGCTTCTTGAAGAGATAATCATCATCCTAAATTTGATCATTATCTTTTTTGCCTCTTAAGTATTTTTCTTGACATGTCTAAAGATTTGTTGTAAGTGACTTGTCCTTTTAAATGAATTAATTTTAAGATGTTGAAGCTGTGAAAGCTGTTGGAACCTTTTTCGTCTAATCACCTGTGAGTGATCATGTTTCATCTGTGAAGTTGTGGACAGATCCACATGTTCTTTGATGTCCTCCTAGGCATAATTAAAGTTTTTTGATTACCTCTTATTTTCCATATGAATTAAAATAAAACAAAAGGAAAAGGCCCAGAGAAATTTAAGTAACTTACTGAAGACCATATAGTAAATCCAGAGCCAGGAATGAAACTTAGTTCTCCTGACTTCCATGCCAAGCACTCTTCTCTTCAGTTCACATTGTCTGCTTTGGGTACTGGCTAACTGACCACTGTAGTATCCTGTGGTTAAAGACTGTCTGTAGGCTTTTATAATTTTGTGACTGTGTATGCAGAAAAGGTTTTTCTCTAAGAGTATTTTTCCTGTAGGGGAAAACATTGAAGCCATTATCAGCCTGTAAGCTACCTATAGAAGGAGAAGACTGAATGTGTAGCCTCCTGTAGAGGCTGCGGTTTTCTTCTTTATTTTCTGGACTTTCCTGGAAAAAATGGTAGTTTGGGTACAATGAAGCTTTCGATAGTTGTCTTACTGTGTGGTCAGTTTTCTGATCTCTTCATGGTAACTGGACCAGGAAAATAGGAATGGGCACAAATATAAGTGTCTCTTTACGTGTACATATATCTATTTTTCAATATATTTTGGCAGTCAGGACTTTGACAAATTGCTTCTTTCTTTCTTTCTTTTTTTTTTTTTTTGTAGCTTATGTTGTGGTCAAATCACAAATGACTTTCTATTTGAAAATGAGTTTGTTTCTTGTTTCTATTTAGCAACCAACTTATCAGAGCACTAAAGTGAGAGTAGCCCAAATAGAATAATTTTGAAACACATTTTTAAAATCTCTTTGGAGAAAAACCCTATTCTAAAAATGGCAACCTAGAATTCCATGCATGTACGTTCTTTCAGGTTTTTACTCTATCGAATTTAATTCATTCTTAGTTGAGATGAGTAAGCTTGAGTCATAATATTCACAGTGCCGTGCCTTTCCTATGAAAAAATTTCAATATAACTAGAGATGGAGTTAATGTATCCTATTATAAGACTATCTGTTCCCAAATCTGTTGCTTTAAGACCAAAAACTTGGTTTAATAAATTATTTGGTTCTATAAATACATACTAGGAAACTTGTAATCGTAGCAATCATTCTTTTTAGGGAAGATGAAGCTACTAATCGTAGCTTTGTCAGTGCTATAAATATTCTCAAGGTAGTTGTGTTTTAACAAGCAAGGCAGGTAACACATTTTTCTCTATTTTAGATCAATTATCTTATGTGTTCAGCAGCTGCTAGTAGGAAATTTTCCCTAGCATATTAGTTTGGGGAGGAGAGATCCAATGCAATCAGATATCAACATTCAGTACTCCTTTTATTTAGCATTTATAAATGCATATTGCTTTTTATGAAGCATATTGCTTTATTTGCTCATACTAAATATTATTTCTTTCATATCTGTAACATTTCTGTCTGGAGAGAAAGCTGTGTGTGTGTGTGTGTGTGTGTGTGTGTGTGTGTGTGTGTGTCTGTGTGTGTCTGTGTGTGTATGTCTGTCTGTAAATATTTGCAAGGCATTTGTCTAGTTGAAAGTTCTGGTGAACGTCTGTAATGGGTAATATAAAGACTTTTCTCCACTCATTAAATTTCTCCATTGTTGCTCTATCAGGTAGGTGAAACTCAGCAGAAAAAATGTGAGTAGAGGAAACTAGCCCCTTGCTAACTTGTTTCTCCTTGACCATAATATGAATCTGGACAGTAGTGGTGAGAATATGGAATCTTAATCACCAAACCAGCAGTGCTAACACTAGAGAAACCATGGTGAGACACAACAATGTATAGTCCATTTATATTATTTTACTATTTTAGTTATATAGCTCTTTGAAGAAAGGTGATGTATTGTTTACAGAAACCTCTGAATTTGGAAAAAAATGTGTATGTATTTTTATGTACGCATGTATATATTTATATGATTATATATTATGTATATTTTTTGTCATATATACTATCAGGATTATAGGTGCTTAAATATCTGCGCTTTTTGTACTCAGTTCTTAATGACTGTACTTTAGACCAAGTTGAGATTATTTCAAAACTAGCATTGGCTGTGTATTTTCTATTGACACAGCCAACACACAATTTTCAGATGTGATCTCAGAATTTTTCTGTGGGTAAAGGGTAGAGTTTTCTTCTACTAACGTTAGATTTGCATGTTGTAAAATTTTGTTCATGGCCTGTTTCGAAATCCCAGATCTTTAGGATTTTCTCACTATTTGATTCTTAAGAGAATTATGCTGCTGTTGTGCTTATTGTTCTTGAGATATAGACAGTTAACACCTATTTATTGAATTCTTGTCATGCTTACTGCATGTGAGATAGATAAAAGCAAAGTCATTGCTCTTCAGGGGATAATTATTGATATGGTCTTTTGCCAAGAATTTAACAGATTATATTTTCTTAATATAATATATTTGTGATTTTATTAATATTATTACATGAAGACTTTAAGAGAAAAAGAAAATACATTTAGGTTTCCATTGCTGTTCTTTGCCTTTTGAAAAATTGTTAGAGTTATAATTTGGGATCAGCCAAAATGATATTAATATAGTATCTTGAACAAATAGGATGTGGCATTTGCTAACTTTAAATCAGTTTTTTTAAAGAATATAAGATCTAAGAAGTTTTCCTGATACCCTGTTTTGTTTAAATTAAGTATACCAGTCTAATTATCTCTCTGTAAATAAAAAATAATTGCCTAACAATGTTTCTGAAAAGTACCCTTGGTGCTACTGCTTTAGCAAGAAGCAGGTTCATTTTTTTCAAAGCTCAAAAAAAAAAAAAAAAAAAAAAAAAAGAAAAGAAAATCTTGCCATTTGTAACTACGTGGATGGAAGTAGAGGATATTATGCTAAGTGAAATTAGAGAAAGACAAATATCATATGACTTCACTTATATGAGGACTTTAAGACACAGAACAGATGAACGCAAGGGAAGGGAAGCAAAAATAATATAAAAACAGGGAGGGGGACAAAACATAAGAGATTCTTAAATATGGAGAACAGAGGGTTCCATACTGGAGGGGTTGTGGGAGGAGGGATGGGCTAAATGGGTAAGGGGCATTAAGGAATCTTCTTCTGAAATCGTTGTTACTATATGCTAACTAACTTCAATGTAAATTTAAAAAAAAAACTCAACTAACAGTATATTTAAATTAAAGTTGGGAACTACACTAAGTATGAAGGCAAAACATATTTTCATAGATATTTAGAAAAATACCTGTGTTTGGTTTTGACTTCCCATTAGCTTCGATGGAAATACTGAATTTTTGCATTGAACATGTTTCTGTTTTCTTTTTTAGAGAGAGAGAGAGCGAGAGAGAGAGCAAGGGACTGTGAGCAGGGCAGAGGGGCAGAGGGAGAGGGAGAGAATCCCAAGCAGGCTCCATTCCTAGTGTGGGGCCCTATGTGCCTCTCAGTCCATGACCTGAGCCGAAATCAACAGTCGGACGCTCAAACTACTGAGCCACCTAGATGCCCCTGCACATGTTTTTATAGCATTACAAATGAACATGTTTTTATAGTTCACCCAAGTTTATTAAAGGATGCTAAGAACAGTTACTATTTGGCTGTCACACAAAAAATGAGTTGTTGATATATTTGCCAATAGATCTGACCTAGGTAGATAGCTGTTTTTGATAAAAAAGTTTAACAAAAATACCCCTACCCCTATAATAAAGTCTTTTTGGATTTAATCTTGTAGTTTTTCTATCTGTTTATATGTGGATATAGGTGTAAGTTTCAATTTACAAGTATTACAATAAACAAAGTATAATTTATATTTTGTGTAGAGTGAGAAAATACGGTCCTTTTGAATTTTAGTGATTGATAAGGTTTTGCATTATTTATACATTTCTCAAAACAAATATACACATTCCTGGGACGCCTGAGTGGCTCAATCGGTTTTGTCAGGCTTCAGCTCAGGTCATGATCTTGCACTTTGTGGGTTCTATCTCTGTGTCGCTCTGTGCTGACAGTTTGGTGCCTGGAGCCTGCTTTGGATTCTGCATCTCCCCCTCTCTGCCCCTCCCTCACCTGCGCTTTGTCTCTCTCTCATTCAGAAATAAATAAACATTAAAAAAAACCCCACAACAAATATACACATTCCAAAATAAGTCCCTTTTTATTTAGCTACAGTTTTGAGATGTGTATTTTATAAGATATTTTTAAAAAGGCAAAAAACCCAGTAATATTTGGTAGAAGGTTCCAGTGGATTGTACTATACTATTAGGCTTAGGCTCATGTCAGTCTAGTTTGACAACTTACGGGTTGTTGTTTGGACTGGCTAGAGCTTAGTGATCTGAAGGAATAAGGGAGTGGTATTACAGAGCTTCGAAAGCAGCATACCAACTGATGTCTGTGACAGAGCCAAAAGTCACCAAGATCCTGTTTGTATTTCAGTTCCAATATTGATCAGTTTAAATGTGTTTTGAGTTTTGACCAATAGGTTTAAAATTCTGAAACTTCTGCATTTTATAGTAGGGAACTAGCCAAAGACTATATTTTTATATACAGTGTGTATGATGAAGAGTTTTGTTCTTACGTAAACTTGCTTAATAGTTGTCCTACCCAAGAGAAGTATAAAAAATCCTTAATTATGAATTTTCCTTTTCATATACATTGTAAAACCTTATCATTATATGCTAAGCATATTTCATATATTGTTTAATCTGTTTATATAAACTGTAAAATTCCCATTTTACTGGTGAAGAATTTGAGGCTCAACCGTGGTTAAGTAATTTGCTCAAGTCACATAGCTGATGAGTAACATAGCAAGGATTTGAAGTATGTGTCCCTCTAGAGCCCGTTCCTGATCTATGCTGATTTCCCTGCTTCTCATCAAGTAACTCATTGTATTATCTTTGGATTATAGGTCAAATTGTATTCTCACAGGCACATAAAAGTGCATAGAGCAACTCTTTTATAAAACAAAGGAAAATCTATATAATTTCATGTTATTTTTATGTCCCAATAGCTATAGGATAATATTCTCTCTGTTTGATTATGTGCTTTATAAATGGTACTTTATAGATGAAACTCTTTCCTTAGAGTCATTTGGTACTAGGTTGACTTAGCTATTAAATACCACCTTTGCTAGAGGTTGAAAAATGAATAGCAAGAAAATTTATCATTACTGATTTGCAATCTTCAGAATGTTTTTGTCTTTAGTGACTTCCAGGGGGACAAATCAGTTTCCCTTATTAGGTATATTATTTTGCTTGGGCTGTGTAGCATTGTACCACAAAAGGGGTAGCTTAAGCAACAGAAATTTATTGTTGCCTGGTTCTTGAGGCTAGAAGTCCAAGATCAAGGTGTTGTCAAGGTAATTCCTTCCAATGGCTGTGAGAAAGATAATCGATTACATGCCTCTCTCCTAGCTTGTGGTGGTTTGTTGGTAATCTTTGGTATACTTTAGTTTATAGATGCGTCATCCTGATCCCTGTCGTCATCTTCATGTGGTGACCTCCCTGTGTATGTTTCTGTCTTTATGTCCAAAGTTTCCTTATTTATAAAGACACCAGTCATATTGGATTAGAGCCTATCCTAATGACCTCATTTAACTTGATAATCTGCAAATACCTTATTTCCAAATAAGGTCACATTCACAGGTACTGAGGGTTAGGACTTCAACATATTTTTGGGGGGACACCATTCAACTCATAACAGTAGGCAACTTTTTCTGAGATAATAGATTTGAAAACTCTTTAATAGTGATCAGTGTTTGCAGTTTATCAATTTATTGGTATAATTATATGCATGACTGCCCATAAGTGAGTCAGGTCTGAATATTCTTTTGGGATAGGACTGATTTTACCGTAGTATTCTTAAAACACTGTAGGAAGAACAGACTGGAGAAGTATTTAGGAAGGATTTCAATAAATGATACGATGGAGTGTCACAGTGTATGGAGCAGATAATGAGCTTTTGGAAATTCAAGTACAAAATCAGTATAGCTGGTGGTATGATGAAGTTGGGATTTAGACAGATATTCAGAGCAAGAGGATGCTATAGAAACAGAGAGGTTATGGGTTGAGGTTCTGTTGTAGGAATGTGTATTTTATGTAGAGTGGGCCATGGTGATAAGGGGAGGCTTTGGGCCAGTTATATTGTGAAGGAATCCTGGCTCTGGCCCTTTAGAGTTAAGGCCAATTTTAATTTTTAAGTTTCAAGAAATTCCTGTAGGATTTATTTTTAATTTTGCTGTGAGGACAATTTGAAATACATCATTAACAAGAAAAATATGACCTATATCCCTACTACCCAGTGCTAGTTGTTATTAACATTTTGGCATCTTGATACAATTCTTATGAAATTCCTGCCATGCTTTTTGATTGAGATTATACCACCTAAATAGTTTACTAAAATAAATCAACACCTGTTTCTAAATATGTATCTGAATTTGAGACCCGTTGGGGAACAGACCTAATGACCACTGATGATGAATCGGGTCACCATAATTCCATAAACCATTAGGTCAAGATAGTTTTGTCTCATGTGATTTAGTCTTTTGCCTTGTCCTGTTGTCCTTCCTCCTGTCTTTCACACTACTGCCAAGATCTTTTTAATGATTACATCACTCCTCTGGCTTACCTCCTTTAGTCAGACCGAGGTCCAGCTATTTAGCATAATAGGCATCTCTGTGATCTTTTTCATGCCTTTTTCTTCTCATTTTATACTTTCCAAAAAGCTTTTAGAATTTCTCAGAATATTGTGTACCCTTTTGCACCTCTATAATTTTTCACCTCTCCCCTGCACTAAGAATGTCTTCTTTCTTTTTGTCCCTCTGTTCAATGGCTGTTATTTTTTAAATACTCATTTCACATGACATTTCTTCTCTAAAGCCTTTATTCTAAGCCAGTTTTCCCTTTCTTTTAGTATCTGTAGCACTTTCTAGAAAACTGGCTATAAACTGATGACAGGGTATCATAGTGACTAATTTCCTTCTTTATCTTTCTTATTTTTTTCTTTTTAAAGAAAGTTTAATTTAAATTCTAATTGTTAACAGAGTGTAATATTAGTTTCGGGTGTACAGTATAGTGATTCAGCACTTCCATACAATACCTGATGTTCATCAAAACTTGTGCACTCCTTAATCCCCATCACCTATTTCACCTATTCCCCCCTCCCTTCTCCCCTCTGGTAACCATCAACTTATTTTCTGTAGGTAAGGGTATGTTTCTTGGTTTGCTTCTCTCTCATTTTCTCCTTTGCTTGCTTGTTTTTTTAATTAAATTCCACATATGATTGAAATCATATGGTATTTGTCTTTTGCTGACTGACTTATTTTGCTTAGCATAATCCTCTATTCTATCCATGTTGTAAATGGCAAGATTTCATTTATTTTTCATGACTAAGTAACATTCCATTGTGTGTGTGTGTGTGTGTGTGTGTGTGTGTATACGACATCTTTTTTTCTTTTTTTAGTTTCAAGCCTTAAATACTAGTTACAGAGTAACAGGCTTTAAGTTCCAGTGTTCGTTTCAGGAAAAGGATTTAGTGATTCATCACTTACATACGACACCCAGCACTCATCACAACAAGTGCCTTACTTAATATTCATCGCCCTTTTAACCCATTCCATCACCCACTTCACCTTCAGCAACCCTCAGTTTGTTTTCTATGGTTAGGAGTCTGTTTTATGATTTGCCTCTCCCACCACCTCCCCGACCCATGTTCATCTGTTTGGTTTCGTAAATTCCACATATGAGTGAAATCATATAGTATTTGTCTTTCTCTGACATATTTCATTTGGCATAATACATTCTAGCTTCATCCACATCATTGCAAATGGCAAGATGTCATCTTTTTTGATGGTGAGTAATATTCTATTGTATATATGCACCACAACTTCTTTATCCATCCATCAGTCGATGGACATTTGGGCTGTTTCCATAATTTGGCTATTGTTGATGATGCTGCTTTAAACATCGAGTTGGGTGTATTCCTTCAAATCAGTATTTTTGTATCCTTTGGGTAAATACCTAGTAGTGCAACTGCTGGATCATAGTGTAGTTCTATTTTTACTTTTTTGAGGAACCTCCACACTGTTTTCCAGAGTGGCTACACCAGTTTGCATTCCCACCAACCATGTAAGAGGGTTCCCCTTTCTCTGCATCCTTGCCAACATCTGTAGTTTCCTTTGTTATTAATTTTAGCCATTTTACAGGTGTGAAGTGATATCTCATTGTAGTTTTGATTTGCATTTCTCTGATGATGAGTGATGTTGAGCATCTTTTCATGTGTCCGTTAACCATCTGAATGTCTTCTTTGGAAAATGTCTATTCATGTCTTCTGCCCATTTCTTCATTGAATTATTTGTTTTTTTGGGTGTTGAGTTTACTAATAAGTTCTTTATAGATTTTGGATCTATTAGATGTGTCATTTGCAATTCTCTTCTGCCATTCTGAACGTTGTCTTTCAGTTTTGTTGATTGTTTCCCTTGCTGTGCAGAAGCTTTTTATCTTGATGAAGTCCCTTTAGTTAATGTTTGCTTTTGTTTCTTTTGCCTCAGGAGACATATCTAATAAGAAGTTGCTGTGGCCAATGTCAAAGAAGTTGCCACCTGTGTTCCTCTCTATGATTTTTTATAGTTTCATGTCTCACATTTAGGTCTTTCATCCCTTTTGAATTTATTTTTGTGTAGGGTGTAAGAAAGTGGTCCAGTTTCATTCTTTTGCATGTCACTGTCCAGTTTTTTCAACACCATTTGTTGAAGAGACTTTTGTTCCTTTGGATATTCTTTCCTGCTTTGTCAAAGATTAGCTGAGAATATAGTTGTGGGTCCATTTCTGGGTTTTCTATTCTGTTCTGTTCATCTATGTGTCTGTTTTTATGCCAGTACCATACAGTCTTGATGATTACAGCTTTGTAATACACCTTGAAGTCTGGAATTGTGATGGTTCCAACTTTGCTTTTTCTTTTTCAAGATTGCTTTGGCTATTTGGGTCTTTTGTGGTTCCATACAAATTTCAGGATTGTTCTAGCTCTGTGAAAAATGCTGTTGGTATTTTGGTGGCTGCATTAAATGTGTAGATTGCTTTGGGTAGTATAGACATTTTAACAATATTTGTTCTTCTAATCTGTGAGCATGGATTGTCTTTCCATTTCTTGTGTCACCTCCAATTTCTTTTTAAAAAAAATTTTTTTTAAAGTTTATTTATTTTGAGAGAGAGCAAGCGGGTTGGGGGCAGAGAGAGAGAGGGGAGAGAGAGAATGCCAAGCAAGCTCTGCACTGTCAGTGCAGAGCCCGACTCAGGGCTTGAACTTACGAACCATGAGATCATGACCTGAACTGAGATCAAGAGTCAGGCGCTTAACCAACTGAGCCACCCATCATCTTTAATTTCTTTAATCAGTGTTTTTATAGTTTTCAGAGTCTATCATCTTTATCTTTTTTACTAGACTGAATTACTTAAGAGCAAGGGTCATGTGCTAGTTATGTTAGTATATATAGCACTTAGCATTGTACCTAGTAGGTGTTTGAGCAAAATGTTTGCTGAATAAGTAAACAATCTTGTGTTTTCATCTAATACTGCCTTGCCAGGAATAGAACTATAGCAAGAATAAGTGGTATTTCGATAAGGGAATAAGATGACTAGTTCATTTCAAGTTATCAAGCAATTATTAGGCATTTACAGTTTGTGAGGTATTCTGCTGGGCATTGTAGAAATGGGAAACTAAAGTGAAGGAGAACTTTAGGGGCACCTGGGTGGCTCATTGAGTTGGGTGTCCGACCTCGGCTCAGGTCATGATTTCACAGTTCATGAGTTTGAGCCCTGCATCGGGCTCTGTGTTGATAGCTCAGAGCCTGGAGCCTGCTTCAGATCTGTGTCTCCCTCTCTTTCTGCCCCTCCCCCACTGACGCTCTGTTTCTCTCCATCTCTCGAAAATGAATAAATGTTAAAAAAATGAAAAAAAAAATATAATGAAGGAGAACTTTAAGAGTTTGCAGCCTAGTGGAGAACTTCCAGTTTTGGTGAGTGGGTGGGGAATCACGGTAAGAAATACAGTGAAGACTGGTTAAGGGGACCGACCCACTGAAATAGAATTGTGAGTGGAAACGGTTGTATAGTGACTTTAAATTAACAAAGTTTATTTGGTTACAGGTGGCATTGGGCCTGCATCACAGGTTGTAGCAGATGTTCTCAACGTTTCTATCGAGACCTCCTTATATCCACTTGCAAGAGGAGCCCAGGAGCCTCATCCCTGTGGTAGCTACCATTCTCTGGTATGATGCTGTGCTTTCTATTTCACCCTTTATATTCTCGCTGTTTGTTATTGCAAACAGTTATGTAGAACTGGAAGTGGAATGTTTTAATAATACTGATATTGTGATTTCTTTGAGGTTGTGTATTATGCTTTGTTATTCTTATACCTGTTCACAGAAACCCCAAATAGTGAGTGCCTTGCTCATTGTAGATGCTTAGCATTGTGTTTTTGTTTGAATTGTATCTAGTTGTAAGTAGCTCCTTATTGATTATTAACAGATGCTAATCTAATTTTTATTCCTTTCAATAATAAAGAAGCACATAACATCAACTTTACTTATACTTAAAAACTATGTCTTCAGGTAATGTTGAACCAACTTCTTAACTCTTATGAAGGAGATTCATCTGGTAACTAATAAAATTCCATATCAGGAATATTTAATTACAAACTTCTGTTTTAACATGAATAAACACTATAGCTAGTAATGAAAGTATTTTTTCTTCATAAAAAATGGAAGTATTTTTCAGGATTTTAGGAAATGTCACAGTAATTTTGGCTGTAGTCATACTGAATTTAATGCTATTGAAAATGTTGCTAACATTAACAAAAATATTCTGTAATTTCCTCAGTTATTGCTACTGGTGATGAGGGATGTAAAGTTGGCATGCTTTCATGTTTTGAGCATTTTCATTATACACTTTTGATTTTACATGTCAGAAGCAATCTTTGTTTTAGGTAAGACAGCTGAGAACATTTTTACTCAGGAATAGAGGTCAGCCTTTGACTGTATTTTTAGGTCAGGGAAAGATCAAATAAAATGACTGAGAGTAAATACATGTACAATTTTGTATGTAAGTATTATAAAATATATATATTTGTCTGACTTTGTTTTTAGTTCATTAAAACATAGTGGCTTGGGACCAAGGCATAGGTTTCATTTCTATGTTAATAATTTTATTTTGTTATTTTCTGTGACCACTGGTAACACTCATCTTGCAGATATAAGCTGTTGTTCACCAGGGAGCTTTGGCAAGAGAATTGGCCAGATCAGCGAGTTCATCTCCCTTGGGGAAAAACAACTTGAAGCTCATCTCTGTTGAAGGTGAGTCAGTGTCATCTTCACACAGGAAAGATCACACTAGTGTTATTTGATGTTTTCAGCATTATCAAGTGATAGTTTGGTTTAAACTTTGTTTTATGGGATGTTAAACCATCATGCTTTATTACTAGAGTGTAGTGAAGATTCACACAGAAATCAACCTGACAATGAAAAAGGGGTGGAAGTGACAGTTTGGTGTTTATGAATATACCTAAAAGTAGTAGGGGTACTCTTTCTTTTCTTTCTTTTACTTTTTAAAGTTTATTTATTTTTAAGGATAATCTCTATATCCAGTGTGGGGCTCGAACTTGACCTCAAGATCAAGAGTCACATGCTCTTCCAAGTGAGCCAGCAAGGTGCCCCAATTTGAGTACTCTTTCTCACCTCCATTCTTATTTCCATATAACACATGCTAGCTAACTTATAATTCTTGACTTTTATTTGAATGAATATTGGCTAGAACAGAATCACATATGTTACTTATTTATTTTAAAATATATTACTGATTTCAGGGGCGCCTAGGTGGCTCAGTTGGTTAAGCATCCAACTTCGGCTCAGGTCATGATCTTGTGGTTTGTGGGTTTGAGCCCCGCATTGGGCTCTGTGCTGACAGCTTGGAGCCTGGAGGCTGCTTTGGATTTTGTGTCTTCCTCTCTCTCTGGCCCTCCCCCAACTCATGCTCTGTCTCTTTCTGCTCTCTTAAGAATAAATAAACATTAAAAAATTTATATAAAAAATAAAATATATTACTAATTTCAGGAAATTTCAGATAACTGCAGTATCAATGTCTCGTCTGTTTTCAAATACATTATTTGGTCTTTCAACTGGTAGCCATTGTTGATGCTTGCCACAGGCTTTCTTTCCTAGCTATATAGTGGATGACCATATATGTTTAATATTATTACAAGGGGTAGTAGTGTATCTAATAGCAATCTGTGATTCAGGTCATTATTATTTAATGCATATTCATTAATCATTACTTCACTTTACAAATTACATTTGTGATTTGACCTAACCCTTCCTAACCATGATGTTTGTGTGTGTGTCTGCATGTGTGTAACATTGTATGTAAGTAACTTGATAACAGTTACTGATGTTGCTTTGGCCCTCTTTACTCAAGTTGTTTTCACTTGAATCATCACCAATGTCAGGTTGTCAAAGTAAATTTTCTTTTACAGTTCTGCTTTAGTACTATTCTATCTTTTTTGTTGTCACTGTTCCCTTTTAATTTTTCTTCTTTTGGGATATAAACAAATCCCAAATCAAAGACTGGTAGGACTGATGCTCACTGACTTCAAAAAACAGGTCTCTCTGTAGGGAGAGGATCTTTACAGGTACATGATGTTCCATGATTATAACCAGCCTTACCATCTATACTAAATGGCTTATAAAAGGCCACAAAATATAAAAAGGAATAACACGGCACTATATTTGGAGAAAAGGTTTGATTGCATAGTTTTCTTTTCCTCAAAAAGGCACTCAATATTTTTGTAGGAAGATTGGGCTTTCCCTTCCCATGCTTTATAAGTAGTTATTAAGTATAACTCATTGCGTTTTCAAAAGTCTCATTTCTTGAAAGCATTATTTTAAGATGATTGTCTCAGTATTATTGTTTTCTCATTAGGCCTAGCTCAAACATTTTCAGTTGGACTAGACTTTGGAAATTTCTTTAACATTATAGTGGAAGTTAAACTTATTTAGTGTATAAACTTGAGTTTGTCTTTACTAGAATAATTTCTATTGTAGGTGTAGTGATGTGATACTACTTTGTGAATAATTAATAATTATAATTATATAATTGTTATTAAAACTGATGTAATTTGTTCCACTCTAAGTGCTTTTTATATTTTATTATATTTTTACAACAGTTATGTGGGGTAGGAATAATTATCTCAGGTTTATAGATGAGAAAACTTAGAGCCAGAGTTCAATAATTTGCGTAAGGTCAGTGAATGACCAAGGATTTCAGTCCTGAACTATGTGGCCTCAGAACTTCTGCCCAGAGCTCCTATTTATAAGTGCTGTGTTAAGCTGCTTGAAAGGTTTACTTACGCAACTTGAGAATGCGCTGTTTCACTTTTGAGGCACAGTCTGGCCAGTTCACAGTGATTTTGTACGACTGACTGAGGTACACCAAAATGTATCTGGCTGAAACATTTGCTTTTGTGACTTTATGTAGACATAACGTTGGACAGTCTGCCAGTATATTATGTATACTTCATGTTGTGTGTATGCTGCGTGCATGTTATCACGTGTATGGATTCTTCATAATGCTTTCTTGGAAAACTTGCTATAACTTTAGTGTCTGCCCCGCTCTTCAGGTAGTAAAATTGTTGTTTAATTTGCAAGTTTGCTAGAGCTGGAGATCCTTGTTCTGGGAGATTATTTACATGTTGATATAAAGCAGATAGGCTAAAATGGTGATATTAGTTCTCTAACAGGTGTATAATGCAATATGAAATGTTAGTGTGACCATTGTTGAGGAAAGCCATATTACATAAATTGAATAGACATTCTGGAAACCTATGATCCCATGATTTTTCCCTCCACAAACAAGAGAAACCATTGAAGGATTTTAAGGTACAGATTGTGTTCTCTTTAGCATACATACAAGGTTTTCTGTTAGTGGTCCATTCCATGTTGTCTCAAGCTTGCCTCCGGCAGCCCTCTTCCTTACTCTCCCATGTCATGTATACTCCTTACATGTCTACCTCAGTTAAATCGGGAACCTTATATTTTATATTTATGTACCTTTATATTTTATTGCACTTATTATATCTCTCTAGACTATAGATTTCTTTCTTTTTTAAGGATTATTTATTGATTTATTTATCTGTTTTGAGAGAGAGAGAGAGAGAGCGAGCATAAGCAGGGGAAGGGCAGAGAGAGGGAGATAGAGAGAGAGAATCCCAAGCAGGCTCTGCACTGTCAGCACAGAGCTCCAAACTCCAGAACCATGAGATCATGACCTCAGCCAAAATCAAGCGTCAGAAGCTTAATCAACTGAACTACTCAGGCGCCCCTAGACTGTTACATATCTTAATGGCAAGCGCAAAGGCTATGTGTTTAATTCATTTTTATATCCCCAGGGTTTAGTACAATTCCTGGTACATATAGATGCTTAATAAGCATTTGTTAAGTGAATGAATTAAACAGATGGGTAACCTACAAGGAAAGAAAAGATTTTCCTCACAGTTGGTGTGATAATGGTGATAAAATGAATTCCAAGGTGGAGTGCTACTACACTTTTCTGGGATATTCAGTGTTATAAACAGTATTGTTCCTGAAGTCTCACCATAGTCATACTAGCTTCCTTGAGGCAGTATAGTGTATGTCTGCAATTTTGTTATCTTGAACAACTAACCACTTATTGGAAATTTACCCATAAAATTTCAATAGTTGAATTTTTTCTGAAATAATATATTTTAATAATAAGTGTAATACATCTTGACTTAAGGACTCTATTAATTCCCTTAAGGAGATCCCCATGTGCTTTGGTATAATGATCAGTCTAAAGTTGGAAAAGGATCCTTCTGTTTGAAAATGATGAAAAATAAGTGAAAGAATGAACCTATTTCTTACCACATTTAAAGTTTCATGGGATGCCTGGGTGGCTCAGCCGATTAAGTGTCTGACTTCAGCTCAGGTCATGATCTCACCATTTGTGAGTTTGAGCCCCTTGTCGGGCTGTGTGCTGACAGCTCAGAGCCTGGAGCCTGCTTCAGATTCTGTGTCTCCCTCTCTGTACCTCTCCCATGCTCACATTCTGTGTGTATCTCTCAAAAAATAAATAAACATTAAAAAAATAAAGTTTCATTTGCTTCAGAGGTTTTTTTTTAAAATGTTTATTTATTTTGAGAGAGAGAGCATGAGCGAGGGCACAAGTGGGGGAACAGCAGAGAGAGAGAGAGAGAGAGAGACAGAGAGAGAGAGAGAGAGACAGAGAGAGAGAATCCCAAGTGGTCTTCGTGCTCTCAGTACAGAGCTCCGTCTCACCAACTGTGAGATCATGACCTGAGCCAGAATCAAGAGTTGGACACTTAACCGACTGAGCCATTGTCTAGGCACCCCTAAAGTTCTATTTGCTTTAAAACTGTAATTCTTATGTCATGTAATCCTGATTAAAATGGTTATGATGGCCAGTATTATCAGAATGACAGATTCTAACATAGGTTAGTAGTTTTACATTTAGAAACACACTAATTTATCATATTACCTTTTTAGTTATATGCCGAACTTTGGGTTGATTTATATTTTGTTTATTTATAATTTAATAAGATTATATTAGTTAGAGGTCAAATGTTCTTTGGCCATCAGCTTACATTAGTTTTAACTAAGGGAATGTTATACAATGAAGATAGTGAAAGGAAGCTTATGGCTTCTGATATTAACTATATTATGTTAAGTGATTTTATTTGTTTTAGGCTATATAGAAACAACTTATGAAAATGTACTGAATTAAAATTTGCTATGCTGAAACAGCATATTCACTAAATAAATAAAATGAGGTGTGCGTGAAGGGAGTTGGATGGAATGTAATTTTCTTTGCTCAAGCTATAAACAGTAAGACTTTTTAAAAAACGTTTATTTATTTAGTGAGAGAGAGTGTGTGGGGGAGGAACAGAGAGAGTAGGAGAGAGAGAATCTGAAGCAGGCTCCATGCTGACAGTGAAGAGCCTGAAACAAAGCTCAATCCCATGAGCCGTGAGATCATGACCTGAGCTGAAACCAAGAGTCGGACACCTAACTGACTGAGCCACCCAGGCACCCCAAACAGTAAGACTTTTAATTTTGTGGGAAGACATTAAATACTCTGGTCATTCAATTTGTGTATCCTTTAACCTATTTAATAGTCAAAAATTTGTAAGTAAATATGTGTGCTGCTGAGAAACAGTGATCAAAAATGGCAACAAAAGTCACATAATGAAAAAGAATACTAAAAAAAATCCAGAGATTTTACTGTAGCTCATTATTCACTCCATTTCTGGCAGTCTTCATGATTACAAATCACTTGATTGACTAACTAGACATTTCAAAGTGAATTATGAATCAGGTTCATTTTTTCTGGTTGATAGTTGGCACATGCTGTAACTCTTAAACCTTGTGATATATCAAATTCTTGTAACAGTAATAAGAGATACAATCAACTCTTTATTTTAGGAAAATTATATAGCCTTTTCAAAGAATGAAATGCATTTGTTAACACTTTAACAACACGGTGTAATCCTTGCTTTTGTATTCCAAAGTGGAATTCACAGTGATGACATTATTTTTCAGATTAAAAAAATCTGTAGACTGGTTTTCCATCAGGCATAAAACTCCTATTGATATCAATTCTATAGGCCTCTTGGGCAGTTGCCTGAGCCTTGGTTGTGAAAACAGTTGCATAACTTTCCTTAGTATTTAAAAATGCATGATGAAGGAATTGTATGTTGTTAACATTTTCCTTTGAAGGAAATGCGGTTTTCCCTAAATACCTAATTTGTAATGAGGCCATGATGTTGCATACTTTAAAATGTGGAGCATTTTAATGGTTATTAATAAAAAGGGTCTCTTTTTGAGTTGGGAAAAGGGTCCATAGTGCCTTGAATCTTGAATCTTTCCATTCGTAAAACTTAATCAAGGGGGTAAATTATGCTTTCAAATGCATTCTCTTCTCTTTTGACTTAATAAGAATTCTTCATGCATTACTTCACTGGCAGTTGAGTGGCAGAAAATTCCTATAGTACAACTGCATTTGCTTTAATCCCATCCACTCAAGCAATTGAAAATAAAATGGGTGTTCCTTAATGTGATATATTTAGAATTTGAGAATCTTGCACTAAATTCAGTCATTACCTTAGTGAGGTTTGTTCATTGAAAATCGTCAGGCATGGGAATGTAGGGCCCCAATTATGTAACGGTGTTGTTATGGATCCCCTTACTAATAAAAAAAAATTACATAAGGTAAGGTAGTTGTATATTTCTTATGAGGACGACATCATCAACGTTAGTGGAAGCTTTGCATATATAACAATCACCGAATTGTGCTGCCATATTTTCCCTTATATAAAAACAGAGTAATTAGTGTTGCAGCGTTCCATTGCCTTTAACTTACTTTCTTTGCTCTCTTTTATATGTAAGATTTCTTTATAACTAAAAATGGTTTTATTGCTATTCAGTTATTTAAAAAATGTTTTATTGCTATTCCACTGTCTTTAAAAATATTTTACAAAATTTTTTTGGTGAATAATATCTACTATTAATTTATATGAAAATGTAGAATAGCGATGTATTATTACACATACTTTTAGAAACACAATTATGAACTTTTTATTTTAATGTTTTGTTTTCTTTGAAATTGTCTAAAGTTTTTAAATTTATGCTTTAGCCACCTTGAAGTTTAATTTTTAATACCCTAACCATTAATTATGTGCCTAGTAGTTAAAATTGCTATTAAACATCTTTTATGAGATCACAGTTTTATTTCTGATTAGGCAGTGAATTATATATATAATCAATTATTGCATCCATTTAAAAATTATGACCAAAAGATTAATCCTCCATAGATGTTTTTAACAATATAAGCCATCTGGGTATTGGAATTAAGGAATTAGAAATGGAGAGACAGAGGATCAATTTATTAATTATAGAAAAAACTTTTAAGTGTTTTATAACTTCAGTAGATTTTGTAGAATGACCATAAGCTCCACTGAGGCAATAGAATACTGCCATTTTCAAGCCTGGTTTGATGGTTTTTACTTTGACATAGCTGTACATTTGGAATCTAGCAGCCGCATTGTACTTCTTCATGTAGATTGAGGTAAGCAGTATATGATAAAGTGGGCTTTTGCTGCCGTGACCTGGCCATAGGACTTGGGAATAGAAGAAGAGTGGGGTGGAAAGGAGGAGACAAAAAATATGTTTTCAGGCCCCAGAAATGGACTGAATTATTTTGATCATTTGTTTATGTTGATTAAATAAAAGAGATTGCTAGATTGTTTCCATTTTGTGATGTACAACATGATTGCTTTTCAATTAATTGCTTCCTTTGAACAATTTAGCATTAGGACAATCATTGGGAGAGAGAATGGGAGTATCTGGAGATTATAGGGAAACTGAAAGAAAATATTCAAGAAGGAATTTCTGGTATTTGTCTTTCTTGGTAAGTGTATAAAGGGGGTCAGGATGTCCAGTATAAAGAAAATCTGCCAAAGACTTGTGTTCCAGTTTATACTTTAATCCTTGATATTTATTCTGCTTTCCTTATCCCACAAAATGTACAAGACAATAAAATGTGCACTTTGGTAACATGGTCCAGTGTCTCAGATTATGTGATTAAATATGTTGCATTTCTCCAGATCAACATTATGTTGGTGTACCTATTCTAGTTTTTATGTTAAAAGTGACATTTTCTGGGGCGCCTGGGTGGCGCAGTCGGTTAAGCGTCCGACTTCAGCCAGGTCACGATCTCGCGGTCCGTGAGTTCGAGCCCCGCGTCGGGCTCTGGGCTGATGGCTCAGAGCCTGGAGCCAGTTTCCGATTCTGTGTCTCCCTCTCTCTCTGCCCCTCCCCCGTTCATGCTCTGTCTCTCTCTGTCCCAAAAATAAATAAATGTTGAAAAAAAAATTAAAAAAAAAAAATGACATTTTCTATTTTGGTGATATAAACTGACTTGTTAAAAAGCATTGGGTGGGGCCTACCTGGCAGGCTGAGTCAGTGGAGCAACCTCTTGATCTTGAGGTTGTGAGTTTGAGCCCCATATTGGGTGTAGAGATTACTTAAAAATAAAATCTTTATAAATAAATAAACAAACAAACAAATAAATAAATAAATAAATAAATAAATAAATAGTACTGAGTATTTTTGGTTAATCCTTCATGGGCCTAGATTTGATAAGATCTTTATTTATCTTCCTTAGGTGTATGCTAAAGGGTAGAACTACAGATTAATAGGTATGGGGTACACAATTATGGTATCTTTTTTATTACATGAGTACTGATATAGTATAAGTGCATTCTGTATGATTTCAGTTGTCTGTGTTGTTGATGTGTTGGATAATCTTTAAAAGAGTTGTTTTAGAATCTCCTTTTAATTGGATTTAATGATGTATGGTTTTGATTCTGAGAAATCACTATTATTATGCAAGAAGACTCAAGGGACATGGATATTAAAGGTGATAGATGCTGGTTGGTATCTGTAATCTAGGATTGATATCAAAGAAAAAACATTTTGTTTTAATTAAAACAAAAGGTTGAAGCCAATATATAGTATCATTTGGTGTGTTCTACTTTTGATGTCTATGTAGTACTTTACAGCCTAAAAAACATCATTCACTTTTATTGGTGTATCACTGGGGGTTCCCCAGAGAAATAGAACTGATAAGATACATATAACATATACATATACACGTATATGTTTATGATTTATTTTAAGAAAGTGGCTCACAGTCTTGTACAGGCTGCAAGTCTAAAATCTGTAGGGCAGGCTGGCAGGCTGGAAACTGAGGAGATAATGCTGCAGTCTGGAGGCAAAATACCTTCTTGTCCAGGATCATCAATTTTTCTTCTTAAAGTCTTCAACTTATCAGATGAGGCCCACCCACATTATTGAGGATAATGCCCGTTCTTTAAAGTCAACTGATTATAGATAGTAGCGACATCTACAGAATACTTTCAGAGCAACACATAGATTAGTGTTTTGTTAAATAATTGGGCACTACATAAGTTATAACCAAGTTGACGAATAAAATTAATCATCACAGTTGGCCTTTTTAAAAAGTATTTATGTCACAAGTCACAAAAATGCCTGGGGTCAAGCTATCAAACTGTCACCACAGAACATATTAGGCAACTGCCTTGAAGTGAAAACTATTAATTCCAGAGATAATAGCCAATAGCCATTTGCTCATTAAGAATTATTAATTGAGTGCTCTCTATGTGCTAGTATTGCAAAAGAATGGCATTCAAAACCACAAATGGACTCTACTTTCATGTATAATGATTATTGTTGATGCTTAGGAAAGAGACAAAGTGGTTGTTAACTCAAAGACAAACCCATTTAACAAAAGCCCAACTTTACTAATTTGCCTTATACAAATTTTTAGTACATAAACCTTATATCTCAAGATCTAAAATTGTCAATTATCTCTTTAGTTAAATAATTTATATTTGATACTGTTTTTTTTTTAGAGATTTCTAAGAACACTTTTGGAAATTTTTCATATTTTAGTTCACTGGTTCTGTGGAACTGTTTTTAAAGCATTGTGTCTTGGTGGGCCAGTGGGGTTCAGTGAAGGATCTCAAGATGGCTGGGAAAAAACTGGCTTTAAAAGCCATATACTGGGTAGGTTTTGGGGAGATCATACCCTGACACGAAGGCCAATGCTAACTCCCTGACATCCTGGAATGAGACCCTCACCTCCAGGTGGGCTCTTCTCCCTGAGAATCTACCTGCTCTCAACAGGGCTTACTATAAGGCCAGTGTGGTGAAGGCTGGGTAGGTAGATGATTTTAAGAAGTTTAATGCCCTGAAGATTCCTGTGCCAGAGGATAAATATACCATTTAGGTGGATGCTGAAGAAGAAGAAGATGTGAAAAGTTGTGCTGAGTTTTTGTCTCTCTCAAAGGCCAGGATTGAGGAATATGAAAAAGAGCTGGAGAAGATGAAGAACACAATTCCATTTGATCAGATGACCATTGAGGACCTGAATGAAGTCTTCCCAGAAAGCAGATTAGACAAGAAGAAGTATCCCTATACGCCTCACAAGACAATCGAAAATTTATAAACTTGAGTTGCGAAGAAAACTCTGGCCCTTATATTATAAATGCTGGACATTAAAAATAATTATATGGTAACAAAAAAATAAAGCACCATGTCTTATAATCTAGAAGCAGAAACTCTAGTCTATATCAGTTTATATTTCTGTTATGTTTATTGATTATGTGCCATAGTAATGACAAAAATTCTTTTAAAATTACTTTATGAAACTTCATGATACTTTATGAAACTTCTCTCTAACTCCATCAATCATAGATCTATTTTAGAGATGAGGAAACCCATGTTCAGAGAGGTTAAGGAACTTGCCCGTGGTTGTACAAACAGTAAGTGATGGAACAGGATTCAGACTTAATTTAGATTCTGTTTGAATCTGCTTGTCTTTGTAGGAAACTTAGCAAGGCTACTGGATCTTTTGGGACAGCCTATATATTTAGGTATCCCCTAATATAGAAGGATCCATGTTAGTTTTCATTGTAATTTAGGGCTAATAAAGGTTTCTGTCTTCCATAGAGTATGAAGCTTTTGCCAAATAATTAAAAGTATGTAACTTTTGCCCTTTTTGTTTTGGCTGCCCATAAGCTCACAATACTTTCAGTAATTTCCTTGTCTGTGGTACCTCATGTAATCATGCCCTATGGTTTGTTCGTTTAATTACTGAGCTCTTCCTTTACTTTTAAGTTAACCTGTTATATACAAATATCTTAAGTTCTAAATCACCACAGTCTTTTAAATATTCTAGATAGACAAAAACGAATGTAAGACATTTATTTATTATTGTGTAATCTGATTGTTTTGTTCTTTTCATTGATGTGTCCAAGTACCTAAAACATAGATAACACAGAGTAGATGCTGGTGAAGGAGTGGATTGAATTAATATATTTTCTCTTAGACATGTAGCAGATTCTAAGTAGAATTTAAATTTATTTACATTTATTGTATTTACTGACATGGTAGACTTTGCTGTCTTTACATCTTCTGTTTGACATGTCTTTTCTGTTTTTCTCTCTGTTCTTGCTGTCTTTGGATCGACATGATGATTAATTTTGTCTCCTTCACTGGGCCAGAATGGTAATCAGAGACTTGGTCAAATATTCTTTCGTAAAAAATTCTGGGTGTGTTCATGAGGGTGTTTCTGGATTAGATTAATATTTGACTTGGTAGATGAGTAAAGAAGATTGCCCTTCCAGTATGGATGAGCCTCATCTAATCTGTTGAAGGTTTGTATAGAACTGAAACATTTAGCTTTTCTTGGGTTTCAAGCCAGCTGGCTTTCAGACAGGAACTATACTATTGGTTCACCTAGTTCTCAGGCCTTTGGGCTTGGATTGGAACTACACCATCAGCTGTCCTGGGCCTCCAGCTTGTTTACTGTAGTTCTCTTCATGAACCAATATGTATATATCCATCCTACCTATTGGTTTTAGTTCTGTTTCTCTGGATATCCCTGAAGAATACAATTGATAATTCAAAATTTTCCATTTTCCATGTAATTTAGAAGTTATACACTCTGTTTCTGTTCATTTATTTGTTACTCTAGAATGAATAATAAACATAATTTTCATAGTCTAAAGTTAATCAGTACCTTTTACCTCCTTTTGGATAATACAAAAACTTTACAACACTTTAACCCCATTTATCCCCCCACCTGACACATTGTTATTGTGCTTTGTATATTTTTTAACCCTTGAGACTTGTTACTATTTTTTATATGTTATATTTATGTACAAATATTCACATATTTAGCACTTTATTTGCTGTTAATTCTTCCATGTTAGATCTTCTATATGGAATATGTTTCTGCTACTAGTAGTTTATTCTTGGGCATTTCTTCTAGAAAGTGTTGATGACAAACTCTGTTTTTATTGTTCTGACAAAGTCTTTTTATTTTATTCTTTAACCATATTTTGCTGGGTGTAAAATTCAGGATTAGCAGTAATTTTTGTCATCATATTTAAGATCTCATTCCACTGTTTTCTGGTTTTTGCTGTTGTTTTTGTGATGTCAATTATTGATCTGACCTTCACATATGTATATATGTATGTATATATGGATATATATGTGTGTGTGTGTGTGTGTATAGCTTTGAAGATATATTTTGTATATTATAAATTCACCTATTTCAAGTATATAATTCAGTGATTTTTAAAAATAAATTCAGCAATTTTGTGCAGCCATCATCGATTAGTTTTAGAACATTTCTGTCACCCTAATAAGAAACCTCATGTCCGTTACCTGTTAATCCCCATTCCCTCTCCCTGACCCCAAACGACACTAATCTGTTTTCTGTCTCTGTAGATTTGCCTTTTCTTGAAATTTTGTATAAATCAAGTCACACAATATGTGATCTCTTGTGTTGGCATTCTTTGACTTAGCATATTTTTGAGTTTCATGTGTGTTGAAGCATGTATTAGTAATTTGTTCTTTCTATTGATGAATAGTATTCCACTATATAGATATACCACATTTTGTCTCTCTTTTCATCAGTTGATGGACATTTAAGTTTTTTTCAGATTTTGACTGTGAATATGAATAATGCTGCTAAAAGAATTCATGTGTAAATCTTTGTATATGTTTTCATTTCTTTTGGGTAAATACCTAAGAGTAGAATTACCCAGTCATTTGGCAAATTTCTTTCTTTCTTTCTTTTTTAAGTTTATTTATTTTTGAGAGAGAGAGACAGAGTGTGAGCAGGGGAGGGGCAGAGAGAGGGAGACACAGAATCCGAAGGCGGCTCCAGGCTCTGAGCTGTCAGCACAGTGCCTGACGCGGGGTTCGAATTCGCAAACTGTAAGATCATGACCTGAGCCGAAGTTGAATGCTTAACCAGCTGAGCCACACAGGCATCCCTTGGCAAATTTATTTCCAACTTTTTATATGAGACTGTCAAACTATTGCCTAAAGTGTTTGCATTCCCACCTGCAAAGTGTAAGGATTCTTGTTTCCCCACATTATCATCTATTATTTAAAGTAACCTCTACACCTAACATGGGGCTTGAACTCATGACCCCAAGATCAAGAGTCTCTACTGACCGAGCCCGCCAGGTGCCCCTATTATCATCTATTAAAAAAAAATATTATAACCATCCTAGTGGGTGTGAAATTGCTTCTTGTTGTAGTTTTAATTTGCATTTCCTACACTAATGGTATTGAATATCTTTTCATATGCTTATTATTCATTCATATATATTCTTTGGTGAAATGCTTTTTTTTTGGAAATTTTACTCAGTTTTTAGATTGGTTTTTTTCTTATATACAAAGAATTCTTTGACTATTTTGTATACAAGTCCCTTATAAGATATAAATTTTGCAATATTTTCTCCCACTCTGTTGCTTGTCTTTTAATTTTCTTAATGGCGTCTTTTGAAGTACAAAAGACTTGAATTTTGGTGAGGTCTATTTTATCAAAAATCTTTTTTGTTATATCTAAGAAATTTTTGCCTAGCCCAGGGTCTTAAAGATAATCACATGTGTTTTCTTTTAAAAATTTGTTTTAGCTCTAACAATCAAATTTCTGATTTATTTTCTGTTAATTTTTATATGAATATTCAGTTTTCCTAGTACCATTCATTAAAGAGGCTATCCTTTCCCTCTGTGACTTTCTTTTATACCTTTGTTGAAAGTCAGTTGACTATAAATACAAGTGTTTATTTCTGTACTCAGTTCTATTCTACTGATCTACATGTCTTTTTTTTTAAGTTTATTTATTTATTTTGAGAGAGAAAGTGTGTGTGTGTGTGTGTACGTGCACAAGTGTGGGAGGGGCAGAGAGAGAGGGAGAGAGAGAGAATCCCAAGCAGTCTCTACACTGTCAGTGCAGAGCCTGATTCAGGGCTTGATCTCATGACCATGAGATCATGACATGAGCTGAAATGAAGAGTTGGACGTTTAACGGACTGAACCACCCAGGTGCCTCTACATGTCTGTCCTTTGCCAGTACAACATCATGTTGATAACAACTGAAGTAGCTTTATATTAAGTTTTGAAATTGGGAAGTATAAGTTGTCCAGCTTTGCTTGTCTTTCTTTTTTTAAATTAAATTAAATTAAATTAATTAATTAATTAATTAATTAATTTTTTAAATTTTTTTTCAACGTTTATTTATTTTTGGGACAGAGAGAGACAGAGCATGAACAGGGGAGGGGCAGAGAGAGAGGGAGACACAGAATTGGAAACAGGCTCCAGGCTCTGAGCCATCAGCCCAGAGCCTGACGTGGGGCTCACACTCACGGACCGCGAGATCGTGACCTGGCTGAAGTCGGACGCTTAACCGACTGCGCCACCCAGGCGCCCCAAAATTTAATTTAATTTTAGAGAGGGAGTGTGAGTAGGGGAGAGGAGCAGACAGAGAGGGAGAGAGAGAGAATCTCAAGCAGGCTCCCCACTCAGGGTGGAGCCCAATGTGGGGCTTGATCCCACGACCCTGGGATCACGACCTGAGCCAAAATCAAGAGTTGTATGCTCAACTGACCGAGCCACCCAGGTGCCCCAGCTTTGTTTTCCTTTGTCAAAATTGTTTTGGTATTCTGTATAAATTCTATGTAAATTTTGCAATTTTATGTAATTTGCAATTCGATATAAATCTTAGGATTGTCTTTACCAATTTTTTACAGAAGGCTGCCAAAGTTCTGGTAGGAATTGTGTTGAATATATGAATCAACCTGGGGAGAATTGCCATTGTAACAATATTTAACTTTGTGCTTCATAAACCTGGCATCTGACCTTCTTTTGAAGGTAACCTTCATTTTTTTTTCTCCCACTGTGGTTGTTTTTAAGGTCCTGTTCTTTTCTTTTAGACTTAAATAGTTTTTTTGTGATGTCTTTAAGTATGGATTTACTTTTATTTATATTGCCTGGGAACTTTTGGTTTCTTGATTATGTGGATTGGTGTCTTTGATCAGTTCTGGAAAATTTTTGATTTCTTCAAGTACTGTTTTCATAAATCTAAAATACCGTCAATTGAAAGATGTACCATTTATTTATGCACCACTAAAAGAGACAAAAATGTTACTAATGCATTAATAGTATTATGTGATGCATGAATGGTCATACTGACCCTCGTTGCTTAGAAATTTGTCATTTTCCCAAAGGATTTGGCAAACATTTCTTCATTTGCATTACTTTATGCATGATCTTTTACCTGTATCTCTGTAAGAAAGCATAGCACAATTTCATATTCTTGCATTTTTCTTTCTTAGGTCCTATAAGTAATTAGTTGCTGCTTTTTCAATATGTTCAGGTCAGTTCAGACTGCTATAACAAATCCCGTAAACTGGTTGGGTGACTTAAATGACAAACATTTATTCCTCACAGTTCTGAAGTCTGGGAAGTGCAAGATCAAGGTGCTGACAGATTCAGTGTCTGGTGAGGCTCTTGTTCCTGATTTGCAGATGGCTACCTACTTGCTGTATCCTCACGTGGTGGGGAGAGAGATCATCTCTCTCATGTCTTGTAAGGGCACTAATCCCATTCATGAGTTTCACTCCCAAGACCTAATTACCTCCCAAAGGCTCTACCTCTAAATACCATTAAATTGGGATTAGGACTTAAACGCATGAACTTTGAGGGGACACAATTATTTAGCTCATAGTACAAGAATATAATGACTAATCATTCCTGGCCGTTGTTTCAGTTATGAATATTTGTTTCACTAATGTCAGGCTTCGTGTTTGTGTATACGCTTTAGCTTCTAAACAACTTTTCTGAAGTATATTGTATATCACAGTAACTTCTTAATGGCAAATCATAGTTTTGTTTGTTTTTGCTTTTTGGGTTTTTTTGGTGCCAAAACCAGGAAAAAGCATAGTTTTAAAAAATTTACTCTTATATAGTGTACAACATGATAATTTAATGTACCTATACATTGTGAAATGATTACCACAGTAAAGTTAATTAACATATCTATCACTCCACATAGTTACCTTTGTGTGTGTGTGTGTGTGTGTGTGTGTGTGTGTGTGGTTGAGAACACCTAAGGTCTACTCTCTTAACAAATCTCATGTATACAATGCAGTATAATTAACTATTATGCTGTATAATTAGATCTTCAGAATTTATAACCGAAAGTTCATACCCTATAATTAACATTTTCCCATTTCCGCCCGCCCCCCAACCCTGACAACCACTGTTCTACTTTCTAGCCTATGAGTTTCACTTTTTTAGATTCTGCATAAAAATGAGATCATATGGTATTTGTCTTTCTCTGTCTGACTTAATTCACTTAGCACAATGTCCTCCAAGTTTATCCACATTATTGCAAATGGCAGGGTTTCCTTCCTTTTTTTTCTTCTTTTAAATGTTTATGTACTCATTTTTGAGAGAGAGGGGGAGAGAACACGAACAGAAGAGGGGCAGAGAGAGAGGAGACAGAGAATCCCAAGCAGGTTCTGTGCTGTTGGCACAGAACCCCCCTCAGGGCTCTCGAACTCATGAACCATGAGACTATGAGCTGAAGTCAAGAGTTGGATGCTCAACTAACTGAGCCACCCCAGTGCTCCTCCTTCCTTTTTTTGTTGGCTAAATAATATTCCTTTTTAAAAATCCATGATGGACACTTAGGTTGTTGCCATATCTTAGCTATTGTGAATAATGCTATAGTGAACATGGGGATGCAGATAGCTCTTTGAGATGATCTTATTTTCTTTGAATATGTACACAGATGTAGGATTGCTGGATCATAAGGTAGTTCTGTTTTCTTTCTTCCTTCCTCCCTTTCTTTCCTTCCTTCCTTCCTTCCTTCCTTCCTTCCTTCCTTCCTTCCTTCCTTCCTTTCTTTTTTTTTTTTTTGGGTAAACTCTACCCCCAATATCCAGAGTCACATGCTTTACTGACTGAGCCAGCCAGACATCCCACAGTTTGTAGTTCCAATTTTGATTCTTGAGAAACCTCCATACTTTTTCCATACCTGTATCAATTTATATTTCAACGTATATTCCCTTTTCTCATCTTTTTGATAATAGCCATCCTAACAGGTATGAGATGATATCTCCTTATGGTTTTGATTTGCTTTTCCAATTAGTGATGTTGAGTATTTTTATATAACTGTTGGCCATTTATAAGTCTTCTTTGAAAAAATGTCTATTCAGATCCTTTACCCATTTTTAAACCAAGTTATTTGTTTTTATGCTGTTGAGTTGTATTATTTATATTTTCTGGGTGTTAATATTTTGTCAGAGAGGTGATTTGCAAATATTTAATTTATAAATACAGTCATTTTAATTTCTAGAAATTCCATTTGATTCTTTTCCTAATTTGCTTTTTCACTTCTTGTAGTTTCTTACACCTGCAGATATTTTTAAGCATGCCATTCATTTTTTAATGTAGTAAGCATAGTTTTATAATTTGTCTCTGATAATTCTAATATTTAAAGTATTAATGGGTCTCTTGCATTTGTTTTTTATTTGTGTAGGCTTTTGTCTCCTTGTGTTTTGTGTCCTTGTATTATCTTTCTCATTGCCCTTGAAATATTATTTGGAGAATCCTGGAGGCTTAGAATAAAGCTACTTTTCTTTAGAGAGGATTTGCATTTACTTTTGCCAAAGAACCTAGGACCATTTTAACCAAAAATCACAGCTTGAGTTTTCCTATCATTTAAGGTAATGAGAACCTGGTGAGCAAATCCCCATAAAGGCTAACCTTTGGCCAAAGATTTTTAGTAATGGTAGGCTGGGAGTTTTATGGTTTCAGGCCTTACATTTAAGTCTTTAATCCATTTCATCTTCATTTTTGTTAGTGATGTAAGGTAGCAGTCTAGTTTCATTTTTTTGCATGTGGCTATCTGGTTTTCCCAGCACTGTTTACTGAAGAGTCTATTCTTTCCCCTTTGTATATTCTTGGCTTCTTTGTTGCAGATTAGTTGACCATATATACGTGTGGGTTTATTTCTGGGCTCTTTATTCTGTTCTGTTCATCTATAAGTCTGTTTTAATGCTTTTACCACACTGTTTTGGTTACCATAACTTTGTAATATAGTTTGAAATCAGATTGCAAATGCCTGCAGCTTTGTTCTTTCTCAAGATTGCTTTAATTATTTGAGGTCTTTTGTAGTTTCATATAAATTCTAGCATTGTTCATTGATTGATTGATTGCCATTGGGATTCAAGGTCTTTCATGTTTTCATCAAATTTTAGGATTGTTTGTTGATTGATTGTTTACTGTTCGGATTTTGATAGGGGTTGCATTGAATCTGTAGATTGTTTTGGGATAATATGAACATTTTAACAGTATTAACTCTTCCAGGGCATGAGCTTGAATATCTTTCCATTTATTTGTGTCTTCTTTAATTTCTCTCATCTGTGTCTTAAAGTTTTCAGTGTATAGGTCTTTAACCTCCTTGGTTAAATTTATTTCTAGGTATTTTATTCTTTTTATTGTAATTTTAAAGTGATTGTTTTCTTAATTTCTTTTTCTGATAGTTTGTTGTTAAGTGTATGCAACAGATTTTTGTATGTTGATTTTGACCCTGTAACTTTACTGAACTTGCTGATTAGTTCTAACAGATTTTGGCAGAGTACTTAGGGTTTTCATATAAAATCATGTTGTCTATGAATAGGGAAAGTTTTACTTCTTCCCTTTTAATTTGGATGCTTTTTATTTGTTGTTCTTGCCTTATTACTGTGGCTAGGGTTGCAAATACTATCTTGCATAAAAATGGGGAGAGTATATATCCTTCTCTTGTTCTTGATCTTGAAGGAAAAGTTTATGATGTGTGCTTTAAGTATATGGCCTTTATTATGTTGAGGTACATTTACTCTATACTCACTTTTTTTTAAAGTTTATTTAAGTTCTTTTTAAATTATTTTTTTAAAGTTATTTTGAGAGAGTGTGCATGCAAGTAGGGGAGGAGCAGAGAGAGAGGAAGAGAGAGAATCTTAACCAGGCTACATGCTGTCAGTGCAGAGCCCAGCATGGGGCTTGATCCCAGGAACCACGAGATCATGACCTCAGCTGAAATCAAGAGTTGAATGCTCAAAAGACTGAGCCACCCAGATGCCCCTCTATACTCACTTTGTTGAGAGTTTTTTAAAATCATAAATGGGTGTTAACTTTTATCAAATGTTTTTTTCTGCATCTATTGAGATGATAGGGTGATTTTCATCCTTTAATTTGTTAATGTGTATCATGCTGATTTATTTGCAGATGTTGAACTATCTTTGCATCCTTGGAATAAATCCCACTTGATCACAATGTTTTATTCTTTTGATGTGTTTTTGAATTTGGTTTGTTAATATTTCATTGCATCTGTGTCCATCAGAGATATTAACCTACAGTTTTTTTGTGGTGGTTTTGTTATCAGAGTATTGCTGGCTTTGTGAAATGAGTTTGGAAATGTTCTCTCCTCTTTAATTCTTTGGAAGAGTTTGAAAAGGCTAGGTATTAAATATTCTTTAAATGTTTCCTAGAATTCAGTGGTGAAGTTGCCTGGTTCTGGACTTTTGTTTGTTAGGAAGCTTTGATTATTGATTCAATCTCATTTGTAGTGATTGGTCTGTTCACATTTTCTGATTATAAATTATTCAATCTTGGAAGATTGTGTTTTTAGAAATATATATATTCTCAGTTGTCCAGTTTGTTGGCATATAACCATTCATAGTAGTCTTTTATGATCTTTTGTACTTCTGTGATATCATTGTAACTTCTCTTTCATTTATGATTTTGAGTCATCTGTTTTTTGTTTTTTTTTTCTGGCTTAGTCTCCTAAAGGTGAGTCATTTTGTTTGTCATTTCAAAGAAACATCTTTTAATTTCACTGATCTTTTCTATTGTCTTTTTGGTTTCTATTTCATTTATTTCATCTCTGATGCTTGTTATTTCCTTTCTTCTAACTTTGGTCTTCATTTCTTCTTTTTCTAGTTTCTTTAGGTAAAAGATTGTTTATTTGAGATTTTTCTTGTTTCTTGAGGTAGGTTTGTATTGCTATGAACTTCCCTCTTAGAACTGCTTTTGCTGCTTTTCAAAGATTTTTGTTGACTTGTATTGGCTTTTTTATTTGTCTCAAGGTATTTAAAAAAAAAATTTTTAATGTTTATTTATTTTGAGAGAGTGACAGAGTATGAGCAGGGGAGGGGCAGAGAAAGAGGGAGACACAGAATTTGAAGCAGGCTCCAGGCTCTGAGCTGTCAGTATAGAACCCAATGCGGGTCTTAAACTCAGGAACCATGAGATCATGACCTGAGCCAAAGTCAGATGGTCAACTGACTGAGCCACCCAGGCGCCCCTGAAAGAATAAAATCTTGAAACTTATGACAACATGGATGGAGCCAGATGTTATTATAATAAGTCAGATGCTTAACTGACTGAGCCACCCAGGTACCTCTGTCTCAAGGTATTTTTAAATCCCCTCTTTGATTTCTTTGTTGACCCATGGGTTGTTTAATAGCATGTTGTTTACTGTTCACGTGTTTTTGTTTTTTCCAGTTTTCTTCTTGTAATTAGTTTCTAGTTTCATACTATTTTGTTCAGAGAAGATGCATATTATGGTTTCAGTCTTCTTAAATGTATTGAGTGTTATTTTTTGGCCTAGCATATGATCTATCCTACAGAATAATTTATGTGCACTTGAAGAGAATGTGTATTCTGTTTTTTGGTGGAATATTCTCTATATATTAAGTCCATTTGGTCTAGTGTATTGTTTCCTTATTAATTTTCTCTCTGGATGAGCAATCAATTGTTGTAAGTGGAGTATTAAAGTCCCCTACAACCATTGTATTGCTGTCGATATGTCCCTTTAGGTCTGTTCACTTTTGCTTCATATATTTAGGTGCTCTTATTTTAGGTGCATCGGTATTTACAAATGTTATATCCTCTTGTTGGATTGACACTTTTGTCATTGTGTAATATCTTCTTTTTCTTTTTTTTTATAGTCTTTGTTTTAAAGTCTATTTTGTCTGATATAGCTACCCCAGCTTGTTTTTTTCATTTCTGTTTGTGTGGAACTTCTTTTTCCATCCCTTCACTTTCAGTCTGTGTGTGCCCTTACATTTGTAGGCAGCATATAGATTGGTCTTGTTTTTTAATCCAGTCTGCCACTCTGTGTCTTTTGATTTAAGAATTTAGTCCATTTATATTTAAAATAATTATTGATAGGTATGTGTTTACTGCCATTTCATTAATTATTTTTTGGTTGTTTTTAGTTCCTTTATATTCCTTTCTTATTCTCTTGCTGTCTTAGCTTGTGGTTTGATGACTTTCTTTAGTGTTTTGCTTAGACTCCTTTCTTATCATCTTTTGTGTATATATGATAGGTTTTGATTTTTGGTTATTATGAGGCTCACACGTAACAGCCTATATATTTATATAAATCCATTTTAAACTGATAGCAGCTTCAGTTTAAATGCATTTTAAAGTCTGCATTTACCTCCTTCCACATTTTATGTTTTTGATGTCACATTTTATATCTTTTTGTTTTGTATATCCCTTAACTGATAATTGTAGTCACACTTATTTTTACTACTTTTGTCTTTTAACCTTCATACTAGCTTTATCAGTGATTAATCTACTACCTTTATTATATATTTATACTAGTGAGGTTTATACTTTCATCTTCTTAATACTAGTTCCCTTTCTTTCCAGCTTTAAGAAGGATTTCTTGTAAGATTGGTTTAGTTGTGATAAACAAATTTTAGCTTTATTTTTTGTCTGGAATACTCATCTCTTTTTGTATTCTGAATGAAAACCTTGCTGGTTAAAGTATTCTTGGTTGCATTTTTTTTCCTTTTAGCACTTTGAATACATCATGCGATTCCTTTCTGGCCTTCATAGTTTCTCTCAATAATTTGCTGATAGTCTTATGAGGATTTCCTTATATGTGACAAGTTGTTTTCTCATGCTGCTTTCACGATTCTCTCTTTCTCTTTAACTGTTGACAATTTAATTATGATATGTCTTGGTGTGGATTTTTTTGGGTTCCTCTCATTTGGAACTTTCTGGGCTCCCTAGATCTCAATATTGGTTTCTTTTTCAGGTTAGGGAAATTTTCAGCCATTATTTCCTCAGATAAGTTTTCTGCCCTTGTCTCTCTCTCCCCTCCTGGGACTCCTGTAATGTGAATGTTGTTTCTTGTGATGTTTTCCTATTGGTCTCTTAAAGTACATTCACTTTTTAAAATTCTTTTTTCTTTCTGTTGCTTTATGTGGGTGAGTTCCACTGCCTTGTCTATGAGCTCAGTGTTCATTTCTTCTGCTCTGATTTAGTCTGCTATTGAAACTTCTAGTGTATTCTTGAGTTCAGTTGTTATATTCTTCATCTCTATGACTTCTTTTTGGTATTTTCATATATTTTGTATTGAAGTTCTGTGTTCATTCATTCTTCTCCCCAGTTAGTTGAGCATCTTTGTGACTATTACTTTGAATTCTTTATCAGGTATATTACTTATTTATCTCCGTTTCATTGAGGTTTCTTTCTTTTCTGTTTCTTTTTTTTTTTTTTCAACGTTTATCTATTTTTTTTTTGGGACAGAGAGAGACAGAGCATGAACGGGGGAGGGGCAGAGAGAGAGGGAGACACAGAATCAGAAACAGGCTCCAGGCTCTGAGCCATCAGCCCAGAGCCCGATGCGGGGCTCGAACTCCCGGACCGTGAGATCGTGACCTGGCTGAAGTCGGACGCTTAACCGACTGCGCCACCCAGGCGCCCCTCTGTTTCTTTTTTTTAATGAGGTTTTATCTTGGTCTTTCATTTGGTAGATATTCCTTTGTTTCCTCTGGGAAATACTCTGGTTTTGTTTCTGTGTATTACGCAGAATAGTACTTCTCTCAGTCTGGAAGGTAAACCTGGTTGTCTTTCAAACCTTTGTGATTGTCTAAGCAGCCTGATTTATACTTGATAGGTCAAGGTGTGCCAAGACTTGTCAATGTTCCAAAGGGAGAGATCTCAGTCAGCACCTATTTTCTGGCTGATTGAAAACGAGACCCTCAGGCAGCAGCTTTTAAGTATTCAGATATATACATCCTTGTGGAACTTAAACCTTGCTGGCTTCCAGATAAGGTGATCTGGAGGTGACCCCTGGGTGACAGGTGGAAATATCAGGGCTTCAGATGAATATGTAAGTCCTTTTTGGGAGATTACTGCAGAACTATATTGAGGCTGAGGGAGAGTATGAAGATGGCATTCCCCTGCATACATTGATTGCCTAAGTGGCTCTGTAGCCTCTGAATATGTGGCAAACCTGAAATCTGCCCCTCAGGCTGAAGCTCCAGGGAAAGTAAATAGGTCTTTTCACAGGAGGACTGGGGTGTGTTTCATATTTTGTCTGTGCAGTACCCTTGGGGTGGCAGCCTGCCAAGAACGGTCTCTGATTCTTTCAGTCCCATGGAGCCTAGAAATGTAACCCACCCCCTTTCCCCCCAGAAGCCAGATCACCCACCAGAGCCAGGTGATCACAGAGTGTCTCCTGTGTGTACTGCTTATGCCTGCCGGCTTTAGTGAGGCATCAGGAGAATGCAGGGCCAGCATGCACCCGCTGGCTTTTGCAGAGCAGCAAGAAAGCACTGGGCTGGGATTTGCTCCCTGGCATTAGCAAGTTAGAAGAACACAAAAATGGTAACTTGTAGCACCTTTGTCCCTGGAGATAGTCTCAGCAGGCGTCTGCCCCTCTGGCAGACACTTTAAGATTAGCAAATGAATCTCCTTTACATAGAATCTAGAACTTTTCAAACTGCTGCTTTTGTACTGGTCTCTACAGGGAGTAAGTCTGTCCATAAGCCCTTTTATTTTATTTATTTATTTATTTATTTATTTATTTATTTATTTATTTATTTATTTTTTTAACGTTTATTTATTTTTGAGACAGAGAGACAGAGCATGAACAGGGGAGGGGCAGAGAGAGAGGGAGACACAGAATCTGAAACAGGCTCCAGGCTCTGAGCTGTCAGCACAGAGCCCGACGCGGGGCTTGAACTCACGGACCATGAGATCATGACCTGACCCGAAGTTGGATGCTTAACCAACCGAGCCACCCAGGCACCCCTCCATAAGCCCTTTTAGAGCAGAATCTCAGTTCCCTACAGCTCTTTGGGTCTCCTAGATGTAAACCCTATTGGTTTTCCAAGCCACACATTTTGGAGGTTTGTCTCTTTTTTGTAGGTCTCAAGGATTGGGGTGCCTTATATGAAGAATGACGAACCCCTTACTTCTCGGGGAGAAGCTTGGGATTTTTGAGATCTGACCCAATTGTGGGTTACCAACTTGGTGGTGGGGTTTTTGGTGAGACTCTTTCTACCTTTCTTAACCATCTCAATGTGGCCCTTTTACCATTTGTTGTGAAGGAGCTGTACAGCTACTTTTTGGATCTTTTTCAGAGGGAATCGTTCCAAATGTATCTGTAAATTTGGTCTGTGGAGGAGGTGAGTTCAGGATCTTCTGTGCTGCCATCTTGGATTGCCTCTGGAGATAATTAATTTAATCAAGTAATTTCTTCAGGTAAATGCTTAATATAAGGCAAAGCCTGACTAAGACAGACTGGAGTTTTGAAAACACACAAATAACTAAAAGATTGTGTGATTTTCGTTGTATGTTTACAAATTTTGCAGTGTAATAGTTGAGAATAGCTTGTAATATTCCAGTTAAAAATTTCTGCTTTTTCTCTTTTCCATTTAGGCCTCATTTATACTACTTCTAGTTTATGTATGATTGCTTTCACATTTTGTATGTTAATACTTGGAAGTATACAACATGAAAGTGAACTGAATAATTAATGATTGCTACACAGTCCAGCACTGATTTCAGCTGGTCACAATGTTGCAGTTTGGCTTAATTATAAGAGGAGTCTGAGGCCTAGCATTTCTGTGACAACTCAAGGTCAGTTGACCTGGATATGTCCTGCCAAACTGTTCCTGTGGAATAAATAGGCTGTGTTTATAAACAGGATGGCTAAGCATTCTCTCACAAGATTTTAAGTTCACAAAGTATGAGGCAACTAGGTAGAAGGTCAAATGTGAAAGGTAATAAGCCATTTTGGACCTATTCTTTTCGGAAACCTTTGGCTGCCTTAGACTGAGGTCTGGGATATAGTTCACACAAGGCCTTTTGCCAAAAGACTACTGAGAGTTGTTGGCTCAGGCAGGATTCTATTACAAAATCCTCTTCTCTTTTTCTCACTCTTCTGTGTGTGTCCTGCTGTCTGAAGTTTATGAAAATGCAAGGAATTTTATAGAAGCTAAGTATATAAATGAGACAACCAAATAAATTCACTTTTTATATAAAATAAATTTAGAATTTTCTTTTTAGGGACAGAGGTCCGCACATTGAATGTGTTATGACAAATACTTGCAAAATTAATTACAAATTATATTTTAGAAAAAGAGTTAAGTTTATCAAACTAACAAAGAAGATTGAAAATACTTGCAGAAAACTTTGGGGCTATTATAGGCTTTTTAAAAAGATACTATATATCTGTTTCACCTAAGCCACCAGAGGCAGTCTTTAAATAGTAGTGAGATATTTTAATTAATGAGATCTTTTTCCGTTATATATTACACCGCTGAGTGTTAAGATTTGCTCTGTATTATGAAGAAAAAAGATATAATTAGTTGTCCTCAAAATTTTTTTTGTCTTGATTTAGGTTTATTACTGTTGTTATTCTTCCTCAGAGGAGGAATGCATTCCAGGAATACAAAAACCAAAGTGAATGTTACATTTACTTTCTCTGGCAATAAAGCTTGGCTTCAAGAGCCTTCTTCAGTTTTTTTGGCTATCATACTTGTCTTCATTACTAGTTTGTTTTCTCATGCTTATACACTACTTCAGGATTACAAGTTCTGACTTGGTCAGTTCTAGTATATTTTCATTTTTGGGTCTGTTGATAAAGTTAATGAAGATGTAGTCAGTGGATATTCTTTTTTAAAATTTAATTTATTTATTTTAAGTAATTTCTACACCCAACATGGGGCTTGAACTCATGACCTGGAGATCGAGAGTAGCATGCTCTTCCACCTGAGCCATCCAGGCACCCTGGCACTGGATATTCTTAATGTATAAAAAAAGTGGGGCAAGGGACAATGAAAAGACGGCAAAACAGTGATCTCAAACACAAAGTATAAGCCACAGACCATTTTAACTGTCAATAAACATGTGCGATAGTAGCAGTTACAAAGAAATCACCCCAATAAATGGAAATACAAAAACATTTTATTAGGAAATTTAGAGTAACTCCTAGTGGAAACCAAAGCATGCAGTTTGGATCATAAACAGTGATACCCTGGCTTTCATTATCTTGTACTAATGAGGATAGGCATGGGAAGGATGGGACTTTCCGCTGTGTTTCATAAAGTCTGATTTCTTTTTTCCTTGTAGAAAAATAGAACAAAACCATTTATCTTTTAAACAATTTTCTGAGAATATCATAATTCACAGGTGGACTTGTCTTTATCTACTTTCTCCAGAAAGCTCTAAAAAAAATTCTGTGAAGTTTGGAATGCATTTGCCATTATTTTATTTTCCTTAAATTTCTTGGTTTTAGGAACACTGCTGAAACATAAAGTATTATATGTGTTGATGAATAGATTTCTCCTCTCTGTTCTTTTTTTTATTAAACAGAAGGGCAAGTTCATCTTCCTTTATTTTAATGTCTTTCAATCAGACTGTATTGGACAAATTTGAAAATGGCAACTTTTAAAAGAATGTATTTAAAACTTTGGGCAGATTTTTACCTCTTTTTCCCATAAAAAGTTTTCAAAGAAAACTTGAAAAATGTTTACTTCTTTAAAAAAAATTAAACTTAAGAAAAGTAACCCTGGACAAGTCACTGAGCCTTTTTGAATCTTTTTTTTTTAATAAATAAAATGAAGGCTAGAAAATCTTTAAGGTTTCCCCCAGTTCCAAACTAAAGTTGCATCTGACCAATACTGTTTCTAGGACTCAAGAACTCTGACTTTCTGATGAGGCCAGCAAGTAGGACCTTACTAGGGCCTAAAGGAGAGGAGTCAGCTGATCCCTGGCAGAACCAGAGATTGATATTCCTGGTATAACATCTCTACTAAGAGCCGGGCATGAAAGGACCATTTAAATTTCTCTAAATAAGGCAGGTCCTCTGATCTGAATTAAAAGTATAGATATTAGGGGTGTCAGGGTGGCTTAGTCGGTTAAGCATCTGAATCTTGGTCTTGGCTCAGGTCATGATCTCATGGTCTGTGGGATTGAGCCCCACGTTGGGCTCTGTGCTGGCAGCGTGGAGCCTGCTTGGGATTCTTTCTCCCTCTCTCTCTGCCCCTTCCCTGCTCAAGCTCTCTCTTTCTCTCAAAATAAATAAATATTTTAAAAAATTTAGACATTAGTTCATTTTCATACCTTGACTCTTATGAATACTGTTGCAAAGAACATGGGAGTGTAGATATCTCTTCAAAATCCTGTTTTCATTTCCTGTGGATGTATACCCACAAGTGTGATTGCTAGATCATATGGTAGTTCTATTTTTAATTTTTTGAGGAACCTCCATACTGTTCTTCATAGTGGCTGTACCAATTTACATTCCCACCAACAGTGCACAGGGGTTTCCTTTATTCCACATCCTTGCCAATGCTTGTTATCTCTTTTCTTCTTGATGACAGCCTCTCTAACAGGTGTGAAGTGATATCCCATTGTGGTTTTGATTTCTATTTTCCTGATGACTAGAGATGTTGAATACCTTTCAGGTACCTGCTGGACATTTGTCTGTCTCTGGAAAAATGCCTGTTCAGTTCTCTGCCATTTTTTTTTTCTTCCAAGATTTTATTTAAATTCAAGTTAGTTAACATATAGTTTGTATCCGTTAGTAGAATTTAGTGATATAACACCCAGTGCTTATCCCAACACATGCCCCCCCTTAATGCCCATCACCCATTTATCCCATAACCCCACCCATCTTCCCTCCAGCAACCCTCAGTTTATGAGACAGAGACAATCTTTTTTTATTTACTTAAAAAATTTTTTTTTTATGTGTATTTATTTCTGAGACAGAGAGAGACAGAGCATGAGTGGGGGAGGGGCAGAGAGAGAGGGAGACGCAGAATCAGAAGCACGCTCCAGGCTCTGAGCTGTCAGCACAGAGCCCGATGAGGGGCTTGAATTCACAAGCTGTGAGATCATGACCTGAGCCAAAGTCGGACACTCAACCGACTGAGACACCCAGGCTGAGACAGAGACAATCTTAAGCAGACTCATGGTCAGCACAAGTCCAACAAGGAACTCAATCTCACAACCATGACACCAAGACCTGAGTCGAAATCAAGAGTTGGATGCTTAGCTGACCTAGCCATCTGGGAGTTCCATTCTTTCTCAGGATTGTTATGGCTATTCAGGGTCTTTTGTGATTCTATACAAATTTTAGGATTCTTCATTGTATTTATGAAAGATGACCTTGGGATTTTGAAAGTGATTGCATTGAATCTGTAGATTGCTTTCAGTAATATGGATATTTTAACAATAGTAATTCTTCTAATCCATGAACACAGAATATCTTTCCATTTATTTGTGTTTTCTTCACTTTCTTTCATTAGTGTCTTAGAGTTTACAGAGTATAATTCTTTCACCTCCTTGGTTAAATTTATTCCTAGGTATTTTATTCTTTTTGATGTAGTTGTAAAGGTGGCTGTTTTCTTAATTTATCTTTTAATATAAAAAGTTAGTTTATAGAAACTCAACTGAGTTTTGTATATCAATTTTGTGTCCTATGACTTTATGAAATTTGTTGATTAATTCTAACAGGTTTTTGGTGGAGTCTTTAGGGCTTTCTAACATGTAATATCTGACATGTAATATCATGTCATCTGCAAATAGAAACAGTTTTACTTCTTCCTTCCCACTATGAATGCCTTTCCCCACTCCCTTGATCTTGCCTAATTGCTCTGGCTAGGACTTCCAGTACAATGTGAATAAAAGTGGTATAGTAGTCATCCTTATCTTTTTCCTGATCTTAGAGGAAAAGCTTCTTCTTTTTCACCATTGAATATAGTGTTATTTGTGGCTTGTCATATATGGCTTTTGTTGTGTTGAGGTATGTACCCTCTATATGTACTTTGTGAAAATTTTTATCATGAATGGATGTTGAATTTTACAGATGCTTTTTTTGCATATATTGAGATAATCATATGATTTTTATTCTTCATTTTGCCAATGTGTATCACATTGATTGCTTTACACATGTTGAATCATCCTTGCATCCCTGGAATAAATCACAGTTGATCATGGTATCTGATACTTTTAGTGTACTGTTAAATTTAATTTACTGGTATTTGGGGTGCTTGGGTGGCTCAGTCACTTGAGCATCTGACTCTTAATTTTGGCTTGCATTGTGGTATTGAGACTCATGTTGGACTCCGTGCTGAGTGTTGAGTGTGGAGCCTGCTTAAGATTCTCTTTCTCTTCCTCTGCTCCTCTCCCCTGTCATGCTCTCTCTTTCTAAAATAAAAAATCAAAATTAAAAAAATTGATTTACTAGCATTTTGTTGAGGATTTTTGCATGTGTATTCATCAAAGATGGTGGCTATAATTTTATTTTCTTGTAACTTTTTTTCTTATAATGTCTTTGTATAGGTTTTCTTACCAGGGCAATAATGACCTTATAAAATAAGTTTGGAAACGTTCTCTCTTCTAGTTTTTGGAAGTTTTTGACTAGAACTGTATTAATTCCTGTTTGAATTTTTTTAAAAATAGAATTCACCAGTGATGGTGTCTGGTTCTGGACTTTTATTTGTTATTGTTTTTGATTACTGAATCATTCTCCTAACTAGTAGTCGGTCTGTTCAGATTTTCTGTTCCTTTTAGATTCATTCTTGGTCAGCTGCATGTTTTTAGGAGTTTATTCATTTCTTCTAGGTTTTCCAGTTTGTTGGCATATAATTATTTATAGTAGTCTTATATGATCTTTTGTATTTGTGTGGTATGAGTTTTAATGTATCTTCTTTCATTCCAATTTTATTTGTTTGAGCTCTCACTCTTTTTTCTTGGTAAATCTTGCCAGCAGTTTATGTTGTACATCTTTTCAAGAAATTAGCTCTTGGTTTCACTGATCTTTTCTCTTTTAGTCTCTATTTCATTTAGTTCCTCTCTGCTTTTTGTTGTTTCCTTCCTTCTACTAACTTTGGACTTAGTTTTTTGTTCTTTTTCTAATTTCTTGAGGTGTAAAGTTAGTTTGTGTATTTGGTCTGCTTGATGGTGTCAAGTCCCTTAAGCTATCTTAATCTTTTTCATTCTTTTTTCCTTTTGTTCCTCTTTTTTTCTTTGGATGAATTTGAATGCCCCATCTTTGAGTTCATGGATTCTTTCTTTTTTTTTTTTTAACGTTTATTTATTTATTTTGAGAGGAGAGAGAGAGAGTGAGTGAGCGAGCTAGCTCGCACACGTCTGTGGGGGAGGGGGAGAGAAAGAGAGAAAGAGAAGCCCAAGCAGGCTTTGCACTCAGCACAGAGCCCCACATGGGGCCCAGTCTCAGAGTCAGATTATGACCTGAGCTGAGATCAAGAGTAGGGTGCTTAACTGACTGAGCCACCCAGGTGCCCCTTGAGTTGATGGATTCTTTCTTCCACTTCATCTAGTTTGATGTTGACCCCAGTATTGAATTTTCAGTTTAGTTATTGTATTTTTCAGCTTTGTGATAATGTGTTTAATAATTTTTTATATTTTTCTTTCTGCTGAAATTCCCATTTTGTTCATGCATTGTTCCCAGGACCTTGGTGAAGATCTTTATGACTATTATTTTCAAATCTTTCTTGGATAGCTCACTTATCTCTGTTATGGGAAACCTTTTTGGGGGAGTTTTATCTTATTCCTTTGTTTGGAACATATTCCTTTTTCTTCAGTTTCCTTGACTTTCTGTATTGGTTTGCAACATTTAATAAAACAACCTTCTCCTAGTCTTGACAGAGTGGTCTTGTGTAGGAAATGAACCTTACCATTCATCCTGGCCCAAACTTTTGATTGTCAAATCTTTATGGTTGTTCATTTCACCTTATTTGTTCTTTATTGTTCAGAATAGTTGAGAGTGTGCCAAGATCTGTTCCCATGTGGGTATTTTCTTATTTGCTAAATGTGTACTTGTCACTCAGCTAGTTTTTGGATTTCGTATGGAGTGAATTGCCTTGTATATAGTTGTACGTTAGCTGAGTCCTAGGAGTTGATGAGTCCATGATCCTCCTATCTTGCCCTCTTGGACCAGAAGCAAATTTCAGTACAGAATTTAAAGTAAAGACATCATCTACATGATACACACTGGTATTCCAGCTTGTTTTTAGCTCTATCTTGGTCATTTCTTCTATAGCCCAGCTTTGTGTGTGTGTATGTGTGTGTTACAAAGAATATTCCATTTTATTTTATTAATTTTATTTTTGTTAAATTTACATCCAAATTAGTTAGCATATAGTGCAACAATGATTTCAGGAGTATATTCTTTAATGCCCCTTATCCATTTAGCCCATCCCCCCCAACCCTTCCAGTAACCCTCTGTTTTTTCTCCATATTTAAGAGTCTCTTAAGTTTTGTTCCCCTCCCTGTTTTTATATTATTTTTGCTTCCCTTCCCTTATGTTCATTTGTTCTGCGTCTTAAAATCCTCATATGAGTGAAGTTATATGATACTTGTCTTTCTTTGACTGATTTCCCCTAGCATAATACACTTTAGGTCCATCCACGTAGTTGCAAATGGCAAGATTTCATTCTTTTTGATTGCCAAGTAATACTCCATAGCACAGCTTTTTTTTTTTTTTTTTTTTTTTGCATGTGTGTGTACATCAGTGGACATATACACACAAATGGAATACTATTCAGTCATGATAAATAAAGAAATCCTGCCATTTGCAACAACATGGACCTTCATGGCATTATGCTATGTGAAATAAGCCAAAGAAAGACCAATACTGCATAGTACCACTTATACGTGGAATTAAAAACAAAACAAAACACCCAACTTCAGACTCATATAATGAATGGCAAAGTGGTTACCAGAGGCATGGAAGTGGGGGAAGTAGAGGTTGGTAAAAGGGCCTGAACTTTCAGATATAAGGTGTATAATGCATAAGAGCTAACATAAAACATAATGAGCATGGTTCGTAACACTTAAAAAAAGGTATAGAGATTGGAATCTGTCAGAATTCCATTTTGTCAGTTTTGAGTTCTGTGACTTATTTTTGGGTAAATCATTTAATATGTTTGAGGCACAGTTTTTAATTTGTGAACTGGATATTAAGGCTAATGTAAGGACATAATAAGTCAATTTATGTAAAAGAACTTCGTAAACTTCAAAGCTTACTACAAAGTTTACCTACTGCTTTTGGTAGATATGAAATTTGTGAATATTGGTACAAAATAACAAAAGCAAATAATTTTCCCCTCTTTCTACAACATCACAATTTATTGTTTATATTAAAATTTTTTTTAATGTTTATTTATTTTTGACAGAGAGACAGAGTGCAAGCGGGGAAGGGACAGAGAGAGAGGGAGACACAGATTCCGAAGCAGGCTCCAGGCTCTGAGTTGTCAGCACATGGCCCGATGTGGGGCTTGAACTCATGAACCACAAGATCATGACCCGAGCCAAAGTCGGACACTCAACCGACTGAGCCACCCAGGCGCCCCTATTGTTTATATTTTAAATTAACAGATCTATATGAATAAAAGCAAAGTTAGAGTTTTAATGTAATGTAGTATTTTTAAATTCAGAGCCAGGATTCCTGGATCCTCAAAATTTCTATAACATGAATTAATTTCTTATTGAAAATGAGTCATCATTTGATTACATAATTCACCTGTGATCACTTTGGTCTTGGTTCCCCAGGAAAAGGGAAGTGGATAGTTGTAGGTGCTTTGAAGTAAATAAACTATTAAGGGAATAACAAGAAGATTTTAAGTATTTTTTGGTACAATATTTGTGTCAATTAAGATAATTCCCAAATTCTTCACTTTTTCTATAAGCTAAGTGTTAGAGTCAGTGCTAAGTATTGATCTTTTTTTTAAAAAATTTTTTTTCAATGTTTATTTTTGAGAGAGCATGACTGGGGGAAGGGCAGAGAGGGAGACACAGAATCCTAAGCAGGCTCCAGGCTCTCAGCTGTCAGCACAGAGCCTGACGTGGGGCTCAAACCCACAAACCATGAGATCATGACCTGAGCCGGCGGAGTCGGATGCTTAACTGACTGAGCCACTCAGGTGCCCCAAGTGTTAATCTTTTTAAACTTCTTGATGTCTTCATCTTTCTTCTAGTGTATATGTGTTGGTATATGGTCCCTTTCAGCATCACTTAGTTACCAGTAAGTTTGGTGAGCCTCCTACCTATAATATAGGATTGCTTTAGGAAATTTTATTTCTTTCTTATTTCTCCAGCAGTAATAACAGTACTTTTATCAACTGTTATTTGTATTATGTGATAAAGAATTTTAATTATCACTAATATAGGCTAACCAGCATACATTGAAGACTATACATAGTATATATACACATTCATATACATATATACACATACACATGAATACATACATATAATTTTATTTATTACTCATATTCTATTTTGAATTGCACAAAGCCAAAAATAATTGTCCTTCTTGCTGTTCATTTTTGTAAAGAGATAGAATTAGTTATATCTTCACTCTTTAAATTCAAAAATAAAGTACAGAACATCAAAAATTCATACTACTGAAGTATTCCTCTTGGGTATTTAGAGGATATAATTGTAAAACATTTATAATATTAATATTTCATCTGTTCATTGATGAAGTATTGTCACATTTCCAGATGCTTGGTTTTAGATTTTCATTCTTATTTTGGCCAAAGAATTACAAAAATCACAACTGTTTTTTTCTTTTAGACTAGGAATATGTAGAAGCTTTATTTTACCACAGAAGAAGAACACTATATTAATCTGGTGTTTTGGTTATGACCGTCATTTACATTTTGCTCATTTAAACAATTTCCTTTGTTTTTTTTAAAGAATATGAGAACTTATTTGTGTTCATCAAAGTCTCCATAACATTTGGTGGAAATTCACTTAAGAATGGGCTGTGTTACTCTTAAAAATTTTGGGGCGCCTGGGTGGCTCAGTCGGTTAAGCGTCAGACTTCAGCTCAGGTCATGATCTCACAGTCTGTGAGTTTGAGCCCTGAGTCGGGCTCTGTGCTGACAGCTCAGAGCCTGGAGCCTGCTTCGGATTCTGTGACTCCTTCTCTCTCTGCCCCTCCACATCTCACTGTCTCTCTCTCAAAAATAAATAAACATTAAAAAAACATTAAAAAAAAAAAGAAAATTTTCTTGAAGTTCATAGGATGAGAATCTGGTCCTAGATTAAATAGTTTCTAATTTAGATTAAGGCATTCTTAGTAGAATAAACCTATACATTTCTTCTTGTTGGATAAAAAAGGAGAATGTAAATAAATAAAATTATTTTTTTGTTTGGACTGAAATTTCAGTGATGAGTCTACTTGTTTAGGAACTTTCCTTTGGATATTATTGAACATGGTAAATATGAGAAAATGATGCTGTGGATTTGACAACTTTTTTGAGTGGATTTGGCATTTCTTTAGAAAAAAGGAAAATATGGAAGTGTTCATTAACAAAGTGGAGACTAACCAAAACAAATCTATATCCAATTTTAAACCATGCAGAAATGAACAACTAAAAACTAAAAATTTAAACAACCTGTGGTTTTTAAGGAGGTACAAAATGTTATAATAATTTATGTATATGTAGTTCAGTTTTGAACAGGGAAACCCCATTATTTTCTATGTGATTCACATGAGTTTTATAGGATCTATCTTTTACTGTAAATAATGGTGCATGTGAATTTGTCTCTTAAAAACCCTATGATTTTTAACATTGAGACTTTAGATACAGTAATGCTCAATTTTTCTTTCTATAAATAGGGTTTTTAAAAACCTTATCTAGGAGAAATGTCAATTTGTATGTAGTCATCGCTGATGAATAATCTTGAAATTCTTAGTCTAGACTTCTTAAATGTTATTTATTCTAATTTTTCAAATAGTATATTGTATTTTAAGTGATCTATTGAACAAAGTGGTAGTAGCAGTTGTTGTAGAATACCTTTCTATAAAAGATCACACATTTCTTGTAATCAAGTTGGATATTTTCCTTTATGTCAATCTTTAAGAATTATTGGGCAATAGCAACAGGAATGGGGCTCTAAGTTGCATGTCTAATCAGAAAGCATTGTTTTAGAGGGTCTTCCTTTGAAAATTTTAATATACATTTATGTATGCTTTCATATTGTTAATGGGTATGATAAATAGGCTAACAAGTAAGTTATTACCAAAATATACAGTGTCAAATAGAAATTAAGGGTCCTCTTGGCATTATAAAATGTGGGCAGTTTGAGTATATTTTTGTTTCCACACATGTGAATATTAGTGTGGGTATATGTATTCAAATTTCTATTTTAATGACCTACATTGTGGACTCACATTGTACATATACCTTACCTAAATACATATGCACATATGTGGCCAAAGAGAGAAATTAAAGTATTCCATTCAATGAATCTGTGCTAGGAGTGAATGTGAGAGGTAAATTTTCTGTTCCTGTTGATTTCAACTCCTTTATATGTGCTAGGCTGAGTGTGTTTCTAGGGTTTAAAGACATATAATATGTGTGTGTACGTGAGTACACTTGTATTCATGAATACATATGTATATATACACACATACACATACATATACATATACAGGTATATATATGTACATATATATGTATTTTAATACAATATAAAATGCAGGCCAGCTAAATCATCTGGTATTCAACTAAGGAAAAAAGATAACTGTCTATGGGAGGAAGTATGTTGGTCTTCAGTGTACATTGTACAAAAGGATTTTGACCATATGCAAATTTTTGTGTGCTCACTTTAGATCCTAATCCCTGAGAAAGAGGTCACTTAACTAGTGTATTTTGTTTGTTTAATTTAAAAATTATAATAGTCTGCTAGACAGTTTTAATCTACTTTAAATCTATTTTAATAGATTCCTGCATCAGCCTGTACTATGGTGATTTCCCAGATGCATATTGTAGGAGGCCCAAAGAAGCATAATACTGTGGGTTAAATTGTCAGCTTTGACATTGATCCCCATTAGGCCCAGGCCAGTTTCTTTACTGCTAGTACCCTATATTTTTGTGTGGATGTTTTGTTTTTGTTTTTATAGAGTGTCCAAAGTACTTTCAACATGCGTATCATTTAATCTTGCCTGTCATGTACTCACTAAATATCTGAGGAGTGAATGAAAAACTGTGTCATAGATATAATGGTTCCCATTTTAAGGATGAAGAAACTCAAGCACAGATGAAGGCAAATGTATTATCTTAGAATGAAAAGAGCTGGTTTCATATTCCATTTCTGGAATTATGTGATCTCTGGAAAATCCTTATCTTTTTAGTCTCTTTTGTCTCATTTGTAAAATGGGTTTTGAGGGTTATTGGGAGGGCTGAATGAGATAATCTAAGTGAAAATGTTTGGAACTGTAAGTTTCCATACAAATGAAAAGCCAAAATTACAGTAATAATTACATTATCAATTGCGTAGTCATCAGTTTAGTAACATTGGAAAAGAACAGTTCAGTGCTCTTTCTGCTGTTTCCACACAATCTCAGGTCTAGAGACACTAGGTCTATTTATTACTAGTTCTGTACCCCATTACTAATATTTATCATAAATGAAATTTTGCAGAACTCTTGTTATCATGAGCCCAATTTTTAGAGGTCATTTTATGCCTGTAACATATTGCAAAAGTCCTTTGAATCTCTTCTGGAAAGAAGAATATAAGCCTGATTAGATATGACATTTAAGTTTCATGGCATGAGTATATGAAATAAGTTATCTAATTATTGTTGCCCAGCAACATTCTAAATCTATAAGAAAAATACCTAGTTCATATTTCATATTTCTTAAATTTATTTCCCTTTCTGATGAGATTTTTGAGGGTATCTTGGAGTTACCTAGCTTTTTTTCCCCATGTACTTTGAAACAATGGGATTACACTCTGAAACCTACAATAAACAAATAAGCTAACAAAAATTAAACCATTACAGGAGAAAATGTGAAATGGAAGTATGTAATCAAGTAAATGGGAAAAAAACTTTATTTTATTAAATGAAGGATTGTAGAAGACTAACAGGAGATATCACTAGTGTATTTCTTCCTTGGTAGTTGTTTTCTTTCAGGAAATATCTTATCAGCTGGAGAGAGTTGCTCTTTTCTTTGAAGTAAGCTCTGGTTTCTCTGAAATCAGATTTTGTATTCCCCAGGCTGCACTCTGCAATGCCAGCGCAAACATACATTAGCAGCTGTACAACTTTTAAAGAGTTTGCAAGGAGGTATCAGGCAATTACTTATTCTATTTTCGACATTTAGAAGTTTTTAAAAAAAATTCTAGAGTGGTAGGGAGAGGAAAAATAAGACAGTTTAAATACACTTCATGAAAAAAATAATCATGTAAATTAATTGAAAGATTGCATTCTGTCAGTGAGAGATTCAGGGAAATATTCCTATTATATATATATTTTATAAACAAACTACATACTGGTTTGTATTAACTCTGTAATTGAGTAAATCTGTTATCAGGTTTTTTTGTTTGTTTGCTTTTTTTTTTTTTCTAGTTTGGTATATATGTGCTATTCTAGTGAACCTTTTGTTAACTAGTGCATTGTATAGTGAAACAATTCTAAATAAAATAGTGAGATCTCTTTGATGATTTGAAGGGCTCAGATTATTCTGTTCTAGTCTCTAAACTTCACAGAGGTATACTGCTGGCTTAATACTTGGCCATGCTGCTATGCATTTCAAGTATCTGTAACTTTGTGTATCTGTTTGTGGTGCCCTGAAAAGATGGTGTCAAAACATCTGGGCTATAGTCCTGGCTTTTCTACTTACTAGTTTTGTGTCTTTGACAATTCATTTAACTTCTTTTGCCCTTAGCATCTTGATTTGTAAAACAGGGCTAATAATACTTGCCCACATAACTCATAGAGTTGCTATGTAGCTTAAGTGAAAATATATGTGAAAATGCCTTGTAAATCGTAAAGGGCTGTTAGATATACCTTTAAAATACCTTCTTCAGAATGAGAACAAGTATAAAGGAAAAAGTAAAAATTAACTGTATTTGTTATTTCTGTTTACTAATGTTCATATGAGAGATGACAATCATAATCTTTATTCAGTAGGGTGGGAATACTTCAGAAAGGCCAAATACTCTGTCTATTGTCAATAGAGGATTAGAGAGTTTAACATAGGACATAGATTTTATTTTAGGTCATGTATATTCTTATATTTGACATTGATTTCAGCTCTAGAATCTTGTAATCTTACTTTTTGATCTTGTTGTTTACCTGTATACTATGTATGAAAATAATTTGAGTGTCTGTGTATTTGTGCGCAGTATATTTGCATGTAATGTATATATACATTGTGTCTGGGCAAATCAAAGTACTGCAAAGGTATATGAATAGATAACTTCTTTTGAGGAATTCACTCACTCATTCATTTTTGTGCCATTATTTGTGCCAGGTTACAAATTAATTGTCCTGGCTCCCGTATTTGACTACACTAATTATGAAAACTTGGCTGTCAGTTTGTTGACTGTATGATTATTGGTTTCTGTTCATATTATATACCCTTTCATCAGATCATCAAAATCTTCACTGGATGTAGATATTGTTAAGGATGCATTCTCTTTTCAGTCTATTATTTTAAATTTAAATATTAAAGGTTCACAATTGATTCACAAAAGAGATAAAAATGGTGTATTTCTTAGATGCACAGCTGCAATTTGAGGAAGTTCTTCCGGTGTTATGTCTCCATTGAGTCAGCTATTTATTGAGGCCCAATTTATATATAGCAGACAGGAGAGATTTCCTAAAAGTGAAAGGAACAGTTGGTGTTTTGTTTTTGCTATCGTCCACTTATTGACACATATTTATTGATCATTTGCTCTAAGTCAGACACTATGGTAGATGCTGGGAATAAATTAGGAGTAAATTACAATCTAGTGGAGAACATGGAATTAAATAATTTCAGAATTAAATTAAAACAGTTATAAATACTAAGGAGAAGTATGTGGTTTTAGGAGAACAGACATTTGAGAGAAATAGAAAAAGTAATAAAAATATATATATGAATGATAAAAAGAAGTGAGAAATTTCCCTATCTAATCAATAACAACATTATTTCATGTATCTTATATATCACAGACTTCTAGTGGTAAGAGTTTTGATAAAATTATATAGTTGGAAGTAATTTTCTACTGGTTAGATAATTTTGAGGTAATAAGGAATTCTATAAAATCGTTTATAAAAGTTATGTTAAATTTAAAACCTGAACCATAAGAGAAAAAACCCATGATTTTATTTTATATGCTTGAAATTGGTGGAATAAATCCATATGCTAAATTATCTCTTTACACATATCCCTTTCTTGTACACAGTGTTCCTTTGCCTTAAAGTGTAGGAAAATACAACTTTGGAAACTATGAAGATAGCTAAAAATTCTTTTCCTAAGATATTAATGTAAGCATTAAGAATTTATATTATTTTTTCATTGATGATTTTACTCTTTTGAAGTTTAACTTTATAAAGGGAACCCATTAGTTTCACTCTAAATTTTTCAATTTTGCTTTGTTACATGAACTATTCATACTGTTGTTTGAATTCATAAATTACAAGAAATTTAAGAAATCAAAAGATTTTTAGTTTTATAAAATATTTTCCTTCTCTTAAAAATTTTTTAAAGTTTATTTATTCTGAGAGGAGAGAGGGAGCTCATGTGGGAGGGGCAGGGAGAGAGGCAGAATCCCAAGCAGGCTCCACACTGTCAGCACAGAGCCCGATGTAGGGCTCTATCCCACGAATTGTGAGGTCATGACCCAAGCAGGAACCAGGAGTCCAATGCTGAGCCACCCATGAACCCTGACCCTTCTCTTTATTTTTTTAATCACAGCTTAAATCTAAGGCTTTGAGTTGTATATTTTAATCATGAGGATAGTGCACTTAACGTTCATTCCCACCCACCCCATCCCTTCTTTTTTGGTAATTTTCAATTTATTTTTTATTTATTCATTTATTTTTTGGTAATTTTCAATTTAGATTTATCAAAAAGTAACATTTTTTTGCATGTTCAGTATTTGGCATAGAATATTTAGCATTAGATGTTACTAGAAATACCAAACAGATAATACTTTGTCTCTCTTCTCTTTTAATCCTTGGGCTTAAAAAAAGGTGTTCCTTTAAGTAGCCCTGTATTTTACAACCAGCAGTGTTATATTGGCTCTGAATAGATGAGAATATAAAGGAAGTTTGAGTGTTTCAAACTACATTTAATTTTGTACTCAAATACATTGTAATCTTATCTGTTAACTCCTGGTTTATGGTGGTCTCTAGGAGGGTCAACTTTATAATTAAGGTTACGGAAGCTTAAAATGCTTTTCCCCCCCTTTGAGTAGGGGGCATGCTCTTCCCTAATTTTCAGCCCTTGTACTGCAAGCTTGAATTTTTCCATATGTTAAAAAATACTTATGTCTAGTAAGAATACTGCCTCCCCCTCCCTGCCATCAAGTTTGAGAAGTTAATTTCAGAGCATTGTTAAGTTGTATATATATTTTATGATAGGTGATAGAAACCAGAAATGTGTCAATAATTATGCTACAGAATAAACTAAAAAGTAAGAATTAATTACCATCATTTCCTGCCTTTTGTACCACCTTCCAAAATAACCCCAAAGCCTCACCATTCAATAATAGTCATGTACATCTTACAACAGATCATAAGCAGTTAAACTTAATCTCCTTTGCTCTGAACATTCTTGTTATGCACTTTGTGATGTAAGTAAAAGCTGTGTGTGTGAACAGCAGAGATCGAATTCTTCCACATTCTTTGGATGTATGATAACATGGGTAGAACACTGAATGAATTGTTATCTCTGGTTAATGTTACACATGTGAGTAGTTGTATTTGCCTTTCTTTCTTCATAGGATCTTCAATATTTTTATAAAATGGGGCATAAATATGCATTAGAATTATGCATATGTTAAAAATTTTTGTGGGGTGCCTGGGTGGCTCAGTCTGTTAAGCATTCAACTCTTGGGTTCGGCTCAGGTCATGATCCCACCATTAGTGGGATCGGGCTCCCTGCTGTCAGCACGGAGTCCGCTTGGGCTTCTCTCTCTCTCCCCCTCTCTCTCTCTGTCCCCGCCCCTGCTAGCATATGCACTCTAAGAATATGCACTCTAAGAATGCAGTATATATGGAGAATCACATATTCTGTTCAGGATCTTGGGATATCCACATGAAAATCAACCTATTAGAAGAGTTTCCAGCTTTGCAAAATGAGTTTGAGAGCTGTGGATCCCTGACCAGCTGATCATTTATTTTACTCTTCTATTTTTTTATCTGTTGTATGGACAGTTAGACAGCAGTAAGGGAATTTGGATTTCAGGTATGCAGATTTTTCACACTTTGATACGAAGGGATGATTATTCTAAACAACTTATAGTACATATTTAAAAGAAGAAATGAAACTGGATTGAAAGTTCCCATCGTATAAAAATTGACAGTGAATGCAGAGACTCTCTAGGTCATCCTGTACAAATGAGCAAACGTGGTGAATAGAATACAGAAAGTTAATACAAACTGGTATTAGAAAGTTAGTATGAACTGCCTGGATCCCTGGTTCAGTGCTACCTTGACTATTTTATTTAATATATTTTTAATACTTCTAATTATAAGATAAACACATGGTTATTCCATTTGGTATATTTAGAATCTAAGTAAAATAACACGTTTTTGAAATTTCTTTGTTGGACCTTTGAAAATTAATTGTAAAAATCAAGTTAGTAACTATGCAAGTGTATTGTGTCATAGCTTTTGCTCCATTGTTTGCTTTTCTCAATGTTATATATGTATTCATTGAGACTATATATAGGAGAGTTGATCACCTGGCTTTAGATCTCCAAGTATGATAAATATTTAAACACTGTTTACTTTCAAAAAGTTATTTAAAAATTTAAATAGGTAAATATTTCAAAGAAGTGAAAGGGAAACATTTAAAGTAGGAAATATTAGAAAAAGTAAATGGGAAATATTTCAAACATACTAAAAACCAGATTCATCAGTTTTAACAAATACTAGTATTCTGGCATATTTGCTTTATATGTTTTTGTTGTTTTGAAGAAATGAAAGGTCACAGAGACTGTCAAATCCCTTCACATCCCACCCACTTCACTTCCCCAGGAGTAACTGCTATCCTGAAGTTGATGTGTATTCTTCCTCCAAGTTTTTATATTTCTGTGTATGTATGTACCCATAAATTATATAGCCCTGCTCTGCCAAATAGGGTAGAAACATTAATATCTGACTCTTTAAACTTAAATTAATTAAAATAAAATACATTCAGTTCCTCAGGAATGTTAGCCACATTCCAACTGTTTAATAGCCATATGTAGCTTAGGCTACTGTATTGGGTGTGCAGATACAGAACATTTTTATCGTTGTGAGAAGTTCTCATATAAACCATTGTTTGCATGTTTTTAAGTTTATTTATTTTAATGTTTTTTAAAATTTTATTTTTGAAAAAGAGAGAGACAGAGCATGAATGGGGAAGGGACAGAGAGAGAGGGAGACAGAGAATCCAAAGTAGGCTCCAGTCTCCGAACTGTCAGCACAGAGCCCCAAGTGGGGCTTGAACTTACAAACCGTGAGATCATGACCTGAGCTGAAGTCAGATGCTTAACCAACTAAGCCACCCAGGTGCCCCCATTTTTTGCATGTTTTAAACTTCATACAAATGGTATTATACTTTTAATATTCTGGAGATTAGTTTTAACTCAGCATTATGTTTTTGAGATTTATCTACAATGACACACTGAATTATGGACATTTAGGCTATTTTCAGTTTTTAATTGTTAAAATAATGCTGCAGTGAGCAGTTTTATGCATGTTTCCTTACACATACGTATGAAGGCTTTCTTTTTTTTCTTTTTTTTTTTTTAGGGTATGCATTTCTTTGTTGTAATCATTATCAACTTCACACACTGAGGCCAAATCATTCCTTAAAGTAGCTATTTCAACTTATGACTCAACCAGCACTCTGTAAGATTTCTTTTTTTTCATATAGTTGCTGAAACTTAATGTAATTGGACTATAGTATCAAATGTTATTTTGTTTTAATTTGCATTTCCCTAACATTTAGTGAAGTTGAGCAACCTTTTATATGTTTCTTGACCATTTGGATTTCCTTTTCTGTGAAATACCTATTTACATTTCTTTTTTTTTAAATTGTTTTTTTTCTTTTTGATTTAGAAGTTCTTTATAATAATTCCTTTTTGGTTGCATGCTTTATAAATTTGTCCTATTTGTGTCTTTTTACTTTGTTTATGGTGTTTGGTATATTATATAGGAGTTTTAAAATTTACTATGTAAGAAGTTTTAGCTTTTCACTTTAATGCTTATAATTTTTTGTATCTTGTTGAAGCAAGTTTTACTTATTTGATGTTCATATGGTTAATTTCCTGCTTTTTTCCTTAGAAATGTTATAATTTTGCTTTCTAGATCTAGCATTTTAAAATTACCTGGGACTTATTTTGTGACACAGTGATCTAATTTTTTGCCCATATATGTACCTAATTTTCTTCAGATTAATTTTTTTAAATACTTTTTCCTTTTCCTAGTGATTTGTATTGCCAACTTTTTCATTTACCAAATTGCCATATGTAGATGGATCTATTTCTGGGTTCTCTATTCTGTGTTGTTGATTTGTTTATCTTTGTGCCAGTATCATGCCATCTAAATTATCAGAGCTTTATAATAAGATGATGGCTGTTCAAGGTAAGTCTTGCCACCTTGTCTGTCTTCTTGAAAATTGTTCTGTTTTCAGCGTCTTCTCTCACGTGTGAATTATGGGGTCCTGTTGTCAAGTACTGTTAACAACTCTCATGGGATTTCTACTGGAATTGAATTAATAAAGTAATTTAGTGAGAATAGACATTTTCATGAAACTTAGTCTTCCCATCTACTATTATGGTATATCTTCCCATTCATTTATGTTTCCATTTATACCTGACAATAAAGTTTAATAATTTCCTTATAAATTATAATAGGTCTTATTCTGATTTTGTTAGATATACTCTTAGGTACATTATGATTTTATTTCTGTTGCTAATGAGATCTTCTATTACATTTCTACTTGGTTATTGCTTGTACATAGGAGTACTATTAGTTATTTGTATTTTGATCTGGTATCCAGTAACCTTGTTGAACTCTATTATTAGTTTTGACACTTTGTAGATTTTCTGGGATATTGTATGTAATAATATTACCTGAAAATAATAACTACTGTTGAAATTGGTTAGGATTTCCTGTACTTAAGAAAAGTTGAATGTAGGCAGTATGTAGTAATAAACATTCCCATCTTGTTTCTGACATTAAAGTAAATGCTTTTAAAGTTTTCCCATTAAATGTCAGGTTAAGGAAATTTCCTTGCATTCTTAACTTGCTAAGAGGATCTTAATAAAAGGTAATGAATAGATGTTGAATTTTTTCTTAGATCCTTTTAAAAGTTTCTTGTATATTTCTTGTTTTACATATTGATGTGGCAAAGTACATTGATTAATCATTGGCTTCTTGGGATAAAACTTGATCATGATGTAGTCTGTGTAGATACATGTATGTAGGTAGGTAGATATGTAGATGATGTATATAGATGCACTCTGCATGATTAAATTCATTAAATTTGCTAATATTTTGTGTAGAATTTCTTTAATCTATGTTAGTAAATTTGAATATCCTATTGTTTTTTAAATACAGTTTTGTCATTTTGAGCATTAAGATCATACTAGCTTTATATAATGGGCTGAACAGCTTTCTCTCTTATTCTGTTCTCTGGAATATTTTATTTAAAATAAAGGTTATCTGTTTTTTATAAGATTTGGTAACACTTGCCTAAAAACAACAGCCTTGGCCCGGTGCTTTCTTGTGTATAGATATTTGGCTGCTGATTTAATTCTTTGATGTTTATAAATATATTCAGGTTTTTGGTACTCTTCTTGAGTCAAATTTAGTTTATTTATATAGGTTGGCCCAAAAGTCTTACTGCAGTTTTAAATTTGAATGACCTAAAGAGTAGAAATTCCACAGACTTGTAGAATTATTTGGATGTTTATTTAAATTTCTTTTTAGGTTTTATGTTTCTGAATCATAGAATAAATTTTCAGTCCGTGTTTGCCATATTTAGTCATAGGAACTGAAACAAAACACTATAATTAAACATTTGTTATTAAATTTCTGTATAGATTTTCCCACCTTGTTTTTTGTGCAATTTATTTATTGAACAGATCAATGTATTAATTTGTAAAGTTTCCCATTGTGTTGGCGATTCCAAAGACCACCCCAGGTTTATTGATGGACTAGGGGGACTCAAAGGATTCAGCATATAGTTGTACTCCTGGCTATGATTTATTATAGCAAAAGGATACAGAGCAGTATCAGTAAAGGGAAAAGGTGAATGGGGCAAAGTCTGAAGAAAACCAGGCACGAGTGTCTAAGAGTATTTTCTTAGTGCAGTTACACAGGTTGTATTTAATTCCCTCAGGAATGAGTTGTGACAACATGTGTGAAATGTTTAAAAGGGAAGCTTACTAGAGACTCAGTGCCCGGGTTTTTATTGGAGGCTGGTTATGTAGGCATCTTCTGCCTGGCATATACCAAAATTCTGGACTCGTAGAAGGAGAACAGATGTCCAGCATAAACCACATTGTACAAACAGGCACATTGAGCACTCTTATCAGTTCTGGGAATGGTGGGAACTCTACTGAAATACAAATTCTCAGACACCAGCTAAAGGCCAGTCTTGCAAACAGACTTTTCTAAGGATAGCAGTTTCAATCCTGCTGTATTAACTCTTTCCTGTACACCACATTCAGGATTTGCTAATTGCATCTGAAGTGTTGTTAAATGTGTTACTCTCTCTCTATTCTCTGTCAACCAGTATTCATATCTACAGGCTTACACAGGCTTGATTTTTATTTGGTAAGAATATTTCATACATGGTGTTGTATACTTTCTTTTGCATCATATCAGGAGGCATAAGAGGTTGCTCTTTTTGTGTGTGTGATGTTAAGATTGATCAGTAGTTTCAGGTATTGTCAGCGTGATCTGTAGATTATAAAGTTCCCTATCTGCTATTTACCTAATGATTTTCTTAGCACCTGTTGATGATCATTGCCCAGATTCATCCTGCCATTCAGAGTTGTAAAATCTAACTTTCTTTTTCATATATTAGCTGGAATATTCTATAAAGAAGAACTTGCCCTCATCAACTATTCAGTTTTTCTGAGATACAGTTAATAAGAAAAGACAGGAAAAAAATGCATGGTTTTTACCTTTTACTTACTAGTTTTCAAAATAGTAAGTTGGTTTTCTGGCATCCTCCAAAAGCAATTATGAACATTCATTTTTTATTATTGCTATGAACATATGGATTTTTAACACATTTAATATTTTAACCTATTGACATTATTATCTTTTTCCTAAAATTGTCACATCTTTTGCCATCTCCTCAAGTTAGCTACTGAGCCCTTTTGACACACCACCATCACCTTTTGATAACTTACTTGTTTTCTGGGACAGTCAGGTATTTCAGGCTCATCTTGTCTGTTTCCTACCCCAGATCTGCGATCATTTGTTTTAAGTAACTGTATTTCCTTTTAGTGCATAAGTTCCATTTGGAGACCACAGTTTAGATGTTGGGGGTGCTCAATGCTCTGGACTTGTCATTATTTCTAGACCTGTAAAGTGGAAATATGATCAGTTAGGAAATAAACTTTTTTTTAAAGAAAAATACTTCATGAATTTATCCTGATATTTCTAATTCAAATTTGGGATTACAAGGATTTTTAACTTTTTTTGGATTTGTGTTTGTGAGTTTTTCTTTTAAGCTGAAAATGTTGGTTCCTAGTGACCTTAATACAAATAATTGCTGTTTATATATTGATATCAGTTTGTCAACACCAATGCCATTATTAATAATATGGCTACAAAATAGTTTAAATCTTCTTGCCACTATTTTGGTCCTTGTTGTACATCCCACTGACAATCTGTAATCAACCTGTCTCTTGATAGAATTGTTTGCTGTGTGTTTAAGCCATTGACTTGATACATGGATTAGTTTGTTTCAGTTTACTTTCAAATTTTGGGGAGTACTTTTTAAATTCTGGATTCAACTTTGTTTCATAATCATATCAGATATTTTCGGTTTCATAGTAAAATAAGATAAATTTAGAAAAGTCTGGCTTCTCTCCTTCTTTCCACCCTCTGTTTTTCTTTCTTACAGATGAATAATTTAGTTAGCTTTTGATTGATATCTACCTTTTAAAGTAAATGGAATCAAATATGTGTGTCTATGTATTTCTATTTCCTTATATAAACATATGCTTACTATTTACACTGTTCATCACACAGCTTTTTTCATTTACTATTTCCTGGAGATCATACCATAATAGTATGTAAAAATTCCTTACTAGGATCTGTTGTTTTTTTAAAAAAATTTTTTTTAACGTTTATTTATTTTTGAAACAGAGAGAGACAGAGCATGAACGGGGGAGGGTCAGAGAGAGAGGGAGACACAGAATCTGAAATAGGCTCCAGGCTCTGAGCAGTCAGCACAGAGCCCGACGCGGGGCTCAAACTCACTGACCGAGAGATCATGACCTGAGCCAAAGTCAGACGCCTAACCGTCTGAGCCACCCAGGCACCCCTAGGATCTGTTTTTTTATCTTACATGGGATTACCATACCATGCATGTAACGTAAATTCAGACCTCAAACCTATCTTCAGGTTTTGCTCTTTCGTAGGAAACTGTTTTCCTATGTAGAGCTTTTGGCAGAGAACCCTCTTCCTTTCTTCTCTTCTGGGATTGTGAGAAGAGATTTTGTTTTTATTTTTAACACTTTTTTTTTAATAGGGTAAACAGCCCTGTGATTATCTGAACTTTTTACTCAGGTATCCCAGTTACTTCAGTTTAACTTCCCTATTGTGTGGGCTCCAAACCATGTATTACGTCCCTAGTTATGGACCTTAAAACTTCAGTTACTGGCTCTTATACCTGTTTCTACTCTGGACTTCTCTAAGTTGTCATGCTGTTAGCTTTGGCTCTTGTAACTCTGGCTAGGGTTCTCTCTTTGCTTTTGGAGCCTGGGTATTTCTAAGCTATATATTATTTTTTTTTGGTTGTATTTTATCTACCATTTCTTTGTGTTTGGAGCAGGAAAAATTCACTTTGTCATGTTCCTAGAAATAGATCCACAGCATTTATTTTCTCTCACTCGTGTCTGTTATCCTTTTTTCTATAATTAATGGGCTGAAGGAATACATGCCCACATTCACAAATAAGAGACAAGTTTTAAAGAAATATCTTATGACTAAAATTATGGCATTTCCTACAAAACAGTCCCCTCTTTCTTCTGCTTGGAAAGATTATTGATCTTCCGTAATAGTTATTTTACGTATTTCCAGTATATTCTCTTCCTTTTTCTCTTCTCTGCCTTATTTTCCTTTTTTTTTTTTTCATCTACCTCTAAATCAAAGAAAAATCTGTGTTGAGAATCCAGGTCAACTAATGTTAGTGCTTTTTTCAAAAGGGCAATAAATAAAATTACAAGGCTTTTACACATTATAGGAATATAAATTCTTTTTAGTAAAACAGAAAAAAAATGGCCAAAGTATGATTTGTGGATACAAGTGCAGATTCTTGGTTCAGGGTATTTTTTTTTTCAACGTTTATTTATTTTTGGGACAGAGAGAGACAGAGCATGAATGGGGGAGGGGCAGAGAGAGAGGGAGACACAGAATGGGAAACAGGCTCCAGGCTCTGAGCCATCAGCCCAGAGCCTGACGCGGGGCTCGAACTCACGAACCATGAGATTGTGACCTGGCTGAAGTCGGACGCTTAACCGACAGCGCCACCCAGGCGCCCCAGTTTAGGGTATTTTTAAAGTCATTGAAGAGCCTTTATCCAATGACATTCATTGCTATTTGATTTTATGTCTTTGTTTCACTTGTGCTGCCCTCTAACTTGGGTCTTCCCTTTCTTTCTTTTATACTCCTCTATTTGCAGTGCAGGTGTTTCATTAAAACTGTATCTGGTATTGGCATGCCACAGATGCACTTTGATATTTCATACATTTCACCTAGATCTTTTGCTGTGCATTTTTGCAAGTTAAAATATGGAGGCAATATTAATACACAGTAAATAGACTGGAAATGTGCAAATCATAGTTAAATCTTAGATCCCTTAAAGAGGTTTGTAGCTTTCAGAGAGATTCTTCTTTGGGCATGATATATTTACTTGGAACTTTGACCAGAGGTAAGAATTTTGGGAAAGTATTGGGAAAATTGTTTCAACTGTTTTTGAGTTTCTTGAGTGATAAAAATAATAGTAATTTTATTATTACTTATTTTTGTTAGCTTTTAACTCATACTATGTATAATGTTTTAAACATTGAAAAGCAATGGGAAAAGACTATGTTCTTTAGACTGCTTTAAGCGGCTCCAAGGAAAGTTAACTTTCAGCGTACCCCAAAAGTTATTGTCATTATGGTTCTTTTTTTGTTATAAGACCTGATTGTATAGAAACTTTGAAGCATAACACTTCTTTAGTTTTTAAAAAAAAAAACACTTAAAAAATCCAGTGCAAAAATGGCACACATTATTTAAATCTGTGCATCGATCAGCAAACTGAAAAGTGAAATGTTTTCCAACTGACCTTTGATTCATGTTATAGGAAATCATGCAGTGTATACATTTACTGACATGTTTAGCGAAAACATAAATGTGAGAGAGCTAATGAGAATTTTAACTTTTTTTTTTAATATTTCAGGCTATGGCATTTGCTTTCATTTTCTTCATACATTTGTGATATCTGTGTCAAAGTTTTATCAACTTAGATTTATAAATATGTATTACATTAAATGCACTTGAGTATAGTGTATACATTTGAATATGAATTTGTGCATGGATACAATAAGACACACATCACTTAATAAGTAGAAAGGGTTCAACAAGATAACAGTCCAAGGTCCTGTAGTTGTCACTGTTCCACAGTGATGTGGAATTAAGAAAAAAAGCTCCATTTTTTATCTAATTGAATTTGCCAAGGGAATATATTTCATCCACATGTTTAAAACAGGGGCATGTATTCTCTCAGAATCTGTAAACCAACTAGTTGAAAGATTGACATCTCGGTGAGGAGAACACAACCTTATATTTGGTTTCAGGCAGCCAAAGTTTTAATTACAGCTCTGAGGAGGAGGAGGAGAATGGGAACGTTTCACACAGCAACCTTAACAAACAGCATAATATCTCCGTTGTTATCCATGTTATTTACTATTTCGGCATCTTTTATATATGTCCTACATATTGCATTAATAGAAACTCAACTAGAAACCTGGTCTTGGAGATACTTGGTGTCTGTCACAGTCTGTGGTAATGACTACTGAGAATCAGTGACACATGTGGAAGAATTAGAGCTTTAAAAAAGTACTCTACTGAGGGCCTCCTAGGTGGCTCAGTCTGTTAAGCATCCAACTTCGGCTCAGGTCATGATCTCGTGGCTTGTGAGTTTGAGCCCTGCATTGGCCTCTGTGCTGACAGGACAGTTCAGAGCCTGGAGCCTGCTTCAGATTCTGGGTCTCCCTCTCTCTTTGCCCTTCCTCTACTCTCTCTCTCTCTCAAAAATAAATAAAACATTAAAATATTAAAAAAAGTACTGAATATTATAAAATTTTAAGAAGGGCTACATTTTGGAAGTACATTCATTTGGACAGAATATTTCAGAGTCATTGGGTTTCTTTTCATGTAATTTTTTTCTGTATGTAAGCTGTATTACTGAAAATTGGCACGGTTTAATGAAGCTGTGTGTGTTCACAGTAAAGAGGAAGCTAACTAAAGGAAACACTTAGAAAGTGACCTATGTACTTGCATATATATCCTTCTTTTTTCTGGCAAGAAAGTGACTGTCTCTTTATCACACATCTAGGGATTTTGAATCCTAGAAAGGGATCGGAATCAGGAGAAAAGTTGTTGTGCTTTGAGAGACCTAAGATGAATATTCACTTAATACAAAAAAGAGAGAAATGTCACAAAAGTCATGGTATGTAAATTAAGAGTGCCTGGGAGCAATTATTTTATATGGCAAACCCAGAAAGACATTAAAAACACCTTATATTTCTGTTTTCAACTCATGAACAAATAAATGTAGGAAACATGTTTATTTGTTTAACAGTGCAAACAGTTTCCTTAATGCATAAATTAAGAGGATGTCTTACTATTTCTGAATATTCAAGGTAGAGAGACATCGTAGAGAAAGAAGGGAATAATAACCGAAGTGCTTGAATAACAATTCTGGCAAAAATGGGAGTTCTTCCAATAAGGACCAAGACATCCCATATTCCCAATTCTGATTATTGATTGGATAGATTTCTTGCAAGAAATTTATTTTCCCCAGACTCTAGAATTTATAGGATGGGTTTAGCTAGCGTTAGCAACATAGCAGTTTCTTTTTTTCATAGATAAGCCTGCTTGATCAAAGCAAGATATAAACAGCTAGAATGCTTTGCTTAATATTTGCATAAACACAAAATGAAATGTGGGTTTTGTGTTTATTTCATATTACTATGAATGAATAAAGGAATTCAGAGTTTCTTTTTGTGTGTTTCACTTTGATTTTATTGACTTTTAGGGAAACCTACTGATATTTGAAAAAGAGATACTTAGTCTTGGAGAAGTAATTCATTTTTTTCATGATGGGGGTACTGAATTTCTTCTTTATGTTCAGATCATAGTCATGTTAGCAATAAAACCATTTATCTTCTATAAGAATTTTGAGAAATGTATACTGTATTTGATTTACACTACCCCAAAACATTCTTTATTTGTTTTTTTAAGTTTTTTTTAAATTCCAGTTGGTGAATATACAGTATAATATTAGTTTCAGGTGTGCAATATAGTGATTCAACACTTCTATACATCACCCTGTGTTCATCTCAGTAAATTCACGTCTTAATTCCCATCGCCTATTTAACCCATTCCCCTACCCACCTCCCTTCTCGCAACCATCAGTTCTCTACAATTAAGAGTCTGTTTCTTGGTTTGCTTGTCTTTCTCTCTCTTTCTTTTTTTTTCCTTCTTGTTTTGTTTTTTAAATTCCACATATGGGCGAAATCATAGGACATTTGTCTTTCTCTGACTTATTTCACTCAGCGTAATACACTCTAGCTCCATCCATGTCGTTGCAAATGGCAAGATGTCATTCTTTTTTTATGGCCGAATAATATTCCATTGAGTGTGTATGTGTGTGTGCAGCATATCCTCTTTATTCATTCATATTTGATGGACATTTGGGGCTACTTCCATAATTTGGCTATTATAGATAATGCTGCTATAAACATTGGTGTGCATGTATTCCTTTGAATTAGTGGTTTTACATTCTTTAGGTAAATACCTAGTAGTGAAATTGCCAGATCATAGGGCAATTCTATTTTTAACTTTCTGAGGAATCTCCATACTGTTTTCCAGAGTGGCTGCACCCGTTTGCATTCCCACCAACAGTGCAAGAGGGTTCCTCTTTCTCCACATCCTCACCAACACCTGTTGTTTTTTGTGTTGTTGATTTTAGCCATTCTGAAAGGTATGAGATGGTATCTCATTGTAGTTCTTTACTTGGTTTTAAACTTGTAAAACAAACTCAGCAAATTTGTTTTAGGTGAGCATTTCCAAAATAATTCATAGCTAATAGAGTTAAGTAGTGCTTTGAAATAAACTTATTTTCTCTTAAAAATTAGATGTCCAGTAATAGCCATATTTATATGTACAATTATACATTATTATAAGATTTTATATAGTACAAACATTTATATATTAAAGATTAAAAACTTTGGGAATACATTTTTTCCCCCAAGTAGAATACAAAGTTAAGTATTAGGATTCTGAAATTACTTGTTAGTTTACATGGCCGTGACCAAGCCTAGGTTCTCCTGTTTCTTGGTGAAAAGTCTGTAAACATTTACATTTCATTACAGAAACTGTGTGCTTTTAAGAATGACATCTTAGAATTTTGGAGAGGTCCTCAGTCTGTGCATTTTCCTTATGCACTTGGCTTTATTTTATCACTTTAAAATAATTGTAGTTTAATGGTAGATTTAGATGTATAATTGTACTTTTTATTAATGAGAAAAGACAAAAATGAAGCATTAGAGATTAAAATAGAAAGATGGGCATCATATATGAAACGCTGTGGAGACTGTAGATTAAATCAATGTAAATAACAATATCACTACTTGAAAAATACATAGTGTTTGAAAGAATCAAAGAAAATCATAGCAAACCTTACAAGCAGTTATTTAAGTAGACCATACAATATGTGATCTTTTGTGTCTGCTTTCTTTCACTTAGTGTAGTGTTTTTGAGATTCATCCAAGTTGTAGAATACATCAGTTCTCTTTTCCTTTTTATGTCTGAATGCGCGCGCACACACACACACACACACACACACACACGCAATACATACATACCTCAATTTGTTTATCCGTGTATCCACTTAAGGGCATGTGGGCTGTTTCTATCCTTTGGCTATTATAAATAATGCTACTATAAACATTCACGTACAACTTTCTGTGTGGATATGTGTTTTCATTTCTTTTAGGTGTATACCTAGGAGCAGAATTTCTGAATTGTATGGTTATTCTGTGTTTGCCTTTTTGAAGAATAGCCAAATTGTTTTCCATAGCAGCTGTACTATTTTGTATTCCCAACAGGTATGTACAAGGGTTCCTGTTTCTCTACATCCTTGCCAACACTTGTTATTTTTATTAATTTATTCTTTGATTAAAGCTGTCTTAGTGGATATGAAGAGTTTTTCATTATGTATTTCTTCAGTCACTAGAGATACTAAAAATATTTTATGTGCTTTTTCTTCTTTGGAGAAACTGTACGTTTCTTGCCCATTTTTTATTTGGGTTTGTTTGTCTGTGTGTTGAATTGTAAGGGTTCTTTGTATATTCTCATTTTTAATCCTTTATCAGATCTATGATTTGTAAACTTTTTCTCCATTATTTAGGTTGTTCCTTGGCATTCTTGATAATGTTGTTTAATGTACAACAGATTTTAATTTTTATGAAGTCCAATTTGTCTTTCACTTTTATTGCTCATGCTTTTGGTGTCAAATCTTAGAATCTTTTGCCAGATCTGAGGTTATAAAGATTACCCCTGTTTTTTCTTCGATAATTGTATAGTTTTAGCTCTTATATTTAGGTCATTTATTTGAGTTAATTTTTATATAAGAAGTGAGGTATGGGTCCAACTTCATTATTTGTATGTTGTTATCCATTTATCCCTGAACCATTTGTTGGAGACTGTTCTTACCCTGTTGAACGGTCTTGTCAAAAATCAGCTGGTTATGAATGATTGGGTTTATTTCTAGACTCTCATTCAGTTCTATTCTGTTGGTCTCTATACCTATGCTTATGTCACTGCCACACTCTTGGTTAGTGTAGCTTTGTAGTAAATTTTGAAATTGGGAAGTGTGAGTCTTTCAACTGCATTTTACTTTTGGATATTATTTTGGCTATTCAGAATCCCTTGTAGTTCCATATAAATTTGAGAAATTTAGTTCACTTTGAGGAGTAGTGTCATCTTAACCATATTAAGTCTTCCAATTCATGAGCATGGAATGTATTTCCATTTATTTAGGGTGTTTTAATTTCTTTCAGCAATGTTTTATAGTTTTCAGTGTGTAAGTCTTTCACCTTCTTTGTTAAATTTGTTCCTCAGCATTTTATTCTTTTGAATGCTATTGTAAATGGAATTATTTTCTTAATTTCCACATTATTCATTGCTGACATATAGAAACACAACTAGTTGTTGTGTGTTGATGTTGTACTCTGCAACTTTACTGAATTCATTTATTAGCTCTAGTAGGTGTGTGTGTGTGTGTGTGTGTGTGTGTGTGTGTGTGTGTGTACGGATTCTATGGATTTTGTATAAGTAGAATCATGCCATTTGCAAGTAGAAATACTTCTACTTCTTTCTACTTCTAAAAGGCATTATCAATTTGGATGCATCTTATTTCCTTTTCTTGGGTAATTGCTCTGACTAGAACTTCCACTACAAAGTCGAATAGCAGTGATCAAAACATGCATTTTAGTCTTGTTCTTGATCTTGAGGTTAGGCTTTCATTCTTTCACTACTATGATATTAACTATGGGTTTTCCATAAGTTCCCCTTATCATGTTGAGGGAATTTCCTTGTATCCTAGTTTCTGGGCATTTTTATCACGAGAGGGCATAGAATTTTGTCAAATGCTTTTGTTTTTGTTTTGTTTTTTCTTTTTTTTTGGCATATATAGAGATTATAATGTAGTTTTGTTTTTAAATTTCTATTAGTGTGGTGTGCATTACATTGATTGATTTTCATATGTTGAACCACCATTGCATACCTGAGTTATATCCTGCTTGGTGATGATGTGTAATTTTTTAAATGTGCTCTTGGACTTGGTTTGCTGGTATTTTGTTGAGGAATTTTGTGTATATTCATAAGAGATACTGGTCTGTAGTTTTCTTATGTTATTTTTATCTGGCTTTGGTATCAGTTTAATGCAGACCTCATGAAATGTGTTAGAGTTCTCTATCTTTTTGGAAGAGTTTGAGAAGGAATGTTGTTAATTCTTCTTTTAGTGATGGATAGATTTCACTAATGAAGCCTTATGATCCTGACTTTCCTTTTGTTAGCATATTTTTATTAACTGATTCAATCTATTTGTTACTGGTCTGTTAAGACTTTTTACTTCTTGAGTTGGGCTTGGTAATTTGTGTTTTCCTGGGAATTCATCCATTTCATCTAGATTGCCTAATTTGTTGGTATAAAGTTGTTCATGGTATTTTCTTATAGCCCTTTTAGTTTTGTAAAACTGAACCACTGTTCCTCAAATTTATGTGCAACTTCAAGAGACTCCAAGTAGTCAAAATAGTATTGAAAAAGTGAATGTAGTAATGTCCCTGCTTTCATCTATTATTTCAGTTATTTGCATTTTCATTTTTTTTTCTTAGTCAGTCTAGCTGAAGGGTTCTCATTTTTGTTGATTTTTTTTCAAAGAACCAATCTTTGGTTTTATTGATTTTCTTTATTGCTTTTGTCTATTTTGTTTCTCTTGGCTATAATCTTTATTATTTCTTTCCTTCTCCTGGCTTTGGGTTTAGGTTGTTCTTTTTCTGGTTCCTTAAGGTGTGAAGTTGGTTTGTTGACTTGAGATCTTCTTTTTTAAATGTAAGTGTTTGCAGCCATGAATTTCCCTCAGAACACTTCTTTTTTTTTTTTTAATTTTTTTTTTCAACGTTTATTTATTTTTGGGACAGAGAGAGACAGAGCATGAACGGGGGAGGGGCAGCGAGAGAGGGAGACACAGAATCGGAAACAGGCTCCAGGCTCTGAGCCATCAGCCCAGAGCCCGACGCGGGGCTCGAACTCACGGACCGCGAGATCGTGGCCTGGCTGAAGTCGGACGCTTAACCGAACCGACTGCGCCACCCAGGCGCCCCTCCCTCAGATCACTTCTTATGCTGCCCCTTGTATGTTTTGGTATGCTGTGTTTTATTTGTATTTATTTCAAAGTGTTTTTTTTTGTGCCTAGTGAGTCTTTACTTGTTCTACTGGTTGCTTGCTTAAGAGTATGTTGTTTAATTTCCATGTGTTTGAGTTTTCCAGTTTTTCTTCCAGTATTGATTTCTAGCTTCATACTATTATGCTCAGGGAAGATACTTAGAATGATTTAGATATTTTTTTTAATTTGAAAATTGTTTTATGGCTTAACATATGGTTTATTCTAGAGAATGTTCCAGTGCAGTTGAGAATAATAGATATTCTGCCATTCTTGGGTGGAGTATTCTATATATGTCTCTTGGTCTAGTTGGTTTATAGTATTGTTCAAGTCTTTTATTTTCTTATTGATTTTCTTTGTACATATTCTATCCATTATTGAAAGGAGCTGTTTAAGTTTCCAACTATTACTGTAGACTATTTCTTCAGTTCTGTCACTGTTTGCCTCATATATTTTGAGGCTTTGTTGTTTGATGTGTATATGTTTAATAATTTTTTTGAAAAATTTATTTTTATTGAAGTATAATTAACATAGGGTTATATTAGTTCAAATGTACAGTATAATGATTCAACAATTCTGTACATTACTCAGTGTTTATCATGATAAACATACTCTTAATACTCTTTACCTCTTTTACCAATCCCCCATCTACCTTCTGGCAACCACCAGTTTGTTTTCCTTATTTAAGAATATTTTTTGTCTCTTTTTTTCTTTGTTTTGTTATTTAAATTGCACTGTGAGTGAAATTATATGATATTTGTGTTTATCTATCTGACTTATTTCACTTAGCATTATACCCTTAGATCCATCCATGTTGTTGGAAATGGCAAGCTCTCCTTCTTTTACATGGCTGAATATGTATGTGTATACATACATACATACATACATACATACATACACATACACACCACATCATCTTTATTCATTCACTTATCTTTGGACACTTGGGTTGCTTCCATATCTTGGCTATTGTAAATAATGCTGCAATAAACATAGGGGTGCATATATCTTTTTGTATTAGTGTTTTTGTATCCTTTGGGTAAATACCCAGTAGTGGGAATTACTAGATCATATGTTAATTTTACTTTTAATTTTTTCAGGAACCTCCATACTGTTTTCCATAGTAGCTGCATCAGATTGCATTCTCAAGAACAGTGAATGAGAGTTCCTTTTTCTCCACACCCTTGCCATTTATGCCTATAATTCTTATATCTTTGTGATGAATTGATCCTTTAATCACTATAAAATGTTTTTCTCTGTCTCTTGCAACAGTTTTTTTTAACGTTTACATATTTTTGAGAGAGAGAAAGAGACATTGGGAGAGGGGAAGAGGCCAAGGGAGAGGGAGAGACAGAATTCGAAGCAGGCTCCACCCTCTGAGCTGTCAGTGTAGAGCCTGACGCAGGGCTTGAACTCACGAACTGTGAGATCATGACCTGATCCAAAGTCGGACTCTTAACTGACTGAGCCACCCAGGTGCCCTCTTGCAACAGTTTTTGATGTAAAATCCATTTTGTCTCATGTTAATACTGCCAGCTGGGCTCCCTTTTGATTACTGTTGGTATGTAATACCTTTTTCTACCCTTTCACTTTCAACTTACGTGTTTGGGTGTAAAATGAGTCTCTTATAAGCAGTTTATTGTTGTATCATTTTTTAAATTCCTTCTGCCAGTAGCAGTTTTTTAATTGGTGAGTTTAACCTGTTTGCTTTTATAATGATTATTGATTATAATTATGTGATTATAAAAGTGATTATTTCTGCCATTGTTCTATTTGTTTTCTCTGTGTCATGTTTTTTGTTGTTGTTGTTCCTCACTTCCTTATGTGCTGCCTTCTTTTGTGTTTGATTTTTTTCTAGTATACCTTTTGATTCTGTCTTCATTAAATTTTTTTGTTTTATTTGAATATAGTGGACAAACAATGTTACATTGGTTTCAGGTGTATTCATTTCTTTTTATGTTTATTTTTTAGTTATTTTCCTAGAGGTTACAATGGGGATTACAGTTAACATCCTAAATTGATAAAAATTTTGTTTAAGGCTGCTTGGGTGGTTCAGTTAGTTAAGCATCTGAGTCTCGACTTTGGCTCACGTTATGATCTTACAGCTCATGGGTGCAAGTCCCATGTTGGGCTCTGCACTGACAGAGTGGAGCCTGCTTGGGATTCTCTCTCTCCCTCTCTCTCTCTGCCCCTCCTCCACTCAAGTGCACACTCTCTCTCTCTCAAAATAAATAAATAAACATTTAAAAAAACTTATTTGAATTGATACCAGTTTAGCTTCAGTTGAAAAATTAAGTCTACTCCTTTCTAGCTTTATCCTCTCCTTTATATTGTTAGTGTCACACATTGCATCTTTATGCATTGTGTACCTATTAACATAGACCTATAATTATTTTTTGTGCATGTCTTTTAAATGATATGGAAAATAAAAAAAAGATACCAAAAATTCAATAATACTAGCTTTTATATTTACCTATGTAGTTACCTTTACCAGTGATCTTTATTTCTTTGTATGACTTTGAGTTACTCTGTAGTATCCTTTCATTTCAACCTGAAGGACTTCCTTTAGCATTACTTATAGAGAAGATCTACTTAGTAGTGAATTCCCTTAGCTTTGCTTTTCTGGTAATGTTGTAATTTCTTTTTCATTTTTGAAGCATTGTTTTGCTGAGTACAGAATTCCTGATTGACATTTTTTTCCTTTCAATTTCTAAAAATATGTTGTCCTCCTGTCATTTGGCCTTCTGAGTCTCTGATAAGAAATAGGCTGTTAATCTTTTTTTCTTTTTTTAATTTTCTTTTTTAAAATTTAATCGAAATTGGTTAGCATGTAGTGAAACAATGATTTCAGGAGTAGATTCCTTAATGCCTCTTACCCATTTAGCTCATCCCCTGTCCTGGCTGTTAATCTTTTTTGAGAATGCTTTGTGTATTATGAGTTGCTTCTCTCTCTCTTTTTAAAAATTTTTAAATTATTTATTTATTTTGAGAGAGAGAGTACAAGTAGGGGAGGGGCAGAGAGAGAGAATCCCAAGCAGGATCTGTGCAGTGAGTGCATGGAGCCCATTGCAGGGCTCAAACCCACGAAACCGTCATGACCTGAGCTGACATTGGATGCTTAAATGACTGAGCCACCTAGCCATCCTTGAATTGCTTCTTTCTTTCTGCTTTCAAGATTTTTTTGTCTTTCAACAGTTTGTTAATAATGTGGTGTGGATTTCTTTGTCCTCCATAGAGTTTGTTGAGATTCTTGGGTGTGTATATTCATGTCTTTCATCAAAATTGGGAAGCAGTATTTCTTCAAAAAATTTTTTCTGCTTCTTTTTCTTCTCCTGGGGCTCCCATGATGCGCACATTGAGATGTTTGATGGTGTCCCATAGGTCTCTTAGGCCCCTGTTTATTTTGCTTTATTTGTGTTTATTCTTTTCCTCAGAATGTGCAGTTATAATTGCCCTGTTTTCAGATGTGATGGTTATTGCTTTTGCTTGCTCATATTTGCTGTTGAATCCCTTTCATGAATTTTTTATCTTTTGTATTGTCTAGCTCCATAATTTCTACTTTTATCTGTTTAATAATTTCTCTTTGTTGATATTCATTATTTGTTCGTATGTCGTTTTCCTAATTTCCCTTGGTTCTTCGTCCATGGTTTTCTTTAGTTCATCAAACATATCTAAGGTAGTAAATTAAAGTTTTTGCCTACTAAGTTCAGTGTCTAGGCTTTTAAAGGATGGTTTCTGTCAATTTCCTTTTTTCCTATGAAAGTAATATTTTCCTATTTGTGTGTTTTATAATTTTCTTGTTGAGATCTGGACATTTTGAATATTGTAATGTAATTTAGGAAATCAAATTCTTCCCACTACACCAAGTAGTGCTGTTGTTACTTGATGAAGGTTGCAGTAGCTCATTTATTTAGTGACCTTTCCACAGTGGATTTTGCAAAGACTGTATTTCTTGTCATGTATGGTCACTGAAGTCTATATTCTGTTATATCTTTGGTCAGCCAGTGACCTGACAGAGATTTCCTTAAATACCTGGATCCAATGAGAGAACAAAAAAAATTTTTTTTTTTAATTTTTTTTTTAATGTTTATTTATCTTTGAGACAGAGACAGAGCATTAACAGGGGAGGGTCAGAGAGAGAGAGGGAGACACAGAATCGGAAGCAGGCTCCAGGCTCTGAGCTACCAGCACAGAGCCTGATGTGGGGCTCGAACTCATGAACCATGAGATCATCACCTGAGCCGAAGTAGGAGGCTCAACCGACTGAGCCACCCAGGTGCCCCGAGAACAAAAAAAATTTTAAGGGTATTATGTCTCTGTGACTTCCTCCATTGATGGTAATGAAGCAACCTGATGGGTTGAACCAGTGGCTGTCTCTGTCCTGGCCCCTCAGTGAACTGCTGTATAGATCAAGACACAGAACTTTGGTTTTTGGAGGAGAAAGTCTCTACTGCCCACCCTGATGCCAAAAAGCTGCATCAGGAATTTAGGCCATTGTCCCCATGGTTACTTTCAGCAAGGTTGTGGATTATAGCTGTCATATGTAATGCTGAAATTCACCAAAACTTACCAGTCTTTTTCTTTATCAAGTGTTCCCTTGGATGCTACCAGTGTTCAGCTAGACTCCAGAGTTTTGAAATAGTTGATTCTAACAGTTTTTTTTTTTTTTTTGGTTTGTTTGTTTGTTTGCCAGAATGATAGTTGTTTTGGTGGAGGGACTGATTCTAGAGCTTCCTACTCTGCCATCTTCCATGACACTGCTCCCTGCCATGTCCACTCTTAAAAGTGTTCCAGTTTGGAAAATAATTTTTTTGGTCACCCATTGGTAAGTAAATGACAAGAGCGAGAGAGAGATGAAAAGAAAACATAAACCATGAGGATCATCAATAAATATTTACTGACTGCTTAAGGAAGATAAACTGTTAGATGAATGCTATAGAATTTTCCTAGTTTTAGTTCCATTTAGTTTGTGTCTGTTGGGAGGTTTTTATACTAGGTTAGCATGGGTGCAGTGAATGCCTTTGTTGGCAGGGTTGACAAAGCACTTTGATTTGTATCCTGAGTTTAGATAAGGGGTATTATAACATGTAAACTAAGAGATGGAATGAATCTGTGGGACAGCTATATCTCTTGTTGCTGACATGGGTGCCATGTTGTCTGTCTTTCTACTTGTTCTACTTTCTCAAATCTGTAGGTGGGTCATGAACAATTGCTTCATGGCTGTATGCAGTCTGCAGGCCTTATGTTGTGTAGGCCTGCTATAGACACTACTCTTTAATTGGGCAGAAAAGTTGCTGCATTGGCTTCCCTCCCATTTCAGAAAGCTGAGTACATGCTGTTACTGCAGCAGTTTGTCTATGCCAGCTCGAGGAACAAGAACCTGAGATTGGAAGTCAGACTAGGGGCTCCACAGGGTGATAAGGACCATTGCATTTTGACTATTGAGTCTGATTATATTTATAATCATAGGGAGGTGCTTTTTTGAACATGGGTTAATATGCATTTGCCCATTTTGGAAAATCACTAGACTTTTACAGTTCCCGATTAAAGTTTTTGGTAACTACTCGGAAAAGACTAATAGAGTACATTTGGGGAAAATGCTTTCAATGAGTGATCTTGTATTGACTGGCTGGCTAACTGTCTCTCCATCACTCTCATACATGCTCAGAATGCTACAAGTGATAGAAATTTAATGTTTTCAAAATATAAATGAATAAAAGTAGAAAAGTGAAAATGTTTACTTTTTTTGTTCTGTATTAAATGTTCATTAAATTAATTTTGGTAAAATTAAGTAAAATAATTTCCTATTGCTATAAGTAGCCACATTTTATGGTTGAATTTAAACTGTAGAAAGGGGGTTGTGATGGAACACCCATCAGAATATCTGCTGTCTCATATGAAAGGACTGCATATAGTGTCTTGATAGTATAGAAACTTCTTTAACATACTTTTAATTTTAATTAAAATGTCTAAATTATAATATACCAAAGAAAATAGTTTTAATTTTTTCCATAGGTCTCTGTGTGATTTTAATGTTGTGTACATTATTATTGGTGCTTGAGTTTAATATTACCTTCTGTAGCATTAAAATTGTTAACACCGTAGCTTTGGTAATGCACGTTTGAATATTATGTTGCTGTAAACAGCTTCACTAATGCTATATTTTCAGTGAATATTATGGGCCTTCTGTTAGTGCTGGCATTTGAGCAATTTTGCTTTCTATTTTTCTGTTGTGTATACAATGCAAAGTATTCCCACCTGAGATTTCCCCAAAATTTCACTTGGGAAACAGAACAAATTTGAAGGATGTTTTCTGTATGTTGCTCAAATCATGCTTTGCTTTGCATCAAGCCAAATGGTGAAAACATAGTCTAGCCTTCTTTCCAGCAAATTGCAATTACCTCTAAGGCCTATAGTAAAATGACCAACTAATTGAGAACACTTGTCTTTGTTTTCAGTTAGCAAAACTTACTAAGAATGTCCATTTTCTGAATTCAAAAAGGTGTGTTTATTTTTAATGAATTAAAAGTTGGGAGCTCTGAAAATTAAAGCATATGCAGGTTACTCTCTTCCTCAAGGGGACATATACTACTGCTGTGCTCGTGTGAAGTAATAATGAGATACCATAAGCAAACAGTAGATGATTCATGTCAGATGGTTCTTCAATAACATTAGGGGGGAAAAAGCAGCTGATGTATGGGATATTGAAGGCAGATTAAGTTGTTAATGTATATTAGTATATTCTTAATTTCCTTTTAATTGAAAAAGACATATTGACTTTAATTAGAACCATTTCACAGGAACTGTCAATTAGCACATGTCAAACTAGTTAATTCAGAACAGAATTCTTTTAATTAGGGTCTGCTTTCCTTTAACTATGGGGCCAATGAAATCAGCCTTTCCTTATCTAGATTTTAAATGTCTCTAAGACATATAATACAAATGTAGACTCTTATCTATTATTAGAAGCCCATATGGATAACATTAAAATGATGATGCTGGCATTGTTCATGCAGCACAAATCAGAGTCCCTTTATGACTGTTAGAAAAAAAAATGGCTTTGAACAAAGACTATTTTAAATACCAGATTTATCCTACTTTAAAGAGACTACAAAATTTATGACATGCATGTTCACATTTAAAGTATTATTTAATACGTCTGCTCAAATAAATGGGCCTATTCAAACGTTTTGTGTGTTCTATCAGCCGAAGACACATAAAACATTGTCAAGCCATACAGCAACATTTTTTCCTTAAATGAACTGTAATCAAAAAGGGAAAACAGACTGAATGATTTTTTTTTTTGCACAACATAAAAATAGCATTGTTAACTTTCATTGCATCCAAAGATTTAATACGAATAGTTGATACGGTGACTAAACCACTGGTATGAGCTAATGTAATCTTAGTAATCAAACTGTAAAATCTGAAACTTGGCTTTTTCTTGATGTAATGTTGTGGAATTGCAGCATGTTAGTTACAGTTGGCATGAGGATGGGCACGTAGAGTGAGTTTGCTGGGGCAGGACTCTATGGTGTTCACCTATGAAATAGGTATACTCAGTATTAAAAGAAGATTTAAAGTGGCATGTAAAAGAAAATTAATTGGAAGTCTAGCTTACTTTATCATGTAAGATTTAGCCGCTATTTTACTGAGTTAGAGTAAGCAAGGATTACAGAAGTCAATAAAAAAGAATATTTAATAAGCCAGTCTGGATTCCAAAGAGAATTATCTAGTATGTATCCTCATATTTGTTCATTTGTGGTAGGTACATTTAATGATAACTGTACTGTTCCTTACTAAAGTATGATGTAGTGTAGATGTCTCAGTAGCTGCATTTGTGACAGTCGAATTAAATGAATAATTGTTGTAATCTTCTAATTTTGATTAACAGGCGAAACAGAGTATACACAAAGATGAAAAAACAACCAGAAAAACCCTTTTCCTTCTAGAGTTGACCTCATTCTTCTGAACTGTTCTTAGAGGGACCTCAGCTCTCTACTGTGTGTTTGAGAGCCACAACTTACAGTTAGCATGCCCATATTTGTTTCAATCTGTAGCTTTTAATTATTTTTGGTGCCATATAGTCACTTGAGTCTGGGATAAAAGATATTAATCCTCTTCCCAGAAAATATACATAAGCAGACATGCACTAAATGTTCAGGGTGGGAAAACGTTATGAAAAATAATTTGGTACAGGCTGCTGAAAGATGGAACCTCAGTTTGATATAATTGACTACTTGTAGTGTTGCAGACCCTGTGCTTGGTCTGGGAAAATAGCAATGAGCAAGATGAGCAACCTTAACATCTAAGTAACTGTGACAAATTATTAACACATTTTCAGAAATTACTCTGTGATTATTACTTAAAAAAATTTTTTTTTAGTTTCTGAACTGGTTAAAAATTGACCTATATTTACAAATCTTGGACAAATTTTATATGTGACAAGATTGACAATTTTACATAAAAATTGCCTGAAAAATACAAGTATTGAAACAGTAGATGAGACTAATTTTATAAGTTTAATTCAACAGATTTTATTAATCATTTCCATCCTAATTATAATTCCATTTTGGTTAATAATCTTAGGTGATATTAATTAATGCTATAACTTTGATCCATTTTTTTGTTCTGTTTATTCACTTAAATTATATAATTTATAATAATTTATGAAGAAAGCATAAGGCATACTAATACAGTTTTACGAATTAGTCTTAAACTCTAAACTGTGTAAAGGATCTTGGGTGGGGTGCTAATTAATTTCTTGATTATCTTTGAGTCACTTATCTGTGCTATGCCAGGATTTAAATTCAAACAAACTTTTGAGTAATATCAACACGTGCAGAATCTGTTATTCCACTAGATAGTATTAATTCCTTTGTAACTTCAGAGGGGTCATTTGGGTGTCTGTGTGTGTGCATGTACGTGCACATGTTTAATCTTTGGGTATACTGTAGCACTGTTATGTATGTATAAAACATACTTGCATACTTAATGTGCTTTTAGTCCCACTTTTATCCTTGGTTGTCTCTAGCAGTTTAAATTGCCTTGTCTGTTTCAGGGGCACCTGGGTGGCTTAGTTGGTTAAGCAGCTGACTTTGGCTCATGTCATGATCTAATGGTTCATGAGTTCGAGCCCCGCTTGAGGCTCTGTGCTGACAACTCAGCACCTGAAGCCTGCTTCAGATTGTGTCTCCCTGTCTGTCTGCCCCTCCTCTCCCCTGCCCTCTCTTTGTCTCTCTTTGTCTCTCTCTTTCTCAAAAATAAATAAAGTAATTAATTAAAAATTGCCTTGTCTGTTTTACCTTTTGCAAAGTTGACCATTGGTGTATTTGTCAGCAACAAAAATTTTGGCCCTTGGAAATTTACAGGATACATGAGCCTTAACTTGGTTTAATCATCTTAATGGTATAGATAGTATAGGTTATATATATATATATTGATAAGAATAGGCAAAAATTACTCAGAGCATATGTTTTTGAATCCAAACCATAGCCTTTTTATTTATTTTATTTACTTATTTTTAGAGAGAGGGAGAGAGAGAGGATGCACGTGAGTGGGGTGGGGGGAGAGATAGAGATAGAGATAGAGAGAGAGAGAACCCCATGAGGGGCAGAGAGAGAGAGAGAGAAGTGAGGCTCACTTGGGGCTCGTGTTTTTACTTGAAACAGGGTTTGTGCTCACCTGAAGTGGAGCTCGAGCTCAGCTGAAATGGGGCTAATGCTCACCTTATAGGGGTTCAAGCTCACCCCAACTGGAATTTGTGCTTCCCTGATATGGGACTTGAACTCACCAACTGTGAGATCATGACCTGAACTGAAGTTAAATGCTTAATGACTGAGCCGCTCAGGTGCCCAAAACCATACCCATTTAACTCTGACTTGGTTAGCTGCATTTTAACAGATTATTTAAATTATTAGGAGCTGTGATTTCAAATAGCCTTATCCAAATAGGAAAATTATTGAAATCACTGGAATGTTTTATGTAAAGGGTTGTAACTTTCAGATGAAAAATCTGAATTGTTGGATTTTAAGAGTTAATTGGAAATTTTCTTAATTATTTCATCTACTTTTTGATCCTTAATCAACATCATATTGATTTTAATAGGGACTAAATGCACCACCCTGAATGTGGGATTTCTATACTCCATATGTGTGTAACTAGCCCCACCTCTGCAACCTCTGACATACACTTTTTTCTATCTATTGATAAACAGTTGTCTAACATATTAACTACATAATTTAGTAAATTTAATTTTTTTATATCTTGAGAGTGTGTTCATGTTATCTTTTGGAAAGTGACAGGGAGTTATTGTGTGTGTGTGTGTGTGTGTGTGTGTGTGTGTGTGTGTGTGTGTGTATGTATATATATGTAGGCAGCCAGTCTCAGGTTAGTTTGGTTCAGTACCACAAGTATTTATTAGGGACGCCTGGGTAGCTCAGTCGGTTAAGCGTCCGACTCTTGATTTTGGCTCAGATCTTGATCTCATGGTTTGAGTTCGAGCCTGCACTGGAAGCACAGAGCCTGCTTGGGACACTCTCTCCCTCTCTCTCTGCCCCTACCTTGCTCATGCTATCTCTCTCTCAAAATAAGTAAACAAACTTTTAAAAAATTAAAAAAAAATCAAAAAACCAAGTATGTATTAACCACCTCTTATTCAGAAACAGTTAATGTTAGCTACTATCTTGTTGAACATTAGTTAAAATGTTTATTTGCCTTATCCTTGACTATGTAGAATCTTGTTAAAAACTAATAATGTTCAGTAAATTATTAGTTGCCTTTTCAAAATTATTTAATACTTTATAGTTGAAATAGTTTTTTAATTTTATATATTTATTTTGAGAGAAAGCGAGTGAGTGAGAGTCGGGGAGGGATAGAGGGAGAGGGAGAGAGAGAGAATACCAAGCAGGCTCTGCACTGTCACCACGGGGCTCAATCCCACGACCCTGGAATCATGACCTGAGCTGAAATCTGGAGTCAGACACTTAACCGACTGAGCCATTCAGGCACCCCTATAGTTGAAATATTTTCAATACTATTATCTAGTGCAAGATGAATAATTCCATCGTTACAGTTAATAGTTTAATTTCATTCACTGGTATCATTAGGTGTTCTGGCATATGGAAAAGCTGGGTTCAAATTACAGTATCACTATTTACTAGCTTTATAAACTTAGATAAATTGCTAACTTCTGAGGTTCATTTCCCTCCCCTGAAAAATGGGTATAATAACACCACTTGGTAGTGTTGTATGGATTAAATGGAATATGTAAAGGGTTTAGCATCTTGTCTTTTACATACTCAGTAAATACTTGTTCCCAACCCCTTTTCAGTTTTGTTGTACTAATTGCCTCTACTGAGAAATTTATTGTTAAATAGATTTACTCCTATATGGAAATACAGATTGTTAACATGAATGCTCTACTAATTTGATAGTTAATAGATATTAACAGGGGAAGTTACTACTATCTTTGTTGCTTCAGGAGAATCCAGCTGATGACAATCACCTACTTGTGACCAACAGTCCTTTCTTCACTGTTTGTGTGAAATATATTTTATGACTATCACTAAGTGAAATGGCTTCTAACAAAAACCATTCGTTTATAATAGTTCAATGTAGAATATTCAATTTTTTTTGTAAGCTGTCTGCCCAGTGTGGGACTTTAGCTCATGACCCCAAGTTAAGAGTCGCATCTCTACCAAATGAGCCAGTCAGGCACTCCCAAATATTCTTTAATAGCAATATTAGCTCCTAAATATGTGAATAAGATGTATAAAAATAACCTGTAATTGTACCAACTAAAGGAAATCATTGTAAATATTTTGGTGTGTTTTATATGTATATGCTGAAAAATTTATTAGGCCATTACATTTTATTCATAATTGTGATTTAAATGGCTACACAGTATTCATTTTTTAAACTAAGTTCTTTTTGAAGTTTGCATTTTTTTCCTGCTCCACTAAGTTAGAATGAACATCTTTATATATATAAACTTTATATGCACTTCTTAGTATTTCCTTAGGATAATTCTTAGGAATAGAATTACTGATCAAAGAGAATTAACATTAACATTTGATATATATTAACCCAAGTTGCTTTCCAGAAAAGTGTCAATTAATACTCCCACTAGCCCCAAATATGACCTCCTGACAAAAGAATGAATTGCTTTTTGAATATACAGTTTGGCTAGTTGTTAAGTCAGTTGATTAATATATAGTTTTTGGCTAATTGATTCTTTCCTAATTGATTCAGTTTGGCACTAATTTAGGAAGAGTTCGAATAACATTATAATGACCCATGTGATCTTTCCTGGGACTTTCTAAAGATAGCTTTTAATTTAAAAGTAATGTTTAAAGTAACATTTGTTGTAAGTGGTAGCTGGTATGCCAATTTGACTTAGTCACATCTTGATTTTTATATGTGTTATGAGGTCTCTTTGGGGCTAATTTCTATAGCAATTTTTAGAGGAAAATGAGATTCTTCTAATGTGCAATTAAAGTATTTGCATTATTGGCAATATATAGGGAGAAACTTAAGGGTAAAAACCAGCTCATTTTATTTTGTAGAAAAATCAGAAATAGGAAAAATATGCTAACATGATTATATCTAATGAGGGAAATGTTCCATGCAGATGTCTTTTTTCTATTAATCCCTAAAATGACTGTATGCTTTTATTTATATGGGTAACATCAGATACAAACATGTTACTAGGAATATATTGCCACTTACAAAAAAGATACACAATATGAGTTTAGAATTTTAATAAATTCTCTTTTAAAGGTGATTTAAATCTTTAGATAATGTAAGATTTGAGATTTCAACAAAGATGTAATGTCTGTGTATGCTACTTCTGAGAGTTATTTAGATATTTTTTTTCTTGCTTAGCTGTGTTTACTGCAGCTTCTAACATAAGGGATTGAGAACTGGGTCCTGTATGATGGATCTTTTATGGGACACAGAGAAATATAATTTTATTTAGTTATATTTGAAGCCTCTATCTAGGCACACTGCAAGCAATATTATTCTTACTATTACATATAGATAACAAAGTCACAAGCTCAAGCTAACAAAAAGGGCATGTGAAAGGAAAAGAGACATTATTCTTGTTTTTGCTGTTGTCAGTAGGAATTTTTACATTTTCTTTGTACATGGGCAGCTTTTCATGTTTATTATACTACATTGATAGCACTGTCACATTTCATTAAGTTAACTCCAACTTAGTGAAAATGAGAAAAAGAATATTTTGCTGCTACTATTATTCTAGACTTTTTTTGCTATAAATACTTAACTTTTTTATAAGTTATGAGTTATTTGAGAATAAGTATGCTTTAAGGACATGTATTTTAAGCTAGATTAGGCTGCTAAATAAGCTAAATTTGGACCTCTCCCTTCATGCTTGGTAAATATGTTGTGGTATTAATACAGACAAATACAAACATTTCTTATATTCCGTACTTGTCATTTTTTTTTTTTTTTTTTTTTTACTGAATATATGTCAGTGAAGGCACAGCTTTGGTAAGGGGTGGGGAGACACATATACACAAATGATCCACCCTCTTGCACTGGTATTAGCATCCTTGGTCTTGAAACTAAGGAAAGCAGATAATAAAGTCACACTGGTAGCTACACATAGTTTATACAAACCCTCTCAGATTTGATAGTATTCTACACCTGAATGTACAATGACAGAGACAGGGAGTGTGGGTGTGGGGAATTGAAAAGAAACAGAGAAAGGTGTAGAGAATAATGGTCTTGCCTTTTGATTTTTAATTTGTAGAATTAACTTCTTTTCTCTTAAGTCTTGAACTTATGGTTGTAATTGGAGTTAATTTAAGCATAGTTACCAAAATAATGGAATAAATCGTTTCCGACTTGGTATCTTTTTGGTCGCCGAATATATTCATTAGCTGTAAGTAGGGCATTATGTCGTTTATAAATTTTAATGCCTTGTCATTTGTAAATATACCTGATATTAAAAAAAAAGTCCATTTCTCCTTATTTGGATTTTCTTTGCTCTCTAGGATTAATGGGAAAAACAGGAACTTCACTCTGAATTTCTCCTGAAATTTTAATTTAAAGTTTACTTTTTCAAGACTCATTTTGAATTACAGAGATCATCTTCTACCTGTAGCCTCTTTTGGGAGGATTTCCAAAAGAGTAAGTTGACTTTCCGGGATATGATACTTTGGGAAACATTTGGCTTAAATAATGGATGCTTTTATGTTGGCTCCTGCTAATGTGTTAGAGATTATTCTTCAAAGAGTCCAGTTGAATACCAGTGTCTTTTGGTGAGGGGTGGGAATACAGAATCATTTATAAGCCTGATGGTACTATTTGTCAGTTTTCTTTTTCTTTTTTAAACTTTAATAGGCATCAGGATCAACTTAATAAAAAAAGGTAATGTCAGGCTTAAGATTTTAGCAAATACATTTTGGTGGATATTCCATGAGTTTTTTAATGGAATGTGAGGATAAAAATCAAAGATGTTGATTGTTTTTGTATAACCTGGTGGCTATAGTTAACAATATGACATTTCTACTTTAAAATATGTTAAGAGGATAGATCTCTTGTTAAGTGATCTTAGGACATAACAACAACAACAAAAAAAAGACACAAGAGAAAACTAGGGAAGTTTTAGAGATAATAGATATGTTTATAGTATGTTGATAGTGGTGATGGTATCAGAGGTGTATGCATAAGTCCAAACTTATCACAATGTATACATTAAATATGTGCCATTTTTATATGTCACTTATAATTCAATAAAGATTAAAATGCATGTTGATTGTATTTTAAAGATATACTCTGGAGAAGGAAGAGAAAAATACTAAACAGATGACGTCATAAAGCATTCAGTTCTTGATGTAGGAGTTTGTGAAAAGGAATGGCTTCATGATTCTTTGTTTCATTCTGTTGCCTTCATGATGAGTACTTGATACTGCTAATAATGATATTGGTGTATTCCTTGGCATTTAAAGGAATAGCAAATATATTCTTTACATTAGAAAGCTTTTCTTCTGCTGAGGCTACTGGTTCACAGGAAAAAAAACCTCTTGAGTATAATCTACAAATGAAAAACAGTTGATGACAGGAAGCAAACGTGGAGGAGGTAAACAGATGGTGAAGAGATGGCAAAAGTGGGTAGACACTGAGAGAGGAAATATTAGAGGAAGGAAGATGAGGGAGAATGGGTGGGCTTAAAACAAAAGAGAGTGATTTTTCTCCTTTTGGCTTAGGCCTCAACCAACTGTGTCCGGGCTTTCTTCCTCTTGCATCTACCCTGATGATCACCCTCCAGCTATTAAAATCACTCTAATTCTGGTGCTAATCCAGTTCCTCCTGACTTTTTACCTTTGCATCCACAGGTATCCTAAGTTCACATGGCCACCATAACTATCACTGGGCTTTGTTTTCCTCATTCCGTTGTCATTTATTAGGAAGCCTTCTTTCTTTCTTTCTTTTTAAATTTTTTTGTGTTAATTTATTTTTGAGGGAGAGAAAGAGTACAAGCAGAGGAGGGGCAGAGACAGAGGGAGACACAGAATCCGAATCAGGCTCTAGGCTTTGAGTTGTCAGCACAGAGCCTGATGTGGGGCGTGAACCCATGAACTGTCAGGTCATGACCTGAGCTGAAGTTGGAGGATTAACCAATTGAGCCACTCAGGTACTGCTAGGAAGCTTTCTTGAATATTCAAGTATTTCCACTTAGTTAATGAACAGATTCACTGTGAATAATAATGCAGTGTCACTTTATGTATGCCAGGTAGTGTTCTAGGCTCTGGATATAAAGAACTTAATGAGTTGAAGTCTCAATTCCCATTGAGCTTATGTTACAACACATGAATAAGTATATATTTGAATTGCTTTGGGGAGAAAAAAATGCAAATTAAGGGGGTAGAGAATCACAGAGTATGCTACTTTAGAAAGGGTAGTTAAGGAAGTTTTGTCTGTGGAGGTGATATTTAAGCAGAAATCTGAATGATGTGAGGGAACAAGCCATAGGAGTTTCAGGGCAGTATGTGCTTGGTGAGACAAGTGCATAGGCTTATGTTTGATGTCTTCAAGGGTCAGCAAGAAGTGCAGTGGATGGATGGGGAGAATGGTAGGAAATGAGGTTAAGAATCAGGCAGAGGCTGATCATGAAAAGCCTGATAGACCACAGTAAAGTTCTTGGATTTTATTTTAAGAGTGATGAGGTGGATTCACTCCATGCTAGGGGTATCTTCTCAGATGAGAGCAGAGCTGCAAGGTATCAGAATTCTTACGCACTTACCCAGTTGCATTTGTTAATATAAATACTGTAGTAGAAATGGGAAATGGTTGTTCAGGACAGCTTACGCTGAGTCTGTTTTACCTTCAGAAGAGGACTACAGTACCGTAATGAGATAGGTGACTGTTCTCCTGGGAAGGTTTCAGTGATAAATTCTTCTAGAGGCCAGTAGAAGTGAAGTCAGTGGTAGCCAATCCAGCAAATATTTTTGCGGGCTTATTAAATATCAGACACTGTGCTGGTTGCTTTTGCACATGTTAGGCTGTGCAGCAATTTGTCCCCATTTTACGGATCAGAATACGAAAGCTCAGAGGTCCTATTGTGCCACAATTGCTGTAGTTATTCGGTTGAGTATCTGAATATTCATACTAAAGTAAGGTCCTTGCCTGAATTGCTGGGATTAATTGCAACAATGTAGATCTGGGTATTATAGTTTTAATCAGACAATGTGCTGTTAAATTTCTAAGACTATATTAAAGAGGTAATTAAAAGTCTTTTACTTTAAAACACATACTTTATAATTTTCTGGAAATTAAAGGACTATGTATGTGGTCATTTTGGAAAAATTAGAAATATTTGTTTTTTACTATGAATAATAGCAAAATTATGGAAAGAGCCCAAATGTCCATCAACTGATGAATGGATAAAGAAAATGTGTAATGGAAGATTACTCAGCAATCAAAAAGAATGAAATCTTGCCTTTTGCAACTAGAGTGTATTATGCTAAGCAAAATAAGTCAATCAGGGAAAGACAAATATATGATTTCACTCATGTGAAATTTAAGAAAAAAATCAGATGAACGTAGGGGAAGGGAAGGAAAACTAAAATAAGATAAAAACAGAGAGGCAAACTATGAGACTCTTAACTATCGACAACAAACTGAGGGTTGATGGAAGGGAGGTGGGTGGGGGGATGGGCTTGTTGGGATGAGCAATGTGTGTTATATGTAAGTGATGAATCACTAACTTCTATACTTGAAACCAATACTACACTATATGGTGACTAAATTGAATCTAAAAAAAAAAAAGAAATACAATTTTTAAAATGCACATACCCATATACACATGCTGTGACCGCCTCTCTGCTTCCACCTTGTAAATACCTCAGATTAACACTTTTCCCAATGTAGAAAGTGGATTCTGGTGGTACTGTTATTGTATTTATTTAAATAGTTGCAGAATGAGTAATTTTACTCATTGTGTTTAGTGTTATCAATTGTTGGGGCTTGCCCTAAGATAGTTTATTACTTTCAAATGAGTTTGAGAAACTTAATAAATGTGTTTGATAATTCAGCGTATCTAGTGAAATTGTTACAGAAGCCATCCGAAGAGCTTGGTTCTGTAGTCTCTTTAGTAGTGATTTGAAGTCTTATACTCTGGTAGCCTACCTATAGGGCATGTTACTAAATCTAATATTTATTTGGTATAATTCATGTAAAGAAAGAACATAAAATGTGTCCCCCCTTCCCGTCATAACCTCCCTGCTTACAGCCGACTGTGGAAGTATATCTCAGTCTACAATGTCACATGTTCAAGGGATACACTTTTTGTTCTTTGTTTGAAACTCAGTTTCCATTTTGAGCTTCCATTTTGTCCAGGTGACTGAAGTTTTAATCTTGATGAGGAGTGTCTTTTTCCTTTTCTCTTACCTCTGCTAATTCTTGGATTGGGGTGGTGGGTCCTACTACACATCTTCATCTTTCCACAATAGTGGCATTTGTAGAAATGTTAGTCCTTCATTTTGTTTTTGAAGTTACTTGGCCATCATAGGTTGCTGCTCATTCCTCATTCACACCCACAAGGTATTAGCTAGTAAAATAACTTCTTACAATTTCCATGCTAATGACAACACTGTAATCTTTCTGTCGTCTCCAGACTTTAATAAGATATGGAGAATTCTGTGAGACTGCTCCTTGTCTCAGCTTTGCTGGGCCTGAGTGGGGCCTGGGAAATTCTGAGGATAATATCTCATTTGCCCCTTACAATTATCCAACCAGTTCTGTGGGATCTTCCTGCCTCCCTGAGTCTGTACCTCGGAAGTGGGACGCAGATTGCCTCTGTTCTCTTGTAAGAACAATGTCTAAATCTATTATTCATTTTACTCTTCTTTTCCCCATTCAAGGATTTTCATCAAGTCTAGAGGGTGAGAAAATCTTTTGTCTTTGCTCATTTTGTTTTTAAGGTGTTCTAAATCTGTTTTCTGTCCTAGATGTTGCACATACGTGGGCTGAATTTGACCCACAGAAGTTCATTTTACTTGGGTAATATTTTAAAAATGGGGAAAATTCACATAAAAATCTGAATTTCCAGATTTTTTTTTGATGGGGCGGGGTGGGGGGGGGGAGAATGATTTGGCAACATTGGACCCACATTTCTATATGATAAAAATCGGTTGGAGGTGAATAGTGGCTCTTTACAGCGTTTGCTCATTCCAGTCCCACTTCCTTGTTTGTTTTGTGTTACTCACCTGCCTGACTTGGTTAGCATATGTTCTGAATCCTTCCCATTATTCTCAAGGCCCAGGATTTTGGAATTCACATGTTTGGAAAAAGACTCCTTATTTCTGCTTTCTGTTGTCATTGCTTTCCCTTAGGCAAGGTGAGCCTATCTACTACTTGAATGGAGAAGAATCTAAGAATAAGGGAAAAAATTGGCTAGTATATAAAAAATGTTAAACTACTAACATAAAGGGTAAACTACTAAATAAAGGATATTATAAGAATTTTATTTTACTTATTTTAAAAAAATATTTATTTTGAGAGAGAGAGAGAGAGAGAGGGTGCGCACATGTGAGCAGGGGAGGGACAGAGAGAGGGAGAGAGAAAACCCCAAGTACACTCCACACTGTCAGCATAGACAATGCCGGGCTCAAACTCACGAGCCATGAGATGGTGACCTGACCCAAAATCAAGAGTCAGTGCTTAGGGGTGCCTGGGTGACTGAGTCAGTTAACCATAAGAGTTCAGCTCAGGTCATGATCTCTCAGTTCGTGAGTTCAAGCCCCACAGCGGGCTCTCTGCTGTCAATGGTGGAGCCTGCTTCAGATCTCTGTCTCCCTCTTTCTGCCCCTCTCCTGTCTGGGTTCTCTCACTCTCTCTCTCTCAAAAATAAATTAACATTAAAAAAAAAGACGCTTAACTGACTGAGCCACTCAGGTTCCCCTTACTTTACTTATTTAAAAATGTTTTGGGGCACCTGAGTGGCTCAGTTGGTTAAGGGTGGGACTATTGATTTCATCTTTTATCAGGATCTTGCAGTTCATGAGATTGAGCCCTGACAGCGCAGAGCCTGCTTGGAATTCTCTCTCTCTCCCTTTCTCTCTGCCCCTGCCCCTGTTCTCTGGAAATAAATAAATAAACTTAAAAAAATGTTTTTTCAAGTTGATTTTTAAAATTCAGCTTTATTCAGGTATAAGTTATATAAAGTTCACCACTTGTAGAGATATAATTCAAACTGGTTTCCAAAGTGATTGTATCATTTTACATTCCCACTAGTGATGTATGAAGGTTCACCTTCTCCATAGTCTTGTTCTCATTTGGTGTTATCAATGTTTTAATTTTAGTAACTCCAGTAGATATGTTGTATCTAGTTACATACATCTCATCATGGATTTATTTGCATTTTCCTGGTAATTAATGATGTTGAGCATCTTTTCATATGCTTATTTTCTATTTGTATACATATTTTTGATAGGTGTCTGTTTAAATCTTCTATTTAAAAAAATATTGAGTTGTGATTCTTGAGTAATAAGAACTCTTAAGTATTATGGATTAAAATCCTTTATCACATTAATCTTTTGTTAAGTATTTTCTTTCATTTTCTTAATGGTCTTTTGAAAAGCAAAAGTTTTACTTCTGATAAAAGCCAATTTGCTGATTTTCTTTTTTTACGGTTCATGTCTTTTATGTCCTATCATAAAGGACTGAGGGGCCCTTAACTGAGGGTCACAAGGTATGTTTTCTTCAAGAAATTTTATAGTTTTTGCTCTAACTTTTATGTCTACAGTCCATTTGGGGTTAATTTTGTAGATAGTGTGAGGTAAGGGTAGAGTTGCATTTTTTTTTTACATGTGACTATGTGGCTCTTTTTGTTAGAGACCACTCTTTACTTATTGCATTAATTTGATGCATTGATAATTAGTTTATCATAGATATATGCTTTTTTTATTAAAAAATTTTTAATGTTTATTTATTTTTGAGGGAGAGACAGAGCATGAGCAGGGGAGGGGCAGAGAGAGAGGGAGACACAGAATCCAAAGCAGGCTCCAGGCTTCACACTGTCACCACAGAGCCCAATGTGGGGCTTGAACTCATGAACTGCGAGATCAGGACCTGAGCTGAAGTCAGATGCTCAACTGACTGAGCCACTCAGGCACCCCTATCATAGATATATTCTGATTTATATTCTGTATCATTGACATTTATGTCTTTCTTTTAGTTGGTATTAGTTAGACCATCTTGGCTCTCATACCTTTAATGTAAGTGTTGAAATAAAATAGTGTAAGACCTCTAACTTTGTAGGTTTGTTTTTCCTTTGTCAAAATTCCTTTAGTTATACTATATAAATTTTCATATAAATTTAATTAAAATATTATTTAGTAATGTCTGTCCTCAACCTGAGGCTTGAATGCCCAACCCCAAGATCAAGAGTGGCATGCGCTACTGAGTCAGCCATATATATGAAATATAAATGTTGTATGAATTTTAGAATAAGCATGCCAATTATTATAAAAAGGTTTACTAGGATTTTTTTAAAATGTAATTTATTGTCAAGTTAGCTAACATATGGTGTATACAGTGTATTCTTGGCTTCAGTAATAGATTCCCATGATTCATTTTTTACATACAACACCCAGTGTTCATCCCAACAAGTGCCTTCCTCAATGCCCATCACCCATTTTACCCTCTGCCCTCGCCATCAACCCTCAGTTTGTTCTCTGTATTTAAGAGTCTCTTATGGTTTGCCTCCCTCTCTGTTTGTAACTATATTTTTCCCCTTCCCCCATTGTCTTCTGTTAAGTTTCTCAGATTCCACACATGAATGAAAACACATGATATTTGTCTTTCTCTGGCTGACTTATTTCACTTAGCATAATACCCTCCAGTTCCATCCATATTGTTGCAAATGGCATGATTTCATTCTTTCTTATTGCCGAGTAGTATTCCGTTGTATATATATACACCACATCTTCTTTATCCATTAGTTGATGGACATTTGGGCTCTTTCCACAATTTGCTCTTGTTGACAGCACTGCTATAAACATTGGGGTACCCAATGCATCAGCACTCCTGTATCCTTTGGATAAATTCTAGTAGTCCTATTGCTGGGTCATAGGGTAATTCTATTTTTAATTTTTGAGGAACCTCCATACTGTTTTCCAGAGTGGCTGTACCAGTTAGCATTTCCACCAACAGTGCAAGAGGGTTGCCGTTTCTCCACATCCTCGCCAACATCTGTAGTTTCCTAAGTTGTTCATTGTAGCCACTCTGGTGTGAGGTGGTATCTCAGTGTGGTTTTGATTTGTATTTCCCTGATGCTGAGTGATGTTGAGCATCATTTCATGTGTCTGTTAGCCATGTGGATGTCTTCTTTGGAAAAGTGTATATTCAAGTCTCCTGCCCGTTACTTCACTGGATTATTTGTTTTTCAGGTGTTGAGTTTGGTAAGTTCATTATAGATTTTGAATACTAATCCTTTATCTGATATGTCACTTGCAGATATCTTCTCCCATTCCATGAGTTGCCTTAAAATTTTTTTTAATGTTTATTTATTTTTGAGAAAGAGAAAGGGGGAGAGAGAGAGAGAGAGAGAGAGAGAGAGAGAGAGAGAGAGAGAGAAAGCAGGGGAGGAGCAGAGAGAGAAGGAGACACAGAATCCGAAGCAGGCCCCAGGCTCTGAGCTGTCAGCACAGAGCTTGGTGTGGGAGCTGGAACTCATGAACTGGGAGATCATGATCTGAGCCAAACTTGGATGCTTCGCCAACTGAGCCACCCACGTGCCCTCTGTTAGTTGCCTTTTAATTTTGTTGATTTTTTCCTTTGCAGTGCAGAAGATTTTTATCTTGATGAGTTCATTTTTGCTTCTATTTCCCTTGCCTTCAGAGATGTGTTGAGTAAGAAGTTGCTGTGGCTGAGGTCAAAGAGGTTGTTGCCTGTTTTCTAGGGTTTTAATGGTTTCCTGTCTCACATTTAGGTCTTTCATCCATTTTGAGTTTATTTTTTGCCTAGGGTCTAAGAAAGTGGTCCAGTTTTTCTTCTGCATGTTGCTGTCCAGTTCTCCCAGCACCATTTGCTAAAAAGACTGTCTTTTTTCAATTGAATATTCTTTCTTGCTTTGTCAAACATTAGTTGGCCATACATTTGTGGATCCAATTCTGGATTCTCTATTCCATTGGTCTATGTGTCTGTTTTCGTGCTACTACAATACTATTGTGTGATTACAGCTTTTTAATGTCTGGGATTGTGATGCCTACAGCTTTGGTTTTCTTTTTTTTTTTAAATTTTTTTTTTAACGTTTATTTATTTTGAGACAGAGAGAGACAGAGCATGAACGGGGGAGGGGCAGAGAGAGAGGGAGACACAGAATCGGAAGCAGCCTCCAGGCTCTGAGCCATCAGCCCAGAGCCTGACGCGGGGCTCGAACTCACAGACAGCGAGATCGTGACCCGGGCTGAAGTCGGACGCTCAACCAACTGAGCCAGCCAGGCGTCCCTGGTTTTCTTTTTCAACATTACTTGGCTATTTGGGGTCTTTTGTAGTTCCATACAAATTTTGGGATTGTTTGTTCTAGCTCTGAGAAGAATGCCAGTGCAATTTTGATTTGGATTGCATTGAATGTGTAGATTTCTTTGGGTAATACCGACATTTTAACAATATTTGTTCTTCCAATCCATGAGCATGGAATGTTTTTCCATTTCTTTGTGTCTTCTTCAGTTTCTTTCATAAGTTATCTATGGTTTTCAGCATACATATCTTTTACCTCTTTGGGGCAGTTGTAAGTGGGACCAATTCCTTGATTTCTCTTTCTGTTGCTTAATTATTGATGTATACAAATGCAACTAATTTCTGTACATTGATTTTTTATCCTGCGACTTTGCTGAATTCATGTATGAGTTCTAGCACTTTTTTGGTGGAGTCTTTTGTGGTCTCCATGTAAAGTATCATGCCATCTGTGAAAAGTGAAAGTTTTACTTCTTTGCCAATTTGGATGCCTTTTATTTCATTTTGTTGTCTGATTGCTGATGCTAGGAATTCCAACAGTATGTTAAACAATAGTGGTGAGAGTGGACATCCCTGTTGTGTTTCTAATCTCATGGGGAAAGCTCTCAGTTTTTTTCCCATTGAGGATGATATTAGCTGTGGGCCTTTCATATATGGCTTTTATGATGTTAAAGTATGTTCCTCCTATCCCAACTTTCTGGAGGGTTTTTATTAAGAAGGATGCTATATTTTGTCAAATGCTTTTTCTGCATCTATTGACAAGATCATATGTTCTCATTCTTCTATTAATGTGATGTATCACATTGAGTGATTTAGGAATACTGAACCAGACCTTCAGCCCAGGAATGAATCCCATTTGATCATGGTGAATAATTCTTTTAATATACTGTTGAATTCGATTTGCTAGTATCTTGTTGAGAACTTTTGCATCCATGTTTATCAGGGATATTGGCCTGTAATTCCCCTTTTTAGTGGGGTCTCTGTCTGGTTTGGGATCAAGGTAATGCTGAGTAATGGAGAGTAAGTCCAGAAGTTTTCCTTCCATTTCTATTTTTTGGAACAATTTGGGAAGAGTAGGTATTAATTCTTCTTTAAGTGTCTGGTAGAATTCCCTGGAAGCCATCTGGCCCAGGACACTTATTTGTTGGGAGATTTTTGATAACTGATTCAATTTCTTTGCTGGTTATGGGTCTGTTCAAATTTTCTTTTTCTTCCTGTTTGAGTTTTGGTAGTATTTGGGTGTCTAGGAATTGTCCATTTCTTCCAGAGTGTCCAGTTTGTTGGCATGCAATTTTTCATAGTATTCTCTAATAATTATTTGTATTTCTGTGGTGTTTGTTGTGATCTGTCCCCTTTAATTTGTGATTTTTCTCTCTTTTTGAGAAATTTGGCTAAGGTTTTATCAGTTTCATTTATTCTTTCAAAAAACCAGCTGTTAGATTCATTGATCTGTTATACTGTTTATTTTTTATTTTGGATTCTATATTGTTTTTTTCTGCTCTAATGTTTCTTATTTCTCTACTTATGCTAGCATTGGGGTTTCTTTGCTGCTCTGCTTCTAGTTCCTTTAGGTGTGAGGTTAGGTTTTGTATTTGGGATTTTTCTTACTTCTTGAGATAGGCCTGGATTGCAATGTATTTTCCTTTTAGGGCTGCCTTTGCTGCATCCTAAAGGTTTGGACTTTCCTGTTTTCATTTTCATTTGCTTCCGTATATTTTTAAATTTCTTCTTTAATTACGTGGTTGACCCATTCATTCTTTAGTAGGATGTTCTTTAACATTCATGTATTTGGAGGCTTTCCAATTTTTTTTTTTTGTGGTGATTTCAAGTGTCATAGCATTGTGATCTGAAATATGCATGGTATAATCTCAATCCCTTTATATTTATTGAGAACTTTTTTGTGACCCAAAAAGTATGTGATCTTTTTGGGGGAATGTTCCATGTGAACTCAAGAAAAATGTGTATTCTGCTGCTTTGGAATGAAAAGTCCTGAATATATCTGTCTAGTCCATCTGGTCCAGTGTATCATTCAAGGCCATTGTTTCTTTATTGATTTTCTGTCTAGATGATATGTCCGTTGTTGTAAGTGGAATATTAAAGTCACCTACAATTACAGTGTTATTATCAATAATATTGCTTATGTTTGTAATTAAGATACATAAAAATATATATGTGTGTGTGTATGCACACACACATATATTCTTTCAAGTTAGAGGCATAAACATTTATAATTGTTAGCTCTTCTTGATGGACATACCCCTTAATTATGATATAATGCCCTTCATCTCTTGTTACACTCTTTAGTTTATTTTTTTTTTGAGGATATATTTTTATTTTTTTATGAATGCAAATATAACATACTTTTTATTTTTTTTATTATTTATTTATTTATTTATTTTTTTTAGATTTTATTTTTTTTCAATATATGAAATTTATTGTCAAATTGGTTTCCATACAACACCCAGTGCTCATCCCAAAAGGTGCCCTCCTCAATACCCATCACCCACCCCCCCTCCCTCCCACCCCCCATCAACCCTCAGTTTGTTCTCAGTTTTTAACAGTCTCTTATGCTTTGGCTCTCTCCCACTCTAACCTCTTTTTTTTTTCCCTTCCCCTCCCCCATGGGTTTCTGTTAAGTTTCTCAGGATCCACATAAGAGTGAAAACATATGGTATCTGTCTTTCTCTGTATGGCTTATTTCACTTAGCATCACACTCTCCAGTTCCATCCACGTTGCTACAAAGGGCCATATTTCATTCTTTCTCATTGCCTTGTAGTACTCCATTGTGTATATAAACCGCAATTTATTTATCCATTCATCAATTGATGGACATTTAGACTCTTTCCATAATTTGGCTATTGTTGAGAGTGCTGCTATAAACATTGGGGTACAAGTGCCCCTGTGCATCAGTACTCCTGTATCCCTTGGGTAAATTCCTGGAGCAGTGCTATTGCTGGGTCATAGGGTAGGTCTATTTTTAATTTTCTGAGGAACCTCCACACTGTTTTCCAGAGTGGCTGCACCAATTTGCATTCCCACCAACAGTGCAAGAGGGTTCCCGTTTCTCCACATCCTCTCCATCATCTATAGTCTACTGATTTGTTCATTCTGGCCACTCTGACTGGCGTGAGGTGGTATCTGAGTGTAGTTTTGATTTGTATTTCCCTGATAAGGAGCGACATTGAGCATCTTTTCATGTGCCTGTTGGCCATCCGGAGGTCTTCTTTAGAGAAGTGTCTATTCATGCTTTCTGCCCATTTCTTCACTGGGTTATTTGTTTTTTGGGTGTGGAGTTTGGTGAGCTCTTTATAGATTTTGGATACTAGCCCTTTGTCCGATATGTCATTTGCAAATATCTTTTCCCATTCCATTGGTTGCCTTTTAGTTTTGTTGGTTGTTTCCTTTGCTGTGCAGAAGCTTTTTATCTTCATAAGGTCCCAGTAGTTCATTTTTGCTTTTAATTCCCTTGCCTTTGGGGATGTGTCGAGTAAGAGATTGCTACGGCTGAGATCAGAGAGGTCTTTTCCTGCTTTCTCCTCTAGGGTTTTGATGGTTTCCTGTCTCACATTCAGGTCCTTTATCCATTTTGAGTTTATTTTTGTGAATGGTGTGAGAAAGTGGTCTAGTTTCAACCTTCTGCATGTTGCTGTCCAGTTCTCCCAGCACCATTTGTTAAAGAGACTGTCTTTTTTCCATTAGATGTTCTTTCCTGCTTTGTCAAAGATTAGTTGGCCTTACGTTTGTGGGTCTAGTTCTGGGGTTTCTATTCTATTCCATTGGTCTATGTGTCTGTTTTTGTGCCAACAGTCTTTAGTTTAAAATATAGTTTGTCTGATATAAGTATGGCTATTCCAGTTTTCTTTTGACTTCCAGTAGCATGATAGATGGTTCTGCATCCCCTCACTTTCAATCTGTAAGTGTCGTCAGGTCTAAAATGAGTCTCTTGTAGACAGCATATGGATGGATCATGTTTTTTTTACCCATCCTAATGCCCTGTGTGTTTTGATTGGGGCATTTAGTCCATTACAGTCAGAGTGATTATTGAAAGGTATGGATTTAGTATCGTGTTATCTGTAGATTTTGTGCTTATGGTGATGTCTCTGGTCCTTTGCAGTCTTTGCTGCTTTCCGCTCACGGATTCCCCTTAGGATATCTGGCAGGACTGGTTTAGTGGTCATGGACTCCTTCAGTTTTTGCTTGTCTGCAAAAACCTTTATCTCTCCTATTATAAAGGATTCTTGGCTGCATATTTTTCCTATTCAGCACAGTGAATATTTCTTGTCACTCTCTTCTGTCCTCCCAAGTTTCAGTGGACAGTTCTGCTATTACCCTTATGTGTCTACCCCTGTAGGTTAAGGACTGTTTGTCTCTAGTGCTTTCAGAATTTTCTCTTCATCTTTGTATCTTGCCAGTTTCACTATGATATGTTGTGGTGAAGACCTATTCTTTTTGAATCTAAAGGGAGTTCTCTGTGCCTCCTGGACTTGAATGTGTGCTTCCTTCCCAGATTAGGGAAGTTCTCAGATATAATTTGTTCAAATAAACCTTCTGCCCCCCGCCTCTTCTTCTTCTGGAACTCCTGTGATATGGATATTATTATGTTTCATTAAATCACTTAGGTCTCTAATTCTCCTCTTGTGGTCTAGTATTTTCCTATCTCTCTTTTTCTCAGCTTCATCATTTTCCATAATTTTATCTTCTCTTTCACTTATCTTCCCCTCTGCTTGCTCCGTCCTTGCTGTTGTTACTTGTAGTTTACTTTGCACCTCTTTTACAACATTTCTTAATTCATCGTGATTATTTCGTAGGTCCTTGATCTCTGCAGCAATAGATTCTCTGCTGTCTTCTATGCTTTTTTCAAGCCCAGCTATTAGTCTTGTGTCCATTATTCTAAATTCTTGTTCAGATATGCTGTTTATATCTGTTTTGAGCAATTCTGTGGCTGCCATTTCGTCCTGGAATTTCTTTTGCAGAAAATTCTTTTGTTTTGCCATTTTAGCTAGTTTCCTGTCTTTTACATGTTTTAATAGCGTGTTATGTGTCCTGCACCTGTGAGTAGTACTATATTAAAAAGTACTACTTTTTAATACTGGCCCTTCAGAAGGTGTTTTTAGAGTGTGTTACATGCTCACTGTTGTATCTCTGGTTGCTTTATCTCCCTAGTGGTGGTTTGGACCTTCCACCAAGTGCGCTTTGATTTGTTCATTGAAGTAACTCTCTGTTCCTCCAAGTTGTCTTCGTGGGCCCCTGGATAAGTTTCTGTCACTCTGTAGTACAAATTCCTGGAATTTCAAGTGTTTTGGCCTCCATACTGCTGTGTTTGAGGAGTGAGGGAACTTTGCCCCCCCCCCCCCCCCCCCATCATGTTGACTTCTCCTACTGGGATTTTCATTAGGGAATTGTATCAAATCTATAGATTAGTTTGGGGGAAATTGGATCTTCTCCATAAATGTGGTATATCTCTTAATGTATGTAGATTTTTAATTTTTATCAGCAGTTTTGTAGTTTTCAGTGTACAGATCTTTCACACATTTTGTTAAATTTATTCCCAATTATTTCCAATTTTTGTTGCTATTAAACAGTGTTGCTTTGTGAATTTCAGTTTCCAATTGTTTGTGGTATGTAGAAATACAGTAGATTTTTGCATGTTGACTTTTAATTCCATGACCTTATTAAATTCACTTATTAGCTCTAGTAGTTTTTGCTGTTATTATTTGTTTTTTGTAGGTCCCTTACATAAATAATAATACACATGCCATTTATCACATGCCATTTATTGCAAAGGCAGTATTACTTTTACTTTCTTTTTTTTTTAATTTTTTTTTTCAACGTTTATTTATTTTTTTGGGGACAGAGAGAGACAGAGCATGAACGGGGGAAGGGCAGAGAGAGAGGGAGACACAGAATCGGAAACAGGCTCCAGGCTCTGAGCCATCAGCCCAGAGCCTGACGCGGGGCTCGAACTCACGGACCGCGAGATCATGACCTGGCTGAAGTCGGACGCTTAACCGACTGCGCCACCCAGGCGCCCCTACTTTTACTTCCTAATTTATCTGCCTCCTATTATTATTTTTCCCTGGGAACTCTAGCACAATGTTGACTAGAAGTGTTTAAAACATGCATTCTTGCTTTGTTCCCAATCTTGGGAATAAAAAATTCAGTCTTTTTCTCATTGGTATGACTTTTTCCCCTAGATTTCCATTATCAGTTTGAGGAAACTCTTTTATTTCTAGTTTGCTGTGTGGTTTTATTTACGTTTATTCTGTTCAGGATTTCTTGAGCTCTCTGTATCTGTGGATCGATATTTTTCACTGAATTTAGAAAATTTATGGTGATTATTTAAAAAAATATTTTTCTCTTCTCTCATTTTCTTCTGAGACTCCAATTACATGTATATTAGTCAGCATGATATTTTCCTACAGGTATCTGAAGCTGCATTCATGTTTTAGGGTCTTTTTCTATTTGTGCTTCATTTGGGATAGTTTTGCTGTCGTCAAGTTCACTGGGGTGTTTTGTTTTGTTTTGTTTGTTTTTTGTTTTTTGGTGATCTCTGTTTTGTGATTTATCCCACCTAGTGCCATTTTCATTTCAGATTTTATAACTACCAGTTCTAGACTTTTAACTTTTTAAAAAGTATGTTATATCTCTTTTCTTCAACATGTTCATGTTTTCCACTACATTCTTTAACATACGGAGCATATGATAGTTGTTTTAATCTCATCTGCTGATTCTACCATCTCTGTCACTCTGTTGATTTTTTTCTCTAGGTTTTGATGGATTGCTTTTTATCTGGTTATGGGCCATGTTTTCCTACTTCTTTACTATCTGATTGATCAGATGCCAGACATAATGCATTTTATATTTCTGGGTGCTGGGTTTTGTTATATTCCTTTAAAGAATATTGGACTTTTTTCTGGATGTAATTGAATTACTTAGGATCAGTTTTACACTTTTGTGGTTTGGTTTTGAGTTTTGTTAGGGCTTCCAGAGAAGCCTTATTCTAGCTGTTAGTCTCTCTAACTTAGACTCACTAAGTTAGTCTCATTGCAGACTACTGATACTTTATGTTTTAAATTATCTCTCTACTCTGACCTGTATGAACTATTCTTAGCTCAGTGAGACTATGAGAATTGTTTGATGTGCTGTTTTTTTTTTTCCCTTAGCTTTGAGGAGTTTTACTTCATCCATATGTAGATAAATATTCAGCCAAAGATTTGAGGAGACCCTCTGCATATTTTCAGAGCTATCTTTCTGTTTAGTTACCCCCTGCCCCCAAAATTCTAGATGTGTCAAGATTACCCAGATGCCTCTATTTATCTCTTAAGCTAACTGCTTTAAGTCTTATTTGGATTTACTGTCTCTGCTCTTAAGCCTGGAGAATGCTTCCAGGTAGTAAGGGCAATTGGAGGGTTCATCTAGTTTGTTTGCCTTCTTTCAGGGTTTACAGTTCTATGCTGTCTGTTACCCAGAGTCAGAAAGCTTTTGTTTTATGTATTTTATCAAGTTTTCTAATATTTACAATTTTAGGGCAATTTTCATAGAAGTTAATCTTTCATGGATGGGAGTTAAAGTGTTGTCAAATTGTTTTAAGAGTTTTGTTAATATTCTTCAAGAGTAACTGTGTTATTATCATTTTTGTACTTTTGATAAAACTATAATTGAATTTTAGGGGTGCCTAGGTGGCTCAGTTGGTTAAGCATCCAACTTTGGCTCAGGTCATGATCTCAGGGTTCATGAGTTTGTGCTGACAACTCAGAGCCTGGAACCTGTTTTAGATTCTGTGTCTCCCTCTCTCTGTGCCCCTCCTCTGCTCACACTCTGTCTCTCTCTGTCAAAAATAAATAAACATTAAAAAAATTTTTAAAAAATCTTTGAATTTTAGCAGTTATAATGCCTTCCATGCTATAGTATAGTTAATTGCTTTAAACCAGTATATTTTAAAAATAGAAACAGTTTTTACTTATCTTTAAAATTGAAGACAAATGGTATGCATTACATGAAACACTAGGTAATTTAAAATTAATTTACAGGGATCTTCGGAATGCATTATGTGACTTTTGAGTCACAGTAAAATTACCTTACAATTGTGTAAATAAGTGTCAATAAAGTCTTTTCCTTCAGAAACTTCAGCCATAAGCAAAGTAGAGAGCTCATTGCCCTCAAGTGTACTTAATTATGTCAAAATTATGTGTTGGTTAAGTTAATATTTAAATTACTTTGTATTGGCTGAGTATACACCATGTGCTTGTAGGGAAAAGGAAAGTATTATTCTGAAATGTGTTCAGTGGTAGGGAGAAGCCAATTTAGAATTAAAATTTGTTGTAGTCATAATCAAGAAATGACTATATATTATACATTTAATTCACCAAGAATTCTATAGCTGTCAGTTTTCTTCAAAAACCTTCGAGGGGTGCCTGGGTGGCTCAGTCAGTTAAATGTCTGACTCTTGATCTCAACTCAAGTCTTGATCTCAGGTTTGTGTGTTCAAGTCCCATGCTGGTCTCCACACTGGGTGTGAAGCCTACTTAAAAACAAAAAACAAAACAAAAAAAAAACCCTTCTTAAAACCTTTTGTAAATTAAATTTAGATAGTTTTTTTAATATGGTTGCCAGGTTGTCATCATGTTGTTAATCAGTTCAGATTTTCAATTTGTTCCTATTTTCTAATGTTTATTTATTTTTGAGAGAGAGAAGGGGTAGAGAGAGAAGCAGACAGAGAATCTCAAGCAGACTCCACACTGTCATCACAGAGCCTGATGCAGGTATTGAACTCACAAATTGTGAGATCACAACCTGAGCCAAAACCAAGAGTCAGATGCTTAACTAACTGAGCCACCCAGACACCCCTGTTTCTATTTTTTAAAAAAGGAGTTATTGGTGATTCTGCCTTAACTAGGAATGTTTTTTTCTTATTTGTACTTGTATCTTTTTAAAAAATATTTTAAGTTTTTAAGTCCAGTTAGTTAACAAAGTGTTATATTAGCTTCAGGAGTACAATATAGTGATTCATTACTTCCATACATCTCCCTGTGCTCATCTTGACAAGTGCGTCATCTATTTAACCCATTCTCCCACCCACTTTTCCTCTGGTAACATCAGTGCTCCATAATTAAGTCTTTTTCTTGATCTCTCCCTCCCTCCTTCCCTCTCTCTCTCTCCCTCCCTGCTCCCCCTCCCTCTCTCCCTCTCTCCCTTCCTTCCTCCCTCTCTCCCTTTCCTCTCCTATTTTTTCTCTGTGCTTGTTTTGTTTCTTAAAGTCCACACATGAGTGAAATCATATGGTATTTGCCGTTCTCTGACTTACTTATTTCACTTAGCGTTATACTCTCTAGCTCCATCCATGTCATTGCAAATGTCAAGATTACATTCTTTTTTATGGCTGAATAATATTCCACTGTCTGTGTGTGTGTGTGTGTGTGTGTCTGTGTGCATACACATATATATACCACATCTTCTTTATCTATTTATCTATCACTGGAAGCTTGGGCTGCTTCCCTAATTTGGCTGTTGTGTATAATGCTGCAATAAACATAGGGATGCATATATACCCCTTTAAATTAGTGTTCTTGTACTGTTTGGGTAAATACACAGTAAAGCAATTGCTGGATCATAAGGTAGTTCTATTTTTATTTTTTTGAGGAACTTCCATACTGTTTTCCACAGTGGCTGCCCCAGTTTTCAGGCTTACCAACAGTGCACAGTTGTTCCTTTTTCTCCACAGCCTCGCCCAACACATGTTGTTTCTTGTGTTGATGAGTTTAGCCATTCTGACAGTTGGGAGGTGATAACTTACTGTGTTTTTGACTTACATTTTCCTAGTGGTGATGAGCATCTTTTCATATGTCTTTTGGACATCTAGGAGTATTTTTTAAACTACTTGACTATCCTCTTACTTAAAATATTTGCTAGGTTATTGCATTGACTTGTGACTGATACAGGTAGAAAATAAAAAATGCAGTCACTTCATTAGTATCGGAGAACACAAAGATCAGATTTACAAATTGTTTTACAAAACACTAATGTCCTAAAACATGTAAAGAAGTTTGTTAAAAAAGAGTTCCATTGTTAAATAAGTTTGGAAAACATTGCTTCCTATATTTATCTCTTAAATATTCATTATATACATAAATGTTTTGGAAAATGTTATAGTAAAGAAACCTTTTTGATTTTGTTTAAACATTTCCAGTTATTTGACTGCCATTCCTAATCACTTTCTATCCATGAACTCCTCTTTATATCTCTTGAGACATTAGTGTTCCAGAGAGCACAGTTTTGGAAATGCTGCCTACATGATGATGATACATCTCATTTAGTTATGTTGTATTTGTATCTGGACCTGTAGAGTTATAAAAAAATGTTTAAAAAAAGTTGGTTGAGAGTTTAGAACTATTTTGCCAACTGTGGACTTTGTTTATTTTGATTAGTAATTAGTAATCAGTAATTTTGAATATAAGTTTTCAAATTAGTAATTAGTAATTTTGAAATACAAGTTTTCCGAGCAATTTTCTCCCTTCAAAATAAGAATGTTTCAAAGTGTTATAAAACCAAACCTCATAAAGCATTGTAGAGAAGAACTCTTATAAAAAATAAACTTTGGATGAGCAAAGGGTACATGAGTTAGAAACACATGAAATAAATTGATTTTGAAGTATACCTAGAGCATACATATTTTGAGAAATGGCTTTAAATAAACTTTAGCCAAATGTGTTTTGGGTTTTTCTAAATTCATACATTAAAAACTTTAGGATATGCATGATCCTCATGCAGAGTCATCCATTCCTAACTTAAATTCCAAAAAAGAGTTATAAAATGAACATTTGTATTTAGAATGTGCTTTGCAGATCTTGACAGACTGCAAAGCAAGTTTTTTTGAGGTTACTACTCTACTCACAACACTTTCAATGATCTATCAGAACTATCTGTTGATATTTCAGGTTGGACCACTAATCACCCAGAAATATAGACACGATATTTTGTCTTTTATTTATTTTTGGTGATGAACAGAGGTAAGGCAAAGGGTCTTTAAAAAGTTGTTTCCTTTAGATGCCTCCCACTCCAGCAATTTGATATTTGGTTTTAGTACACAGCTCTAATAGGTATCTCCTTGTTTATGCAAAACAATAATCAGTGATGCCAACAGGCCTCTGGAAATAGAATTTCTTAGCTTGTGTTTACTCTACTGTTTTCAAAGCAGTAGAGCAGAAAACACTGTAATTCTGTAGAAGCACTTACTCTTGATTTTTATAATGTGTAAGATTTACAATAAAATTATTTTATAAAGAGATGATATTTACAATAAATTGTCTGTAATTGATTAGTTTCACTAATCATAATACCTTATCATTATTTCTTAAGTAAAGGTGAAGAAATTTTAGGTTTAATAAACACATTAGGAGGTGAACTTTAGGAAAATATGGTTAATGAATGGTTTTGTGTGTTAGTATTTTACAAGGTTAAAACACATTTTCCTACTGAGTTATTATAGCAAAGAAGGAGAAAGCTAAAGTGATCTGCATTGTAACTGTATCTAGGTCTTTACAGCTATCAAGGTATTTGGAGTGTTAGTTGAAAGAAAGAATATTTTGGTTAAAGATAGACTCTTTTTGTGTCTGATGAGAGTGTTTGGTATGGTCTACTTTGTGATGCTTACAAGAAATGAGGGTTGTCTAGCTTTACAATAACCCATTATTTTCAAGAAGTCCTGGATAAATTTTACCTTCTGTCATAAATATGCTTATTTACATAATGTAGTTTCAGGAACTAATTCTCACATTGAATCCTAGTTTTCCAGTGTGTAAAATTGCTCCCTTAGATATTTCATATAAGTAATTTTTAAAATCCTAATTGTGTATCCATTTATGTAGCAGCAACAAAAATGTTTTTACAGAATATATTATGTATATGAAAATTCTATATTTTCTACTTGATAGAAGTATTAGTTCTCAGCTGCTTGCCTTCTGTAATGGTTAATTTTATGTGTCAATTTGACTGGTCACGAGATTCCCAGATATTTGGTTGAACGTTCTGGGTGTATGTGAGGGCTCTTTATGATTGAGATTAACATTTGAATTGATAGACTGGGTAAAAAAGATAGCTGTCTGGTTTTTCTTAAAAGATCAACAAAATTGATAAACCTTTAGCCAGACTCATCAAAAAAAGAAGAGAGGACTCAACTAAATGAAGTCAGAAATAAAGGAAGAAACGTAACAACTGACACCACAGAAAAATACAAAGGATTATAAGAGAATATTGTGAAAAATTATTTGCTGACAAATTGGACAATCTAGAAGTGAATGAATTCCTAGAAACATTACCTTCCAAAACTGAATCAGGAAGAAATAGAATATTTGAACACACGGATTGCTAGCAGTGAAATTTTATCAGTAATCCAAAAACTGCCAGCAAACAAAAGTCCACTATCAGATGGCTACATGGGTGGATTCATTCAAACATTTAGTATATGTGCTGCCGAAGCGAGCACGTCATTCAAACATTTAAAGGAGAGTTAATACCTGTTCTTCTCAAGCTACTGCCAAAAGTAAAAGAAGAAGGAAAGCTTCCAAATTTCTTCTACAAGGCCAGCATTACCCTGATACCAAAACCAGATAAAGAGACTACAAAAACCAAAACAAAACTACAGGCTAATATTTTTGATGAACATAGATGCAAAACTCCTCAGCAAAATATTAGCAAACCAAATGTAACAATGCATTAAAACATCATTCACTACAATCAAGGGGAATTTATTCCAGAGGTACAGGCATGATTCAATATTCACAAATCAAACAATGTGATCAATTACATTAATAAGAGAAAGAATAAAAATCCTATGATCGTATCAACAGATGCAGAAAAAGCACTTGACAAAGTACAACATTAATTCATGATAATTATTCTTAAAGTAGGTTTAGAGGGAAAATACATCAACATAATAAAGGCTATATATGTAAAACCCATAGTTAATGTCCAACTCAATGGTGAAAAACCAAGAGCTTTTCCTCTAGGGTCAGGAACAAGATAAGCATGTGTACTCTCATTGCTTTTATTCAACAAAGTACTGGAAGTCCTAACCACAGCAATCAGACAAGAAAAAGAAATCAAAAGCATATAGATTGGTAAGAAGTACCAATATTTGCAGATGACATGATATATATAAGAAAACCCTAAAGACTCCACCAAAAAACTACTAAAAGATAAATGAATTGAGCCAAGTAGTAGAATACAAATTAACATATATAAATCTTTTGCATTTCTATACACTAATAATGAATTAGCAGAAAGAGAAATTAAGAAAATAATCCCACTTGGGACGCCTGGGTGGCTCAATTGGTTAAGGGTCCAACTTCAGCTCAGGTCATGACCTTGTGGTTCGTGGGTTTGGGCCCTTTGTTGGGCTCTGTGCTGACAGCTCAGAAGCTGGAACCTGCTTCAAATTCCGTGTCTTCCTCTCTCTTTGCCCCTCCCCTGCTCATGCTCTGTCTCTCAAAAATAAAATAAATATTAAAAAAAAATAAAAGAATCTCAGTTATAATTACATCAAAAATAATAAAATATCTAGGAATAAACTTAACCAAGGAAATGAAAGATATGTACTCTGAAAACTATAAAATATTGATGAAAGGAATTGAAGTGACACAAACAAATGGAAAGATATTCCATTCTCATGGGTTGGAAGAACCAATATTTTTTAAATGTCCATATTACCCAAAGCAACCTATAGAGTTAATTCAATCCTTATAAAAATGCCAACAGCATTTTTTCACAGAACTAGATCAAATAATCCTAAAATTTGTGTAGAACTACAAAAGACCCCAAATAGCTAAAGCAGTCTTGAGAAAGAAGAACAAAGCTGGAGGGACCACAATTCCAGATTTCAAGATATATTACAAAGTTTTAGTAATTGAAACAGTATGGTACTGACACAAAAATAGACTTGTGGATCAGTGGAACAGAATTGAGTCCAGAAACAAACTCATGATTGTATGATCAATTAATCTATGATAAAGGAGGCAGGAATATGCAGTGGAAAAAAGATAGTCTCTTCAACAAATGGTGTTGAGAAAACTAGACCGCTACATGCAAAAGAAACTGGGCCACTTTCTTACACCATACACAAAAATAAACTCTAAAGAGATTAAAAACCTAAATATAAGCCCTGAAACCATAAAATCTTAGAAGAGAGCACAGGCAGTAATTTCTCTGACATTGGTCTTAACAACATTTTTCTAGATCTGTTTCCTGAGGTAAGAGAAACATAAGTAAAAATAAACTATTGAGACTATGTCAAAAGCTTCTGCACAGCAGAGGAAACAGTCAACAAAACTAAAAGACAACTACTGAATGGGAAAAGGTATTTGTAAATGACATATCTAGTAAAAGATTAGTATCCAAAATATTTAAAGAGCTTATACAACTCAGAAACCCAAAAAAACCCAAATAATCCAATTAAAAATAGGCAGAAAATATGAACATTTCTCCAAAGAAGACATGTAGGTGGCCAACAGATGTGTGAAAAGATGCTCAACATCACTAATCATCAGGGAAATTTAAGTCACACCAGAATGAGAAATCTTACACGTGTCGGAAAGGCTAAAATCAGAAACGCAAAAGACAACAAGTGTTGATGAGGATGCAGAGAAAAAGGAATCCTTGTGCACTGTTGGTAGGAATGTAAACTGGTATAGCTACTGTGGAAAACAGTATAGAGATTCCTCCAAAAAATGAAAAATAGAATCACCATATGATCCAGTAATTCCACTACTGATATTTACCCAAGGAATATAAAAACACTAACTTGAAAAGACATATACACCTGTATTTGTATTTCAGCATTGTTCACAATAACTGATATGGAGAAGCAACCCAAGTATTCATTGATAGATGAATGTATAAAGAAGGTGATATGTGTATATAAAATGGAATTTTAGCTATAAAAAAGTGAAATCTTGTCATTTGCGGCAACATGGATGGATCTAGATAATGCTAAGTAAAGTAATTCAGAGAAAGACAAATACCATATGACTTCACTCATGTGGAACGTAAGAAACAAAACAAAGGAATAAACAAGCAAAAAGAGACACAAAAGAAAACAAAGAAAAAAAAAAACACAGCAAAAACATCCCAGACTCCTAAATATAGAGGACAAACATGGTTGTCAGAGGGGAAATGGGTGGGAATATGGATGAAATGGAGGAAGGGGATTAAGAATACACTTATCTTGAAGAGCCCTGAGAAATGTATAGAATTGTTGAATCGCTATAATATACACCTGAGCCTAGTATAATACTGTATGTTATTTATACTTGGATAAGAAAGACTGTGCTCCCTAGTTTGGGTGGTCCTCACCTAATCAGTTGAAGATATGAATGGAACGAAAAAGATGAGTAAGAAGGGGCTCATTCTGCCTGACTGCTTAAGTTGGCACATAGATCTTTTCCTTTTGAGACTGAATATGAGAAATTGGCTCTCTCTTCTTGGGTCTCAAACCTGCTGGCTTTCAGACTAGAACTTATACCATTGGTTCTCCTGGTTCTTAGGCCTTCGGACTTGGACTGGAACACTGTTGGCTCTCCTGAGTCGACGCTTGCTGACTACAGATCTTGGGACCTTTCAGGTCAATTCATTATATTAAATCTTTTCTCTTTCATTTATTTGTTCTGTTTTTTTTTTTGAAAACCTAGACTAATGCATCTGCCTTCCTGTCTTGGTTAAGCCTAAAATAGAGCTATACAAGTAGCACACTTAAGCTCTCAGGTTGTTATGAAGAGTTGTATTTTGCATATTATTTTGCTTAGCCATCCCTATCATTATTTTTAGCTATGTCTAGTCACTATGGAGGATAGATGAAGAGAAAGGGCCATGAGATTAGCCATTTTGCTTATGAAACTTAATATACTGCATTTAGTAACAGTTTTAAGTATATTGAAAATCATCCAAATGATATTAACTTTTTTTCACCCTATGAAAACAGTTTTGGTCTATCTTGTTGGCTGATTTTGGACCCCATGAACAGAAAGCCAAGGAAGCTTATCTGGTTTATTCATGTTCTAAAAAGAGAGAATGTTTTACTTTAGAAGTTGTAGTGAAATCTGTGTTATAGGTTTTCTGTAAAGGCCCAGATAGTAAATATTTTAGGTTTTGTGCAATATATCTGTTGTAACTTTGTCATTTTTCTCTCTGGTACTTAACTCTGTTGTTATAGCACAGAAGTAGTCATAGACAATATGTAAACAGGACTGTGGCTGCGTTCCAGTAAAGCTTTATTTATAAAAATAGGTGGTGAGCACATTTGGCCTGCAGGCTCTAGCTTGCTAACCCCTGTTATAAAGAACCTTAAAAAAATTATGACTACTGGAATGCCTGGGTACCTCAGTCGTTTGAGTGTCCAACTCTTGGTTTCAGCTCAGGTCATGATCCCAGGGTCATGGGATCAAGCCCAGCTTTGGGCTGTGTGCTTAGTGTGGAACCTGCTTGGGATTCTCTTTCTCCCTCTGCCCCTTTCCCCCACTTGTGTGTGTGCGCGCGCTCTTTCTCTCTCTCTCTCTCTCTCTCAAAATTAAAAAAAATAAATATTATCACTGCTATTTATTGAGCACTAACAGCATAGTGGGTAATATTAAAGGCACATTGTGTTGTTATTTATTTAATCCTCACAACAAAGGGTAAGCTGAGGCTCAGACGGTTTTAAATTATTACTCCAGATTCATGTAGCAAGTTGCATAGTCATTACTTGAGCCCAGATTTATCTCTATATGTGATGCTTTTCTTTATACAAAGGAAAATATTCTCTGGTTTAAGAATTTTGTTTTCTATACTCTAAAAGAACCAGGTTGTAAATTATGAAGCTCAGTGACAGTGATCTTATTGGAAATCATTTTATATGATGGTTCAGATATTGGCCAAGGAAACTCTGAAAATTTAAATTGGGATGACCAATTTCCAGGTCACCAGTTTCTCCCTTAGCTATTCATACTGCTGGGATCAGAGGTATTCTTGAAATCTGCAGTGGTGTGCCAGTTGCCTTAAAGGCCTCTTCTTTTTACTTTGTTGGAGGGCTACACTGGCTGTTCTGGGTTAGGTCTTGGAAGAAATTTTAGCAGCATTCTGAGTTTCTCTTCTTAGAATTCAGAACCAGAGGCAAGAAATACTTCAACTCTTTGGAGAGGATAGTGGGCAAAGATGATGCTATTTGATCCTAAAAAGTTGGTGAAGAAATTGTCCAGGTCAGAGACTCGTAATGATAGGGAACAAACTGAGGGTTGATGGACGGAGGTGTGTGGAAGATGGGTTAGATGGGTGATAAGTATTAAGGTGGACACTTGTGATGAGCACTGGGTGCTGTATGTAAGTGATGAATCACTAAATTATACCTGAAGCCAGTATTGCACATTATGTTAACTAACTAGAATGTAAATAAAAATTTGAGGAGTGCCTGGGTGGCTCAGTCGGTTAAGCATCTGACTTTGGCTCAGGTCACGATCTCACAGTTGGTGAGTTCAAGCCGTGTGTCGGGCTCTGTGCTGACAGCTCAGAACCTGGAGCCTGCTTCTGATTCTGTGTCTCCCTCTCTCTCTCTGCCTCTCCCACTCACACTGTCTCTCTCTCTCTCTCTCTCAAAAATAAATAAACATTAAAAAAATAAAAAGCACAAAAACAAAACTTCTGATCACCCTTAAAATGAAAACCTAGGAGTGGGAGGACTGTTGAAATGATAGAAAACATCAGTGACATGGCATGTCAGTGTGTATGAGTATGTGATAGGAGATAAGAAAAGTTCTACAATCTAAATTACTCTCCTTTTTTAAAAAAAGACTATAGTTCTCTTTCTGATTTTTAAAAGCTTGATCTGATTATTCACGTATGCCAAACAAATTATGTGGTACTTAGTATGTTCCAGCCATGATGCCACCATTGAGGGTACAATGATGAGTTTGACACACCATCTTCAAGGAGATTGCCATCTAGTTGAGAGATAAATATACAGATGATTTTAATACTGTGTATTAAATGCTGAAACATGAGTAAGCACACAGGAAAAACATCTAACCCTACTTTGGGGGTAGAGAAGGCTTCCTGGAAGAGACAATAATCTAAGTCATGAAGAAGAGGAGTTTTAAACCAGACAAAAAGCCAGGATGAAGCTCATCTGAATTTTCAGCCCAATCAGCATAATTTACCTGAACTAAGTGTGTTTAATATCCAGCACTTAAAAAGAAAAGAGACCTGTTTATTGAGTGCCATGAATCAAAAAGAAAAGATAGATGTGAGACCAATCACCCATCCCAAGCCTAGTCACAATAAGGCAATGTTTGCTTGCAGCCTGAACATTGTCTTCATCAGAATAAATGTGGCTGGCAACCAATAATAATGAGAAATAACACAAGTGGGGAAGTTTGTATACAAGACATGAAAGAACATTGTTTCAAAACTTCCACAGTCCATTAGAAATTATAAGGGGTAGTTATAGCATAGAGAGCAGATAAAGAATGAAAATGAACCTCATTAAAAGTTTAATAATGGGTACATCAAAATGAATAAGAACAACAGTAATGCTTACAATGTACAGATGATTGTATGTACAGGAGCTGTGGCTTTTGGGCAATTTGGAAAATAATGAAATGAAAAATGACTTCTTATGAACAAAGGTGATGCAGGGGTAAAAAACACAATCGTTACAAAAATGGCCCTTTTTTAGAAATTAGGAAAAACGTAAGTAAAAAAAAAAGATGTTAAATGGAAAACAATCTATAATTTTAATCTCTGTGGACCTGGTATGAGAATAGGTGCAGCTAACTTGAGGAGGAAAGCTTGTTGACAAAAGGAACAATTTAGGCGGCATATAAACAGGCTCTGTCCCAGAAAAAGAGTGAAACATCAGTGGTGGTGGGAATAAAGCAAGAGAAGAATATAATTGAATGACCACTTACAATAGTCGTTACTCTCTGAGATGGGATGAGAAGAGCAGCCAGATCTGGTGCTCCACAACACGAGGTGGTTGGCTGAGTCAGGAAGAAGTGTTAATGTAGTTGGTGTAGCCTTGCTTAGCTGTGCAGGGACCCTCTGTGTTCCAGGTATTATCTATTGCTGTCTGCAGAATTCAGACATGGAAGGGCCAGTGGTGTGCTGGCCTTTAGAACATTCTGTATTTTACTTGCCATTATAAATGCTTGGAAAATATGCAGCAAATACAGACATGTTGGTATTTCAGTAGAGTAATGGTCACGTCTGTCTTTTGATTGGTGTTTTCATTTAAATCCTGAGGCCTAGTGATGATTTCCCAGTCACATATTTTATTAAAAGGATTGACTGTATCTGACATTTTTGATTCTCTTAATGGACTGGATTTTTAACACTGGAACCACAATTCTGCCCAGTGAAAAGCACAGGTGTTCTGACAAGTAATAACAAATAAGGTATAGTATTTTTATTTTGTAAAGTAGTGTGCATACATATAGTACCTGCAAGGATCTGGAATATAAGGCTGATTTAACAGCAATCAAATTTTAGTAGAATTTACTTGATTGTTATATCTTCCTTTTCAGCTGGAATATGGTATGTTAAAGATCAGACAAATTACTCATTCTGAGAACAAAGACTTTTGAAAGCTGTCAGCTAACTGACAGTTATGATGAGCATTTATTTCAAGCTTATAAAACATATTAATCAAACTTGTTCACAGCATGGTGGTCTAAAGAGGGTTATTTTCTTTTTGAGAGATACTTTGAATAGCTGGAGAGCACTGGTAACATGAATACAAAGCTACAGTGTTGTTGTTGTTTTTTCTTCAAAGTGAGTTAATACTTTTCTCAGGCTTAAAGAAGGAAACATACTGCAGGAATATGTTTATTACAAGACTATTTGCAAAAGACCTATGCACCATTCATTGAACCTTGAAAAACACTTGAAAATATGGGTTGCATTTGCAAACTTCAGTGTATGACATGGAAAGCTGGCAAGCTGCCTGGCTTCTACTTAAAGGATTGTCATTCTGGGAAAAATAAATTTCTCTAACTAGACAAAAGTCAATGTTTTCATGTTTTACTGCAATCAAACTGATAGAGCTGACAATTTAATGTCTCAACACTTAAAATATCTGTGGATAATCAGTTACCTCAATCAATCATAAACACAAATCCTTCTATTTTCGAAGCTTTGTCTGTGACTGAGATGTAAAACAGTTTGGTGAGCCCCTTCCCCCACAACACCTCATCATCTATCCCCCCCCCCCACCTTCCCAATATTCCTGATTTGTCTTTAGCTATGCAGATATTTATACATGTTATGCATCTGGAAATAACTTTTAACAACTCAAGTGTGATCAAATTTAGAAACTTTTCTTTCACTGTCCTGTTTTATTTAATTTTTATGGGTAGTTTATAGACTGTATGCCTGTCAGAAAAATGTGGAAGTGTGCTGGCATTCCAGTTGAAGACATCATTACGAGTGAAAAAAGTGCTCAAGGCTTTTTCAAAGTGGGTGCTGAAACATACATTTCCTTTTTCTGACTCCAGGGGATGCTGGTAGCTGCCCCAAACAGACAGGTATCTTGGGGTCAAATGGTGGTGTGCTGGCCCCTTAGGATTTCCTGGCAAGCACACTGAATGGCTCACTTCTGGGAAACTGATCATAATGATGATGATGATAAAGCAAGGGAGGCACTGACAACAACATAAAAAGCTGCCTGAGGAATTGGATTCCAGGTTGCTCTACACTTGGCAGAGCTGACAGGTTCAGTTCACTAAGCTTTGGTATTGATAATGACGGGAAACTTCAGACAGTTTTAGAAATCTGTTTCTATTAAGACATGTCATGGTGTTTCTGCAACTCAAGAACAAGTTTACTGGGGCACACTATTCTTTCAACATTGATGTGAGTGGTTTTACATCCCTACCAGATAATTACTCGGAGCACTCAATAAGCCAAATTCCTTGCTTCAAGTATTCTTCTATAATTTTTTTTGTATATGGTGTATATGTGGCTATATGTATATATAGACATATACATTCACTACCACTGCCTCCTTTTTGTTTCTTTGATTATCTGGGGCTTTGCAATCAAACTGAGTAGAATTTTAGGACCCTTGGGGCAGCATCCTTTGGTTCTGTGTCAGGCTACGTTGGAAAACAATCAATCTTGCTCTTACACTCACTTGGCGGAAGTGCCACGACACGGATTGTGCAGTGCTTTGCTCTTGCCATGAAGCCTGGGTGACAAAAGTTTTTACAAGAAGCTGACTGTATTTGGGGTTATGAATATGCAATGACTCTCATTAGTATTGAAGCGCCAGAGCAGGGGCTGACATCCCCCGCCACTTTGAGCTGCTGCAGAGTCGGCTAATGAATTGTCTTGCTCCTTCACGCACACAGTCTGCTGTTGTGGCTCCTGAGTTCCAAGGGGAGTTGCCCAGTTTGTGAAGACCATTGACTGTAGAAATCAATTGTCAAGAACTACTCTTGATTTTGTGAAATCATGTTTAGACAGCGCTTAGACTGTCAAAACAGGAAAGTGCTGAACTTTGCATAAGGTGATACCATGAGTAGGAAAATTTAGAAAGGGACATGACAAGGTATATATGTTCTCATATACACCACTGTGTACAGATATGCTTCCATTCTGGATCATTGTACAGGAAGTGTATCTATATATAGGTGAAATCAAATCCATAGAAATCTGACGTTCTTTTGGTTTGTCTATTATCCTTTGAAATAGAACAAACAGATGATAGAAAATTTCCAAAATGAATAGGGTTGAAATACAAAGCTATTCCATCAACTCTTTACCATATTCTTTCTTTCTTTTTTATTCCTGGGCCTCTGCCAAACATTTTGCAGCTCATACACATACCATCTTTCATGAATAAGTTACTGATAAGGATATGTTTCTAGCCACTGATTAAGATATCTGAGCTGATTTGTAGTGTGTAAGAAGATGCAAAAGTGCGCAGAAACCATTTAGAACAGTCCCTTTTCAATAGCATAAATTAAATGTGTTTTTCCACACCCCTCCTCCCTTGAAATTTCCTTTCAACTAACTGGGGAACTTCTGTGGCTTGCTGCAGATTGTAAAGAATGGATTGAATTGAAACGGATAATATATGCTAAAAGGTAAGGGATATGTTGTAAGCTGTGCAAATAAGGCAACAAACAAAGAGTAAGTCCTTACATTAGGTGCTTGCCCTACAGTCATTTATTTTATCTGCAATGTAAAGGCATCCTTTGCAAGAAAGCAGGTACGTTACTTTTGTAGAGTTTTTAGAAGGTAGTGTTATTATAATATTTGTTTGATGCATTGCTGGAAACAAGAAAAAACTAAAGCCCAAGAACATACACGTAGAAGAGTACCAAGTATGAGTATAGCTTAAAATAAATGCAGTCTGACAAAAGTGGCTCAAGTATCATACATCAAACACTTGTTACCTCTGCTGGCCTTAGTGACTGCACATGACTAAGAACAAATCAGTGGTAAAATCTCAAGAAAGATGAAACCAGTCTGGACCTTTGCAAAGACCATCAGTCATTCTACAAAGCTGTAATATTATTTCTTCAAGTAATCCTTGGCTTCCTATTTACTGGACGTAATATACCCTTTACTTCTAGATCAAAGCCACCAAGGGACATTTTTTTCTTTTTCTTGTTTTAATTGGATACATCTTAGAACCAATGAGATCTGATCACATGACAATGAACTGAATTATTCAGTTGCATTCGTAAATGTGCATTCTTGTACTTCACTATCAGCATAGGTCTTAAAAACTTCATGTTTAAAATTTTTTTTTAATGTTTATTTATTTTTGAGAGAGAGAGCGTGCGCACGTGCATGAAGTGGGGAGGGGCAGAGAGAGCACAGAGCTGTCTCTGTCAGTACAGAGCTTGATGCGGGGCTCGAACTCAGGAACCGTAAGATCATGACCTGAGCCAAAGTTGGGTGCTTAACTCACTGAGCCACCCAGGCACCCCAAAAACTGTGTTTTAAAGTGCCTGTATAATCAGAAGTAAAAGACCTTTATAATTACAAGCACGTTCTTATTTAGGCCTTTTTCCTAGGTATCCAAGCATTTTTCATCACAAGGCAAGGTGTACCTGGGTACCTCAAAATAAGCAAATTCCACGTTCAACTCATACAGAATACACTAAGATTTTAAAATATAAAAGTGGAAACAGATCAGCTGAAATAATTATATCTAAGCATAAAGTATTCAAATTTATTGGAAATATTAACCAATATCTGTTCCTATGAATATGAGAATCATAAGTGAAATATTTTAGTTTTAATTGCAACTACGGTGGTTTTGATTTGACTCTGTAATTAACATCTGCATTCTAGACTTTGTGATACTTTGAAAACATTATTTATGGAAGGTTTGTCCAAATATAATTTGGTGCTTATTGCTTTTATCAAATGTTGAATGAAATAAAATGCAAAAACTTGTGCTTCTGAGAGTTGTGCTAATAATCATTTATTGTATCTCCTTTTCTAAACACAACCACAATACAGTTGTAACAGCAGGCAAGGCAATGTTAGGTTGTTTCTATTCATACCTGCAATAGAATTTGAGCCATCAAAAAGAATGAAATTATGCCATTTGCATTGACATGGATGGAGCTAGAGTGTATTATGCTAATTGAAATAAGTCAGTCAGAGAAAGACAAATACCATATGATTTCACTTATACATGGAATTTAAGAAACAAAACAGATGAACATAGGGGAAGGGGAAAAAAAGAGGGAAGCAAACCATAAGACACTCAACTATAGAGAACAAACTGAGGGTTGATGGAGGTGGGTGTGGGATGGGCTAAATGGGTGATGGTGGGCATTAAGGAGGGCATTTGTGGTGAATGCTGGGTGTTACATATGTAAGTGATGAATTGAAATATGTAAGTGATGAATCACTAAGTTCTACTTCTAAAACCAATTATTACCCTATGTGTTAACTAGAATTTAAATGAAAACTTGAAACAAACCCATAAGGGAACAGCAAATATACATAAGAATTTAGGCAATCATTTGATTCATAGTTTTGTGAATTGGACCAAGAATTGGAGTATTTTATAGCAGACTAAGCACCAGGAAATTAGAGACACGTGCTTCCTCCAGCTTATCTCCACCCCCCCCCCATATCTTCTTCCCTCCCATACATATACTCACCTCACAGTGGGGAGGGAGGAGAATGAGAGAGGTGTTCAGCTTTTGATGAGCTTACCTAAAATTTTCCCTGAAGAAGCTATTTTAATTTGAACACTTATGTAACTTTGAACATATATGTAAGTTTTGTGCTTTGTGGCTTGATACTATTTTCATTTTGATTTACATGTGGATGAAGGCACGATATTTTTTCAGTCTTGAAGGTCTCTAGAGGTCTTGATCCGAACTTGAACGTACCAGTGAATTTACCCTAAGCAAACACTTATACATTTTCTTGCCAGTTATAAATGAACATTTGTTGAGTACAGTCAGGGTGCTGGGAGTGGGGAGAAGTGGATTAGGAACATACAGAAAGTACCATCCTGGGTACCAGGAAGTTTACGGTATAGCTGATATGAAAGACTGCAGAGGAAAGATGGAGATTCTTTTACAGGGCTAAGTATCAACAAATATAGATTGATTTAGTGAACAATAAGTATATAAGTGTTTCAGAGCTGCCATTGAGATGTGAGAACATCCTCAGGAGGGCTAACTATAGAGACATCTTACAAGAGTCAAGTTTCTACTTGGATTTTGGAAGTTTAAAGATTTTATTAAAATGTATTAAATTTGCCTTTACTTTGAAACAGGACTTCAGTGTTTGTAAAACTCACTTTATATTGGTTTCACTAGTACCATTTCCTTTAGAAGTGATATAATTTGAAGTTTAGAATCATGTGTTTGTAATTTGCTTTTCATATTTTTCTCTCTTAAAAAATTGTATCCATAGGGAGAAAAAAACTTGTTTACTGTAACTACTCCTTTTAAGTGTAAAAACTAAAAGAGTGAGGGAATATGCATTAAAAGATTAGGATAACATCATTTTGAACAACCTCTTTTCTTCCTTAGCTTTTCACTCAGTAATATTACCTAAGTAAATGTATAAATGTTGATTCCATATTGATGCCCAGCAAAATAGAGATTCCTAAGTCCAGTATCATCAGAGATAGCTTTGCATTCCTTGGGGAGGGGGATCTTTTATTCTCTGATTGGGTACCCTGCAACGTGACATAACTAATTACTAGCTGCAGTTCTGACTCTCAGTAACATTGTGAAATTATTTACTTACTTTCACACTCTTCTTACCCCTCTCCCACTCTACTCAGATGTCCATGAAGTCTGGAGGTTACCCCCTCCCAGGTGACCTGCTTTTCCTACAGGAGACCCTGGGGTTTGATGAGTGTTAGGTGTATGACAGGCACTGTGCTAGTTGCTTCACATAATTTATTGCAATACAGATAACTATGGATGTAAAAAACGTGCTGCAGAGAAATGCAAGAAATGAATAGCATCACACAAGTAGCCAGGTTTTCAATCCGTTTCAGACTCCAAAGCCTGTGTTGTTTGTACTACAGCAAAACATTTTAAAACCTAGAATAATCTGTGCTGCAAGTTCAGGTTTTGTGCTGGTCACAAAGGAAAATTGCTTCTGGCTGGGAACATTGCCCTGGTGCCCTTCAAATTAGATGAGGTGGATCTAATTAGTCCTACTAACTTATAAGGCCAGTTTTATATAGTTGCACCTTAAGTTGTTTAAATGTAGGCTTATTTGAGGGAGATCTTAATCTTTGTTTTGAATTTATTCAGTTCAATTCAATTTAGTGAACACTTACGAATGCCTGTTCTTTGCTAGTCACTGTGCTAGATGCTGGTGGTACAAAGACCGTCTATTTAGGGAGGCATTATAACATTATAATACAATTTATTGAATGCTATAATAGAGGCGTATGCAAGGGATCATGGGAGCATAGGAGGGAATAATTAATTTGAGGAAAGATGTCATTAAATGCTGTATTTGATCAGAGCCTTGAAGGTTAAGAAATAAAAATTTGCCAAAAGGACAGAAAGAGGTGACAATTTATTTCAGGTGATGGGACCAGCCTGTGCACATGTGTGAATATGCCTGGTGTGTTTAGGATACGACAAGAGTGGTAGGTTGAACGATGGTCAAAAATTCTTCCTTTTCCTGCATCTGACTCCTGGCAAGATGATATTGAAGATTCTGCCATTAAGAAGTGGAATCTGTTTCCTCATCACTGAATTTGGTTGACCATGTGACTTGCCTTGGCCAATGGATGTTAGCAAACGTGAAACCAGCAGAGACTTAAAAAGTGCTTGTGCACTAGGGATTCTGTGCTTGGAATTCCAAAGACTATACTGTGACTGAGCCCAGGTTATCTTGCTGGAGGATAAAGTGGCCACCTGCAGGAAACAGGGTCTCTGGCTGACAGTCCGCTAACCACTGGAGATGTGAGTGAGATCATCTTGGACTAGCTCGCTGATCCACCATTTGCCCATAGCCACATGGGAGAGTCCAGGAAAAATCTGTTGTCAGCCCAGACGGAATGACCCAGCTTATTTGCCCAGTTAAGAACTAAATAAAATGTTGTGTTAGCCACTAGGTTTGGAGTGTTTTGCTGTGCAGCAAAGCTGATACACAGAGGGTCTGAATAGAGTGCGGAGAATGTGGGAAGAGGCAGTGACTGATGATGAAGAGGAATGTAACATCTGCAACATCATGTTGAGAAGTTTAGATCTATTTTACAGGACCAAACTTCCCAAACTTCACTGATTAATGTACCACTTTGATGTCTTTAAAAAATGTCTATCTACTACATGAACTAGATTTTTATTTAAGTTTTCTGATTTTTTTTAAGTTTATTTATTTTGAGAGAGAGAGAACACTCTTGCAGAGGGGAGGGGCAGAGAGCAAGGGAGACAGAGAATCCCAAGCAGTCTCCACTGCTGTCCCCGTAGCCCTGTAGTCCCTCCTTCACATACGGTAAGATCATGACCCGAGCCAAAATCAAGAATCAGATGCTTAACCAACTGAGCCACCAAGGTGCACCAAATTGTCTGATTTGTATATCAAAATTTATTTTAAAAACAAACTTAATATTAAAACCCCAGTTTGATGTGTTATTTCTGAAACTTAAAATATAAATATTTAAAATGTTGTCTGTGTGCTATCAAAAATCATCTTGTATATTGTGAGTGCTGCATTCTAGTATTTCCTGCTTTAATCAGTATGAATCAGCAGCATATGGAGAAAAAATGGAAGTAGGGAGGGGCTGCAGTTGGGAGGAGTGAGGAGGCTGTTGCAGAGGTCCAGGTAGGATATGGCATATGGTAGACAGACTTAAGATGTGTTCTGGAAGTGACAGGACCTGGTGACAGATTTGATGTATGTGGGATGACAATGGGGACTGTAAACTATCCACTGAATGGATACTATTAAGAAAGGGAAGAGAAAAAAAAATAGATATGATGTTGCACCAAGTTTGAGTTAGTAAATCATTTGAAAACAGAGGTCCCTGAGGCATTTATATATGTGAGTCTAAACTTAAAATGTTATTTTTGAAGTCATCAGCATGTAGGTGATAGGTAGTTGAAGTCACAGAAGTAAATGAGATAAAGAGAAAGAGTTTAGTATAGAAATCTTTGGCTTTTTTTTTATCCCCAAATTCTTAAGGCATATGATTTATCCCAGAAATAGTTCACTAGAAACCATTCACTAGAAGTAGTGAGTGGTTCATATAGGTAAAGATTCTCAGATAGGGGTAGAAGGTATCGTGTAGTTTGAAAAAAATGAAGAACAACCCTTAGGTAATTTTGATACATTACCCTTCACCCCTTGTTGATTTAGAGTGAAATGAGGACACTGCTGAGGAAGAGGACAGAATGGTCTGAGAAGTATACCTCTTCAAGAGGGACAGGACTTTTATAGAGGCCAAGAAACTTTAAGATGAAGGGCTAAGCCATGACACTAAATTCAGCAGAGAAATCCAGTAGTTTGTGGATTGTTTTTTAATCAGATCTGGCTCATCAAAGTATAGTACTTGGGATATAATAGGAGCATAGTAAATGTTTAGGTGGACGATTTATGTAGAGCCGCTTTATGTTTGAAACATTCCATGAGCCTTAAATAATCAAGTCAGACGGGATTTGTAATTATACTGTTTTGGGCTCTAAAATCAATGTGGATTTAAATTTTGTTTCTCTGTCCATGGTCATCGTCTTCGAAGAGTTCTCACTTGGGCACCATTGTCCTGATCTTAGTGCAAAGGAATATCTGAGCTTGTTTTCAGGAGATAATGAGAGTCAACATTTTTGTTATGGTCACTTCACACATGGGCCTCCTAACCTTTGCCACCCATGGTTCCCAGAAGTAAGTAATTTGCCTTATGATGATTTGGGTTGACAGGGTGAAGATCTGTGACGGGCAGAATTGGAATGTCATCTGCCTGTGTGGTTCTCAGGTAGTGCTCAGAGTCATATCCGGTTTTAAAATGATCGTTATTATTTTTTGAATGACATAAATTTCTGCCAGGCTTTCCCTGAATCTCAGGAAAGGCCCCAGATCAGGGCAGTTTCCTCAGACCATGATCTGGTGCCTGTGCATCTTGCTTAGAGCTTGCTCAGCAGCACACACTGGTTTGACATCTGGCAGTCACGACTCCTGTGAGATTGGCTTCCCCACAAATGTGCCCTGAAAGCATCCCTGCTGTGCCCCTTCTGTCCAAGTGTAAACACATCACAGGAAATGAACAAATAAAGGCCCAACTTTTCTGGAAGGAATCAGGATCCCCTTACCCAGCTGGAACCCTGGGGTTTGGTGTCCAGCTTCAGGAAATTTGACCAGCCATTTGGGTAGAGGCTCTTGTCTTGTGGCACCTTTGTCCCTTTCTCCTTCTGATTTCCCATGTGCTATCCATACCCTCTGTTCTAAGTCATTCAGCTGAGGAAGATTGCTTCAGGACCTTTAAAATGTGAAATAAGGGTTGTCTTTCATTGTAGATTCATTAGTGCAGCTGGATTTAGTTATTTACAGTTGTAGATTTGGCATTGCATTTGGTGGGGTAGGGGACTCTTAAAAACAATTGAAGCAGTCTAAAGCTAAATCTGCAAATAAGTGAATGTTCACTTCCACTTATTTTCATATGAAGATAAAAATATTAAAATGATTAAAATAGGTACATGACAAGGAAGTTAAGATATCTGTGTAAAGGAAGAAGGCCTTTTCACTTTTCCCTTGCTGTCTTCCCGGTTTCGTTTTTTTTTTTTTTTCTCCAGCCTAATGAATGCATTTTAAGTAAAAATACACACACTCTCTGTGCTTTCTATCTGCCTCCTACCACAAATATCAGCTCAGCTCCTCTTTCAGATCCACTTCAAGGAAACACAGACTTGAAAACTCTCCTCCATGGTTTTGTCTGAACTGGCTGCCATTCTGCAGCACGCACTGGATCCAGTTGCTGAAGTGGGGGAACCTGAGAGGTGCGTGAGCTGGCAAGAGTGACCATTTAGGCGCGTGAGTCAAGTGGGCCTGCGTGAAAGGATGTAGGTAAGCCCGAAGCTAATGGGAAAAATAGGGGGTCGTCACTAATTTTGATGTGGGGAAATCTTCTGCGTGCCAGGGTATTTGAATATTTGGCAAACAGCTGGCTGGGCTCTGGGAGAGTGCCTCTTGATTCGCCTCGTCAGATGTTCAAAGATAAAATGAGGCAGCCGGCGCGCCAGCACATAGCTCATAGCCCTGCAGTCAGTTTTGAATTTAGATTTGAATTGTGATATCAATGTCATGGTGGCACATGCTTTGAGAAAGTACTTATATAGAATAATTGAAAGATTCAGTGTGAAGCTTCTGAAAGCCATAATTTAAAGTCCCAGAAGCCTCCATATTACTTTCACCATTAAAATTTAAAGTGACAGAAGCCCAATTATGTATGGTTATTTTCTTAAATAAAATCATATTTCTAACCCAACTGAAAGATTCATTGCTGCCCACTAATCTCTGTCAGGAGAACCAATCTCAGTTGCATTCAGTGTCGGCAGCAAAGATGGTTCCCTTTATCTTAGGGACTGTGAAGTGACACTGAGGAAGCAGAAGTGGAAGCCCTCTGTGGAGGAGCTGGACTTGAGGCGGCTGATTTGCACTATGATCACCCTTATGGATCCTTTCTGGTGCCAGCTTCCACACTTAATGCAGTATAACTTTAATAGCAGTCGACAAACCCAAGTAAGGGCTGTAGCACACAGTTTGCAAAACCTGAATGACGTCAAAAACTGTTAAGAGGGGCAGCTGGTTGTAAAGCTAAATCTCACAGCAGAATGGAGACTGAATATAACTTTAAAACCTGGTAAAGAGTATAACTTTGGGGACTATTGAAAGATATGAAGCTTTTCCCTCTTTTATGAATTCATGGAAATCGGTCTACCAGAAGCCTCTTTACCTGAAGACTCAGTTTGCCAGAAAGGCATATATGGCCACTGACACTGTGGCATAAAAATAGGTCCGTGGGAATATAGCACCATGTCCCGTGCAGAAATTTTAGTTTCTATCAGTCAAAAGTATGGAGCCAGACTTTTAGACTATGCATCTTTCCACCAATTTCTTTGGTCTGTTTGATTTTACTTTATAGTGTGTTGTGATTTGGAAATAAGGTGGTGATGGTAGCCAGAATTGTGATGAAAAATTGCACAAGGCTAGTCAAGCTTAAACCATTGTTATTTATGAGAAACTTTATTCCTCAGGGTTCCCAGGGACAAAGGAGCATGTGAATCAACTAATATTATGATGCACAATGTTGAATGATATCAAGAGTATATGTACATCAATACTAATCTAAGCAATGTCTTATAAATTATACATCACAATTTCTCAAAAGTTTCACAGTATGATAAAACATTTACAAGTACATCTTGGTTCTGCTAAGTGTTGTTATGACTTTAGCACAACCAGCCCTGTGGCAGTTTGCAATTTCAATTTTTGTTGCCTGGCGTTGGCCATAGATTCTTTCTACCCTTGTACAGAACTGGTATCATGCTGTGAATTCAACTTCCCTTCCTTCATCTCTGCCTCAAAATCACTGTGGCTTTTCCTGTTCTTTCCCTTTTATTCATGTCTCAGTAAGAGGCATTCACCTTCACTTGTGTCCATGATTCTGTCACTGTGCTTAGACTCTTCCGCTTTCCACATTTGACATTTTGTTGGCCTCTTCCTTAAAAATAAAAAATTCCTTCCCTGTATTCCCTGCTCTGTTTTCTGTCTTTATTCTTGACTTCTTTCTTGCCTTTGCTTTTGCACCATTCGCTCTTTCACCTGTTGTAGTCTACGTTTAGCCACTATAGGCGCTACTCTCTCAAGGACTACTGTCCCTGTAGGGCACAATGACTTACCTAATTGGTAAATTTGGGGTGGATAAGTAGTCCAGCTTAGCTTCCTGCCACTCTCCTTCTACTTGAGAAGGGCCTGCCTACCAGGAACCTACATTCTCCCAGAGGAAGGAAGCCCACCCCAGACCAGCACTGTGGAGATGGACTAATTCTGTAGTTAAGAAAACTAGGCTTGTCTGGCTTTTATCTCCTCTATGCTGGTTGCAGTCTGTAACAATGGTTATATTCTCATCTGTTTTATTTTTATATTTTTTCTTGTTCACAACCCACGAGAAGAAGGAAGTCTCAGTTTGGGAGAATTGCTTAGAAACCTAAATAAATGAAATAGTATGTACAAGTAGAAAGTTAGTTTTCCTTCCCAATCTCATTTTCCAGAGGCTTGGCTTCTCTCTCTTTCTCTCTCTGCACTTTTGAAGATAGCAAGAAAGTTGCCGTCTGTAAGCCAAGAAGCTGGCCCTTACCAAGAGCTAAATCTGTTGGCACCTTGATCTTGGACTTCCCAGCTTCCACAGCTGTGGAAATGTATGTCTGTTGTTTCAGTCACCCAGTCTGTGGTAGTTTGTTATAGCAGCCCAAGCTGAGTAATTCTTCCTGATTTTTCTATGCATATGCAAATGTATGTATAAGTTTATAATAGAAAAATTTTACCTGAATGTCACATAAAAGAAATATACATAGCTATATATTTATCTCTATATATTGTATCTCTCTAAAATGGGTATTTCTATTTCATATAATCTCTTTACACATACATTTATTTGTATACATACACACTTGTATTTTTTCCAAAAATAGTAGCACACTATCTATACATTTTGTTCTGCACCTTCCTCTTTTCACTAACACATTTTTATATCAGTAAATAGAGACCTGTATTATTATTTTTAGTGGCTGCACAGTGTTCTCCAGTTTAAATGGTCTTTAATAAACCATTCTTCAACTGCTGGCCATTTAGATCCTTTTACACTTTTGAGGTTATAAACAATGCTTCAGTGAACATGGTACTGTTTTTATTTTTGTGAATTCATGCTAGTATTTCTGTAGGAAAGATTTCTAGAGCTGGTATTGCTGGGTATCTCATAAGATTTAATTGATTAGTAATGATCAGACACTCAGGTTGGGAAGAATTCTGAGAGAGCTCAGAGTTTATCCCACACTTCCAGGAAGGTTGTTTTTTCTCGCCCTGACTTTGAAAAGTACAGAGAATGAGACTCCATATTCTTTCCAGTAATGCCTTCCAGTGACTTGAAATTGAAATAGACTGTCAAAGAAATAATGGTCCGGCCAAGAGAGTTGAAAGTGGAAGACTAAATCCTAAGGCCCTTTGGTGGGCCTGTTTTGCAAAGCAACCAAGCAATGCCAGATAGAGGATTTTAAGAGCTACGGCAGTCTGATATTTGGATACGTGGATCTCTTGAGTCCAGCCAGACTACAAGTGATCTTAAAAATCTGGTTCCACTACCTACCTCGCAGTGCATCAGGCCTGAAAGAATAGTTGGGCTGTCTTTCACCCGGATTGTTTTGCTTCTGTCCCAAGGCTATTTCTGTTGCACAGAGGCATTTGATAGCTCATTTACAAGCTGACCTAAAGAAAACAAAACAAACAAAACAAAACCGGATGCAACTGGAGAGAGCTGTGGCATCCTTCCTGCTTCAGGTAGCCCCCTGCAAAGCAGGTAGATTTGTTTGGAATCTTTGCAATGCTGTGATGACTCTAAGTGGGAAAATACTGTGTATTAGGATTTGGCTGTCAGAGCAGACATATGCTTGACTGTCACAACTTGTACATTTTTCCCATTCAGGGTGTACATGGTTGCATGTCTTTGTTAGAAACACGTGCAGTGTGGGTAGCAAAGATGACCATGTTAAACATCCAGGAATTTTCATTTAATGTGCATATTTATACAACACTACAGAAAGGACTAGGGCGGGTTGGCTATGTTACATCATTTCCCTGCTAACCAAAGAGATTTGAAATGGACTTTTAATTATTATTACCGATTTGCTATGGCTGTATTCCTTAATATGAACATCTGATTAGGATTAATTTTCTTTAATTGATGAATAGAGCACTTAAAATTGTAGAGTTGAATGTGTTGTTACATGTTGGCATATGTGTGTACTGTATGTTGGCATATGAGGTATGATTTTTTGCTGAAATACAAATTACAGACACTTAACTGTTTTAGTTTTAAGGTCACTGTTCTTTCTCCGCCTTTGTGTGGCCTTTTACATTTGTTAATGGAGATAGAGCAGGGCTAAGTGACTCTTAAACTCTTTTCTATATACAGTAAAACCCATTAACATGGACGTTACTAAATTTGGAATTTATGATAATGAGAGAGGGCTGGGTTAAAGTTTACTTTTGCATTGTCTCTGAACCAAATCTTTGCTGAGCTAATAAATAGTATAATACAATTAAAGGGGAATGGCGTTATCGTTTTATAAAGCAAGCTTTTCAGGAAGTCTAGAGAAGTAACGCGGGATGGAATGAGGTAGTGTGGCAAAAAGGCATAGTGCAGAAGGAGCCACTTTCTATCTGCGTGACCTTGGGCAAATTACTTAGGTTCTCTGAGTATCTTTTCCCTCACCTGTAAATGGAGATAGTTTACCTAATTTATGGAGCTGTTATGAGGGTTAGATTGAATGTATATAGAAAGCGTCTGGTGTGAGTACATACTTCATGAGTTGCAGGTAATTACCACCTACCTAAAATAATTGGTGAGCTAATTTTAAACACTTCTCATTTTTTCACTGAAGCGGTGTTCCACATGTTAGGGTTTTGGAACACTAATCTGAAATACTGCTTTACTTTTATTATTGATTGAAGGAACCCCCCAGCAGTTTGATGTGGCGGTAAAGAACATGAGCTTTGGAGTCAGACAAACTCAGGTTTGAAAGTATTTCTGTAACGCATTAGCTACGTGGCTTTAGGCAAGTTACTTAATATCTCTCAGGTTTTATTTTCTAATTTGTAAAAATGGGATGAGAATACCTGCTCCAGGACTTTTATGAGGACTCAATGAGATAGTGCATGTAAAGCGTTCAGCCTACTGATTTTCATGTAGTAACCTCTCAAAACATCACCTGTTGCTATTATCGTGATCTTTTGACAACCATCCATTCTTTAGACTTTTTAATTAATTCAGACTCGTTTTCTTCAATTAACCTAATTAACTCATTTCACTTTTGATATAATCTCCATTTTAAATGTGGATTTTAAGTACATAAGTAAAAAATTATAGAGAGGCAAAATGGCTATAAATAGGTAGGGTGAAAGAGGAAAGAATAATATTTTAAAAGTGGGAGCACAAGGCCTTAAGTTAGACTTAAGTTACTGAATAGTCAATTTTGTGCATAATATTTGTGTCCTTTACGAGAGGTCTTTACATTAGAAGGAAATCAAATTGTGTGTGTGTGTGTGTGTGTGTGTGTGTGTGTGTGTGTGTGGTAGACAGTGTGGACTGGTCACCAGCTCCTGCCATTCACTGGAGAGAGAAGCAGTGAAATCCATGTTCAGTTTTATTTTCATCTTGCTTTCCCTGTTTGTTTCATAGGCTGTATGGATGAGAAATGTAAGCACTATAATGTCCTGCATGGAGACAGTAATCTATCCTCCCCTTAATGACAGGCTTACACAGTTTGTCGGAATCCATCACCTCAACAGATCAGACTGAATTACTTCAATGACTGGCAAATGGGTGGCACTCATGGTGAAGTGAAAGCAGCCAGGGGTGTGTGTTTATTAAGTGCTCTTCAATAGAAAAAAGTGGGTTTTACTGAAATCTCTCTCATCCATGCTATTTTTGCAGAGGCAAGAAGTGCCCATCTTCCTTTGGGAAAACAGAAGAATGATTTTTCTTAAGATTCTGAAATACTGAAATACAAATTCACAACCATAAATGTGTTATAAAAATCAGGTTTTTGGGGCACCTGGGTGGCTCAGTCAGTTAAGCGTCTGACTTCGGCTCAGGTCATGATCTCACAGTCCGTGAGTTCGAGCCCTGCATCGGGCTCTGTGCTGACAGCTCAGACCCTGGAGCCTGCTTCGGATTCTGTGTCTCCCTCTCTCTGCCTGTCCCCTGCTCATCCTCTGTCTCTCTCTGTCTCGAAAAAAAAAAAACAGTTTTTTTACCCCCACATCGTATACATGCACAGTGGAACCTTGTAATAAAAACTAGAACCAATAATGTTGGGACTATGTGCCTTTGAATTTCCAGAGATGCCCAATTTAGGCAGATAATTTTTGAAAGTGAAGTCAGTTCATTAAGTTGACAACTAGTGGTTTAACATATATGAACTTTCATAATGCTAAGTTCACAAGTCAGAAAAAACCTTCTGTAAGACCAGGTTTATTAAGATTTGGGTCAGAAAAAGCGATCACTCTAATGTATGCCATGTTGATTAGTTGCATTATTCATATCTTTATTGGAAGTACCTAATGGTTTGTTGTTAAGGTGTGGCATTATGTGTCTAGACTTGGCATATCAATAGGAACAGCAATAATAATTAATTTTTATTGGATTCTTACTGTGTGCCAACACTGTGATAGAAGCTGGGGCTATAATGGGAAGCAAAAAAAAAAAAAAAAAAGATACAATTTCATGTTGGTAACAACCTGTGAAATAGGTATAGACACAAACAAGGTCACAGAATTTAAATAATTTCTCCCTGGTTTGATAGGTCATAAGTGGCAGGGCTAGAAATACAGTGCTGTATTTGCTATAGCAAACTAACTTTTGCTTTGGTTAAGAGACTCAAACAAGCTAGAAAGAGCTCCCTGACACGGTGGAGGTGCCATACCAGCTTTGGACTGCTTATGCTTATACTGTCAAGGAAGGGAGAAATAAACTTCTGTCTTACTACTCAGCTATCCCTGGGTGTTGGCTTCATTCATATGTCTGAAGATGTATAATCATTCTTTAAAATTTTTTAGGTTTATTTATTTATTTTGAGAGAGACACACAGAGTGGGGAGAGGCAGAGAGAGTGGGGGTGTGAGAGGACCCTAAACAGGCTCTGCACTAGCACCACAGAGCCCCAACTGGGGCTCAGACTCATGAACCATGAGATCATGACCTGAGCTGAAACCAACGGATGCTTAACCAGCTGAGCCACCCAGGTACCCCATAATCATTCTTTTTAAAGGCATTTCCTAGATGTTGCACTTCTAACTCATACTCACATCCTACTAGCTATACCTATCGGCCAGGAAAATATATTTTTGTAGCCATGTACTTCTCAAAATTTAGGGGTTCTAGTAATGAAGGAAAAAGGAAAGAATGGGTATTAGAGGATAGTTGGCAGTCTCCGCGTCATATGCCAATTATGAGCATTGTTTTGAAATAAAATTTTGACCACAGGCTTAGACAATGACAGATGAGCTCAAGGCTCTGGGATATGCCTACGTCCATTATCCATTTCTTTCCAAGTAGTATATCAAAGTTATGTATGCATGTGTGTGTATGTATGTATGTATATATATGAATGTATACAGTGCATGTATGATATATTTAAATATAATATGTGAGATATCATAAATATTACATGATTCTACAGTGGACTCTGGTCATCTGCAATTGCTAATTCAAAATTTCACAAGAGAAGAGCCCCCCTGCCCAGCTCTCAAACCTAATGCAGTCTCTGATGAACTCAGTTGCCTATATGGAGCTGCTTGGAAATATTGTGTCTTGCTCACAGATAGACCTCCATGGTCCTTTTTCCTGGGTCCAGCTCTTTAGGTCCTACTTTACTAGTGACGAAGAGAAAAACAAAAAAAGAAAAATAGAAGTTAAGTTAGAGCTGGTCTTATTAGTCTGCCGTAGGCCTTATCTAGAGGAAGTGTTATTGAGGAGCATCTCCCAAGTGAAAGGCAGTTCTATACCTGTTTTGCCTCACTGGCCATGTGGAAGTGGAGAGAAGCAATCTAAAGAGAGTGAGAATCACAAGAGATGAACCCCAAAGACGCCACAGCCTACAGAAGTCAGAACTTTTAACCTTTTTTCCGCATAGACCAAAAGCTTCAATGCCTACTAGGAGGCTTGTTTGAATCCAGTAACTTGATTCAGTCTCTTGCCTCTTTTCCTCCATGGGAGTGAGGCTGGGGAGTGGAGTAAGGGTAGAGAGCATGTGGAAGTGGAACTTTGCTGTCCTTCTAGAGATCAACATCAAGTACTTTGAAGGCACCATAACAAATACAGGCACAATAACAAATACCTTTATCCCACTTTTCTTTTTTTTTTTAATTAAAATTTTTTTAATGTTTATTTATTTTTGAGAGAGACAGAGACAGAATGCGAGTGGGTTAGGGCAGAGAGAGAGGGAGACGCAGAATCCAAAGCAGGCTCCGAGCTGTCAGCACTGAGCCCGACGCGGGGCTCGAACTCACAAGCTGTGAGATCATGACCTGAGCCGAAGTCGGTTGCTCAACTGATTGAGCCACCCAGGCACCCCCGTATCCCACTTTTCAAAGAATTAATCATCTGGGAGCTAATAGATATGAAACATTTGGTGAAGATTAAGTAGTTGAACTGTGTGTTATTGATTATTCCAGAAGAACCCAGGTAAGAGATAAGTCAATGTGGATTTGTTTCTTGGGGAAAGCTTTTTAGATCATGTCACAAGTGAGGTGCCAAAGGATGAAAGGAACTAATTAAGAAGGCAGAAAAGAGGGGGTGATGCATAATGAGCTTAGAGGTCAGTGCATCTGTGTGCCTGAAGCAGAGACTTCATTTTGGAGACCAGAGAGTGAAGTAGAATAGGAAAGTAGGGTACTTCAGAATTCAGGCAGGAGTTAACCTGTAGGTAGTCATGTAAGTTGTTGTTTTTTTTTTTTTTTAATTAAGTTAATGTTAACCTCTTTTAAGTTTTTATGGAATGAAGGGAGGATAAGTTAGGAAATTGAATGAATGAATAAATATAAAGACATTGTAGATATTATAAAAACTAGCCTCTTAAGTAGAATTTGTGTAGGCTGAGAAGACAGGGTTTCTATGCAGTATCTCAGTGACATAGGTTGCCAGGGAATAAGAGAAGTCAAGGCTAGGTGTATCAGGGACTGGAGTCTGCCTGCACTAGGGTTAGCCCGCAGTCTAGTTCACAGTGAACAAGAGGAAGTGATGATCTTAGGGCTGGGTCACGAAAGAAACTGAGGAGATCCAATTCAGCAGGAGACTTGGTTAACTAGAATGTAGACAGCAGGTGAGATTGAGTCATGAATGGTGGTGTCATGGCAGGGAGCAATCTAATCGTAGCTGGATCCCAGCCAGCAGCTGGAGTTCTGGAATAGAATCTGGGGAAGTGTAGTGTCATGGCCCTAGTCAAGTAGGTTTAAGTTCAGGGCAAGGCACATGGTATTGAAGGAAAGAGGGAAACTAGTCAAGGTTAAAGGCAGCTCCAAAGATTGGGCCAACATGTCTAGAGGAAGCAGGGAAACGGAGAAATGATGAAGCCGTGTAAACTCAGTGCAATTCAGTGCACTTGTGGCCAAGGAAGGAATACGGTTCCTGCTATCTGGTGGGCTGAGGTTGCTTCTCTTTTGCCTGCCTGATGAGGATGGGTTGAAGGTCACAGCTGGGCTGAGCCTCTTTAGTAGAGACTTCAGGGGACCGAGCTCAGACAGATCTTGGAGCGAATGGCTGCAGTGGAGGCCCAGTGGAGGTAGCATCACCTGGAAGGAATTGAGACTAGAGCAGAGGAGATGTAGGCATAGCTAGGAGTCTGTCATATGCCAGGCAGAGGAGATCAGGTCTTGACAAAGGGGTAGGGAGGATTTAGTAGAAATTCAGAAGTAAAGGGCACTGCAAAAGACATTTCAAATTAAGAAGATGTTTCAGTGACAAGTTTGATACAATGGGTAGAGAAGGAAAAACCTAAAATGATTCCAGGCTGATATTAAATGCTCATATAGTATGACATTTTTGTTCATGAGCTGAAGGGTGCTTTAAGCACATTACTTTGTGCCTGCTTTTTAAAAAACCCAAATAAATAAAGTAAATTAGTGAATAAATGTGTTAAGGCTAAGCTTACTTGTGTGTTTGTTGGCTTTACATCTCAACTGCAGTGGGTCTGCAGTGGGACATTTTAGAGAGAAATAGCCCTTGAGCATGTGAATGTTTCTTGCAAAGATGGTTTTCTTTCCTGTTCTAAGATAGTGTTAGTAAGGTGCATGTGCCTGAGTATGACTGAAAAGCCTAAGGTGGGGCCTACCTGTATCTGTCTGTTGCTATCAAGGGGCCTTGTCCGCCGGAGGTGACCTTTGAAGTGTTTATGCTTCTTTTACTTACCTGGTTAGTTCAGAGCCTTTGCTGAATAAAGAGTGCTCCTCCCCAGCCTGATTGCTTCACAGCAGGAGGCTGTCTGCAGCTGTGATTTCCTGGCCATCCACTTTGGTGCCACCTGATGGGACACAGGCATGGACAAAAATTTACTATTCATTAAGGGATAGGGCTCAGCACCTCAGGAGGGGTTTATTCCTGTTTATGGAGGCAAGGGAAGAAAATGCAGATTCCTTACCTGGATAGGGACATTTTGTCTTCAAAATGTATAGATATGTGGTGTCTCTGATTTTATTAGGGCTCGGATCTGCACCTGGGTGGCATGGGTTTCAAAGTCATTATTTAAGGTAAGGAAAGATAACTTTCAACAGCATTATCACCACCAAAGATCTTGGTTGTATTTTTGAAAGTTTGAGCTAAATAATTGTAGTGATCACCAAAAGACCAACTGCTGTACTTCTGAAAAGTTGCTCTTAGAAAGGCTTGGATTAATCATTTGTTTCCATTTTGTTCACAGATGTACTGTCTGTAGGACAGGGGTAGACTGAATACCTGCTTCACTGAATACCTGCTTCACATCACCTTTCACATTTTCTTATTGGAAAGACAGCCGTTGGAGAATCATCTTGTTACCATCAGCAAAAATGCAAACAAATCAAGACATTAAGAATGCCACAGTGGCCAGCAGTTAATGATGCCAGTGTTACACAAGCTTCGGCAAAGTTTTCAAGACAGTGTGCCTCACTAGCCATAAATCAGGAAAGATTGAACTTATCCTTTTTTGTCTCAGCTGTTCCTTAAATCAATGCAACCCCTCCAAATTAATGTGAATTGAAACATGCATTGTCTTTTCAGCTTAATTGAGTACTTACTATGTGTGAATCACTGCACAAAATAGGGGAGGGAAAATGAGGGAGACAATTAGGATGTGTTTCCTGCCTTCAATGGATTTACAATTAGTTTCAGGGCACTTTTTTTCTTCTGCTCTTAATTAAGTGTGTCCCTAAGATAGAAAACAAATGAATGGAAAAGTGTATTCTGCAAGTATTTTAAATCCCTTTAATAAAACACAAAACAAAACAAAACAAAACAAAACAAAATAATCTAATGTGGGCAACTCAGGACATCTTCCATTTTTTTGGAGTTTCAATAGGTAGGATTTATTTCATTGATTTTATAAATATTCAGTAGATGTTAGAGATATTAACACATTATAGTTGGAGTTAATTGAATTAAATTCTTTTTTTTCCCCTTTAGGTGTAGATTGTCTGTTGGAAAAGTATATTGTGTTTGTACATTTCTTGCAGAGTAGGTAGATGAATTACATCTGTTGTCTCTGTAGGCCTCTACCTTCTGTGCCCTAGGGGCCTGACATTCTGAGTAAGTTATTAGCGTGGGGAAGGGAAGATTTGGATCAAACTTGGGAAAGCTCATGGACCCAAGATAGGGCAGGGAAGGAGCAAAACAGACCTAGGCAGTGACTCTGTAGGAAAACTTGGCTGTTTTAGTATTCATTGTGTTGTCTTCTATGTTCCAAAATTACTGTACAGTTTTTTCAAAAATTTATTTCTGATCTGGGAATAAGTCATGATTTTTCCAATGTTAAGGCACTAATATGACTGCAGACACCAGACATTTTATGTAGTGTATGTAACACATTTTAGCATGTACGAACCAACAATAGACATGTCTTTGTCTTCAGTAGTGTCCATCTGAATTGAAAATGTGCCAGCTTTTTTTTTCTTAAAATCATTATCAACAGACTTCTTAATTAAGCTGCCAATACATACTGCCAATAGCACCATGTGCCCTTTGAGAAATGAATCGTGTAAGTGCTGTTTCCCTCTTACTGAATAAACAATGTTGCTCCATAGAAAGTGGATTTAAAATGTTCTTTGAATAGGAAATTATATTGCTTCCGAAAGAATTTGATAAGAATTCTCATACCTTCCTTTCTTTACTTAATTTCCAAAAACTTTTATTTGCTCCTCAATAAGGAATAGTTCTAATTTGACTGATAACTTTAGTTGTATGAGTCATCCTTAATAGGATGCCTGCCCCCAAACTCCTGATGGTGATAGCGGATATTTGTTAACCTGAGTTACAAAACTATATTGTATGAAACTGTAGCATTTGTTTCCTATTCTGGGAAAAATTTGTGGAGGGACCATCTCTGTGTTCCCAGAACCTAGCACAGTACCTGGTGCATAGTAAGTATATGTTGAGTAACATTTGGTGATTAAAATGTGTAAAGTAGCTTTTTTTCTGTGGTTCTTAAAACTCTATAAAAAGACAGAGGGGTCTTGCTAACAGAGTAGCACCTTCACTGGTTTGTAGTTTATAGTCAGTCTCGTTAGAATGAGTCCCAAATCAACTGGATTCTTCATATACGGTCTAGTCCCCTGGGCTTCTGAATGAGTGTCTTGGATTCATCAGTTCAGCCCTGTGATTTGTACTAACATCCACTCTGCTTCCTCTGGCCCTTGGCCAGCTCAATAGGGGTGGGCCTTTGGAGGGGCTGTTCCGCTTCTCCTCCTCTGGCTTGTCCACCAATAGAAGAGCAATCACTCTATTCACTGGGTATTCACGACATGCCAGGCGCTGAGCTAAGTGTTTTTACACATATTCTCTCACTTAATTATCTCATTTAAACCTTACAGCAACCATCTGAAGTAGGTATTATCTACTGCGGAGATATGTATGTATCTTGCTTAAGTCATGGGGATCTAAATCCAGATCTCTTAGATTCTAAAGCCTGAACTATTAACCTCTCCCCTCTGCTGCATCCCAGGAGAAATTCCCAGTGCCTGGTGGTGTGGGGGCAGATCAAATCTGGACGTAGTCCAGAATCATTTCATTTAGTATTCCCAAACAGCAAACTGTCTAACAGATAAAACCCAGCAAATCACAGTTGTTTTGAGAATGGGGGAGGGCAGAGCAATTGGGAGAAAGCAAAGTTGGAAACAAACCAATTTGAGTCAAGCCTTTAGCCTTTATCTCATAATGCCTTTTTTTTTTAACTTTCTTTTTTTAACACAGCCTGACACCATGTGATAAATCAAAGCCTGACGTAATTGACCCAGAATTGATCCCCAAATGTCTTTTAGGGGAACATGCTTTAACTCTGGTTGTTGATTCTGAGGAATAATTGCCACCCTAGTAAGGTAATTACATATGCCATTGTTTATACACATAATAGGCTCAGAATGCATATTCTGCACAGAGGGAAAGAGAGTCCTGCTTACACATTAGGGGTGTGTACCATGTGTTGTGTCAGAATGCCACAAATAGCACTTGAACTGCTCCGTTACCGCTGATTTCCCTGACGTGTGTGTGCACGCGTGTGCGTGTAAGGGTGAGGTTAGGAGTGAGGAAGGAGATGGGCCATGGAAGGCTGTTTGTTGAGCCGGGTGGCAGTGATTTGCTTTTCCTTAATTTTTTAGTTTACTCAAACATCTTCTGGATCTGATTCACTTAGCTTGGTCTGGTAAAAGGACTGTTTTTTCTTCCTGTTTGGCATGTGCTTATTAATGAGCTCTCATATTTCTTTCCATCAAAGGCTGTTTACTTTGTGGAAATATAAAGTGAGAATCATTCTCCACAACATCCTCCTAAATGCCCTGTTTTTGACCACCCCTTTAAGTACACCAAAGAGTCAGCTAAAATGGTAGCTAGTGCCTTTCCTTTCACTGTGCTTTCTGGTAAAACATAAATGGGATTTAAACCACAAATGACCAATTAAAGCACTTCATGCCTTTTTCCTTTAGCCATAAGACAGTAGTTATCCTAAGTAAATATAACAAATAGGCTATTTTGTGGTAGTCTAACCCTAGCATCATGTGTATATATTTTTAAATCAAAGCCTTAAAAAACCCAAAATGTCATGACTTTTTGTAGTACTGCACATTGAAAGAAGTACATATGTATTCCAGTATGGAACTGAGCATTGTTTGAGGCCAAAGCAATTCATCCTGGGCTATTCTCTGCCGCAGTGTCCAGCAAATTGCACGACCTGCTTGTTAGAGTTGACAATAGTGTTTTACCCAACAAAGGCCTCTGCAGCTCTGAGCAGCAGTGGAATGTCAGAATGAGCACATTTCACACACAGATGTGCAGCCATAATAGCCTCTTAAGAAGATGCATGTGGCAGGGAGCTAAGGGTGGGGGTTGGGTGCTTGGAGTAGGTGGCGTGTGAGTGGGTAGGTTGGGGGTCAGTGAGAGAAGGAGGCCAACAGTTAGCAGTAGGGACATGGCCCCACTGACCACATTTAATCAGCCCTCTGTAAACAATTCAACATTTTCATTGTTCTCTAAAAACTAATAAAGAGCAACAAGCACTTTTCATTCATCTTGAAGTAATTTTCTGTCAGGTTGGAGCCCCTCGTGGCCTCCAGCTTGTGCAATGCTAGCTGTGTGATACAACAACTATTGCAATTTATTTTACAAACTCTGGTCATTCACATGTCAGTTAGTGTTCACCAAGCCGGCATCTGAAATTGTGCAGTTAACGAGTTTTACAACATTTCTATCAAGAGAAACTGTTTAGCATAACTGACTCTTAAGGAGTTATTATACCTCTAAAAATCCATTTTAAGGGGCATTATTTAAATAAAATAGAAAAACGGTTCACTGCCTTTTAAAGGGGCTACAAAAAAAGTCCATCAGCTCCAGTGCAGTAATCCTCAGCTTAAAGCACTCTTGAGAGTACTTCTGGGAATTGTCAGCATAATGAAATGTTTTGTGAAATGTCCAGATAGATTCCTCTACTCAACAATTTTACTGCACCATATTTATTTTCCTTCCAGTTTTTAAAGAAGTGAATTACTTTTTGAGAGGATGACTCTATGTTGTGTAGATTAACTGAGCACATTATTACCCAGGTTGTAGCAGAAGTGATGGTTCTCTTTGCAGTGTTATCTACATGCAGCTGCAGACGGGGGCAAAGAAGAGAAAGGCAGCTTTCCCTTCTTAGTGCTTTAGCTCCAGAAGGGTTAAATCACCGTGAGGCTTACAGATTTTTGTGTTTTCCTCGGGCTACATTTCCTCAGACTTTGAACAACTTTGGGACAAAATAACACCTGTAAACACTTTATTTAAACTTTAAAAATTGGACTCTGTTTTCTTACCCTAAATACAAATGCAGGAAAACCCATACACTTGTACCTTGGCACATGCATAACGATGCATATCATTTGAATCTGGCCCATTTCAATGCGAGATGCTATTGAACATTTTGCTTAAAGAACAATGGATTCCTCACATTAACTGAGATGGCCAATGACCCCAAACCAATTAATGGCGAAAGTCTATAATAGAGCACTATATAGCATAGCAGCAAGTTCATTTAGCATATTATATTACCTATCGGGAGTAGAAGCCACCACTTGTAATGTAAATGGCTTAATGGTTCTTTCTACAGTGAGCAAGACCAGGAGAAAAATTATGTTCTGCTGTAACAAGAGATACTCCATATCCTTGGGAAGTGTATCTGTAACAGGGCACATTTTCATTTTGCCACAAATGGTCCCCTAATTTCGTAGACTGATGTTTGTGCACATGACTTTAATTTTCTGAGGGAGACAGGCAGGTGTTCTTGTGCCTGTTAGCTGTATCTGCCCATAAGAAGCACAGTAACATCCATGAGCCAAATACAATTTGACATAATTCATACCTTTATTACCTCCTACAGAATGATATTATTTCATGCTGGCACATTAATGTTTCCAGCACGATACTGTCATTCCTGGAAATTTTACCTTTTGAAGTTCAAATATTGAAGAATGACTTTTAAAATTCTCTAAGTGCCTTAGATTTGGGGGAAAATGCAACTTCTTCCAAGGTCAGCTGTTTTACTCTTTTGTGATATTTGATGGCACTGCAGATAATGTTCAGATAATGGAGGAAGATCATATCTGAAAACTTACCTCTTCTTGACCAAAGAACTTTTTCCTCTTCTATTTCCATTTTTGCAAATAATATTTCATCAACTTCTCATGTCAGACTTCACTGTTATGTGTTCCCCTAGTGATGCAAATTCAGGAGATGCTGACCAAAAAATGTTTAAATGATTGCAGCTTGAATCCATTTGGTGTAGTACTTTGATCTGTCCTAATACTCCAGCAGTCAGAATTAGTTAGGGCAGATGGAGTATATAAGTTTCCTGTTGCCGCCATAGCAAATTACCACAAATTTAGTGGCTTGAAATAATACAAATTTATTAGCTCACATTTCAGTAGTTCAAAGGTCTCATGGGGCTAAAATCACTTGTTGACAAAGCTACATTCTTTCTGGAGGCTCTGGAGGCGTGTCCTTTCTCTTGCCTTTTCTAGCTTCTAGACACCACCTGCTTTCCTTGACTTGTGGCCTCTTCCTCAAAAACTAGCAGTTTTTTTTTTTCAAAACTAGCAGTTTCTTCAAAATAGTGGTGAGTCAAATCCTTCTCACATGGCATCTGACTCTTTTCCACTATCACTTTTCTCTTTCTCTGACTGCAGCTGGAAAATATTATACCTTTGAGGTATAATATTTTATATATATATATATAGGTATATATATATATAGGTATATATATATTTATATATATAGGTATATTTATATATATATAGGTATATTTATATATATTTATATATATGTTATATATATTATATATATTTATATATATATTATATATATTTATATATTATATATATTATATATTTATATTTATTATATATATATAGGTATATTTATATATATAGGTATAAAATTTTATACCTTTGAGGAATCATGATTAGATTGGGCCCACCCAGAGAATCCAGGATAATCGCCCCATCTCAGGGTCCATATCTTAAAACACGTCTTAAATATCTCTTTTGTCAAGTAATCTATATTTACCGATTCTGGATAATGGGACTTGAACATCTTTGATGGGGAGAGGGAGTTGATGGCGTTAATCTGCCTACCACAGGGAATCCCTGAGAGTTCTTTCTCATGCAAGTATTTGGAGAGTTAGTTGCAGTTCCCAAACTTTTAAAATGTTGCATGAAAATAGTTTTAAACTTTTGATTATGTAACCCAAAATATGTACATTTCCTTCTAAACCATCCTACTATTATTTCTATTAATAGTATATATACTATTAGAAACGATGGATTTCTTTTTAGTATATAAATAAGTAAAATGGATCTCCTAATGGTTTCTTTGCACCCCAATGCATCTTGTGTGCCCCTTATTTTGGAGAAGAAGGAAAAAGGATGAAGTTGGGGTTAACTCGTGTAAATGTGGCTCTTTATTCTTTCAGAATGTAAGTCTTCAAAGTGAGGAAGGGACTGCAGAGACTTTTTGTCGGTCTCTGGTAGTTTTTGGACGTGAGGAGGAAATTTATTTGTTTCACTTACACTCTTACTGCTGTTTGTTCTTACTGAGTGTAACAGTATAGAATGTAACATACCGGAAAGTTACCTGAAAGTTGAGAGCTGCCAATTACAGAATTACAAGACAAGTGCCACTTTATAAAAGGCTGGAAAGAGATTATTCACCAGAAGCACTAGAATAAGGCCATATCTCATCAAACAGCTACTCAGGTCAGCACAGTTGAAAATCCCAAGAAGCCAGGGGCTCAATGGCCATTTTAAACTCTAGGGGCAAGGTCCATGTGAAACTGGGTTGAGAGAAACAAAGCGTGATTCTGCTAAGTTCATTTTATTTATTTATTTAAAAAAATTTTTTTTTCAACATTTATTTATTTATTTTTTTGGGACAGAGAGAGACAGAGCATGAACGGGGGAGGGGCAGAGAGAGAGGGAGACACAGAATCGGAAACAGGCTCCAGGCTCTGAGCCATCAGCCCAGAGCCTGACGCGGGGCTCAAACTCACGGACCGCGAGATCGTGACCTGGCTGAAGTCGGAGGCTTAACCGACTGCGCCACCCAGGCACCCCATCTAAGTTCATTTTAAATCATAGTTTCTGACTCTGAAATCATCTGCACTATACCAGCCACTCTTGATCTCAGTGCCATATAGGCTTATTACAATGCAGGAAAACCAGAAACTGTAACACAAGCAGACTCTGTAAGTCCCCTCGTGTTAAAAAGTGAGATGTTTTTAGAGCAGTCACCCTCAAAAGTGGAATCTTGCTAAGACATGCTGACACACCTCGGAAATCAAAAAGACCGTCTACTGGCGAATGAAAAAAGTAGGTTGCCGCAAAAATGTACATCAACTAGGAAACAAGTCAGTAAATGTTTGCCAACTGCCGTAAGTGTCCTGGAGGCAGTCTGGGAAGTATATTTTTATTTAATTTTGTCCAGGCCACTTCCATTCTCTTCCTGAAAGGTGGGTAGGTAGTATCTTTCACTGATAGTTTCCATCAATGATCTCAAAATGTAACCGATAGCATGTCAATGATTACCATACAAAGAAGTTAAACACTATAGTGAAATTTCCCCATTGAAACCCAATACAGGGATTAGCAACAATGGAGAATCTGTTTTATTTGCATTTAATTTGTACCTTCACACTATTATCTCCCATGTTTTAGTTTCGGGAAATGTGGTCTCAGGCTATTATAACCACATTTCATGCTGCTGTTGCACTGTTATTTGATCTCTATGGTTGGAAATGACTTACTGAAAAAATAAAGCTAGCATACTTTATTTTAATTATACCAGTGCAGTGTCTAAATAAAAAATGTACTTTATATTTAATGTGGAGCACAGATTAACAGTTTTATGGGACATAAAATCTATCTATATCATTTTCTATTTACACATCAGTTATATATCTTTCTCTCAGCAAAACAAATGCCTATGGTGTGAAAACAAGGAAGGAGAGCATCGAAGTTACAATCACATGGGCAGTAAATAACATCTTAATTGGTCTGGAATGCCGGAGTTTGATTTTTTTTTCCTCCTGGCTTTTATTTATTGATCTCTATAGCTTATTTATCTTTCCAGTGATTTGTACAAGTCTATCTCCTTTCCTCAATAAGCCAATCTATGGTGGTTTTATATTGCACATCCCATCTGGGGAAATGGTCTGGTGAGAGAAGTGCAGTTGCTCCTGGAAAAGCCATTATTTAAAAGCTTTTGTGGAGGTAAGGGTGACTTCTTAGTTTTTACGCTTTGTCTTCTGGAAAAAAAGGAAAGAAGAAGTGCCACTGTTATGAAGTTGCCACCCAATGAATGTTTCAGCAGTTCTCTTCTCTGCCGTGTTTGGCAGCAGTAAGAAAACAAAGAAGGATTGAATGTACACTGGGAAATGTCTTTTAAATGTTCCTGTCTACGATTTAGCGCCTAGTGACGGTAGCGGACAGGAATGGATTGTATATTCCTCCTACAAGATATGTAAACCTTGGGCTTTCCCCTCTATGCATTTCTACTGTTCCATTCCTAATATCTTTTTAAATAGCTCTTTAGGATAAACTGCACTTCAAATGACACACGATGCCCCATAGGGCAGTTGAGAACTGGCAAATGTAACCATGCTCAGGAAAACTAGTTGGCAAAATGCAACACTTTTTCTAGTATGTAGCTATCCACGGTTGAAGTGAACCCTGGAAAATTAGTCATTTTTTCCCCTCCAAAATCAATGATCCCCTTGTTCATCAAATCAGCACTTCCAGTGTTTGTCATGATTCTGTTTGGTTGTCTTGATCTCACAGAATATTAGAAAAGTGCTCCGAAAGATTTCTTCTGTTGATAGCTGAGGGAAAAACAAGTTTACAGATGGCAATTCTATACTTACACTATGCAAACGATGCTCTGCAAAGTGATTCTTTAAACATATTCCAAGGAAGAGACTCTGCTGTCCCATCATCACCCTAATATAACCTTAACTGCTTTAAAATGAGCTGATGAAAATTTGGGGCAGGTCTTGTACAGAATGCATTTGCATTTGACATAATTAGTGGTAGGCAGATCTCACTACATCCAGAGGGAATCTCAAGACAACTGCCTGGTCGACTATTAGTGCTTAATTTCTGAATGTCAAACCCTGCACATCTTAATTTCTAGAGAATAAGCTCAATTGAACTTGCTCCCCAGTTATGCAAAAACTGCTCAGATAAAACCAAGTGGACACCAATGTAATGAATGTGGTTATTAAATTGTTTCAATTGAAAGAACCCTATTCTTACACCATCATAATGGGAACAATTTATCCCCACTGATCGGGCTGTCTCTCTCTTTCTCTCTTTCTCGCTCTCTCTTTTTCTGAGCTTTCTTTGATCTTGAAGCATATTGCAGTGGTGTGTCCTATTGAAAAGCGAAACTGGGGCAATTTTAATGCTTTTGTACCTTACCAGTGCTCTATTTTTTCACTGTTTAAAAATAGCTGTTAATTATAAGTGCAGTTTAAATGTCTCAAGTGACCCAGAAATGCAGGTTGGAATGAGACAGATTGTGTGTCTCATATAAAACAGATGTACTCTCACAGAGCATTCTGAATTCAGCCTTTCCTCTGTATCCTCCTCTTGGGTTATTTCAATCAGGTATTGAGCTGGTCTAGCACTGTGCTATAAAATCCCACACATTTGAAGTAGGAAAAAGAAAAGCGAATCTCTCTCTCTCTCTCTCTCTCTCTCTCTCTCTCTCTCTCTCTCTCCCTCTCTCTCTGTCTCTGCCTCCCCCCCGCCCCCAATCTCTCTCTTTTTTTGTGTGCCACAAAGAGCCTCTTTTTTATATCAGTCCCCACTATGTGGGTGAATGTGATGTTTTGGTGTTAGATAATGGGACAAGGGCCACTTTCGTGGCCTGGAAGACCATATGATTTTCTAGAGATCCACTTTGCCTGTCTCTTCAGTCAGGGTGGGTGTGGCTTAAAAAGAACACTGCAGTAGTGATAAATGTATTTCTTGAGGTCCTTCTTCAGCTTGATTCAGTGGTGCCTTAGGACAAATCAATCTCCTGCTAGATTTCAAAGATCTTTGATTCTTCACTGGTTTCACAAACTTGTGTTTTTAGCTCCTTGCTAACACTTAGATGCTGGAGATAGTTACACTGCTGGGGATGTTTCAGGGACCAAGGCTTTAATAAGCAAGGTGCTTACTCAGTGCAATCATGTTATTCATTTATTCTGCTACAGTCTGAACAAATCTGGTACTTACCTAATTATATGCGCTTGTATATAGCAGGTTTTAAGATGTTCCTGTTTCGTGAAGTTACCAGAAGTGATTTCAAAAGTGAATTTAAGATAAAGTACGTTCTAGTGGTTTGATGAGCTTTTCCAAGTTTCTTAAAATCTTTGGTACACATCCCAAAGCCACATGAATCTGAACATTTAGACAGTGAGGGAATTCAAGACTCATCCCCTCTTCCACTTGGATTGAAATCCTGTGGTCTAATCTCCCTTGCTGTCAGGATGAAAACATGTCTCAGAAGGAGGGCAGTCTATGTGCATTGGCTACCTATTTGCTTTTAGCTAGAAATGCCCAACAGAAGAGTTCTTCATTGCCATGGCAATCATAATGAATGTAGTCATGGTGTGGGCTTAGGGACTGGTTCTTCAAATTCTTTCTAGAAAACTTGTGGACATTTTAGTCAAGTTCGAAATGAAGGGACTGATGCGAACCTTTTTTTATAGCTAATTTTCCAAATCAGTAATTCTAATTTAATTGGCTGATTTGACTCTAATATAATCATTCTAATTCTGATCATTCTAATTTGTCCACTAAGATCTATTCCATTTAATGTTTATTGTCTTGTAAATGACAGTCTAAAACACTTGAGTTATGGTCTCATGCCAAGTTGGTGGTTTATTTTCAGGAAGAGGGGAAGATATGGCCTCAGGTAACTTTAAGAGAATCTATTATCACACAGAGTTGGTGCTGAAAATGAATTCAGAAGAAAGCATTCTTTAAATCCATATCTTATAAAAATATTGCACTTATGAGATACATTTATATTGCTATTTGAAGAGGAATGATAACATGTTTATAGATCACACTATTTCTAAGTAGAGTAGCTCTGAGAGTGGGACTGTTGGGAAAGGCAGTTTTTTGTGTGTAGTCTTTAGAATTGCCCTCATCTGCAGGGGAATGGGCTATGGGCCTGGAACTTGACTTACCAAGAGATAAAGAGTCCTCACAGCCTGTGTTGACATGGTCGCCTTATGTGGGCACATCTTTTCCTGTTTCAGACTCAGTATATACTCCTTAGTTCTGCTTAGTGTGTGTGTGTCATATGGCTATATCTTTTCCGTGAGGGGAGGGGACAGGGTCCTTCATTCTATGGCACAAGATGGGTGTTTGCAGGCCAATGGCCTTGCAGCTGTCAGGAGTAACCATGGCCATGAAGGACCAATGAAGCTGAGCTTACTCTGTCTCTTCTTTATGTGAGTAAAATGTTGTTCCCTCTGGTGCCTGACTGCATTGTGTTTTCCTTGGCATCTCAGATACCAAGATGCAGTGGGAAGCAGTGGTCTGACTTCACCTTTTGGTGATAGGCAACAGATGCCACTTTCCAATAAGAACAAGTTACTGTATAAGCTATATGAGTTTGGAAAGGTCTTCAATCCTTTGTTTCTAATCAGGCTGTTGGTAAAAAATGGGAAAGAGTGGCATCTATCTGGGGACATTAACAGCTGTTGATTATGGGTGTTGAATGGGCATTGGGAATGTGAAATCCAGATCTGGATAAAAGTCTGGATAGATGGTAGGTACCTTCAAGGAAGGGGTAGAGTCTGGGTAAAACCTGGTTTTGAGAAATAGCAGGCTGGAATGGGAATGTCCTAGTTCTGAAAGCCAGGTATTAGAATTATCCATGGAAGCAACAAAAGAATGAGAATTAAAGCAAGCAGTGAGCTGGAAGCCAGGTAAACATTTAAGACAAGGGGAGCCTCCAATTCCAGATGTCCAAATCAGGAAGTAGTCCAAAAGTAGGCAATTGCCAGCAACCAGTCATCTGGGGAGATGAGGAGGAATGGCCAAGGAGCAAGAGCACAGGTATGAGGCCTTGGAAACAAAAAGGACTATGATGGATGAGGCAGCTTTCCGACTTCAGGTGCCAGAGGAAGGGAGGGACCTCAGTCAGATATCCAGGTGGAGCAAACACGAGAGGGCATTGGATTCTGGCTTTGCTGAGGTGAGAGCTGACTTCTGGTAGACAGATGTTGAAGACTCGTGTGTCTCAGGAGTCTGTAGGAACTACTTACTAGCTTTATTCTCTTGAGTCCTGAGCCCTGTCACCCTGACAATTCTTATCATCCAACTCCCTCAGAAATTTCCTAGTAATAACCTAGTTCAAGCCTGATCACAGATAGGACATCTAATTTAAAGGCTGGAAAGCTCTATACCAAAGTATTCACAGAGGGTATGGGTGATTATGGATGTTCTTAATTTTCTTTTTCTTAATTTGTATGTATTCTTTTTTAAAAAAACTTCTTTTAATGTTATTTTTGAGAGAGTGAGAGACAGAATGTGAGTGGGGGAGGGGAAGAGAGAAGAGGGAGACACAGAATCTGAAGCAGGCTGCAGGCCCTGAGCTGTCAGCACAGAGCCTGATGCGGGGCTCGAACTCACGAACTGTGAGATCATACCCTGAACCGAAGTCAGCCGCTTAATTGGCTGAGCCACCCAGGCGCCCCAATTTGTATGTATTCTGTACAGTGATCCTATGTTACTTTTGTAAGAAATAAAAATATAAGTTAATGTCCTTTTAAATTTTGATTTTTTCCAGTTTTATTGAGATATAATTTCCATATAACATTGTACCAGTTTAAGGTGTACAACATGATCTATGTGTAAATTGTGAAATGAGTACACAAGTTTAGTTAAACATCCTTCACTTCATGTAGTTATAGAAATTTTTTTTCTTGTGATGAGAACTTTTAAGATTTATTCTTTTAGCAACTTTCAAACATATAATACAGTATTTTTAACTGTATCACCATGCATACATTACATTCCCATAATTTATTTTTATTATGACTGGAAGTCGTACATTTTGACCATCTCTATTTAAATCCCTACCCTTCATCCCCTGTCTCTGGCAACCACCAATCTGTTCTCTTTTTCCATAAATTCAGTTTTTTAAATTAAAAAAATTAGTATTTTATTTATTTTTTAAAGTTTATTTATTTTGAGAGAGAGAGAGAGAGAGAGAGAGAGAGAGAGAGAGAGAACAAACAGGGGAGGGGAAGAGAGAGAGAGGGAGAGAGAGAGAGAGAATCCTAAGCAGGCTTTGTACCATCAGCACAGAGCCCTATGTTTGGTTCAAACTCATGAGCCATGAGATAATGACCTGAGCCGAAATCGCAAATTGGACACTTAACTGACTGAGCCACCCAGGCACCCCGTTGTTTTAGATTCCCTATAGAAGGGAGATCATAGAATATTTGTCTTTGAATTAATTCACTTGAAATAAAGCCCACAAAGCCCATTCACATTGTGAAAAATGGCAGGATTTCCTTCTTTTTTATGGCCAAATGATATTTCACTACATCTATACATGACATTTTCTTTATCCATTCATCTCTTGATAGACACTTAGGTTGTTTCCATGTCTTGGCTACTGTAAGTAAAGCTACAGTGAATGTGAGGGTGCAGATATTTCTTTGGGATACTTACATTTCCTTTGTATGTGTACCCGGAAGTGGAGTTGCTGCATCATGTGGTAGTTGTATTTTTAATTTTTTCAGGACTCTCCATGCTGTTTGCCACAGCGGCTGTACCAATTTACATTCCACCAACAATGTATAAGGGATCCCTTTTCTCCACATCCTTGCTAACACTTATTATCTCTTATCTTTTTGGTGATGGTGATAGCCATTCTAAGAGGTGTGAGGTTATATCTTATTGTGGTTTTGAGTTGCATTTCCTTAATGGTTACTGATGTTGAGCACCTTTTCATGTACCTGTTGGCCATCTGCGTATCTTCTTTGGAAAAATGTCTATTCATATCCGCTGCTCATTTTTAAATTGGATTTTTTGTTTTGTTTTTGCTATTCAGTTATATGAGTTCCTTATATATTTTAGATATTAACCCCTTACCAAGATGTAGGGTTTGCAAATTTTTTCTTCCATTCTGTAGGTTTCCTGTTCATTTTGTTGATTGTTTCTTTTGCTTTGCAGAAGCTATTTACTCTGATGTAGTCCAATGTATTTATTTTTTATTTTGTTGTGCTGTAGGTGTCATATCCAAAAATGATTGCTGAGATTAATGTCAAGACTTTTTCTTATTTTTTTTTAGGAGTTTTATGGTTTCAGTCTTGCATTTAAGTCTTTAGTCCATATCTAGTTATTCTTTGTGAGTGGTATAAGATAGGGGTCTAGTTTCATTATTTTACATGTGAATATCCAATTTTCCCAGCACCATTATGGAAGAAACCCTTTTCTCTATTGACTATTCTTGGCTCTCCTGTCAAATATTAGTTGACCATATATGTCTGAATTTATTTCTGTACCCTTGATTCGATTCCATTGATCTGTGTCTATTTTTAATGCCAGTACCATACTGTTTTGATCACTAGAGCTTTGTAATATAGTTTGAAGTTGGGACATGTGATGCCTCTAGATTTGTTCTTCTTACTTGGGATTACTTTTCCTATTCAGGATCTTTTGTGGTTCCATACAAATTTTAGGATTTTTTTTTCCTATAAGTTAATTTCTTAAATGATATAGTACAAAAAGTTAGGATTTCTGAGTCAGACTGAACTGAATTCAAATGCTGAATTCTTTTTTCCTCCTAGCTTTATGGCCCGGACTAGTTAGTTATCTACACTTTAGAACTGTAGTTGGCTAGTCTGTAAAGTATGGATAATAAGACCAAAATTTTTATTATTCCTCACTCTTCCATACAAAGGAGGTAATTTGTCCTTCTCTTTTGTCCTGTCCCTTTCTCACTTTTCCCATTGGGACAAGGAATCATTTATTAAGTGAATAGTTTTTTTGACCTCTTTCTCTTCCTTTCATGCAGAATGCAGGTATCCATTTTTTCTTTTTCTACTTTGGACCAAGTTGACAGAAATAGATCTTATGTTTGTGGAGGAAGGTTCCCTTTGGGGGAGATAAATTAAGAAACTCATTTGACAGCAAATCCAAGTCAAGTTTTCTAATTTCATTTTTCAAGATTAAAGCGGGCATTTTAGTAAACATTGGTGTGATCCTTGGGTCTTACTTCTTAATTGTATCTACACTCAAAGTGCCAGCAGCCAGCAAAAAACACAAGAATAACACCATCTATCTGTCCGTCTAATACCTCCATGGCTGTGAGGTTTGGAAGGCATATGTGAAGTGCCTAGTACTGTGCCTGGCAAATAGTGATAATTCAATAAATGGAAGTTAATGATCATTGCCATGGTCACTTTCTTACTATCATTACTAACAATGGTCATGGAACATCATTATTCCTCTGACCTGGCAAGTGTTTTTCTTCCCATTTTCGTCTATTATGGAGCAGCATACTCTTTCCAAAGATCGATCCTTCTTTCTATATTACTACCACAGCTGTTTCCTTCCCTTGTTACCGAATATCATTGTTCATAAGTGGATGCAGAGCATTTTTCTGATCGTTTTAGCACTCTAAGACTGTTTTAGGACTGTTTAGGTGTGTGGAAGAGTAAATTTTTAAGAAACTTGACCCATGAATTCAGAAGTAGGAGGGCCTGTTTGTAATGATCCCACTTCCCACCTGTCTGGGCCCTTCCCCAGCTGGGAGAACTGATCCCAGCTCTGTTTAGGAGGACAGTAAGTATTCAGCATTAATTTCCCCCAGGCTGCCAGACCTGTTTTGCTTGAGACCTCACCTTTGAGCAATGGATTCTTCCTTGTCCTTTAGCCAGGGCTTCACCTTGATTGACAGCTCCATGAGTTGTGTCTGTTCACTCTGTCCCACTGTTCTTCTCAAGACCTGGGCTCTGCCCTCTGCTGCCTGCTCTCCTGCCTTCCTGCATTGCCCCACTGTGCTTGTTTAGAGTTTTGGCACAGCCTTTTGGCAGCATGGCGGCCCCTTGCTGACCTCATTCTCTTCCCTGCCTGACTCATAACTCTTACTCACCATCATTGTCTGGCTATCTGCCTCCTGTCATCTGTGGTCAATGGTGGCTCTGGTCACCTGTCCCATTCCGCCTTTTTTGAATTTTTAGAACCATGCCTACATCCTACATTTTTCTTCTGACTTCACTTCCCTTGTCTCAGTCCATCGGGGTACTCTACCACACTGGCATCCTCAAACAGCACCCTACCCTCTCTCTGCCTTACCCTTGACTTTGCGCTTTGCTGTCTCCTCAGCCTGCAATACTCTTCTTGCAGAAAGTCACAAGGCTGGCTCAATTATGCCTTTCATCTCCATTCAAGTTCTGCCTCCCCAGAAAGGCTTTCCTTGGCCATCCCTCCACCCTCTGTCACTCGTTAGGCCTTTTCTTTGGTTTATTATTATCTTTTTTCATTGCATTTTTAACCACTGGATCTCAGATTGTATTTTCATTTGCTTGTTTGTTTATTATCTGTCCCTACCCCCACCTTCCCCAGAATATAAGCAAGCTCCATGACAGCAGGACTTTGATCTGCTTTGTTCAGCGGATACAGAGCCTAGAGTAGTCCTCAGCACCTAGTGGGTGCTCAGTGAATCACCCATCCTTTGCCAACACAATTCAATCATTATTAAACATTTTAGTTGGCTGTTAATAAAATTATATGTGATAGGAATAAAAGAAAAAAATATTAACTTAAAAGTATAGATTTGTTTCTGAAAACAAAAAGTTCTCTTTCTTTCTGTCAAATCTATTTGGTCCAAAACCTGCCCTGAGCTTGAATAGTCTTACGTATGATATATATTTATCTCACCAAATATGAATATTCACATATTCCACTGCCAAATTATTAATGGGTTTGATTTTAGGGTACTCTCCATTCCCTGAATATAATATGCAGTATATGCATTATATGAACCTTAGAATCTGGAAAGTTCTGAGTTCAGAATGTATGTAACCCCAAGGATTTCAGACAAGAAAGCTTAGGACAGTTTTGCAATTTTCCCTTTTTGTTCTCTTCTGAAGAGTATAAAAGAGGGGAGAGAGAGGTAAATGCGTGAAGAGAATTAGCACAGGGGTAAGATTGGGGAGTAGTGTGGGGGCACTGGTAGAGAGAAAGGAGGGCTGCCTTTGTATGTAACTTTGGGGAATGTTAATATTTTTAAGGAAGTAGGTCTTGCTGAATATTATGCAATGCAGTTCTCCCCTGCTACTAACTCCAGACCCACAGTAAAAACTACCATTATTTTTTAGTGCTTTTTATACTTAGATTTTTATTTTAGATGCATTGCTGAGCTGAGATCGAGTTCAAAGCATCCAGTACATTTCTGATTCCATGAACATTCATAAGAAATTGCATATCTGTTACTGGTTTATACCAAAATGTGAAAACTTCATTGCATTCTTATTCTGAGAGTTCTTTTCTTTTCAGAGCACAAGAATATGGAGAGGTTCTTACCAGAATATTAAGGAAACTATTTGGATAGCTATAAGATTAATCAAATAAATTGACACATCAGACACAGAATAGCAGGTTCAAGATAAATTTGGGCTGGTATTCAATATTCTCTGTTAGGCAGTTGTGTTGGGTAGGTACTATGCCAGGAACTTTCACATATGTCAAACTCTAAATCCTAAGAGAAACTGCTGGTATTTATTTCACCATTGTGTTTTAATCAAATGGTAGCATGCTTTTTCATTACCCATATGATATTCTCTGTTAGCATGGAACAGAGTGATTTTTTTTTTTTGCCATACAGTGATTAATTTCCTAAATAGTAAAATATTGAGATGATTGTGTTTGTCATTTTTCTTCTGGGCCTTTTGGCAATATGTGAACATGGGCTTGATGAGAGTTTATCTGGTTTGATAAGAAATTGTCACTTAAAATTTTCTCACTGGTTAAAACAGTTAGATTCTACTCTGTAACTCCGTGTGTTTTTAGTACTTTGTGGGGTGGAATTGCAGAATCCTGCTTTTCCAATGGGAGTTTCATGCCTTGCTCTTGAGCAGAGCATGACTGCCTGTGGATGAGGGTAAGAAGGGCGGGTTCCCCCACTACCAATGAGAGACTACACCATGTGAGTGGAGGAGCTAAAATGGAAAAGATCAGAGTTTCTGAAGCTGGTGGTGTCTTGATAATCATAGATAACTGTTTCAAATTAACTTTAGTTGATATATTGGAAAATAGAAAGATTTGATATACTGGTGGCAGGCACACTGTGGTTAATTTATATGATGTGACAAGAAAACTAGCATTTGGAAACAAATTGGTAATTATTGAAGTAACGTTTGCATCTCTTTTCACTCTGTCTTGGGGAATTCGCTTTTGGGTATTGCCTAGGTAACAGTATCTCAATTTCATTCAAAATGATCACTATTATGATAGTAAAGATCAAATTTCATGAAATCTAGACACATAATACTTTCCATTTTAAAAACTCAAACTCTTTTCCTTTTCTTAAAGAAATATTCAATATCATTTAGTACTAAAAATCATAGTGCTAATAATTTTTTTTATTATATAGTAAAGAATTATGCTAAGTACCTGCTGTGTGCCAGGTACTGTGCAAGGGGGGCTTTAAATGTATATTTTTTAACTCTCACAGTAGTCCTGGGGGATGGAAATTACCAAACTCCTTTTGCTGATGTGAAAACTGAGGCCTGGAGAGGTTAAGGAACATGCCAAAGATCACGTGGACAGTCAGCAGCAGTTTCAGGATTTGAACTTTGGTGTATCTGTCACAGGCCTTTGGAACCTTCCACAGTTCCAGAGTGTCTTCTCATTCCATGTCAATAAATGGCGGTAGCTCACAAGAGGCATTAATGTGTTAAGTGTGAAACCAAAAAAAAAAAAAAAAAAAAAAAGTCTAAATCCAGATAATGACAGGAAATGATGACCTATGAAATGTTCCAGCAACACAACATCACTTCTCATCAGGGAAATACAAATCAAAACCACAATGAATTACCACCTCACACCTGTCAGAATGGCTAAAATTAATAACACAGGAAACAACAGGTGTTGGTGAGGATGTGGAGAAAGGAGAATATTCTTACATGGTTGGTGGGAATGCAAACTGGTGCAGGCACTCTGGAAAACAGTATGGAAATTCCTCAAAAAGTGAAAAACAGATCTACCCTCTGACCCAGCAATTGCACTATTAAGTGTGTACATAAAGGATACAAAAATACTGATTCGAAGGGGCACATGTACCCTATTGTTTATAGCAGCACTATCAACAATAGCCAAACTATAAAAGAGCCCAAATGCCGTCAGCTGATGAATGAATAAAGAGGTGGTATATATATACAATGGAATATTACTTGGTGATCAAAGAGAATGAAATCTTGCCATTTGCAATGATGTGGATGGAACTACACTGTCTTACGCTAAGTGAAATGTCAGTCGGAGAAAGAAAAATACCACATGATTTCACTCATAGGTGGAATTTAAGAAACCAAGCATAAACAGAGGGGAAGGGAAAAAAAGAGGGAGAGAAACCATAAGAGACTCTTAACTATAAAGAACAGAGGGTTGATGAAGGGAGGTCGGTGGGGAATGGGCTAAATGGGTGATGGACATTAAGGAGGGCCCTTGTTGTGTTCAGCACTGGGTGTTATATGTAAGTGATGAATCACTAAATTCTACTCCTGAAACCAATATTACCCTATATGTTAACTAACAAGAATTTAAAAACTTGAAACAGCAAAAATTAAAATGTTCCAGCAACATGTAAGAGCTAGCTTCATAAAAGCTAGAATGTTAACAGATACCTTGCAAAAGTTTCATGTACAATTGCTAAGATTTAGTTATTTAAGATATTTCTCTTAGTACTTTAATTAGGCTTCTTTGAAGACCATGGGTATTCATTCAGAGTGAGCCAGATTGGAACTTTGAGATTTGGTCAATGAGAATATTTTTCTTATGTAAGAGCCAGCAGTGTTTGAGGATGAGTATGAGAGCAATGAATCTTCAAACAGAAGTGAGTTGGTGGGGGGGGGGGGGGGCATTTTTCCCCTTCACTACCACCTCCAGTATCGTAGTGGAGGCAGGGGACCGTGTGGTTTGAAAACAAAATATCACTTTGTTCCATTGCTTTGATTCAGTGAGAATAACAAGATTCATTTTGTTCTGAATTTTAAATAACATTAAAAGAAAGCATGAGATTTTGGTACCTTTCAAAGGAGGACACGAGTTTCAAAAATGTGAAAAACACTTTGCTAGAGAGAACTTCTCATTCTTTTTAGATTGTTTGCCTTCTGATGTACTAGATCACAGAAGCATAGACATTAGAGTTGCTTCTAGTAGGGTCACTGAGAAAAACAGGGCATCTCACTTATTACTGGAAGACTTTTATAAAATAAAATATAATTAAAACATTCATGCATAAATTAAGTTTCTCCAGTAACCAAGAAATCGATTTTGAAACCTCTAAGGACAAATAACGTAGCTTCGGACAAAAGTAGAATGTTATCTGAACCATCTTTAATCAGCTTATTTGGACCTTTCTGTGTACAGTTGGGTCACTTTCTGGTACTTGGTCATTCTGGTATTTTTATGGCTTTTGGTCAGTTTGGTAATAACTCAGTAAAGCTCAGTATTTTCAAACGACTCATCGTTTCTTCCTGCACAAGGTGGTTTTATAATAGGTGTCAAATTTTTGCATAGGTCTCTGATCTTTTCTGCTATATTGTGTTAAGTGTGGATGTACACTCACCTTCCTTTTCTCTTGTGGAATTAAGCTGCCTTTTATAAAATGGAGGCACCTTATAAATATCTCCATTCCTGCCCTGTCACTCCTAATGCCAATCTGTTTCCTTCACAGTGGGCTATCGCCTGGCTTTTTCTAAAAGGACCATGCCTTTCCACTCTCCAATTCAGAAGTAAAATAAAATATGTGAGAGCCATGTGATCAAGGAGGGGGCAAAGGAAAGAAGTGACATTTGCTGAGTACCTCTGATTTACTGCACAATGGCTGGGCCTTCCACATGTAACCTTATTTCATCTAGGTAGATACTAAGGACATTACATCCACTGTATTTATATGATGATAGTATCAATTCAGTTCCAGGCTCTTTGAAGGTACCTTCCAAAGAAAATTTTTGTGATTTGGTTTGTGTGTAATTAAGGGAGAGAATGTGTTTGTTCTAGTTGCGCATGTACATGTTGACACGTCATGGTTGGTTCATGCAATGGAGAGTGAGGGGCAGAATGTCTCCAGAACTGCATTGTTTCCGGGTGTTGATACAGTGAGGGCCATTTGGATGGCATATGGAAATCCAGAGGCAGCCCAAGTCAGTTCTCAGCTTGGTGGGCGATGCCTGGTGACCGATGACACACTGAATAGACAAGGAATAAATTTCGATATTTTAGCCACCTGGTTAACTAGATGTTATCTTAATACTCCTTAGTGCCTTTCCCCATATTGACTACAGTTTCCCTTTAAGTCAATTTGTCACAACAAACCAAGTAAACCCAACTTTAGAGTCCGAGTCTGGCTTGTCATGATGTAGGACTATCGGAAGGGAGAGTAGTATGGTTCGTGGTTCAGAGCGCTGACTCTGGGGGGAAGCTGCCTGGGTAGGAATCCTAATCCTACCATACACTGCCTTTGTGGCCTTGGATAAGTTTATTTAACTGGGAATATTCAATTATTTTCAGCTGTAAAATGAGTATAATAATAGCATCTACAGTTGTACACCTGAAACTTAAATGTTCTATGTCAATTATACGTCAATAAGAAAAATAATTTATAATAACAAAAAAAAAAGAGTAGCACCTACAATGCATGTAAAGTACAAAACACAGTGCCTGGTATGTTTTTAGTGCTCAATTGGCACTGATGTAATAATAATGATAATAATAATAATATCAACAACACAAATTATTGTTAAAACAAGAGCCTTAATAAGAATAAATCAATTCTGTGATTTCATGGTGGCAAGCTTTGTTAAAAGTGCGTCCTCTTGACTTTCCATTTAATGATAATTTATGCATTTAATAATCTTAATTGTCAGGAAACTTTTCCTTATTTTTAACCTAAATCCTGAATGCTATAGATAGGTTCTCATTCGTCTTGAACTATCTGTGGAGATTGTTTTCCTTGGAGTCTTCATTTTCTATAAAATTTTCTCCATCCTTCCCAGAAGGCCCACATTTCATTAGATTTTTGGACGACATGGAATGTAAGTTTAACCCTTGCAAAAGCCTCATTTTAGTCTATTTTGGCACCTCAAATCAATTCTTTAGAAGAAATCTGTGTTCTTTCCTTTCAATGTTCATGGTCATTTTATAATGGAATGAGCCATATGGATCTAAGTGTATCACAAAATAATTCTTGCCAAGGGCAGTTTGCCTGAAAGACAAAGTTAAATCTATTTAATGGAATATTTTGGAAAAGAGACAAAGAAAAGTAATGTTGGTCCAAGATTTTGTTTTGGGCACATTTGGGGGACAAAGTTATTTTACAGGAACCGGTTTTATTTTTCTTATTCTTTCCTTAATGTGGTTGCATAATTCATGTTCATGTTAAGTGTTATTAAAATAAATGTAACTATTTTAAATTTGATATGCACATAAATTCTTTTCTTTCAGTGGATGCATATATGGTTGAAAAATTTCACTGTGGGGCAATTCATATCAGTAGAGACAGATCTTATAAGATGTCTTCTTATTTCAGTCACAAATCAGAAGGGTTTCGTGTTATACTGCAAGGAAGACGTGCACATGCATTATAAATTCTCCCATATTCTAGAAATTACAACCAGAAACTCCAGGTAGCTTTGAAAACTCTTTCCAATTATCAAATACTATAGTCCAGAGCTTTTCAGGCTTTCAATGTATGGAGGAATTTAGCCAGTGGAGATGATCACAATGCAGATTCCGATTTACTAGGTGCGAGGGAGAGCCTCAGATTCTGCATTTCTTTTTTTTTAAGTTTTTTTATTTCTTTTGAGAGAGAGAGAGCAGGGGAGGGGCAGAGAGAGAAGGAGAGAGAGAGAATCCCGAGCAGGCTCCACGCTGTCAGTGTGGAGCCCAATGTGGGGCTTGAACCCACGAACCATGAGATCAAGACCTGAGCTGAAAGCAAGAGGCGGATGCTTAACCAACCGAGCCACCCAGGCTCCAAGAGATTCTGCATTTCTGATAGGTCTCAGGTGATGCTAATGCTGCTGATCCTGGACCCACTTTGAGTAACAAGACTGTGGACTTCCTATCCTCTTTGTGACTTCTACCCATCTTAGAGATTCTACAGAGTTTTCTGTACACAAAAAGTGGGGAGTAACTGAAGTCAGTCAAAAGGGATGATGAAATATATGATCACATAAGTAAATGTGAGTCTCAGAATAAACACTTGGGGCAGTATTTCTTGATATCTTTGGACAGCAGGTGGGTTTGAGTCAGCTCTTCTGCATTGTGGTTCCTTTCGTTCATGGTTCATTATTCACCATTATTATTACTATCATTTTGCCTTTGCCATTTCTGTATCTTGTTGTTTCTTTTACAAAGAATGGGAAGACAACGCAGTCTGTAAAAGCTTGTGATCCAAGGACGTTCGGAGCTCAGAGAGAGAAAGATGTGGTCTTCACAGGAAAATAGATACCAGTCCTGAAATTTGGTGGTATCACTACAGTGTTATCAGTAAACATTACCCTCTCTTGTTATTATATTCATGAGAGTGGCTAAAATAAGGCAGTTATATAAGAGGTGTCCAAAATGGAATTTGATTGCTGAATTCCAAATTGGTATAAGAATGGTCATTTGCCTTAGGGAACAATTCTGAATGAAAGTCTGAGGTCTCTGCATTACAAGGGGTAGCATTATGCCTGTCACTAAAAAAGTACATTGGTGTGGAATCTCCCTTCTCACTCAGCAGGATCTGGGGGCGGTTGTAGTTCAAAAAGCTAGTTAAATACTGGCCTACACTGTCCTTCATATTAAAGAAAGAAATCAAGCTGAGGATTATTAAATATCAGAATTAATTACCAAAGGCAGTACCTTGGAAAATGTGAGAAAACTACTACATAACTCTCTTTAAAAACGGAACAGAACAGAACAAAACGAAACAAGTTTTTTGCATGGTTCAGTTTTGTTAAAAGTTTGGGAAAAAAGTGTAGCCCCTTTAAAAGTCTAATGGGAATAATAGTAACTTTTATAGCTTCAAAGGATTCTGGAATGAATGATTAAAAAAATTATTGTTCAAGCTCTTTTTGTTATTTGAAAGAGGTTGCTCCGGTTTCTCACAGTGTCCTGGGCTGCTTTGCAGGGGGTTGGTGGAAGGTTGCCTCACAGTGTTCTTTGGCCAACTGAAAGGGAGCTGCTGGTAGTCAACTGTGTGAAAGAAATGAAGAAGTGTGTCTGTGCCAAAGAGGCACAGAGGGACATCTGTCTAGGAAGCTAAGACAAGCCTCAGGGACACTCAAGTCCTGCCTTTCCTTCAAATGAGTGAGTATGGGTTAAAAACTGCCATGGCAACTCCTCAGTCCAAGATGGTTGACCAAGTTCTCACTAACCATGAATCTCTAGACAAGTCATGTTTTCCGTTATTATTATTTTTGTTTGTTTGTTTGTTTTAATGTGGAGAAAAACCCGTGTTTTTGGTAAGGAAGTATAATATTAGATTAAGAACTGTTTGGTATTATCATTTCAGCCTGCTATAGCAAAAATACTGTAGACTGCATGGTTTAAACAACAAACATTTATTTCTCACAGCTCTGGAGGCTGGGAAGTTCAAGATTTAGTGTCTGGTGAGTGTCGGTTTCTTGGTTAGTGGACAGCCATCTTGCTGTGTGCTCACATGGCATAAAGGGTGAGGAGCTCTCTGGGACACTCTCCTGCTTAAGACTAAATTCCTGTAAAAGAGAGATTCTGAGTGTTTTTAGTTGAAGATGGAGGGAGATGCTTTCTTCACCAAATTCATTCTTTGGAGGAGTAGTAGTTCCCCAAGGCAAAATTGAGATGCTGCCATCAGAAGAAGGGGGAGAGGTCAAGCTGGTAGAGAAACAGATGTACGAAGTTGGAAATAACAGGCAGGAGCTAAGAGGATGGTTCTTCCCACTGCAGGAGAGATTTGAGTCTATGATTTAATTGTTGGGCTTGTCCTGACTTAGTGCCTCTCTAACTGTGTTGCCCCTGTATTCAGCTTTAACAGGTGTTACTTTTCTCAGTGGGTGCAGTTGCTGAGGAGACGATTATTCATTTATGTATTTGATTTTATTTTGTATCCAGATGTGCAGCTACTGTAAGGAAAGCTAAGGAAAGCTATCAATACCCTGTTTAATGCTTCAATAAATTATGTCCTATTCATTCATTTCAAAACCATTTATTTCTCTTGCCCTCAACCTTTGTGTACACACACACACACACACACACACACACACACTTCTGGGAAGCAGTTCCAGGCACAACATGGAAACGATGGAAGGCAGTGACAATTATGAATGTTTCTCAGGGTCATAGGCATATTAATCATTCAAATGTAGGAGGAGCAAATGTGAATATTTGTGATTCTTGACCCTTCACTCTCAATCTATTAGTTCATATGAATTAATGGCGTGGATTAGCTAATAGGATTTTGCATGATTGGACCCTGTTGGCAGCCTTCTAAATGTTTGACTCTGTTGATGATAAAGAAAAATGCTTTTTACTGAAATTCATAAAACTTATTATCCTATCCCAGATCACAGGATGCATGCAATGTGTAATTGCAGAATCCTTCTTAAAAAGCAGCAGCTACCCATCGTTTAATTTTGTGTAAAGAAAATTCTAAGCAAAGTTTAGTTCTTTAGCTTAAAACAGAATTGTGGGATAACTGTCTTTTGCAAACTTTTTGGCAACCACATAAGTGGCATATAAGTGGCATAATTCTAAGGGTATTTGGGGGGATATGTAGCCTCAAAATTTTGAGTTTTCAGCATCCACTAATGACTGTTTCCCTTAGTAACAAAGGCTAACATTTATTGAACAGTTCCTACTTGCCAGGAACTATGCTAAATGCTTTTTTTGGCAAAGTTTAATTTCCACAAAAATTTTGAGGTCAGAACCATTATAATGACAGTTTAACAGATGATGAAACTGAGACTCAAAAGTAATATATATATTACTTATATATAATATATATACTTTATATTATATACTTTATATATAAAGTATATATATTATATTAAAGTATATAAAGTATATATTATATACTTTATATTATATACTTTATATATAATATAAAGTAATATATCAGCATAAATTCTGGATTTAGACTTAGGAAGCAGTCAGACCTTTGCTCAAGTTCATAATCACCACCCCACACTTTGTTTCTTTTTCATTTGCTACAGGATAAAATTTAAGAAATACATTAGCTCATTTTTTTTCCTTTTTATTTTTATTCCATGGCCCTTCCTCCACTTAAGCTACATTCTTGAAACATCTGCTGCTTGAGAAGGGGTCATTGTAGTGGAACCCCTGATGGTAGACATGAGAAGTGAGCCAAAATCTTGAATTTTGAGTTTTGGAAAGATCTAGGCATATGGTAAGACGATTTGGGAGGGTAGAAGGATACTTCATTGTCAGAGCCAGAATCCACCCACTCTTGTAATGTTTGCTGGTAGGGGAGGGACCATGTATAAAAGAGAAGGTAATCAATCAAGCTGAAGCTAAAAGGGTATTTGTGGATCTTAAGAAGAGGATTCTTGGATTGTGTTCCAGTATAGAGTTGAAAGCATTGATAGAATACCCAGATTGGTTTGGAAATCCAAGAAGAAGCCTGTGTCGTCTTTCAGGAAGGGCTCAGAAAGGGAACAAACTCTACTTTGATAGGGAGAGATAAGAGCACCTTTTGAATGGGATATTGAACTTGAGATTCCTAAAGAGACCTTGAGCATCCTAGCCTAGCTTGTAGATCCACAGAATGTTTTTCTAGGTTGGGGCGCCTGGGTGGTGCAGTCGATTAAGCGTCCGACTTCAGCCAGGTCGCGATCTCGCAGTCCGTGAGTTCGAGCCCCGCGTCAGGCTCTGGGCTGATGGCTCAGAGCCTGGAGCCTGTTTCCGATTCTGTGTCTCCCTCTCTCTCTGCCCCTCTCCCGTTCATGCTCTGTCTCTCTCTGTCCCAAAAATAAATAAACGTTGGAAAAAAAAAAAAAAAAGAATGTTTTTCTAGGTTACAGAAAGCTGTTAGACCTGCCCAAAGAACCAGGGCACCCGAAGGGCGTCAAGATCAGGAGAGGAAGACCTTGTGACTCTATGACAGCAAAGTTCAGGCAGGAAGATGGTAGCTCATTGCAACACCTGCTGGTGTTGAGAGAAGCTGATGACCGGAGTTCAGAAATTTACTCACCCTACTACCCTACCACAACCTGGCATTATATAAGCCTCTTGAATTCAGACACAAGCTCTAGACAGGTACTTTAAAGAAATTCTGTACTGAAAAATATTAGATTTTGCCACTTGGTGAAATAAGCGTTTAAATAGAAAATAAGTTTTATAGAAAGTTGAATATTTCTATCTCCTATGTAACTGTGTTTTACCTGAGATTTATTTCCTCTACATTCTGAAGAGAACAGCAAGGCCTGTGCTTAGAAGTTTAGTAAAATCCTTTAAAACAGAGAGAAAACACCCAATGACTAAATTTAGGCCAAATCAAATCAATGGGAAAACCAATTCTCTAAATACAACCAGTCCTCATTTTGCATGGTTCAGATATGCATGAATTTCAGTTATCACAGTATAGTTAGATAACAACAGTCCCTCGACAAAATGGTCGAAATTTCAGTTACTACAAGTAATTGTATAATGCACAAACTTCACGGGTACCCATTTGGCCCCGAAATCATGATGTTAAAAGCAGATGCACATCGTGATCAGTAACCAATCACATCACCTTACTTGGTGCCTGTTTGGTGATTGGTCAGTTGCATCTATTATTCAGTTTATACACAGATAGCGAAGTGCTTAGTGATGTTGTGTCTTTGTCTCCTAACTGATGAATCCAAATGACATTTTACAAGTCTACATCATCGAAACAGGGAATTGGCCAACAAAGATGAAAGTGCAACAAAGAAACAAACGATGGTGACTCTGGAAGTGAAACTGGAAAGTGGTTATGAACAAAAAAGGTGAATATGTCCTAGAGAAAGTGACATTGGCAAAAACCCAAAATCCCAAACCAAAAAACCCCACATTAAAGTACTCTCCAAAATATTATGTGATGTCTAAATCACAAGGAACAAAATGCTAAAAGCTGACCCAAACTTAGACAAGACTATAACAATTCAATATGACAGAAAAGATACATGCTCTGTATCCTGTTATACAATAAGAAGAGGGAAAACACTGTTTAGTCTACTCTTGATAAGATTTTTATGGAAATAAAACCTTTAATTTTCATTGAAGTGTTTTAAATTAGAATGTATTGAACAAATAGTAATTTTTTCTATTGTTTTCATTTCTCTATATATTTGTAATGGAAAATAAGAGACAACTTGTGACAAAAATTTTTAGAGATCACAGAGCAATCATAATTTTCCCCATTGATTATTAAAATGACTTGCACAGGGGCACCTGGGTGGCTCAGTTGGTTAAGCGTCTGACTTCAGCTCAGGTCATGATCTCACGGTTCGTGGGTTCAAGCCCTGCAATGGGCTCTGTGCTAACAGCTCGGAGCCTGGAGCTTGCTTCCAATTCTGTGTCTCCCTCTCTCTCTGCCCCTTCCCAACTCATGCTCTGTCTCTGTCTCTCAAAAATAAATAAACGTTAAAAAATTGGAAAAAATAAATAAAATGGCTTGAACAGTTTCAGCATGCATGACCACTTTTATGGTTCCACAATGTTGTGCAATGTGAGCACTGTCTGTATACAGAAATGTTCCTTTACCTGCATATTTAAAATCAACCTCAAAATAGCTCCATTTCAAAAAACTGCATACCTAAAACTTCTCATGTGACTCTCAAGGTCAAGAGTTGCCTGGAAATAGGTGTTCTCATCCTATAGACAAAGAAAGAGAAAAATGTGCTGTAAACTGGGAGCTGAGGCTTTGGGAGTCCTAGGAGCAGGGTTAGTAAATGCTTTCTCTCCAACAAGCGTTCAGTGTTCACATATCCCTCTATGTTGTTTAATAGTCATGTGAGGTACAATGGTTGCCATTGCTCATTTTTGGTATTGTTAGCACATCATCTCATAAGCGGGCTGATGGTCATTGTGTGGGATGTTCACAAATCCAGTCATTGCACTCTAGTCATTACTACTCATTCTCCCTGTCATGTTTTATGTGGGAATATGCCTTGTGGGACATGAAACAATCAGACACTTATATTAGCAGAGAGGATAACAGATGTGCTCTTCTTTTATTGTCTCTGGGGTTCTTTTAGATCATCTGAAATGACTCCATGAAGTTTAAAAATATTTTATTAAAAATGCTTAATGCAAGAAAAAATTGTGTTTTCCACATATAATGTTTATCAAGACAACCTCCAAGTGCTCTCAGGCAGAAGAAAGGTTTAAACTTTTAAGTAAAGGGCTTTGTAGGTACAAAAGTATTTTTGCCTAAAAACCCTTTAAATACACTTTTATGTGTAAATATCAGTGTCTGTAAAGAAAGGAAGAAAAGCAAAAAGGGAAATTGGGGAAATGGACATTTTTTTAGGTAGCTTATAAATCCTAGTCTTTTGCAAGATTAGTAAGTTTATTCTATCATTTCATGATAGGCATATAAAATAGGTGTGTGTGTGTGTGTGTGTGTGTGTGTGTGTGTGTGTTCTTGGAAGATTTGAAAGTATGCCAGATTATTAACTATTTCCCATTTGTTTCTCTTCATTCTACCCCATGGCACATATGTGAAGTATTATAGTTCTTGAGTATGGAAAATTCTCTTTTATATTTCTGGGACCTTTTCTCTCAAGAAATTCCAGGCACATTCCCAATATTCTAGTCATTAACCTATACAATTCTCTATTACATTGGTGCCAACTTTTCATTTTAAATGGGAAAAATTTGGACCATTTTTATTTCTACCCCAGCACAATGATGTAGTAGATTTGTAAGAGTGTTGCTAACTATAATGCCTTTAAGGAAATGATTTATTTTGTTTAAGCTTTCAGAAAAATCACACCACCCCAGTGTTGACTGGCAAAGGTCAAAGTGGTAGTCCAAATGCTGGCCCTAATTGAATCCATTTGTGCATATATAAGGAATGAGGCTGCTACCTGAGATATTCTCTAACTTTTGAAGCAAGATATTACTGAATATTAGGATCTTAGAGGAGGCAGACTTGTATAGGCAACCCGTAATTTTATAAGACGAGGAAGCTGAGGCTGAAGTAATTAACTCTGGCACAAGATAATAAATTGATGAGTTATCAGTAGATTGGATTTCTTTTTCTGGATCTATTAGAGTAACTGGTATTAATATCCTACTGTAAATAATTATAAAACTGAACCAGCTATATGAGGATATAGTTTTCCAGGCACTGGAAATAGACAGGACAAAGCTATGATCCTTGGAAGGAAAGATGAAAGGTAAGTTTCATGTTTAATCCAATTTTCTGACTTGTAGCATCTTTCAGACTGGGGTTCAAGGAGATGAGGCCCAAGTATGAGTCTTGCTTAGCTGAGAAGGCAAGGATCAGAGTTCGAGTTTGCCAAGGTGGCTGGAATATTCAGGACAAGGTCCAAGAGAGGAGGACATTGACTGAGGTCTAGAAATCTGTATGTATGTTTTCTTTTCGTCCTTTGCCAAGAGTTGGGCTATATATATGCAGGGTAAGAATCTGTAAGGCCTAGCAAAGTGAAGCTAGTGGGTCCAAAGGCTGAATGGAGCTTCCATAGTTTGTGCAATGCTGGAAGGCACTGAAGTTCTAGCCTAGTCAGAGTGGGCTGACATTCAGTTGAAACCTCTCAAAGGCCATGCTTTAGGGATAAGGACCACAACTTAGAGTAAGAGCCACATCCTCAATTAGAGAATACACTGACAAAGCCTAAAACCAGGTCTGACTGGACTAAGAGAACCTGCCAGTAAATTATCTAACTGCCACAATTATACTAGCATACCTTAAAGGGAGATACACTCTGTACAATGTGTTATTCCCAATATCCAACATGTAAAAATATTAAATATATGAAGAAGCAATGAACTATAGTTCACAATAGCAGTCAATAGAAACAAACCTTAAAATAGTCAAGATGTTGGAGTTTGCAACAAAGATTTTATAAAAGCTATAAGAAATGGGTACAAGGGTTTAAAGGACAAGGTGGTCAAATGAATGGACAGATAAGGAATCTCAGTATGAAGTGGAAAATATGAAAAAGAACCAAATATAAATTTTAGCACTGAAAAATAAAATATAAGAAATAAAAATTTCACTCAGTGGGTGTAACGGTATATTGGACAATGTAGAAGAGTTAGTAACCTTCAAGAAAAATCAATAGAAATTGCTTAAGCTGAAGAATACAGAGAAGAAAAGATGGCAGGGGGAGAACAGGACCTCAGTGATCTGTGGAGAAATAGCCAATGGTATAAGACATATTCAACTAACAGAATTGAGAGAATGAATTAATAGAATAGGGCAGAAAAACCTTTTGAAGAAATAATGATCCCAAATTTCTCAACTAGGTGAAAAGCATCCAATTAAAGATCCAATTCAAGCGCGATAAATTTTAAAAAATCTATACTTACACATATAATAATAAACTTGCTGGAGGCCAGTGATAAGGAGAAAATCTTTAAGAAAGAAAGAGAGAGACAGAGGGGGAGAGAGGGAGGGAGAAAAGGCATTACATGATGGGAAACAATGATAAGAATGATGATTAATTTCTTTCTTTCTTTTTTAATTTACATTCAAGTTAGTTAGCATGTAGTGCAATGATGATTTCAGGAGTAAAATCCCGTGATTCATCCCTATATGTAACACCCAGTGCTCATCCCAGCAAGTGTCCTCCTTAGTGCCCCTTGCCCATTTAGCCCCTCTCTCCACCCACAAACTCCTCCAGCAACCCTCTGTCTGTTCTCTGTATTTAAGAGTCTCTTATGTTTTGTCCCCCTTCCCTGCTTTTGTATTATTTTTGCTTCTCTTCCCTTCTGTTCATCTGTTTTATATCTAAAATTCCACGTATGAGTGAAGTCATATGATATTTGTCTTTCTGTGACTAATTTCGCTTAGCATAATACACTCAGTTCCATCCATGTTGTTGCAAATGGCAAGATTTCATTGTTTTTGATTGCCGAGTAATACTCCATTGTGTATATACACCACATGGAATGATGATTGATTTCTTATGAGAAAGTATGGAGATCAGAAGACAATGAAATATCCTTTTTTTAAATGTTTATTTTATTTTTGAGAGAGAGAGAGAGAGAGAGAGAGAGAGAGACAGAACGTGAACAGGGGAGGAGCAGAGAGATAGTGAGACACAGAATCAGAAGCAGGCTCCAGGCTCCAGGCTCCGAGCTGTCCGCACAGAGCCTGATGCGGGGCTCAAATTCACAAACCGTGAGATCATGACCTGAGCCGAAGTCGGATGCCCAACCCACTGAACCACCCAGGTGCCCCGACAGTGAAATATCTTTAAAGGTCATAAAAAAGTAACCTGTCAGCCTTGAATTCAATATGTAATGAAAATATCCTTTAAAAATCATACTGACATAATAAGATATTTTTAGATGAATGGAATTTGAGAGACTTTATTTTCAACAGATCCATACTGGAAGAAATGGAAAAAGAATAGAAGAAAACTTAATGTGATAAACAGCATCTAAAAAAAACTAGGAAACAAAGAAAAAAAAAAGAAAAACAAATAAAAAACCCCTACAGCTAACATTACATTTAATGGTGAAAAACTGAATAGGTTTTCCCTAAGATAAGGATTAAGGCCACAATGTACTCTTATGGATGTCCAGTTTTCCAAGTTCCATCTACCATTATATTGGAGGTCTTAGCTGCCACCATGTGAAGTATTTTCTCTTAAAAAAAGAGAGGAGCACCTGGGTGGCTCAGTCAATTAAGTGTCTGACTTCACCTCAGGTCATGATCCTGCATTTGAGCCCTACATGGAGCTCTGTGCTTACAGCTCAGAGCCTGGATCCTGCTTCAGATTCTGTCTCCCTCTCTCTCTCTGACCTCCCCCATTCACTCTCTGTCTCTCTCAAAAATAAATAAACATTAAAAAATATTAAAAAAACCCAAAAACCTAGAAAAGGAGAAAATAAATAAAATGAAAAGGAATTAAATAAAAAGGAATTTAAGACATAAATATTGAAAAGAAAAAAAGTCAAACTGCTTTTATTTGCAGATGCTATAATAGTGTGTATAGATAATCTTCAGAAAGCAACAGGAAAACTACTAGAACTAGTAAGTGGGTTTGTGGGGTGCCTGGGTATCTCAGTTGCTTAAGTGTCCAGCTTTTGCTCAGGTCATGATCTCACGGTTCGTGAGTTCGAGCCTTGCATCGAGCTCTCTGCTGTCAGCATAGAACCTGCTTCGGATCTACTCTCCCCCACTTTCTCTCTCCCCTTCCCCACTCACGTGCTTTTTCTCTCTCTCTCAAAAAATGTTAATAAGTGGGTTTGTAAAGTGATAGGATACAAGGTCAATAGATAAAGTTATTTGTATTTTTATATTATAGGAACAAAAAATTTGAACACAAAATTTAAGGATACAACAGCATCAAAATTCCTAAAATAAATAGACATAAATTTAGCAAAACATGTTCAAGACTTCTACACTGAAGACGTCAAAACAATGCTGACAGTAATTAAAGGAAACCTAAATAAAGGAGAATTATACCTTGTCCATGGAAAGAAGACTCAGTGTTGTTGAAATATCACTTCTGCCTAATTGATCCAAAGATAGAGACAACACAATTCCAATCAAAGTTACAATAGCTCCCATCGCCACTTTTGGAGAAAGTAGCTGATTCTGTAATTTGTGTGGAAGTGAAAAGAGTCTAGAAGAACCAAAATAATTTTGAAAAAGAACAAACTTAGAGGAACTAAACTACCTGATTTCAACACTTACTATAAAACTATGGTAGTCAAGACAATATATTATTGGTATAAAGATAGAAAAATATATCAGCAGAATAAGGTCTAGAAATAGATATGCATATATGTAGCAAATTGACTTTTGATCAAGATGCCACTGCAGTTCAGTGAGGAAATGGGAAATATTTGCAACAAATGGAGTTGGAACAAATGGATAAATGCATGGAGAAAAAAATGAATCTTGACCCCTTTGTCATACTATATGCAAATTAATTTGAGATGGTGTATAAACTTAAACATAGAAGTATAAAATTTCTAGAAGAAAACCGAGAATATCACTGTGAACTTGAGACAGCAAAGACTTTTTAGAATGCAACAAGTATGAACCACAAAACATTTTTTAAATGATTAAGTTAGACTTCATCAAGGTTAAAAATATTTTATAATCAAAAACACCACTGAAAATAGAAAAGACATGCAACAGACTGAAACAAATCATTTAAAAAATATACTGCCAAATGACATAATCAAAAAGATGTAAAAGAGTTTTACATATCAATAAAGAAAACAAACAATTCAATAAATATGAGCAAAAAGACTAACTAGATCAGGCATTTCAAAAAGAAGATAGGCAAATGGCCAATAAGCCCCTGAAAATGGGCTCAGAATCATTTGTCATCAGAGAAATGCAAATTAAATCCACAATGAGAGAGCCTTTCAGGAAGACTGGAATGGCTTTTCTTAAAAAAAAAAAAAAACTCAACACACCAAATATTGGTGAAGATACGTACCATTTACATCTCTCATGAACTGCGTGGGAGGAGAAAACAACGTGAGTTGTGGAAGCTGTCTGGTACTTTCTTATAAAGTGAAATGTAGATAAACAACCTCTATAACTGCACAATTACTCTCTAGTGTTTTTAGCCAAGAGAAATGAAAACATTTGTTCACAAAAGAATTCTACAAGAATGTCCATAGCAGCTTTTTTTCACAGTAGCCTCAAACTGGAAACGACCCAATGTCCATCAACAAGAGAATGAGTAAGCAAACTGGCACAGTCATCCAATGGAATATGACTTTGCAATAAACATGATGAACTAAGGCTGCTACACAATATGAATGAATCTCAATATGTTGAGCAAAAGAAGCAAGACTCAAATGAGTGTGTACTGTATGATTCCATTTGTGTGAAATTCAAGACATGGTAAAACTAATCTAGGGTGAGATTTTGAAATGAGAACAGTGGTTGTCTTGGCATTTGAAGGCATTTACTAGTAAGATGTGTGAGAAACTTTATGGGAAGATGGAATTTTTCTGTATCTTTTTACTTAAAGGTTGCTGGTTACTTGAATGTTTATATTTACTTGTTAACCTACATACCTAAGCTCTGTGGATTTCATTGTATGTAAATTTTACCTAAATAAAAATGATTAAAAATTTCATTGAATCAAAGATTTCACATTTCTTATAAAGAATGATTATTAAGATAATAGATTTTAAGATTATTCATTTCTTGGTTACTTATATTTGCTTTTATCTTATTATGAAATTTCCCTGTCAAATTTAGTCTTTGTGGGTTCTTTTAAATTTTTTAATGTTTATTTATTTTTGAGAGGGAGAGAGGCAGAGTTCTAGCAGGGGAGGGGCAGAGAGAGAAGGAGACACAGAATCTGAGCTGTCAGCACAAAGCCTGACGCAGGGCTTGAGCTCGAGAATGGCAAGATCATGACATGAGCCGAAGTCCAATGCTTAACCGACTGAGCCACCCAGGTGCCCTTTTGTGTTTTGTTTGAATGGTGAATGGGGTTCTTCCTTGAAGAAGATTTTCACCCAAAATGGGACTCTGGCATCAAATTATAAATTGAAAATTGAGGTAAAACAAAATAATCTAAGTTTAGGAGCCAAAAAATTGGTATTTATTTGAAACATTTGTACAATATATGAAAAAAAAAAGCATTTTAACTAAATGCGCCTTACTACCCATGAACACTGGGTAGGAGATAAGATAAAATCACAAAAATTGTCATCAAAAAATGGTTACAAGCTCAGAGCAGCTCTTCTAAAGTAAGCATTCCTTTCCTACCCTGCCCCTAATCTTCTGGTCTCTTAAATGCATCAATCTTATTTAAGGGTCCAGAGACTTTTTCTAAGTCAATAATGATTCTGTCCATGGTTCTATTTTATTGTATGCAGAAACGGATGCAAAGAAAATGGGATAGGTCCTTTAGTACCAAAAAGTGAACTCACTCTCTGGATCTAAAGAACAGAATGGCCTTTAATTTAAAGTCTAGTTTGTCTGATATAAGTATGGCTACTCCAGCTTTCTTTTGGCTTCCAGTCGCATGATAAATAGTTCTCCATCCCCTCACTCTCAATCTAAAGGTGTCCTCAGGTCTAAAATGAGTCTCTTGTAGACAGCAAGTAGATGGGTCTTGTTTTTTTTATCCATTCTGATACCCTATGTCTTTTGGTTGGCGCATTTAATCCATTTACATTCAGTGTTATTATAGAAAGATATGGGTTTAGAGTCATTGTGATGTCTGTATGTTTTATGCTTGTAGTGATGTCTCTGGGACTTTGTCTCACAGGGTCCCCCTTAGGATCTCTTGTAGGGCTGGTTTAGTGGTGACAAATTCCTTCAGTTTTTGTTTGTTTGGGAAGACCTTTATCTCTCCTTCTGGATACAGGAGTACTGATGCATAGGGCCACTTGTACCCCAATGTTCATAGCAGCACTCTCAACAATAGCCAAATTATGGAAAGAGCCTAAATGTCCATCAACTGATGAATGGATAAAGAAATTGTGGTTTATATACACAATGGAATATTACGTGGCAATGAGAAAAAATGAAATATGGCCTTTTGTAGCAACGTGGATGGAACTGGAGAGTGTGATGCTAAGTGAAATAAGCCATACAGAGAAAGACAGATACCATATGGTTTCACTCTTATGTGGATCCTGAGAAACTTAACAGGAACCCATGGGGGAGGGGAAGGAAAAAAAAAAAAAACAGGTTAGAGTGGGAGAGAGCCAAAGCATAAGAGACTGTTAAAAACTGAGAACAAACTGAGGGTTGATGGGGGGTGGGAGGGAGGAGAGGGTGGGTGATGGGTTTTGAGGAGGGCACCTTTTGGGATGAGCACTGGGTGTTGTATGGAAACCAGTTTGTCAATAAATTTCATAAAAAAAAAAAAAAAAGAACAGAATGGGTGGGGTGGCCAGTTGTCAAACCTGTTCCATTGCTTGGCTCAGGCTAGGGAAGAAGGCTGATTGAGTAGTAGTGTAAAGAAAACCAATCATTGAATGGTGTTTTCCCTACTGAATGTAAGTCAGTGTTTAGAAGACTCTGGATGATCTGGCCTCATCTTCTTCCCTCATTGCTTACTCTGCTTCGGCCACATTGGCCCACTGTGATTCCTCAACAGGCCAGGCATGTTCTTATTTCAGCAACTTTGCACTTGCTCTGCCCTTTGCTTCCATATCTCTCCCTCCAGATAACCACAGAGCTCTCTCTCTTTCACCTGTATCAAGTTTTGCTTAAATGTCATCTTCTCAGAGAGGCCTTCCCAGACTCCCGTAGTTAAAGTTTAACATCTCTTCTTTATCTCACACCCCTTTTTTCCCCTTCTCTCCTTATTATTATCCCATAGCACTATTATCTCATATTTTATATTGTTTACTTATTTGTTTAGTTTATTGTATTTCTTCTCATACTAGTATGCAAGCTTCACAAGGGTAAGCACTACTCTAGTGCTTAGAACACTAGAGTGCCTGGCACAAAGTCAGTAATCAGTATTTACTGAGTGATGGAGTGAATAAATAGAAAGGTGAGAGAGCCTGTAAGACTATAAGCTCTCTATTCAGACTGTCTATGTTTGAAAGCTGGCTCGGCTAGTTCCTGTCTGTGTGACCTTGAGTAAAGCACTTAACCTCTCTGTTCCTAACTAAAATGATTACCTACTTCATATGATTGTTTTGCAATTAAATGAGTTAATACTGTAAGCCATTTACTACAGTACCAGCATGTTTAAGTGCTCAAGAAATATTAGGTGGTGTTGATATTCAGTTATCCATGGATAACTTTTCTTGTTCAGTACTCTTCAAAGTCCTGTGCACTGTTATAAGAGAATTTAAAACTGGAACTCTAACCCTCAAAGAATTTATAATTGAATTTTTATATGGTTCCTTTTCCCGAGAAAGCTCTTTCACACCTCAGCCCTTTTCATGTATTGAATTTCAATTTATTCACTAAGACCCAGCTCAAATGTGACCTCCTTGGTGAGACCACCCCGTCTTCTCTAGGTGAAGTAAGCTCTCTTTGCTGTGAATGCAAAGCATTCATTTATTCATTTGTTTGTTCTGCAAACATTTATTGCACAAGTATGTAATCATGGGCCAGATTAGGTACTAGGGCTATCAAGAAGACTAAGACATGGGCCTTGGTGATGAGAGGCATGTAGTTTGTTAACAAATGTAGACATGCACAGAAATAAGGGCAAAACAGTGTCATGAGTTCACTAGTAGGTAGAGTGCTTATGTGTTTATATCTCTGTCCCATCTTTTGGATCTTGGTTGCCTGCGTACAGAATCTCCACATTCCAGTTATTCTTTGTATCACAAATCCCTCTACAGTGCTTGCTTGGCACGTGGTATGTACTTAAACATTTGGATTGAAATGACTGACATAATAGGGGGAAACAAGGAATGCACAACAGAGACAATTAGAAGAAATGATGATGATGAGGCTGATGATGCTAATAGCTGATACTTAACAGTACTTATTGTGGGTCAGTTGCCATTCCAAGTACTTCACAGATTTCATTTTAACTTAATTTGTATTACAACAGTAACAAGAAAGTATTATAATCTGTATTTTCTGGATGAGGAAACAGGCTCAGAGAAACTGACTAACTCGTCCAGATACAGAGCCATGATTACAACAACTCAGGACTGTTTGCCTCCAAGACCATTTCTGCCCACTGCTCTATGCATGAGTAAGATACTGGCTGGTAACATGGTAGAAACCATTTTTGGTCAGCTACTTGTATCTGAATATTTGGTATTTCTTCTGCTGTTTTTCTTTCTTCAAACTCTTCACATACGGTTATGGACTGGCGGCTCTAGGGAGGCATGTTTCAATGAGCAAACTTGAAGCCAGTGTGGTCAGCTCCCTGGATTCTGTGATACTTGCTCTCTCCTTTTTCCTTTTCGGTGTAGTTTAAATGTGATGATAGAGAATTGGACTGCTGATGGTAGCACCAACCTACCCATCAAAAAGAAGGAGGCAGCAGGGAACAGTTAGGCAGAACATAAAGATATTCCTTTCCATTTTTAAAAAGCCTTTACTGGCAGAGAGAGAGCTAGAAAGACAGGAGATGGTCCAAAGGGGCTTTGCATTTCATGACTTTAAAGGTGCTTAGTGTGGGGCAAGAAGTTATTTTTCTTTTTTGGCTTCTCTAAGGATAGACAAATAATCTTAAAAACAAAAGAGGATTCCATTTCAGCATCCAATTTCTAATTTCTAAGCCATACTTTAATGTATGGCTTAGAAATTGTTATATCCTCTGACATGTTTCCATGAGTACCTATTTAGTCAAAACTTTTCAGGGGACCCAAATCATGTAATTTTAATGTTCACAATTAGGTAAAAGTTTTTGCTGCCGGGTGGGGTAGTCCGAATGAGAAGAAGACTTACTTAAGAACACTTTCATTGCAAGATTCAAGTGTACTTTATTAGGATGCTTGAGGAGTCATTATACACAGAACAAAAACATCTTCAGGGATTTTTTTTTTTTGGAAAAAACAACAACAACTGGATTTATTAAATTAGTGAGGAGCAGAAATGGTAACATATTACATTTTAGACAACCTGAAGAATGGGTTTACTTTAAGGCAAATATATGATAACTTACTCCTTCAGCCCAGACCCAGACAAAAAAGATCAATGAATTTAAGCCATATTTCAAAAGTCAGTTTAAAATTGTGTTCTTATTGTGATTTTCTCTAAGAAAATCCATATAGATCAATATTAGCAGAATTAGTGTAAAAGGACTAATTTCATGACATTAAATTAAATGGCAAAGACCTCTGAGTATTGTATGGGAGAAAGTTCTGGTTCTGAAATAGTGACTTACAGAACATCAGGATTGCTAGCAAGTTAGGACCAATATTATTGCATTGGTCTACTTTTTTTAATAGAAAAACTTAATAAGTTAATTTCCTTCTGTGTTCCATATTCCACATTAGACAAACAATTGATGTGGAGTCTGTGGTCAGATACTGTTGCACTTATATTTGTGGGTACAATAGTAATTTTGTTCTTAAATATTAGATATAAAAGTTGAGTTACATAAGCTTATATTAAATCCAGTTTATAATACAGTTTGTGTAGTTGAACTCAGATTTTGACTCTGATTTTGAAATTCCTATGACCCTCTCTCCCAGAACTCAATTGATAATATTACCATACTGCTTTCCATTTAGCTTATCATTCCTAAAGCAGAACTATTTTAATTATTAATTATTATGCTAGAATAGAAGCAGCATGATAATAAGAAAGGGAATACAGTATGGCTTTAATGTCAGAATAGAACAGGCATTCAATAATATTTGCTGAATGAATGAATGAATGACAACTTGATAATGCATCTTAATATCTGGTAATCATAATCATTACACTAATCAGCATTTAATGAGTATTTCTATCTTAGAGACAACATTTTTTGCTTTTTATACATTATTTAATTCTCACAAAAACTGAAGATGAGAGAGTTTAAGTACCTTGTCCAAGTTCAGGTGCCCAGCAAGTGATAAACTCAAACCCAGCTTGCTCTTGCTTGGGGTCTTGCGGAACTTGCTCTTTCTCTTGTTCTGTAGTACTTTTCCCATCCGTTTTTGTTCATCCTCACACAAGAGTGAGCTCTGCAGACTGGACATTGTTAGTGGAGAGGGTGAGTGGATTGTTTTGGGCCCTGCTCTCAGTCTCTTGTGTGGGGTCTGGTGTCCTCTTTAGCCCTAGGGCTGTGAGGTGGATTTGAATGGTTGCTGGGTCATCAGTTGAACAAGGGCTCACTAGTGCCCCCTGATCTACAAAGGTTCTGTCTTCTTCCTTCCTCTTCCGCTGATTTATTTGTGTCCTGAACGCTGGCCTTATAAGCAATGTGGCATTTTCTGAGCCCTCATCAGTATGTTCATAAGATTGAAGGGAGATGCTGTATTGGAGCTGCTGGCAGATACAATTTTGAATTCGAAGTCTCTTTGACTTTGCATTTTTAACTGTACTGACAACAATATACTGGAGTAACTTAGAACATGTTTAAACTTGGCCCAGTACCTGGACTTATTTACTAAGCAATATTTAAACTTAGATGAAAAGTCACGGCCTCTTCTATTCTGTTACCAACCTTTGCACCCAACAAACCAATCAAACTTCATAAAATAGACCAGGTTTAGATTTTGGATCCAGAATGCTTTGACTCAAGGGAAATTACTAATTTGTTCACTTTCAGTGTGTCTGTTCATGGGTACCAGAGTTGAATGCCATTAGTCTGAGTGTGTACTCTCGTGCATTACTTACGTGGTTGCCAGAGTACTAGATATAGAACGTCAAGGACACTGCTTAGGGTTACATGACTCAGGACACTGTCATGGCTTCTTAATCTCCGTGTCTTTCACTACCTAAGAAAGACCTTCTTCTCAAGACAGTGTCATCTAGCTCTTAAATATATCATATTAGTGATACTAAATATTAAGAACAAACATCAAAATGTGCAATGAAACTGTTCACTTCAATACACTATCGAGTAATAAATAGTAAATTTTTTAGTCTGTTTAATAGAATCGTTATAGGGAATAAGGCTCCGTTCCCCAGTAAAGGACAAATTAATTCAACTCCCCTCTGCTCAACTTTTTCCACCTTAAAACAGAAAACACTTAATTTTAGGTAGAGTTTTGGTTTCACAGATTTTTGTCCTCCAGCTTGGATGCAGCTGTCAAACTCACTTCTGCATTGACCTATAAAGAATGAAAAGCAATCGGATAATAAACTTATTACATAGATTCAGAAACATGTCTCAGCCACGTAAGTATTGCTGACTTAGCACTCCCTCCCTTCACCTAATCGCCTTTTCACTTGCTGTAAAAGAAGAAGTCCAGATTTTCCTACCTCAAACAGACTTTTTGAAAATCATATAAAAACAAGAGCCTATTGCCAGAGGGAACAAGACCCTGCTAGTCCTGTTCCCACCATAGTGGCTTGCTGGGAATGCTGGACAGTGATGGACATGATTGACAAAGCCAGGCCTAAGTTGGTGTGAAGGCCAAGGGCTCCCGGCCGATGAAACACCTCTGGAAATGTGCCCAGTGGAAACACAGAGCGGCATGGGTTTCATGCCAAAGATTTTCGGGAATGGGTCCAAAAACATCTTCTGCAAGAGGAAATGAAAGAGGAAATAACTTGTTATTCCAAAGGGGTGAGAGGGCTGGGGTGAGAGTTGAAAGAAGGGTTGAAAAGAAAGAAAGAGAAGTGAGCTGTGAAGGTGAGGATATGCTGAAGAGGGGAAGTGAGCCGTTGGAGCTGGAAATTTTAATAAGCTCACAAAGATAAGGAGGAAGTAGGGACTGTTTGGAAGGTAAACACACCATAATGCAAAGGGCAGCCTTGCCAAGAATAACAACAGTGAGATAATTAAAGGAAAAGGCTAACATAAATGTGAGGAAAAAGAGAAAACGCTGAACAGGTCTTAAATATAAGAACATTCCAACTCAGCATTTCGTAATTGACAACATAAACAGGAAAAGGAAAGAAATGCATTCTGCTGTTACGCACTCAGATATCCCACCCTGTGATATCTGTGTTATCTCTCAGTTTTTTGTTGACTCAGGTATAGTGGGATACACTGGGTGGGGTGAGAATTAGAACCTCACTTGTTTATCTCTCTGGATCCAATCTGTTTTGAGTATTTGTCAGGAGGCCCTGATACCAGGATACCTTGTTAATTTCTTAAATTCTGTTATTTTGTCGTGTTAATATCTATGATTAGTAGGCTCTAAAACCAAGTCATATACCTCCTGTGTATGTAAGATTTTCCAGAGCTCTTTTCAGGCTAGTTAATGGGCTATCTGAAAAACAAGTTTAAAAGATGATCAAGCTTGTTAAGCATATACTAATCCACACACATCACATGCCTTGTTACTCTACCCCATTCTGTTCTGGACATGGTTAATGTCTCACTCTAATTTATGATCTCTTTTAGCTCTTGGGAATTCCACAACCTTCTTCCTAGAAATGAATAAAATTGTTCAGAAGATGGAGTTACAGAGATCGTGGGCAAATGAAAAGAATATCTACTTCTTAGAATACAGATCCCAATTAGATTTCTCATTTGCTCAAATGAAAGCAATGTTGGGGGGCTCATCCGTAAATTATTACCAAAAATCGTATTTACATCTAACTACCTTTATAGCAAAACAATGTAAAAAAAGACCAGTAAATATATATTTTTCTATGGCACAAAATTCACCAAATCTAAGTTTACTTTAATACTTCTCTTTAACAAAATTTTCCCAAAGCTTGTTTTATGTATGTATGTATGTATGTATGTGTGTTTGAATGTATGTATAGTCAACACATAATGTATATTAGTTTCAACCTAGTGATTCAACAGTTTTGTACATTATGCTATGCTCACCCCATAAACTGTCACTTTTTGCATATGACATAACATACATCGAAAATCCTAGAGACTCCCTCAAAAAATCTATTAGAAGCAATAAGTGAATTCAGTAGTTCCAGGATACAAAATTAATAACCAGAATTTGTAGTGTTGCTATGCACTAATAATGAAGTAGTAGAAAGAGAAACTAAGGAAACAATTCCATTTACAGTTGTACCCCAAAATAAAATACCTAGCAATAAACTTAACCAAAGATTGTTTTATATGTATCTAGATTTATAATACCTGGTCATGCCATTCCAAAAATGTGTATCACTATATAAAACCTTAGGAATAATATGTGACTAAACATACTAACCATTGCCTTATTTCCTCTCTTTGGGGTAACTTTTTGTTAAGTTTAATTTCATTTGATGTTTTAAAAATGTTTTCACAGGTTTTCTTTTTTTTAATAATATATAATATTGTTTACACAGCGGTTCATAAAGTCTTAAAATCTTGACATAATTCTCCTCTTTTGCCAGAAGCAATTGGTGAAAAATAAAATGAGATAAAAACCTTAGCCTTGGCCATTTTAGCACCACAGAAGCCTGATAACTTATTGATATCATCTATATGTTCTCAAAATTTAAAGAACCAGAAAGATGACATATGAACTGATTCTCTTTTTATTTATTTATTTATTTATTTATTTATTTATTTATTTAAATTAAAATCCAAGTTAGTTAACATATAGTGTAATAATAATTCTAGGAATAAAATTTAGTGACTCATCACTTACATATAACATCCAGTAATCAGTCCCAACAAGTGTCCTCCTTAATGTCCTTTACCCCTTTAGCCCTTCCCCCCACCCAACACCCTGCCTGCAACCCTCAGTTTTATTCTCTGTGTTTATGAGTTTCTTATCATTTGTCTCCTTCTCTGTTTTTGTATTATGTTTGCTTCCCTTCCCTTATATTCATCTGTTTTGTATCTTAAATTCCACATATGAGTGAAATCATATGATATTTGTGTTTCTCTGATTCACTTAATTTGCTTAGCATAATACACTCTAGTTCTATCCATGTTGTTGCAAATGACATGATTTCATTCTTTTTGATTGCTGAGTAATATTCCATTGTGTGTGTGTGTGTGTGTGTGTGTGTGTGTGTGTGTGTATACCACATTTTCTTTATCCATTCATCAGTGGATGGACATTTGGGCTTTTCCCATACTTTGGCTAGGCTATTGTCAATAGCGCTGCTATAAACATTGGGGTGCATGTGCCCCTTGGAATCAGCATTCCTGTATGCTTTGGATAAATACCTAGTTGTGCAATTGCAGGGGCATAGGGTAGTTCTCTTTTGAATTTTTTGAGGAACCTCCAGTACTGTTTTCCAGAGTGGCTGTACCAGTTTGCATTCCCACCAGCCGTGCACAAAGTTCCTCTTTCTCCACATCCTCACCAACATCTGTTGTTGCCTGAGTTGTTAATGTGAGCCATTCTAACAGGTGTGAGGTGATATCTCATTGCAGTTTTGATTTGTATTTCCCTGATGATGAGTGATGTTTGAGCATTTTTTCATGTGTCTGTTAGTCATCTGGATGTCTCATTTGGAAAATTGTCTATTCATGTCTTTTGCCCATTTCTTCACTGGATTATTTGTTTTTTGGGTGTTGAGTTTGATAAGTTCTTTGTAGATTTTTGGATAATAACCCTTTATCTCTTATGTCATTTGCAAATATCTTCTCCCATTCTGTTGGTTGCCTTTTAGTTTTGTTGATTGTTTCCTTTGCTGTGCAGAAGCTTATCTTGATGAGATCCCAATAGTTCATTTTTGCTTTTGTTTCCCTTACCTCCAGAGACATGCCAAGTAAGAAGCTGCTGTGGCCGAGGTCAAAAAGGTTGTTGCCTGTTTCCTCCTCTAGGATTTTGGTGGTTTTCTGTCTTACATTTAGGTTTTTCATCCATTTTGAGTTTATTTTTTTGTATGGTGTAAGAAAGTGGTCTGAACTGACAATTGTTTTTTAAATAAAAATATTTATTTATTTTGAGAAAGAGAGGGAGAGAGGGAACAAGCAGGGAAGGGGGAGAGGGAGAGGGTGACACAGAATCTGAAGCAGGCTTCAGGCTCTGAGCAGTCAGCACAGAGCCCAATGCCGGGCTTGAACCCACGAATGGTAAGATCGTGACCTGAGCTGAAGTTGGGCTCTCGGGTGCCCCTGACAATGTTTTTTAAAGGCAGGAGATCTATTTGATTATCAGACAAACACGTGCGATGGAGCCCTAGAGATACTACCTAGAAATGGCTTTGTCACAGACTACCTGTGGGACAAAAGGAAAAGCCAAAGAAGAAAGGAGAAAAAGAAGGGCTGCCTTCTAGTGAGGCTGGGGAAATGCACACAAGGGAAAAAAAGGAGAATAAATTATACAAGAACACTAAAAACTGAGGAACGGTTTATGCAGACCCACCAGGAGAAAAGGATACTGGAGAAAACCTGGAATCCAGTTAGAGCAAACAGAAGAAAAGCCAGTTGCATAGCTTTTCAAAAAGACTCTTAATGGGGTTGTTGCTGGAATTTGGAATTGAGAATGTGATTCTCAACCACCGGACACACTAATACTAATAGAATTTGATTCATCTGTTTATTGGTGCCCTCTGGAAAGAGGTGTTTACTCTATAATTTTTATTTGTATTTTTTTTTAGAAGAAGAACATCTGGTTTAGGGTTATTCTTACCACATTTGAGGATAGCATGCTTATATTTGATTTCCATTTTTGGTATATATAACTTAAACTGTGATCTCAAAGAATTAAAAACCCCATTTCAGCAGAGTTCAGAAATATAAGCTAGCCATCAATTCTTATGGTGCTGGAATAGAGCAGGTCTGGAACAATTGAAATATGGAATACCTGGGAATTTCAGATAGATGAAGAGCCTGAAAAATGGAATGTACTGAGGTGGTATCATGACTCTTACTAGGAGAATGGGGAGTAGAGGCTAATACAAAGTAACACAACAAACATACAGTACTACCCATAAAGCTCCAATGAAAACCGAGGTTTGAATTGAATAACTTTGCTCACTTCCTTCTATCTTTATTTTAGAAAAGGTTGATTTTTAAGCTCACTCAGGGCAGGTGACTCATTCATCATTGAACTTCATCCCCAATTTCAGCATCTAGCTTATTTTTTTTTTGTACACAGTGGGAGCTCAGTTGGTTTGATATATCAAATTGAGAATAAGATCTAGATGTTTCTTATGAGTCAAATCTCCTTGGTAAATTTCCATGGTAAATTTTCTTCATGGTATATTTTCAGCTATAGACAATTACATGAGTAGTGTTTAAAATGAAGTTTCATTAAAAGTCACTCGGATGCTGAATGAGGATACATTAAATCAAGTTTTATCTTTCTTCCAAGTGGGATCAGGGACAAACAGAGATAGGCATTTATCCAGGCACACGAACCACACCTTATGACAATTCAGAAAATGTCATGTACTTACTGCTAAAGAGGAAGGTGAACTGTAAAAAACAGAGACCTCCAGGCTTTTGTGTTCTGACTCTATCCTGAATGCACCCAGATACCCTCCCGGAAGAAGTACATTTTTCATGCGTTCTCTTAGGACCACTCGACAAAAATTTAATAATTTTTTTCTTTCAGGGAGCAGGTTTTTATTGGTGTCCTGATCTTACTGTTCACCAGAATGTCACAAGAAAAAAAAAAACAACTGTTCATAAAACCATTTCTTCCTTTTGCTTCAGAGTGTGACTGGCTGCCAGGATGCGTGAGGGGAAGTTTGTGGGAATGGCAATTATCTAATAACAGCATTTTAAATACATCCTTATTTTATGGGTTGTGTTGGGAAACCACTTCCTTACACTGCAGGTTTTATTAGTACTTAAAAATAAACTTGAATTTCCCTGCTTCTTGGGCAAATAAAAAGTGGAATCTTAATTTAGTCTGATTACCTTTATGTTATATGTAAAATTTGAAATGATTATGTTAATTTCATTTGATTAAAAACATAAAACCATTCTCCCTAGCACATGTGAATCTTCTCTTTGGTTCTTGGTTAGAGGGGGATGGACAGTCCCCCATCACAGAGTCTGAGAGGCTGCTTTGATTGGGATGGTATTGGTAGGTTCTCTCAGAGGATCCATTTTGTGGTCCAGAAATAAAAGAGGATCAGTAACTATTGATGCCTTCTTCTCTTGAAAGTAGAGGGCTTGGTAACTTGCCTTCTAGGTATCAGCAAGAAGAAAACAGTTGTCTTAATTCCCTGTTGTTGCTGTAGCAAATGACCACAAACTGAGTGACTTAAAAACCATAAAAATTAATTTTCTTACAGTTCTGGAGGTCAGAGTCCAAAATTAGTTTTACTGGGTTAAAGTTGTCTGCAGGGCTGTGCTCTGTGACAGAATCCACTTTCTTGCCATGGCCAGCTCTTGGAGCTGCCTTCCTTGCTCATGGCCCCTTCCTTCATCTTCGAAGGCACTGACTACCGTCTTTTTTCTCCACTTGGCTTCCCTCCATTTCTTTACATGGCCTGCCTGTCTTCTGTGACCAGATCTCTCCTGCCTTCTTCTTATAGAAACACTTGTGATTACATTTTGGGCCCACCTGGACAATACAGTATCCCTGTCTTGAGATCCTTAATTTAATGGCATCTGCAAAGTCCCTTTTTCCATAAAAAGGTAATATTCCCTAGTTCCAGGGATTAAGATCTGAATATTTGGGGAACCCCTATTAAGCCTACTGTACTAGTGGTTGAGATTTCATAAAAATAGTAGGGCCTGAGTTGTGTTGTATCTAGAGGGGGATCCTGACTATTTTATTTTTTTTTTGCTTTTGCAAACATTTATAATAAAGAAACAATCATTTCAATAGGATAAATAGGGAATTTTTGAATCACAACAATGTGGTTGTTTCTCCTGTAGGAATTTAAAAAAAATTTTTTTTCAACGTTTATTTATTTTTGGAACAGAGAGAGACAGAGCATGAACGGGGGAGGGGCAGAGAGAGAGGGAGACACAGAATCGGACACAGGCTCCAGGCTCTGAGCCATCAGCCCAGAGCCCGACGCGGGGCTCGAACTCCCGGACCGCGAGATCGTGACCTGGCTGAAGTCGGACGCTTAACCGACTGCGCCACCCAGGCGCCCCACTCTCCTGTAGGAATTTAAGAAATAAAGATGTTTTTATAGTTATAAGTGAATTGCCATGAAAAACAAGAAGATCCAGCTCTGAGGCGTGCGAACATCTCTGCTTTACATATGAAGAATCTGAAGCACAGTGGTACTATAAACTTGCTTATGATCACACAAGGAGTAAGTGGTGAAATTTGGATTTAAACTCAGAAACTGTGTTTTACCGACTAGACCAGTCTAAAGAGTGGAGGGTAAGCAGAGGGCTATGGTGATAAACAACGCTAAGGAGAGATCAGTATAGACAGAAGTGGGAAACAGTGTTGGCTTCTCAAGTTAGAGTCATAATCTCCTGGAGTTCGAAGGCAACTAGACTTTCTAGATTTTGTAGGGCAGTACCGTTCAATCTGGCATGTTGGTCACCGAGGATCCAACCTAGGTGAGTTTATTATTGTTGTTGTTGTTGTTATTATTATAATTATTATAAACGGCAATCTGCCTAAAGAATAACTGCCCACATGCCTCATGCCTGCCCACAGACTGAAGTCAGTGAGGGTCCCACACCCCATCTATTCTCTCCTGCTCCAGATCTCCTTCCCTCGGTTCCTTCCTTCCGGCATCACTGACCCCTCCTTCTGCTCTGGTCCCTTCTGATCAGCCTGCAAACGTATTTAAATCTTCCTCCATCTTTCGTTTTATTTTCTTTTGGTACAACCTTCCATCATGCTGTCACTCAATTTCCCTCCTTCAATTTACCACCACATTTCTTGAAGGTGTAACTCAGTCTCGCCAAATTTATTTCGTGCCCACTCATTTCTCCCCTCTCCCTACAGTCAGGGCTGCACCTTCATAGCTCCCCTGGAGCGGTTCTCACGGGTCACCGGCATCTCTCAGTTGCCAAGTTTGCCGGCCTATTTTCAGTTCTTATTCTCAGTGACCTCTCTACAGTATTTGAGACCGTTGATTACTCTCTACTTTTTGAAATCCCCATTTTTGTGTTCTCTCCCTGAGTCTTTTCTTCATTCCTTTTCCATTGCTTAGGTGTCGGAGTACTGATGGTTCTGTCTCTGGTCCATACCCTTATTTCTGCATATCTCCTTGTGTCTCTCATCTACTCCAATTGTTTCAGCCACCGTGAGTGTTGGCAAGACCTCCCAATCCAAACCTGCAGCCTAAACTCTTGCCTGAGTTTGAGGCCCTTACTTCCGACAGCTTCCCTGATATCTCTCGGGATATGACTTGCAGAACTGCAAACTTATCTCAAAACGGAACTTGGTGCCTTCTTTCCTAAATTTGTTTTATATCTTCAATTACTTGCCTTGTTTTATTTAGACACCATCTACCTAATACAGCCAGCCAAGAATCATGCAGTTATCTCCTCTCTCTTTATTTTTATGTCTTATTGTCTTTAAATTCTGTGCTGTTGGCATCCTTATTACCACCTCTTGAACCTAGGCCTTTATTCTTCACTCCTCAATTATAATTGGTCTAACTTGTCTCTCTCTCCGGTTCTCTTCAGCGTCTGTACTGCTCCAAAGTGATCTGTAATCAGTCACTGTCAAGAATGTCTTTTGCCCTTCACAAAGTCCTTTCAGGTCTTCCAGACCCAGCTAGAATGTTGAATCCTTCCCTGTGGAGGCAGAATTGGTTACCCTTCATTCTGCTTGTTTTGCACTCCATTCCTCTTCCTGGTCTGAAGCCCCAGTGGATTGAAGGTCTTCAGAGACTTTGTCTTGGTATCCTCAGAGCCTGGCACAGGATGTGGGTCTCAGGAAGTGCTCATGCATGTGTGTTGGATGGATTGTGGTCGTCAAGATCCGAAGAGTGAGGGATGAACCAATGAGGCCACAGCAAGATGATTTTCACAATGAGTGTAAGATACTTTCCTATGTCGTATTTCCTTTCACTTTCACATTTTGGCCTTCAGGGTTCATTGACCCAGAACATTCCTTTCAATACAGTAAGGAAAGAAACTTGGAGAATAATGTAAAATAATTAAATTCGGAGTCCCTAATGAACAATTTCGTTCTCCTGGCATGGGGTTATCCTTTCATCCATTGGTTCCCAAACAAAATTTTCAGAAAGCCTCATTCCTACTTTGTAAATTGGAGAAAACATGTTTACTTGGCCTTCCAGTAATTCATAGGCAGTTTGGGCTGCATTTATATCTTTTATAAGACGTGAAATTATAGGTAGGGAACCTCCAAAGTATTTTTGAGTAGTGAGTGAGGTCCTCTATTAGAGACCCCATTTATGTTATGAGAAAAAGGAGGCAGCTGTCAAGAAGAAAGGAAAGCAACATTTACTGAGCCCCAAATACTTGGCAAGCACTCTGCTAAGTGCTTTCACAAACATCTCACATCTCAAAAAAACTTTGCCTGGAAGGCAAGACAAGACTGAGATGTGCACCCAGGCCCTCTGCCTTCAAGTCAATATTTTGTAAATATTTAGTCACATTTATATGAAGACTAGGCTGGGCACTGCCTGTGGGAAGAGCTGAGGAGGATGTTACACGGGCTCTGTGTCCTCTTTATTGTTCACGGCAATTCAGCTCTGCTGCAAAAAGCAAAACAGAACCCCGCATTACTGGAGCCTTTCCACCTTTGAAGGCAGTTTATGTTCAGTTATTTTCATTCAAGGACATCCCTTGTGATCTCACCCCAGCTTCCCACCCCGAATGAGACTGTTTTAGTTAGAACGTAGATGATGTTAGGGCCACAGAGACTGCAAATACCAAGTTTGCCCTATAAAGGTTCAGCCTGTAAGCAGTCTGGGGCTAGCATGCTGTCTCCACAGTATTTGGGATTCAGACTCCCTCTAGCTTGTTGCTGTGCTATCCCTACAGCAGGACGTTCATATTCAGAGTCTGAGATGGCTTCCTACTGCAACCACATCCACCCAAAGGGAAGGAGAAAAGGTACAGTAGAAGGAGAGGCCACTTCTCTTCTTTTTTATGGGCATGATTTGGAAGCTCCAGATACCATTTCTGCTTACCACCCATTGGCCAAAACCGAATCACATGACTACATGAGGAAACTGCAGCCTTCCCAGCTTGGCCACATGAAAAGAGGCAAGAATGGATATTAGACATCAATATTCCCTGCCAAAGGTTTATCAAGTAATGTACTTCAACTATATGTTGTATTCCTCCTGGAAGGAGTTCCATAGTTATGTTTCTCTTTAAAATTTTTTTTAATGTTTATTTATTTTTGAGAGAGAGAGAGAGAGACAGAGAGACAGAGAGACAGAGAGACAGAGACAGAGTGCTAGTGGGGAAGGGCCAGAGAGAGAGGGAGACACAGAATCTGAAACAGGCTCCAGGCTCTGAGCTGTCAGCACGGAGCCCGATGTGGGGCTTGAACTCACAAACGGCGAGATCACGAATTTGGATGCTTAACTGACTGAGCCGCCCAAGTACCCCATATGTTTCTCTTTCTGGCTACATTTTCAGAGTGTTGCAAATGTCAAGGAGATTCAGTGTCCTTTTTAGACTGCAACCTTTGGACACTGCCCTGAGAGCCCACTGCTTTGGCAGACTCAGCTGTAAGGGGTGTCTGCCCATCTCAAAGATGAGGTCAGAGAGCCTTAATGAGATGGGTTTGTTTTTTCCTGGGGTTTCCCTGGTCCCTTACCTTCAGAATGTAGGAAGACAGATCTTAGCCACTTAAGAGAAGCTCTCAGACTCTGAGCTTAGAAAGCTCCCATGGTCATACACTAATATGACATTTATATGCAATGACTGGTTACTGAATTGTTCTTACAGGAGAACTTTCTGGAAGCTAATTGAAATTAGAACATTCTTTCTGTTACCATTGGTTAATTTTAAACGCTTAAACGTTATTTTTTGTAGCATTCAAGCTCAATTCTCTGTCCGCCTTTTCTCCATATCAATGTCTACAAAAAAGTTCTCTGTTTGGAGGCTTTCAAGTCATTGTATGGTAAAGCAATTGAAGCAACAACTGTGTGACCACAGCAGTGGTCAGTTCCTGGGGACCCACTCATCCTGCCTGGCAGCTCAAATTCAGAAGCAGAGGCACTAAGAGCCGACTCCACAGAAGCCAGTGTGACCAAGTGTTTTCAAAGGCAAGGGCAACAATGTTTGCTCGTTTTTTCCTCCCATTGTCCCCATCTTAGCTTCTTTCTTCCCCCTCTTCATCTTTTCCTGGAGGGCTTTCTCAAGCTGGGATTTTCGGAACCATCTGAAACAGCTGTCTTATGTGCTAGCTCTATTCCAAGAGCTTTATCTCTCTTAACCATTCAGTCCTCACCTATAAGAACAGAACTGCTAATATTCTTGTTTTCTAGGACAGGATACTGAGGCACAGAGACGTTAAGAAACTTGTCTGAGATTGCACAATTGGCTACGGCTATTTGAGCCTACGTAACTTGCCTGTGGCTGCACAGGTAGCAGACCTGGGATTCAAGCTCAGGTCTCTTGATTCCAGAGCTCTGGCTCTTCTTACCCACCATGCTTAGTGTGAAATACGGTCCTTACAAGACTGTGGCCACCTAGTGGGAGTGTGGACCTCCTGTCTGTGGCCTCTATCTCTCACAGAAGCCTCTCCATGCCCCACATCCAGGTGGAAAACACCGATTTAATCTCAGCAGAGCCTAAAGGCAGCTGTTGCCCATATGCCGTGGCAGAAGGCACTACAGAAGTATTACCTGTATTTCATATCCTTGTTCAAGTCTCCACTCTCCCAGTCACCTGCCAGCATAAGGAAAGTGGTTTTCTTTTGCATGAGGATAATCTGAAATGTTACTTTTGCATCAGAAAACTAAGAGGTTCATATATCCTGCCTGGATGGGAACTTTTTTCAGCCTCAGAGCTTATAAAAATATTGTGGCATGAACGGTTCAGCTGAAACAACAGAATGCTGGGAAAATGAGTCTGCAAAATGTACGTGAAATATTAGGCAGCAACATGGTATAAAGCACCATTTCTCTCACAGAGGGGGAGGCCTGTCCCTGGGAGCTAGGTGCACTTTGCCTGCAGGGCCAGGTGGGGATTGTAGGTTTATGTTTTGCAAACTCTTAGTTACTCAAACCCGTCTATTAATATGAAGATTAAAGATTAGGGAATACATCTCATTCCTCTGAGCTTCCTGTATTTCTTCAAAGGTGTTAGAAAACAGAAGTGTCCTTGTACTATAGGCATTGAAATATATATATATATATATATATTAAAATTTGTATACACATAGTATATAAAATTGGCGCATACATGTTATATAAATATATAATAAAGTTTGTATTTATATTATATAACATACATACATTATATATTATATTGCCTATATAGTTATATATAATATGCATTTTTATAAATTTTTATATATTTTACTTTTATATATTTTGCAAATATAAGTACATATAAAAATTCCTCTATATATACATGCAAGCCAGTAGTGCAAAGGCTTGTTTTGAAATTAACCTGGAAACAAAATGTTCTATAACTAATCTTTGTTTCAATAAAAACGTAAGACTAAAAATGTAAATAAAAGGATAAATACAAAAAGATATTAAAACTTGCTGGGGGCATTAGTTTGGGTATCTTGTGGAGAGGTGGATTGGGAGGGGATGTGGCTTTCATTAAAAATGATGATTAAAAAATCTTCTTCTCTTAAAATCCCCTTGAAGGTTTCTGCAGAATTTCAGGCTAAGTTGCCAAAGATTTTCATTATTAAGGAGACTTCTCATCCTAATCTGTTTAGGCAATAGCTTTACATTCCACATCTGCATTTTGGGTGGGCGAGTTCAGGTTTTGTACGTGATTCTGAAACTGGGTGAACTATCCTCCTGTGCATTTCCGGGGAGTGACCATGGGCTTGCCTGCCCAGACAAGGTGCAATGCCATAGAACACTAGGTGCATCTCCCCTCCCCCCCACCAGGGCCTGGCCAGCTCTGCACCCCCAGCAGCAGTTCAGGCAGGGGGCGGAGTCTGCTGACATCCACAGCACGACTTGACACATTTTATAATCATGGATTCAGAGAGCTTGGGTGAGCTGACAAGTGCTGGATCTGTAAATGCATTCTAAACACAGGGGATTGATGCTCTGCTTTAATTAGCGGCCTCATTGATCCTTGAACTTCCCCACGTGTTCTGCTGTGGTGGATACACACCTCATTTAAGCGAAGGGCTCCTCTGAAAGAGTCACTTGTCAGCATGGCACATTTTCTGGATGCCAGCAGGTTGGCCATTCGTCAAGGCGCCAGCATTTGTTGACTGCTGGTAATAGATTTCTGTGTTTGTTTTATGAAGATTTTCATCCCCATACTTTGAAGAACTTTGGCAGCCCTTAAGTGAAGGCAGCTCAGTGTGAGGCATGAACTTAGGAGCAGCAAACCAGCCCACGGTGCCTACAGATGGCTTACTCTCTCCCTGGGTTGGTGGTTGCTGAAATTCTGAGAGAACAGGTTTGCTTGGCTGAGCTGGAAGCCATCCTGTCCCACCATGGGCAGCACTGGTTCTCAGGGATATTCTGGCAACGTGTGCTTGGCATTAATTCAGGAGTCCTGGAGGGCCGAAGCTTGCTAGAGTTGTGGGGGGTGGGGGGAGGATATTTCCACAGAGGTCCCGGAGGTGCTGGGGCCAAAATTATACCCAGCACTCAGAGGCTTTTCAAGGTTCTGATCTAAGTAAGACCTTATAGCTAGAAGTTGGTACTGGGCATTCTCTCTGGTGCATCTCAGTGTGTAAGCCTGGTCTTGTGGCATGAGCACTGGACTGGGAGTCCTCAGGAAGCAGGAGTCTGGTGCTTGCTCTGCATCTATCTGGATGAGTGACGTGGGCAGCATCTCTGTCTGGGTAGCTGTAAAATGCAGGAGGTGGATGAAAATTTCTTACAGTAGCCAGTTTGGGGAAGAGTAGTAACAACAGCCCATGGGCGAGGTGGATTTTCGCGTATCCAGCAGCACACCAGCAGAAGCGCTGGTGGCCATGCTGTCCCCACACTCCAGAGAGCACCAGGAGGGACTCGCATGGCATTGGCAGGCAGGAGAGACCTCATGGAGTGTGACAAATGAAAAATTTTAAAACGACATTTACTTTTACAAGTCAGACATTTAAGTGGGTCCTTTTTATGGAGCATTTTCAATTTTTATATCACCTAAGAGGCTTTTGCATTTCTTACAATTCTTCTTGCACATTAAAAATGAATTACAGTCTCATCCATTTTTAGAAAAGAATTTTGAGGAATTTGTAAAACAGACAAAGGCCACAGGTGCCCTGAGACAGTCTAATAATCTGAATGCGTTTCTCCCCGTGATTGATATACTAGTACTAGGGACTGAGGAGAAGAAACTAAATGTCACAATTTTAGTATGAGCCTGGCGTTTGATACCATTTGTAAATATTTTCACTGTCTCTCCCACTGTTTAATGTGTGTCTTCATGTTTCTTTGGGGGAAAGTCACGTGGCCGGAAATAAGCAAACGGTGGTGGGCCAGTGTTCTGAGCCTGGAGTGCCCAGGCCTTGGTGTGATGTGTCCCAGGATCACAGCCACCAGGGTTTTGCGCCAGGCTGAGAGCTAACGGGTTTGCGTGCACGAACTCACTTCATTCTTCCAACGGTACTGTGAGGAAGCCCTGTTTTGTCTTCTGCGTTTATAGAAGGATGTTCTGAATGGTTAAGGAATGTGCCCCTGTGGAGGGTTATGAATGCGGGCGTTCCGGCCCAGAGTCCTCGCTGGGTGCCGTAGGGCTGCGTTGCTGCCTTGTGGCACTCAGGCTGGCGCTGGCCTTCCCCTATGGTTTTTATGACAGAAGGTTTTGACTGATCCCTCAGCAAGCTCTGTAAACCACCCCGTTTAAGTGTGCGTTTCTTGAGAAGAAGACCCAGGTTTGGTTTTACATGTGACAGGGACTAATCTGACACTCGCTGGATGATTGACTTGAACTGAATGGTGTGACCTCTGCGCTCTGCACTCGAGGGAAGAACTGGAGGCTGACTTTCTCTTACAGTACATAGCACTCACGTGGGCTGTGCCGCGATCCCGTGGCCAGTTGGAGAGCATCGGATTCCAGAATCTGGTCAGCAAGCAGGTGATCTGGACAATAGCCATGGGCAGGTTAGGGAGAAAGGCCTCTCCTCTGGGTTGATTTGGATCAGGATTTCGTTGCCTGTGTCTCCTGCAACCAGTGCTTAAGCCAGTTCTGGAGTTTTCCACCCCCCAGCCAGCAGACACCTTGCGCGCGGGGGTCCACAGATTAGAAAGCAGCAGGGAAATGGCAAACAGGGCTGCTAGGGACCTGGAAACCAGAGGAACAGTGGAAGATACAGGGAGTGTTTACCTCAGAAAGAGGTGCTTTCACCTGCATTAGTAATATTGTAACTCACACAGCTTTTTATGAGTGAGGCAGTTAATTTGTGGATATTTTGGTTCTGAAAGTTCATTTTGCTGGTATTCCATGGCATGTATGAAATTGAGGACCAAGTGCCCTGATCACAGTTATTGTGATAAGTTAAAAAGAAAATACTATAGATACTCTACTATGCCAGTCGTCTAGAGTGGAGGCAGGAATGTGATTCTCTGATTCACAGCTATTTTCCAGCACCAGACAATGTGCAGGTGCTGGGACATACTTGTCGAATGACTGTGAATGAATGAAACGTGTAGGTTACTTAAAAACCTCACAAGTTCTTGACAGACGTCATTGCCTTCACTAGGAATGCCTTAGTCATTTTAAAGTGAAAAAAATGAAATCTGATATAAAACTTGAATATATAAATAAAAGTGTTTTTAATTACTAAGTCCAAATATGTCACTTTCCCTTATTTCATAGCTAGTCGATGATAGCTATGAAGATGTGATGTGACGAATGAAAAATCTGAAATCCGGGACTCTGAATGACAGCTGCAGGCACATAGCAGCCTCAAATCCAATTCATTTCTGTCTTCTACTTTGCTTGCCCGATAGTGTATCAAGAAAATATCGTTTCACACAAAAGTAGTTTGCCTTGCAATCCCAGGATACTCCTCAATGAAACTGACTCAGGAGCTTGAGAGAACTAGTAGAAAATGTTTCAAAGTGGAATCATTTACGGTATTGACTTGCTCTTAAACCTTATCATCAGCTCGTCAGATCAGAAGGACTGCAGACTTCATACAAATGCTAAAGGTATCTATGGTATAGATAAGTTCGTAGGCATTCATTTGTTACTGACCACTAGTCAATTTGTCACCAAGGGAAGACACCATGCAGGTTTGCCTGATCTTTGCTGTGGGTGGTATACTGGGATATCAGCTCAAACCCAAATGCTCTCCCGTGCTTGCAGAACCTTAGAATTCCAAAGAACATTGAGGGTAGGAGGGAAGAAGGTAGGTAGCAAACAAGCCTCATTAATGAATGGGACTTTGTCTGAATTAGCCTTTCACTCATTCATCCATTTGTTCATTTGTTCGTTCCCAAGTATCTGTTGAGAGTCTAACTGTAAATAAAGAGCTACTGTCTTTGAAGAGTTTAAAATGCAGCTGCTGGAGATATAAAATCTATATTAGGGAAAATGGAGAATGCAAGAGTAGGTAATGTAGTTCAAATCACTTTGAGGGAGTACAAAGACAATAATTTGTATCATGTGGAGGTGGTTAGTGAAGGTTTTTCTAGTTGCCAGTTCTGTTATTTATTTATTTATTTTCAGAGAGAGAGAGAGAGAGAGAGAGAGAGAGAGCAAGTGCAAACACAAGTGGGGAAGGGGCAGAGAGACAGAGGAGAGAGAGAATCCCAAGCAGGCTCTGCACTGGACAGGGCTAGATGCAACGAACCACGAGATCATGACCTGGGCAGAAATCAAGAATCAGATACTTAACTGGTTAACCAACTGAGCCATCCAGGTGCCCCTAGTTACCAGTTCTTTGAATTTCTTTAAAATAGTTAGGGGGCACCTGGGTGGCTCTGTTGGGTAAGCATCCGACTCTTGATTTCGGCTCAGGTCATGATCTCAATGGTTTGGGGGTTCGAGCCCTGTGGCAGGCTCCATACTGACAGCACGGAAACTGGTTGGGATTCTCTCTCTCCTCTCTCTCTGCCCCTCCCCTACTGACACTCTCTCTCTCTTTCTCTCAAAAATAAGTAAATAAACTTAAAAAAATAGGAACATGCTTGGTATTCATCACCTAGCTACAAACACATCACACACACACACACACACACACACACACTCCATAAAGATTCACTGTTTTCCAGAATGGATTTAGTTTTACAAACCTGGGAAGTCAAGAACAACATCAGAGAAGAACATTCGTTGACTGAGATCTTTTGGGTTGGCCTTAGTTGCATGCCATCCAGTAATGAGTGACCTAACTTACTGTGTGTCAAACTGGAAACACAAATTAGGTCACCTGAAAAATTTACACACATTATGAGGGCTTTGAGTTATGGGGCACACTTTATTTTACCCAATAACTGCAGGTCTACTTGAATTTGAATCAGCTGCCAAGTAAATATTTAAAGTTGAATAATTGTTGCCAAGGAAGCTCATAATGATTCCTGAATGGTAATGTTGCCTTTATTTCTCCTCCCCAAGTCTGGAGAACATGAAAGTACTTGGGAAATGGGAAAGAAGAAACATATTTCAAAATAGAATAAATTGTTTGTTTATGGGTTGAAGACTATGAACTACAACTTATTTCGTTTGAGGATGCTATAATTTTTACACAGGAAGGAAAACACTGTATTTTCTTTCAGTTCTGTCCATCTTCATTTCCTTCTCAGGCTACGGTTGTATCATCATTGCTCAGATGATCATGACTTCCAGGAGACAGAAAAGAATTAACAATCACTTAATTATTAATCCCCTGTAATTGGAAGTGAAGACTATAAAATGTAAAGGATGAGAAGAGAGCAGACTGGCAGAAAGGGAAGGAAGGAGGGCTGTGGGGACTGCTTCGGTGTTAACCCTTTAATTAAGCAACTCCTTTGACCTCACTCTTGACTGTCTCTCTGCGGCCAGCCTCCCCTGGTGCTTCTGCAGGGAGGAGAGATGTGTAGGTCAGACTTGGTCATGGGAGGGGGCTGTGGTTTCCGGGTCTGGCTGGAGGCCCAATTCACACGTGAGGTACAAGGTCAAGTCAGGTCAATAGGAACCAGCCTAGGCAAGCAGCAGCTGCTCTATTGCTTTGAGTGCTTTTCAATTTGGAAGAACCGAGAAGAGCAGCTTCTCTCTGAATCATTGCTTTCCCAGGCTTATGAATTTCAGAACCTCTTGTACTTTCTCCATTGCTTTCCAAACACGGGCTTGTTTCAGGCTTCCCTGCACACAGATTGCAGTGATGTGGGCAAACAATTTTGACAAGTTATGCAGCTTTGAGAAAAAGCACTTTAAGCTTACAAGGACATGCACTGTTGTTGGTCTCTTTGCAGGGGTGGTGGTAGGAGCTATGTCGGTGAGCACCTGAGAGGCAAACCCGGGTCCGGAGGCCCTCCAGTGCCGTGGGGCCCACGGTGTCAGTGAGCATGCGTTTGACATTCTCTGCGGACCTTATCATCAGATATGTAACCATCAGACGGTCATTGTCTGTCTGGGCTCTGGGAAGAAGAAAAGAGCATATGTCATCCATGGTTTTTCACTCATACCTTCCACATTTAAGTTCCAAAATCTTTTAGCGAACACCATTTGTATGCAGAGTGCTGTGGAAGGATGAAGAACCGACTGAAGATCATCACTCTGTCTCTTGGGCGCTACCTTCAAAACTGGGACTGGAAGTTCATGAATGCTGATATAAAGGCTTATGAAACAGCAGAGAAAGGACAAGTGAATACTTCCTAAAGAGGAAGAGTAGACAGGACACTCTCCGTCGCTTCCCACTCTGTTTTCAAAGGGGCTGGGGTTCTGCAGCAAACTTCCCCTTTTCTTTTTATAAGGTTTTCTGCCACCTACTAATTCTCTTCAGCCTCTGGTTGATCTTGCTCTGGGTTTGCTCTTGTGCAAGGTTGTGGGTCTAATCATTAACTTGAAGCCTGCATGCTCCTTGCCTTCAACGAGTAACTCCTCCCACCAAGGTAGGCCACTGTGGGGAAGGAAATAAAATGTCTTTAAAAATTTTTTTTCATGTTTATATTTGAGAGAGAGAAAGAGCACAGGGGAAGTGCAGAGACAAGGAGACATAGAATCTGAAGCAGGCCCCCCAGGCCCTGAGCTGTCAGCACAGAGCCCGGCCCAGGGTTTGAACTCGCAAGCTATGAGATCATGACCTGAGCTGAAGTCGGAGAACTAACTGACTGAGCCAACCCAGGGGCCCCAGAAGTCAAGTGTCTTTAAAGACAGCAAAGGAAAGAGTGAATTGAATGAATTTGAAATAAGCTCTTTAAAAGTAAGAGACTACAACAATCTGAGGACTTTTAAAATTTTAAATTAAGGACTCTATAAATGTACACAGCACTTTACTGAATACATAGGACAAATGATAAAATAAATGTGAACACTATGTTTTGACCAGTGAAAGGAAAAAGAAGGTAGAGGGAATGTTTGTATAGGGAAATGAAGAACTTAGAAAAGAGGCAGATCTAACTTTAATGTTTTCCAAAATCCTGAAAAACAAGTTCTGCCTAGCAAGGCAGTGTGTGTAGCTCTGAGGTCACATGTTGCTTTGGAAAGACCACAGCTTTGTGACCAGAAAGACTGGGTTCAGCTCCAGGTGTTCTGGGTAATCATGAGCAAATGACTTAGCTACTTTCAGCCTCTGTTGCTTCATTTGTTTATAACAAGCAATACGAAAAACGTGCATAAAGAACTTGGCACAAAGCAGCCCCTAAATAAGTGTTGGAAGCTCCCTCGCTAGAGACTACATTTCCCAGCCTCCCTTGCAGCTAGGTGTGTGTCTGCGTGATTAAATTTTGAATGTGAGGGGAAGTGATTAGAGCAGTCACTGCCTCACTTGCTGAGAAGAATTACTCATACTAAACTTCCCTTGTTATACCTCTGGGATAGAAACAGATTTGAAGGTAACCCCACTTTGACCAGGCAGATGAGGACAATGGTCACTCAACAAAGTCAGGATGGGAGGGATCTGGGCTGATGAATGGTCAGAGCTACCCCTTCAGCTGAGATTGGGTGGACCATGACGTCAGAGAGACCAAAAGTTGTATCTCATTGTTAGAAAGAAGCCGTCATAGTGGCTTACTTTTACCTTAACTAATTTCCTTTTTAAAAAAGTATTTCCTTTTTAAAAAAAAGTATTTCCTTTTTTAAAAAAAGTATTTCCTTTTTAAAAAAAAGATTTCCTTTTTAAAAAAGGATTTCCTTTTAAAAAAAAGTATTTCCTTTTTAAAGTATTTCCTTTTTTAAAAAAAGTATTTCCTTTTAAAAAAAATATTTATTTTTGAGAGCGTGCATGTGTTGGGGAGGGGAAGAGAGAGAAAGAGAGAGAGACAGAGAGACAGAGAGACAGAGAGACAGAGAATCTTAAGCAGGCTCCTGCACTGTCAGCACAGAGCTGGAGGTGGGGCTCGAACTCACTAATGGTGAGATCATTACCTGAGCTGAAATCAAGAGTACGAGGCTTAACTGACTGAGTCATCCAGACGTCCCCATACACAAGTATTTTAGACATATTTTGGTGGGATAGTCACCAGGTAACAGGAAGCTTCTGAAAACAGGCATTGAGGATGTCCAGAACTGGAATCATAAGACACAAGCTCATGGGAGACACAGGTATTTCCTCTTCCTGAAGATTCTCTGCCTTGGCCTTCAAGTTTCATGATTCTCCCCACCCCACCCCTTGTCAGGTGAGTCAATGCCAGCTCACAGTGGGGACAACTCCATGGCAAAGGTGTGAGTGGGAGAATCTGGGGGTAAGTGGGGTAAGTGGCCCTCTTCAGGGGTGCATATCTCCGTGGGATTGTTAATGCTTAAGAGGGGAGCCAGAGTTAGGTGTCCCTTGAGACGTGTATTGCTTTCAAGGGAGTATCACAGTTCTTGTCAAAATAATGCTGTGTAAGAGTTTATTGTAGGCAGGACAATGGCTCCCCAAAGATATCCAGGTCCTAATTCAAAGAACTTGTGAGTATGTTAGGCTACCAGGGAAAGAGGAGTTGGGTTTGCAGATGAAATTAATGTTGCTAACCACCTGACCTTAATAACCCTGTATTATCCATGTGGACTCAATGTAATCACATGCATCCTTAAGAGTGGAAGAGGAATCAGAACTAAGAGGACCAGTGAGGTGGGCAGTGTGAGAAGAACTTTTTGTTCTGGGCTTTGAAGATGGAGGAAGGGGGCCATGAGGCAAGGAAGGTGACGGGCCTCTAGGAACTTGCGGCTGAATGTATTCTCTCACAACTCATACATTTTAATCCTAATGGCTAATGTGATGTGGCATTAGCAGGTGGGCCCTTTAGGAGGTGATTAAGTCACGAGGGTGGAGTCCTCATAAATGGGATTAGTGCTCTTAAAACGAGACCCCACAGAGCTTCGTCAGCCCTTCTGCCATGTGAGGACACACCAGGTAGTCTGTGACCCAAAGAGAACCCTCACCCAACCATGCTGGTCCTCTGATCTTGGACTTGCAGTCTCTAGAACTGTGAGAAATAAATTTCTGTTGTTTATAATCTCTCCTGTCTGTGGTATTTTGTGAGAGCAGCCTGAGTAGACTAAGATAGAGCTGGAAGAGGCAAGGAAATAGATTCTCCCTACAGCTTCCAGAAGGAACACAGCTCTGTTGACACCTTAATTTTAGCCCAGTGAGACTCATTTTGGACTTCTGATTTCCAGAACTATGAGATAATAAATCTGTGTTGTTTTAAGCCACTCCGTTTGTGGCAATTTGTTACAGTTGCTACAGAAAACAAATACACTGCCCTAATAATTATCACCGGTGATTACCAATATTTGTGGATTTAGTCCTCAGACTCCATTCTCTGGGACAGATGATTTTCCAGCAGCCAGTTCGGGAAAGAAATTGGAACAAAACCCCCAAGACGGACAAGTAGCATTGCTCCGTTCACTGTGTGGCAAATAAAGCTGTTTGCCTGACCCCAACTTTTTCTCACTTTTACTTTGTGTCTGGTCTTTCTCTGTTTGAAAGAGAATCACATGTCTTTCACAGAAAGGTATGACCTTTATGTATACCCGTTTATAAAAGTGTGGTGGGTTGAGAATCACTAAAATATTATGGAAAACAAAACCCAGCACGGTTTAGGATTATTTCAGCCAAGGTTAATACTCCAAATAAAATTAAAATCAGTCATTTATTATAATAGTATGAAAACCAAAGAGATTTTCACATGGTAACTTAACCTTCAAACATAACCATTTAAGCAGAGTATGTCATTTATTATTAAACATGGTCAAGCATGCAAAACTATAATGCTACCAATCTGAATATCTAACTTAAATGTCCATGCCATAGGGTAGAGTTTATTTCTAATTTAGGACTCTACACCGTAATTATTTAAATACGATGCCTGGCAATCAACGATGCTGGAATCAAAGGACAGCTTCCATTAGCCAAGGTTGTTATTCAGTGTTTAAACCTTAGGCTTTTAGAGAAGCAGAAGAAATAAAATAGCAGCACCTGGTTTCCTACGTTCCAGAGCTTCTAGTAACTAGAAATCAACTAATACTGTTTAGGGAGGCCAATGAGAGAAGTAAAAAGAGCCGATTTGTACTGTCTTGGGAGTGAAGCTCAGAGTTTCGGTCAGAGATGTGTGTTCAAGAAAAATGCTAGTAAAAAAACAACACTGTCTCCCCAACATGTGCAGCAGCTTAATACAGAAAGCTATTTTTATCGTATAACGTGAAGCATAATTGTTTTGAGCATTTTCTTAGAGATTCTGTAACTAAAGAAAAATAGAGTACAATGGACTGTGTTTAGTGACACAGACACGTCTTTAGGTCTGCTTGGAGTTGGAGTCTCTCCATTTCTGCACACATGTCGGGGGAAACAATAGAGAAATGACAAGTGGAGATTTTGAAAACAGAGAGAATTTAGGGAATTAAGAAAGATAATAGCTAATGTCAAAAGGTGCCAAGGAAACTGCCTGTAACGTTTAAAAACATGTTGCTTTTTTAGAGACCTAGAAAAAGTGAAGGCGATAAAACCAGAAGACCTACTCCATCAATTCTGTAATTGTTTTATTTAAAAGCCCATCTCTGAAACTTCGGCAGCTTTCTCATGTGCTCTCTGTAATATTTATTGAGTTAAATCTCTCTGTTCACCTCGGGGAATGTGTACAGTTTTCCAGGTCACTGAGGCAATGATTCCCTATATGATGCTCCGAAGTCTGAAAAGCTAAATCTGCTTCTGTGTTCATTTGATCTCTGTTACTCTAGTTAATCAGAAGTTTATGGAGGGATCTAAAGTGCCAGTGCCACCGTTACAGGGTTGTTTTAATTTTCCCTGGCATTTTAGACTGCATTTTCCCATTACGTCTTGGGATGCTGTTGCTACTGTATTGAACATTCTAGTTTTCAAGGAAGAACTTAGATAGCGTGAGACCCTAGATATCTCCATCTAGGAGAGATTTACCCCAACAATGTGTTTCTTATACATTCTATGTATAAAGAGCGAATAGAGAGAAACCTTCACCCGAGTCAGCAAAGGTAGGCACAATGATTTAAATTTTACAAAGTATCTTTGCAACTTTGGGTCTTCAAGCTCATTCGGACCTCATTATTTTCACATCAGTAAATATAATTTTGTTTTTAATTAAGACAGAAATTTAGCAGTAGTTTCTTTTTCAGACTTTTTCCCCCCAGGCAGCACATTTTCCAGGTGGTGCCTCTGACCACCATAATCATTTAGAGCTAACTTTCTTTAACAATATCAGGGTGCCTTCTGATTTTGTTCCTTCACTGTGGACACAACTGGTTTTGACCTTTCACTATCTCCAATGTCTTGACGTCTTCAACGCTGACTGAACATCTCCGCCTGGATATGATAATAGTATCCAAAATCAGTTTGTTTAAAACCGAACTCACTATCTCACTCCTTATCTCCCATCCCCCAAATTGGTTCCTCTTGCTGTTATTAATTTACATCACCATCTACTCATTTACCCATTCTGGAAGCCTGAGAGGCATTCTCACATCCTCCACCTCCTCCACACGGTTACAGAACCCTGTGGATTCCAACTCCTCCTTATCTCCTGTTTCATTCCCTCTGCTCCTCTTTGGCTCCTTTGCAGCTGTCTTAACTCAAGCTAACATGAGTGCCTACATTCCTTTACTAGTCTGCTTAGTTCCTGCTTCCAGTCGAAGCCCTTTCCATTCTGTCACCTACCTGGAAGTCGGATGGATGTATCTGAAATGCAGATGAAATCTTGTTACTTCTATTTCAAATTCCTTGGTGGCTCCTATAGGACTGTGCTCAAATTCCTTCATGGAGCAAACAAGGCTCTTTAGGATTTGACCTCCATCGATTTTTCCAGATTAGTTTCCATTACCATTCCTGCCCCCATACATCGAGATAGCCAGCCCTACGCTGCTGCTTACCCGTCCCCGCAAGTCCCTGCCAATACACACCCCTGGGTCTTCGAAGTCGCCAGTTCTTCTGCTTGGAATAATCGCTCCCTTCCCACCTTCCCAAACAGAGATCTCCCCCTTTGTGTCATCATTGGACTTAATACATAGCATACAAAGTATTTATTTTCTGTCTTCTCTGCGGTTTACTAACCTTTAAAAGTTTTATCATTTTGTCTTTCTCCTTTAAGTCTTTCATCCACTTGGGATTCATTTTTATGCTTTGTGTGATACAGAGGTTCAACTTCTTTCTTCCCCCCATATAGATAAGCAATTGTCCAGATAACACTTATTGACACATTTCCTCCCTGACCTACAATGTTACTGCTTCACAACTCAAGTTTATATGCAGGTGTGTATCTGCCTGCAGATTCTATATTCCATTCCTTTTCTTTCTTATGTTCCCGTTCTGCACTGTATTAACTAATGTAACTTGATAATATATATATATATTTTTTTTTTGGTATCAGATAGGGAAATTCCCCCATCCTGTTTTTTGTCAGAAGATTGACTTAGATAGTTTTAACCCTTGATCTTCCATGCAAGGTTTAGAATTGACATGTTGAGTTTCACCGAAAACCTTTGGAAATTTCTTAGAATTGCCTTTAGTCTGCACATGAATTAGAGGAGATTTCACATCTTTGTAGTGTTCAGTTATTGTATCCATGAAGATGACACATCTCTCAAGTTTTTCATATCTTCTTTTATGTGTTCCAATCAAGTTTTATAACTTTCTTCATAAAAATATTACAAACTTTATAATTAAGTCTGGGTTTTTATACACATTGTTGTGTTATTTAAGAATCATGGTAGTTTTCTCTCTTCCTTTTGAATTCTTTTTGCTTAACTTTTCCCAAGACCTTTGATACAATGTTAAGCAGAAGTTGTCACAGAGAGAAGCGTTGTCTTATTCTTCATCCGTGGCTTCTAACAAGATTTTCTATTTGTCCCAGGTTTTATGTAATTTGAATACAAGAGGTTAGGTGGTTTGTTGTTGTTGTTGCTATTTAAAAAAGTCTTGCTTAGTGTTTTTAAGATTCTTGAATATGTGGGTTGTCTATCTGTCCTTCAAATGGAAAGTTCTTCACCATTATAAGTTCAAATACTTTTTCTTCCTTCTCTTAGTTCTTCTGGTGTTATAATTATGAATTGGTTATACCTTTTGAAGTTGTCCCATTGTGCTTAGAAGTTCTGTTCTGTGTCATTCTGTTTTCTCTTTGCATCTCAGTTTGAGAATTTTCTATTGACCTATTTACCTCAAGTTTGCTGATTGTTTCTCAAGTGTGTCAAGTCTACGATGAGCCCATCAAGACCATTCATCATTTCTTTAATGTGTTTGCAATTTATAGCATTTCCTCTTTATTCTTCCTTAAGGTTTCCACCTCTTCACTTAACATTACCCATCTGAATCTGCATGTTGTCTCCTTTTTCCATTAGAGAGCTTGGCATAATAATTGTAGTTCCTTTAAATTCTCTGTTTGATAATTCCATTAGGTCTGCCACATCCGCGTCTCATTCTGATGACCGCTTTCTCTCCTCAGATTGTGTTTATCTTCAGATTGTGCTTTTTTCCCCCCTGTCTTTTGGCAACCTTGTAATTTTTTGTTGTTGTTGTAAGCAGAACATATTGTATCAGATAACAGAGACTAATTTAATAGGCCTTCAGCCTGTGGACTTACGCTACTCTTGCTAAGAGTTGGGTTGTGTTTAACGTGTTTAACGTGTGTTGTAGTTACCGTTGCAGAGTCCTCAGATTCCTCCAGCATCCTTGTTTTTGTCTCTTCTCTTTGTTTTGGGGCTTCCCTATATACTGCTCCCCAGAGAGATCCTGTGTCTTGCAGCTTTTTTGGCTGAAATCCACTATTATTTTACTGAAACCCAGTAGATGCCGTGGTGGATGAGGAGGAGTATCGTAATTTATTTTTTAAAGTAATCTCTCCACCCAGCGTGGGGCTCAAACTCGTGACCCTGAGATCAATAGTTGCATGCTTTACTGGCTGAGCCAGTCAGGCACTCCAAGTTAAGCCTTATGTAATCTTTTGATCAACTCTTAGTCTTTTAGTGAGCCTGTGTTCAGGAGCTGTGGTCTTTATAATTATTTCTGTCCCTCCTCCAGGGGTTTGCTTTTTATTTTCCCTGCTCCCTTCCTCAGCTGTAGCATTTTGAATCTATTTCCTTGACACCCTGTCCCCTGTTTGCTATGGTTTTCATTTTTTCCTCTTGAATGAGACAGGAAGGCTGGAGGGGGGCTGGAATAGGGAAGAGTTCCTTTCCCCTATCTGGGATAAGGTTTCAAAATCATGCTAAGACAAAGTCCTTTGCCTTGGAGAGTAGCCCTATTTAATGGAGATGTCTCTGAGTACATTTCATGAGGATTACTCTTACCCTCCCCCTGCCAGAGCCACACGGGAATCTTTCTCCAGTTTTCAGATGCTCATGTAAGACCTTTTGGGGTTGCTGGAGAGAAAGCCCATTAAAATCTAGGGGGACCAGTCAAAGACCCTGACCCTAGGAAAAATTCACCTCGGAGTCTGAAACTCTCATGCCTACACTTCTTTTTCAGCAGTTGTCAAAATTACTATTTAATTGTTCCTATCAGTTTAAGGCTCTAGGAACTTCTGCTGTAGCAAAGCAAGTCTCAACTCTCATATCTTTCTGGATGTGCCTCCCCCTAGGTTTTGGGGTGGTAATTTGTCTCACAACCTCCGTTGTCCGATAGATCCAAGCAAAGTTTTTGATTTTCACTTTGTCCAGCTTTTTCTTCTTGTAATGATGGGAGTCACATCTTCCAAGCTCCTTACCGCTTGAAGCTGAAACCACAATTGGCAACTTTTTATTCTTGATAGAAGCTGAAACGATGATGGTATATTTTGTATAGAGTGGTTAATTACGTTTACTAATATTTTATTTGGAATTTTTGAATCTATGTGCATGAATGAGATTGGCCTGTAATTTTCCTTTCTCTTACTGTCCTTGTTTGCTTACAGTATGAGAGTTTTATGAAATCACATAAAATGAATTGTCCCCTCTTCCCTGCCTTTTCTATTCTCTGGAATTGTTTGTATAAGACTGGGATTATTCCCTGAAGATTTATAAAAATTCTCTGTTGTGTTCTTTGTGGGAACGATTTAAACTTTACTTCAGTGTTCTTTATGGTAATAGGACCACTTGGGTTGTTAATACTTTTTTGAGCATGTTAAGTTAAGTTATTGCTTTCTGGAAATTTGTTCATGTTGTCTAAGTCATCAAATTTATGGGCATAAAATTATTCATTACATTTTCCTGTTGATGTATCTGCTGTTTTCTCTTCTGATGTCTTGTCCGTGTAGGAGGGTCATAACTGGGCTGAAGGTTTTCTTCATGAAACTTCTCTGGTAATTCAATATGTGATTAGGTCACAGCTAAGTTTTAGAAAATGTACTTCCTGTCACTCTCTGATCAGGGTCATCTGTTATCAACTCTAAGAGTTATATCAGCTGCCAAATGTTTTCTGTCATTCCGTGGGATATGTTGGGCCTTAGCCTAGACTGTGTGTGGGCCTGTACATTTAAAATGTCTTTAATAATTGGATCTTTTTGATTTCTTAACATTTGATGAAGATCTCTGCAACCAATTTGGCTAGAGTCTGCATGAGGCAGTCCAATTCAGAGGCTGCATTTAGACACAGCCTGTGAATCCAAAGTAACATGAGCAAAGTTCTAGTCACGCCATAGTTTGTGGCTGCCAAAATGTGGACACGGAAGCAGTTATTTTAAAACTTGATAAGCAACACAGCATTTTGGAGGACTGTGGAATAAAATGAATGCTTCTAGTTGCCCAATTGGAAAAGCATTTGCATGATTATTTACATCCTTATCATTGAATGCCCTTTATCTGATCATAGGATGTATGTTTTGGGTAAGAGTTCTCTTTAAAAGCATAATTTATATTTTAAGTAAGGTAATTTCTTCAAGCAAGATTTATGTTCTAGGGATTTTTCTATGTTTAGTACTTTATTCTGGTGAGATTTAGTAATCTTTTTGCTAAAAAATGAGGATATATTTAATTTTTATCCCCTTTAAAATATAATTTATACACAAATACAGACTATCTATCTATCTATCTATCTATCATATATTTAGATACCTAGATGCCTTAATATAATATTTTTATATTTTTTGAGGGGTGGGGTATAATTTATACATAAGTTAAATTGGGAAGTTGGAAACTTCTTTGGTGTTCATGTAATGTTTAATTTAAATTATTTCCAACCACAGCCTAAGTCTCATGCTGCTATGGACAATCTGTGTTTCTTGGTATATGTTCCAACATTTTATTTAACAAAATAGAAATAGAAGAACAAATATAAAGGCACCAAATGTGAAGTATAGCTAGAAGGCTTTGACAGACATAACAGCAAAGCTACTTCATCTTTACAGCATTTGATTCAGCGACATTGTAACTCAAAAGATTTCATCTTTGAGCATTTAATTCTGTAATTTAAAGAACAACTCAACACGACATAAAAAGGAGAAATGTCCAGTTCGATCCTCATGCACACAAGTTGAAAAGTATGAAGTACATCAGCTGTAGCAAATTCAATCTTTATCTGGTTGTGATTATTGCAGAAGAACCCCCTCTTGATGCACCAACCACCTTCCTCATTTGGTCAAATTCAAGAGTATTAAGTCTGAGGCATCTTGGAAAAATAATTATTAACGACTAAAAAAATATATGGTACATTGATAAAATATGGTATCTTCAGATCTTCAAGACACATTTATAAATAAAGCGAACCAGTTAAAAAGCTAAACTTGCCCTCCAATTGGTGGATAAAACAGAGACCTTAAACATTAGAAAAAACTATCAGGTAATAAAAAATTTCGACAAGGCAAATAGTTTATTTTACACTCTCTTTACAGAGATATCTGAGAACACAAAAGATAAATGCGAATAGTTTATTGGAAGGTGAAATCTCAGGGAAGCAACAGTGAGGGGCGAATATAAGGTAGGCAGAGAGGAAAAAGAGTAAGTCCAATGTGGTACGTTGTGGAACCGCCACAAAGGAACAATTATGGTTGTTAGGTCATGCAGAATGTCTCCAAAGGGGTTGTATGGAAGGGTTGACTGCAGAGATAGGGAGTTTCCTCTGACAGCTCTTTGCCACCTCCTGTATCTTATTGGTCTAAATTAAAGGAATGAGCTCCTGTGACTTCTGGGACTGCTTGGAAAGCTGGGCTTCCTCCTCGTCAATTGGTGATGTGTGTGGAGCTTCTGCTGGCTTTTTACATCACAGGAGGACCTATAGCTTTGCTAAGGGAGCTCCCAGCAGAAAGCAAGAGAGTGAGCAGAGGCCAGGGCTGGAGGACGGTGGTTGGAGGGAGAAGGCAGGATTTGGGATGGTGCTTAAGTTCATTTTTGTTATTAGTACACCTGTTAAAAGAGTGTGTGGATGCATGTTTGTGCAAGTGACGAATTTACGGATACACATCAGTCTGATTTTCCAACCCATGAGGGTTAGGAGTAAATGTAAAAATGGAGGGCAGATTGTTCCTGTAGAAGAGCTGGTTACAGAGCCTAAAGGAAGAACCCAAATCATGTCAAAGTTAAGAAGCCTTTAGATGTTTCACTGGGAGCAAGGGAAATTTCAGAGTAAGGCCAAAGTTTCTGAGTGGCATTGTATTGGCATAAACCTGGAAGGAACGGAGCTGGCAGATGGTTGTACTGAAGTAAGGTCTTTGAGCAACACTGGCCAAGAGGCTGACCTGTGGCAGGAGCCTAAGAAGAGTAGCCAAATGAGAAGGCAAACAGCAATTGGGACAGTCCTGTCCCTCCCCATGGACTTAGTGACAACTGTGCAGGCCTAGTCCCACCTAACCCGTTTTCCACTCATTTCTGATGATTGGTTTCTTAACTAGGCATATATTCTCCATCTTGTCTGTAGAAGTTTAAATCTTCTCAGCCTTAAAGAAATGGAAGAACTTGTGCAGGCCCATAGATCAACAAAAACAAAGTCCCCATCAAGACCAACACACAGAGGTGTCAGAGTATAGGAAACTCAGGAATAGCAAATGATTAGTGTAGAATGATTAGAAAGGCAATCTACCAACTGACCAAATCAAGATATTCTTCTTTTTTGTCTACCTGGTTTCTGTCATGTCGACCTGTTTGATGCCAGGAGCGTTATGTCGAAATACTGTTGTAAAAGGAAAGACCCTCTGTATTCACCTTATTCATTTTAGGATGATTTTGGAATTTTTCTCATATTTTATATCTGGCTGTCAGCTTTAAGAGGATATGATCAACCAGGTGGATGGTGAGACTAAGTTTAGTTATGGTATGAGCAAAGTAGCCTTCTTACATGCCATTTTTGAATGATGGGGTTCTTTACAGTTTCAGCATGTGTTAGATAATAATGATTTCTAGACCAACAATCATTATCACGTAAAAAGCTTCCTAATCGTTCATCTATAACATGTTGAGAATCTCTTTTATCAAACTGAATTAGAGATTTGCTTATGGAAAATAATTTAGAATATCGTTTTGTTCCTGTGCTCACTGGCAAAGTGAATGCAGTCTATTAAATAATAAATAAATGCAAATGAGACCTTTTCAATAATAGTCAATGTTAAAATGTTTTAGTGCAAAAGTTTTTTATGGGGTATTTATTTATATTGTTGCAAAAATACTTTTTTTCTGTTATTTTAGAGTGAGAGAGAGTGCAAGTAAGGAAGTGGGCCAGGGAGAGAGAGAGAGAAAGAATCTTGAGCGGGCTCTATGCTTAGCATGGAGCTTGACACAGGGCTCAATCCCATGACCCTGGGATCATGACCTGAGCTGAAATCCAGAGTCAGATGTTCAACCAACAGAACCAACCAGGCACCCTGCAAAAATACTTTTTAAAGTCAAGAAATTATTTTCTGGGGGACGAATATGAAGATCTTATCACCAATTACCTCTGTAACTGCAAAATGGAGAGTTTAGAAGTTCAACCTTGGGTCATGAGAATGAAACACCACTTTCCAGGGGCGACATTTCAAGCATCTTGACATTACCAAATTACTGATATATCCATTTTCAACTTCAAAGAGTACTTTTGGATTATAAAGGTAGTATTTGTGGAAATAGCAGTAGTTCATAGGACGTATGGTGAAACTGAAAAGTGCTCCCCTCTCCCTTTGCTCAGCCAAACTTGCTCTGGGTAGATCTTCTCTGCTCTTGGGGTGAAATGTGTGTTAGATCCATGACTTTCCCATTTCCTCCCAGAAAATCAAAAGCCTTCTAGTCCCTTTAGTCATAAAACTAACTCTCTTTTCAAGGTCCATGTAATAGCAAAACTTGATACTTCATATGAAATTAAGTCTTTTTCCCTCCCTCAGCTTGAACCTGTTCTGGTTGAAGGTCTGCAGTGGCAGCCAGGTATGCAGAACAACTCTATTATCTTTTATTTCATTTCTTCTCTCCCTACCCATACCATTTGGTTGCCTTGTACCTCCAGGGTTATGAGGGGGATGGAAGGGAGGGAATTTTCAGGAAATCCCTGATATTGGGGTTCTCTGTCTGGTCTCAGTGGTTGTTTGAAGCTGATTTTTTTCTTGAAGGGGCACTTTGATGGGTCTCTTTGTAATTCATCCATCAGCCATACCTGGGTAAACTTCCTGTGACATAGACAGTAAGTCTTCTGTCTTCCAGCTGCCTATTTTTAATTTTTCCCTCAGTTTCAGGGCATGTAGTAGTTGATCGTTTTCATCCCTTGGAGAGTCAGGTCACCTTTTTAAGCAGTCCTCTTGGACAAAACTTAAAATGGTTCCAGACTGGTTTTCTCATTCATGGCCAACATCTGATTTGTGCAAAACTCTTACACATTCTTGGCTCTACCCCCATGTTTGTTATCCCAATTTACTTCCAATAAGGCTTTCTTTCTTGGCTGCCATCAGCCGTTTCAGCCAATTTCTTCCTTGTAGGGTTTTTTTTTCCTTTGTGACACGATGACCAATTTATTGGGTCTCCAGGGGAGAAACAGCAATCTCCTCCCACATGACTTGAGGTCAGAGGAAAGCAGCTTTTTTCCTTCTTCCCTAAGGTAGTGGGAAGGAAATACCATGGTTTCCAATACGTTTCTCCAAAGACATTTTCTTTAATGACCTCATTTTTTTAAGAGTTATTATCATTATTTTTGTTTGTTTTAGAGAGAGTGGGGGAGGGGCAGAGGGAGAGAGAAAGAGAGAGAGAGGGAGAGAGAATCCCAAGCAGGTTGTGCATTGTCAGAGTGTATTTGGGGCTCAATCTCCCAACCATGAGATCATGACCTGAGCTGAATCAAGAGTCAGACATTTAACCAACCGAGCCACCCAGGTGCTCCTTTAGTGGCCTCTTAAATCTCAAACTTATTATACCCTCAATGGATGGGCTAAATGTCACAAAATGGCTTTAGCCAATGATCTCTTTTTTTTTGCATGTCAAAATGCATACTGCTTACATGTAAAAGTAGTTGAACACTTCACTCTGGAAACCGGGAATATCTGTGATCCAGACCAGAAACTACAATAGAAATGGTCCACCTTTAACATTCTAGTAAATCAAGTAGACTCAAGCTAAGAGATTTATGCTCATATTCATAGTTTTTTCTCATTATGTATGGATTTAGTAAAAATTGTGTTCAGAAATATTAAAATTCATTAACAGAATAAGAAACCAAACAGGGTGCCCCAAGACTGTATTTGCATGTCTTACTTTATTAACAATTCAGGTTACATATTTGAAAATAATACCTGGGGCACCTGGGTGGCTCGGTCAGTTAAGCATCTGGCTCTTGATTTCAGCTCAGGTCATGATCTCATGGTTCATGGGACTGAACCCTGCATCCAGCTCTCTGCTAATAGTGCAGAGCCTGCTTAGGATTCTCTCTTTCTCTCTCTCTGCCCCTCCCCAGCCCACACACTCAAAATAAGTAAATATACTTAAAAAAATAATAAAGAATGGCCGAATTAAAAAAAAAACTTTTAAAATCAGTTGTATTTGTTTGCATTAGCACACATTTGTAGAATTCCAGTTCAGACCAGATACAATGCAATAGATAGAAACAAATGCGAGTGAGAGAGTGCTTATTATTGTGGAATGGGGCTAGGCAGGCATGCAGTGGTAGCAGGGAAGCCTGGGAGTATCCAGACAGAGAAAGACTGTAGAGTTGAATATGAGTCTGGAAAGCAGAAGTAAGATTTGGCTTAGAGTTATACAGCTGGAGTAACTGAATGATGATCTTTAAGAGGAAAAGCTAAAAGCAACAAAATAAAATGTTTCCTTGCTTTTTCTTGGAATGACCTACATAGGCAGGACCTAAGTGGAAATCAGGTTGGAACTAGTGGTGTGTTTTCCTTGGAAATAACTAAGGGTAGATTCTTAGGCCACTCACAGCATAAAAACGACTCCATATAACTTTTTCTATGTGATTTTTAGAATAAGAAAACACTTGAGTTCTAATTTAGAATGCCAAAAACGATCTCCCTTTGCCCTGGCTACAGAAGTGGGACTGGTCATTGTTCATGAGAAGCCCACATTCCTGAGGAGCTGGGTAAATTAGATATACTAGCAATTATTCCTATATATTCCTATATTAGGAACTAGTAATCAGTTAAGCCTCAACACGTGTATGAGTGAGGGTGTCTTTCTGGGTCAGTCTTTCCTCAGTTCTTAGTTGAGGGAAATGTAGCCACCACCTGGAGAGAGCAGAGTGGTCAAGGCTGGTGGAGCTGTGTGGGCTGGTGTACATGGGGTCCTTGTGGACTGTGGACTGTCTACACCAGAAGTTTATTATTCTTTCATCTCCCTAAATCCTCTGAGAATTTCTGAAGTGGATTTTTTTCTTTCTGCAAATGAACATGTACAGGTTTTGTGTAAAGTTTCAAAGGGCTTCTGGAACCTCTTAAAGCCCATCTATGGGCCTCCCTTTTCATACTATAAAAACAAAGCATTCAGTCTGTTCTCATAAAAGAAAGCTTATGTACCTGTGTCCAAAGGAAAAGTATACTAGAATTGTAAAGGATAACATTTTAAATATATATATGTCTAAGACCTGAAGGTAAAAGCATGGAAAAAGTAAGAGTGGCTTCCAGAAACAAGGATAGAGAGAAAAGATAGATCCATACGATGTCAATGTATCAATTTTAAAAAGATACCGTAGAGAGAAGTTAATCTACTTATAAATGAAGGAGATACAATAAACAGAACAACTGCTTTAAAAAATTGTGTCTCAGATACCATATGGTCTCACTCTTATGTGGATCCTGAGAAACTTAGCAGGAACCCATGGGGGAGGGGAAGGAAAAAAAAAAAAAGAGGTTAGAGTGGGAGAGAGCCAAAGTATAAGAGACTGTTAAAAACTGAGAACAAACTGAGGGTTGATGGGGGGTGGGAGGGAGGAGAGGGTGGGTGATGGGTATTGAGGAGGGCACCTTTTGGGATGAGCACTGGGTGTTGTATGGAAACCAATTTGTCAATAAATTTCATAAAAAAAAATTGTGTCTCTAGTAAGAAAAATAAAAAATAGACTTTAGTCACCTAGGAAATACAGGAGACATTACAAGAATAGCCACTTCCCATGGGTGAATAAGGAAATAATTTTTAAAAACTGTAAGAATTCCAAATCAATAGGTCTGAATAATGGATTCTTAAGAGAATGGCCATTATTCTTATAGAATCACTAATAATTATTTTTGAAAATGAATTTTAGAGGCCAGATGATTGAGATGTATGCAAAATAATTATATTTTATGTTGATAAATACGTACATACCATTCTTATGTTCTCCAAGGACTTAATTTTTCATTTATTAGTGCTTCCTCCTGGAAAACCCTTTGAGATATAATTGTCATTGATTCTGAAAATAGCTAAACCCTGGAAGTACGGCCCTGTGTCCATTCTTCCTTTATACTGTGTAGCCCTAATGAACATGGAAGGTGTTAGGTGGCATCAGAAAGAAGCTCTTCAGGGGTTACTGTCTAGATATGGATTTAAAAACATCAGACATATTCAGAAGGAACATTAAAGTGTGATCAACTGGGATGAGGAATACAACCAAATGAACCTAGCAACTCGAAGATAATTTCAATTTATTAAAATACAGATATTTATTAAAAGATAAGTATAACATTGAAATCTTGGAGTAATTCTGGAAGAGAAGTTTGACAGGCACTTATATTGTAAGTCATTCATCCTATTGGTGTGGGTGGTTTCAGGATCTGGACATTTTAGGGAGATATTTCCACACTAAACTAAATACTTCATACTAAACGTGTTTCCACCCTAACCAGTCACCTGGAGGGGAAGTGGTAGTAGTTTTTTTTTTTTTAATTTTTTTTTCAACGTTTATTTATTTTTGGGACAGAGAGAGACAGAACATGAACGGGGGAGGGGCAGAGAGAGAGGGAGACACAGAATCGGAAACAGGCTCCAGGCTCTGAGCCATCAGCCCAGAGCCTGACGCGGGGCTCGAACTCACGCACCGCGAGATCGTGACCTGGCTGAAGTCGGACGCTTAACCGACTGCGCCACCCAGGCACCCCGAAGTGGTAGTAGTTTTTATTGAACAAGTTACTTAGGTGTAGATAGATGGTACAGTCGGTGGGGAAGTATACTGCAGAGAAGACAATGATGGGACTGAGATTAAATGGGGATAAACCTGTGGCAGTAAATCTGATATGTATCAATACTTTGCCTTTGAAGTGGACAGAATGGACAAATGTGTTTGTATTCTGAGGGTGAACGGAAAGATCTGGTCATACTTCTGAAAATTCGTAAGCACCAGAATTTGGTGTGTGAAGCAACATATCTTAGGATTTGTCAAACAAGAAGAGAAAGATTATGAATGTTTATCTCTAATGCCAACTGTCCAAACTGAAACAAGAAACATCTGTCAAATTATTTTCATTCCACTTTTAATGCTATTTTCTTGTTTTAGTTTTTTCCAAATAGAATGTGACAGAATGTCAATGAGAAAATCCTTGATATCACACCAGAACACTGGACTTCTTGAAGTTGCTATGGGTCTTGGAATAAACTATTTTTGGATTCAGATATCATGACTGGGGAGTTTCAGACGGTAATCTTTCTCTAAACACCCTCAACTGTCTTCATAAATTTTTATGGTTGTGATAGTGAATGAAGATTATCAAGTTGACCTTGACATATATGTATTTACCAAGCAAATTATTACACCTGACAGTACTTGGTAAATTGAAGTATCTCTTTAATCTTAAGCAAAGCTGTCAAAAACGAAATAATGACTCTCAACACCTTGAAAAAAATGTTTAATAATCAATTTATATTTAATAAAAAAATGCTTACCACTCCAGATAGCAATTGAACATATAGGTTTTGTAAAATCTTGACATGTTCAGTAAACTTTTGTTGATCTTGAAAATATGCAATGATTTGATTAGGCTGTTGTCAAGTTTTTCTCAAGCAGAAGAATTACTTACCTAAGTATCACTGAAATTAATCTAAATGATATTGAAAGAGTCATTTAGTTTATGTTGAAACGCCACTTGTCAAATATATAAAGTGAAAAAAACCTAAATACCCTAATTGACAAATACTTTTTTTTTTAAACTTCTGCTTTAGGGAGGTATAGAATCAGAACAAACCTGCACAAAATTCCAGAAAAAGCCAAAAGCAGAATGTAGTTCTTCAAAGGAAACATGAGAACCAGATTGCCCACTGTAAGGTGATCATCTCCCCTCTTTCGCTCTTGTGTTTCCAGCCAGTGACTGTCCTGACGGCAGCTTAAAAAATATGGTATCCGTAGAAACTTAAAGTCATAGAGTCAAAATATTAACAGAAGATCCTGCAAGTCAGTCTTGGGCCCACTGATGTGAAGGGACAACTCTAGAGCTTCAGGCTAACTTGTTGCTGATTCTCATCCTTTGATAATTAAAAATGGAAACTTTTGAACCCTCTTGCAATTAAGCATGTACATAGTCTACTGCATATATTAATCAAATCTGTTATGAATGCCCCTCAAAGCAAAGAATGTTCTTTCTCCTATAACTATAAATGTGTGTGTGTGTGTGTGTGTGTGTGTGTGTGTTTTAAGGAAAAGAGAAAAATTACTAAACAAGATTATAGAAAAATAAAAATTCTTTTCATGGAGTTATTTTTGTACCTTAGGAGTAACAGGAGGTGGTTAATTCTGAACATTTATTTGTAACTTTACACCATCTTGGCCCTGGGCAAGTTTGCAAATTTTCTTTCCTGCCATTGGGTCTGACTGAGGAACTTCCATTTGTAGAATCATATGTGCTGTACTGGTCCTTGGGGTCACCCCGGCAACCACACAGTCCCCTGCCACATTTGTGCTTTGCCAATGAGAGGGACAAAATGGAGGATTCTAATCTGATGCTGAAAAGGAAAAAAGAAAATGGGACAGAATTTTGAAATCAAGTGAGTTGATTTTACACCCCTCCCAAAAGACTTCGGTTAAAATCAGGTGATCCAGGGGCACCTGGGTGGCTCAGTCGGTTAAGCCTCTGACTTTAGCTTGGGTCATGATCTCATGGTTCTTTTTTTTTTTTTTTAATTTTTTTCAACGTTTTTATTTATTTTTGGGACAGAGAGAGACAGAGCATGAACGGGGGAGGGGCAGAGAGAGAGGGAGACACAGAATCGGAAACAGGCTCCAGGCTCTGAGCCATCAGCCCAGAGTCTGACGCGGGGCTCGAACTCACGGATCGCGAGATCGTGACCTGGCTGAAGTCAGACGCCTAACCGACTGCGCCACCCAGGCGCCCCTGTGATCTCATGGTTCTTGAGTTTGAGCCCCTCATCAGTCTCTGTGCTGACACCTCAGAGCCTTGAGCCTGCTTACGATTCTGTGTCTCTCTCTCTCTGCCCCTCCCTCACTTATGCTCTGTCTCTCTCCCTTTCAAAAATAAATAAACACTAAAAAATAAAAAAAAAATAAAATCATGTGACTTAATCAGAAATGGAATACTTGTTCACTATTCCAGAAATAGAATAATAGAATGTCATGCCCTAGTGGTTTTGTGATGAGAGGTGAAATTTAGAAATGCAAATATAAAAGGTTCAGAGTAAACAGTATACCCAGCTTAGGAATCCAAACTATCCTGGTTTTCAAGGAACTATTGTCCAGGAGTAGCAAGAGTGATTTAAGCCAGAAGAGTATTGTGAAAAATGCCTTAAGTAAGAGTTCTCAATTTTGCACACCCCTCCCATAATATTTGTCCTCTTGCCTGACAGGTGTCTCTGTTTTCTTTTTCTTGTTTACTTGGTAAGTGAAATGACGATTACCTGAAGGACAGCATTTACAAGTTAAGGGCAAAATCTTAAAACATATGCAAAAATGAAATAATTATCTTTTTCTTGATTATAATAGGGACAAAGGGGAAATACATTTCGGTGCTGAGAAAATACAGTTTTACCTTCCACTTTCGCGTTTTTCCTTGTTAATACAAAACAGCACCCCTTGGAGACCCTAGTTCCTAATTCAGAGTTCCATTAATCACTGAACAGGAGCCATTCTTTCAGTCGAAGGATGAAAGACCCTTGGTATTCCTGATTTTATACAGACAAGGACATCTTTTGTAGACTCGAAAAGAGCCCTTGTAACCCAAAGGGGGAGAAAAAAAAAAAGAAGAAAAAGGAACTCTGGGAGTCTAGTCGAATAGCAGTCTAAAAATTTATGTCAGCATTAGAGAGTTTAAGGCATATACACAATCAGAATTGGAGCTGTTGGTCAAATGTTTATTTTCAAAAAGAATAACCTAAAATATTTGTATCTACCCAGATGTAGGCTCTGTCCTTTGCAATACCAACAGGGCCGGCAGTATTCTGTCAGCAGGGTATTTGAAAACACTTGGGATCCATTGTAATGTTTAGTCATATTTCAACATTACTGATATGGCTGGTAATGTTAATGATAACAAATTGAGTTTGAAAAGGTTGTATTTCAGTGACTTTTGTTCTGGTTGAAATGCCACAAAGAGGTAACTTTTTTTTTTTTTTTCCTCCATGAAACTGTGATTTAAGCTTTGCAAGTTAAGGTGTGTATATGTTTGTGTGTACAGGACCCGGAATAGTGTCGCCACTCAGTCTAATCACATCTTCTTGTTCTGAGCTTACTCCCTGCCTTTCAGTATTGGACAGAGATGGTAAAAGGAAACTAGGACAGAAGAAGGATTGGGAAAGATGGAGAGGAGAAGGGCAGAAGGGGCAACAGCAAGTTTGGGTGGAGGGGAGAAGTCAGAGAATGGAATTAAGACTGCCCCTACCTCCACAACCGTTTTCTTACCACTCACCACACCAGACAATACCAGTCAGATTGGAAGGGGCAGGAAAACAACAAAACCAAACCAAACAAAACCTAAATAAATAAATAAATAAATAAATAAATAAAACAAACTCAGAAAGGTCACAGAATGCGGTGTGGCTTATCTGTATTAGGAATGACCTGAATTTTGGTTTCTGTACAAGTCAGAAAAGCTCCTATAACCCACAATCCTTTACATAAAATTCCTTGGCAGTTGCCACTGCAAATCTTCTGGTCTTTTCCTGTCTCCGAGAAAGAATACTATAAATGCAACTGCTGTCAATCATGGAAGCCTGCCTCAAGGTTATGCCAGGTCAGATCTGGAAACCCAAGGATCAGTGAGTGAGGTGTTGATGGCAGGGTGGGTGGCAAATGTGAATGGAAAGAGCTTGAAATTTACAAGCTGCTGTCACAGGAAGATTAGGGCTAAAAGAAGGCATAAGTTTGAAAGAGAAAAGTCAGAATGAAGGGAGAGCAGGAAGTGGAGGACTAAAGGAAAAACACGTTGTGGTTTTATTACAGAAAGCTTCACAAATTAAAAACTCAGCTAAGAGATTTAAATTTATAGCAAACACAATTGGTCCTTCTAGCATGACCAAATAATACTGCATTTTCCTACAGAATTTCTCCCTTATTACATGCAATTTGCCTGTTTCATAGAAAACCTGTCATTTCTCTGGGTTGCAGCATCCAGTCTGTCTCAGCTATTCTTCACTTTGCTGTTTAGAATTAAATTTCCTGTTCATCACAACAAATTATATATTATTCAAAAGGATGCATGTGAGTCACCCAAAATACATACCTGGAACTGGGAAAAAATGAACTAGGATGTAAACGAAAGAAGAAGAAAGAGAAGAGAGGCCAGTCACATCTTCTCGCCTTCCAGCTTTCCTGTTTTCCTACATTCTACCCTAACTCTCGTAGGACTGCTTGGGATGCCCAGCAAATCGCCGTAAACTATTGAAAATGCTTCTCTCACAACCTGTTTCCAAGTTCTCAACATATTTTGACAAATTAATAAGTTTATACTGAACTCTCTCAACAAACTTTACCTAAGATGATTTTTATGCTCTGTAATTTACAAAATACAAGCATTGACTCCTCTTTTCAAATAATGAAAAGTATTTCCAGTAATGGAAAGAAGAGGTATTTATCATCTCTCTTTCTTCTCCAGGAAACAGCCATCAGGGTTATTCAATGGCAGTTGAGAACGGGTGTGTATAATTGATGCAGTTTGATACTTCTATTTTTAGTATAGAATACACCTCAACAAAATGTCTTAATGTTCAGTAACTTAATGGCAGAATTGTCAACCAGATTGTTCCCTACCCAGCTACTACAGTACTTCTATTTCAAAAGAGATTTGAAGGCATCAAAGATTCGATTTGTATAACTAAACCTAATCAGTCATCCTTTGGGACTGAAACAGCTACAATAACATTGATAATAGAATGGAAAAGTCTAAAATCTATATGAAACATCATCAATATTTTTTCTTTAGTTTCCTATAGATAACATTATGATCAACCTATTTGAAATATGCAACAGATCATTTCTCTCCTGTTGTTGATATTAGACGGGACCAGGAAAATAGAAAGTCTAGGACTGATTAATGATTTTTTAAGTTAATGAATGTCAGTGGCAACAAAGGCTACAGGGATCACACACTAAGGAGACAGAAGTATCTCCCTAGAGCCAAACATTCTCTTGACTTGCCCTGCCAATATAATTCCTATAATAGAATGTTTTAAGTCTATGAAATTCTGAGCATGAGGAATTTATTTATTTATTTATTTATTTATTTATTTATTTATTTATTTACTGGAACAGAAGGATGTTTGTGATGGTTCCCACAAAACAGTCTCACAGATCTTTGTTCTGAGCTCTCTTCCCTGGGCTTCTGGGACTGTATGTTCTGTGACTTTTCCACTGCCTTTCTGGCAGTGGCTTCTCAGCTTCATTTCTGAGTTCCCCGTCTCTCAATGGCCCTTACATGATGATGCTATCTCTTTTCCGCTTTAGGTCCTCTTCACCTCTCATGACATCTGTGTCCTTGGGTCTGTTCACCCATAATCGTGGTTAATATGCAGACCAGGAATTCTCATCACATGAGCAATTCTAGTTCAGCTCTCACTCTTGGTGGTTGGATGTGAAGATCTATTGGACCATCCTGCCTGGTGCTCTGACGGCCACTTAGAGTCAGTGTGCCACTACCAGAACTCAGGAGCTCCACTCGCTGGGTTTGTGTTCCCTCACCTCAGATGGCACGGTCACCCATCCTCTGGCTAGAGCATACTCATCCCAATTTTGCCTTCCCTCTCAGTGCCCGCAGTCAATTAACCACCAGTTTTTGTCTGTTCTCTCTCTCCAACATGTCTCCATTCTGCCTGCTCCCCCAGCCCCATCACTCCTTATTTAGGCTGCTGTTACCTTTCTCATGGACTTGTGCAAAAATGTCCTAATGGATCTTCCTGCCTCAGGTCTTGATTCCCTTCAATCCATTTTTCAAACCACCCTTAGAGTGATTTTCTGAAATGTGAGTCTGGCCTTAACATTTCTCTGTTGAAACTCTTTAATGGCTCCCCAATGCCTTCAGGTTAAGTCCGGTCTCCTTAATGGCCGTTCATGATTTGACCCCTGACTGCATCTCCAGTCCCCTCTCTCCTCCTCTTATTATGTTTGTACTCTTTGTTGAGCCTTATGGAATTTCTAATTTCAACTCCTCAAATGGAACATGCTTTCTTACCCTCTGGGTCTTTGCTCATGTTATTCCCTTATCTCCTGGAAGGCTATTTTGTGTTGTTAGTTAAGAGCACGGGCTCTGAAATGATACTGCCTGAATTGGAATCCTGGCTCTCCATTCCCTGGGCTTTGATGGTGATGATGATAATGGTGATGTTGGTAGCAGTATCTGCTTGTTGGGGTTATTACGAAGATTAAACTAGTATAAGTTAGAACCACGCCTGGGCTCTAGAAAACAGTCACTAAATATCAGGGGTCTATATCTTCTCATCTGAATAGATAACGTTATTCTAAGAATCCTTGTCTGGGCCACTTTATCTGATTAGATACAATTTTCGTTTTTCTACAGAACCTTGCATACCCTTATGGTGGCAGTTACCACACACTGTATGGTATCTGCTTCTCCGTTTACCTCTCTCCCCTGACTGGTTATACATTTATTGAGGTCAGAGTTTTAGTTTGCTCACCATTGCTTCTCCAAGGCTCTAAAACTGTGTCTGGCTGATAATAAGTGCTCAATAGGCAACTCAATTTCCACATAGAAAATCTTTGCTTTTCAAGAACTAAGATTTCGGGGAAAAAGGGGAGATTCAACACCTGTATTTTGCATGTTCTATCATGGCAGTGTATTTTAAGGAAGTATTTATATTTAACTGGGATGTCATGTTAAACTAAAGAGACGTACAGCTAGTTGGATTTATCTCCTGTAAACAACAAAAACGAGTACGGAGACAATTATAAATCACTTTCCTACTAAAATCAAAGTCTGCCTGAGGTTATTGCTGTGTGATTAGTACCATCAAGAGAGGTTTCCACCCCTCTAAAGGTCTTAATAGACAAGAGAAATGAAAGAGAAAAAGATAGTGCTCTTTTAAAAATGTGAGAGCACTATAAAGACCCTGGGCTCAATAAGGGGAAAGGAGTTGGATAGGAGGAACCAGGAAAAACCTCTCCAATAAAAATCAGATACCTCTTCTTGTTCTTCCTTGCTTTTTTCAAGACCAGTGTCCGAGCTCTGTCATTCTATCACTATTTCTGTTTTCATTTGTCTTCCTGTGCTTGCTGCTGTTACTTCTTCTGCAGGCATTGGTCCTCTTACTGAATTTTAAGTCTGGAAGGTGGTGGATGCAAGATCATTTCTCTTATGGATCTACTTTATACCTGTAAGATAAAAATGTACTTGAAAACGACATATTTAATTACTATTTTTTTCTGTCCTGCTCTACGTCAGGAAGAACATGTCTAGAAACAAGTAACACTAGTTTTGTATGGAAATGAACAAAAATTTTTTTTCAATGAAAGAGATAATACCAAGAGAAATTTTTTACCATGAGTGGAGGGGGAAAAGAGGAGGCATTTTAAGGTATAATTCATATTCCCTTCGTTAATCACCTTTAATATCTCTGGTTGCATAGGCCCTCATAGTCAGAAGGGCCTCTATTTTATGGAAGGGGGAGATGCAACAAAATTGGTTAGTAGAAATAAGTGGCCAGTAAATTTGGGGAAAATGAACAGGTAGTGAGACTTAGTGGAGAAACACAAAGCAGAAAAAACAGCAAGATGTCTGAAATTTTGTGAGCACAGGTTGGAAGCAAGCCAAGTGACCAAAGCAGAGTCAAGATCTTGCTGAAGCACTAACTGTACCTGTATCACTCCTAGTTGCAGATCTTCCTCAACTTACAGTGGGGTCATGGCCCAAGACACCAATCATAAGTTGAAAATATTGTGTCAGAAATGCATTTAATACATCTAACCTACTGAACGGTAATCTACTGAACATCATAGCTTAGCCTTGCTTCCCTTGAATGTACTCAGAATACTTCATTAGCCTACAGTCAGGCAAAATAATCTAACACAAAGCCTATTTTATAAAAAAAAATTATTGAATATTTCGTGTAATTTATTTAACACTGTACTGAAAGTGAAAACCAGAATGGCTGTATGGGTACAAAATGGTTGCAAGAGTATAAGTTGTTAACTCTTGTGATCATGGGGCTTACCAGAAGGTGTGGCTCACTGCTTTTGCCCAATATCACGGGAGGGAATCATACTAAATACCACTGGCCTGGGAAAAGATCAAAATTCAAAGTACAGTTTCTACTGAATGAGTATTGCTTTTACACCACGTGAAGTCGAAAATTCATAAGTTGAACCATAGTAAGTCAAGGACCATCTCTACTTTGGAATGGTTCCTTGTAACTAACCCCTCTTTTTACTTTTTTATTTTTAAAAATTTCAAGTGTAGAGAAAAGCAGAGAGGATAGTATATGAACAACTATATTTAAGCAGTGAGGGCCTTGGCAAGAAAGGAATGGCACACTCCAACAGGAGAATTTGAGGAGAATTTAAGAAAGAGATTATTTATGAAAGTATGGACCAGGTTTGGGGACCCAAAAGGGGTAGTGATGGATTGGGGAGCTATTCACAATGGGGTTTGTCATCTTCATGAGGCCTAAAGACAACAGAAATAAGTAACAGTAATTTAAACCCAGACAGGCTATGAGGAGTGGTGGGGGCCGGGGGGGGGGGGCGGGGAACCAGGGTAATTTATGCTGCAAATTTCTTTCCTCCTGTTCTCCTGGAGGTACTTCTATTGGCCAAATCCAACAGGAAGTCGGAGGTCACAGGAGTCCACTGTTGTGGTTCACGAAGGTCAGCCCCCTAGGGAACACAGTTGGTTGGAGAAGAGTGAAGGATACACATGCAGGACAGAGAGAAGATATTCAGCACACTACATGCAAAGGAAAGAACTATTTAGAGGTGGAGAAATGTAGGGTCTAGCTGTTTTTCAAGTTTTAGGTTGCAATCCATTAGTAAGTTGTAAAAACAGTTTAGTGGATGGTGACCAGCATTTTAAGAGAAAAACAACATAGAAAATATTAGGGTGAATCTAATGCAGCAAGGGTGTGTGTGTGTGTCTGCACTTGTGTGCTCACACACCTAAATTCACATTGGCTGACATTTATTTCTTACTGTTGGTCACAGTAAAAAGAATATTTAGGTGCACCTGGGTGGCTCAGTTGGTTAAACATCTGACTCTTGATTTCAGCTCAGGTCATGATTTCACGGTTCATGGGGTGGAACTGTGCACTGGGCTCTATGCTGATGGCGCAGAGCCTGCTTAGATTCTCTCTCTCTCTCTCTCTCTCTCTGCCTCTCCCCCCACTCACAATGTATCTCAAAATAAATAAAATTAAAACAAAACAAAACAGAATATTTAGCCTGATTCAGAAAGGGCAAAGGACTCAAAGAAGCATTTCTCCAAAGAAGGTATGCAAATGGCCAACAAGCACATGAAAAGGTGCTCAACATCATTAGTTATTAGGGGGACTGCAAATCAAGCATCCATTAGGATAATTACTGCAAAAAAGAAAACCCAAGACAAAAACCAAACAAACAGAAAAGAAGAATGATTAGGAAGGATGTGGAAAAGTTGGTGGTTCCTGTGCTCTATTGGCGGGAATGTAAAATGGTGCCACCGTTATGGAAAACATATGGTGGGTCCTCAAAAACTTAAAGATAGAATTTCCATACGATCCAGATATTCCACTTCTAGGTGTATACCCAAAGGAATTTAAAGCAGGATCTTAAAGAGATAATGGTACACCCATATTAATGCGGTATTATTCACAATAGCTGAGGTGGAAACAACCCAGGTGACCATTGACTAATAAAGGAGTAAATAAAATGTGATATATACATAGAATGGAATATTATTCAGCCATAAAAAGGAAGAGATTCTGACACAAGCTACAACACGGATGAACCTGGAGGACATTACGCTAAGTGAAATTATCCAGTTGTCAAAAGACAATACTATATGTTTCTACTTAAATGAAGTACCTAGAATAGTCAAATTCACAGAGACAGAAAGTAGAATGGTGGTTGCCAGGGACTGAGAAAAGGGGGAAATGAGGAGTTTTTGTATGATGGATATAAAATTTTAGGCTTCAAAGATGAAAAGCATTCTGGAGATGGGTTGCACAACACTGTGAATTGACTTAACTCTACTGAAGTCTGCAGTCAGTAATGGTTAAAATGGTATATGGGCTGAATTGTGTCCCCTTGCCCCCCAACTTAATGTGTTGAACCCTAGCTTCCCAGTATCTCAGAATGTGACCATATTTGGAGATAGGGCCTTTAAAGAGGTGATTAAGTTAAAACAAAACCCTTAGGGTAGGCCCAATCCATTCTGATTCGTATCCTTAGAAGAAATTTGGACACAGAGACATTCCAGAGATGTGTGCACATAGAACAGAAACCATGTGATAAAACAGAAAGTGGCCATGTGCAAGCAAAGAAGAGAGGCCTCAGGAGAAATCAAATCTACTGACACCTTAATCTTGGACTTCCTAACCTCCACAATTGTGATAAATGAAAATTTCTGTTATTTAAGCCACCCAGTCTGTGGTATTTGTTATGGCAGCCCTAGAAAACTAATACAGATGGCAAATTTTATGTTATGTGTATTTCTATCACAACTCCAAATAAAATGTGGAAAACAATGGTCTAGCTGGCTTTATTTTGGAAGAAATCTGGAGAAAAGTTTGTGAAGCAATAAATGATGAGATCGCAAAGAAAATAATTTGCAGTCTGGGTAAAACGATATGACTGGGAATATGTGTTGAGATACATGTTGAGAACTGCAGACCTGTTGTACAGGCTTCTGAGAATGACTGAGGTCAGCATAGGTATAAACTACACGTTATTGGGCTTTACTTGCCTTTTTAATGTGATCATTGCTCAGAAGGAAGCCCTTGAGGAAGCAGTTTGGGTTCTTGAAATTTAGTAGTATAAGTATCAATCATGACAATTATTATTATTTTTTTTAATGTTTATTTTTTGAGAGAGAGGAGAGAGAGAGAGAGAGACAGAGTGTGAGCGGGGGAGGGGCAGAGAGAGAGAGGGAGACACGGAATCCAAAGCAGGCTCCAGGCTCTGAGCTGTCAGCACAGAGCCTGACGTGGGGCTCGAACCCACAAGCTGTGAGATCATGACCTGAGCCGAAGTCAGATCCTTAACTGACTGAGCCACCCAGACGCCCCAATCATGACAATTATTAAATTCGTTAATAAACTTCTTTGTGCTTAGCATAGTGTTTAAAGGATAGATATTGATCATACAAGTTAAATATTATTATTACCACTTTTTTTTTTTCTTTTTATCACAAGCTGTACTTGTGAACATCCTGTTCTGCAATTTTCTTGGCCCCTTTTGCCCAGATGCTAAAGGGCTGGGGATTGGCGTGGGCATTTCGAAGGCTGGCAAACACCTTGCAGTTCTCCTCCTCTCTATGACTCTGGCTTTCTCCTTATAGACATTCTGAATGGGCATGACTGGTCCTGTCAGCTAGGTCGCCAATTTGAGCTCAGCTGAGCTGTCTGCCTTCTTGGAGGCCGGTGGTTTTCTGGGAGAGAGGATGGGCCACTGCCCATTGGCTTGTAGGGACTGCATGGGCTTGTTCCACCTTCTTGGATCCACTGCTGATATCCCAATGGTCGGTGCCACCTTCTTGTGAATGGCAGCCACTCATAGCTCTTCCAGGCTGAAGCCCCTGCCAGCTCGCACTTTGGTGTGATACCTCATTGTGGGGCAACTATTAATGGGCTAGAGGGTTCAGATGGTGGTGTGGTATGCCTTGGCTTGCCAGGCTTTGAGTCTTTGGATCTTCTGTGCCTGCTGATTGAACCATGTGGCCATACATCACTGCCACTCCTCACGGAAGTGGGATAGTGCCATTCCGGCTGGGTGCTGTGACTGCTGCCTATGGGCCTCCTCCAAGGGCGAACAGCCAGCTGGAAAGAACTGGTGCCACAGTGTTCTGAGATGATCTGTTCCCATTTTACGGATGAGGAAATTAAGGATCAAAGCTATTAGGTTGTTTAAGTAACTATACCTCATAACACATATAATTCACATGTAACTGAAGCAAGGAAGAGTATATAGTTTTAAACTTTAGCTCATGCAGTATCTGAGAGAGATATCTAATAGGAAACAATCATGTGGTAAAGGCCTTTTAAGTAACAGGAAGAAAATATTTTCTGTACCACGCATATTGGAAGTTTTTCTATTCCTGTGGGAAGTGGGGAGATCCATAAAACCTTTTGAAACTTAGTTGTGGTTAGGCTTTTGGGTTTGTTCACAGTGCTCTTTTAAATCAACTTTACTGAAGCACAATTGACATAGTATAAATGCATGCATTTTATGTGTAGAGTTTGTTGAGTTTTGACAAATATATACACCTATAAGCCATGACCAAAATCAAGATATAGAGCTTTTCCATCACTCCCCAAGTTTCCAAAAGTCAGTTAGGCTCCCTGCTGCACACTCCTGTCTCCCCCTCTTCTTGCCTCTTCCCTATCCCCCTTCCCCACCGTTCCTGCTTTAGGAAAGTCTGATTTTTTTTTTCTATTCCTATAGGTGAGATTTCTCTCCTCTGGAATTTCATATGAATGAAATTTTACATTATCTAGTTTTGTTTGTTGGTCTCTTTGTTTGTTATCTTTGTTCTGGCTTCTCTTAATCAGCAAGGTGTTTTCGAGATTCATTCATGAAATCTATACATCAATAGTTTATTCCTTTCTATTTATTTATTTTATTGCTGGGTAGTGTTTCATTGTACAAATATACCACAATTGGTTCATACACTTATTTATTGAAGGACATTTGAATTTTTTCTTCCTGTTTTTTGGCCATCATTAGTAAAGCAGCCATGAACAATCAAGTACAATTGTTTGCACAGGCATATGCTTTCATCCCTCCCGGCTAACTACCTAAGAGTGCCATTGCTGAGTTGTAGGTACATGTTTAACCTTGTAAGAAACTGTCAGACTATTTTCCAAAGAGATACCACTTTGCATTCCCATCAGCAATATATAAGAGTTCCAGTTCCTCCACATTGCACCAGCACTTGGTATTGTTGGTTTTTTAAATTTTAGCCATTCTGGTGGGAATGTAGTAGTTTCTCACTGTGGTTTTAATTTCCATTTCCCTGATGACAAAAGATGTGGAAGACATTTTCACATGCTTTTTGGCCACTCATATGTATCATTTTGTGAAGCGTCTATCCAAATTTTTTGTCTGTCTTTAATTGGGTTATCTGTCTTATTATTAGCTGTAAGAATTATTTGTATACTCTGGATACAAGTACTTTGTCAGATATTTGTTTTGCAAATGTTTTTTCTCCCAGTCTTGTGGCTTGCCTTCTCATTTTCTCAATGGTGTCTTTTGAAGACTTTGTATTTTTTTTAATTTTTTTTAACATTTATTTATTTTTGAGACAGAGAGACAGAGCATGAACGGGGGAGGGTCAGAGAGAGGGAGACACAGAATCTGAAGTAGGCTTCAGGCTCTGAGCTGTCAGCACAGAGCCCGACGCGGGGCTCGAACTCACGGACAGCGAGATCATGACCCGAGGTGAAGTCGGCCGCTTAACCTACTGAGCCACCCAGGCGCCCCTGAAGATTTTGTATTTTGATGAAGTCTAGTTTATTAACTTTTTTCTTTTACGATTATTGATTTTTGTGTTCACTGGAGAAATTATTGCCTATCCCAAAGTCAGGGACTTTCCTCCTGTCTTAGAAATTTTGAAGCAAGTGTTTTCTAGTTGACATAGCAGAGTCATATTAACTTAAAAAGTAATAAATAGCAAAAGTAATAATCAGATGTAGGATCAGCTCATGGATATAGGCTGAAGGTAGTGATTGGAGGAATTTTAGTATTGGAGACAAAAATGACGAAAATTAGCATATGATCTCTGCAAAATGAAATTCCTAGCCTGTCACTGCATGGTGTGGGCCATTACTGGAGTTGAGCTTGTGAGGGTTGCTCATGTGTGTGGCGGAGAACAGAATGAGAATAGAGGAAAACAAAAAATTAGAATCAAGGCAGAAATGGCACCAATCTGACCAAGGGCTCTGCTAATATGGCAGTGACAAGGAATACTTCAAAGCAAGTGTATATTATTCATAAGCTGTGTATGTATATTCCTCCTTAAGTTAACTTTAGTAAGTTGTATATACTTTATTTGAAAACATTAGTCATTTGTTTCTAATGAAAACTCTTCAAAAATTTATTCACTCAAAGCTTGATATAGACATAATTGAATTGAGAGTACCAATCAACATTCTAACACGTAAGCAATAGCCCTTTACAGAGGCACATAAAAGGGCTTTATTTGCTTCTAACATGGAACTTAGAGTAGATACCTTTAAAAGCAGAGAGAAAATCATGGTATTTCTTTGCCATCTAGGGTTCTGATGAGGTGAATAAAAGAAGAACCACTTGTCCATTTCAGAGCTAAACTTGAATTGAACATTTCTTTACCTTCTGAAATGTTCAGTTAAGTGCTTTTACACTTCAATTTTCCAGCCTGGGCCAAGACCAGAAATGCCAAAATGATATGAGAAAGGCTGTTCTTACTGTTTTTCTGGCTGGGATTGGAAGAGAAAGTGCCAGCAATCTTGTAAGAAAGCCTGTTCTCGAAAGATCTGCAACCCAGTTTGCAGAATCAAGGGGTTTGGATAGTTCAGATGAGTTTGGCTGAGTGTCCTGGTGTGTTCATCCGAATAGCACCCTGCAGAAAGCATTTTGTCTTATCAAAGTCAACCACAGAATTCTTTGTGTACTTCCTTAGACATCTTAACCATCATGTGTGCCCATCCAGATAAACCGCTAAAGGCTAGCTGAACACTGCCAAATTGAAATGTTTGAGTATGATCCCTACAACTAGGATTCAGATTTCAACTTGAAATAATGAAAATAGTAATCACAGCGATAATTTTATAAAATGTTTATAGAATTGGCTCCAAAGTGCATCAGAGTCTTTAAACTACAGAAGGCATTAGAGATAACGTAGCCTAACCTCTCGTTTTATACTTTAGAAATTTAAGGTTCAGAGAAATGAGATATTTGCCCAATATCATTTGGCAAGTCAGAGGCAGTGTCCAGCCTGGAAAATAGGACCACTTTGTTGCTTACAATACGTTGTGATGTAGGCTGAGTGATTTGTTCTTTACCATACATGAGCCCCAAAAGATAAAAAGTAGTTATAAAGTTACTATGTTGTCATAGTATGTCAAGTAAAAAGGAAATTCATTAGATGTCATGAAATAAAGATTATTATTTCAGTATTCAGGTTTGGAGTGCCAAACAATATATTCAGATCTATTAAAACCCCTCATTGATAGGCTGGTTTACATACATGTTAATTATTTGGCAACATTATATGCTAGAAGACATTCTTTCTAAAAAATCTTCTTATTTTTTAAAGAATCTTGCTAGGAAGGTAGTTATTGCCTTGAGAGCCTAAGTTGGGGCTTCTCATTCACACGCTTCTATTCAAGAAGCAGCAGTGACCTTCATCATGACCATCCTGCCTGGAATGTGGTAAAGACAAGGCAGCCTGGCTGAAGGCTGAAGGGTGTGGAACAAACACTGTGGGTGGGTCCACAGAGGGGATTAATGTCCATATCCCTGAGTGAAAATCCTCGCCCAAGTGGGACCAAATAACCTCAGCTGCAAGGCTGCCTTGACTGTTCATTGCCTGTCGCCACAAAACAATGCAAAGGTTGTCCCATGGTTGTTTCTGTTCCTGAAAATGGTTGAAGCCTGCTTACTCCCAAATTCACAAAGTGATGGATATCTCCCAGTTGTCAAAATGCTTATTCTTCCCTTACAGAATACCCATTTCTTTTTTTGTTTGTTTGTTTATTTATTTAATTTGAGAGAGAGAGAGAGAGGGAAAGAGAGAGAGACAGTGGGAGGGGCAGAGAGAGGGAGAGAGAGAGAATCCCAAGCAGGCTCCACACTGTTAGTGCAGAGCCTGATGTGAGGCTTGAACTCACCAACCCGTGAGATCATGACTCGAGCTGAATTCTAGAGTCGGACGCTTAACCAACTGAGCCACCTGGGAATCCCCAGAATACCCATTTCTTTTCTTTGTTTCTTCCCTATAGCAACCATTCTATAATTCTATAATTCTACAATAATAATAATAATTAGTAGTAGTAGTAGTAGTAGTAATATATTTTTTTAACAGACTCTGCTTTGCTGGGTCATTTGATTAAAGAAAGTGTTTAGAATATAAATAGCATTTGTAAATAATATTATTAACTGAATTTCCTCATTGGCAAAAATTGGGCTAGGTCCCTATAATCTCTGCGTCCCTTCCTTCTCTAACATGTTAGGATGCTATGCGTCAGGGCCATCTGTCACACACCTTCTCTTTCTCAGCCAGGCAGCCAACCAGCCACCCTGCACCTGTATATTTGTAGAACAAGACTGTTATGGGAATCTGACATGAATGAACATAAATACATTTCCAACATGACTGCATCATATCACCTTAACAGTAGGAAAAGTATTTCTATGTGCACAGGACGTGCACTACAGAGTTTCTATAACAAGAAACACTTTAAAGTTATGGCAAAATTTGTGCTGAAACAGACATGGAGAACTTTGGCAACCTCAACCCTGCCAGCACCATATATTCTTTACTACCAGGCAAAATACCTACCTGCTGGAGTGATATAAAGGAATCTGTGCTGTTCACCAGAGCTGACAAGTTATTCTTTCAAAAAAATTTTTTTTAACATTTATTTATTTTTGAGAGACAGAGAGAGGCAGAGTATGAGCAGGGGAGAGGCAGAGAGAGAGAGGGAGACACAGAATTCGAAGCAGGCTGCAGGCTCCAAGCTGTCAGCACAGAGCCTGACGTGGGGCCCGAACTCACAAACCATGAGATCATGACCTGAGCTGAAGTCGGACGCTCAACTGACTGAGCCACCCAGGCGCCCCAACTGACAGGTTATTCCTAAAGCATTTAAATAAAAGTCTAATCCCTCATGACTGTGGGTTTGGATAACGTAGGCACCATGGCCTTTTCATAATATAATGGAAAGATATATTATTCATAAGATGATAGCAGTACAGTTGATTTTACTCATTTTATTTACTATCATTGGTTTTATTTAGCAGATGTCACAATGTAAGCAATTTCTAATAGTGAGCGTATTGAACAGTTGGAAACTAGGCTTTCAAGTGAAGCAACTGGTTCAGAAATGATATATGTACATCTTATGTGATAACAAACCTAATCCAAAATACATATTTTCATAAAATCTTACCTAATTCTCTACTCTTTAAATAGCTCTCTATTTTACTTTAGAGTTAAAAAAAACACACACACAAACAATTCTTATTTTTTTTATTTGAGAACGAGAGGGAGAGAGGGGCAAATGGAGAGAGAATGAGAGAGAGAGAGAGAATTCACAAAATGATTTGGGTCTTCTTACAAAATGCAGTATATATTAGAAGACTATGAACCCACTTAGATAAGTGAGGAATTTAAAAAATAGCCAGTGGCACCTGGGTGGCTCAGTCGGTTGGGTGTCCAACTTCGGCTCAGGTCATGATCTCCTGGTTCACGGGTTCAAGCCACGTGTCAGGCTCTGTGCTGACAGCTCAGAGCCTGGAGCCTGCTTCGGATTCTGTGTCTCCCTCTCTCTGTGCCCCTCCCCCGCTCAGGCTCTATCTCTCTCTGTCTCTCAAAAATAACTAACTAAATAAAACGTTAAAAAAAAAATAGCCAAACTCAGAAGCAAAGAGTAGTTTGGTGGTTGCCAGAGGCTGGGGGAGGAAGAAATGTTGAGGTGTTGGTCAAAAAAGACAAAGTTTAGTTATGAGGTGAATAAGTCCTAGCGATCTACTGTACCGCATAGTTCATAGAGTTAACAGTACTGTTCTATATGTGTAAAAATTTGCTAAGAGAGTAGATCCTATGTTAATTGTTCTTATTGCACACAAACACTCACACACATACGTACATTAAAGAGGGTAAGGAGGAAACTTCTGGAAGTGATGGATAAGGTTATGGCATAGATTGTGGTAATGGCTTAACAGGTGTATACTTATCTTCAAATTCATCAAGGTGCATACATCAAGTATGCACAGATCTTTATATGGAAAGAAAGGAAGGGAAAGGGGAAGGGAAATGGAGAGGAAAGGAAGATGGAAGGAGAAAGAGAAACCCATGAGACTGAATGGACACTAAGTCTCTGTGGGATCAAGAAGCAAATGTTCCTCAATAATCTCAAGCATTGGCAAAGTAGGATCTGTGTGTGAGAGACCTCAAGAGAGGTCATTATCTGTGGAACTCAGGTGGTTGCCACCAACAAGTTTCTGGGCAGATGTGAAGCAGGCTTCTGATTAGTTATCCTCTCACCTCCTTTTCTTTACCCATTCTCTCTGAAAGTCCCGCCCTGTCCGTTCTCCTCTGGCTGCTGGGCTGTCTGTCCATTGCTACTTTCATACAGTCCTTCCCTTTCTACAGGTTTGGATATTCTCCCCAACCCTTCTCTTTCCCCCAGTTGGAAACACCCATCCTTCAGCAGATACAGATTATTCTTGAACAGACTATCAGATGAAATAATGCATGCTGAGCTTCAAGATACTTATAGGAAATGTACCCCATGTTTGCATTTTGAAAAAGCAGCTTATTAACCCTAAACAAATATAAAATTAACATGGGAATGCTTGTAGGTAGGAAAATATTTTCTAGTGTTTTTCCCTACTCTAACCACTGTGATGTCAATGTATTTCATATATATATATATATATATATATATATATATATATATATATATTTAAGATAGTGCTTAATAAGAAATTACTTTTAAAACTTCACTGACTGTCTTTCCTGACCTACAAACTTCTAGTGAAGTTAAAGGGTTGTGCCTTCAGATGCCAGGAATTGACCAAATCAGACAAATAGCCCTGGAATACTCTCCTGTTGCTTAATAGTAGCTGTATTTTAATATTTACATAATATTTAGAACATGTAATAGACTTGCATAGTTTAAGAATTTTGCAAGAGTGAATGTGAGCCTAAGGTTTTCCTCTCCTCAGTCCCCCATCTGGTGGTTTCCACCTTTACACCAAGATAAATAACTTCCGTTATTAGCTTCTTGTGTAGACTTTCAGAATTTTAAAAAATGTTTCTATAAGCGAATGTCAACACCTATTCCTTTCCCTACTTAAAAAAATGTAGCATACTGTGCACACTTTGGTATTTTTCCCCTCACTCAGTATGTCTTACATGTCTTTACATATTAGTACTATGGAGCATCTCTGTTCTTGGGAAAAAAAAAATTTATTATGGCTGAACAGTATCCCATTATTTGGATGTGCCATGATTTATTTAAACAGCTCTCTATTGACAAACTTTTAGATTGTTCCAATCTTCTGCTATTATAGGAACTGCTGCAGTAAATAACCGTGCACATTCATGATTTTGCCCATGTGTGAATATATCTGTAGCATAAACTCCTAGAATTGGAACTGCTGAGTCAAAGAGTACATGCATTTGTAATTTCAATAAATATTGCCAAATTGCCTTCCAGAATGATTATACCTATTTACACTCCCACCAGCAATGAATCACTGCTCCCATTTCTCTATATCTTGCCAACCCTAAGGGTTGTCAAATTTTTGGATTTTTACCAACCTGATAGTGAAATATGGTATCTTGATGTAGTTTTAATTTGCATTTTTTCTATGTGGGAGTGATTTGAGCATCGTTTCATATGTTCCTGAGTCATTTGTATTTCCTTTTCTGTGAACTATTACTCACTTTTTTAATAGGGTTTTTTAAAATTATTATTCTATGGTTTCTTTCTAGATTAGAGTTTAGTTCCTTGCAAATACAATCAACTGCAAATATCGTCTCCTACTTTGCTCTTTGCCTTTTCCTTAAGAGTTTTTTGAGAACTGAGTAATGTGGATAATTACATTAGTACTCCTGTCATTTTGCCTGCACACACAGCCATGGATGAAGATAGGTAGATAAATAGATAAATATAGAGATAGTATGTGTATGTAGATTTTTAAAAAGGTCCCCTTTCTTTTTCTTAGAGTGTAAATGCTACCATGCATGTTCGTCATGTATCAACCCTTCCCGTAGGCAGAGGAGTGCAAGCATATTATCCAAAAGAGGTTCATAGAGTTTATTGAGTTGCCATTGGCACTAGAAAAATGACTGGGACACTGGAACCTTACTCCCAAAGGTCCCAATTTGGTAACAAGGGTGGCGAAATTGTACATGCAAATAAAGAAATACAATAGGGTAAAAGACATAAATATAAACATGTAAATAAAGAATTAAAACACAGCAGGAACAATGTGTAATTAGTTATGAGCACAGGGATTTGGGAGTAGGGAGGATGGGCTCAGTGAGTGTAACTTGTGTTAATCATTAAACTGCTCTATCAATCAGACTTCAGTGCAGAAAAGAGACACTGCTCTGGGTGTTTTAGGCAGAAGGGAATTTAATACAGGGGATTATGCATTCATAAAACCATTGGGAAGGCCTGGAACAATGGAATTAAGGAGCTGCCCTTGCTGTCTGGTTTCTGGTTGCCCCACTGCTGCTGCAATTATTGGGAAAGGGGTGTCACCCAGGCTACCTGCTGCTTTTGCTCTGGTTGGCCTCTCACCCAAGACACTGATAGCCAGTGAGGAGGATGTGGACCCTGGCCATTGCCCGCATGCATGACTGTCAGAGCTTGCCTGTCAAGTGCAACTGTCACAGAATAATAGCCTCTCCTGTGTTTCAGATTTGTCACAAGTACATCATTTTTGGCCGAATCCAGAGTGTACCTGGAACTCCAGCTGCAAGGGAGCCTGGGAAATGTAGTTTTATTCTTTCAGAGCTTGTAATTCAGGATGTGTGGCAATGGATGCCAGTAACTAATATAGTTTCAGTCACCTTGGTATGTATGTATCAGAGTATCAAGTGTGAAGCAGATGACTAAAGATTGGGCATATTAAATTGATATATTTTGTCTGGGTCTGGAAGAAGCCTGAGGGACTTCTAGAAAATAGGATTTTTAAGGAGCTCCTCTGGCAAGAGGGAGGACATAGGGCTTTAAAGCATGGGTAGGACTGGGAGAATTATCAGAGGAGTGATTGGGAGTTTTGAGGAAAAATTGTTTTGCATTATTTTATAGGCATATCCAGTGATGATAGGAATAACAATAGAAATAATATGATGATTTAATAGATAATGTAGGTGAAAACCTGTGGTAAGCCATAAAGCCATGACTATATACAATATTGGAGGTGGGTGTTATTCTCATTTATACACAAGGAAACAGGTTTTGAAAAGTTAGCAATTTGTCCAAGTTCACTTTACTGTGTATTAGAACTTGAATCTTCCTTTCTTCCCTTTTTCCCTTCTCTCTCTTTCCCCCCTATTCTCCTTCCATCCTTCTTTCCTGTAACTTACTGAGCGTTTACTCTCTGCTAGGGTCATTGCTTACGTGGTCAAGACAAAATCCTTCCCCTAAAGGAGGCAATAGCCTTCGATCTAATCTACCTGATGCTCATTTGGGATTTTCTTCGCTGTATTTTTGCCTGCCAGAATTATATCAGTAGCCCTGGGTTCTGTCAGGAAGCCAACCACTTTTATCCTACTTAGAAAACACACAGTTCTAACAACAGGGCAGTAGAATCCAAACTCACCCCTTCAGAACTCAGTTGCGGTAGTGAGCATGGCTTCCTTGCTGATATATGGGTCATACGGATGCTGTACAGAATTGCCTACAAGTGTAAGGGCTATAGGATTTGACTCTTGAGAGAAAATAAAATGAAAGACTAAAAATGGCTACAAAGTATCTCCAGGATATTAGAGTGAAGCTAACCACATAAAAGACACATGACATTTGCCTGTGAATAGATAGACTGAGCATTTTGGTTCTTATGCTGGTTTTTAGCTGCCAGTGATTCTTGTGGCAACCATCCAAGTTTTCAGGACACTATCACATTTTTAAGTTTTCCTAATGAATTATAATAACATTTCTGGAGTTTACATCAAATTGTGTTGAATGGCATTTTTAGCAAATTGTGTCACTTTGTGAATTTCCAAATTTTACAAAATTTCTGTGCCAAAAAATAATCAGTGAAAATGATTTTGTGTGAAACTTTTTGAAAGCCAAGTTTAGCTGATTTTGCTAAACAGCACAAGCAAACAATTTATTCAGTCTTTCTCCAAGTCCTTTTTCTGAGCCTTGTTCTTTGCTTCCAGGCCCCCCTCCTCCCTCCCCCTTTCTAAGCTTCTTTCACTCTGTTTACTGGCCTTTGTTTCTGCTCCTAGTTTGTCTTTCTCTAACATTATCTGCCCTCTCCACACCCCTCCACCCTTAGCTATACCAAGCCTTGGGCTATGGTTTTGGGTTGAGGGTCATGGAGGTCATGGATTTTCCACTGAAAGAAAGAAAGAAAGAAGGAGAGAAAAAAAAAAAAGATCACTTTTGCTCTCCCTTCTGCCCTTGGTGCTGAGAAATTCATTTGAGATCAGTATCCCGGCCAGCATGATTACTGTGGGATTGAGACAAACACAGGGCTCACCACAAGAGAGGCCATAATAATGTCGCTGAGGATAAAAGAACATATTTCGACATGCTTCGACTCATGTTTTGAGATCCTTGCATGTGGGTGGTTAGACTACCTTAACAGGTTTTTGAGCGTATCCTTCTGAACTGCCCTGACTTTGTTTCCCAAAGAGAGAAACAGTGAAGAGGAATACAAACAGCCTGCATCTTGCGGTCAGGGTTCCTGGGATGGAATCCTGGCTTGTCAGCCACTGAGTACCAGTATTCTTTGTTACCAAATAAAGAAACTAGCTACTGATATAGCTGCAACAGTATTGCTAACAATGCAGTTAACATTAATTGAATAATTACTATATGTCAGACATTCTGTTAAATACTTGCATGCCTCCTGTCAAACTCTTTTACAACACTAGGCAGTAGTTAATTATCACTCCCACTTTATGGATGAGGAGACTGAGGTAAGAAAATATTAAATTATTTACTCTAGGCCACTTAGCTATGAAGTGGAGTTGGGTTTTGAACCCAGGTCTTTGATTCTAAATCAGAAACCACTACCCTAGGTAGAAACGATGATTAAATAATGCAACACAGATCATCAGACATCCAGGAAGGGGTCATTCTTTTGTTTTGTTTTGCATCATTTTGTTTAAGGCTAGAAATTCCAGGAGGCATAGAGTTAATTCCTGTTCCCATTCTGATTTTTCAAGAATTTCCTCTCCTGTCTTTTTTATGTGGGCATACCACAGACCAAGAGATGGTGATTGAGTCCATGACCCAAATAGTGGGAGATATCAAATCCCCATGAGCCCTATTTCTTTGACCATGTATATAGTTTGGTAAACCATCTAGAAAATACCATGACACACTAAAACTTGAGCACTGTCTGGTCTCAGATCAGAGATGGTAGGCGGGTGTAGTGCCCAGGAATGGGAGAGGGAGATGGGCAGGAGACCAGACACATCCTGCTGCCAGTTACTCTTAGTGGGATTCCTAATGGAAGCCACAGAAGCTCACAGTGACTATTGCAGAAAAGCCACATAATTATAGGGCAGCACTATATTCCAGCCTCTTGTGGCTTCCATGTGTGTTTCTGTGATCCTAGGTTGTGTCTAGCCCACGTGTTAATTTCTACCTGCTGAATACAGTTTGGTTTGTAGTAAGCGATGCTTTCAAGAACTTTCTCAGCAACTCGTTTCCGGGTGGGATTCTCTTCGAAACCACGTGAAGCCAGAGAATCTGCACAAACATCTGATTGGTATGTTCAGCCTCAGGAGAATTATGAGTCTGCTGCGAAAAAGGTCATAAAATCCCTAAATTAACTATGGCAAATGTTTTAGGTGTGTCTGTAAATTTGGGGTTCCGTGAGTTTAGTTGTGCCTTTCCAACTATGCCTAGATTACAGTTTGTCCAATCACATTGTTGTTATTGAGGTTTCAGGAGGTCTTTGATTATTTCGTGACCTTTTCCCTAAATAGCACCGATTACTTTGATACAAGAATTTTTGAAGTGCTTCACGATCTTTTGCTATTCCCTGGGGCCTGGGTCAACATTCCTATCGTCTCTATTTCAAGATGAAACACAGAGAGTTTAAGTGATTTTCCCATGGGCTCCCAGCATGACAGCATCTATGCTGGACACAAACTGCTTAAGCTTCTGGCTTTAGATGAGCTCACTGAGTCACAGATTTCCCCCAGCAATTATTTATATACATTATGCATCTGACCTGGATATGCTAGTGCTTATTTCCCATTTGCATAACGAGGAATATCTCAGGCAATCCAGGAAGGAATGTTTCCTCAACACAAGCAGCTGAGTTCTAATGTGGACCTTGCTTTCTGGACTCAGGGAGGGTCAGGGAGGAGGATGACCCCAGCCGGCCCGCACAAGCCTGCAGAACGTGTTCTGGGTAGAGCTTGGTCAGAATGAGGTTGAACAGCCATCGGTCATTGCCTCATGTAAGAAAGATGGGGGAGGGATACACATTTCCTACTTGGGCTTCTCTAAATGTGAAATACAGTTTAATTGTGGAGTGCTGGTATCTCTTCCCACCTGTTAGGCACCTGGAGAGAGGTCTTCAGTAAATGCTGTGGGTAATGAAGCTTATGTTCAGGTACCACAATAAATATGGGATGTGGGTGAGGACAGAAACTTTACTTTCATGTTTGCCTTTTGTATTCAGAGCGACAGATCATAAACAGTGTTTTAGAAAGTCTGCATGGAGAATTAAAAACCATAGTTTGGTAAACTATTTTTTTTAAATGACTTTTACACATCGTTCCTTTGTTACAAAACTATCTTGTCCCATTATAAAATTATTAAATAAACTTTAGAAAATACCGATAAGCAGAGAGAAGAAAACAAAATCACCCTGAATTCCACTACTCAGGGGGAACCTATAGTAACATTTGGGTGTATTTTTCTCGTTCCTAAAAATGGGCTTACTTTTTTCTTTTTAAACAGGATTATATGTTAAAATTTGTGATAATTTACTACCTATTTTATACACACATGCACATAGGATTATACTATGAATATTGCCTTCTAAACCTGCCTTTTAAACTTAGATTCCATATACAGTATTTGAAGATTTACTAAAATCTTCTCTGGTCATTAAATATGCTTCCCCAGCATCATTCCTGATGGTTGGGTAGCATTTCATTGTATGGATGTATCATTGTTTATTTAACTGATTCCTCGTTGCTAGACATTTATGCCGTTTCCAAGTTTTCTCTGTTATAAACAGGCTGTGATGAAGATGTAAATCTCATTTATAATGGCATCAGATCATATGTTTTATTTGTATCTTCTAGAAGACCTAAAACAAGGTTGCTAAGCAATGTCAGTGCTGTACCAATCTTTTCGTGGGAAAACCTGAGCGGAGAGAACCTCTTTGAGTCTACCATGGCAAAAGTGATAATACGTCGGACAGCAAAGTGCTCATTCTTGTTCACTACACATGGAGATGAATCCAATGAGCTAAAAGCCATATGTGGCTAAGGAAATATACTTCTCCTACAGAAGACTAGGTCATGGTAGAATAGCACTTAATTAAGACACTGAATACAACAGTTAAAAAGTGTTTCATAGTAAGAACTCATTTGTCTAAACTTTGAATATGTTGAAGTGGTTGCCCAAGGACATAAGTATACTGGGCCAGTCATCCATGCGACCCCTTCCACGTCATGTTTCTAAAGCGAAAACAGATAGCAAACAGAAAAGCTCCCAACCCTCGAATCAGAACAACCACAACAAAAACCCAAACTGACCTTTGGGTTATTTCATTTGGTTCTCCATTAGTTAGATTTGATTTTGCCTTTTTGAATTCAGCAGATATCACTAAATGCTTTTGGAAGGACCAAGTTGCCTCATGCAATTTTTTTTTTTTTTCATGTATAGGTCTGTTTTGCTAAAGAAACAAGGCTTCTCTTCTTGTATCATTCACTACAAGCTAAAAGAAAACTTTTTTTGGAAATTAAAAGGAGTCCATTTAAATTCTATTAATTCTTACTTTAGCTTCCCCCCCCACCCCCCTCCCTGAACGCCCCAGCTATTTTTTTTTTTTTTAACACGTACATTTTCTATGACTTTCAAGCTAGCACTGATGATTTACTTGACTGGCAGACATGAAGACCTAGGCTGAAGGGACATGTGATCTGAGCAAATTGCAGCATTTCTATAGATTGAAGTAATCAAATATATGCATTTTGACTCTTCAGACATTTATGGTCTGTATCTTCTCTACCAGGGCTCAGCGTGGCATAATGATGTCAGCTTCTCCCCAGATAGTTTGGATGGCTCTGGGAACATGGTTAGAGAATAATATGTTCTGTTTTCTCCTTGGGGTGACCATTGTCTCCAGTTGGTCCTGTGCTCAGTGAGTCATTAATTAAACCTGGAATCTCTCTAAGTGACCTGTTGCAATGTTGAGGTTCATTCCCAACTTATTCTGCTTCACTGCATAATATCTGGCCAATGTGCCTTGTTTTTATTTTTCAAAAATTTCCCTCATTCTTCCTCGCACCATGAGGATTCGTTTTTGAGATAGAGAGCAAGAGGCTAGGTTAAGAAAAACACGGCCACCTCCAGAGTGCAAAAATTGCAATAAACCCATCACCTCTAACAACAGCAGAGCATGAAAAGATAAAAAACAGCCTGCCAAGAATGTAGTAACCACCCATTCACTTTTAAATGCTCTCCACACTTCAATGCACAGACCTAATTACTTTCCTGCATTCCCAAATCCACTTTGCCCATACTGCAATCAGAAACCTGGCGTTAAAATATTTTAGACTTGGAGGATCAAGACTAATTATGGGCCTTAGCTGCACCTTTTGGTTTCTCTCCCCCCTCCCCCCTCCTTCTCTTCTTTGGGTTACTTTAAAGCACGCTCCACTGGAAGAAAGGCTGCCCAGTCCCAGTTGGGGGTGAAGCCGAGAGAGAATAAAACAAAGAACAACTCAACTCAATTCAGTAAGCTTCAATGAGGCTGGTATATTTAATGTGAGCCCAGGGTTAGCCCACAGAATTGTGGCAGAATGCAATATTCTCAACAAAAAAAGATGTGTTTAAGGTCGACTAAGGCCCCATAAGGCTGTTGTTGGTGTTTAAGCAGTCCACTGAGGTATTTAGCACTGAGGGTTTCTAAACATTCCAGCTGAGAATTAAACTACAGCTTTACAGTAGCCGCTTAAAGGTTTGGGGGGCTGGGAGCGTCCCCTCCCCCTTGTATTGAAAGGTCAACAAACAGTAGGAAAGATCATGTCATAACAAAGATGAAGCCACCTATTATCGAGTATAGTGACAGCTAATAGCACTATCAGAGAGACTAATCCACGGTATTAAATAGTGTAATTGTTAAAATAATATCATGGTTATTAGAACACCCAAGCATGAGACATTTTTCATTTTACATAACATGAAAGTATGGTAGGTGAGCTTAGCCTTCGCATGACAGGCACTTGTTATAAATATGTAAATATTAGAAAATTGCTTCAGTACTGCGATTTTTCTGCAGCATACAGAATGCATTTTTAATACGCAGATGTTATGTTTTGTGGCATTTGCTAAACTACTTTTGGGTAATTTTGCCGAGTTACACTCTTAAAAAGCTTTCATTCACACAAAACAATTTGCTGTGAAAGTTGGTGCTAATGTTTTACTTCAATGAGGCATTTTTAGTTTCATGGGTTTAATAAGACAAATACTACCACAAAAAAAGCCTAGTTTCTCAGAGATGAATCTGTGAAATGGCTAAGGGAGTCTGACTGCTTATAGAGTGAATTTTATGGGAACTGCAGCTCTAAGTTTGAACTCTGGGAGGTTTTATGAGATCAGATCTAGGCACAGGTATCTTAGGTTTGCACAGTTCTTATTCAGAATACTGGAAAGAAACGTAATCACCTTGAGGGGGTACAAATGTCACAAAAAGACAAAAGAACGCTTAACATTGAAAACACACGAAGCTGCCACAACGCTTTCCTACTTCTTTTAGTTTCCAGTAGTCAAGAAGCCGAACCACAAGTTGTACCGGAGGAGATGGTTTAAAACAATCAGATGTTTCAGATGGTCAGAGTTTGCGGGGCCCTTACAAAATAATACAAAGGGCACATACACTGGCTCACAACCACCAATTAACCCTCCTTGTTAGATAGGTAATTTATTCCTCTCAGAGGCATCAAATATCAGAGAAATCATGGGCCAAAACAGTAATTATCTGCAGGGAATTCAAAGGCTTTGAAAGCCAATAATTCCCAAGAAATAAAAACAGAGTCCTTTTCACTGTATAGACTTCATTTTAAAACCTGTAATAAGAGCCAGGCCCTGGCTGTGAACCTGTACACTTCAAGGAGGAAAAAAAAAATGCTGAAGAAGGCGAAGGCAATATTCATGGGGCTTTGCTGCATAAAACAATCTGGGAGTGGAGGTCAGAGACATTCATTCTGGCTACTCTCTATTATCACACAAAGTCCCCATCCAACATAGGAATAAAGGGCTGGGTTGGCCAAAAGTGGGAAGGGAGAAAACTCTGAAATTACTGAGCTAAAGAAAGTGATAAAAAAAAAAAAACTCTATTAAAATTTTTTTAAGTCTCTTTAGTTTTGAGAGAGAGAGAATGAGTGGGGGAGGGGCAGAGAGAGAGAGAGAGAGAGAGGGAAAGAGAGAATCCCAAGCAGGCTCGGCACTGTCAGCACAGAGCCTGACTTGAGGGCGGAACTCATGAACCACGAGATCATGACCTGAGCTGAAATCCAGGATGCTGAACTGACTGAGCCTCCCAGGTGCCCCAAGAAACTCTATTTTAAAAGCCCAGCAGTTTAATTTTAACTTTTAAAGCTCAAGTGACATAAAGTACTCTTTCCTAGGATAAAAAAATAATCACAGAATTTCTCAAATTTCATGGCAAACCCTTCTTAAGAAAAGCATTTGTTCTTAACAATCTCATCTCCTTTATGCTCCATTCATATTTATAATGTCTGGTCTTCGTGGTCATCTAGAACTAGGCAATCTGGTGAAGTATTCCTTTAATTTTACCCTTACTTGTCTTCTACCTTTTCCACATATTTTTGCTGTATCAAAAAAAAAAAAAAAAATGAAGAACCAAGTTCAAATCTGTACTATATTACCTAAGTTGTATCTATATATTCCATGCATGAATGGACTAGCATTTGGTGTCTCTACCCTTTCAAACACATGGCTTCTTAATCTGCTGTAGGGGGGCTTGACTTTTACACATTTACTACCAATTTCATAGAAATTCATGGGGGTAACACCTACTTTTCACTTAACAAGGTCAAGGCACAAATCCACATGCCTAATTTAAATGATTTCTTTTTTTTTTTTTTCATTATGATAAATCCATACCAGATGTGAGGGAAAGGGGAACACAATTCCCTGTAGTTCAGTTGCTCTGACTACCTCTGATGATTCTCCTGTGGACTTCAGAGAACAGATCTGCATTTTCTGTAGCAAACTTTTCCAATGAAACAGAATTTTCCAAGACTTGGTTTTTGTCCTAAGTTAGGTTAATGTTAGAATTGGACACTGCTGCGGTCTATGACAATCTAAGATACTGAATCTGGTCACTTTGCAGACTGAATAAGGTTCTTGGGTGATGTTTGAGGACTGTTGACAAGATGTATGTATAAGTAATCATGTAGCCCAGCTGTCATCCAACAGTGGCTTAGAGCATACCTCCTGGTCTGTCGTCCAAGGGAGTTGGACTAGATCTCTTTGCTGCCCTCCTCCAACGTTGAAGGTTTTGTGGGACTATAATTTGTCCAATTAAGATCAAGGCATTTTATTATACTTAAAAGAGCACTTTATTTTCTGACTTTAGGTATGCAAGAAAAATTTTAAATTACATTTATTTTGGTAATTAAAGATAAAATTGCCTGTATCTGAGCTGGCAGGAACATTGAAATTCTTACACAGCCAATGCTAAAGTGCCATTTTTAGCATTTCAAATTTCTTAGCACATTTAAATTCTCTCATGTGTTCCTTTTTCAGGGGTTTCAACAGTGAAATAGAGGCTACTCTTCATAAAAAATGAAAAGCAAATGCATAGATAATGAGAATGCCCCTCACATCCTGCCTGCTCCCCAGAAGTCAGATGTTGAACATTTTGTAGTGTTCACTGAGACATAGAAGAACACGAGATACACCAGTTGAAACTCCTTTTGGTGGCTCAGGAATGAGGTAGAACATCTCAGTGGTCATTTAGGCTACTTAATCCGGTAGCTCCCTTTCTACGGTTTTCTTTGTGTTGATAACTCTCACATTGATATTTTCATCCTGACTGCTTATCTGAGTTTTCGTCCTACTGGGTGAGTTTGCACAGCACATTGGTATTGGTGTGTCCCAGCATCACGTGGAGCTCAACAAACTTAGAATTAAGCTCAGTTTGGTTTCTCAGCGTCTCCTGTTGGTGATGTTTATTTCCTTCCAAATCAAGGGTTTTGCCTGTGTCTTTTCCAGACCTGCGTGCCTCTCTTCTTCCCTGGCTCAGTCCTCCTTTGATTACCAACAGCATGCCCATTGTTGAAGTTCTCAAAGCCCTGAGGGCATGTCTAACTTCTTGTTCTCCTTCATGCTTCATAATTATTAAGTTCTTAAAATTTTGCCTTTAGGGCAACTGCTGTAATGTTATGTCCTTTTTATCCCACAACCATCAGACAATCTCAGATACCTATCACAGCTTGCCTGAATTAGGCAGTCTCCTAGCAGCTCTCCTGGCCACCTTTCTTCCCTTTCTTTAATTCTGTTGCTAAGCGCATGTTTTTATTTAATTTAGTTTAATTTTTTTTACATTTTAGAGAGAGAGTGAGAGTGCGCGCTTGCACATGCATTAGGAGGGGGCAGAGGTGGGGGGAGAGAGAGAGAGAGAGAGAGAGAGAGAGAGAGAGAGAGAGAGAGAGAATCTTAAGCAGGCTGCACTCGGGGCTGGATTCCATGACCGTAGGGTCACGAAGTGAGCCAAAATCAAGAGTCAGACACTCAACCAAATGAGCCACCCAGGTGCCCCAGTTAAACACATGTGTGTGACATACCCACGTCTCTGCTGAAAAACCTTTGTAAGTACAAAGGCTCCTGAGCTCCCAACATCAAGTGTCACCTTTGCTGCCTGTTTCCCTCTATTGTAATGGTGGAATCATCTTTATCACTATTCCTGTCTCCCTGCTGGTTAGTCTGGCTAAGCCTCCTTGCTTCTACTCAACTTTCCATTGTGGCCTTTCTCTTCCCATCTACCTCCCCACATTCTAACCACTTTTCAGCCTCTGCCTGGGAAATTTTTTGCGTGTTTTTATCCACTTTGGTCCCCTTTCCTTTGAACTATTAAATCACACCTTGTCTTTAGATTGGATGATTTATCTTGGAAGCTTTGACAGAATGGGAAGAACCCTGGGTTGAAACCACATAAACTCGGTTCCAAAAGAAGTTTCAACAATGTATCAACTTTGGTCATTTTACCTCTCTATAGCCTTTCTAAAACATAAAATGCAGATGTTAGTAAATAATGTAGAAAATGATAACAAATGTGAAAGTTCTAGCATATCAGCAGAGCCTAACTGTTAGTTGAATTGGATTCTTTAAAATTGTTTTTGGGGTGCCTGGATGGCTCAGTCGCTTAAGCGTCTCACTTCAGCTCAAGTCATGATCTTGTGGTTCATGGGTTCGAGCCCTGTGTTGAGCTCTGTGCTAACAGCTCAGAGCCTGGAGCTTGCTTCAGATTCTGTGTTTCCCTCTTTCTCTTGCCCCTCCCCTGCTCATGCTCTCTCTCTCTCTCTCTCTCTCTCTCTCGAAAATAAATGAACAGTAAAAACAATTGTTTTTCAATAAAAAAAGTTGTTTTTAACTTTCGGTCTGCTCTCTTCTTAATTTGGCTTCTGGTACTATGTTTTACATCACTCCCCACCCCCCAAAGTCCTAGACATTTTTATGTAAAACTTTGTGGCCAGTCAATAAATCTGGAATAAAACTTTCATTTCAGAAACTTGGCCTATTAGAGTTTTCCAACAGGCAAGTTAAAGATAATCCCACTTCAGACTTCGAAAATACCAAGAGTAGAAACAAACTACCACCACCTACCAGTTAAATCTTGTTTAGAGAAATCTTACCCATACTAAAATCTTTATACAAATGTTGTAACTTAATATGAACTCTTGGACCTGACATAAATATATCATTTACTAGATAGGTTCTCCCATTTTCTTATAAACTAAATGTATCAGTGGGAAAGAAACAAAGATTTGAAGATACCTTAGCCTACCTTCTTATATACCATACCTATTGTATATATATATGTATATGTATATATACATACATATATATTATTATATATGTTAATATATATACATATATTATATTATATGTATGTATACATATATTATACATATATAATATACATATACATACATATATATACATATACATACATATACATACATATATAATATACATATACATGTACATATATACATATATATATATGTATATACAAACACTGTTTAGATGGGCAGGTATTGTTCTAGCACTTTACAAATGTTAATTCACTTCACACTTCCTGCCCCCCATGAAGTAGACAGTGTTATTATGGCTAATTTACTGATAAGGAAACGAATCCATGGCAGGGCAGAGCACCATGCCCAAAGTTACATAGCTCGGAAGCTCAGAGGAGGATTGGAAGCCAGGCAGACAGTTGGCCCCCACAGTCGCACACTCTTTTTCATTTAATTTATTTCTTTTTTCTTTTTTTATTTCAGAGAGAGACAGAGAGAGGCAGAGGGAACAAGAGAGGGAGAATCTTAAGTAGGCTGCACGCTCAGTGTGAAGTCAGACATGGGGTTCCATTCCATCTTCCTGGGATCCTGACCTGAGCCAAAATCAAGAGCTGGATGCTCAACTGACTGAGACACCCAGGCACCCCCAGAGTCCCATACTCTTAAGTAACAAGCTATGATTTCTCTTTTGAACCTTTTATGTCTTGTTTTGCTTTTCAATTTTTTTCTCTTTTTTTAGAGTTCACTTCTTTATTTTGATAGAGACAGAGAGAGAGTTGGGGGGGGGAGGGGCAGAGAGAGAGGAAGAGAGAGAATCCCAAGCAGGCTCCATGATGGCAGTGCAGATGTGGGACTCGAACTCACCAATCACTAGATCATGACCTGAACTGAAATCAAGAGTCCGACGCTTAACTGACTGAGCCAGCCAGGTGCCCCATGAACCCTTTATGTTTTTATACATTTTTCCTTGTTTGGGCCCCTTTCATTGGCTGGCAAACTCTAGGATACAATAAATATCAATCATGGCAGTCATAATCTGCTCTATGCCTTGACCTGTTGGGTTAAATGGGCTGTCAAAATCTCAGAGGGAAAAAACTTCACAGGCCTATGGGATAGAAGAAAAATTTTCTCTCGTATGGGAGGGTAGAGATTATGCCTTTTATATACAGTGAGTATTTTGCTTGCCCCAGAGATTAAGAAAGCAGAATTGATCTGAGTCGTTCCTTTAGTCACCACCAAGAATTTCAAAATGCATGTAAATGTAGTGTCACAACATAATTGCCTCAGATAACATATCTCAAAATGTGAGTGAGCTAATAGGAAATTATATTGAATTGGCTAGTTTACTTAATTATAATTTGCCAGTACTGAACTGTACTTTCCTAAATCATAATTTTAGATTTGAAACAGTTCAGCAATTCCTGAAGAACTTCAAATGGCCAACGTGTTCAAATAGCCTGTGTTTCTAGAGCTTTACCATGTTTCCAAGGATATTGACCACCATTCCACTGACGTCATCTGGTTGAGCACGAAGGTCAGATTCTATGCCCTTTTTATGTTGGGATGTTTCTATTTTCTCTTTTACACAATAATATGGATGTTGTGATTTATCAGGCATGTGCTCAGAGAACTTATGACTACTTCTGATGTTGTTGGACATGTTTCTTACTTGAGCCCCATTGGTCTGGGACTCTCATGGAAAAGGAAGGGCCCACTGATTTCATAATGGCCTTTGTAGTCCACTTATATATCCTGTAAGGACCTAGTTCAATGAGCACTTTTGTATACAAATAATTTTTATTTGTTTGTTCATATATGTTTTTTTTTATTTTAGAGAGAAAGCAAGTGCGAGCAGGGGAGAGGGGCAGAGGGAAAGAGTGAATCTTAAGCAGGATTCATGCTCAGCGTGGAGCCAGACATGGAGCTTGATCCCACAACCCTGGGATCATAACCTGAGTCAAAATCAAGGATGCTTAACCACTGAGCCATCCAGGTGCCCCTCTATACAAATCATTTTATAAGAAAATAGAAATAATTTAATTATAAGAAGGATTAAGTCCCAGAATCTTGCTTTACAAATGTAGACTCAAATGAGATTTGAAAAGTCACTACCTTACATTTACTAAAACCCACATGTGTAAGTTTTTTGTAGGTTTTCAGTCAAGGCCCACATTGTCACCCTCCTTTCTTAGGATGCAAGGGGGATGCTGGCCCTTCCCATTTTGTATGTGACAGTGACTTTGCTTTCATTAGCCAAATAGAAAATATCTCTGTAAATTTGAAGGTAAAGTGGCTGTTAATACTAAACATAGTAGGTACAAGAAACTTCGCATTTTTAGAATGCTTTAAGCCAACTATGATCCATCCCCAAGCCTTCTTGTGGGGCAGACAGGAAGTTCAGTTTGATTTAGGACTCTCTCTCCTTCCTGTGTTGTGCAAAGGCCCCAGGGTCTTCAAGATTTTTTTTTTTAAGTTTATTTATTTACTTTGAGAGAGAGGGAGCATGAGTGAGTGGAGGATCGCTAGAGAGAGAGGGAGAGAGAGTCTTAAGCAGGCTCCACACTGCACTGTCATTGCAGAGCCCCAAGTGTGGCTTGAACCCATGAACCTGAGCTGAAATCCTGAGTTGAATGCTTAACCAACTGAGCCAGATAACTGCAGCTGCAAAGGCTGGGGTCTTACACAGCAGTACTGCATATTTTCTGCCCATCACTGGCCAACTGGGGGAATTTCTTTTAAAGCCACCCATTCTCTTACTCTGGGTGTACATTTCTGGTCAGGAGGTTTTGCTTCTTTGCTTTTAGGCGAGGAATCTCCATCACGTCCAGGAGCCCCTGTGTTTGCTTTCCAGTCCTACGAGTCATACAGAGCCCTTCCTCCCCGATTAACCTGGGTCTCACCACCACCTGCTCACACTACCTTTGAACAATGCATGGATCCCACTTCTCACAGGAGCCATGCAGGCTCTGATCTCCTTCCAGGATGTGGGAAATCTTCCCCTGGACTTTCTTTTCAAGACCTGACCTTGCTCTCCTTTCCTCCTGGACACCTCACACAACCTCTCCAATGATAGCAGTTGTCTTATACAGGTTATGCATTCTGCTCTGCACACACCATCCCAGACCAAGAAAGCATCAGATGTGGCCCTTGGCTAGAAAAGACAGGAGAGAGGGGGAAGGAAAAACAAAGGGAGAATAAAGCCAAAATAATTTCTGTTAATTATCCTACAACTTTACCGTTCAAATAGATAGATGCTCTTATGCTGGGTTTACCTTTCCATAGGACAGGTCATAAAATTGCACCATAATCCCATGAGGACAAGTTTATTATCTCCATTTTACAGATGAAGAGTTGTTCAGTTTCCTTTCTAGGCTAGTCATCTGACCAGTAAAGAGTAGAGCCAACATTTAAGCTCAGACCTGTCAGAGTCCAAAGCTTATATTCTCTTTAAAAATATGCCACAAACACGCCTGGGTGGCTCGGTCGGTTGAGTGTCCAACTTTGGCTCAGGTCATGATCTCATGGTTAGTGATTTTGAGCCCTGAGTCGGGCTCTGTACTGACAGCTCAGAGTCTGGAGCCTGCTTCGGATTTTGTCTCTCCCTCTGTCTCTCTTTCTCTGCCCCTCCCGCACGTACTCTCTCTCAAAAATAAATAAAAAAATTAAAAAAATTTTAAAAATATGCCACAAACGTGAGACTGAACCGTTTTCTTTCAGTTCTTCTCTTTATGCAGAAAGCACCTCCACCCCTAGAATATTTCTGCTATATTAATAATGCAAACGGAATCAGATGGTTTGTTTTGTGTTGGTTTCTGTGAGGCTGCCTGCCTGCTGGAGAAGTTTGCCATTCTGATTCCTCTGGGGCAAATTTTCCCAAAGGATGCCTCGTGAAGGTGTGTGGTCTTTCAACTTGGTCTAGGTCAGCGTTAGACTTTCATGTGTATCCGGAGGCCCACAAACTGCTGGGAATCATCCTGATTCAGAGTCTGGGCTGGCACCTGTGAATTTTTGTTTTATCAAGTTCACAGGGGATGTGGATGCTACGGGTGGAGGGACACACTTGGGAGCCAGCGTTCTAGGTCGTAATGGCATCTCTAATTGAGTGAGGAGGTAGAGATAAGATGATTGTTCTCATCCTCAGTTACTCAGGGGATTTATGTGTCAAGGTTAAACATAATCTCTGTGTGTGTGTATATGTGTGTGGGCATGTGTGTGTGTTTCAGTTTTTACAAAATTTAAAAAATTTGAGTATATTTGATACAGTGTTACATTAGTTAAATATTATCCAGTTTAATTTTTTCTTCGATTGTTTAATTACACCTATAGTGGACTGTTTTTTAAGGAGAAGAAATGGAAACATAACAAGTTGAAGGAGGAGCATAGACATCGTATCAGTTGTGGGAACTGTCATCTGGTCAAATTCTCGTATAGGAACCAAAATGAGCATAATATTTCAAGAATTAATGTTAAAAAGAGAAAATTTAGCTTTCTAGTCAACTTTTCTTTTTTTCTTAAAACATTTTTTTAACGTTTATTTATTTTTGAGAGACAGAGCACGAACAGGGGAGGGGTGGAGAGAGAGAGGGAAACACAGAATCTGAACCAGGCTCCAATCTCTGAGCTGGAGCATGGATCCCAGTGTGGGGCTCAAACCCACAAACTGTGAGAAAATGACCTGAGCCCAAGTCAGCCGCTTAACCGACTGAGCCACTCAGGCACCTCGCTAGTCAACTTCTCATTTATAGCAGAGCATCCAAGTGTAGTTTAATTTTTATCTACACTTTAATATACTTAAACAAAACATGCTATTTTAAACTTGTGTTAGTCAAGAATAGCATGATTTTTATTACATAAATTAGATTTACTTAAATGACCTGAATTTCTTGTTAAAGGTAAAAACACCAAAATTCTTTATATAAGTCTTTAGATACCCTTTGAAATAAACTACATAGCACACTATTTCATAACTTAATAATATAAAATAAAAATATACTACTTTTATTAAATGCCATAAAAATTATTTAAATTCTCTCCAAGGGTGTTGAAGAGATTAAATAATCCTGGGAGGGGTGCTTGGGTGGCTTAGTTGGTTAAGCGTCCACCTCTTGATCTTGACTCAGGTCATGATCTCACGGTTTGTGAATTTCAGCCCCATGTCAGGCTCTGAACTGACAGTGTGGAGCCTGCTTGGGATTCTGCCTCTCCCTTGTGTGCACCTGTGCTCTCTCTCTCTTTCTCAAAATAAATAAACAAATAAACTTAAAAGAAATAATCCTATTAAAGGCATTCAGGATTCAGAAAAGGAAGGAGAATCTTGCTTTAGGGAAATGAACTCCTTGTTCACCCATTTTTTTGTGTGTTACTATTGATCTTTTCTATTTTCCTCTCTTCTCTTCCCTTTGGGTAGTGAGATACATAAGACCATGTCCATACTCGTGAAGGCCTGTTGGGCACAGGGCACATAGACTGAATTCTTATTTGGTGACGATTCTTCATTAGGCCCTTTGGAAAGCAATCTCTTTTTCATGCCTCTTTTATGAGTCAGAGGGTCCACACCCAGAGGTTGGAGACCTGGTTGGGTGGGGGAAGGTGGTTTAGAAGCTCGCAGCTGTGTCTGTCTGTAGGCCTTTTGTTAAGGCACAAAAGGAATCCCCCCAACCCAGCAATATATATGGTTAGGGCTACTTTACCAGGATGGAAGGCCAGATTGGAATTTGGGATGTTCTAATAAGGTAGACATTCACCTGTATCTAGTTTGACATTAGGTGGTATTATGGGATTCAGGATTCACAATTTGGGATTCTAACCCTTCTTCCTTTCTTCTTTCCTTCCTTCCTTCCTTTCTTCCTTAGCAACAATGACTAAGCAAACATATTCGTCAGACTGCTGTAGGAGTGGGTTACTTTTGGCCCTTCTTCATTCCATGCAAACCTCCTTATTGGCCTTCCAGGCCTACTCACATAATATCACAATTCCTCATTGGGCACTAACAGTGTGTCATGATATGGTCCCAATCTCTTTTCCTAAGTTTTCATTAAAACATACTCCCTCCTAACACACACTGTGCTCTGTCTGCTCATTTTTCTTTGGTAACTTCTTGCCTCTCTCTTGACCAGGGATGCCAGTCATAGGTGTTTTCTCCTCCAAATTCTCCTTCCTTTACGAGAATGAATATTTTACTCTTGGTTAAGTTGTAACGAGGCTGATACCCGTTTGTATAACGTCCATTTCTGCCAACGGATCGTGAGCTCTTTGGTAATCATCTTTGTGACCTCTGTTTCTAAGACAGGCAATGTTGCACATTTAAAGAAACAGAGTGCCTTCAGTTCTGTTATTTCATTTAATCCCAGCAGTACTTCCATGAGGGAGCCATTTGTCTTGTACTGAAAACAAAGAGACTAGAGGAAATGTCAAGATATATAGATACGTAGCATTAAACTGCCTTGCAGAACTAACAGCCAACCATGGCATCAAGCCAAAGTAAACTGATAAACAAATTGTAGGTTATAGAACAGACTTTGAAAAATAGTAGTTGGTACAATCTGAGGAGAGGTCATTCTTAGTACCTGGGGTAAAGAAGTTTTCTGGCTTACTAACATTGCCTATAGATGGAGATGTCATGGCTAGTGATGTCTTCTGAAACCTGTGAGGAAACCTACAATATTCTGAAGAACATCGCCTGATCTCTAAGTGGCAATGGACTCTGTATGGTCATGAAGCATTGGTTATGGCTATTTGCAATAGATTACTTTTAGTAGGCTGTTTAATGCTAACCAGCATTAGGTAGAAAAGAAAAAAAAAAACATCACACAAGTAAAAGCCAAGGAGAGCTAAGTTTATCACTTTTAAAATTCATCAAAGCAAAATTTTCAGTTTACATTCTTTTCTTCCTTTCTTTTCTTTACTTCCTTTTTTCTTTCTTTCTTTCTTTCTTTCTTTCTTTCTTTCTTTCTTTCTTTTGTTCTTTCTTTCTTTTGTTCTTTCTTTCTTTCTTTCTTTCTTTCTTTCTTTCTTTCTTTCCTTCTTCCTTTCTTGAGAGAGACAGCTAGTGCAAGTGGGGTAGGGGCAGAGTAAGAGGGAGAGAGAATCTTAAGCAGGCTCCATGCCCTGCAACACGGGGCTTGACTTCACAACTGTGAGATCATGACCTGAGCTGAAATCAAGAGTTGGACACTTAACCAACTGAGCCTCCCAGGCATCCCAGTATTCTTTTCTTTCTCATGCAGGATGGCAGTGTCATGGCAAGATCCCTAGGACACCCTGACTATGCAATGTATATGAGTTTGAATAAGCCTCTTTAGTTTCTTAGAATCTCATAATCAAAATGGGTTAATGAAATGTGTTCTGTGGTGGCCTTGTGAAAATATGAGGTAATGTATATTAAAGTAATTGTATACAAATAACATAAATAAAGCCTTTGGATTATTTGTTTTTTTGCTGAAGATATAGCAATACATTATAATAACTTCAACATTATATTTCTATTGTTTGCTTTTCCTTAAGTATCTATTTTTCATAAGACTGGTTTCCTGTTCAAGACCTTCCTGGGGCTGTATTTGAGTGGGTTCTTATGCTTGAGTCCTTGCTGCTGGCCTAGTTCTGCACATCTGCTGATAACCTTTTGTATGCTGCCTAGAATGGGCTGAATTGTGTTTCTCCTAGATTCAAAGGTTGAAATTCTAACCTCAGAACTTCAGAATATGACTGTAGTTAGAGTCTTTAAAGTAAGGTAAATTTACGCGGGGTGGCTCTAATCTCATCTGACTGGTGTCCTTATAAGAAGAGGAGATTAAGACAGATTTAATTTATAGACATTAACCTAACCACCAACTTGACTAGTCCATACTTATTCTATAAAGAGATTGGAACCGGTATTCTTTTTATCTGGGATTCTTTCAGTAAGGACATACTTGACTTTGACTTTGATTAATTTGGGGAACTATCTGAGTGCCTGTGGAGTAATTAAGTTGATTGCTCAATATGGCTTATGAAATCAGTCTTGTTGGTCTGAGAATGTAAATTATGCTACAAAACCATTTCCAAAATTAAGTTGAGGTTTTTACAAGACACATAAACTCTTTGAAACTAAAGTTTCAGTATGGCAGTTATTCTCTTAGGGCTTAGCATGTTATATTCTTATCTTTGCATTCGAATGATTTCTTCTTAATCCAACTTTAACTAGCTAACTAATTACCTAAAGCAAAAATCTCCTAATTCATTATTACCTTTTCTGTTGGACTTACTCTTGGATTGGGCATAGTAGGATATATACTCTATGTGACACACAGTTTATTTTCATATGTCTCCAGGCTTTTCTATGACTTTGTTAGTTTTTTTTTTTTTTTTTTTTTTCTATTTGTCTGGGAACACTGAAATTAGTCCTGAAAATTGGGGGTTTCCAGTAAGGAAATTGGATACAGTGTATATTCTTTGTGAGAAAAATTTTAACAATGCAGTTCTAAAATGAGACATTGTCTTGTAGCAGATAGAAGATGACCACAAAATCTTAAATATTTTTCCTATTGAGAAGTGGGTCTGTGTCTCCTAGTCTTGAATCTGGTGAGTTCTGTGACCTCTTTCAGCAGTGGAACATAATGGAAGGGATCCTCCACCGGTTTCTGGGTCCATCCCTTAAGAGACTAGAAAGGTCTACTTCCTATCTCCTGGAGCACTCATTCTTGAAGCCCTGATCTACTATGTAAGAAATATGACTACCCTGAGACTGCCCTGATGTGAGGAAGCCTGAGCCAGTCACATAGAGAGACAGGAAGGAAAGAGACCAATGTTGGCCAATTTCTGGTGATTTCAGGTATCCCATTCCAGGCTAAAGCACGTGTGTAAGTAATCCAGACTAGCTCAACCACTAGATGAATATCATGAAATGACACCTTATGAAGCAGAAGAATTGCCCAACTTGAATCCTGCTCTGTGACCAACAAAATAATGAAAAAATAATAAAACGATAAATAAATTTTAGGGATAGTTCATTATATAGCAACAGGCAACTGGAACTTTAATCTTAAAGACTTACATAAGGATGATATAAACTTCTTGAAAAATGCTTATTTATAATCATGTAAAGTTAATTTCTGGCAAAATCTAAAACCTTCTAACTTGACTGACTTGGACAAATTTAATCTTCTGTTTGAGTATTTTTAACTATTCACAAAAAATGTATCTGAATGCTTTTATCAAGAATAAATGTTGAATTTTCAAAAAAGATTTCATTTTTAGAGCAATTTTTGGTTCACAGCAAAATTGAGGCTAAGGTACAGAAAATTTTCACATACTCCCTGCCCCCACCCATGCATAGCCTTCCCCATCATCAACATACCCTATCACAGGGTTCATTTGTTATAATTGTTGACACATCACAACCACTCACAGCCCATAGTTTACATTAAGATTCACTCTTCATGTTGTACATTCTGTGGGTCTGGACAAATGTATAACGGCATGTATTTACCATTAGGGTATCATGCAGAGTATTTTCACTGCCCTAAAAATCTTCTGTGCTCCATGTATTTATCCTAACCTTTCCCCAAACCCTGGCAACCACTGATCTCTTTCCTATCTTCATAGTTTTGCAGTTTTTAGATTGTCGTATAGTTAAAATCATATAATATGTAGCCTTTCAGGTCAGCTTCTTTCACTTAACAATGTGCATTTAAGTTTCCCCCATATCTTTCATGGCTTGATAACTCATATCTTTTTAGGGCTGAATAATATTCCGTTGTCTGGAGGTACCACAATTTATTTATGCATTTATCTGCCGAAGGACATCTTGGTTGCTTCTAAGTTTTGGCAGTTATGAATAAAGCTACAGTAAACATCTGTATGCAGGTTGTGTTTTCTCCTCCTTTGGCTAAATCGCAAGAGTACAGTATCTAGATTGTATGGTAAAAATATGTTTGGTTGCTTAAGAAACTGCCAAACTGTCTTCCAAAGTGGCTGTACCACTTTGCATTCCCACCAGCAGTGAACGAGAGTGTGCATGCTCCGCATCTTTGTCAGCATTTGGTGTTGTCAGTGTTCTGGATTTTGGCCATTGTCATAGTGTGGAGTGGTATCTCATGGTTGTAATTTGCATTTTCCTGATGATGTGATGTAAAGCTTAGTGGTTCTTAAAACGTATTCCATATTCTCTTTTAAGAAACCGAGTGAGTTTCAAATATTACGTTGTATTTTTCAGTAAAATTAAATGTAACGGTGCTACAAATATAGATCTATTTATTTTGTAGCTTCTTTGAATACTGTATGCTATGTAATATGGGATAAGTAGGAAAATGAAGATAATAAAGAAATGTCACCTCTTTAACTGATAGTGCTTTGGTTTCAAAGGAGATTGTTATTTGTATGATCATTTCATAAAATTAAAATATCCAGACATATAGAGAAAATAATTATCTTTAGATGTCTTGGAACAGAAATATAAGGTACTGAAGATCAGTTAATGTCTTATGTTTCCATCACTGCTATAAATTAAGATTTAGTTCATAATGTAATTGAGACCTCACAAAATATTGAATAGCATCTTAATTTAAAATTGGAATTTCCCTATATTCTCCATTTGATAAGTTATTCTTATGCATATAGGAGCTAATAAAGAAGAATTGTTTTTATAATAAGCATTTTTTCTCTTTTCTTTTTCTGATGTCTTATGTCAATGGAAAAAAAAAAAACCAAAATAAGTGCTGTCTCTTATCATCGTGCAAATGTGATTCTAGAGCGCACTTCTCTGTCTTAATCACTGAAATTATTTGGTTATCAAAACCATACACAGTTCATGATTTGACTTTCATCCTTTTCAGACTTATCCATGATATTGGTCTGGCCTTGAAAACATTAAAATAGCCTGTGTTTGATATTCAACATGTAATTTCAGAAAGACGTGTTCATTTTAAAAATTGAGACTTTTAGTGTGATTGAAGAGTCTTAACAAGCAAGGCCTGGGAATAGAATGATAGTTTCTAAGGGTGTGTGGGGGAGGAATAGGTTGGGTAAACAATAAAATGGCTGAGGACATATTTGTATGTGTGATTGTGGTGTGTGTGTGTGTGTGTGTGTGTGTGTGTGAACGTTCAACTCTCTTCCCTGCAGTGGACAAAAACATTCTTTAAAGCAGAGACCGTTTTCAAAATGAAATCTTTAAAGTCCTTTTTAATGGAACTATTCTACACTGATAATTTGGAAAACAATTTCTTCCAATCAGCTGTTCCTAATAAAGAGGCAACAGGCCATATGCTCTGTGACAAACTGCACTTGTTCCAGCAGTGGGAATTACACGACCTGGCTTGGAGGTATCAGAACACTGACATTAGATGCCACCTGCCCTCAGTTAACTTCCTCCTTCTGTGTGGGACCACTTTTGTCTGTTAAGTTTACAGAATAAAAACACAATTGTAATGTTTCCAAAATAGAGATTACGTTACTTCCTGATGAATGTGTCCAGGGTTTCATGCTGCTTTCTGCCATCATCAGTGGATGAATAGTTTTTGTACAATTTCTGTAGACAGCTTCTCCTGCAGAAAGAGTTACTGTGTTTACTTGATTTCTTGCTGTAGGTATTGCGAGGTACGGTGGTGGGGCTGGTGGAGGGGTCCTGACAATGAGGGTAGTTGCCGCTGGATGGGGGCTCTGGGAAATCCTAACTGTCCTAACTGACCCTAGTTCAGGGTGTCCTGAACTAGCTGGTGGTCTTAGGAGAGGAGGTATTTTTCATGAGCATCCACCATGCAGGTGGCCAAAATTCACTCTGTGGGTACCACTACTCCAGGGGTTATCACATTGTTTACCCTCAAGATGGAATAGACCTTAAACTATATGAGCAAAAAAGATTTCTTCTGGTCTCAGTGAACAGTGGGTTTAATGTCACTTCAGAATATAAAATGGATAGGTTTTTCCCATGGAAAGACACAATACAAAACTGCAATGATTTATTACTAAATTGAGTCAATATCTTATAGTCTTAATGTTTATGAAGATTATTCTATTAATATTCACGTTCACAATCTGATTTTTGTGCTTGAAATACTTTCTCTTTAATGCATCCTTAAGGATGCGTGATAAAACTTGCATTTCCCATAAAGCTCTGATAAGTTCCCTCTCCACCTAAGAAATCCTTAGAAACATCTTCACTTGCTGTACCTTTAGCTGAGAAGTTGGTGAGGCTCCATGACTCCTAATCATACTATCCCACCCTCCTGCTTCTATTTTGGCCACTTCTCTTGGTGCACCCCCCACAGCCTGGTGCCCACATGATAAATCTGGCAGCTGTCGTCCTGCCGTTGGCCCCGCTGCCTCCCCCAGACTCGTGCTGTCGGGAGTGTGCTCAAGGGACCAGTGATGCTGAAGAATTTCTCAGGTCATCTGCACTGACCTAGAAAACCAAAGAGGTTCTAGCTTTTGCCCACGGCTTGAGGCAGTGACCAAGCTCTGCTGAGCATGGTTAAAGCATTCAGCAGACTGAGACAGAGGACGGCCACCCCAAAGTCAGGACGCTGTAAGAAGAGCAATCTGCATTCTTAAACTTGGTATAAAAACCCAAATAACGCCAACTGACATTTCCCCCTTTTCTCCGTTCTTTGGTGACATAGCTAAAATGCTGGGATTCTGTTTTAGAAACCGCAGAACGCACTCTAGATGATTTTCCAAAAGGTAGGCTTCAGTAAGTGGCACAAATAGCCGAAAGGACCTCAGCAAGCAGAGTGTGAGCTCTCTTACGTCTTGTTTGCTGCCTCCCACTCCCATAAGAAAATCAAGTAGGAAATGCGGACGGGGGCTAATTCCTTCTCCTGGCAGCTGAGCTATAATCTAGCCTATCGTTCTTCAGTGAGCTCGCACTTGCTGGAGACATTTTAATGTCTTAATGAAAGGACAGGGAAATTATCACTCACTGATTTGTGTTTTTAAATTTGGAGTTTCTAAATTAAGACTACTTAACGATACAGGCATGCCCATTTCCAGGACTGGATGTTCAGCTCCTACATTTGATGTGTCACCTTGAGGGTTTCCTGTGAGGTAATTATCATGCTGGGATGAGCTAATCTCCCCTAGAATAGTACACCTGCCTCATTCTGCTAACAAATAGGCCCCTGCCTTCTAGAGACTGCCTGACCTGACTTATTATATCTCCCCCATCAGCAGAAAGACTCATATCATCACTGGGCCAAAGGTGAATTGCCCAGAGACAAAGTTGGAATGAATTTTTTGCAGTCCCATTTCGCCAGACATTCAAACCACTTCATTCTGAAGAGTGGAGACCTTTAACTCTGTCACATATTTATATATGCTTATAAGGCCAGCGAAGGGTCTTTCTGTGGATCTGCTCGGGGTGAATGTATCAAAATCGTGTGCCCGAAGAAACTGTGTCTGCCTCTCAAACCTTTGTTCTCCAATGTTATTACTCTGAGAAAAGAGAAATGCTGTTGCTGGTGGTTTCGTTTACTTGCATTTTGGAAGTTGCATGTGGACGCTTTTGCCATGCGGGCAGTTGGTGTAGAATTTCAAGTCTGAACCCGATCTTGAGCAGGAGTGGGAGTGAGGGCCGCGTGAATGTCCATCAAATCCCCCTTCCCACCCCCAAATTAAGATTTTCTAGCTGATGCCTGTTTTCCATATAAAATGTGGCTTTGTTTTTTTATAGTTTTTCTTATTCCCTACAGCAAAAGAGGCTAATATTCATTTAAAACCCAATAACAATTAAAACCCCCAATAACAATTAAAACCTACAATGAACAACTGCTCTAGCTTTGTTTATTGCATGCATAAATAATCATACTTCAATGAACATGTTAGTATCTATGATCTCTTCCCAGATTAAGGTTGCCTCGAGACTGCTTGCTTTGGCTACTGTAAATGTGACATGAATTACGCTCAGGAAAATGTGTCTAACATGCTGGGTTTGAAGTAAATTATTTTCTTCTAATATACCTACACAACTGTCACAAGGAATTACACTGCAGATTTAGTGATGTTAAGTGTCAATTGTAATTTGGTGACAGCCATTTTATTGGCTATGCATATTGCTGTGCTAGGACTGCTTCTCAGTATGGAGGCCACCGTATCATTAAAAACCAGTGATCCTTCACTGATGACATAATTTGACTGGCAGAGAGAGGAGCAGAGAGGGGCTTGCTTCCACCTGCACAGAATCTGCTGTGTGTCAGAGATGAATTTGCCTTCAAATTAGAAACAGCACTGCAGATGAGGGGCTGTGATTTTGCTTGAGTTCTTTTAAGGCGTTTTTCTGGAATGGTTACTGAGCAGCTGATAGAAGTCTCCTTTAATATGTCAAACATATATATTATGCAGCCTGTAAACATTTCAAATATTTTTAGTCATAGCTTAGAGTGAGTTATCTATGAAACAGTTTCAGCTGAACTGAGCCACATGTATTTCTCCACACTCATCCATCCATCCTTTTGTCTACAACTCTGTCTTTGGCATAGGTTCCAGGAAGAAAAATTTATGTGATAAAATGGTAACCCAAAAAAACAAAAACAAAACAAAACAAAACAAAAAGCCCAACAGAAAACGACCAAGATCTAATAAGAGCTCAGGGTTTCGGCAGGTAGGATTAAATCATCACAGCCATGTAAAAATTTACAGTAAGAACAGAACTATAATCATACATCCTGAAAATTTTATAAACTGACAATTCAAGTTATGTGTTTTATGCTAATATACATTGTGGTAGGGTCTAATAAACTGTGACTCACTCATAAATAGTGGAAAAGCTGATGGCACTCACACACAAGCACATACACAGACTCACACACGTTCTGTACTTATGCAGGAAACAGGAAATAGAGTCCAAGACTTTCTTAGCAAATTTAAATCAATAGAACTGCATTCCATTTTCAGTATTTAAATTAAATTTCTTGCTGCAAGGCACTGTAAGGAACAAAGCAAAGTACCTTAAAAGAAAGTGTATCGCTCGTAATTTTACCTCATTTCACACCTATTTGACAGCTTCTCTTAGCCAATTGGTTTCATTGAAAATGCTGACAATATTCACCTATTAGAGTCCTGCCCTTCTGTGTGGAGACCATTCCTCTTAGATACACTTCATTAGCTTTCAACATGGAAAAATAACTTTTTCCCTCCTTATGCCGCTGACACTTGCCACTATTTCCCTTCTCTTAACACAACACTTATTTATTTATTAAGAAAAGAAACTTTCCAGAACAATAAATAGCATAAATTATTCAGCCAATTTCAGTCCAGGCACATAAATCATACTCAGGCAGACAAGCTACTTATGACAAATGCTTTGTCTAAGAGAAACACACTACTGAAGGTTTAATCAGAGGCGCTAAACATTTCAGACTTTCCCATTTTTATTCTTGGCCGGGAAAACTCTATTTCTCTGTCTACAGAGGCTCTTGAGAATGCTCTTTTTTTCCCATGAGAATATTGAGACCATTTTTATCCACAGTAGGGAGGAGGGTGTTAATAAAAGTGCACTTTTCTGAAGAAAAATTCAAATGGGGGTTGGCAAATCTTCTCAATTCTTGAAAGCATATTTCGGGGCCAACTGTGGATATGTTAATAGCTTTTCACATGATGGGCCATCAAGTCCTACTTTTTGAGACTGGTCAGGGTGTTCCCACATTCACCAAAAAAAAAAAAAAAAAAAAAGAAAAAAGAAAAAAAAGCAAATGGAATTTGGAAGCAGGATGAATCCAGAGTAGCTGGGAGAATCAGAAGATGCTGCTTCCTATTTTGTCTTGTCATTGGCTCCTAAGGCTTCTTGCCACTTATGTTTTTTAACTGAAGCTTCCTCCTTTACTGCCTTATTAATATAAATGGGCCTCATAAAAATGCTTGATTGCAGCGTGGTAGGCTAAAATATGCCCATAAAATATCTTTTTTTGGTAAGCTTCAAATAATGGTGATATTTTTTCCAGTAAAAGGAATGAAATCTTAATTCCCCTAAATTGCCAACTTATTCCTTTAGTTATCATTTGACTAATTTTTAGGCCATCAGTGATTCAAGGCATATGCATATGTTATTGGGGACATCAGATATTTGTGGTGGTTTTGAAACTTAAAAAAAAAAAGTAAGTTCATGCTTGATTTGGATAACTTCATGCAAAGAGGAAGTTTCTACTCTGCTAAAGCAGCTAGTGAGGTGTTTTGTTTTGTTTTGTTTTGTTTTGTTTTGTTTACTTTTGACAATAGAAGACTTCTCACTCACTGAAGAAATCCAAACATTTCTTCAGTGACAATGGTCATCATGGAGCAAAATCTGGCCAGTTTCCTCACCTAGTTTGAGTCAGAAAAGGGACAGTGTTGTCCACAGTTAAAACCACTAGGAAACCCTGGGAGAAGGCGGGAGGAGCTGGTAGTGACATGGCAGACCGAATAAGGGGTTGTAGTTTTGGAGCAGAAGGGCAAGGAAAATGTCATGAAAGATTTATTTACATTGTTGGTCGCCCCAAACTCTTCCTGCGGACAGCAAGTCTCAGTGGCCTAGTGCCCCCTCCCCACGTATGTGAAGGTACTCCTTCCATGAAGCCAGAAGAAAAGACATGACCTGGAACACAGCACGACTTCCCTCTGGGCCTTTTCCGCAGTAGTTTCTGGACTCAGTCTTGCTTACCTTACAAGCTCTTAGTGAATTGTGGCCCAAGCAGCTGTGGCCATGGGCCACGTGACAGAGTATTCCTTCCCGATTGTACATGTGGCATTTTGCCATCCAAAGGTACAGCACATGGATCTCCTGAGGAACATGCATCAAGTTTATTTTCTGACTAGTAAATGAATAAATTTTTCTGACTCAATTGGGACTGAAAGGAAAATAACCTGCCTTTGGAGCTATCCCAAGATCTGATTCCTCTGGAGCGGTTCATGTAATTTAACAACAACAACCCAGTCATCAGAGAACTCCAGTCTAAGTATATAGCCAACCATAAGCCTTGCAGATGAGGGAACTCTGGATCCACAGGGGCTAAGATAGAAGTAGGGAACTTTGAGCAAGCCCGGGAGAGAAACTTTAGCTCAGGGAAATGTCAGTACAATTCCAAGCACCCTGTTCTAGACAAATTCATTTAAATCCCCAAGTTTTTAGGAGACGATACTACAATGCACTCTTAGAAAGGGTTTGGTTGCGATTATTGTCTGTTCGGGGTTTGTCTCCGCTTGTTTATATGTCATCTATTTTTCCAGGGCTCTGGTGAATATATAAGAAACTGGGGAGAAGCTGTCGTAGGTTAGTGAGGGAACTAAAGAAGGCAAGTGCAAGGATTGGGATCTTATACCAATAAGAATTTAGGATTTTATTTTAAGTATTTATTTATTTTTAAGTTTACTTATTTTGGGGGGGCATGAGTGGGGGAGGGGTGGAGACAGAAGGGGAGAGAGAGAATCCCAAGCAGGCTCCACACTGTCAGCACAGACTCTGATGTGGGGCTTAAACTCAGGAACTGTGAAATCATGACCTGAGCCGAAATCCAGAGTAGGACATTTAACCTACTGAGCTACCCAGGTACCCCTAGAATTTTAAATGAAAGGAAAAAAGTCAATGCAGTGCAGAATTTTATGACATTTTCAATGAACAGCTGCTCTTCCTGAACTTAGTTTCTCTTAGACCAAGTTTTCCTGATCTGTAAATAGGCTGAGCCCATGTCCCAATTTTCCCAGGACAGTCTCCTTTTACATTGATTGAACAAAGTTAGTTATAAGCAACATCCCCTTTTATTCGTAAAAGTGTCCTGGCTTGGGAGATAAATTATATGGCTACCCTAACCATAAATGCAGCTCCCTTTAAAGGAAGCTAATAGATTTGTATAAAGGATGAAAGTGGAAATGTCTTGATTTGGTTTTCAAATCTTGTTTCCTAAGCGATAGAGCAGACAGAGAACATGGAAACCAGAGCAAGCCAGGCCTACGTGGCCATACACTTAGGCCTATGTCTTTCTCGTTGTCATTCTGTCCTTTGTCTTTCTTCCCTAGGTCTTCTGTGGGGCCATTTTGAAATATTTCCAGATGAGCAATTTAGGACTCCAAACAATAAGATGTTTTTAATAGTTGCAATAGTTAGAAGAAAGTGAAGAACTGGATTTCTTACACTTGCTTACGTTAATTAGGAAGTTGGGAATGGAATCAAATTTCACTTTATTCCACTGTGAGCATTATCTTGGGTAGTATATGATACAGATGCTAACCTTCTGAGAGCAATCAACAATGAATTGTAAGTAGGATATGACCAAAAGACCCAATTGTTGCATGATTTTGGAGTTCTGATTCTGTCAAAGTGAAAACAAACTGCCAATGAGTTAACTTAAGAAACAACAGGATTAACGATATTTGTAAACATGGAAATTACTTATTTTTAAATATTTCAGTATGATTTTTTCATAAGATTAGAAATTTCAATTGATCATATTACTCTGTTAATTCTTTAGAAATTATTCTCCATTGGCTGACAGATTTTTTTGTTTAAACACAGACTGGTTAATGTGAGGTTGCTGTGAATAATGATTTTTTGGGGGTATTTTTCTTAGCCAAGTATGTATCAAATTAATGACTTTAAAAATGTATACATGAAATGATACATTCAAGGTCTTTGGAAAAAAAAAAGAAAAGTAGAGTACGGGTATGTTTTCTTAGGAATATTATCTTCTATTTTGGTTCACTTATTTTTCATGTAACAAAACTTTAATTTGTTAATTGAGGAAACACCTGTTTTACCTGACTTTCTTAAGCACATTGGATGGATATTGGATGCCTTGCAGCAAAACTCTCATTAAACCAAGGATCCCATGATATGCACTACAATGGCTGAATTATTGCATCGAAGAGAATATTATACCAAAACTTCACTGCGTCATGATCCTCTGGGCCTTTGCTATAGAATTACTTGTAAATGGAACCATTTTATAAAAACATCCTTCTGATGCTTCAGGATTTCACAGAATTGGATGAGAAGAGATACTTTGTTATAGATAAGGAATTGATTTGGAGAAGAAAAATATAAGAAACAAATGAGCCTTTCTAGAGCTTGTTTTATTTAACCTTTCTATAAACTGCCTGGAAAAACTTAGATGACTGATATGTCCAAACCCAAATGTGCTGCTATTTTCTTGCACCAATCAGCATATTATCTTCCTCTGACACAGTCACTGATGTGTGGGTGGCATGTGACCCAAGCCAGCCCAATCAGAGTACTTTGAGTACTGGGCTGGAAACACTTTAAGAAAGTTTGCCCATTGGGGCACCTGGGTAGCTCAGTCGGTGAAGCATCCAAAGTCTTGGTCATGGTCCCAGCTAAGTCACGGTCTCACGGTTCATGGGATTGAGCCCTGAGTCAGGCTCTCTGCTGATACTCTTTGGATAATTCTACTGAGAGCATTTGCTGTGGGGATTAAATGAGATGGTACATCGTGAAATTTTCAAGCTTTATGATGACTTAAAGCCTTCTGGTCAGTGGAAAGGCAAGGTTGTAGAAAGATTTTCTTACCTAATCAAAGTACCCATTACAGCAGGGGCTTAATAAATATTTGTTTTCTTTCTTCATTGCTGATCAGTGTCCATTCTCTGGTGTTGTCTCCATTTCACCTTTTTTGGTTTGATACATGGATTGGTTTCCTTCTAGCTTCCCTGGCTTAGTGCCTGGAAATTTCCCTCCCTACCTACCCCAGGGCAAGGGAAACCCCACTATCAACCTTCACACATTATTGTGGCTGATGAGTGAACAGTGCCCTGCCATTCCATGTCATAAGATAAGATAGTTTTACCTAATCACAGAGTAGCTGGACATTCCAATCATTCTGTAATTAAATACAAATTTCCTGTGAGGAAAACCAGATTCACCAGTAAGGTTGTGGCAGATTGTATATTCCCAAATGACCACAACATCCTTTTCCCTGTGCTTTTCTAGAACTTTGCCATTCCCCCAACAATAGGCAGTCTATGTCTCTTTCTCTTGAAGCTGGGCGGGCTTTGTCAACTGTTTTGACTAATAAAATATGGCAAGAGTGATGGTATGGGATTCCCAAAACTAAGTCAAAAGAGGGGGTATGATTTCTGCCTGTTTCTCTCTCTGGGGTTGCTTTCCTCTAGAATGCAGTTGGTATGCCGTGAGGATGTGCAGGCCACATAGAGAAGAACCAAGACTGCTATCAGTCACCAGTCAGCACCAACTTGCCAGTCATGTGAGCAGGCCATCTTGTAGGCAGATCATCCCATGCTCAATTGGGCCGGCCCTTCTGATTGCCCTGTGGAGCAGAAATGAGCCTTCCCCACTAAGTCCCACCCAAACTGCAGATCCATGAACAAAAACAAATGGATGCTATTGTTCAAAGTCTTTGTTTTTGGTGACTTGTTATGTGGTAAAAGATATTAACCATCACTTTATGAGATAGAGGTAGTATAATGCTCATTTTATAGAGTAAGAAATAGAGGCATCCAACAGTTAAATAACTTGTCAAGGGCACCCTAGTGGTAAATAGTAGGGGCAGATTCTCGAGACTCCTTCACAACACAGCTTCTCACAGAGGATACAACACTGGCTTATCAGTCGTGGTATGGCAGTAAATAGCATGAGGTCTAGAGACAAATCGCCGGAAATTGAATGCCCACATAGTGCAGAGCACTGATTTATATCCTGGGGGAATCAGCAGTGAAAGAAACGGGAAAATCCTTGCCTTCATGGAGCTTCCTTCCCAGCATGTGGGAGATAATAACATAAAACCCTTAGCATGTAAACCATTTACCCCAATGTCTGCTGCATAAAAGCAGCATGAATATTATTGGTTATTGATATGATTATTGAATGTGGAAGACTGTGGTTATTATCTGTGGCCCTGATGTTATAAATAGTATTGTCTGTCCATTTGAATGTATGCATTTCAAAGGATGAGAAACATTTGATTTCTGTGAGAAGAACACAAATTTGAAACTGATCAAGATAATTCTAGCAGATCATACAGTAGCTAGTGTTTCATATTCAGCTATTATATAATGGCCTCTAGGACTCTGTGTACCTATAAAGAGGTGTCAGAGGGGTTATGAAAATAGCTTTATAGATACTAAAAAAGATACTCCAACAGTAGGTTGACTGTGCTTGAAAAAGTAAAATCTTGATGATCAGTGGTGTTAACGGTGGGCAGGAAATGTGTTGATAATTGAAGCCAACAGATAGCCCTCAGCTCCCTGGTTCATCAAACCTTTTCCCAGAACTGATAAGCAGCAAAATTGGCTGGTTTAAATTTCACTTCCTTTTATTGCTCCTGTGGAGATGCTAATGAATAATAGACAAGGAGAGGCAAGAACCCAGGTAATTAGTCTGCTGTGGATGTGTAGAGCTGGGAGGGACCTTAACGTCTCCTCTGGTCTGGTTCCCTCATTCTAGAATTGAGGAAACTGAAACCTTGAGGTGCTAAGTGTCCCGATGGCACATGGCTTGTGAGCATCTGAGCTGAAGCTAGGTCCCAAGTCCCAAGTCGCTTATTTATAGCTTTCACGGATTTTCACTTAGTCTCACTCCTCCCCATATCAGGAACTGCTAATTGTCTGGGGTCTGTGTGCAAGTAACTAAGTTAAACAGACACTAGGATTTCTTTTTCAATATCATGATCATTAAACACAGGGCCAGAAAGGAACCTTGGTTTTCCTTTAGCCTGACGCTCAGAATTCCAGCCCCTGAGTGCTTTTCAAGAGATTGACTCCACCTGGAGTGTGCTTGGGCTTTTTAAAATTCTCACCCTGGGAGCTTTCCCATGCAAAGGAAGCCCCTTCATTCTCATGGTTGTTGGAGGAGGTCATCGAGAGGCCATGACCTCTAGTTGACCCTCAAGCTACATCGGGCAATTAGAGGAGGTTCTTTGCTACCTTCCCTGTGCTTGGAATGTGTACTCTCCCCACTGTTCCCACAGTGGGAGCTGTTTTCAAGGACATAGACTTGAGAGAGCAATTGTGTTGTTGAGTCCGTCGGGATGGTATATGATTGAACCCAGTTAAGGCTTCTATATAAACTTTTAAGATTCCGGCCTGGTGGTGTGGAAATCTACACATCTCAAGGGGCCCAAAGCAAGCCTTGTAAGTAAGTGCCTTTGCTTATTAAACCTTCCACTTGCCAGTCTGGAGTGGATTTCCCCTTACTTGGATGTCTCCTTGCTCTCTTAGGGTCAGTTTGTGAACCAACAATGGTTGGTGGGGATGCCATGAAGCCTTCTGTGACCACTGTGAGCTACTTTGTTGGTTCTTCTCTCAATTTACGTTGTATTACAGCCGCATATAATAACTTCTGTTCTACTTTGGAAGCTCCTTGAGGTGCCTCAGTTGCTCAGTCAATTGAGCGTCTGACTCTTGATTTTGGCTCAGATCATGAACCCAAGGTCATGGGATCTAGCCCTGTGTTGGGTTTCATGCTGAGCATGGAGCCTGCTTAAGATTCTCTTCCTCCCCCTCTGTCTCTCTCATCCACTTGCACTCTCTCTAAAATTAAAAAAAAAAAAAATTGTAGGCTCTTTGAGGACAGACAAGCATTACAGTGAATGACTGGATCAATATGGTATCATCCGTGAGTACAAGAGTCTGTACATGAGATGATACATATCATATATCTTTCCCACTTTAGTAAGAAGTTTCCGACATCTCCCTTTCAGGGTGTTGTAGCTAACCACTTATATTAAGTGGCATTCTGATCAATGACAAATTGTGAGTTCATGTTTTCATTGTCAGTGGCAAGAGTAATAAAGAGGAAGGACACACTTTTAATCAAATAACTACCAATACACAATTGGCATTATTAAATGATTTCATTTATTCATTTTATAAATATTGGGATCACTTACTAGGTAAAAGATGGTATGTGAGGCTCCATGTTAAATAAAAAGCTGAATAAATATACATAATTGACTCTAATAGTATATGATAGCATGTCCAAAGCATATTTTTTGTAATGCTTTTCCTGCCCCTTCTCATAGGAGATGGAAGGAGGAATAAGGTCTGGAGAGGTGGGTTGTTATAGTTTTAATTTCCCTTTATAGCCATTCATTGGAAACCAGCTGTGCTTGTATAACATGTATCATACGTAGCCAGGATTAAGAGCTGACTAGTCAATTCTATAGCGTTCTCTTTTCTTTCTTTCTCTTGCCACTTTGGGCCTCACAATCTTAATTTCAATAGTCATTTGTGTCCACCTTATTCAGATATCTATCTCTTACAAGATTTGAAAGGAATGTTAAACTGCACATTTATAAAGACAGTTGACAGGTTTAAGTGAATAAAATATACTATGTACAAGAATATATGTGCATGTATTCTGAATTTTTGAGATTAACTTTTCATTTTTCATCACTAGGAATTGGTAAACTCTTCAGTAAGATATAGTTTTAACATTTTTTTTCTTGTATAGTTTGAATTTGTTTTCTTCTCTTTTTTGCCCAGATGTATTGACTAGGTTGCTGGAAGGATCAAACATGTGAACAACCACTTCAGTAAAACATGGTGTATTTCAATAACTGAGGTGTATATAGAGATCACAGGGAAATGATCCTTAAGTTTTGCTTGAGGAACTAGAAAATTTCTTGACAGAGTTAAACTTTCAGTTGAATGTTGAGAATAGGAAGGTGTTTTCTACATGCACAAATGGAAGTAGGGAATCTTAAGCTGAATGAAAGGTATTGGTTCAGTTACTCAACCACTTAAAAAAATTAAAAAAAAATTTAATGTTTATTTATTTTTGACAGAGAGAGAGAGACAGAGCATGAGCAGGGGAGGGGCAGAGAGAGAGGGAGACAGAGAATCTGAAGCAGGCTCCAGGCTCTGAGCTGTCGGCACAGAGCCCGATGAGGGGCTCGAACTGATGAGCTGTGAGGTCATGACCTGAGCCGAAGTCAGACACTTAACTGACCCACCCAGGCGCCCATACTTATCCATTTTATTGAACATTTATTTATGGACCATCTTATATAAGACAGGCATTGTGGTAGGTGCTGGAGATACAAAAATGTAGACATAGTCCTGGGTATTGAGGAGTTGCTTGGAGAGAAATATACAAATAGATAATTCTAAGACTGTGAGTGAAGTGAGAAAATTATGCACGGAACTTCATGGTAAAAAACATGAAGGAGTGAAAGAATATTTTATGTTCAGAGAATGAGAAGTATAATTGAACTTCAAGAATGGGGCAAACGTAGGTAGAAGCCAGCCTGGTTGGGTGTGAATACAGTGATGTGTGGAGAACTTTGAATGCACTTAAGAGGTAATAGATTCTACCTGTCTTTGATGGCAAACTCCTGCGCAGTTAAATTTGCTCTCATTTATACATTATATCATGTATTATGTTCTCATTTATACATGAAGGGGACAGGCACGGGTTCGGAGACTAATGCACTAGTTCAGGCAAGAGGTAATACATACCAAGACTAACAGTAGCAGTGAGGATAGAGAGAATGAAACTTTTACTAACTGACTTGATATGAGGTTAAAGGAGAAGAATAAATATAGGATAAATATAAATAAAGGCCAAGTTTCTTGTTTTGCAATGAGTGGGAGGTAGAACATGGAGATCAAATACAGTTTTGAGGGAACGATGAGTCACCATCCGTTGGCATTTTCAGATGAATATAATCTACCAGGAAATTAGATTGAAGAGTCTGAGGACAGAAATACTGCTCTAGGCAAATTAGGCTGGGGAGACAGAGGAGAGGTGGCGGTAGAAGGTAGCACTGCTTGGGAAGCGTGCTGAGGGTAAGAAGAGATGAGGGACAAAGATAGAATTTGGGAAGCTTCAGAACTTAGAAGGAGGGCTGGAGAAGATAAACTTAAAAGGATGCTGGGAAGAAAGAGCCACAGGACCAGTGGAGGAAGCCAGACTTTCGTGTGGTGGAAATCGCGAGAGGAAAGTGTTTCCGGGAAGGACTGGTCATATTACACTCGAGAGAGCTAAAGTAAGGTAAAGGCTAAAAACTACCTGTTGAATTCGCTGGTGGTAGCAATCAATCGACCTGGTGGTAGCAGCGCCTTTCTGTGGAGGGAATGGAGGCGTGTTCCACTGATTGAGGAATAAACACGAGGTATTGAGATTTTGAAAGTGAATTCCTTTCTGTGGCAGCCCGGATGTGAACAAAAGAGCATATTCAGGGTAGTGCCTGTGGGGTGGTTGCATGATTAAAAGAGACTTTTTGAAGATTTGGTGATGGTGTTCAACTGTGTCCATTCCCAGGGAGAAGGGAGGCTACAAGATGGAAGGAGTGGGGATAACTAGCAGCAGTATCTCAGAAGAGGTGGAGCGGAGGTGAAATGAAGCTACTGTTTCTTTTCTGTCTGTTCCGCGCTATGAAGCTACTGTTTCTTTTCTGTCTGTTCCGCGCTGTTCTTATCCCATAACACAGTGAGCAGGGCAGGTCACTTCCTTTTGAAAGCTGAATATTAATTTGGTCTCCATATGGTACGGGGTCTGTGGTGTTGAATTCAAGGGAACACAGCCTATCTACCAAAAAAGTAAGTTACATTTTTTATTGGTGTTTCTCCAAAAATGCCTAGGGTAGGGGAAGTACAATCCTAACTTTGAGTACAACTTAAAAAATTTTTTTTCAAATATTTATTTTTGAGAGAGAAAGAGAGAGACACAGAGTGTCAGTAGGGGAGGGTCAGAGAGAGAGCATCAGACACAGAATCTGAAGCAGATTCCAGGCCTCACACTGTCAGCACAGAGCCAGACGTGGGGCTCAAACTCATGAACCGTGAGATCATGACCTGAGCCCCAGTCTGGCACTTAACCGACTGAGCCACTCAGGTGCCCCGAGTACAACTTCTTAAATTTCTCTTTTTGAAATCTCTTCCTCTTAACAATACCCCCACCCTTGACTTACGATAGCTGCATTCACTATGGAGTTTCCATAGCATATTGCAAAGAGGAGCACACCACAATTCCTTTTCCAACCTTGCTCCTTCTTGCCCAAGTCACGCACTTGAAACTGACAAAAATCTCTCCTGCTACATATTTTCTAAAAGAAGTTTACTAGCAGAGGAGAACAGAGAAACACATGGAAGTAAGAGGAATTAAAGCTAAGGCAATGGCTCAGGAGTTCTCAAACTTTCACATTCATCAAAGTCACCTGGAGAGTTTGTTAAAACGCCAATTACTGAACTCCACCCCAAATGCTTGTGAGTAGGTAGGCCTAGGGTGGGCCCAGGAATTTGCATTTCTAAAAAGTTGTTGAGTAGTGCTGTTGCTTCTGGTCTGTGGGATACACTTTGAGAACCAAAAGTGGGGAGCTCAAACTCACGGACCGCGAGATCATGACCTGAGCCGAAGTCAGACGCTCAACCGCCTGAGCCACCCAGGGGCCCCTAGAATGCTATTTCTTAAACCAGGATATGAGGCACAGTTTTTATGGTTTTTATTAAAGGCAAAAGGGCCAGTCTGGTTGTTAGAAGTTGTGAAGCAAGGCCTGCTTGATGCTGAGCTAGCTACTGAATTACCGGCCCAGGTTCTTTTGCTTTTTCTGATGGGTTTGTAACTTGTTTCACAGTTAGAGGAAGGGTTACATACATACGTGGGTGGTAGTTGGGTGTGTCCGGGAGATGGGATTGGAGGCATTCAAGGGCAGATAGCAAGGCAGGTTTTCATGCATGAATTTACAAAGGACACACTGAAGTGAGGCAAAAATTATTATTCCAATTTCTCCCCTAGAGGGTTGCAAGAAGTTTTGCAACTCATCTGAATTTATTTTTACATCCAGGCTTAAGTATCTTTGCTGATCCTCTAGGAGTTTTTTTCTACCTACAAAGTACTTAAAGGTGTCTTTTTATGAGCAATTATGTAGTTTATGAGTCTAATGTCTATGACAGCTTTACCCAATATTGAGAAATGGTAAATATCCAAGTGTGCTTCTTAAAACTTATTTATAGTTAAGTTATACATGATTCTGGATCATGTATAACTTCAGTGAAATTTGAGCCATATATTTCCAGTTCAAGTTAAATAACCAAATTTCCATACTGTTGAATAACTCAACAAATTTTGTGCTTAAGATACCCCCTAAGAACTTGTTAATGCATTTTTTACAGTGTTGTGTTCTGCAGAAAATGTTGACTTATGTCCAGATAAACAGATGACTAAGTAGGGAAAAATATTAGGTGAATGAGCTTTTATTTTTATAAATTCTGATATAATTTTAACACAGGTGAAAAAGAGGTTTCATTCCCCTAAGACAGAATTTTTCTAAGTAAATAATATTTAGAAGTCTTCATCATGTTTCTGTGTCTATTGCTATACAGTTGAGCAAGTTAGATTGCAAGGAAATAACACATTTGTGAGAGGAGAAAAACAACAGACCCATAATCACCTAAACTTTGGACAAACCTCTGAAATGGAAGCCAATATAGCAATGAAATCACAATGAAATTATAAATTTATGGAGGAAAAGCTGGGAGGTTAATTTTACCCTTTAAAACCTCAATGAAGCACAAAATTCAGGGGAAAAACTAATAATTATGACTAAGAATTGTAAGATTTGGAACATCAACTCAGCAAATGAAGACATTACCACATGGCAGACATTAGCCAATAAAATGCATCCAATCACTCTAAAATGAGCTTATAACGCAAAATGTGAGCACTGTGGATTTCCAGAGAGATGGTGCATTTATGAAAATAAATCCATTTATTACTTTCTGTGACTGAGCTCATTGAATCCACATTTACTGAGCATAGACAATGGCCTTGCACTGTGTGAGGTGCCTAGGAGGACTAAAAGAATGCATCAGGTACAGATCCTGACCTTAAGCAGATTACAGTTTAGTTGGAATGGGTGATTGGAGGGAAAAGACACTAAGTAACTATAAGATAAGGAGAGATGCCAAATATGAAAAGAGAGGCAGATAGAGGAGTGTGAGGGTGAGGGAGGAGGCAGAGTCTAGGATGATCTTCCAGGGGGAGAAGCAATTGAACTGAGCCTAACACCATATATAATAGTCTTTGATTTTTATTTTACATTTTCTCAAAGTGCATACTGTATAGTACTAACCTGAAAATGGCATGACATACATGTTTTCAAGTGGCAATCTCATATCAAACCAACACACCTGAGCATGCAAATCAGAACAAACAGGAGTATCAAGCTCATTAACGGATCTAAGTCAGCCTAAGCTAGTTTTGTGCGGCAAGCAACAAGATTCCCCTCTATTTCAGTGATTTACTACAACTACAGTTAAGACAAGAAGGATTATGTTTGGAAAGGTAACTTTGAAAAAGTGAGGAAAATGGGTTGGAGGCAGGGGAGAACCTTTACAGACTGCTGGAATAAGTTGGGGCAAGTAATGATAAGGGTTTGAACCAATACATTAGCAGCACGATGGGAAGGATGAGATAAGGTCAAGAGATGTCACAGGTAGATTTCATTGAACTATTTGATGTAGGGACTGAGAGAGAATGAAGAGTTAAATGTAATTCATATCTAGTTTGGTTGACTGGGTGGATGATGATGCTATTAGCCAAGAAGATTTCATCATTTACCCAGAAGCAACCAGCAGGTTTTGGGGTGAGTTTGGTCGTGGTACTCACAGCAAAGATCACTTGGAGGTATCGACCACATAGTAAAAAATACATATTTGGGTCCGTGAAGAGAGACAGGACTAAACATGTAGATTTGGAAACACTTGGTCTCAAGGTAACAGTAGAAGCAAGTTGTGGGATGTCTGTGAATTCCCTGGGAGGAGAGAGCTGAGCACAGAACTTTGGGGAAAGCCTACACTGAGTGAAGAGGTGAGTCTAGAACCCAGCTATGCTCTTTTCTAGAATAGGCTTTTATTAGTTTTCTGGCGCTGCTGTAACTAAGTGTCACAAATGGGGTGGCTTAAGCAACATAAGTTTCATAAATTTACTGTCTCCCAGTTCTGGAGGCTAGAAGTCCAAGATCAAGATGCCAGCAGGGCTAATTCCTTCTGAGGGCTGTGAGGGGGAATGTTTTCCATGCCTGTCTCCTAGCTGCAATCTTTGGCTTTCCGTAGCTTGTAGATGTATGGCCCGATCTCTGCCTCTGTCTTTGTGTGGTGTCATCCCTGTGTATGTGTCTCTCTCTGTGTCCAAATTTTCCCTTATTTTTAAGGGTTCTGATCCTATTGGATTAGGACCCAACCTAATGACTTCATCTTCACTTGATCATGTGCCAAGACCATATTTCTGAATAAGGTCACATTCTGAGGTACTGGGGGGTCACAACTTCTACCTATGAATTTTGAGGGGACAAAATTCAATTCCTGATAGGCTTCTTCTACCCCCTCCTCCCAGAATTTTTGGAGTCAGGAGAAAGAATCCTGACTGCAATAGCCTGAGAATTAAGAGGAGATCAGAACACCAAGGCTGCGAATGTAGACTATTTATTTGGAACTATATCCATTACAAATCAAATGGTGAGAGCTAGGGCTCCATGGATGATACAATTTCCAGGACAAACCACTTTAAGTTTGCCAAAGAATCATTCAAAGTCTATGGTATCTTAACAGTGCTTCCTGCAAGATTATTTCTTTAGCCTAAAACATATGGGCTTGTTTATTTGGTGAATAATGGTGCATGTCCCTAGAACATGAGTTAGTAGTCATTCACTTTGCATCTAGTGTAATGTGCTCTTTTCTGATGAAACTTAGAAGTTTGAGTTTGAAAAATGATGTGTCTAAGAGAGTATGGACTAAGCAATTTTAGATATGGCAGAGCAATAAAAAACATTCTTGCCATGGATTCATTGGAGGTGCAAGGACACAGATTAACCTTGGGAGGTGTATTATAGCATTTATTTTTTCAAAAGAAAGGGAAGACTTGGTATTTAAATTCTCACTTTCATTTGAGGAGAGAAAATATAAATCTTGGGATGTCTGAAAAATATTAAAATGTTCACAGAATTAACCGTCAGTGATAATATCAAATGTCACATTTCTACTTTATCACATATTGGGAGAAACTGAAATATGTAACCAAATGGCATACCAGGCTTTTCTTATGGTGTGTTAATTTTATACCAAAATTTCTGGGTGTAAGTAAATGTATACAGTTTTGTTTTGGGTCCTAGATGATGTGGTTTGTGATTTGCAGTTGGATTAAAAAGAAACACCAAGGAATTCAAGTGTTTTTGTAACAGCATTTTAATAGTATTTATCTTTTAGTGGCATTTGTTTATCCTCCTGATTTCCCATTGTTATTTGTTTTTTGGTTTAGAAATGATATATGTTGAGAGAGCAACCAATAGAATATATTTTTACTAAATATTCTACATTAAAATCAGTGATTCTTCTAGAGCATTTAGATTCTGAAAGAGCAGTTTGATATCTTAGGGTCTTTTGTTCTTTTTCGCAATTTGTGTAAGTGAGATGTGCTGTTCCTGGGGAAAAATTGTGATAATGTAGACGGATGTTGAACTTTTCTCTCCCCGGGTGAAAATTCAGAGCATCCGTCTATTTATATGGGGTAGGTTTTCCAAAAATAGGCACAGAGTGACCACAGTGGCAATTGAACTTCTGGTCCAGCTGTGTCCAGTATGATTTTTCTATCATGCTTGCCTGATTTTTCTCCATTCCAATTGGTCTTGGGGATTTGCTCTTGCCTCTCAACCTTGTGCTTGATACTGAGTCCCTTCCGTTCTCTTCCCCTGACAGGTGGAACAGCACTTCTCCTTGTTTCACCCACATCTCTACTTTTGTTCTGAAGGCAAAAGGACTAAATCTTGTTTTATGAGAAAACATTAAACATGTTAGGTCAGAACAGAGTTAGTAAAAATCATACTGAGCTTCAAATTAGGAAACAAGATGAGATGTTCACTAGGCTACTCATAGCTGTGTGTTCTTAGACACGATATTAAACTCTTAATCATCCTTTGTTCATTAATCTATTGGCCCTTCCATCCACTCATTTGCTTCTTTCCAACAAGCATTTATTAAATGTTTCTTGTGTTGTAGGCACCGTGTCAGGCACAGATGTTAAGATAAAAACTACAGACCTTTTCTTCAAGGAGTTCATAGATCAGTTGAGAAGATAAAAAACATAAATTATGGTAGGAGTGATAAGTGTTACAGTAGAGATAATCGTGTAAACGAGGAGGTAAAATAATATGATTTCTAATGTTCTTTTTACTTCTATAATTATATGGTTCCAAGTCTATAAAAATCCTAAAAGCTGTTCACATGCCTTTCGACTTTGGGATAAAACGGGACTGGAGATATAAAGATAAAAAGTCAACCTGTTTCCTCCACTCAACAGGCCCCTGACTTGAAAGGAAAATAGATGAGTAATTGAACGTGTGTATGTGTACACGTTACCTGCTCCCGGAGTCCTTGGACCACAGCATTCCTTATTACTGCAGGTGATTAATGGCATTGGCATCCTGGCACCTTGAACTATAATTTGTTCAAAGTAAGGAGAATGTGGAAGTGAGTGAGTGGTAGCACATGTGGTGCTAGATGGAGTGGGGAAAGAAAGGTAGAACTTTATAATTCTCATTTCCATATGTTAGAGAGGTGAGGGGAGTCATCAGGAAGGTGAGAGCGCAAGACTCCAGAAGTGTGCTTGGTGTCCCTTCCTGCACCCACAGACGATTTATGAAGAGCGTAGGCAACATAAGACGTACGGAAATACATGGCAAAAAACTGAGCCATAACAATGAATGTTTGCCGTTCTCTGTTACGTGTAGACACCATCTAGGCTCTGGTAGAATCATGACCTTGTAAGACTAAAACTTCTCTTTAGGCAGTTGCGATGGCTAGTGAATATTATTCCAAAAGTTTACCTCAAATTCTTTTCAACCTCTGATTAAAAAAAACAGGCAACTAAGAATATTTCAGTAGGTACACTTTAGGTGTAATAAGACTCATATGATTGACATGTTTAAATGGGCAGTGTTTAATCAGACAAACAATTGCTGTTGAAGAATTTCAAGCAGAGTTAATATAGTTACAGAGTATCGGAAGGCCCAGAGGCACTGATGGGGTGAGGTGACCTAAAGACTAGTATCTATATAGAAGCACTACCAACCTCTGGGCCCAGAGGCCCAAAGGAGAAAATGATGTTACCTAGAGTCTACGGGCAGCTGAGGCTGCTGATATTGGAACTGAGTTACCTGAGTACAACTTGGAGCCACGCTTACCTGTCACTATTGCAGCTGTTGAAACTGCCATTAGAATCCAGAAAAAATGGCTTCTTGTTCTCTCCAGCTTCTTGCCAGTGCCTCCTACTGGCAGAACGTAACAGGAATTCAGGTGGCAAGGGAGTCTGGGAAATACAGCTTTGCAAACTTTCTGCCCCGGAGGTATCAAGATGGTGGAGAAAAACAAAGGAGGAGCCAAGAGACCGTACCCTTCAGCACACTTCCTATTGTCTTCTCTCCTTGATAATCTGGTTGATGTTCCTGAAGCTTGTCTACCAGTATTGAGCCAGTGAAGGGGAGAGTGAATTAAACTGAGGGAAGGAGGAGGATATAACATAGTGGCAGTCTTGATAGAGAAAGGAAAGAAAATTAGTAGATTGGAGAAGAGGGAAGCCAGAAGGGATGTGAGGTCAGATGAGAGTGTCCTTGAATTCATACAACATGTAATTCAAACCCTTTGGGTTGGGGTAAAGTGAGGGATAGCAGAAAAATCCAATTAAAATGGTAGGATTCATGGATTGGGGGTTAGGTGAAGCCTTCTACTTGTTTCAAGGTCTATCTAGGAGAATTTCAAATTGCATGAAGTTTCATGTTTATCATGGTACAACACTGACATGTTGTCAGATTATTGGCAAATGAGGAATACTTGAAAGAAGCATCTAGACAGAAGGGCTAAATAATGCCCTGGTTTCCCATGGTTCGTGAGAGTATCAAGGGATTCTGTAAACTCTTATGTCTCCTATTACTAAGAAAACCAGTGGAATGCAAGAAGCTTGGGACCAGGGCAAGGATGCTACAGAGGCCAGAAAGCCTGACACAGAAAGTGATACGAAAACTGAGGTCTTTGGGAATAGGTTCCACCATGACCCTTCCTTCTCTGAGCCCTGGAAGTACCAGGCAGTACAAAACTTAACATATTGGGTACTAGCACAGAATACTCAGTAGCTTGATACAGTGGGGAACGGATCAGCAGAGGCCAGCAAAGCCCTGGATGCTAGTACACAAGCCAGAAATCTGTCCCCCGTCATCATTAGTACGTGAGACCATCTTCTTATACCCAGATAGCATCTTGGGAAAAAGAGGGGTGTAAAGTCCTTCGAGAGGAACGAATTAAACTTGATAGAGATTTGAAAGCAGTCTTTCTCAGCAGTCATTTAAGGTTGAAACTGGAAGATAGGAAAATCTTGGGTGCCGCAGAGCAAGATGTGAGGTGCAGAAATACATTTACATTGCATAAGCTTATTGTTTGGAATATCATGATATTATGAAAGATGTAATTCTCATAATTGGTTACAATAAATGACAACACAATTTTTCCATGTAAGCCTTTTTTAGAAATAATATTTAAAATCCCAGTCTGTCCATAGTTAAAGAAGAATAGTTACTTTTGAATTATTGCATTTATTGTTTCATGTGATATAAAATAACTTAAGCTAATTTTCCAGAGAAAGCTTTTATTTTATAAGTATTCATTATTTATGCTATTATGAAAAGGGCTATGTGATATTTTTAAGGACCTATAGAAAACATGATCTGTTCTGAGAGGCTCATAATCTAAAGTGATTCATTTATTTGTAAAGATAGGGTTATTGTAAGAACAAAAGGATAGTCTTTATTAAACTTTATAAGCTAAAGGAGAGGAGATTGTTTCCATTCATCCCCATCTTTCCATAATGCTTTTGTAATGGGAACAAATATTAAAATGATCCATTCTTGTCAAAAGGGGGTATATTCAGATTTGGACAACTTAATAAATAATAACAAAACTCTTAGGCTACCCGCCCTACTATGGGACCTTGACCCCAGAGGGGCCATAGTAGCATGAAGTATTGCGAAAGCCCATAAATTACATTTTTACTTTTTAAATTTGATTGTGGGAGCTACAACCTTAAATTGTATTAAGTAACTACTGAAATAAATAAAATAATAATTTAGAAGCAAAATTGTTATACGCTTGTGCTTAGATTCCTAGACATAATGTATACAGACTAGTTATTTGTGTCTGTAAATGCGTGATGATCTCATAATGAGTTAGTTTATAGTTTTGTGCATTAACTTCTCAGGCTGCTTGACTATCATTTTCTGCTGGCTATATTATATTATTGGGTCACCGTAATACTAAACTGTAGGACGTTTTAGCTGATAATTCCTGAAAAGTGCTTACTTTTGAAATAAAAAGCAAAGCAAAAAAAAAAAAAAGCCGCAATGCTGACTGAAAAAAATATTTATATTTATATTAAACCCCTCAGCTAGAATCTCAGACACATCACTGCTTAAAATGCAGTCACCTGACAAAAACAGTTCTAATTATTACCCCCTTGGGCTAACATTTTTCAGAGTGACTGGCTAAAATGCACTCCAGCTCATAATTTCTGTCTCTGACAGTGGAAGACATAACCTAGTTTCCTCTAATGCAAAAGTCTCTAATCTAGAGGGCAAGACCTTGCTCCATATAACACTGAAGGGAGAAAATGCAATTTGAGCACAAGGAAATTGCACACATAGTTTGATAGTTCTACCACTCTCAGAATTTTTTTTTCCTCCTTGGGTTTAAATGTCTTGTTTTATTTTATACTAAATTATGACCTGGCTGAAATTGCTATGTTTTCTTTGTCATATTCTCGAAACCTGGAAACCTCTTACTATAAAAGTGAAGGTTATACTATAGTTCCATACTTTCATTTTTTCAGGGGGTGGGAATGTTCGCATTTTGACAGTTCAGCAGTGAAAACATTAAAAGTTACTGTGCTTGCTACAGCAATATTTTTTTCGTGTTGAATAATAGCTCTTTTGTCTTGGCAAATGGAGCATATATACTGCATTAGAAAAAGGTAATTAAATCGTTTTGAAATGACGAAAGTGCAGATTTTTGACTTGGACTAATCAGTAACAATTTCATTGTTGAATCTGTGAACGCACAAACTTTTATGATTGCTGGGAGAGGTGAATTAACCTCACATTGTTCTGGTTCACTTCACAGGCAGTGGCTGAGTAATGCATTGCCCTGAAACTGATAAGCCAGAAGGCTAAAGAAGTTTCAAGGAAGTTAGTCAGAAGTCTTGCAAAGAAGGGGGCGATCAGGGTACAGTGCTCGGGATTTTCATTAACAATTTTTATTTCTGTGAATTGGAGACACTTCACCCCCTTTTCTATCTCTTTCTGCTGACAGCTGCTGCTTAACACCTTCCTTCCAGCTGGGAGGGCAGCCGGCTGGCTGCATCTGCGGCTAACGCCAGGATGGCTCCTTAGCGAGCAACCGGGGCATCAGTTTCCTCCTGGAGACTGCACATGTCACCTTCACGTCTCATGCATCTTCCATCATTTATGTGAATATATCAAGGGGCTCTGGTAGAAGGCACTAGGCTATGAAAGTGCAGTCTAACCGGTGACTGAGAACAAAGGCCGCCTTTAGCTACGAATGATTCACTACAATGGTAAAGAAGAATACTTTCTTTTTTCCTCCAAAATGACTTTGAATCCTGAAGATTCAGTGACTAGACTTCCCTACTCAGAATATAAAAATGAAAGAATAGCATAGAGAAAGGATTATTAAAAAGAAGCCCGATTTTGATAAACATGTACATAATTTTATTGGCAATGTTATTTATTGACAGTGTTAGAGGTGAACTTGTAATTTCAGGGGGAAGGTATATACCCAGCAGTTCTCATGCATGCTACTGGAACTTGTCTCTCCCAAATTTCTCAGCTTCCACCAGAACATGTCACAGTCTGATCGATCCCATCACTAAATATGGAAATGTGGCGTGCTAATTTGGACAAGAGTAGAGTGCATTATTTTAAGAATTATGTGACTACATCTAACAGGTACTTGAAAATATCTTGTGTGGCTCATACACGGGTTTAATTCAATGAGTCAATAAAGAGACTCCATAGTTCATCTCTAGAAAACAAAAACATTGATTTTATTTTTCAGTCATGAAGTTATAAACTTCAAAATGTTTTTGAAAGGTACTTGTTTTCCTAATACCCTATATCATCTGTGTCCTTGGGAGCAAATAAGAATAATGAATGGGATTAGGAAATATTTTCTGCTTAACTATGTAACCCTGAGATGCACAGAGAAGCATCCCTATCTCTCCCCACCCCTGGCCTGTTTAGGAAATTGACTTTCTCTCAACAAAGGTAGCATTAAAAATATGGAGAGGTTGCAGCCCAGAAACAGAATGGGCATCCAGGGTACTAATTTACTAGAGACTTACGGACACCATTTTGAGGAAACTCAGAGCATGGACACATTTGGCAGTGTCTTGTATATATCAAGAATCTTATTTAAAAGGGGTTTATATAGTACATTTGGTAATTGTATTTAAAATTAAGCTGTCAGTAGAGGATACATGCTAAACTTTGAGTGTAAAAAAATAGTTCACAGTAAAGAACAATTATATACTGAATATAATATTCTGGAAAATAGTTGGGTATTAAACTTATCTTTATTAATATTAGTTATAGGTCCATAGGACTCTGTCACAATCTATCCTTTGTTTTGTTTTAACCTCACAATATTATCCCTAAGGGAATTTGAAAAATAGTATATTAAAAAGCTTGCTTCTAAGTTGTTCAGTCAGGTCTGTCTTTCATAACCTTAATAGTTTCTAAATATTTCCAGATTTGGGTGTATGATATTGTCAGAACAATTATGAAATACTTTTAGTAGTACTGTGTCGACATGGTCTTTGGTAGTTTTAAAAAGGTCTCTATTAACTGCTTCAAAACATGGAAGATACTAAAAATAGTTTAGAAATTAACTCCACTAAAATTAATGGCCCATCCTTCCAGTGTTAGCTTTATATCTTGCATTTATTGACGGTTTACCATGTCCCAGGCACTTTGTTGAAGTGCTGTATATGCATTATTCCATTTAATCCTCAAAACAATCCAAAGGAAAAGTTACCATTATTAGGTCCATTTTTATAGATGAGGAAACTGAACACATACAGGGCATGGAACTTGTCCAAAGGTTCATGGTTGCTAAAATTGAAAAGTTGGTATAAAAGCCGAGGTAGGCTGATGCTGTGTTCTTTGCCCTTATATTTTGTTATATTGCTCTTTATTAGTTACTTTTGATTCAAAAACTATGTTAACATATAAGACAATTTTTTTTATAAAAGTCTAAGGGTAAAATTCATTAAAAAGCAAAATAAAGATGGCTCTGTAAACCAATGACCCTCTCTCCTCCATCACTGATCTTGAACTTTGGTAATAGTGTGGGGAACATCGTCATGGACAGAGCGGTACTATATGTCATTTGCATGTGGCAATGCTAAATATGAAGGCACAGGAGTAAATGTGCAATTTTATGGAAATGGGCAACTTTATATTTTTTTCTCTTAACATCTTAGTGAGATTTCTACATAATAACAAGAGAATATGGTATGTTAAATTAAAATATTGATCTACTGATACCCAGAATAATACTATCTAGTGAAATTACATACTAAAATAGATTTGTTTTTTTTTTTTTTTGAGAAATGAAATCATGCTTAAAAAAAAACATTCACTGGAGTTTTACATTTTGATTAAAGTATGAAATAAATCCTCTGATGAAAATTACTTTGACAAAAGTGAATTCAGGTTAAAAACTGTGAATCATGAGTTTTCCAGGAAGCATTTTATTTTGACCTAAATGATATCTGAGAGATGAACTTCAAGCTGGATACATTTTTAACATGATAGAAGTGCGGTGGCCTCTCGGTGGGTGTCAGAGAGGAAGCACTAGAGAAGCCTTTATGTACCAGAGTTAGGCTAAGGGGCCCAGCAGACTGAGGTCCCGCTGGTCTATTCCTGATTCTCTCTTACCAGGAAGGACAGAAAGCAGAAAAAGCGAAAGCTTCTACTGAGCAGATTATTTTCATTTATAGACTTCATAAATGTCACAAAGTTAATGTAGAGGCAATTAATATTCCTCTTTTTTTTTTTTTTGGTAATAACATGCAGCAACTACAATCTTGTTAACATTTTTGTCAAAGGTGAGAAAAATGTGTAATTCTTTGGTTTCTCACATTTGTTTTGGGGGGCAAACAGCAATTATTATTTTGTCATGAGGACCTGTAAAATAAAATCCCAGTAAGATTCGTGCATACAAATCTATGCAAACCAATAAATGGAAAATATTGGCAGAAAAGGTCTATTAGTGGAAACCAGTTTCTGACAGTTTGAGATTCATATTCCTCAGTGATGTGCTTTGTCTACCTTTCCTGTTCGGTTCATATGGACATCCTCTGGAATATATGTTTTATGCATGTGTACACACATATATATCACAGAAAGTAGTCTGGATTTTTAGTGAACATTTCAGAGGCTAGCAATTACCTTTTTCACGTAGCATTTCACTTCAATCCAGTATTATTTGTGTTTTCTGCTCCCTTCTGTATAGACCACAGTAAACATTTGGAAGGCATTTTGTATGGCAAGTTTGTGTATTGCAATTTTTGAGCAATGCAAACATCCCCCTTAAATAAACGAAAACAGATCCCAGAAAGGGTATGCTTCCAACACATTCCCCAAAGATCTGAGTGCCGCTGTGCATTCTTGCTCAATTTAAACAAACTAAACTTCAGTTAGTCTCCCCTCCCCTAATGGGCACCCCCACTGGGAACATTGTTAGGTTACCACCATGGACAAGGCCGCAGTACAGCTGGATCTGTAAACAAGACCATAATCCGCATGAAAGAACCCTCAGAGTTTTGGCAGCACTCGCAGTGTTGTTAACATATTGTGCCAAAGCAATAACAAAGCCGTCATTTTTAAGTTTGTTCACGGATTTGTATTAATCAAGAAATTTTCCAGAAATTACTTCTAAATGAGGAACCTTCCAGAAAGTTACCATTTGGCAAGAAGGTTTCCAGATGCCTTTTTTTTGCTTATCTGCAACATATTCTTCCAAATAAATTACAAATTTGTGGAACTTCAGTCGAGACAGAAAACACATTGCTGCTGTGTTGGCGGAAGGAGGCTCCCTTCAGTTCACTCCCTGCTTCATCAAAGCCTGGCTAGTGCTTAGGTCATTTTTTCTTATTAGGAGGAGGAGGCCAGGCCATCTAACTTGGCATTCTGGTGATAAACATTAAGTATTGATACTTGGATCAGAAAAGCAATTATTAGATTACAGTCAGAACTGCACACTAAGCATTTAGGAACAGACCAGGAGAAGGCTGTTGGACCTTTGTTGGAATTTAGTTGTTGGTTTTTATTGGCGTATTAGGCGATTGATTCTCTCAAATTTAATCTTTTTCAATTCAGACCCTATCTTCAAGACTTGTGCACAAGCAAAACTTCTGCAAACTGTTATGTCTGCTCTATAGGAAAAAGGGAAAAAAAGATGAAAAAAATATTTTTACAAGTATTTTCAACATTGCATTATACCTTATATACCTTTAATAGTTTTTCACGTACATCTTGTGTGATTAAAACAATCCTGGGTAAAATAAACTTTTAAAGTATGCTAAAAATTCAAAATGCAGGCCTTAACAGAGGGTGCATGTGTGGCTCTAGTGATGGTTACTGCATACGAGATCGGAGGCTGTGTTGGGAGGTGAGGACCTGTAAGTGAGTTTATCACCAATTGTGTGTGTGGAGTTTGGGTTGTGTTTCATCATTTAATCATGTCCATGATACATTTATTTTTGTTACAAGAAAAGAAACTCTTTAAAGTGATGACTAATAGTAAATAAGCCCTTTTTCAGCTGAAGGCAACCCCCAACCTTCAAATTACCCTGGACCTGAGTACATCTTTCTTGTTTCCTCCTATGGTCCATTTTCTTAAAGCACCAATATATCATGTTTATATTCTGCCTTGTTTTAAAGTTACTTGTGTTCATTTCTTATTTTCCCTTTGAAAATGTAATGTTCCTGGATGTCTCTCCAAATGTCTAATATGGTGCTTTGTACGTAGTAGACTTTGCAAGAATGCTTATTGCAAAACAAAAACAAAAACAAAAAACAAAATCTTTGTCTGCACACATAGCACTTGAGAAGGCACTTTAAATCGTTGAGACCACCGGCGTTCTACTGTGTCAATTATTGCTCCAATTGAATTAATAATACTCCAGTAGTCTCCAAGAAAGCTACTCACTTAAGGGAGGATCCATAGTAAGTGATAATTAATAAGCATTGCAAAGATGTGAAATAATGACAGAATCATAACTTCAGTCTTAAAGTATACGGTTGTTCTCCAAGAAACAAAAGAGCTAGGCAAGTCCTTCATAATCTTTTTGGGAATTAGCACCCTCTCCCCAAAGAACACACACTTGAATTTTTTCCAAGTATTTGACTATTCATTGTTGTGGTTTATGTTTGGCATATTAATGCTAATTTTTTTTCTGTGTATGCAGTTGTTTTTTCTAAGGAATATGTATTTACTCTTTATCTTTGAATTAACTCTTCTTTGAATGGTCTATTACTGTATGAGATTGGGTGTATCCACCTAATTCTGTAAGAGAGCTTTCACCGGAGAACACCCTCGTTTATGTTGGTGGTGCCCCAGTGATGTGGTGGATTTTGTTTGCTTTCAGTCAATGGCCAAATCACATTATTCATGTGGCTGTATTGGTTTAAATCACCCAGAGTGAATTTTTACAAATATTTAAAAATAATTGACCAAAGGTGAAATGAATCCACGGTTTGGAAATAACTTTTCTTTTGTATTAATGGAGACTTGCCAAAACTAAGATAAATAAATTTTTATTTCAGCCCATGGGATGTCTTTAATCATACTCTCAAACTTTCTTTATTTTTAAATTATTTCTTTATTTTTAGAAAAGGACTTCTTTAATATTATCCTTGAAATTCATAACACTTAATTCCTAAACAGAAGCCACTGTAGATTAAGATACATCCAAAGGGTAAATTCAAGAAACAAGCCAGAAGGAAAATTAGTGGGGCACACACAACAAATGTGATCTAAATTCTACCAGCTGAATATTCTCAAAGCTGTGCAGATCCAGCCCTTGTTGAAGATGGTCCAGGGGAAGGATTCCTTGTGTGCTGGGAGGCCGGTGATGGTGGCAATTGTCATCACAAACCATCTGAATCACAAACCTTTAGGGTTGCCTCAGCCATTTTTAGGTAAGATCTGTTACTTACTAGAAAGAACAATTTAAGAAAATAAATAAGTATTGTTTATAGTCAACCAATGTTAAAGAGGCTCTCTCTGGTAAACAACAGTTCACAAAAGCAGATGTGAAGGCTTTCATTGTTTCTTATGTATGTAAAAAGTAAAAACGAGCCCCAAAAAGCTGAAACTCTGGCCCAACCATGTCAGTTAACAAAGAAGGTAGCAGGTCCCTGTCTCAGCTGCTTTTGCCTACCTGACATCCAGTATCCCTTCACAATTTTTACTTTAAAAGACGCTTTAGGGGTTTGGCTTTAGAAGTGATAACTCAACCAAACATTTGTCTGCATACTCTAATCACAATTTTGGGGAAAGTGCGGAAGATGGACAGTTTTTCTGTTACTGATCATACTGTTTGGTAAAAGTTATAGGAGGATTCAAGAATCTGATACAGAGGTTGAATTGTAGAGAGAAATCACTGTGGTGATTATGGATAATAACTAGGGATAATGGGGGGAAATGTAAATAGGAAAAGGGGACTGTTCCTGTTGACAATGGACAAGTGTTATGCTGATGAGAAAAGACACATGTGAATACACAACAAAACACAAACCAGCGTGTGTGCATACACACATTATGAAAGCTATCATTCCCTTAATCTGGCCAGTGGAAGATGAAATTTTCCCAGGAGAGAGAAGCCATTGAAAGATTAATAGTAACAACAAGATGGCAGCTTGTCTTTTGTTTGGGAAAGGGAAGTCATCTAACTGTAGAAATTCAGAAGAAGGTTTAATGAATCCATTGTTTATGTTATTTATTTTTTTAATCAGTGTTGACTTGTAGAGTGATCTGGACATACAAGGTGAAGTTCTTAATAAAGTATTTCTGTGATACTACCCTAGCTTTATACCATGCTCATTTTAATTAGCTGATTAATTAGTTCTTCTTATGTGCTGGGTACTGTATTTAGGCAATGATTGGCCAAAACAGAGAAGGTCTCCGCCTTTATGGAGCCTATAGTTTAGTTGGGGAGCAAGCAATAAACAAATCAATTGTATTTAATTATAAATTGTGGTATGTTCTAGTTTTGCAAACCTTAATTTTTATAATTTATAAAGCAAATAGTGCTTATTCCTGGGAATTTTGAGTTCTCTTCCTTCCCATTTATTATTAACATTTATTCAGTACTTATGAGCACTGTGTTAAATCTTTATGTATTGGCTTATTTAGTTCTCACAATTAATTTAAAGGATATGTACTGTTGTATATATACAGTATGGTTAAATAATGTTCCCAAAGACATACTACTAATTAGAGTAGGGACTAGATTCAAACCTAGGGCTGTTAGTGTGTAGAGCTTTTTCTCTTAAGAGCTTTGCTGCACACCTCTCTGATTAGACGATAAGACTTATGATTCAATATGCTAATATTTCTAATTAGTTGCCACTTTGTCATATATATTTAAATGTAGGAACATGCACAAAGAATCAACAAGGGAAGAGAATTTCTCTACCCTACCCAGGGTCATCTTTACTATATTATTTCTCTCATCACACAGCTGGGCCGTTGAATGTTGCTATAGAAAATCACAAAACTATTCTGACTGGATCTGTACAGAGTCATGCTTTCTAATTTTATGGCTGCTCACAATTCTTTTGCTGACTCCCTATCACATTTCCTACAGCAGCATTTCCACCCCATCCTCCTTCTCAGCAAAAGCCTTTATTTCTGGCTTGACTGATTAATGTTTGGAAGTGTGTTCTATTGGAGAACTCTTTTCCTGGCCCTCTTGTTTCCAGGTTTTGCAGGAATGAACAGCTTTGGAGGAGTACTTCCTGTTTCCCCCTGTACTCCTTACTCTCATCCCTGAGAATGAGTGATTTAGTTGATTGTTGGTACAAGTAGACTCTGACATCTAAAAGTCTACATTCTTTTATTGGGAAGGTTGTATGTTTCAATTCACTTATTCCTTTGCTTACCCTTCTTTTGGGTCTTCCAGAGTAGTCTGTTCTCAAGGTGGATGAGTTATCTTCTCTCCTTCATGTGACTATGTACCAGAGCAGACAGAGCCCAACAAAGCATCTGTTTACTCGGCATATACTACAAAGTCCATATACATCAATGTAGCATTTGCTGTGTGGCTCTTACCGATGTAGGCTCTGAGGGGTATATAAAGATTTTTAAGACTATTCAGGCCTTCAAGGACCTTACCCACTGATTGGAAAATTAAAGCCGGTAACTGTAAAATGAGGCCTCTGACTACCCAAAATACCTAGATTCCTAAGAAACATACAGACTATAGATTTCCAGAGAAACATACAACAGACTGTGTCAACCGTGTAAACAACAGAGTATGGAATTGCAGAAAAATAAGAAATCACTTTAGTGGAGATGATCAAAAGGAAAGGTTGCTTCATTGAGATGATCAGGAAAATATTCCAAATTCTCTACAATCGGAATACTCTAAACTTATTTGAAATTACATGCCATCACTCCTCTGAGAGAACAGGAAACCGTGCCTTCCCTGTTTCAGTTTATCTTTTAATAGTGCTACGAGGAAGTATTCTTATGTCCATTATATAGACACAGAGCTGCCTAGAGAAATCCTGAGAGGTTAAGTAATGTGCTTAAAGTCACCTTGTTAATAATTGGTAGAAAACGAAAACCCAAGTGTGCCAATTTTGATGTTCATGTTGTTTTCTTAAAACCAGGCCAATTTTCCAAAGTGGTGTAGGATGAAGGACCCTGGGTGAGATTGAGAAGGTCAGGGTTTGAGTCTTGGATCTGCTATTACAGGTGTATGATCTTGGACATTTTATCTCTCTACTCTTCACTGTCTTTTGTAGAGAGAGCGACAAAAAAATCCTGCCTTCTTCAGGAATTTTGGAAAAGTTAACATGAGATAACACATCTGTTTCATAGTGTTCTGAACTAGAACTTTATTTCAGCTGAGAACTATGTAAGTAACCACATTCTTGTTTCAACAGCATGGACAGAGAGAGATTGGGTTTCCTGGAATCAGGTTGTGCGATGGGAGAGCCAAAGTTTTATTGGAGAGCAGTCTTGGGCGATACCTTTAAAAAAGTAAAGAAGCAAGCAAGGTAGTCGTGGGTAGAGCGAGAAGCTAATGGTAGTGTGGTTACAAGTGAGGCCTCAGATGATCATTGCGGGATCTCTGAGGCTAGATGGATCTTTAGAGTTGACTCCAGTTGAGGCAAAGGAGCCTGTAGTTTTGTTCTTCTGAGTAAGCCAGTTCCTGGCTGTGGGTTACCTCTGTAACCTTGGGCAGGGCAGTTCCCTACAGCTGAAGGCCGTCCCCAGTGAGGGGTGCTACAGTTGATACTGATACTCCCAACAGCCTGAAATGGGTGTGTCAGTCCTGAAAAGGACATCTGGTTAGAGCACTGTAGGATCCACTAAAAAAAGATGAAACCCTAAGAGCCCTACCCACCCCCGTCATGTTCTCTCAGTGCTTGCTCCTGTTTTCTTAGCTCTTCTAACATTGTGCATACCATCCATTTGGCGCTTTCCTCCCCACCTGAACAGTGATTGCAAGGCCACGTCTTACATCTCTCAGTTTCCAGCACCGAGGAGAGTACTGACAGTAGGTAGAAGCAGCTCCATTAATATTTGATGTTGGTGATGTTAATGGTGATGATATACCAACTATACTGCTGGGTACTGAGGAGTCTGGAAAAGAAGATAAGGCATGATTGAGTTTATTTGCCAAATATATAATCATAGGATATAAACTAAGGGATGTGAAAGAATTGCTATAATTACCATAGTATCTTATGCATAAATAAGTGCTCAATATATTTCTTTAGAGTAGATGAGTAAAAAAATGAGTAGGAGGACAATTAAGGGGGCACATGGTTGGCTTTGATTCTGAGCATAACTCAGTAGAACTTTGGAAAGAACAACTATGGACTGTCAGGATGTCAGAATGATTCCCTGAAAATGGTGGTCTTGAGTTGGTCAGCCTAACAGTATGGGTATGAATTTTAGAGAGGAAGGTTGAAGAGAATGCAGTGGGGGTAGGTAAGGGAATATTTTATGGTAGGAAAATCTTAGACATGAGGGATTTGGGTATGCACAGGGGCAAGTAAGGACCTTTTGCTCCCTTGGGGTGAAGCATATTTGTGGGTGAATGCGGGAAGCAAGGCTCAGTAAATAGGGGATTGGAATAGATTGTGAAGGACTGGTGGAGCTGACTGTACTAAGTCATGATGGGGTTCTTAGCTGGGGAGTGAAAAATGGAAAAATGTATTTTTAAGTAATAGATGGCTCAGAATGAATTGGAGGGAAAATCAGTTAGAGGCAGAGAGACAGACAGAAAGTTGCAGTGGCATTTAAATATAAGTGATGAAAGCCCAGACAAAGGGGGTTGAAGCTGGAATGGAATCCAAAGGTGGAGTTTAGGGGTTAATATCCAGGAAGGAAAAATATGACTTAATGACATGATTTTTCCCACTTCTTTATTCCTTAAATCTAAAAATGTTGCTAAAGATCAGTAACAAAGGGACTTCAAATTTCCGAAGTATTTATTATTTAAAAAGAAAAAACAAACTAGTACCATTACCAGCGATGTTTATGATTCTAAAAACATTAAAACTGACCTACCTAACACAACCAGAAAGATTGTTTTGACTGAACTGACTAGGCTAGTTAAATCCTAACTCAGTCATTTCACTAAAACAACAAGCCGCTTAGCATCTGCCCTCTGTGTAACTCTTCTGTTAAGCATGTTCACCTTTTAAAGTGACCAGTTAAAAACAATGACTCCGTTTAGTCCAAACATTTAAACCAACCATACAGCATTATTTATCCCTATCTCCCTCTCTCCTTCCATACCTATCTGCTCACCTACCTACCTGCCTGCCTGCCTGCCTACCTATGTCAGTAAGACCAAAGTTAAGTCATTTATTTCCTGAGCTGATTTTGTAATGACTTGGTTTTGCCTCGAGGCAGGTCTGGTACAATGTGACCTTGGTTGAAAGTGTATGTTTCTTGAAAGTGCTGGCATGATGCGTGATATACCTGGTATTTATCATGAATATATCAACTGTGACGTTATTTTAATAAATGCTAAGTATATTAGAATTCATTTTTACTTTGTTATCTGTCCTAATTTAAATTGGTGCATAATTTCATGAAACAACACACACGAGTCTACTTAAACAGTGACTATCCTGAATGAATCCTTAATGTGGGGCAAAGAAAATCCAAAATGTATTCTTTTTTTATTTCTATAAACTTTTCAATGTAACTATTTGTATCTAATAATTCTATTCCTTACCATTTGTATTACTGGTTTATCACATTACTATTTTTTTAAGTGTTTATTTATTTTTGAGAAAGAGGGAGAGAGAGCTTACGCGTGCGTGTGAGGGAGTGGGGGAGGGGTAGAAAGAAAAAGAGAGACTCTCAAGTTGGCTCTGCACTGTCAGTGCAGAACCCACTGTGGGGCTCGAACTCATGAACCAAGAGATCATGACCCGAGCTGAAATCAAGAGTTGAAAGCTTAACCAACTGAGCCACCCAGGCACCCCGCCCCCAAATGACTATTCATATAAAATTAAACTATCTTTAAAATTTATTAAATGTACAGCAAAATACAATGATTGACATTACACTCCCAATTCCTTTCTCATTTATTTATTTATTTATTTATTTATTTATTTATTTATTTATTTTTAAAAATTTTTTAATGTTTATTTATTTTTAAGACAGAGACAGAGTGTGAGCAGGGGAAGGGCAGAGATAGAGAGGGAGACACAGAATCTGAAACAGGCTCCAGGCTCTGAGCTGTCAGCACAGAGCCCGACACGGGGCTGGAACCCACGAACTGTGAGATTATGACCTGAGCCGAAGTTGGACGCTTAACCAACTGAGCCACCCAGGTGCCCCTTCCTTTCTCATTTATATTGCTAGGCAGATAATTTGGAAGGGAGAAGCATAGATTTCCGCTTCATGGTTTTTGACATATCTTGTCTCTGGGTTGAATTTTTGAAAAGATAGTAGCCATTACACTGAACTATTTTAAAATTAAACTTTTTATTTTGAGATAATTGTAGAATGCAGCTGTAAGAAATACCAGAGATCCAAGTACTCCTTATCCATTTCTTTCAATGGTAACATCTTGTAAGGCTGTAGCAGGGTATCCTAACCAGGATATTTACATTGATATAGTCAAGATATAGGATATTTCCATCACCACAAGCCTTCCTCATAGTGTAGTTTTATGGCCACACCTACTTTTCTTCTGTCTTCTTCCTATGGAGAACATTACTGTAATTTTATCACTTCAAGAATGCTACATAAATAGAATCCTATAGTATATAACCTTTTGGGATTGGCATTTTTCACTTACTACAATTCTCTGGAGAATCATTCAAGACGTTGCTGTATCAACACATTATTTTTTTTTTTTTTTTTTTTTTGCTGAATAGTATTCTAAAGCACGAGTAAGCCACATCTTGTTCAAACATTCACCTACTGAAGAAGATCTGGGTTGTTTTCAGTTTTTAGCTGTTATAAGGTTGCTATAAGTATTCATATATGGATTTTTGTGTGAACATGTCTTCATGTCTTTGTCATAAGTGCCCAAGAGTGCTTTTGCTGGGTAGAATGGCAATTGTATGTTTTTTTAGAAGCTGCTAAACTTCTCTAGCATGATTGTGCTAGTTTAAATTTTCACCAGCAGTATATGCATGATTGTTTCTCTGCATCCGTACAAGCATTTAGCATTATCGCTAAGTTTTTATCTTTACCATTCTGATAGTCATATAGTAACATGTTAGTGGTTTTAATGTGTACTTCCATAATGGCTAGTGATCAGTATTTTTTATGTGCTTATCTACCATGTTTATATTATCTTTGGTGAACTGTCTCTTGTCTTTTACCCACTTTATAATTGGATTTTTACTACGGAGTTTTGAGACTTCTTTATAGTATTCTGGACACTATTCCTTTTTTGGATATGGGGCTTTCAAATATTGTCTTTCATTTTGTAGCTTTGTCTTAAGATCTTTTGTAAAACAAAAGTCATAAAATTTGATGAAGTCCCATTTACTAATTTTTAATTTTACGGATCACTGCTTTTAGTATCAAGCCTAAGAAGTCTTTGCTGAGTCCTTCTAGCTACAGAAGAGTCCCTCCTGTATTTTTTTCTAAAAGTTTTACAGCTAAAAGTTTTACATAAAAGTCTGTGATCCATTTTGTGTTAAATTTTGTATAAGGTGTTGGGGTAATGTCACAGTTTTTTGTTTTGTTTTTTTTTAAACACGTTTTTTAAATGTTTATTTATTTTTGAGAGAGAGAGAGAAAGTGAGAGAGACAGAGCACGAGTGGGGGAGGGACAGAGAGAGAAGGAGACACAGAACCTGAAACAGGCTCCAGGCTCTGAGCTGTCAGCACAGAGCCCAATGCAGGGCTCTAACTCATGAAGCACGAGATCATGACCTGACTCGAAGTTGGTAGCCTAACTGACTGAGCCACCCAGGTGTCCCATGATTTATTTATGTATGTATATATGTATGTACGTATGTATTTACTTTTGTTTTGCATTTGAACATCTAATTGCTCCAATATGAATTGAAACGTCTATCCTCGCTCATTGAATTTCTTTTGTACCTTTGTCAAATATCAGTTGAACATATAAGTGTGGTACTACTTCTGAGTTTTTTTTTTTTCTGTTCTATTGATCTACGTATTTACCCCTTCATCAATATCATACTGTCTTCATTATTGTAGCTATCTGGTAAAACTCAATATTGTGCAGAATGATTTTTCCCACCTTCTTCTAGACTTTGTCAAGATTGTCTTAGTTATTTTCATTTCTTTTTCCCTTTCACATACATTTTAGAATAATATTTTCTAAATGTACAAAAATAGTGCTGGGATTTTTAGAGGAATAAATTTGGGGAGAATTGACATCTTTACTCTTTTGGCTTTGCTATCTAAGAACATCAAAAATCTCTCCATTTATTTAGATCTCCTTTGATTAGTGTTGTGTCATTTTTAGCATGTAAGTCCTATGCATATTGTTAGATTTACACCTTAGTATTTAATTTTCCTTGATCAGTTGTAAATAGTATTGCATTTCTTTTTATTTTCATTTTTGTTTCTTTACATTTATTTTTGAGAGACAAAGAGAGAGCATGAGCAGGGGAGGGGCAGAGAGAAATGGAGACACAGAATCCGAAACAGGCTCCAGGCTCTGAGCTGTCAGCACAGAGCCTGACACGGGGCTCGAACTCATGTCATAGTATGACATTTCTAATGTCAGTGTCCATATGTTGATTTACTAGCGTGTAGTAATATGATAGTTTTTTGTGTTAACTTGTGTCCTGTAATCTTTCTGAACTCACTTATTACTTACAGGAGTTTGTTGGTGGTGGTACTGTTTTTAATATTCTTTGGGATTTTCTATGTAGACAATCATGCCATCTGCAGATAAAGACATTTTTACTCCTTATCTATATATTTTTTTAAATTTCTCCCTTTATTGCTATGGGTAGAATTTCCAGCATGATGTTGAATAAGGATAGTGAGAGGAGACATTCCTTGCCTTAGTCCCAATTTTAGGGGAAAACTATTCAGCTTTTTAAAAAGTATGTTAGCTGTAGTTTTTTTGTAGCTGCCTTTTATCAAGTTGAGGAAGATTACCTCTATTTCTGTTTTCTTTTGGGGGGGGAAGTTTTTAACACAAGTGGGTGTTGAATTTTGTCAAATGATTTTCTGCTTCATTAGAAGTAATCACGTGAATTTTTCTTTAGCTTACTAAAGAGGAGGATCGCATTGATTGATTTTCAAATATTGAACTAGCACTGCACCTGTGGAATCAACCCTACTTGGTCATGGTATATAATTATTTTTATGTATTGCTGAACTGTATTTGCTAAAATTTTGCGAAGGATTTTTACATCTATATATACAGGGATGTTGACCTGTAATTTTCTTTGTTTTTTAGTATCTTTGTCTGGTTTTGGTATCAGAGTAATACTAACATTATACAGTGAATCAGCAAGTGTTCCTTCCTCTTGTATTTTTTGGAGGAGATTTTGTAGAATTGGTGCTAATTCTTCCATAAAGGTTTGGTAGAATTCTCCAGTTCTCCATCTGGGCCTGGAGAACTGGGCGAGGTAGATTTTAAATTACATATTCAATTTCCTTAATAGATATAGGACTATTCAAACTGTCTGCTTCATGTAAGATAAGCTGTAATATTTTGTGTCTTTTGAGGAATTGGTCTGTTCATCAATTGTCAAATGTATGTGTGTTGAGTTGTTCATACTATTCCCTTATTATGCTTTTGATATCTTCAGAGTCCATAGTGATATCTCCTGTTTCATTACTGATATTGGTAATTTACTTCTTTTTCATCAATCCTGCTAGAGGGTTGTCAATATTATAGCTGTTTTCTAAGAAACATCTCTTTGTTTCATTGATTTTCTTTATTGTTTATTGCTTTTTCAATTTCATTCATCTACTTATCTTTAATGTGTCATTCTGATTGATTTGGGTTTGTTTTTCTCTTTTTCTAGGTTCTTAAGACAATAGCTTCAATTATTATTTGAATTTTTTACTCTTTTCTAATATGTGAACTTTGTGCATAGATTTCCCTCAGTACTGCTTTAGCTGTGCCCCACAAATGTTGATGTGCCGTATTTTCATTGGCATTCTGTTCATTATAATTTTTTACTTACTTTGAGACTTCCTTTTTGATCCATGGATTATTTAAAAGTACATTGCTTAGTTTCAAAGTGTTTGGAGATTTTTCCTGTTATATTCCTGTTATTGATTTCTAGTTTGAGTCCATTATGGTGAGAGAACATACTCTAAATGATTTCTCTTGTTTTCAATTTGTTGAAGTCTGTTTTATAGGACACAATATGCCCTATCTTAGTATATAATTCACAAGCACTTGAAAAGAATGTATGTTCAGCTGTTATTGGGTGAGGTGTTCAACAAATGTCAATTAGATCCTGTTGGTTGATCGTATTGTTGAGTTCTTCTATAACTTTGTTGCTCTTCTGTCTAGTTTAATCAATTATCCAAGACAGATGTTTCACTGTCCAATTACATTTATGGATTTGTCTGTTTCTCCATTTAGTTCCACTAGTTTTTGTTTTACATTTTTTGTAGCTCTGTTGTTTGGTGAATGCACATTTAGTATTGTTATATTTTTTGGTGTATTGTTATATTGCATAATGTTCTTCATTGTGTCTGATGATTTTCTTTGCTGTGAAGTCTAGTTTGTCTAATATTAAATAGCCATTCCTGTTTTTCTCTGTAATGTAATTATCTTAAATATTTCCTCTATAAACATTTAGAACCACATTGGACAGTGTTATAATTTTGTGCTTTAACTATCAAACATAATTTGGAAAACTCAAGAAAATATGATACCAATTTACTTTGTGCCCTCTCTAGAGCTCATAATTGCCTTTACTTATACTTTGTACCACTCTTTATTAAAGTTACTTTTCACATTTCTTTTCCAGATCTGCAAGTCTTAACCACTTTCCCCTGCTACCAGCCACTGATCAGCTGAACTTGTTTTTATTTTTGGTGTAAACATTCACATATTTAATAGTACCTTTTAAAGTCATCACTTCTATATTTAAAATAGTTCCAAAATGAATCTATAAATGGTAATATAAATTAATACAAACTTAGGGTAAATAAATTTCACATGAGCTATGGTATAACTAATAGAAGATACGGAGTGAGTCAAGTCATGTCAGAGCTATATTCCACTTGCTTCTGAAAGAAAATGAAATCTAATTATTATATTTTTATACAAAGCTAATAAGGATAATAAAATCCGGAAATGTAAAAGGAGATGTGAGAAAGAACATTCGCAATAACCTCAAAAAGTTTTGAGATGTACATTTGATGGCTACACTGGTCTGCAGCAAGATCTTGGCATTGTCATGTGACATTGAGATTGCAAAATAGGTAAAGACAGTGCTTTCATCTTACACTAATTTTTACCAAAAGATAGGCCTGGATGAAAGCCAGTTGAACCTATGCCTGTCCAAAGGCATATGTATAAGAAATTGCACGCGTATGAAAAAGCAAAACCATAGTAAATAACATGATTGAAGTAGACAGATGCTGCAGGTGAGTGTGACTTTTATTTTGAATAAAAAACTAACTATGCTTTCATTAATATGACTTCATATTGTATATTTTTCCAAATTTACATTCCTCAAATACAATTTACATTATGATTTTTATGTTTCTAAGTTATTTCTCATCTCCATTTCTGTTTTACGGTGAACTTTAATACAAATGATAAATCTTATTAAAGTACTCTCTGGTTATTTATACAGTAAGGGCACTTGGAAAAAAAAAGTTCCAAATTTGTATCCAGAAAGTTGTGTGGGATGTTAATTATTGGGTTGTAGAGTCTGACTGGGGGCCTCTGGGAGTACTCCTTTCTCTCTGGCCTTTCATGTGGTAGACCTTGCCTCTTTGGGAGTGTTTTTCACAGTGCATCTTAATTTATTGCCATGCATTTCTCTCATATGGATGTGAGTTCCTGGAAGGCAGGGATCCGCACCTCAAATGCTTGTGCGCTAAACCAATGTATTAGAAGGGATGATTTTTATTGCAAAGTTTATTTATAACATTTTATAAATGGTAATTTTAGAGGAAATGAATCTGCTCTAGCTAGTTGCAGAAATATTGCTTTATTATCATTTGCAGAGTGGAAATGAACTGTAATATTTATCAATCTATTAACTCATATGTATTTGACACCTACTTTGGCTTCTGCAATCTACTGATCACTGCAGGAATGTAAAAATAGTATAAAGCGTAATTCTTTCCTCATGGGAGTCTCTCGTTAGGAAGAGAAGACAAATAGATGGAACAAACAAGTAAATCTAAGCTTGTGTACAACCTTAGAGGTTGCACATTAGAGGTTCAAAGTAGGGGTAGGGCACAGAGGACTGGAGGGTCAGGGAAGGGTTTCTGGAGCAGGTGAGACTCGAATAGGGTCCTGAAGTGTGGGACAGGGTTTGGGAAGATGGAGGAAAAGACCGGTGGTTTTGGGAGAATGAGGAATTTACTCAAGAAGGGGATTTTAGGAAACATATTTTTAAATTACAGAAAAGAAGGAAGATGTCTTAAGACCCGTTGAATCATATGAGATTGTGCTTCCTCTTTGTTATATGATGAGGACCAATCATATTTCTCAGAAGGATGATGAGTGAGAGATAATGAGAGAGATTCTTTGGTGAGTGGGTGCTCAGGATAATGGTTGTTCAATGCTGATGGGCCATCTTTAATCTCAGTAGTTAGAAGAAACTCAATGAGCAAAAATAAAGCTTATAAACGGGGCAGATAATCAGAGATCTCTGGGAGAGAAAAAGATCAACAAGGAGAACTACCTTAGGCCCATGTCTCTAACTTGGCACGGGTGCCCTAAGTGCCATGAGGGCAGTGGCTTCAAACTTCAACCAATGAACTCATTAAGAAAAGGACTTCTGGTTAAGGATTTATTTTTTCCCCATCCCCTTGCTGAATACATAGACCCTGGCATGGATAAATATCTTGAAATTTGAAAGATTATGCCCATGTGTAAATTTAATACATCACTGTTTAATTATGTAAGTCATGTATTTTTGGTATTTGTTTTGAATATGATTTATGAAATGTTGGCTTGCAGAAAATTGGCACATTTAGATATGTTGAAACAGGTTTAGAATTTTTATCAATACAAATTTTGTATAAAATACACATTTTATATACCCTGGTAGTGTTATCACTCTTTCTAAGACATTTAAAGGAAGACACCTATTTTCATGTTGTGGGTCTCAAGGATAAGTGGGGGGAAAAAAAGGACCCATAAAACAATTCTCTAGGTTTCCCTAGGAAATGTTCTCTCTGCTCCATATGTGCTTTGAGTTTTAACTAAATTAAACTCATGCTTGGACCAATGTCATCTGAATTTTAAAGGTTATGTACATAGAATGTCAAAACAACCATTTAAAACACATTACTAAAGTGAAGGATTGGCCAAGATTATTTCCAAGGTTCCTACCACACTTAACATTATCTAATTCTATGAACGAGAAACATTCTATCTCCTGCAAGTGGTTTGGTTTACACTTTACTAAGCAACTGGTTGACTGGCTTTCTTGACTAGGTTCCAGATTCTTTGGGGATACAGACACAACCTCATGCAAAGCAGCGCCCCCCTAGGATCCCAAGTTGATCACAAAGTAATCATGGTAGCAGAGCAATGAGAGAGGCAGCTATTCCACTGCCATTTGTCTGTGCCCCACATGTCTGCATGAAAAATTTGTTAAGTACTTTATACTTGGAACTTGTTTTGTCTGTAACTTTTGGGAACAAGAGAACTTTTATCGCCAAGTTTAGAATGGTCTTGAATTTTACGGCTCTTGCGATTTGTATCCAAATTTGTGTCATCTGGATTTCACTTTGGTCGTGCTGGCAACACATGACTTTCTGGTTCTGAGACAGACTAATTAAAAGGTGCATAGTCATCAAATTGCTAACCACACATTTTAGGGAGCTAAGTGTAAATAAATCAAAATCATATGAACTAAATTTACTGAAAAATACACGTGAATTTAAAAACGAATGGAAAAAAAATCAGTGCCAAAATGACCGGTTTCTTTTCTCAAAACCAAAACACTTAAGACATTATTTACTGAACTTAAAATTGTAGTTGGGCTTGTCACTTCCTATTGGAAAGAAAAGAAGCTCAAGATGGCAATGTACTGAATGGAAAAAAAAATACTCTAACCAAAAACCAAAAGGCAAAATATTATTTTAGAAGGCTATGGGCTTCTTAGATTATAAAGGCCATCTCTATTATCTGGAGGGAGACAACTTTTCTCCTAGTATCAGAGAATGTAGTCTCAGGACTGGAAGGGGCTTGAAGTTTGTTCGGTCATGCCCTTCATACTGGGCTTGGGTCCTTGTCGTGTGGCTAGTTGCTTGTGCTTGGACTTCTCCGTGGCGGACAGATCTCCTTTTCTTGAGGCAGCCATTTCACATTTATGAACTACTGGAAAGAAACCAATCTCTCTGAAGCTTCCACCAATTTGTGTTTACCCCTCAAGAATCCAGAAAATTGGTTTAATTCGTTTTTTCTCAGAACAATTTAGTTTTTATTTTATTTGCACAAGCAGAATCTTACACGTGTTACTATAAAAAAAGGGAGTTTATTAAAAGGATTCAAATGGAATGGAAACAAGGGAGAGAGAGGGAAAGGGAGCGAGAGGGAGAAGAGAGAGAGGAAAGGAAGCAGGAATTGAACCAGTTCCCAAGGACCGGATTTTCTCTTTCTTTCCTTTTCTCCCTGTTTCCCTCTCAGCACCTTGGCTACCCTCTGAAGTTTGCTCTGTTTTCTTCTCTCTGTTGCTGAAGTTTCTCTGCTTACAAAGTGTTTTGTTCTGTCATCGTTTAAGTTTATACATGATCTTGGTTTGCTGTGGGCCAGCTCTGTCTGCTGGCTTTCTTTCAGCTTCTGCTTCCATTCTAGCTGGTTCAGTCTTTCTCTGTTTTCCAGTACAAATTCCATGTAGGGAAAGTCAAGTCCACCTGACCTTTTACTTCAAGTGCTGGTATAGGTGTGCTGGCTTATGGACTGGCTTTTTGAGTCACAGTTATAGGTCATCCACTAGTCCAGTCACTGGAATGGGTTGTGCGATACAAAGCATGGCTATCTCATGGGTACCTAGGATGTGAGACTGTGGTAGAGGCAATATCTCTTTATTTTTTTATTATTTTTTTAATATGAAATTTATTGTCAAATTGGTTTCCATACAACATCCAGTGCTCGTCCCAACAGGTGCCCTCCTCAATGCCCATCACCCACTTTCCCCTCCCTCCCACCCCCCCATCAACCCTCAGTTTATTCTCAGTCTTTAAGAGTCTCTTATGGTTTGCCTCCCTCCCTCTCTCTTTTTCTTCCCCTCCCCCATGGTCTTCTGTTAAGTTTCTCAGGATCCACATAAGAGTGAAATCATATGGTTTCTGTCTTTCTCTGTATGACTTATACAGAGGCAGTATCTCTTTGGAGCGGAGTGGCTGGAAGGCCATAGTTGACAGCCCTGTACACATTTCTTAAATTAGTTGAAGTGTGTGTTCGTATACATTCTTACCCTTTTTATTCTCCAGGTTAAAGATTCCCAGGCTTTTCGATTGTTGCTTATGGGTCATAATATTGAGTGTCTTTACTGCTTTACCTCTCTTCTGTACATAGTGTAATTGATTTACATCTCTCTGAAAGTGATGGTTAAATCCTGAGCTGATCTCATCAGTGAGGTTTACGCCACCCAAGATTCGATTAGCCTCTTCTTCAAGTCACTTCATCTTGTTGACTCATAGAACTTGCTCTTAACGAAAGCCTCCGAGTCCTTAGCTGCACAAGCCACGAAACCAGCCCTCTTCCCACCTCACGTACAATTGGATCTTTGTACTCAAGGTTAAGGTCCTTCATGCATATTGCTTGAATTATATTTTTTTAAGGAAAAAGTATTAATAAATAAAGCAAAACATACTCCCTGCCCTCTGGATGCTTATGCTTATATTCCCTATTGATCTTACATGGCACACAGAAAGTCCTTAATAAATAATTGTTTGATAACTAAATATGGAAAAATCATTTTGTTAACTTTCAACTTTGCAGTGATCTGTTCAGTCTTTTCAGATTGACTGTTAATCTGTTATTCAACCTTTTTTACTCCTGACCTCATGGGCAATAGTCATTTGATCATGTGCCTTTAGATCCAATTGATGTTTCTGTTTACATGTTATGTAATATGGCATATATTACATAATGCACCCAATGGAATCTGGGGGACTAATTAGTAATGAACACTAACATCTTCTGCAGCTAAAAATCAGACCAAATTTTGCTGCCAAATGAGTTTGGTCAAGTTTTGCTGCCAAAAATAATCTGGTTTTCAAAGGCTTTTGAATTTTAGAATTACCAGGAAGGGATTGTCAACCTGTAATGCACAACATTGAGACCAATGTCTGGTACGCAGTAAGCACTAGGTAAGTGTTATGGAAAATTTCTTCCAGTTTGGCACTGATTTATCACACTCCACCCAGCTTGATAAAAAAGTCCATTCAGGAGGAAGGGCCCAGGTCCTTCCTAGAATAAATAGCTCCAAAACCATGATACAAGCCAAATTCCAATTCTAAAAGTTCAGAAACGCCACGTCTTTTGCATTAATTATTTTAACTCAATAGAAAAATACATCACATGTGGGAATTTAGAAAACCATCCATTGAGGCCATGTAGTTAGAAATCGACTTCTATTTTATCACCCAGAAACATCTACACTGAATGCTGAGAGTTTATGAAATATAGCAGCAAAAAAATTAGGGAAATATTGGTGTGAGTTTTCACTTTCACCCAGAAAATCTGAAGTCTTCTTCTAACAGTCTGGCTGGCTTCTCAATCAGTCTGATTTAGCAACACTAAAGATCAGCAATTCTGTGAGTTTCCTCTGCTTTGACGGATTCAATAGGCTGTATTTGTCTTGGAAATTTGAGTTCTAGGATAGAAACAGGATTGATATTTTTGTTATTAAACTTTAAGGTAAAATATTAAAAAGTAGCTTTCAAAGATAAAGTGTAGGAAATCCTTCATAAATTTAAGGATTGGAATTGTATCTGCCCCTATTAAAGTTGGCTGAATTAGTACATGCATCATGGGTTTTCTTTCTAGCCTTTCCTTGCTGGAACCATCACTTTTCTTGCTCATACTTGGCTAATATAGAAAATTTGAAGTGAATATCTCTAATTTTGTAAAAGGCTTTGGGAGATCTAACAGCGGTCTTAAAAATCTCACTGTTTAAGCACTGTAACACCAAAATTATTGAGTGAAATGTCTGTTTTGCTCTTGGCAAATTTCCCTTTCGTTATTTTCTGTGGCTCTGTAGAAATATTTCTCTTGGAACTGCTCATGGAGGTTTGTTTTCTGTCTTTTCTACCACTGATAATTGTTCCAGAAGGTAAGAATACCTCTCAGCCGAGCCATTTAACTCACTGAGGGCTCAATAGACTGAGACCAAGCTTGCTAGAGCCCATGGCCTTTGTTCTGCTCACCCACACTAACCATGGGCTCCAGTGACAGAGCAGCCACAATAAGGGCATGAAAGGTCAACCTGTCAAAAGCAAATTTGGATCTCCTTCTTCCTCAACCATAGAGGTTGAGGTCCTCTCCACAGGCCCACCTCCTATAGCTCACATGTTACCTTACCCAACTTGAAAGTGGAAGTTTTAAGCAAGGGCATTATCCTCCCCTCCACCATCTGTGCCATCCTCTTGTGGCCAATATCAATAGTTCCATTGATAGGTTCCTTTTCTGTTGTCTCTGTCCAGCATATTTCCTTTTTTTGCTTTAAATGTTTTATTTATTCTTGAAAGAGACAGAGCATGAGGGAGAGGAGCAGAGCAAGAGAGGGACACAGAATCCGAAGCAGGCTCCGAGCTCTGTGCTGTCAGCACAGAGCCCAATGCAGGGCCTGAACTCACAAGCCATGAGATCATGACCTGAGCTGAAGTCAGACGCTCAACGGACTGAGCCACCCAGGAGCCTTTGTGTTCAGCATATTTCTGAGGTTGCTTCAGTTAGACTTGCTACCTTATTTCAGACCCTGACTCACAACCAATACTTGGGAAATTTTTTTCTTTTTAAAGTTTCTATTGTGGTTGCCTGGGCGGCTCAGTCAGTTAGGTATCATAGTCTTGATTTTGGCTCAGGTCACTATCTCATGCTTCATGAGTTCAAGCCCTGCATTGGGCTCTGTGCTGACAGCAAGGAGCCCGCTTAGGATCCTCTCTCTCCCTCTCTCTGTCCCTCCCCCACTTGCATGTGCTCTCTTTCTCTCAAAATAAAGAAACTTAAAAAAAATGAAGTTTCTGTTGCTAAAATGCCTTCAGATGTTAGATTATCTCTTATGGATCTCTGTTCCTTTTTTAAAATTTATTTACTTACTACTGATGCAAGGTAAGTTTCTTCTTTCTGATACACGTGAATCAATATCTACCATCTATCTACTAACATTATGTGTCTATATGTAATATATATTGTGTTTCTGTATATATAAATCAGTCTTAGCTTGGGCTGCTATAACAAAATACCATAGACTGGTGGCTTTAAACATCATTTATTTTCTCATTCTTCTAGAAGCTAGAAGTTCATGATCAGGGTGCCAATATGGTTGGGTTCTGACGAGACTTTTCTTCCTGGGTTGTAGAAGGCTGCCATCTTGTTGTGTTCATGCAAAAGCAGAGAATGAAAAAGCTCTGTGGTATCTGTATTTACAAGGGCACTAATCCAATCATGAAGGCCCAATTGCATCACCTAACTTAAACCTAATTGCTCCCAAAGGCCCCATCTCTTAGTATCATCACTTTAGACATTAGGACTTCAATGTTGGAGAAACTCATAATTCTGGGTGCTTAGTCCTAGAGTCATATTGAAGACACACCTATGGTTTCATCTAAATTGAGGGCAAAGCTATCAATATTTATGGCAAGATGATAATTTTATCCTTTAAAATATACTGATAGACTTAAATATGTTTTGAGAAAGTACCAGTGTTGCTAAGTAAACAGAAAAAGGTCAAATATAAATTTAAAACCATTATAGGAAGTGCAGTACATAATAAAAATGAGACTAGAATGCCTGGTTGGCTCAGTCAGTTAAGCGTCCAGCTCTTGATTTCAGCTCATTTCATGATCTCATGGTTTGTGAGTTCAAGCCCCACATCAGGCTCTGCACTACGACAGCATGGAGCCTGCTTGGGATTCTCTCTCACTTCCTCTCTCACTTCCCCTACCCTGCTTGTGCTCTCTGTTTCTCAAAATAAATAAATAAACTTTAAATAATAATAATAATAATAATAATAATAATAATAATACCAAAGGTAAATACAAAAACTCAAAAGTACCAGTTGCAGTTTCTAATAATTCCCATAGGAAGTGCCCATATGAGACAATACATATGTGAAGCAGCTTTGTAAGGCATGAAGCTTTTGAAATGCATTTTCATTATTTGCATTGTGCTGACTTCTCCTCTGTTGTTACATACCTTGGCCCAGATTCTCATCCCCCAGGGCCAGGACACAAGATTAACAACAGTCTCCAGTGGTGAGGACCTGAGGGGGTTCCGTAGGTGGGGGTGGAGAATGCCAGCTGCTGTGCAGGAGCTGAGAGGCTGTGTCTGTAACCTCTTGTCGCCTCTGGTCCCCACAGCCCGTGGATAGGACATCTGAACACAGCACATTAGATTCCTTCAAACACTCATTCTGAAGTCCATCTGAGAGAAGCTTGGAACAGTTTCTGGCATGACAGCTAGAAGACAATGGCATGCTTGGGAGGACACGGGGGTGGGGGGATGGAAGCCTGCACCCAGGGTGGTGTAAATCAGAGAATCAAGCACCCTCAACCTTTTCAGTCCCACGGTAGGAAAAGTTCCTGGAAGCTTACAGAGTGAAGGGGATGTTTGTTCTCTTAGCAAACTTTGGTGCTGTTCGGTCTGACACAGCCTGACAACCCTCCTTTACTGAGATCTCTGTAACATTGTAATTACAAGACCAAGCTGTGGAGTCAGCCGACCTGGATTGAGTCTTATTTCTGCCCCTTACCACTGTGTGGTCCTGGGCAATTAGCTCAGCATCTCTGGGCTCCCTCATTTGTAAAGTGGGCTAAAATTAATACCTACATAACATTGTTACAGTGAGGATTAAATCAGGTAGTTGAGGGAAAAGACTGAACCCAATATCTGGCATAGAGTAGCATATTCAGTAACTATGAGGTGTTCTTAATTTTATTGTGGCTGCTGTTATTGTTTCTGTGTGAATTTGCATCCTGGTTCTGCCCCTTACTAGCTGTGTGACTCTGGGCATGTTGCTTAACCACTATCTCTTTGCTTCAGTTTTCTAATCTGTAAAATGGGGATAATATTACATGTTTTGTGGGATTATGCTGAGGATTAAATAAGCTTAATAGCTATAAAGCGATTGGAAGGGTGTCTGGCTCAAAAAAAGTGCCAAGCAAATGCCGGTTAATAATCAAATAGGATTATTATTATTACATTAATCAAGTTAAAGAGAAATTTTCCTGGTATTTACCTAAAAAATCCCAAACTTAGAATTTAAATTCTAATGAAATATGCTATTCAAGATCATGGAAACATCCAGTGAACTATACTTGAATTAAAAAAAGAATAAAACAGGCTAGATAGTTTATAAATCTTAGAACTACTTTATTAATGAAGCATTTTATGTTTTCAAAACATGAAAATAGTACATTTAATTCCTAGAAGTGAGATTTTTATAAATATTTACCAATGCCTTAAAACTTCTACTGCATAAAGCTTGCAGGCAAACCTTCAGGCAATCAAAAGATTTGCCTCAGCAAAATCTAGAATAATAATAAAAAGGGACTTTGGACTGTGAGAACTGACTACATGTGTTGAAAACTGAATTGTGTAAACTGATATTCAAGCTTCAGGAAGTAAAGCCACAGTATTCGCGGATAAAAGCTCTCTCTGTTCTTTACCATTGTGAACCAAATGTAGAATGTATGTTAGTTGAGGGAACTTGAGCTCCCTCTGTGGCCAGGCAAAGATTGGCTAGCAGCTGGGATGTGGTTAGGGAGGTTGCTTAGGTATGATTCCTAGGGCAGGGGATCCTAATCTTCCTTTGGGTCATAAACTTCTTCGAGGATCTCCTATGATCAGTGGACTATCTCTGTTTAATTACATATTTTTTGATCCTTTTTTTTTTTTTTTTCAGAGAGTTTCAAAGACTGTAGATCTCAGATTGAGAACTCCTGGTTGAATGCTTTGGAGAAGATCTGGGCTCCATGCTTTGGAAGAGTTCAGAGTCTGGAATCAAGAGGTGGACCCTTCTGAGATCTCTTTAATTTTTTCATTGTCCTTGTGGATGTGGGACAAGTCCCTCTTGAATGGCAACGTCCAAGCTTCTTTGATGGTGAACAGGTAGGTCCCAGGCAGTTGAGTGTATGCACATAAACGTATATGTATTGAGATGGGAAACTACACTACCACTTCTGAATACTTGATATGACTTGAGTTACATCATTTTGTCCTTTGGATTAGAAATTCCTCCTTCCTTCCTTCCTTCCTTTCTTCCTTCCCCCCACCCTTCTCCCTCCCTTCCTTCCTTTCTTGCAGAGGCGAACGTTGAAACTCCGAAAGGATAGGTGGGGTATACACAGTTACACAGCTAACTCCAGTGCCTTACTTACTCTTCTTCCTACATAAGAGGAAGAGTAATTCTCTTATCTGTTCCTTGCAATATCCCTTGAAGATCTAAACCTAGGTGAAAAAAGGACTTCCCATCAGTGGAATATACTTTGTTACCTTTAATAAAATCATTTTATGGGAAGGGATTGTGTCTTCTCTCTTTTGTATGCAGAATTTAATTCTTGCAACCTTTCGTTCTCTTGGTGAGAAATAATAGCAATCCGAACTTGCATTTATCTGTTAACTTTCTTTTTAGGAATGTAGTGAATGTAACCCCTGACAATTCTAAAATTCTTCAGTAACTTGAAAATATGTTAAGAATGTTAAAGTCAAATCGTATCTCCCAAAGGGTTTTCTTTACTTTTCCTATTAAAGAAAATTTTATTTCATTTCTGTTAAATCAGTGAGTTGATCAGTTAACATATACGGAGTACCTACTGTGTGTCAGATATTGTACTAATATGCTGGTTGGACTGGTTGGGTAGGTTGATTTTTTTTTAAAGAATCCAATTCTATCTTAGAATCAAATTTCAGATTGGCTTGAGTATTTATAAACAGCAAGACTCCAAATGCCAGGTATTCTAGGAATTGCAGGAATTAGAAAAATCATAGTTCGTATTTGAGGACAACCATGCTGGCTGTTATCAGTTTATTCTCTAGATCCATTTCTGCCCTTCTTGCCCCGCCCTGCTCTCCGGAGTGTGTGGGGACAGGGAGAGGGCTGGAGTGCTGGTCTCTGCATACCGATTCTTCTAGCATCTCTTGCTGCTGTCTTCTGGTTCCGTTGGACCAGTAGTAGACCAACAGGAAATCAGAGGGTGGGAGGGGAAAGTACCCGCTGTGTATATCCTCATCCTCCAGCGCCCTTGCCGCGGTCTGGCAGGGGTGAGCTCTTCTCCTGTTTTGCATCTGTTGGAGGTTGCCTCATTTGGAGCCCCAGACCTCTCTAGACAGTATACATCACACTGTGCATCTGTAACATTGTTTTCGCTCCTCGCCCTTGTCAGACCCAGGGCTGGTACTGGCTTCCCACTGTTGCTCGTCCCTGGCTGCTTTGCCATTCCTTATTGGTTCTTTTAGCTCTGCCCACACCCCTGTAAATAGTCCTTTATTTTGAATGTGCCATCTGTTTCCTTTAGCATCCTGACTGATACTGCCAATTAGTCTGTGCCAAGCACTACACTACGACTTCAACATGGATTAACTCATATAATACGTACTCACTCTATGTGGTAGGCCTTAATATTATTCTTATTTAAAACAAAACAAAACAAAACAAAAAAACTGATCCAAAAGAGGTTTAAAGAGTAACTTGCTCAAGGGAACACGGTTTGAAAGGAGTGTGGCCAGTTTTCAAACCCAGGCAGTCTGATTCTGGAGCCCACCCTCTTAACCATGGCACTGTATGTCTCCGGTCGGGTTCTCCGGGAGGTAGACTCTGAGATGAAGATTTGCGGGAAGGCAGAATTTTGGGGTGTACGGCTCTCAGGATCAACACCAGTAGGAGGGGGTAAAGGAAGCAGGATTGGGGAGAAGAAGTTGAACCAGAGTGCAGGGACAGCAAAAGCATAAGCTGAGCCTGAGAGGAGTTTGGGAGCTGGGAAGGCTCCCAAATTGGTCTAAGGGGCCTGGGCTTTCATATCCTGGCACTGCCTAGTCATTCACTGCAAAGCCTAACCTTGGGCCCTCTTCAGCCAAAGCGAGTCTAGAAGGAGACTCTGTTGAGAATATTGACTGCCAACATTTCCAGAAGCTGGGGGAGTTAGGGACTAGTCTTGGAGGGTGGATCTGGGCAACATACCATGGCATCCATTACATTCTTTGAAACACATATGGAGGTCATGAGTTGGCAGCTTGCTCAAATCATTTGTGATCTTCGAAAACTTTATTAGACTCATGTATATAGCTGGTTTTCCTAGCATGTGTGTATGTGTGTGTGTATGATTATGGTGTAATTATTTGAAATTGTTGAAAAAACACTAAGTAGGAGTCAAGAGACCTGGTTTCTAGTTACTGCTCTGCTGCTCACTATCTACACGCCTTTGTTCAATTAACTTAATGCCTCTGGATCCCAGTTTCCTTATTCATAACTTGAAGAACTTTGATTAGTTTGTCTCTAAGGCTACTTACACTATAAAGTTCTACGGTTCTATTAATTTATTAGCTTTCTAAAATCCAGAAATAGCAAAAGCAAACATGTTGGAATGCTTTTAAGTAATGCTGGAGACTATTTCTTACAATGTCCGGTTAGTGACTTTCTCAAGCTCTCTCAATAAATCATGATGAACTTCATGAACAATCACACAGCCCCAGTATCACCCAGTGTTCTCTGAAGGGCAGAGATGCCCCCTGTCTCCCCCGAATGTCTTTGTTTTGTGTATATAAGATTTTAGAATGCTAGAGCCTTCTCATTCTTTCGGAGCGTAGCTCATACAGATGTTTTATTTTAAGAATTGTTTTGAAATTGCTTTCACAGGGTAATTGTTACAATTCAAACAGATATGGTCTTAATTTGGATAGATATATCTTGACCAAAGCAAGAAGGAATAGGAAATAATCTTAGCTTATGTTGGTGAAATAAAACCAATTCTCAAAGTATAGACAGGCTAGAGAAACAAATAGGTAACTAAAGAAAATAGAGTAACAAAAAAGACAAGGTATTGGTGATAGAACTCTGAAAATCTGTTGAATAAGTGCTCAATATTGTGCACTTTAAAACCAACATGTATATACACACACACACACACACACACACATATATATATATACATATATATATATATATATATATATATTAACAGAATAAAGGGTTAAATACTGAACTAAGTAAATATAGAAATCCTTTAAGATTGATTTTCCTGAGCTGTGGCAAATGATTCAATGAAAATGGAAAATAACTATTATTGTCAGTCATGTATGGCCTTGCTTGTATGATTTCCCAATGTAAGCCTTATGGTCGAAGCTGCTTGGACCATAAATAAATAAATAGATATACCTTCACTCTGGCTTCCTTACCTGACTCTCGTTAAACCCTATCAGCAACTGTAGAGGGCCAAAGTGGCAATTTCAATAAATATTTCATTACGTGGGAGCCCATTTGCTGGTATTTCAAATAAATAAGTATGTTTTCTCACTCAGTGGACACTAGAAGGGAAAATTCTCCAGTTTCCATTTTCTGACTTTCTTTTACTTTCTGAAGAGGTCAGTCATTTTCGTTTTCCAGTATACAACTCGATTATTTATTGGAAGAAAATGTTTTAAATCAGGAAAAGGAAAAAAAAAATCCTACCAAATAATTTACTGAAGACTGTCTCCTGGCAGATTAATCCCTACCACTTAGCCAGGGCTCATTCCACAGTGATCAGACTGGTCAAGCTTAAATTGTATGTCCACAACAAGTTGCATAAATAACCCCAAATACTGTGAACCTCTTTCACTCGGTCATCTCCACGACCTTCAAAGAAAATGTCAGAAAGGTAGTAAGGAAAAATATAGCCTGAAATGCTCTAGTTATGGTATTTTCTAATAAATAAAACCCTTTTTGGCTTCTTTCATCTAAACACATTTATCAGTTAAGACACATATACTTCTCAGTAAGTGAGTGGAAATGCTGCCCTTTTCCTGGTGGGAAACCTGGAAATACAATAAATGTATTTTAAGTGGTGCTTCAGAGCTGTATTTAGAGCCAGGGTTAACTGTCTTAGGTAATATCCTTCTTTTTTCTTAATTTTAACAACCTGATTTGCCTTTACAATATACTGTGGTCCATTTTAAATTGTCTTTTTTTTTTTTTCAACGTTTATTTATTTTTGGGACAGAGAGAGACAGAGCATGAATGGGGGAGGGGCAGAGAGAGAGGGAGACACAGAATCGGAAACAGGCTCCAGGCTCTGAGCCATCAGCCCAGAGCCTGACGCGGGGCTCGAACTCCCGGACCGTGAGATCGTGACCTGGCTGAAGTCGGACGCTTAACCGACTGCACCACCCAGGTGCCCCTTGTCTTTTTAATAAAGAGACTGTGCATGTGGAAGTGTTTGAGGAGATGGTTTCCTGGAAAGCTCCAGCTTCCATCCTGCCAACCCAAAGAATGGGCCTTGATTGAAGCAACAGAGAGACAAGAGCTGCCCTCGTTAGAGACGGCCTGGTCTCTCTTTGCCCAGCAATTTCAGCTCAAAACTGAAGTCCTACTCTTGGTCAAACTTTTTCTGTCCTCAAGTTTTCACTTTTGGCTGGAGACGTCACCAATATTCAAATTTCCCAGACCAGAAATGAGAAAGTTATCTTAATTCTTCTAATATCCTTCAGTGAATACGTTACGTGCTCTTGATTTCCCCACCTTTTAAAAGAAAAAGACGCAGTGTTTGGAAAAGGGGACCTGAAATTCCAGTGTCCCTGCTCTGTCACTTACTAATATGGGACCTGGCAAGATACTGAGAGTTTTAGTGCCTTCCCCTGTGAGACGGGGATAGATAGTCCTGTCTGTTGTGCTGACCTCACAGAAATGTTTTCATGATGAAATGAGTTAGTGTAGATTATCTCAGTTTATTTGACGGTGAGAGGCAGGGGTGACCTAATAAAATTGCTGCCTTCTTTCAGGGGCTGGAACATAATACTGCTGCTCCCTGCACATCATCCACACCCATGCATTTGCCAGATTAGAAGGCTTAGGAAGGCTAGCTTGCTGTCACTTACTGCAGATACCCAGCTCTGATCCTGAGGTATAAACCCCCCAGAAGACACTCATCAAATTGCTTGCCCCTGTGGACCAAAGGAAAAGGCACATCCTACTCAGACCATTGCTGCTAAGCGGTCTTTCCAGGCTGCAGCTGAATCTAGTTGTGCCAAAGTATCCACAATTGTTCAAGAGACCACAGAGATTAAATTCTCCCTTCTTCACATCCCCATTTTCCTCAACTGCCTAGTGGACATTTGCTTTTGGACACCCCACAGGAACGTTATACTTGATATACCTAAAACTGGGCTTAGTATTTCCTTCCCCCACACGGTTCCTCTCCAGTGTCCCCCATTTAAGTGAACCAGTGAACAACACTACCACTCACTAACTTGCTCAAGGCAGCAACCTGGGATCTGCCTCCCTCTCACCAATATCCAATTAAACAGCAAAGCCTCTTATGTCTGTCTCCTACACAAAGTCTAATTCTATTCATTTTTGTTCATCTTCATAGCTACCTACCCCATCCTAGGACATCATCATGCTTTACCTGAACTGCTGCCGTGGCTTCTAAAATTGCCCCCTGCCTCTACTCATTCCTCACCTCTCTCAATTCTAGCCCTAAATTTTAGCCAGAGTTATTCTAAAACGCAAAGCTGCCCATGTCATGACCTTCCTTAAAATATGTTAAATGACTTCCAATTGCCTTCAAGATGCTGGCTAAATTCTATGAATCCTGTAAGGTCAAATTTCTGCTGTTGTCTCCTGCTTCCCTCTCCTCACTCATCCTATGTATGAACAGCTCATAAACTTGAGTAATTACTTTCAGTTCTCAGAATGTGCCATGAGCGCTTCATGACTTTGCATATGCTATTCCTCGTCACATGGATTGCTTTCTCTCTCTCTTTGCTTGGCCAATTCCCAGTCATTCCTTGGGTTTCAGTTTAGACGTTGCTTCTTTTGGAAAGCTTCCCCTTAGTCCCTAAGTTCTCAGAGTGCCCCGTACTTCTGTAATTATAACACTTACCACATTTTTAGTACTGGTCCGTTTACCCACCTATGTCCCTCACCAACACCCCGCAAAGGCAGAGATTATGACTGACTTATTCACCACTCTGTTCCCAGTACTCAGCACAGTGTCCCACACATAGAAAACTCTTAAGCAGTTGCTGTATAGATGCATGAAAAAAATAAATCCCATCTTTATTTCTTTTCTTGGGAAAGCAGACTAATATAGTTTAAAAAAATTCTACCAGATACCAAAATCCCATAATCCAGTTCTATGTCCCATTGCTTGATTCCAGATGTCATGAAACCTCTCTATGAAAGGGAATAAGGCTACCTGTCTTGGGTTATTTCAAGTGTTTTTAATAATAGTGAGAATGCACATGAAAGCTCACTGTAAAATGTACAGTTTCCTGCTAATAAATATATATCATTATTATCGCACTCATCATGTTTTCAGTGGCATGTCCACGTGTATATTAACCATTTTAGGCCCAGTATTTGAATTTAGTCCTTTAAAAAATTTCGTACTGGGTGTATCAGTTAGCTATTGCTGCATAACATCCCTCTCCAAAAACTTAATGGATTAAAACAACAACTACTTATTTAGCTCCTCATTCTATAGGTGGGTAGTTTAGGTAACTTAAGTAGTTAGGTACGTTAGCATGGGCTTGATCCCATGGTAGAGAGGCAGGGTTCCATGAGAGTCAACAGAAGAAAATAGAAGCTCTTGAAGTTTAGGCTTGGAATTGGCACAACACAACTTGGTTGCGTTTTATTAGATAAGGCAAGTCCCAAGCCAACCCCTATTAAATAGGCTGGGAAATATTTAATCTCGTACGGGAACACTTCCAAAGACACAAAGAGGAATGGATACAAGGACAGAAACAGTTGTGGCCATTTTGCAAACAATTGACCATATTCTGTCAGTATCTTCATTTGATTATTTAGCAAATCACAAATCTGACCACATTACTTTTGTACTTGAAATCATTTAGTGGCTCTGCATTGCCTGTAAAATAAAGTCAAGCTCATAGCAAAGACCTCGATGAATTTCACGCATTGGCCTTATCTGCCTGGTCTTTTATGCTTTAGGGAAAGAACATTTCTTATAGTTTCCACTAATCATTTGTGCTGTTTCTGACTGGCCTCTGTGGTTCATGCTGCTACCCCCCACCCCCACCCCGCCTCCTTTCCTTGCCTGGATGATTTTACTCATCCTAACAATCAATGACATTAACAATACCACTTATTATATGTCAGGCACTGACTGTTTTAAACACTATCCCTATGAGGGTGGTACTATTATTATCTCCTTACAGATAAGGAAACTGGGACACTGTGAAGTTAAGTAACTTGTCCACGTTCACTTAGCTCAAAGTCTGGTTTCAGAACTGGAATCTAGAGTCTGTGAATTTAACCTCCAGGGTCTCTTACCTCTTAAGACTCAGCTCAGTTTGGCCTGTTCCCATGTATATCTTGACGTTTGCCACGTTCGATGATCTATTTCAATGTCTGATGCCCCTTTGAGTTGTGAGCATCTCAAGAGCCCAGAACATGCCTTGCCTTTGATTGTAACTGGCGAATGTAGCACCCAGTCATGTCTCTGTTGCCCTCTCCATACTAATCAAGATGCGTCTTTTGTACCATTAAAAATCTCTGCTTCTTGGAAGAAAAAAACCAGAGTGAAGACTATTAGTCCTCACAGCATCTCCAAGAAAGAAGTGACGAGTGGGAAGCTCTATCTCATTTTGCAAACAGGAAATTCAGGCATGTGGAGATGAAATCACCCAGCGCTGTGCCAGGATTCTTTTTTTGGTTTTCCGATTCCTAGTTTTGTGTTCTATCTACCAAAAAGTGGTATTTGTCTATGAAGTGCAGCTGATGGTTGCTTAATTTTCCCCAGAACAAAGTTAAAAAACATAACAATTAAATTAAATCACCCAAGAGGGATGTCTTCTTCCTTTGTAAAGTTTTGAGGAAACAAACTTTGGGGGAAACTTTTTTTTCCCTGGGGTATAGTGCTCTCTTCTCCTTCAGCAGAATATATTGTGTCTGATGGAGCAAAAAATTGTTTTTAAGAAACCCTGCACCAATCTGTCTGCCCCACTCAGACACATGCTCACACAGAAAATTAAATTCACAGAAATGAGAGAAAATCAAGAGAACCAAAGGAGCATGTCTTCCGTTTCTCAAAATCATTCTCCAGTGTATTTAGTGGCCTGTTGGGTGACAGGGTGATGAGGGGAAAGGTTTGGTTGAATGCAGCTAATTTTTCATGTTCTTTTGCTTATTTCATCAAAGCACCGTGAGAAAGTAAGCATTATGCACATTTCACCTGTATGGCTTTAATCTGTAAGAAGCTTTATTAGAAGTTAGTTAAAACATTTTTTTTTTCCAGCTTGAGTTTCATTACTATCTTTTGCTTCATTAACAGCAGTAAGTTCTTGGGTGTGAAGCTTCCTTGAAATGGTAACTACTGAGAGAAAGTGGGGGGAGAAGGAGAAATAAAAGAAGAGGCTTCAAGAATAGTGCCACTGAGACACGTTCCTGGGAAAGAGAATCGACCGGATGATCTCTGGCTGTCTAACATAGTTTCCTTCTTCCAGTTTTTTGGCATTTGTCTCAAATCCTATTTCCTAAATCATCACAATCTTTAAATCTCCATAGCGATCCTACACATATATTTTCATCATGCCTTAGGTGGAGTTTCTATTGATGTAAACATGTGTTTTGTGAAACGAACAAAGAAAAAAAGAGACAAACCAAAAAAATCCGGACTCTTAACTCTAGACAACAAACTAATGGTTACCAAAAGGGAAGTGGGGTGGGAGAGGAGTGACGCAAAATGAGACTTCCCAGTTTTACAGCCTCCCTGTGTCCTTATCTCTCTGAACTTCATCAGCTGATACAACCATGCGTTTGAGTCTGGGTTTTAAGCTTTGTAAAAAGAGAGATTTTGGCATGTCTTGTAAACCATGCTCCTCAAAATGTTAGATGAGGATGATGGTGATGCTTCACATGCTAACCATTCATTGTAATCTCTTTTCCTGGAAATAATTGTATTTGCCTCAGTGACTCAAAAAACAAAACAACTCATATATATATATATATATATCACAAGAAGGACCCACACCTTCCAGATTTTGTTCCTTTATACTCCTGAATTAAGGGTTTGACTGAGAAACCAGAAGCCAAGTCCCTCCGGTCATCGTGCACAATCATGAGGCTGCATATGAACTGGCAGTTAAAGCTCGCCAACTCCTCAACACGTCTCAGATTCTTCCACCCGATCTCTTCTCACCTCTATTCTCAGAGTGGCTGGTTTGTTATGAAACTAATTTTTTTCTAGGCCAAGTTTCCTTTGAGCAGGGTGCAAAGGCATATGATCCTGTGGATTAGAAGTGGGTTGTCATCAAAACGATATAGCTCTGTTCTTCTCCGTTCCGTTCTTGGAATGGCTGAGAACAGACTTGCGAAGAGAAAAACTTGTTGGCGTTTGGGAGCTGCCAGGTTTCAGAGAGCCCAATTATGTCTTTTTTGAACTAGCATTTCTTTAATAGAGTTTAATTTAAAAATGTTTTTCTTTTCATTCTTGACATTTCTTATAGTTTTTAATTTGAAAGGATGAAGATATGTTTACTTACGGGGAAAGTAACAACAGATTGTATATGAGTGAGTGGGGTCACTGGTCACCAACTGTGATGGTGTTGGAGTAGCCAAAAAATGGCCTACCTACTCTCCAAAAGTACCCTTTGTGGTGGCTCAGTCCCTAAAATTGCCCCACTGCTTGTGCCTTTGCTTTAAATTGTTGTAGTTCTGCTAGAGTATTAGTCTGGTTTGTGTCTTAGCATCTATTCCATCTACTTCTTGTTATAGCACCCACAGACTTTCTGTGAAAATCCTTCCTCCTCCATTTTGGAAGAATGGATTCTGTCTGAGCTTCAGGGCTGTGCCAACAAATCCAGTCCAGTTTCCTGACCAGAGAAATGGGTTCAGGTATGGGCACATACCCAATTGAAGAGATGTAAAGAGAGTTTTGCTGGATTTAATTAATTAATTAATAATTATTATTATTATTATTTTTGAGAATCCTTTTGTTTTCTGTAGGAGGTCCTAGACTTCTGATTTATTTTCCACTGGGGTTGTTGGTGGGAGGATGTGAGGTATGTGACCAAGCCTTCATGATCTGTCATGTAAATCTGAAACTGAGAAAACCACTGAATGGAGTCAGAGTATGGAGCTTAATGTGTGGAAGGCACAGCGGAGAGCAAGAAACTGGGCTCTTGGTGACATCCTTTGAACACTGGATCAAGCTTCACAAGAACCCATTGCTATCTAGTATGCATGTTATAACTTTTAGTCGCATCATTATCATCTATTTGGATTTAACTCTGAATAGTACTGTCTCTTTAGCTCAAGAAAGTCTATGCGATTAGCTGAAGCTTCTAGGCCTGCATTACAGCCTGACTTCTCTATCTACCCAATCCTGCTTTTTCTCTTTCACAGGGGTTGATTCCAAGAACCCTCCCTAATAAAAATATTGCATAGGAAATCCCTTTTCGCAGTATTCTTCCTGGGGAACCCCAAATGTAACAGGCATATCTCCTTCTATGCAGATTGATTTTCCATGACTAACAAAAAAACCACAATTAAACAGAATGTAACTGATTTTGCACAGTTTGCTTTTGCACAATTGTTTTGGGAATTCATGTTACATTTTGCTCCAAGATCCAATAGCCCACCTAGGAGGTTGAATTATCCAAGAAGTGGGTAGGAGGGAAAAGAAATCAGGTAGACCACTATCCTTCAGAATCTCTCAACAAATTTCTGGTTTATTTTTTTATTTTTTGGACATATTTGTGTACTCATGAAACTATCACCAGGATCAATATAATAAAAACATCCTTTATTTTTAAAGTTTCCTCTTGGCGTTTTGTAATTCCTCCCTTCCATCCCTTCCCTTTCCCTGTGGAATCATTGATCTGCTTTCTTTTGCTATAGATTCGTTTGCATTGTTTAGAATTTTATATAAATGGAAACACAAAGTATGCACTTTTTTGGCTTGCCTTATCTTACTCAGAATAATTATTTTGAGATTCATACATGTTGCATACATCAAAAGTTCATTCCTTTTTATTATGGGTAATTTTCCATTGTATGCATACATAATAACTTGTTTATTCATTCACTTGTTGATGGACACTTGAGGCATTTCTGGGTTTTGGCTATTATAATTAAAGCTACTACGAGCATTTAGGTACAAGTCTTTGTATAGACATATGCTTTCATTTCTTTTGGCTAAATACCTAGGAATGGAATGGCTGGATCATATGGTAGGTGTATGTTTAACTTTTTAAGAAACTGCCAACTTGCTTTCCAAAGTGGTTGTGTCATTTTACATCCCTACCAGCAGTGTATGAGAGTTCCATTTCCTTCAATCCTTGCCAATCTTTATCTGTCTTAAAATTGTAGACACTCTATACATGTGTAGTAGTATCTCATTGTGTTTTTTAATTTGTATTTCCCTAATGACAAGTGATATTGAACATCTTTTCATGTGATACTTGCCATCTGTAGATTTTCTTTGGTGAAGTAATTGTTCAGATATTTTGTTCATTATTTGAGTTTTTAATTTTTATTGTTTTAAGGGTTTTTTAAAAATATAATATATTCTATATACAAGCACTTTATCGGATACATGGGTTGAAAATATTTTCTCCCAGTCCATGGCTTGTCTTTTCATTGTCTTTGTTTCATAGTGTCTTTCAAAGAGCAGATGTTTTAAATTCTGATCAGGTCCTACTTACCAATCTTTTTTTAAATTTTATGGATCATTCATTTGTCATCATAACTAAGAAAACTTTGCATAAGCCAAGACCACCAAGATTTTGTTCTATGTTTTCTTCTAGAAGTTTTGTAGTTTTAGGTTTTACATTTAGATCTATAACCAAGTATTTTCTTTTTGTGATTCATTTTCAGTTAATTTTAATATATGGTGAAAGATATGGATTGCAATTCATTTTTTTTTTTGCATATGGATATCCAAGTGTTCCAGCACCATGTGTTGAAATCACTTATCTAATTTTAAAATATGGAGCACATAGTTCCAGTGTGGTCCATAGACCATCTCAGCATAATCACTCCTAGTACTTGTTAAAAATGTGAATTCCTAGGTCTCTACCTAGCCCCTTTGACAAATACCCCACATAATCCTTGTGTATACCAAACTTGGGGAGCAAGTGGCATAATACCATTATTATTCATTAGTACTTTACTTCAAATCAACACTGTGTCCATCAGAGCCCTGAGAAGATATAATTAAGGAAAAGTAAGTATCTATAGGATGGAAAGAAGCCAGAATGTTTCTTTATTTTAAATACAAAATCATTTAAACATATACAAAAGTAGATTGAATAATATGGTAAATTTTCCATTTCAGCAATAAGCCATATTAAATAATATTTTTTAAACAATATGGGTGAATTTTTGCTATTTGAGAAAGAACTTCCAAGCTTAATAAGCAATGGGGAAAAACCAAAAGTAGAAAAAAAAATAGAATGAGCAACTGAAAAAAATCAAAGATCAATATAATTGTTAAGATAAATATTAAACACCTCTACTGATCAAAAACCTCTTAAGTAACTTAAAAGACAAGTAAAAATCAGGTAATATTTTTGAATAGAAAAAGTGATTAATTTTTAATCTATGAAGACATAAAATTTGAAAATGACAAGAAAACTCACTAAGTGATAAATGGATGAAAGGACATGAAATACACCATTGAGATTATATTGAGAGAATGTCATGCAGCCAGTAATATTATCTTTAAACATAATGTTTTATAGCAATAGGGAAATATTTATGGTATGGTAAAAAAAAAAGCTGAATACATAATTGTACTTTTTGTATGTTCTCAAGTATTTAAATCACAACTTAGGGAAAAAAATGACTGAAAGCAAATATGCTTTTGCCTGTTTCTTTATGTCCAGTGAACATGTTTGTATTGCTGATGTAATCAGAAAACAAAGTCTAATTTTAAAGAAGAAAATGTCTGATATGGGACACTTACTTGGCCAAGCCAGAGATTGGGACAGAGTACAAAGATGGATAAAGAAAAGGCACAGGGCAGGCTGAAGACAGGTTGTGTGCAGCATTGTCTTAAATGAGAAGGTAGAGGTCATGCTTTCCTCCTTTGAAAGTATTACCAGTGGATGAAGACTGCCTTCACATGAGCGATGCACACCTAGGGGGCTGGCTGAAGTGGATAGATTCTAATGACTGTGCCACGGTCTGTTTTCCTGATCAGATCTAGACCCAGCTTGGGGTACCTGAATGGCTCAGTCGGTTAAGCATTTATTTGACTCTTGATTTTGGCTCAGGTCATGATCTCATGGCTAGTGAGTTTGAGCCCCAGATGGGGCTCTGTGCTGACAGTGCAGAGCCTGCTTGAGATTCTTTTTCTCACCCTCTCCCCACCGCCCATATGTCTGTTGCACACGTTCTCTCTGTCTCAAAATAAATAAACTTAAAAAGAAAGATGGAGACCCTGCTCAAGTCCATAGAGCCCCTTTTCGTGACTCATGGAGTAGGGTGCAGAGGAAATAAGCTAAAGCGGTCATTTACAGCCCTTTGTTCTTGTCTAAAGCCACCCAGTGGATGAAATGTCTGTTTGTTCATAGGCTCTGAAGTGTTACTTTGTATCATTTTTCTTCTACAGTTCAGATGCTAAATCTAAAATATTTCACCAAATTGGAAGCCCACTCATATCTTCTGGGTTTGTTCTTCTGAACTGAAATTGAACTCTGGCACTTTAGTTCACATGACGTTAGAACAATGTAACTTTTTGTTTTGAAAAAGAATGGCTTTTAAAGTCTCATAAATGGGTCTTGCCTGTTCTTGGAAATCAAGAAACACTTGTAAAGTCCAGTCCCTAAATGTATTGTATAATTGTGAATAAATAAATATTAAGGAAGCAGAAATGTACAGATTATACATCTCAAAAATAATAAAAATGTTCTTTTAAAATCCTATTATTGGAAATCAAGAATTGCAAAAAAAAAAAGAGAATTGCAAAAAAAAATGTTAAAAGACACAGATTATGATTCAGGACAATATATTCATCTAAAAAAAGTAAATTAGAATGTCAGATAAGGTTGGTGAGATCTCAGAAGTACTACAGAATTGCTGCAAGAAAGTTTTATATACTTGTTGTTTAGATGATTCTATAATCCTATGGTTTCTGGTAGTATAGATTAATATTTTCACGCAGCCTTATTCTGTGATCAGTACTAAAATAACTATTATCGTAACAACTATTGAGCATCCAAAGTGTGCAGAACAAATCTCATAAACTAAATTAAATTTGTATAAAAAAGTTTTTCTCAGGCTTGTCAGGGAAATAATACAGAATGACTGTGAACTATAAAAACTAGGCAACTTCTCTAAAACTAGGCAACTTCTCCAAAATAGCAACATAGGACACCCTAAGGAGGTTAAAAAATAGATTTAAGGATTGATCCAAGTTCTTTTCACTACTTTTGTAGAGTCTCTTTTCAAAAGCAAGAATTGAAACATGTAGTATGATGATTATGATTCTACTTAAAGGAAGAACAGAACTCAATATCTGAAAGAACGGGATCAAACAAATAGTATGTGTTGCATTGCTGCGTATTCTAAAATACATACTATTAGATTTCTCTGACATGAAATATTCCTACATTGTTTTCATTTACTTGTATCTATTAATGTGAAGTGTGCTAAAAAGTGGACTTGAAATAAGGGTGGATTATCATAGATTATTATAAAGTAGGAAAAAGGGTAGGATTATCAATAGAGCCTTGAACCCCGGATCCCCATGTACCTGCAGGAGTAGATGTCACACCCCAAATTCTAGGCCTGAGGGGCTTAACCTTTCATATACTTAATCTGTCATGTACTTTTTTACTTGAGCAGTTTGATAAAAAGCACCAGATATTAATATTAGGTATCATAAATGTATAAGACATTCTGCAATGTTATATCTTTGTGGAGAAGGGTTATCAGAAAGGAAATATAAATAGCATTTTGAGACTGTTTTGATGATGATGTACTTAGCAAGATAAGACTGATTTTACAATTAGTTGGCTAGATCAAAGATATTTAGTTCCTATTACTTAGTAATATTTAGTACTTTCTCAGATTCTTTATTACAATGAGCAATATGGCTGAAAACTCCTCATCCGATTACCCAAAGGAACACTGGCTAGTTAGCAACATGTGAGCCATTATTTTAGGAAATACGGATGATTCTGTTCCAATACATTTGATTTGCCTGATTGCTTGAGCTTGAAAATCATATGGTCTCGTATGTGCCCAGTCTCTTAGTGAATTCTAAAGTTATTGCTCCTGTATCCATATTTGGAGATAATCTGTAAAAATACATCTCTCAACCTTTATCCATGCTGTTCCTCGTAGAGAAATTTCCTAGACTCACTTAAAAAAATTGGTGATCTGATAATAAAATGAAAGTATTGCCTTTCATTTTAAATCAGGACACACTTAATGAGTGCTAATTTCATGTAAAGTACTGTACCCACTGGTCCCTGACTTACAATGATTTGATGTGTGATTTTTTGACTTTACAGTGGCGCAAAAGCGATATTCATTCCGTAGAAATTGTACCTTAAAATTTGAATTTTGACCTTCTCCTGGGCTAGTGACATGTGGTGGGATCCTCTCGTGATGCCGGGCAGTGGCCGCACGGGCAGCCACGCGATCATTAGGACAAACAGCCCAGACACTCACAACCCCTCTGTACCTGTACAGCCATTCTGGTGTTTTCACTTTCAGTAGAGCAGTCAGGCAACCACGCGAGATATGTGGCAATTTACTATAAAACAGGCTTTGTGTTAGATGAATTTGCCCAACTGTAGGCTAATGTAAGTGTTCTGAGCGTGTGTAAGGCAGGCGAGGCTAAGCTAGGATGTTCGGTAGGTTAGACACATTAGATGCATTTTCACCTTAAGATATTTCCAGGCATATCCCTGTTGTAAGTCGTGGAATATCTGTGTTAGGCACCAGAATAAAAAAAAACAGCATAATATAGTGTCAGTTGTTCAATATGTTGTTTTATATTTGGCTGCATACTAATACGTTATCTCGTAGAACTCCACAAGATAGAATGATTTCCCCCGTTTGCAGGTGACAAAACTGAAACCGAAGTGTCACTTGCCCAACGTCATACTTTTAGTAGAGCCAGGACTATAACCCAGGTATTTTTGGACTCTGAGTTCTTTGCTCTATTATTCAATAGATACATTTTCCTAATGTTTTTTGGTCAAGGTAAACAATGTAACTATTGTAATGCGCTCTCCTTCTAGTCCAGGGTAAGAGTTTCTGCACCTTGCCTAAATTTCACTGGCCATTTCAATACCATAGGAGCAAGAGATTATTCAATTCAGGAGAAAATTCATGCACCTGTGGATTTCATCTTTTGTGCCAGATGAATAGGTGAGGTTGGATTTGATTTACTCCATGACTAAACTCTGAAATTGGGATTTAAAATGGATATGTAATCTCACTCTGATTCCATTTTTCCAGTAATGCTGCCTAATGGTTATGCAAGCCTCAGAAACGTATTTAAAGTAATAACATGTCCTTTTATCCAATCACATCAAACTGAGATCTTTTTTGTTCACTTTTGCTAGACCTCTAACCTTTAAAGGTGAGTCAGGCAGCTGCAGAAAACCTGATCTTATTTTCTGCCCCTGGCAAGACTTTTTCAAGTTCATCTTTTTTCCCTTCTCTCGAAATCTGATGAAAAATGAAATGTCAGGAAAACAAGCTCTTGAGCTAAAAAACGTGTGTCTGTCTCTGTGACAGATGTCAGTTTGAAAGGTTTCAGGTCACCTGTCAGAAGTGTGCCAGTGTGATCTGTACTCGCCTTGACTCGACCTCACACCAACACCGAATTCTGCTTTTAAAGATATCCTTGAAGAAGAATTAAATGATTTGAAGTCATTGCTGTTTCCTCTTTTAACTCTGATTAATGAGACAAAGGAGACAGAGAGACAGAGAGAGAGAGACAGAGACAGTACTTTTCAAAGGACAGTTTGACCTTTGGGTGCCCCTGGCAGTGAACCAATCAGCGTTCTTGTAATCCAAACACAGATGCCTGAAGCTAAACAAAAATCCTATACTTGTGAACAAGAATTCAGTTTGCTATCAAAATACAGTGAAGATCAGCACAGTGCTGCTTTGAACAAAATATCATGCATTAAAGTTTAAATGTTTGTGATTAGTAAAGAAGAGCAATATTGAGCAACATAATATCTCAGTGGTGCTTCAATTTAGTAACAAGTATTTCCAGTAAAAAAAAAATCATGTGTTTTCAAAAGTCCTGTATCCTAACTCCATATCTTGGACATAACTCCCTAATATTTTATGCCTGAAACACCACTGATACTCTTGTACAAGTCAGTAGTTTGTAATGACTAATTAATGGGGTTGAACTCTGTTCTTTTCTGGATTAGTTACACAGTGTTTGAATTATTTATCATGGTGATTAAAAAATGCTTTTTTTTTTCTCTCATGAACCTTTATCATAGCCCAGGAAATTTAAGGACTGGGAAAAAAAAAAAAAGAGAGATGGATTTTGTTTCATCAGTTTGGGAGTATTCAGAGCTTTGCCTCGTAACCTAGAAGATAAAAGATTACAGCTCCAAAGGCATGTTTGCCAAATCTACCACTCTAAACAAGAGGCTGGATCAAAAGAGACAAAAGTTAATGGAATATAAAACCAGAAACTTTAGTAGCACTTTAGAGATGTTAGTTGTTTTTTTTGTTTCTTTGCCTGACTGTTAAGTATACAATACTTCCCTTTTTCAAGTGGGCCCACCCTTCACATGAAATACAAGTTAGTTTATTGAAGATACGTACGTTGTATCCTTGTCTGGAGCAATGTTATTTTGTGTGTGTGGAAAACTTGGGGGTCGTAAAGAAGTGTTGACCTGGAAGGTAATTAGTCAGCTTGAACTAAAGATGGCAAGCTGATTCTTCACAATAATTTGTTTTATATCTGTGAAATTTCTTTACCTTCCACAGCTATGTTTTAGACCAGTGCTTCTCAGACTGTGCATATAAATCTCCCGGATCTTCTTTGTGTGTGTGTGTGTGTGTGTGTGTGTGTGTGTGTGTGTGTTTATTTATTTACAGAACAGGGGAGGGAGGGAGGGAGGGAGAGAGAGAGAGAGACAGAGAGAGAGAGAGACAGAGAATCCCAAGCAATCTTACTGCTGTCGGTGCAGAGCACTGTCCCACAGACCGGACTGTGAGATTGTGACCTGAGCTGAAATCAAGAATCAGACACTTAAGGACTGAACTACCGAGGCGTCTCTCTCCTGGATCTTCTTAGCACAAATTTCTGATTCAGTAGCTTAGGGTGGGGCTCGGGTGTCTGCGTTTCTAACACATTCCCGGGTGATGCATCTCTTGCTGAGCCCAGAGCATGCACTGAGGATTCGAATTCTGGGTTCTCTGCAGGCGTCCGCGAGGGCGTGTATCAAATGCCTCAAGGTTCCCGGTAGTTCTGAAGTCCAAGCAGCTTTTCTTAAAACATTCCCCTTTTGACATATTTTTCCTGTTTATGATCTTTTTCTATGTATCTGTAACTTGATGCCTTTTTAAAACTTTTCAGAACTTCCCATTTTAATATAACAGTAGTCATGTCACCTCACCCTACTGTATTGCAAAGAAAAGGTGCAGTATACACATGGTAGCAGTGTCCGGTTTTCTCAACCCTGCTTTTATGTGTTTGTTTATTTACTTACTTATTTTAATTCCAGCATAGTTAGCACACGGCATTCTATTCGTTTCAGGTGTCCAATAAAGCAATTCAACACTTCCATACAGCACCTGTTGTGCATCACGACCAGTCAGCCTTGCTTTTAAATCTTTAGTTTTTTCACTAGATCGTGGTCTTGGTGAAGTATTTTACACTCTACCAGGTAATTTCATTAATGCTGACTGACATCTCTTCCTTGCTACGCCGCAGTCAGACTGCTCATAATCAAGAGGTTGAAGTCTTTGAAGTCTTAGCACTTGGACTGAGAAGCACCCAGAGGAAAAACAGTTAAAAACAAGAGTAGTCAGAACTATCAGCAGTGTTTAGACCCAGATAACCACAAACATCCTGGAATTTACTTAACCATGTCTGATTTCCCAGTGAGTCATGTTTACATCTCTAGATGTTAGTTTACTTTCCCTTCATTTTTTTCTTGATCACTCATGCAGTGGAAAGCGGAAACGAAATCTTCCATGGCAATTAAAGTGCCCATACTTGTGCTAGCTATGTGTTCCTGCTACTGATAGGGAGGGATCTGGTTATTAGTCAAACAAAGCTGTACCAGTTTTCTCATGCTCATTACGTATTTATAATATGGACATTCTTGTGACATATCATGCAGCTGCTTTAGCAGGAAACTAATATCAAATGAGGGAGTGCCAGATTTAGCGTTACCAAGTTAAAACGCGCCATATTTAATGCTCCATTTTCATTCTGTGTATGTTGGATATACGCGTGATTGCTGAGAGTTTCATACCAGTGTATTCGTAATTGTGTATTCCACAAGTTATTTTTATCCTTGGTGAAGATTCTTACTCTCTCTTCTGTGAAATGCCAAGATTGTTTAAGCAAGTGAAAAATATTTGCTAATTTGCTCAAAAGGCTCCAAGTATTTTCTGCATGGAGGGCGCAGCCCATTGCTACCTTCTCTTAGAAGAACCAGACCATGAGGTGGGTTGTTTATCACACAGTGAGGCTTAAGGGCCGCTGTATCACTACTGTCATGAAGAAACTTTATGTTGCCACCTTCATTCACATGGTGAACCAGCCAGACACGCACAAGAGTGTGGATTAGAACCAGAAATACAGATTCCGTTCTTGCTATCCTACAGACTGTCAATAACATCACTCTGAATAAACCTTCCTCTGTAAGAAAACTGCTTCAACCTTTTGATGAGTATCGGTGGAGGAAAAAAGAAAGGGGGGGGGGGGGATATAGCGAGAGTGAAAACAGGTTTTTCTGGCTGAAATTAATAATTCTCAGCAGTACTAAAATTAATTACTCTGTGGTTATAAGTAGGCAGCGGATTTATGGTAAATGACAGAGTGTTTGCAAATTTTCCTGACTACTCGATTAGAAAATGCACAAGTGGAGGCGTCAGCCGAGCATGCATTATTTAAGTGGCTGGTGTCTGGCGACAATCTGGAAACTGCAATTGTTGTGGTTGCCGTAGGAAAATTCGCACTTTCTGAGGGAAATTCTTTCACCTTTGTGTGCCCACAGCCTGGATCTCTCCTCATGGCAGCTGTAGGAAACACAGGAACTCCGTGACCTGGAAAATGTGGGACAACTGCCACAAGGTGACCCTGGAAGGCTGGGGTAGGCCCAATTAATTTAAAATTTTGCTTGGCCTTGTCTCTTCCAATTTTCTAAATCCTCTGGAAAAATGATTAATGCGTACACTGCCAATGCGAAAATATTTTTGACCCTATTAAAGTCGACCAAGGGTAAACCAAGTGTAGGCTGGCATTGTATCAAACTAGCTTTATTAAATTTGATTGGAGGTTTGTATGAGGAAGGGACAGACAAGGACATTATTTTGCACAGCGGCTCTCTTTTAAATGAAAATATCAAGAGGAATACAAAGTAGCAATATGCCCTGGACAGGAATCATTTTAAATATAGGAAAACACCATGAAGAACTTTGTTTAAATGGTAAACCACGTTCGCTAGAAAATTTGCTGCTATCTTATTGCTATGCTGGTCAGTTACTAATGAGGCTGTTGTAATTTATGGAAGGCTATGGAAGCCTTACACTTTTTCATGTATAGATGAACTAGTTCAACCTTGCTTTCTTTCTCTTATCTGTCATTGAATTCTACAACTTAAAATTATCTGTCTGCATTTTGAACCTTAGCAGAGCAAGGCTTCATCTCATGGCGTTTCCCCATCATGTCCATCCTTTGCAATCATCTAGTTAATTAACAACGTGATAGTTTTTTTTTTTTCCCTACTGGTTATTCTGTTTTGAATAACAAGGGCACAACTTAGGCACAATTCTTTCGAAAGATAGAATTTATCATAAGCGTTTCTTCCTTCTCCAGGAAAGACAAAAATCCTTTTAATTGTTGTAAAATACAGTGGGTACTTAATTCAGTTTAGGACCCAACACCCTGATTTCACACGTAATGTTCCCTACAGTTTTCTTACATCTAGGATTCAGCCATGTGAATATCATCAGAAAGAGTCTATTTTACCATTTAATCGTGTAGAAAGTAGAGCAGTTTACTTTATGGAAGGCGTGGGTCCTATGGACTGAATGAGAGAATGGCAGAAATTGTCTGAGATTACCCACCATTGGGACGAATGAGACACAGCTGGAATGGCAGGTTAGGTGGTGGCAGTCGCCCAGAGAAGGTTCTAAATACACTGGTCGTTCTAGTCATTTCAGTCCAGTGCACATGGATGTGGAGCATAGGTAATCACAGGACAAAACATCGATGAGTGGGGGTATTAGCTTCGCCTGAGACTTTTTAACTGAAAGACGCGAATGAACCATCTTATCTGGAAGGTTTGCCGGAGGTTGTGTATGGCTTTACCCATGTTCTGTGGCTTTGTCTGCAGTGTCTTCCTACAGGAAGGTTATATAGCTCTGGCCTGTTTAATGCACATATGGCCTTTTGATGCGTTTTGGCCAAAGAAATAAGAGTGGGAGTGAGGTGTGTCACTTTCAGGCAGAAGCTTTAGGATCCAGGGGCAGAGTTTGCCCCTTCTCTTTTTTTCTTTACATGCCAATCAGCAAAGTTCCAGATAAAGGACATGGTGGAGCCAGGTTATGACCGACTTGTGACATACATGATAACGTGAATGAGAAACATACCTTTGTTATTGCTAGCTGTTGAGATTTTGCAATTTGTGAGTCCTGAAAAACATGGCCTTTCCTGATTGACACAAATGTAAAGGGCAGCCTTTCCACACGAGCTAAAGAACATGGTGTTAAATAGGACTCTGAGCTTTGGCATGAAATTAACTCTCATCTTTCTGCTAACATTTCTAGGAACCTCCTTGCTTCCACACCCAGCTTCTTCTTCCCTCTTTTGTGGGTAGAGTGAACCTACTCTGACCAGCAGCCAAAATCTTTACTTGTGCTCCGGACCCCATCTCCTCCCAAATACTTACAGTCGTGTCTCTTTAGTTATCTCTTGTCTCCTGTGATATCAATCTTTCCCTGTCTAATGGATCATTTATATCTTCTGTACTAAAAACACTTCTTTCTTGGCTTCATGTTTCTTTCGACTAAGCCTTCCCATTTCTCTCTTCTCTTTCTAAACCAAACGTCTCAAATATTTAATTGTGTGTGCTGTCTGCATTTCCATTTAATCTCTAATCTAATCTAGTTTTCATCCCACCACTGAAAACAAATTGCTCTTGTCAAAGTCACCAGAAGTCTCCATATGGTCCAGTCCAGGGGACACGTCTATGTGCTAATTTTATTCTATTTCTTAGCAACATTTCACTGAGGTGACCATTTCTTCCCCCATGAACAAATCTTTACTTGGCTTCCTGGACAATTCCCAGCATTATTCTTACCTCTTTTGTGGTTGACTCTTTCTCCTTCTTTACTTACCTCTAAAATTTGTAAAACGTAGAGCTCCTATGGGTCAGTTTTGTGACCTCTTTCCTTCTTCCTGTATTGACTTTGGTCTCATGACAATTCTTACTGTTTGCAGAGTTGCCATTTTGAAGTCCCTACTTAGAAATACTCATAAAAACCCTATTTATATATACTTTTGTATTTCCCACTTCAAAACATTCTTTATGAAACTACAGGCAGAATTCATAACTTTGTTATTTTAATTCTCTCATTTTATTCTTAAAAAAATGTCTTGATCATCCACAGCGTGCCAGGCACTGTAAAAAAAAATGTTAGGGATGTAAAATTGAATCAGATATAATTCTTTCTCTCAAAAAAAGGGCTTAGTGGGGAGGAAAATATGCACACAATTATGGTAAGATGAGTAAAATGAGAGCATTTCTAATAATGTATCTTGTATAACACATGGTGGGAACATAAAGGAAAGAGAATCTAGGTTTTCTGGGGCAGTAAGAGAAAGATTCCCAGAGGAAGTTATATTTGGGCTAAAACTTAGTCAAACAGGAATTTATCAGAAGCAGGGAGGGAAGAGGAAACATAATTCTGAAAGGCAAGGAGATGTGAGAAGGCCTGTCGTGCTTAGAGAATTTGAAACAGTTCAATATTTTTGCAAAGGATGAGGGAAGTGGGGGAGGAGGAAGAGCTGAAGCTGACCTTGGGGACTGGGCTCAGGGCATGAGGGCTTTTTATGGAATTACACTCTTTTGATGTTTGGGCTAACATTTCTGAGCCCTTTCAATGTTTCTGTTTCATCTCTCCTAATCCTCCATGGGCTCTATAATACTAGGGGGAGGAGCAACAGAAACAATATTAAACATTTTGAGACAGAAAGCAGTGCATGCTGTCACTATTCTAGTCTCGATATTCTTCTATCATATCTATCTGTTTACGTTCTAGTCTTCTTTCATTATCGTTTTACTTCACTTCCTTTCAAGTAGCAATTTTCTAGAAGGATAGATGCTAAAAGTTTGAGTGTTTCCACACCTACTATTTATTATAGTAATTAATTTCATCCCTTTGTTTTTAATGTTGTAAGGAAACAATAATTCTATTGGATGAATGGCTATTTGAAAACTAAATTTCCTCTTTTTCATATGGATAAAATCAGTTACGAAGTGTCTGAGAGTTCAGTACTGGAAGAAAATTCCAACTGGTGTTGGGTGAGTTAGCGTAAAATATAGTTTATTAAGCAGAATCCACTGAAAGGGCATGCATCTTGGTAAGCCAGCACTGTTTTAGTAATGGCAAACGTGGCAATTTCTATCTTATTATATTTACATTCTAAGCCTCAGCTTATTGGTGTTTCTTGTTATGCTCGTCATGAATAACAGTTTTCTAAAAATTAAAAATGGCAAACAAGAATATATACATGGATTCTTGAGTATTTCACACTTACCAGAACAAACAACAAAGCACTTCTTTTGAAACCATTGCAGGGAAGGTAATTTTGCTTCCAAATATAACATGAACAGTGTTTAAAATATTTAAATTTTCTGATGCAAAATTCAGTTGAGTCTGAAAAATGTTTTGACTTTGTTTTACCTTTTAAAAGATCTGTTTTCATTTCTTAATTCGTAACAACAATGACAAATAGATTAAGAACAGGACATTCCAGATGAGATCTTTAACTTCATGGATAAGTAATGTTGGGGTGAGTCAAACCATTTCAGGGACAAACCTTCTCCATGGACTGCTAGCAGGCACCATTGTCTTACTCGAATTATTTTATAGTTGAAACTGAACAGACTCTGATAACTTCTCCAGTAAATTAGTCATTTTAGTGAAGTGCCTACAGCATTTTTGTGAAAGCAGTAGAACCAAGAACAAAGAGATGTTAATGGCATGAATCAGATTCTGCCCCGTGACTTCCAAACCGAGTTGAAAAAATGGGGTGGTAGGAAGGAAAGTGTGCCAGCCTAATTTTCTGGAGATGGAGGTAGTTTGTAAAATGACTCTCACTATACAGTGATTTCTTATCTGTCGAGCTCTAGCCCATTCAAATGCTCATTATAATTTTCCATTAGCATTGGATAGACCAGAACTGGGTGGATGGCCACTGACTTGTAAACTGGCTCCAGTAAATTAAAGACTCATTTCTCACACGGAACTTGAGCTACTGGGCACAGGGATACTTTCTCTATACCTATTCTTCCCTGCCTGTCCACGGGTGTCAGGGTATGTGGTGTCTTTAACACCAAGACCGGTTCAGGAATGAAATCTATACTCCAAATTATGTAAAGAGAGACTAAACAACTTGTAAGATGATTTAAATAAAAAGCTGAGTAATTATGGGCTTCTTTTTCCCCACAGTGCCCATGTCTGTTATCAGCGTTAGGTAAAGTGTTTAGGGATGTTCATTAAGGATTCCAGGCCACTGGAGTACTACTGAGATCATTAATTTCTACCACAAAGCCTCAGATGTATTACCCGAGCCGAGTGGGTACTGGGGAAATATGCTTCATTATTTCTGATAATGGAAATGTCCTTTTGTGCAATGGCAACTACGTAGCTTACAGTTGGTGAGTGTTAAGGAATTAGGTATTAATTTTTCCAGGTATCTAGGGTTCCACTCTGTATCTCACTTTACACGTTACGGCTCTTAGAAAGCGGCCAATACACTGACAAAGAAAGCTTGTTCTTGTTGGAAGATGGGAAGGTCCTAAAACGCAGAGAAAAGGTTTACTCAGGCCTTAAAACTAAGTTAAATGTAATTAAATGAGGAAAACAAATGTTCCCTTTTTGTCCATTGGGTTAAAATAAAGTTAAATACATAAAATTTTTTTTTCTTAAAGTATTTATTTCTTGTTTCTTAAAATTGTTTTAAAGGTTTAATTTCTATGTGATGTAAGGTGTGGATCAAGCTTTTATTTATTATTACTTTTTAAAATTAAGTTAATAAAAATGAATCATTAATATTTGGGATGTACAAGATACTGTTTTTTAATTATTATTTAATGTTTATTTGTTTTTGAGACACACACACACACACACACACACACACACACATACACACACACACAATGTGAAGCAGGCTCTAGGCTCTGAGCTGTTAGCACAGATCCTAATGTGAGGCTCATACTCATGAGCTACAAGATCATGACCTGAGCCGAAGTCGGACACTTAACTGACTGAAACACCCAGGCACCCCTAAGATACTGTTTTAAATATTACAAGGGATGTACATGTTTAAGTGTAAGGAGGTGTTCTGTTCTCTCAGTAGAGTTTGCTTTCTGGTCAGGGGGTGGTACCAAATAACCACAAGGCAAGGCACAGGAGACTTACCAATATGCAAAGTAGCAGAGAATCATTCTCATAGCTTGTTCTGATGATTGACTCTCTCTTCTTTGTGTTGGCTTACATTACATGAGGTGGAGTACCAGAAATGCTTCAATATTTTGTAGAGGAAGAGATAAAAATAATTGTTTGGATAGAAATGTTGTAGTGGAATTATGTATAACTGCTCACACATTCTTTAATTATATTTATCAAGTAGGGCCAGAAAACATTCTCTTCAATGAGGCATTGAAAAACACAATGGTGAAGGAATACCATAATTCTTCAGAAAATCGGTTCATGGCTGTCCTCTGTAAGTGGGGTTCCTGATGGGTATGTTCCAATGAAGATGGACTTCTTGTTTTCCTTGGGGATGATAGAATTTCACAGTAACAGAGCATCTAATCACCACTTTAAATCAGTAATGGGGTTGAATTTTATGAAAAATTTTTGGCATCAATGGAGATTATCATATTTTCTTCCTTTAATCCACTTCTTGTACTGAATTACTGTATTAAATTAGGTTCCTAGGGTTACATCAGCCTTTCATTTCTATGACAAATTTTATTTGATAACAATGTTTTATTTTGTGGCTAGACTGTGGGATTCACTTATTAATAATTCTTGAATTTATGTAATAAATGAAATTAGACTACAGTTTTATTTTATTGTCTTATCCTTGTCCAATTTTTAGTATCAGGGCTTTGCTAGCCTTGAAGACTATGTTGGGCAGACTTCCACATTTTTCTATTTTTCTTTGCTCATGGGGATTATCTGTTCTGGGAAGTATTTACTAAAACTTTTCCATAAAGTCATCTGGTTTTGCTACCATTTTAGGCATAATCTTTAATACTTTCTTCTATAGTAATTATTCTCTTTTGGGTTTCTACTCCTTTTTTTCACTGTTTTAGGTCATTTTGTAATCTGTTTTACTGAAGTTTTCATTGGTATAAAATAGAACATTCTCAAGTAGTTATTTTTAGAAAGTATATGAGGGTGGTGGATTTTCTGAGCCTTTGCTTTTCCGAATAAGCTGTTATTTTCCTTTTATAACTGATTAAAAATTTAGCTGGGTCAAGGATTACGTTTAAAGAAATGTCCTTCCTGTTATTTGAAAGCATTCATCCATTGTCTTCTAGAATAAGTTGTTGATAAGAAATCTGATACAAATATACTGGGTCTCATTCCTTTGTAAGTCACCTGGTTACTTCTCTGTGGAAACTTTAGGATTTTCCTTTTCTTTTTGGGTGCTGAAACCCTACTTGGAATTGTCTTCATGTATATCTCTTTTCTTTTGTTCTTTTGAGCCCTAGGTAGACCCAAAGGTATGTGTCTATTTTTTTTTTAAGCTCTGGGAAATTTTCTTATATAATTTTCTTGATTATTTCTTTTCCTTCTTTGTGTTTGTTTTTCCTTCTATAAATCTAGTGTGATGGATATTGAAACTTTGACATTTATCATTTATGTGTCTTAGATTTGGGGGGGGGGGTTATGGTGTTATTTGTATCAAGTTTTTAAAGAGTCTTTTAGGTCGTTCTTCCAGTATGTGAATTTATTCTTGAGCCACATTTTCATTTCATTTAGCTTTCAAAATTATTGCTTAAAATTTTTTGACAGTCATGTTTAAAATTTCCAAGGTCATTGTTTCTATTTTGTGTATGAAATATCTTTTTGAAGTTCTCTAAATATATCAAGTATGTATGTTTGACATATTTCCTCTGCTATGCAAACGGTTAATTTTCAGCTGTTATTCTTTGATGATTTTATTGTCTTTCTCCACCATGCTGATGGCTTCTTCAAATATTTGGTGATTATCTTGCTGCTCATCTTCGTGCTTAAATATCTTTGCTCACAATCTATACATGGTCTCTGGTGATTCTAGGGGAGAAACCATACATACTGTTGCACAGGGTATGCAAGTTCTAGAGATAAGAAATTTCCATTTTTCCTGGACTTTGCTAGCTATCTGGGCTAATGTGCTGCCTTTTCAGACCTAGCACATTTATTCATTGTGCTGTTGCAGCTTCCACGTAAACACCTCTGTTGCCCACGGTTCTGGGCAGTGGACAATCAACTTCATGATATTCCAAGAACCTTAGTTTCTGAGTCCAGAGCACCCTGGGATTGCTTTTCTTTTTTGTGTATGTGATTGGTTATGGTCTGTTTCTCAGTAATTCCTGAGAATTTCTAGTCTATTAATGACATTCTCATTTTCACTGATGTATATCAATACATTTTAGGAAGTGTTTTTCTATCTTTACAGGGACTTTAGGTGAGACGGGAGAAAGAGATGTATACTCACTGTGACATCTTGGTCAAATATTATCTTCATTCCTTTGAACATTCCATTGTTTTCTTCTGGTGTTACCAATATTCTCAGGTCTGCTAATGCATTCTTCTTTATCTTTCATAGTTCTAAAAAGTGAAGTCAGGATGTGGGCAGGATGGCCACATCATCCATGAGACCATAACCCTGAGGCTCTTTCCTGTAGAAGGCTGGTATTAAATAGATTATTACCTGAGGCAATAAATATTATAGCCAGTTACTTGAGATCAAAAGCAGGGAACTGCCTGTAGAATCAGGATAGAAGATATGTTCTCTTTAGTACATCTATGGTCAGAGACAAGGGAAAATTTTAGAAAATTTTTGATTCCTGTTTCCAATGAGTTTCAATAAAACATATACTAGACTATCAAGTAATTATGAAAACAAAAGAAAAATGAGATGCAGAACTATTGTATAGGTCTGAAACAAATAGCTATTAGATAGTAACTTCAGGAAAGCAGGCTACAGAAAATTAACAGAAAGAAAATAAAATTAACAAAATAAAAATGAAAAAATAGATGTGATAAAATGTTAAAACTTCAGGAAAAATAGAGATAATTGAAAATGAATGGGCAGAGCTTTATGTTTTAATCTACATATATTAAAAAAGAACAGAATAAGTGAACAGAAGTAATAAGCAAAGATGTAACAGAAGAAGATTCATTAGCAAAAATAAGATCTGATTTTTTTTACATATAGAAATAGCTCACAAGGTACTGGGCAATACTGCTTTTATTATGTATATATTGGTAAAATTATTATATTCTAAAAATTGAGCATAACTCTCAGGTATATTAGCAAAAAACTATGTTATTTATAAAGAACAAAATTTAGACTGGTTACAGCCTTCTACAAAAAAATTGTTTAGATCACATCTAAAACAGCATGAAATATAATGCCTAGTAAAAAGTTATGGACAAAGATATAGCAGACTTACAAAAAAAAAAAAAAGAACAGAGTAAGTGATGTAACTTGAATATGAAATAGAATTCAAGAACAAAAAGCATGTAATGTGATGCTTTTATATTGATAAAAGCTAATGTCCACAAAAAAGTTACATCAGTCATGAAACATTATGTAACTAAAAAGACAATATTGAACTACACACAGCATAAACAGTTAGAAGTACATGGAAAGACTGACAGAAATGCAATTGTAATGGGATGCTTTATCACATACTATTACTCGTCTTTGACATATCAAAAAGTCAAAAAATAAATAAGGACTGATGGACTTGAAAGAATGTGATCAACATAATTGTACCTATGTCATTATTTTTATTTAAACATGATATATGGTATGTATACATATACTATAAAGTTTTATAAAAATATATACGCATCTGTGTAAAAGCTCTGTAGTCTATAGAAACAATATTTTCTTTGCAAATGCTTCAGAAATGTTTACAAAAAGTGATCATACCCATAAACTCTCAAAATCTTAAGTAAAAGCAAGGAGTAGAAATTGTAAGCTATAGTTTTTAATGGCATTACAACGAAATGAAAACTTAATTGCAAAAGTCTAAACAAAAAATTCAAACTACTTGGATATTAAAAGCAAAATAAATCATTTTGTTAAAGAGCTCTTAGGTTAAAGTAATACTACAGACTTTAGATAGTGTGTTTAGAGAGACAAGGAGAATTTCTAAATTGACCTCTCTGTGATGTTTCCAAAGTCATGGCTTGAAGGCACATTTATAGCCAGGAGTTACTTGTTTATTAAACAACAAAGAGTGAAAATCAAGTAATTTAATATTTAACCCAAAAAGTTTGATGAAAAACAATAAAGCAAATATAAGAAACTCAGGAAGAAAAATATGCTTTGATAAGTAATTTATTTTTAAGAAATAAAAACAATAAAAAAGGCAGAATAATAACTAATAAAAACACTTCTGGCATATCCAAGCAAGAAGAAAAGAAAGGGAAAGCTAAATGTAAAAGTTCATAATTTTAAAAGGGCATATATCAATAGATGGAAAAGTTTAAACATTTTAAGAGAGTTGTATATACCACTCTGCTAATGAATTTAAAAAGTCTCAACAAAATATGTAAGTTCCCAACAGTACATAAGTTTTCAAAACCGGTCTCAAAAAAGGTGGAAATTTTAAGCGCACCTACAACTGTTGAAAAAACATTTTAAATAAAGTTTGATCATTCGTGTGTTTAAAGTCCCGATGATTAAAAATTCCCGTAATATAGAAGCTGATTGAGAGCACACAAAGAGAACATTTCTCAAATCACTTTATGAATCTAGTGAACTTTAATAACAAAATATGACAAAGTTAAGTATCGGGAAGGTATCCAACCCACAGTGACAGTTATTAGTTCCCCAAAATTCTAATATGTGCTTAAAAGCACGAAGATTTTGGGATTGATTGCCACTACAGCCCACACCAAAATTATTGTGACCAACATGAAGGTCCTGAAAGACCTTAAAGCTTGACATTTTTATCTTTACAATCAATAGTTCATGATCTGTAAGAAAAAACATACCATCAGTGATACTTAGACTGTAAATCTGAAGCATATGTGCATCTCTGGCCTATCAACAATTCATACAAATGATAATAAACATTTGAAAGCTATGGCCAGGATTAAAATATTTATTTGGCAGTATATGGAAGGATGGATTGGAAGTGAGCGGGTAGGGAAGGAAAACTGGAGGAAGAAAGGAAATTGTTTAGTAATTTCATTGCAAAAGGTTCTAGTTAAGGTGGACTAAGACTGGGACCTAGTTAGGAACTGAAATGATGAAATGTGTACAAGGCATTGTATATGTATGTCTTAGTTTTTGTCATCATTTTTATTGTAAATAATGGTCTAAAATAACTCGATCAGAGATTGAGTACTGGCATAAAAGGAAGAGAGCTCATATATGATTCTAAGACTTTAATCTGCAGGTGGAAGCAAATTTTGGTATTGATATTGATATGGTTTACAGAGTCTGGATTAGAGAAAAATGAATTTGGTTTTGGACATGTCAAATTTGTGAAAATGGTGCTCTGTGGGCACAGGGAGATATGAGTTCATAACTCAGATACAAGTCCCCAGACCTGTATTGTTGAAAATGGGACTCTTAATCTGGATATGCTATAGCTAATGTAGAAATGTTCTTGAGCAGAAAAAAAGGACCGAGCTTACAGGAAACACCAACAAGTAAAACAAGGAATGGGAGAGAAGCACTGAGGGAGATGACAGGGACAATCTCAACTGTAGGAAGAGGAGCATGCTGTTGCAGTGTGGAGACATGAATCCCCAGGGCCATGGGTGGCTCAGAAGCTCAGCCTGATGGGAGCATTGAGGAAAGACCACTACAGTTACTCAGAAAGAGAGAGCCTGTATTATCAGGTAGAGGCATTTTAGGGACACTGTAGTAGGAAAATAATTTCATAGGAGATTGCAGAAATTGAAACAAGGAGTTGAGATCACTCACTTGAGAACGGCAAAAAGAAGAAAAGAAAAAACAGTAGTAATTGGAATAAATCTTGAGGTCCAGGGCATATTTGTTTAAAATGGCTTTTCAGGTTCCTGTTGATTTGAAGGTAGATGGGAAAGAACCAGTAAAGCGTGAGGAAAGTTAGAGATTTGGGGGAAAATAGAATAAGTCTGGTAACAGGACCCCCAGGCTATGAGAAAGGATAACATCCGGTTGACTTTAAAGAGGAATGAGGACTTAGAGTCTGTTGTATTTGGAAAGAAGATGGGAAAAAGGATAGAGCTTGTTTATGTTGTGATGATGAGAACATTAGGAAGAATATACCATCAGGTATGACTGACTTGGTGAAGGTGGAGGCGTTAGCTGAGCTGTCCTTGGGTATATTTTGTCTGCCATATGCCCATGGGGACTTTGTCTGGATTTGCACATGGAATCTAATTGGACTGCAGATTCACATCTGGTTTCATTTAATGCTACATTGCAATTTAAAAAAAAAAAGATAAATCTCCATTGGAACTTCACTATTATGGGGCTCTTATGCAACAATGTCATTTATGAGACTGTCTAAATGGAAACTTCCTGAGGCAGGGAAGCTCAACTTACTGGTTTGAAGTTTAGCCCAATGTTAATGAGGTTGGTTTTCTTTACCATCTCTTAAAATTTATGTATTTAGAAATTTTTGTCATGGAATTGCATTACTAAATGCAATCATTTTTATTTTCAGAATTGGGATGTAAACAGAGGTCATATTAATTAATTGACATCATTTATCCCCTCTTTAAAAAATATACTTTTTGATTTATCCAGGATGTAAATTAAAATTGGAATTAAAAAAATGTTTATATATTTTTAGAGCGAGAGCGCATGTGTGAGCAGAAGAGGTAGGGAGAGAGAGAATCCCAAGCAGGCTCCGTGCTGTCAGCACAGAGTCCTACTTGGGGCTCGATCTCACACACCATGAAATTGTGACCTGAGCTGAAATCAAGTTGGATGCTCAACTGCTTGAGCCACCCAGGCACCCCTAAAATTTAAATTTTTGGTGCTGTAGCGACTGACTGAAATATCCCTTTCCTTTCCCACGTGACATTCTATGCAATATAATCACTCCCTTGCTTGTGGTCTTCTCTCCTACCATCAGAGACACCTTGAAGAATCCCAACCCTATTTAATTTCCACTCTTTTCCCATTTTGTGCTCTCACAGTAGTATTTAAGGTAGTTCAAGAAATTCACATGTATATTAAGTATAAACTGGGGTTTTAATGATTCAGAGTAAAAAAATTCAATTTTGTCTGTTAGATTTACTTACGAAATTTATAAACAAAAACCATGTGGTTTCCTGAATCATTTGGATTTCTCACTTTGACAAAGTCAAGTGAGGTTTTTCAAGAACCATTAAAAACTGTATGAAGAAATTTAATGAATATCTATTGTTCTTTTCTTGCTCATCTTTTGCTCTTAACAATTGATTTAACTCATTCATGGGGACTTTGTGAGAAGTGCTCAGATTTCGTTATATTCTGAAAGTTGAGCAGATAAAATTTGCTGACAGATGACCTATGAGATATAAAGAGGAGAGGCAAACAGGGATAACTACTAGATTTTTGTCTCACAAAACCATTGTTCAGATGGGGAGGAGTTGACTTTTGGGGAGATGAAGATAAGAGGGAACCAGGAATTGTGTTCCTGACACATTAAGTGTAAGATGCCTTTTAGACACTTCTAGAGATGTCATACAGGCGGCCAGATATGTGAATCTGGGATTCAGGGAGGAGGTCAAGACTGGAGATATCACACTTGGAGATCTTCAGGAATAGATGGTAAATTACAACCATGAAAACTGGATGAGGTTACCTAAAGTCTGAGTGCATATAGAGAAAAGAAGGCACAAAATTGAGGCCTGAGGCTATCCAAAATTGAGAGGTTGGAGAGATGAAGAAGAGTCAACAAAGAGAATGAGAAGGAACAGACAGTGAAAGAGAAGAGAAATTTTCAGGGGATGTGGCCCCAGAAGCCACATGGAAAAAAAAACAAAACAGCAACACAAAAAAATTTAAAAAGAGGAAAGATCGTCTGTGTCAAATGCTGGTTGATGTTGAAGATGAGAACTAGTAAATGACCATCGCATTCATCAGTGTGGTAATCATTAACGACCTTGAGAAGCGAAGATTTGATGAAGACTTATGGATAAAGGCATATGGGAGGAGGTTCAAGGGAGAACGTGGGGAGAAGAAGCTGTGGAGGAATTCTGTCAAGAGGAGCGGAGAAATGGGTTGTTAACTAGCAAGGTGTGGTCTTTTGGGCTAGATGTGATCAAGAGGCTATTTTATTTTTTTAAATTTTTTATATAATTTATTGTCAAATTGGTTTCCATACAACACCCAGTGCTCATCCCAACAGGTGCCCTTCTCAGTGCCCATCACCCACTTTCCTAAGAGGGTATTTTAAAGGCCAGAACACTATAGTATGTCTGTATACTGTAAATTGATCCAGCGGAGAAGGAAAAATTGATAAGGTAGGGGAAAGAGAAAATAGATACTGGGGCAATTTCTCTTAGTAGGCAAGAGGAGATGGAACTGGAGAAGGGGAGAGGGGCAGGGCACTCATAAGAACAGACCATTCACCCACAGAAACAGGCAGAAAGGCAGAAGTAGGAATAATTTGCAGGAAGGTGTGGGGTTGCAGCAGTGAGAGCTCAGTGAAATTCTCCTCTCTTGCTTCTGTTGTCTCACAGGGCTCCGGAGAGAACAGTGAGGGAGTTGATACGTGTAAGTGAATACTGGTAACAATGGAGTATGGAATCCAAAGTAAGAAGGGAGAAGGACATGAGGAAAGTAAGAGACCTGAAAGAGTGGTAAGATCAGTGAATTGCAGCATTAAATGAATTGGGATTTGGGCATGTAGCATGGTTAGGACCCAAAGCAAATTATTTATTGAGTGGATGACAATTGTGGAAACTTAAATTAATTTTACCTGGGTTTACATCTCTTATCTCACAGATAAATTCTTAGTGAATAGTTCTGACTACAGAGTGATGAATGAAGGTTGTTTTAATTTTCACAAATCATTCTGATTGCATGTTTGTTTCACCAGTCAGGCTCGGTGTAAACACTGGGTGGGCTCCACTTCATGCACTCTGTCTCTGTGGTCTTGTTTCAGCCTCCACTGCAGCAGCCAGCTCTAAATAGACTCGGGCTAACTTCAGGCAGGTGCGACCTGAGAGCAGCCTCCTGGTGCCCGGGTGGGCTTCTCTCCTCCTGCACAAGGTGTTGACTGCCAGGCATGGGGTATTGTGTGGCCAGACTTGTGCTTCAGGTCTATACGTGTGCAACTGGGAAATGTGTAAGGAGTTAATAGGGTGATAGTTTAACCCATGGGCGATAGGAGCTGGTAGAAAAGTTCTTTCCTCCTTTTGCCTCCTCCAACAGCTTGTTCTGCAAAACTGGGGTATAGAGTTTCTAGGGAGCTGGAGCACTCAATCGCGTCATGGCGTCCTTGTTGAGGCTTTTCCTCTTTCCCCACCACACCCTCTCGTCCCTCGCTTCTACTCCCAGGGTTGACCTCCCTGATAAAGTTCGTGAGCTGCCAACCTCAGGCTCTGCTCTCAAAACTCCAGGCTGAGACAAACATCAAAACATTTTTTTTTTAATATTCTTCCAGCTCCAGTTAGGGAATAGAACTTTATACACAAAGACTCTGTCCTGTGAATAATTGTTAAGAGAACCTGAAAAATTTTAGCTTGAGATTCGAACCTGTAATTTTTCTTCCCTAACATAGATGCTCATTGACAGATGATTTTAGGCACTGGCTATTGCTTATGAATTTAAGTTCTAATGTTGCATTTTGTGGCAACGTACACAAAATACATGATAATTCAGATCTCAGACATTAAAGAGAAGAAGTAAAACAAGATGCAATTGCTTTTATTGTACATTATATAAAATGTGCTAAGATTTCTAACTTTTCCTTTTCTTAATTTTGCTTATTAAATAACACGCCTTAATGGTTCTTTCTTGGATTACTGTAACAGCTTCTTAGCTCATTTCTCTGCCTCTGAATTCCCTCCTTCCTGTTCTACGTGTTGTTCTCAGTAATTTTTCCAAACCAAAGATTTGATCAGCTCATATTTCTCTGCTTAAACTCTTCAGTAGTTTTTCATTACCAAAAAATTAAACCCAAACTCTTAGAATGACCTATAACATGCTGCTCCCTCCTTTCCAGCTTCAGGTGCATCCCATGCTCTATACATATTCAATTATTCATAGTTCTTCCCACTGGCCCTACTGTTTCAGTCCTCAGGCCATGGCCTCAAGTGTGTTGTCTTCTGCAAAACTTTCTTCATGTAAAACTTAATATATTTCACACATGAAAAATCTGCATTTCCTTCTTCTCTTGAAGAGTGGGAAGGTCTAGGACACTGGGCCCACATTTTTCCATAAGACCACAACTGGCTAGAGCTGAACACTGAGTATGAAGCACACATCAGTGTCCCAGCCCAGCCTTCTTCTGTCCTTTGTTTATTTTGACCACTTGGTTATGGTTAGCGTTTGGTGTGCAAATCCTGACTCTTGGTTGTACAGCACTTTAAACAACATTCCTTCTGGATTGGTGCTCTTGTCCTGTGAAGCTAAGGCCATTATTCCCTTATAAGTCAAAATTCTACCGAAGTTTTCGATAGTTTGAGTTAGTTGCAAGGTTTTTCAGATACCAACTGATTAAATGTAAATATTTCCCCTATACCATGTTATCACTTAACATTTTTAATTGCCAAACTTAAGTTGAAGTCTAGGATCAACAGGAATTTCTCCATCAGCTTTTTAAAGAACCAACTTTAATAAGGTAAATCAAGTTGCTCAAAAGAATACAGACAACTCAAATTATCTGTACCCTATTGTCTGCTAAATTTAGGATTTATTTTTTGACCTATTCCACCGTGCCAGTGCATTTCTCTTGTGTCTTGTTGTGTTATGCCCGTTTATGGTAGGAAGAAGCATAACAGGATTTGACATGATGTTAGTGATACAGTGACATGTATAATTTAAAGACTACATTCCTTTTGGAAGCAGACACCTGCAATTAATTCAGATCCTCAGAATTTAAAATGAAACTGATGAAGGGTGCTTGGGTGGCTCAGTCTGTTAAGCGTCCGACTTCAGCTCAGGTCACGATCTCCTAGTTCGTGGGTTCAAGTCCTGCGTCAGGCTCTGTGCTGACAGCTTGGAGCCTGGAGCCTAGTTTAGATTCTGTGTCTCCCTCTCTTTCTGCCCCTCCCCTGATCATACTCTGTTGGTCTCTCTCTCTCTCTCTCTCTTAAAAATAAGTAAACATAAAAAAAAATTTTTTTTAATGAAACTGATGGCCAAAACTAGAAATGCCCATGAACTGATGGGCAAATGATGCGGTTCACCAACCCGAAAGTAGCTTCTGGTATGTATGTCATCATTACTGAGGAGCTTAGAGCTTATTAACATCCATGGAGCAGTCATTTGCTATTTTCAAAATTTGATTAGATTTGTAAAAGACAGTCTCAGTAGCAAACATTGAAGAAAATAGTTTTTATTTTTTAAATTTTAAAATAACTTGGCCATTTAAATTATTTAAATCCCAAAGCAGATAATTTAACCCAAAGCTTTGTCATACTTCTCTGAATATATTATGTTACAGATGTGTTTTGTTTTAAATACTAATGCTTGATATATTTTTCTCTTTTAAAAATAACATTTTCACAGAAAGTGTTATGTGTTTATCAATGAAGACTTAGTTATGCCAAAAGAATATTAAAAATTATTGATAAACATCCCACCCAAAGATGACCACTATTAATATTTTAGGGTATTTTGTCATTTCTTCTAAATTCATATCTATCTGGCTTCATTTATCTGTATCCACATCTACATCTGTGTCTATTATCTATTCCTATCATCTACTATATATTAACATATTAACAATCATTTTACTGTATCTCAACATTGTGTGGATCTGGGATTTTGTCGGGGCCCAGTGGGCATTTCTTCTTCTCACATGGCATTGCCTAAGGTCACTTGATGATATTCAGCTGGCAGCTAGGCTGGTCTGGAGTTCTGACTTGGCTTTCCTTGTGTGTATGGTACCTTGAAAGGATGGCCTCGTAACACTCAGCCCAGCTGGAGCTGTTGGCCAGGTGAATTAGCTGTGTTTTTGGACCTCTCTATGGGATTGCTTGAGCTTCCTTATTGCACAGGGGCTAAATTCTAAGAGCACATGTTCCAGATGTGCATATATTTTAAAATTTTGGTTGGAATTCAACTGTGTTCCTAGTTTTGACTCTTATATTTAAAGTTGGAGGGGTGCCTGGGTGGCGCAGTCGGTTAAGCGTCCGACTTCAGCCAGGTCACGATCTCGCGGTCCGGGAGTTCGAGCCCCGCGTCAGGCTCTGGGCTGATGGCTCAGAGCCTGGAGCCTGTTTCCGATTCTGTGTCTCCCTCTCTCTCTGCCCCTCCCCCGTTCATGCTCTGTCTCTCTCTGTCCCAAAAATAAATAAACGTTGAAAAAAAATTTAAAAAAAATAAATAAAGTTGGAGAGCGTGTTACAAGCATTTTCCTATTTCACAAAAATTTTCTGCCAATTCATTCTGATAGCTATATAATATTACACATTATACTATGTAATTTACTTAGCTACTATCCTATTTTCACACAAATAATAATATTTTATTATATTAATAATATGTCATAAAAATGTCTGGGCATACAATGTTAGCTGAATTTTCTATTAATTCCTTCATATGTAGTTCAAGAAGCAAACTAAGCTAAGGGTATGAAAAATTTTAAGGCCAGTGATATAGACTGTCAAATTGCTTCCTAGGGATGTAATACTTATTCCTATTGTCACCATTATTGTTGAATACTTTCTCACTATAACTTCATCAGTATTTTCATTTTTTAATCCTTGTACTTTTGATTGTTATAAATATCTTATTGATGTTATTTGCATTTATGTGATTGCTAGTAAGGTTGAAATATTTTCATGTTAATTATTAAATTATATTATTTTTCCTCATATATTTGTCCATTCATCTACAGAGACGCCATTTTAAAAATCAGTGTATTTGAACTCTTTATAACTGTATTTAAAGATATAAGCTATGATAAAACCAACAACAGTCGCATAGTTTTAGGTTTCTATGTCATGAATTTGAATTAGATATAAAATACTCTTGAAATAATTTTCCTTATTATTGGCACAGTTTTGCGCACTATTCCCACTTAATCTGGGTTATGCAGAAAGATTATAAAAATTAAGATGATTGTGAAATTTAAGAAAATCCCTTTCAAAAAAAAAGATAAAATATGCTCTGGAATCAGCATAAATTTGGTCACTTTGACTTTTTTTAAGGTATATTTATTTTGAGAGAGAGCGAGAGACACAGAGAGAGAGAGAATCCCAAGCAGGGTCGATCCCATGAACCATGATGTCATGACCTGAGCTGAAATTAACAGCCAGACACTTAACCAACTGAGCCACCCAGGATTACTTTGACTTTTAAAATAGTAAACAATTTTTAAAAATGTTTCTAAAATTTTGGAAGTGATATTAACTATGTATTGCCCTTTTATGGTACAGTGAAAAAAATTATCATTTCCAATTTGTATGTTTATAAAATAGTAGCAGTTTGAGTATTATTTCATGTTACCGTTATATACATAGTTTCTCAAGACAGAAGAATGACAATATGTCCTACCTAAAAATGTTTTTATGTCTAATTTAAAAAGCTGTTTGAATTACTTAAAGGATATGATTTCACTCTTTCCTTTCATGTTCATTTCAGGACACTGTAGTAAGGTTATTAAAGTAGCAAGAGTAAAAGACTGATATATAGATAGGGGTAATCACATAACGGGTGTGTATTCTGAATGTGAAGGTCTGTGAAACTTACTGTGGAAGTTCAGTGCACAGTTTCAGTAGCAGCACCACAAATTGCCTTGTAAAAAACAAAACACAACAAAAAGAATGCAGGAAATCTCAACAAAGAAATGTATTTTTGCTGTGAAATGAAAGCATTTTATCATGAGGGCCTGCCAAGATTTGTCCTCAATAAATTCAAAGTCCTTCGTTTTACTTTCCAGAATTCTGTAAAGTGTATTGCTCTTGATTTTGAAACATATGTTTTCTCACGTAATTCTTATGCAGAGCCAGTTTGTTTGATGCCTGCTAATTTGCCTATTAGTCATTTTCTTATATTCTTCCGTGTCTGTCATTGCTTTGTAATGCAAGTGTTCCTCTAAACTAACTTGACCATTTATACTGTCTTTCAGTGATAATCAGCCTTGATTACAAGGCTAGTTAATACATGAATTAAGACTGTATGTGTGTCTTTTCTTCTCCCTTTCCTTCTCCTTCCTGCCTTTCCACCCTCCCCTCCTTCCATCATTCCTTCCTTTGCTATATTTGGCAACCCTAAAAGAAATGCTTGTAGTAAACTTACATTACTAGCTATGTAATGTGATTCCATGTTAAACTGTAATCACCCTTCCACTGAACCTAACAAAGGCAACACGCTAATTTTTGTGTTAAGACAGAGTGCGATGGCACACAATCACATGATGCTATTTCATCCCCTTTCTTCTTGAGACTTTCCTAACAGTCCTCTTTATTGCTCATGGGTTTCTAATAATGGTGTCCATGTGGCTTTGGAACAACAGCAGCATGTTAATTTATTCCCCAGTGTTACCTAGAGGCCCTGATGTGGGTCCAGGATTGGTGATGCCCTAATTTAAATACTGGGTAGGACCAAGCTGATCAGGTGGCTCAGAACTAGCACAATAGGCTGTGAAGGGAAGCCCCACTCCCTGATCAGGGCGGATCAGGAGGATTCCAAATGTAATTGGCCTCCGGGGAGTGTGAAAGTCAGTCTGTACACCCCCTTCAGACCTCCTTAATGCCTTGCCAGCTGGACGGAAAAGTGCCTGCTTGTATTGCCCACAAAGGAAGCAGGGATTGAGGGGAGTAGAACTGGAGAAATTAAAAAAGAGGAAAGAGACAGCAATACAAATGAAGAGGTGGGTAATAATATTGTACATCGAAAAGCTGGGCGAGTGTGTCATAAACAAATGGGCTTGCGATGGTCAGTCGACAATTATATCCTGTTACCTCATTTCAAATGCTGACTAATTATATAGAGCAAGAGGAAATTAGCACAGGAACCTCATTCTTTGCCAAGTCCACATCAAAATGCTGTAAAAGAAAACATGAAATCAATCTTCCATGGTTTTAAAGAACTCCTAGTTCTTGAAGTTTAAACCTCTGCACACAGTCTTCCAGAATATAGTAAGACTTACTAGATATTCAAATTTCAGATATTAGATTTGTAAAAGATAAAAAAAAAAAAAAAAACCCAAAACCTGTGGCTCTCACCTTTGGTGCTCTGGACAACAAATTAAACTTAAAAAAAAAATTATTAAACCCCCAACTGTCATCCTACTTGCTTTATGCCCAATAATGATTTGCTGAAGTGGGACAGTGTCCTCTTGGACAGCATCATCTCCTGAAATTCGCTTGGGGTACATTTGGCTTGTTTCGGCATTTAGCTGAGTTCTGACATTCTGGTCCAGAATAGAGCCGTGTTAATAACTTAACTGACTATAAAATTTTTGAAAATTGGATCACTTTCTTCTATTGTCTCACAGCTTAAAGATGAATCTATTAAAAAACAAACAAACAAACACCACCAACAACAAAAACCCCTCGGTTCCCCAAATAACTTAAAAGACACTTAAATAAGCACCAGACAAAACATACTTCAGTAAAAGCACCAACTCTTTATTCAAATACTCCAAAATGTATGGAAACATGACACAGTGGAGGGAGTCAATAACTCAAACCTGCAATGGGCTTTGGAACTGCGAGGCCTCTCTGACTCTAGGTTTCCTGGTCCTTCATCAGTGCTTAACAAACGATGCTTAACTTCAGGATTCTGCTGTGCCATGTGTATCAGAGGTCACAACGGGTCGGACTTCAGAACTCTATCCTGATTTCAGCCAGAGGAGTATCATTGCCTATTCAATACGGGGTTTTTGAAGCAAGATTTCTTTTGGGGGCAAGAAAATATTTCATAATTATGCTAGTTTAAAAATATTTTAAAAGGACTGGACTGGATGATATTTTGGGACTCAGTCAGCTCTAGCATTCCATGCCTCTGTGTCAAATACTGCCGTGGAAAACCCACCCCAAACCACAGTAATGTATCTGAAATGGAAATTATTGGTGAGGCAAATAAGGGGTCTTATCATAGTTGTAGATAAAATTCAGGTTTTTTTCCTGTGACAAAAAAGTGGCTTTTTAGGAAAGTAATTTAAATAACCCTTCTTAAGTGGTAGTCTCAGAGATGTTTGTCACTTGCTAATTTTAAGAAAAAAAACTTTAATGTTTATTTATTTTTGAGACAGAGACAGAGCACGAGCAGGGGAAGGGCAGAGAGAGAGGGAGACACAGAATCCGAAGCAGGCTCCAGGCTCTGAGCTGTCAGCACAGAGATAGACGCAGGGCTCGAACCCACGAGCCGTGAGATCATGACCTGAACTGAAGTCAGATGCTTAACTGACCAAGCCACCCAGGTGCCCCCTTCACTTGCCATTTTAATGGGGTAGTTTGTTGCAGGCAAGGTAGGGGGAAGATGACCTTTGAAACATCACCTTCCTTCAGGCGTGAGACTCTTACTGCCTCCCATTTCCTTTCTGAGCCGTTCAGGTGAGGGCAACATTGCCATAGATTCATTTGCTATCATAGTAGTAAAAAATAGAGGAAAAAAGCAAGAAAGCCAGTACCAAATTAAGACAACTAAAAAAGCATAATGAGGTTAATATTTTTGAAAGTATTGCTGATGTATTTAGCAAGTTGCTTAGTAACTCCTCATCCATTGAACCAATAGCATTTATAGTTGCCGTCTGAATCTCTGGGAAAAGAGGCCATTGCTCAGTTTAGAGTAACGACCTCAATTCTTAAGCAGAAGGGTTTTCTGAATTCCATAAACTTCCCTCCACATGCAGAGGCATGGAGTCATGTAGACAAAATTCCCATTAGGGGGAAGTATAAAGCCTTCTAATGATGACGGGGAATGCTAGAGAAAAGAGAGAAGGGGAAAATGTAAGAATCGAGACATTTGCATCCAGGCTTGCCTCGGGGGTCAGACCCCTGGTGCTGATAGGAGAGGTGATAAAACTGAGGGTCTTGTCCTGAGAAGGATGACTCAGCAGAGGGACACTATACATATTTGAGATTTAGAATTCTTGGAGGAAACACTCATAGAAAATCCTTCACAGTAGAAAGTGGCTGCAGGGGAGGAGACATGGCTGAATAGCTTATTCAGGAACGCAAGACTGAGATGTGATCTCAGTGTGTGGGACACAGTTGGCTGGCCAGGTACCCAGGCAGGCAGTGAGGTGGTGGTCATAGTGACCTGTGGCAGAGACCTGCGCTGGAGCAGACTGCCCAAGGTAGGCTCAAAAGAGAGTTACATCAGAGCTCAGGTAAGCTATAGCCTAAAGAGAGCCAAGGAGGTGGCCTTGTCATTAGCAGAGAAGGCTGAGCTCACCAGAGAGATGCCTCTATGTGCTGTCACTGCCAAGAAAAGGGACTACAAATGTCACCAGCTCAGATCAGCAGTGGAATCCCTGAAGACAGAGGTGGGTGCCTGGAGATGAGTAGGGCTGGACCTTCTATCAACATGGGCTCTCTAAGCTGCCCATGCACTCAGATGTCTGGCTGAACATGAGGAGGAATAAACAGTTGCCTGGACTGTCCCAGGTTTAACCCTGTGAGTCATTCCTGGGGAATGCCTCAGTACTGGGCAATCTGGAACATTTTGTCACCTTACCTTCAAGTTCAGAAAAGCAAGATTCATGGAAAAAGTACATTAGCTTATAGCACAGTGACAGGAAGTAGAGTTGCCCAAACTCTGCATTGTCATGAGGATTATGCCTGTCCAGTAACTAAACACATCAGTCATCATGGAGATTTGCCCATTAAAAAGGTAACATGATGTTTAGAAAAGTTTTTTAATGTTTATTTATTTTTGAGAGAGAGAGGGAGAGCATGAGCAGGGGAAGGACAGAGAGAGTGAGGGAGACACAGAATCCAAAGCAGGCTCCCATCTCTGAGCAGTCAGCACAGAGCCGGACATGGGGCTTGAACTCACTAACTGCAAGATCATGACCTGAGCCGAAGTTGGACTCTTCACCAACTGAGCCACCCAGATGCCCCAGTAACGTGGTTTTTTTGAGTGTTCCACAAGAGTTTAATGAGAGGTATTTCGTCCCAGTATGATGAAAGACCTTTTTTAAAAAATCTGGGTTATTATCTTTTCTGGTAATTTCTCTCAATTTAAATTAGATTTCACTCTTTCTTTTAACCTAGGTTGAGAGAGACTGTGATTTAGGGTAAGAGTTTTGAGTTATGAATCCAGTTCTTTGGAAGGAAGAAGGTAATATTGTGGCTTTTTTGAATAGCATTTATCCATTTCTTGCCGCGTGTCCTCTCCAGAGTTCATCTTGGTCGTGAAGCATGGTGGTTAAGCAAGCAGGGACTGGCTTCAGATTCCCTGGGCTCAAATCCCACCTCTCCACCTTCACTGGCCATACATTGCAGACCTTAAGTCATGTGACTTGGTGCTCTCATCTATGGATGCAATGATGCCAGTAAAGGGAGTAATGTGCACCTTGCAGTTTTCTATTATGATTCAATGAGATAATGATTTTGGAGCTTTTTCAGTGTCTGGCCCCATAGAAAGCATTCAATAAATGCTAGTTTGTATTTTCTAAAACACAAACTCTTCTACTAGGTTGTAAGCAATTTGGTCATAGGGACACTTGCCACATTTGGCCACCTGTTTATCCCTAGCGTCTGAAACAGAGTAAGCATTAAATAATTAGCTGTTATTAGGATCTTTAGAAAAAAAACAAACCCAAACTTTCATACTCTTCTTTCTGCTGGATTCCTCTCTTTCTTGGTATTTCTCTGTAGACCTACAAGACAAGTGAAAAAAGAAAAACTGAAAATTCATCAGGGGTAAAACACTTGCATTTTGTTATAAAGCAATGGGGCGTATATGCAGTCCCAAATGTACTGTCTCCGGGGATAGCTGAGATAGGCAGAAGAGGGTCAGATACCAATCTGGGAATCTGAAAATCTGGCTCCTGGTATTTTCCCTGTCCCCAAACTTTTCAATAGTGTTCTCTTTAAAATTGTCAAAATTAGAGGGTTCGGCTAGATAAGTGCCAAGTTCATGTCCAGCTCTAGACTTCAGCAGTTCTAGTAGAGAACAAAACAAGACAGGATACAATTAAGTGCTCAGTTGTGAGCTGGACAACATGACAATGATTTTAAAAACTTCACTCTTTTCTCTAAAAAAAAAGCTTTGAGGCATTAACGTTCCATGTTTCCTTTTGAAAACTTGCTTTCCTTGTGCAAGACTATTCTGGTTCAGATGAAAAAAGAGAACATGCCTGTGTAGCCTGTGTAGAAGATTCCCCAGCAGCTGAGAGCACCTGACAGCAGAGACACAAGCCAACATTATTGCGCACCATGTGCCAATGAGGGAATAAGCACAGCTCCTATCTAGAAGGTTCATGAGCTGAAGGAGGCTGGCAAATTACTCTGTAATTACAGCCATCCTTGCAGCAGGGCAGAAACGACAAGCAGCATTGTCTGTGTATCTTGAGGTAGCTGAACATTGCACCACCGCTCAATTTGCCTCTTTCCCCTCGTCTTTCTGTGTCTCCTTTTTTCCTCGTGTGAGACAAATTGCTCTAGTCCTCTTGCTGACAAAGGAGGAGGTGAACTGCACAACTCCAAGTCTGATGGCCTAGGACACTCTCCAACCCTAATTTGCTAAATGTAGGCAGGAGATCATTTCATCTCTACTGAGCTCCTCTCTTAAGAGGAGTCTCACAAACACCCTTAATAGGGTCTAAATTATAACTTAGAATGTACTGTCCTTCCCCTGATGGCACCGAGTAACTGACTTTTCCAAGAATCACTGCTACGATCAGCCCAGTCTAAGAAGAAAGGCAGATATTCTAGTCCTGAGATCTCACTCCACTTGGAGAGACAAGGTCACCATTTGCTTTTCTCACTGTGTTTGTTCTGGCACTGCCTTCCCTTACATAAACCACAGTCCTTTTGGAGTAAGGATGCATGCATAAAGGTAGAAAATTTGGTTCTAGTTGAAATTCCCCTTGCTACTTGAATTTCTGAGGGCTTTCTTTGGTGAGTGATGTGGAGGCTCAGCTAATTCACTTCCCGAAGACCCACTAGTACTTCTCTGCAGAGCCAGGGGCCGTGTGGGCTCCACATGGGCTCTGGGGTAGCACCTTGTCATTCTGTCTGTTTCTTACTAGGAGTAGGAAGAGGTAGGAACAGAGCCTACACTGGGCAGGAGATTCTCTGTGCACAATTTTATCTGTGTGAGCATTGATGACAAATAGGACTTAATTTAGGCCAAATGGCAAATCTCCCAAGTTTCTTTTGGGGGACATCCTCAGGACTCTCAATCTCACTCCTTTGCTTTGAGGAACAGTGAAGTAGAAAGTGACATACTCTGGAACTCCTGGCTCGTTAGAGTGGTAGACTAGTCACAGGGGTCTTGCCTGAGGATGTGGCCTGTCAGAAGGCTGGGCCACACCCCATCCCCTTTTCTTCCTCTTGCTTCATCCAAACGCCATGTCACAGGCACCTCTGTCCTTTTCCTAAAGACCATGTATATGCCCAGAGAGCTTTCTCACTGCCATTCTCTCTCATGCTACTTCTGATGCTGCGTGTTAATGATGATGTTGCCTACGCCCCCATTAGGTGGGCAGGTGGGCATGTATGGTTTAAGAATCTCTCAGGGTTTTTTTGGAGGGAAGCCAAGCATAACAATGTAGACTGGTAAGTGGGAAAAGGAACCCTGCAGTTATGGAGTGAAATCTAGAAATAAAGTCTTTCTTATTCTTTAGAGCACTTTGTATTTTGGGTTTGTCTGTTAATTTGTTCATTAGCTTTCAGTCTCCGCAAAAGCTTATGCTTTGTGACAGCAGAGACTGTGAGTAATACATCGACTACTGAGCCTCTAAGTCAGTGCCTAGAGGGAGCAGGGCACAGGGAGAAATATATCTGGGAAAACCCAATATCTGAAGTTTTCACGCTTTTTTTGGTTCACAGCGTCTTTAGTCTCTCAACATTTTTTTTTTCCTTACAGCATTCCTAAGCCTAACGAAATATGTAACAGTTCCATGAAGTGGTTGGGAACAAATAATTTAATAAGTATTTATGTCCTAACAACTCAGTGGCCGTTAAAAACACATACACACGTAAGTTGAAAAAACTATATTCATTCTATTCTTGTTCAACGTTACATACAAATGGGATACATCTGCCTCCTAGGCACTGTACGACTCCTCAAACTTTGGAGTCGGGTTAGACATTGTTAGCCGCAGGTACCGGTGCTCATTCTACTGTGATATTTGCTCACAGCAACTGCTCAAAACCCAGTCTCGCAAATACATGATGTCATCAAAAGGAATCTGGTGCAATATAATATTGAAACTGGGCATAACCTCAAGCCGGTAGTTTGTGAGATACCTGACAGAGAATATCTCTGTGTTTCCCTCTAAAATAAAAATATATATATATATATCCCATGGTAAATATATTGTGGCATCTTGGGGCACACTGGCAGAAAGATTGGGAACTGTGTGGTTCACGTTGATGCCAAATACTGGAGGGACCATAGTGAAAGGTGTGGTTTGATTATGAAACTGTAATAAAAACGTTGATCACCTTGTGAACTACTTACCAATTACAGCTACTTTTCATTCCATAGCAGTCATCACTGACTATGTCTTGTGTTCACTTTGCTAAGTGGAGTTTCATCAGACTCAAAGGCCCTGACAACAGAACAGTGAGACTCATTTCTCACATTATTCACGTGAATTGGTCTCCTTATTTTCCATCCCACAGGTTTAACCTTCACACTTTGTGGCCCACGGAGCACGTTGTCTGCTTGCGACTTAAAAAGGGTGTAGGGGGTCACGCTGCTGGTCTCACTCACAGTCAAGTGCTAGAGGCTTCCAGCATCTGCAACACATCACAGCCTTGTGTCAACCTACAAATTATGTGTTGGCACTGGAGGAATTTACTTAACCGGCTTCCGGTGAAATACTATGACAAATAGGTACAATCGAACATCAGCCTTTGCACTAAATGCTTTATTCTCGGCATTTATAAATGCTCGTTACCATTGTGCATGCCTGAGTAAATTTAGGTCTTAGAAGATAATTTGTAATCCTTATCACTCCTTCTTTAGATTCTAGCTAACCACTGCCCTTTCTTAGCTGAAATGTGAGACCTCAGAGGGTTAAGTGAGTTTCACCCACACAAAAAGTCAACATCAAGTATTTCTTTAAATGTGGACTCCTTGACAAACACATCTCTCCATTTGCAAGGCCCATGAATTTAAAGCATCCGGTAATAACAGGCCTGCGCTCCCTTCTCAGAGCTGGAAGCTCCTTGTGAAATGGTATCCTGCCAAAGTGCCACTGCAATAAAGCTCTGCGTCCTAACGTCCGTGTCAAAGTGCCAGCGAACCAAGACTGGCAGCCGGCTAATTTGGGAGAGCTGTCTGCCTCAACCTCAACCCCCCCCCACCCCGCCGACTGATCAACTCACCCACAGAAGCTATTCAGCTTGTCACCCATTCATGGGTAGGGGGAGAGGGGATGAAAGAAATTAGGATGTGCCTACTTCTTTCACTCAATACCCAGATTCCCCTGAGTCACTGATCCAGCCTCTGAGAACACTGGGAACTCTGTTCCTCCCGCTAGATTAATGGCTTCATAAGCAGACCCTTGAGGTGAGAGATATACCCTTTGCTGAAGGTGGCATTACTAATGATATATAATGTTTTGACACTATCTAATCACAGACATCCTTAAAGAAATTGAATACTTAGATACATGAGTATCTGTACTAACAGATGTCTTGCCTGATTATTTAATTATCTTTCCTTTTATTAAAAATGATCAATATAGTTGAAGGGAAATAAGCAACCGCATTGCTAGGGAGAGTTGGGTGGGTGAAAACTTTTCGGCGCTGTTTGAGGTTTGGGGCAAGGGGGCTACAAAAAAGCAGTCTGTGAGCTACACACGCTGACTTTCTGGTAGACTGAGCCTTGGGTGTCCACGGTCACACTTAATTTCGCAAGGACACAAATTTTAGCTCTTGTTCTCAATTCATCACAAATCTATATAACGGGGACAAAAATAATCCTGAATTTGTTGGCATAAGGCTCCAGTGAGATGATGCACTTAAAGATCTTAGCATATAGCAAGTATAAAATAAATTATTTTTCTCCTCCTCCTCTTCCTCCCTTTTCTTGATTTAGACAACTGTGTGAACTAGGTGTACCATAATATAAATGTGTATAACGCAAATTGGCCCCAAAAGAAAAATAATTAAATAAAGAAATCCCACGTATCATGAAGAAATTAGGGCAAAATGAATAAGGCTGTCAGAGGTCCTGACTCCTTGTGTGTAAGAACGACTTACCTTGAGGCAGTGGCATTGTGCAGTTAAGTGTTCACGACACTTAACAAGCGATTTGGGGCTCATGATAGCCTGACTTATTATGTGTGCCCTGTGTATGTGCTCTTGCCTCTCTCAAAAAGTGCTTCAGATATAATATGTAAGCTCCACTCTTTTGGCACATGGGTGCTCTCACCATGAACAGAGAGTCCCTGGTGCCTCCAAGTGATGTCTTAATTCTCCCCAGCAGCCATGAAGCATAGATGTAGGCACACACCGTCACGGCAAGTAGTTCAATGAGTTATAAATGTAAACATTTTAGTCGAGCAATAATAGAAGAGGGAACAGAGCTTCATAACTAATGCCGTGATGGTGGTGGTAATGGTGGTGATGGTGGGGGATCAGCAGGTTCCTGTTGTTGGAGGGGTTCCATCCAAGAGAAAAGAAAGCTTTGGATACCTGTACTTATTTAAGAGTTCAGAGGTGGAGGGATCAAGGTAGAAACATTGTGTGTATTTCAGAAAGAGAGGGAGAGAGGGAGAGAGGGAGGGAGTTTTCTCTGGTTTTAAAGAGAGTTTTCTTTCTTTCTTTCTTTCTTTCTTTCTTTCTTTCTTTCTTTCTTTCTTTCTTTCTTTCTTTCTTTCTTTCTTTCTTTCTTTCTATACACAGAGGATCTGCTCTGGAATCCTTTCTGAAAGTTATCTTCTGTACAATATGCATAGAGTAGGTATGGTTTATCCCTTCTTTGAATGCAGTTGCTTGTAGACAGTGGCCAAAGAGTTATTTAAATCTCATAGAGACCAGCTTTTTTCTGTTATATTTTTAACCTTATTTTATTGGTTCATATTGTCAGGCTTCTAGGCCGTCTTCTTCAAAAGACACCTCATTTTCATTTTCAATCAAGTTCTCTCCACGATTTTTCACATAGCTTCCTTCACACTACTAATTTCACTTTAGAGCTGGCATCCTATCCCACATCCCTGGGCTTGCTGTGCTAACATGTTTAAACATGATTAGTCTTTATTAATGTAAGAGAGACAAAGCTCCAAGAATCACACACCTCTTAATTTGTTATAGTTCCAAAGGGGGTCTTCAGCCCTGGAAACTGAAAATGAAGGGGCTCCTTGAGATACAGACATACTGGGCATTCTGCTAAGTGCAAAATTTTGTGTTATGGTTGCAGATAGGTTTTTCTTTCAGTCGTGTTCCAATTCAAATCTTTGATGTATCAAATGCCATGAAATACCCAAATAGTCAAAAAACATTTCTTGATTACATTTACTTTCAGCAATGTTTGTTACACATTGAGTTCAGAAAATGAAGGTGGCATTATGGTAGCATTTTACCCTCGCTGTGATCTCGAGAATAATATTCTCTCAATGTGGTGTGCATTTATTCTACTATTTGACAAATACGGGCCAAGAACGTGACAAATACGGGCACGTAAGAAAAGGCAGAGTTGGATGAGACTGTCCACAAAGGAGTGAATACTTCATCTGTTTAGCACTGCCATGAACATTCGGTATAAGACTCAAAATATTTAGTACTATATATATGTACGCATATCTGGTACTTGATATGTGTTGCTTATTTTAGAAATATTTGATGTGGATTACACATATACATTAAGACATTAGAATAAGGCTAAAACACTGAGGGCTATGTAAAGGAGTGGGGGAGATTATTGGACCTGATATCTAAGCTAAGGATAATTTCTACAACTGCACATTACATTTAGTTCCTGTGCAGGTCACAAAGGCCAATAAAGAAATTCCATGAGTCATGTAGTATTCATTTTCTAATAAAAGGATATATATGAGTTGGTAAGAAGAAAATGTTCCCGGAAATAAACTGTAACAGGAATCTAACCCAGGATTACTATAATAAAAGAAAATATCTTTAATAGTAGCCTTTAGAGGAGACAGAAAATGTATTCATATGGTCGTTTCTTACACTGACCCTTGGTAAAAATCAAGAGAATAATAGTCTATAGCGATTATATAAATGTGTTTCCACAGAGAACAAAGTGACAAGGTTGTCAGGCAGCTGGTGCCTGATGTTTTGTTGCAGCTGGAGGAGGCTGGGTGTGCTGCCCATGCTTTTGGCTGGATATGTATCTGAAACCTGGCATTTCTCTGATGCCTCAATCTCTAGAGCCCAGGCCCAGGCCCCTGCTGATAATGTTGATGCCAGTGACACTCCCTGAAGGCCTGCCAATGCTGGACTGTTCCTGAGCAGTGGGTGGGTCCTCTGCCTTACCACCACCACCTTGGCAGCTGCCTGTCTACTCAGAAGCTATTTGGGTGCCCCTTCTCCTCACCACCAATGTGCCTGGACTCTTAACTGCTGCTGGGGCTCCTGTTGGGCATCATGGGTGACTTACATTCTAAATAAGTGGAGAATTTGGAAGTATTTCAAGATGTTAACAACTATGAAGATTATGCTGGTATATATCACATGTCTCCCCATAAGAAAGTCATCTATTTTCCCACAGAACTCACGTAGTAATGCAATTTCCCTTCTCGTGGGCGCTTATCATATACATTTGTTATCTTCCCATCTAGGCTATGAAGTCTCTGGGGCAGTGTCCATCTCTGGTTTATTTCTCTGCCCTGTAGCCCTTTAGCACAGTCCCTCATACTCACTCTGTATCTATTGAATGAATGAATGAATGAATGGGATGTCTTTAGCCAAATTCTTTAGATCTACAAACACCAGTGGAAATAGGGGAGCTATTTTGTAATATTTTCAACCTCTGTTGATTTTAGCTAGATTAAATAGTTAGAGTACTCTATTCTTTGTTGTATGAAATGATTTTGCATCTGCTTATAAAGATCTGATTCTTGAAAGTAAAAACCTGGGAAAAACAGATATAACAAGACCCCAATCCTTGAAATATTTTCTTTTTGAGGTTGACTGCCAGCAGAAACCTCATATTAACTCAGAAGGTCATTTTATGAAGCATCAAGTCTTCTCTTTTCTGATTGATAATAAATATGATCACCATATAACTTATTGTCTAAATTAGAACATTTTTAAGGATGAGCAAGGTCACTTTTAATAATTATATCAGTACCACAGGCATTGGATGAGACTGTCTTGGGCAAATGAAAATGTATGGTCACTCAGTTATAAATATATTTTTATTTTGTGAACCATTGGTCGCCAGTGTGCCAGTCTGCCTTCCATCTCCTTCAGTAGCCATGAAAGAGGCAAGGATTGACACATGTTGGGCATTTTACATTTCCCCAACTTGCCTTTTTTTCTGTATGCATCAGACTGGGATCTGTATCTACTCTTTATCTTACCTCAAAGCACATTTGCAATTCCTAGGAATAAAACAGAGTAAAAGAAAAATGGCATCCCTATCATCTTTGAACACAGAAGCCAATAATTGCCACAGAGTACCATCAAGCCAAGTGGCTAGTGAAATTCTCAGAGAAAAGCAATTACTTCCCAGAAGATGACACTTTTAATTGTAAGCTTCAAAATTTGGTAAGATTCTCATGGAGAGGAGGGAATCAATTTTGATGGAACACTCATCAACACTTTTCCCTTCATTGGGGAGGATATTTGATCTCAGCTTAGAGCAACATAGGAGTAGGCAGAATGGCCGATATGAAATAAAATAGAAGACTAAATACATGGGGGTACAATTCCAGCTATCTAACTGGTCAGTCATTTGCTTGCAGTATGAAGTGTGTGGATTTATCACAGTAATATTCTTGTTGGTTTTTTGTAGACCATGCAGGTCTCATTATACCTATGCTGATGGCCTTGTCATCAGTGCTGATGATCAGAGTTCTCTTTGTTGGCCTTATGTGACTCAGTGACCTTCAGTAATTGAGGATAGAACATGGCATAAGTGCTGAGGGTAAAGCAAGTGTCTACAGTGAGATCTTCTCTCCCCTAATAAGGGACCAAAAGTTTGTCAGAAATGATCAGCAGGTTTTCTTGGAACATTAAATAGAATGGAAATAAAGGGGCCCTCCCTGTCTTCATAAATTACACAAGAGTATCCAATCTGCTCATCTTCACCCTGTAATTTGGAATGGAAAAATCTCTTGTGCATAAATTGCCTTCCCTGAATCTAACACAATTAATCCAGAAGAGAAGTGGGAATGGGTAGCAGGGTTTTTTTTTTCTTCAAATTTTGTTGTTAATTAAAAAAACAATTATCAAGGATTTCTAATTACTTTATAAGTGCTGTATGGCCTGTACCTGCTCCTCAGCAAATTAGTAAGATAATGCTGGAAACATCTTATTAAACAGAATTACTCTTTCTCCGCCTTCAGATTCACACATTTACTTAATAGGCCTCTTCTTGTGCAACACCTTTGTGAAACATTTATATCCATTAAGTTATCGCACAGTTATTAGCATTGTGCATTGGTTTCTACATTTTTTCCTTATGCAGGACCTAATAAATTGATAGGCTACACTAAGGGCATGTATCTTGAAAGATACTTCCTTAGAGAAAGTGAGTATTTAGGAAATAATAAAATCTTTCTGGAGGAAGGTATAAAGATTCATTGAAAAGATAGTACTTAAAGGGAAATAGAGCCCAGAGGTCCACAGAGAATCCCTGAGACAAAATGGGAATATCTGTAATAAGGGGCTGACAAGTGTAGGACTGGAGCAAAAATATAAGCCGTTACAGAGTGCTGACAGGGAGCATGTGAATCGGAGAAGCACCTGTATTCGAGTCATCAGACCTGTGTGAAATATGCTGCTCAAGGATATCGATAGAAGGACATTCACTTACCTGAGGGTTTCATCGAATATGTTAAGGTCTATAGCACATCATTCTGAATGTGAGTGGAACCAAGCTGAGAATTAAGCTGCTGATATATAGGAAATCATGATCTCATTGTCTTTTTAAATTGAATAAATTCGATGTGTAACACTGTGTACTTTTAAATTATGTGGAGGTGGGGAGCCTGGGTGGCTCAGTCATTTGGCTGACGTCAGCTCAGGTCATGATCTCACGGCCTGTGAGTTCCAGCACTGCATCGGGCTCCATGCTGACAGCGCTGAGCCTGGAGCCTGCTTCTGATTCTGTCTCTCCCTGTCTCTCTGAACCTTCCCTGCTTGCTCTCTCTCTCTCTCTTTCAAAAATAATAAACATTAAATTTTTTTTTTAATTATGTGGAGGCCGCTGGATGGCTCAGTCAGTTAAGCATCTGACTTTGGCTCAGGTCATGATCTCATGGTTTGTGGGTTTGAGCCCTGCATCAGGCTGTGTGCTCTGTGCTGACAGCTTGGAGCCTGGAGTTTGCTTCGGATTGTGTGTCTCCCTCTCTCTCTCTGGTCCTCCCCCACTTGCGCCCTCTCTCTCAAAACTAAATAAATAAATAAATATTAAAAAAATATAAAATATAAAAATATATATAAATATATAAAATATATTTTATAAAAATATAAAAAAATAAGGTATGCAAGGTGTTACTTTGGTACATTTATATATTGTTATATGGCTGATGCAGTGATATTTATTATATTACATAATAATAGTACAATATTACTGTCTATATTCATTATACTGTGCACTAGATATCTATGGCTTATTTACTACTTGTAACAAGTTTGTATACTTAAACACTCTTATCCTCCACCCCACTCCCTTGTTACCACCATTTTACTCTCTGTTTACTCCAAGTTTAAGTTTTTGGATTTCACATATAAGTGATACATAGTGCTTGTCTTTCTGAGTCTGACTTATCTTGCTCAGCATTATGTGCTCAAGGTCCGACCATGTTGTTACAAATGGGAGAATGTTATCTTCCTTTCTTATGGCTGAATAATCTTCCATTGTGTAAACATGCCACATCTTTTTTATCCATTCACCTGTTGATGGGCATTTGGGTTGTTTCCATATCTTGGCTATTCTGAATGAATCTGTGAAAAACATGGGAGTGCAGAGATCTCATCAAAATTCTGTTTTCATTTCCATTGGTAAGCACCCAGAAGCGGAATTGCTGAGTTGTATGGTAGATATGATTTTAATTTTTTGAGGAACTTCCATATTGTTTTCTATAGTGTTTGGACCAATTTGCATTCCCATCAACTGTGTATGTGGGTTACCTTTTAACCATATCCTTGCCAGCACCTGTCTCCTTGATGACAACCATCCTACCGGCTGTGAGGTGAAATCTCACTGTGGTTTTGATTTGCATTTCCCCAATGATTAGTGATATTGAGCATCTTTTTATTTGTGTGTTGGCTGTTTAGATGTCCTATTTGGGGAAATGTCTTTTTAGTTCTTCTTCCCATTTTCAAATTGGATTGTTTGTATTTTTATTACTGAGTTGACTGAGTTCTTTATATAGTTTGGATATTAATCCCTTATCTAACATACGGTTTGCAAAAAATTTTCTCGCATTCTGTATATCTTTTCATTTTAATTGTTTCTTTTGCTCTGCAGAAGCTTTTGAGTTTGCTGTAGTCTCATTTGTTGATATTTTCTTTTGTTGTCTGTACCGTTGGTGTTATGCCCCCAAAATTATTGCCAACACCAATATTGATGAGATTTTTCTTATGTTCTGCAAGTTTTATGGTATCAGGTCTTAAGTCTTTGATCCATTTTGAGTGAATTTTTGTGAATGGTGGGATATAGAGGTCCAATCATTGTTTTGCATATGTTTCTCCACTTTTCCCAGCACCATTTGTTGAAGAGACCATCTCTTTCCCATTGTGTATTTTTGACACTTCTGCTAAATATTAGAAGATCATATGTCACAGTTTAATTCTGGGCTCTCTATTCTGTTCTATTGGTCAGTGTGTCTATTTTGGTGTCAGTACCAAACTGTTTTTTATTACTATGGCTTTGTAGTATAGTTTTCAGCCTGGAGGCATAATACTTCTAGCTTTGTTCTTTGTTCTCAGGATTGCTTTAGCTGTTTGGAGGCTTTGTGGTTCTATACGTATTTTAGGATTCTTTCGTCTATTTTTGTGAGGACTGCCTTTGGTATTTTGATGGAAATGTGTTGAATCTGTGGATGGCTTTGCACCGTATAGCCATTTTAACAATATTAGTTTTCTGATTTGTGAACAATGTATGTTTTTCCATTTGTGTGTTCTTTGATTTCTTTCAGCAAAGCTTTGTACTTTTTATTGTACAGAACATTCAATTCCTTAAATTTATTCCAAAATATTTTGTTGGTTTCGATGCTATTGTGAATGGGATGGTTTTTCTTAATTCTTTTTTGATGCTGTCTTATTAGTGTAAAGGAATGCAGTTGTTTTCTGTATGTTGATTTTGTATCCTGCCACTTTACTGAAATTTTGGTTTTTTCCCACAGTTTTGGAGTAATTTTTTTATATATAGGATCACATCACCAGCAGATAATGGCAATTTTACTTTTTCCTTTCTGCTATGGGTGCCTTTTATTTCTTTATCTCTTAACCTAATTCTAGTCCTATATTGAATAGGAGTGGGGGGAATGAATGTTCTTACATTGTTGGTGAACTTATGGGGAGACTCAATTTTTCTCTGTTGAGTTTAATGTTAGCTGTGGGTTTGCTATATATGACCCAAATTATGATGAGATTTGTTATTTCTATACCCAGTATATTGAGGGTTTTTAACAAAAGGATGTTGCATTTTGTCAAATGCTTTTTGTACATCTATTGGGATGATCATGTGATTTTTTTTAATGTTTCATTGTACTGATGTGATGTGTTACATTTATTGATTTGCCTATGTTGAAATGTCGTTGCACCTTAAGGATAAATCCCACTTGGTAATGGCATATAATCCTTTCAATATATTCTTGAATTTGTTTTCTAATATTTTGTTGAGAATTTCTGCATCTGTATTCATTGGGAATGTTGGTATATAGTTTTCTTTTCTTGTGGTATCTTTATTTGGTTTTGGTATTAAAGTAATGCTGACCTCTTAGAATGAAGTTGGAAGTGTTTCCTCCCTTTTGATATTTTTGAAGAGTTTGAGGGGTATTGGCATTAATTTATCTTAAAAAATTTTTTATGTTTTTTTTTTAGAGAGAGAGAGGCAGAGCATGAACAGGGGAGGGGCAGAGAGAGGGAGGCACAGAATCCAAAGCAGGCTTCAGGCTCTGAGCTGTCAGCACAGAGCCCGACCTGGGACTCAAAGTCACAAACTGTGAGATCATGACCTGAGCAGACATCGGGTGCTCAACCAACTGAGCCACCCAGGCGCCCCAGCATTAATTCATCTTTAAATGTTTGGTAGAATTCTCTAGTGAAGCCATCTGATCCTGGAGTGTTCTATATTAGGATTTTGTTTTTATTTTGGATTCTATCTCTTGTTATTGATCTGTCCAGCTTTTCTATTTCTTCCTAATTCAGTCTTGGTTGGTTGTGTATTTCTAGAAATGTACTCATTTATTCTAGATTATTCAATTTTCTGGCATATAGTTGTTAATATAGTCTCTTATGATTTTGTTATTTCTGTAATATCAGTTGTAACGTGTCTTCTTTCATTTCTAATTTTATTTGAGCCGTCTTTCTTTTTCATTATTAGTCTAGCTAAAGATTTATCAATTTTATATCTGAGAGAGAGAGAGAGAGAGAGAGAGAGAGAGAGAGAGAGAGAGGAAGGGGCAGTGAAAGAGGGAGATGCAGAATCTGAAACAGGCTCCAGGCTCTGAGCTGTCAGCAAAGAGCCCAATGTGGGGCTAGAAATCATGAGCACTGAGATCATGATCTGAGCCTAAGTAGGATGCTTAACCGACTGAGCCACCCAGGCACCCAAAGATTTGTCAATTTTATCTTTTCTTTTTTTTAAATTTTTTAATGTTTATTTATTTTGAGAGAGAGAACATGAGTGGGGCAGGGGAGAGAGAGAGGGAGACACAGAATCTGAAGCAGGCTTCAGGCTTTGAGCTGTCAGCACAGAGCCCCATATGGGGTTCAGACTCAAACTGTGATATCATGACCTGAGGTGAAGTTGGATGCTTAACCAACTGAGCCACCCAGGCACCCCAATTGTGTTTACTTTTTCAAAGAACCAGCTCTTAGTTTTGTAGATCTTTTCTATTGTTTTTTTCTGGTCTGTATTTCATTTATTTCTACTCTGATGCTTATTATTTCCTTCATTCTGCTAACTTTGAGCTTGTTCTTTTTTTTCCCTAGTTCCTTGAGGTATCAAGTTAGGGTATTTATTTGAGATCTTTCTAATTTCTTAATATATGCATTTATTAATATTAACTTTCCTCTCAGAACTGCTTTTGCTGCATCCCACAATGTTTGATGTGTTCATTTTCATTACATTTGTCTCAAGACAATTTTTTTATTTCCCTCTCAATTTCTTTTTTGACTCAGTGTTTGCTTAAAACGGTGTTGTTTAGTTTACATATATTGGTACATCTTCTCACTTTCCTTTTGTTAATTTCTAGTTTCATAGAGAAGATAGTTGGTATGCTTTCAAATTTCTTAAATTGACTAAGATTTGTTTTGTGACCTGTCAAATGATGTATCCTGGAGAATGTTTCATGTGCACTTGAGAAGAGTGCATATTCTGCTGCTATTGGGTGGAATGTTCTGTATATATCTATTAAGAGCATTTGTTCTAAACTGTGGTTTAATTCCAATGTTTCCTTGTTGACTTTCTGTCTAGATGACCTATCCATTGTTGATAGTGGGGTATTGAAGTTCTCTATAATTAATATTGTCTATTTCACCCTTAAGATTTGTTATTTGCTTAACACATTTCAATGCTTGGGTGTTGGGAGTATGCATACTTAATGATTGCTATATCTTCTCCAAGTATTGATCCCTTTATTGTTATATAGTGATCTTCTTTGTATTTTGTTACCCATTTTGGCTTACAAATTATTTTGTCTGATATAAGTATGGCTATACCTGTCTACTTTTCATTTCCATTTGTTTAATATATCATCTTCCATCCTTTTGTTTTGAGCCTATGTGTGTCTTTAGACCTGAAATGGGTCTCCTGTAGGCAGCAATAGAGTTGGATATTTTTTTTCTCCCATCCATCTAGACGCTCTTGCCTTTTGATTGGTTGGTGAGTTTAATCCATTTATATTTAGGGCTACTATTGATATGTAAGGATTTGTGACGGCCATTTTAGTTTTTGTCTTCTGGTTATTTTGTCTCTCCATCATTTCTTTTTCCTTCTGTTTCTGTCTACCTTTGTAAGTTGGTAGTTTTCCATGGTAACTTACTTAGTCTCCCCCATTTTTAATGTTTCATTTCTCTGCTCTAGGTTTTTGCTTTGTGGTTAGCAGGAGGTGTACATGAAACATAGATAGATAAAATAGTTCTTTTTCTGCCAATAGCAGTTTATCTTCACTCACCCATAAAGTTCCAACCTTTTGCTCTTTCCCTTTTATATTTTTGATGTCACAAGCAATGTCTTAGTGCTTTGATTTCATTACTAAGTTGTAGTGGTTATAATTATTCTCAATGCTTTTTTCCTTTAACCATCATGCTGTAGTTAAGAGCTTAATATCCTATTCTAAAAACAATATTCTAATTGTGGCTGACTTTAACTTTAATCAGAGTTTGTGAGCTTTTGTTTTTTAATTTCAGCTTGGAGAACTCCTTTCATTTCTTGTAAGGCAGGTCTAATGGTGATGAACTCCCTCAGTTTTTGTTTGTCTAGGGAAGCTTTTATTTCTCCTTCATATGTGAAGGCTAACTTTGCTGGATAGAGTATTCTTGACTGGCAGCGTTTTTTGTTTTTTGTTTTTTTTTCAGTTTTGTTATTTATTTTTTATTGAAGTGTAATGGCTACAGTTTTTAATCTTTTAATATTTTTGAATATATCATTCCACTCTCTCCTGACCTGTAGAGTTTCTTTTGAGAAATCTGCTGAGAATGCTGCTTGTACCCTAACAGGGGTAGGTTGCTGTCCTTTTTACTAGCTTCCCTTAAAATTTTTTATTATTGACTTTTGACCATTTTAATAAGATGTGTCTTAGAGAAAGTCTTTTTGTGTTGCAATAATAAGGTGTTGTGAACTTGTATATTCATTTATTTCCCCAGATTTGGGAATTCTCAGCTATTACTTCTTTTCTTTCTGTTCAAGTATAATTAGCATACAGTGTTATAGTAGTTTTAGGTGTACAGTATAATGATTCATCAATTTTGTACATTTCTCAGTGCTCATCAAGATAAGTGTGCTCTTAATTCCCTTAATCTATTTCACCCATTCCCCACCCAGCTCAATCTGGCAATCACCAGCTTGTTCTCTATAGTTAAGGGTCTGTTTTTTGTTTGCTCTTTCTTCCTTCCTCCCTTTCTTCCCTTAAATTCCATGTATTAATAAAATCATATGGTATTTGTCTTTCTCTGACTTATTTCACTTAGCATTATATGCTCTAGGTCCATCCATGTTGTAGTAAATGGCACGATTTCATTCTTTTTTATGGTTGAGTAATATTCCATTGTGTGTGTGTGTGTGTGTGTGTGTGTGTGTGTGTGTGTGTGTACATAAATACTACATCTTCTTTATCCATTCATCTCTCAATTGACGCTTGGGTTGCTTCCATATCTTGGCTATTGTAATTAATGCTGCAGTATCATTGGGGTCTATATAACTTTTTGAATTAGTATTTTCATTTCCTTTGGGTAAATACCTAGTGGTGGAATTACTGAATAATATGATAATTCTAGTTTTAATTTTTTGAGGAAACTCCATATTGTTTTCCACAGTGCCTGCTTCAGTTTGCATTCTTACTAACAGTACACAACTGTTCCTTTTTCTTCACATCCTTGCCAACACTTGTTATTTCTTATGTTTTTTGTTTTTGTTTTTTTAAATTTTAGCCATTCTGACAGGGTGAAGTGATATAACATTGTAGTTTTAATTTGCATTTCCCTAATAATTAGTGATGTTGAACATCTTTTCATGTGTCTGTTGGCACTTTGTTTGCCTTCTTTGGAAACATGTCTATTCAGGTCCTCGGCCCATTTTTAATCAGATTATTTGTTTCTCAGTGTTGAGTTGTATAAGTTATTTAAATATTTTGATTATTAGCCCCTTATCAGATATATATTTGTAAATATCTTCCCCCATTCAATAGCTTCTTTTTCGTTTTGTTGACAGTTTCCTTTACTGTACAAAACCTTTTTATTTTGGTGTAGTCATAGTAGTTTAATTTTGCTTTTTTCCCCTTGCCAGACATATCAAGAATAGTATTTCCACAACTGATGTCAAAGAAATTATTGTCTATGTTTTTCTTCCCGGAATTTTACAGTTTCTGGTTTCATATTTAGACCTTTAATCCTAACCTATTATGTCTCTAAATACACTCTCTGTTCTCTTTCTCTCTTCTTTTTATGGAATATCCATTATTGTTATGTTGACTTTTCTAAGTGAGTCAGATAGTTCTCATAGGGTTTCTTAACTTTATACAGATTTTAGTTCTTGATCCTCTTCCACCTGATCATTTCTATATTTTCATCTTCAAGCTTGCTAATTCTCTCTTCTATATGATCTGTCTGCTCTATTTCCAGTGCATTCAAATGCATTCTTCATCTCATTTACTGAGTTCTTTAGCTTCAGAATTTTAGTTTGGTTCTTTTTAAAATTTCAATCTCTTTGTAAAGTACTCCTTTCTTCATTAATTCTACTGTTAGAGATCATTCTATTGCTTTTCTGAATTTTCTTGTAGCTTGTTGAATTTCTTCATAACACCTATTTTAAATGATCACATTACAATATTTAGTGTTTTTGAGTTTAGTTGTTAGAAAATTGTCACTTCTTTTTGTGATACCGTATTACCATGGTTTTTCTTGGTGTTTCGTGAGAAATGCCTCTATGGCAGCATTTTGCATAGTAAACACCTTTCTTATTTGGGCAAGGTTTTGTTTACTTTGACTAACAACAGTTCAACAGGTTGGTGATTAGAAGCCTTCCTTTGGTCTTCCAGAAGATGGCGCTATAGCACAAATTTTTGGTTTCTCTTCTGGGAGCTAATTTGGGCTAAGGTTGAAAGAGTGGGCATTAAAAAAACAAAGCAAAGAATGGCAGCAGGGGTAGGTGGTGAAGTGTATAATTAGTACCTAGGAGTTTGGATGTGCCCATCACCTGGTAGAGGGATCCCCAAATGGGGAGGACCAAGAGGTCCATGGGCCATCCTCTGGGCCTCCTGCCTACAGCAATAGCTGCTTTCCTTCATTTGTATTTGCCTACTTCTCTTTCCTTTCCCTCTTCCAACCACCGCATCTGTCTTCAGAGAGAGCAACTGGTCTTCCCAACTGCAGCCTATGCAGTTACCGCCTTCACCCTCTAACTCTTCTGCCAGAAAGTTTATGCTGGTTTGCTGCCAGACCAGCGCTGCCTTTTCTGCCATTACCGCCTATACTGCCACCAGCTCTGCTGCCATTTCCCACCTTTGCGGTGACTTCCATGTTCCCATCCTCTCCTGTAGTCCAATCCATCCACTTTCAAGTGCATAGATGGATGGATCTCTTGTGTGTCTTGGTATGCTGTGCAGAGGTGCCTTATTTATTTATTTATTTATTTTTTGGTTATGGGTGTCCAGTTAGTTGTAAATCAAAGGGGAGAGAACTGAAGAAGGGCAGAAAGGCTCATATTTCCATGATGCTCACGGAACTCCCATTATCCCCCAGTTTTAAATAATCTTTAAGAGCCTTTGCATCACATAGTCCATCCTAGAACTACATAATACTGGAGACTGAATATGAAGTTAAGATATATTCAAAGGTTTTTTGAATTTCCTAAATTTGAAATAACTTCCATTTAGTCTAATTATATATTTTTTCTTTTATATAGCAGTTCACATAAGCTTCATGGTAACAGTACTCCTTGCACTTTCTTTCCCTCTTTTTTAGTTTAGTACTCAGTAGTTCCAGGAGCTGTGTCAAGATCACAATTCTGTTATACCAAATTGTTATGTGTGGTTCGTTAGCTTGTCCAGCAGCATATTATAGCAGGGGATCTACGATTATGCCTAAAATTTCCTCCCCTCTTGTCTACATCTGCAATAATCAGTCCATTGTGCCCTGGGTATCTAACAAATATTATTAAGTCTGTAATGCTTTGATGTCACATATGCCAAGCCACTCTTTACCAGAATGAGAGTTCCATTTTGGCATGTATTGCTCATGAAATATTTGTGGAGTGTTGGGGAAACTATGGAAATCTTTTTATTTGTAGGAATTAAAAAAAACACAACAACGATTCATCATGAATAAATGGTACGGGTAGGGATTTTAAGAGAACACTGGGACACAGTTTGAACTTCAAGTTTGATCAGAGAAATTTCACAGAGATAGAGGGAACACACAAATAAAATTTAACAATTGTAAAATACGCATGATGACTAAAAGTCAAAGGATTTGGAATCACCAGATAGAAAGTGAGAGTCAAAAAGTAGTTTATCGACTTCTGGGGAAGATGGCGGGTTAAAATAAAAAAGAGGTAGAGAATCTAACAGTCCAATAACCATATAAGCAATTGGATAGGTGTTAAAGGTAGCAATTTAAAAAGGAATAGATCACAACAATGTGAATATACTTTACTGAGCTATACCCTTAAAGAAGGTTAGGATGGAAAATTTTGTTATGTATTTGTTACCACAATTAAAATGTTTTGTAAAAGGAAAAAAAAAAGTAGTTTACAAATGACTTTGAGTAAGACAAAGGATGAGTTGGGAGGTCCTGACAAGTCTCATTGCAAGCTTCTTTGTGACTATTTAATTTCAGGAGTAATTGCGTGGGTATAGGTGACCTAAGATGGGTTTCTTTGTGCCTGAGCACAGCTGGGAGGGAGGTTTCTCCTATTTTGGTGAGGTGCAGGGCCAGGAGCAGCAGATCAGTGGTGGAGCAGAGCAGGAGATGTATGGGCAGCCAGTGTACCAAGACTGGGAGGAGGAGCTGTGGGTACTGGGCGGGCGGAGAGGACCAGTAGTGGGAACTTTTCCTGGGCACCCCGGAAATGTTCCCATTGGGCTCTGCAGGATGCTGGTGAGACAGGACACTCATGTCAAAGTAATTGGGTACCATCAGCAAGTTCCTAAATCTCCTGCCACTGTGGAATAAGTGCTCCTTACACAGTTGTTCTCTACCCTTGGACCTTGGGCAGCACGGGGTTAATTATGATCAAGGTTACCTAAACTAGATGCAAAATAGAAAGTGAAGGGGGCACAGGCACATTGAGTTCCTTTACATAGTTTACTAAGGCCAACCAACTCATGTAGATTGTTTGGAATATACTTTGTCTCTGTCCTCTAGTTATAATTCCTTTAAGATTTCCCCAGAAAGTCTCCACTGTAAAATTTTATCTGCTTGGCATATATACATCTTATTTGCATACTTGTTTGCATTAGGCCATCCTTCCCTAGGCGGTGGGGCCACCATCTTTTATTCTTTGGGACCTTTTTGATTACATTTTATTTATAAAATTTATTTTTAGTATTACTCTAAATAGTTTGGACAAAATAGAATCCCAGTAAATACCTAGTTAATAAATAATTGACATTGAATTTTTCCCCCTTAACATATATAACAAAGAATGGTATTGTATTATAAGTGTAATGTTAATTGTTAGAATTTTTGATACTAAAAAAATTGATTGTTTTCTCAAGACAAGCCTAGTTTGCTATTGTGCCTTTTTTAAAATCACGTCATAAAAAATATTTTAAGGTATTTCCCTCTTGGCTAAGGATTATATTATATTAAAATAAAAGTGCACTGTAAAAATAGTGACGAGTGTAATGCAAAATTATTTTGTAGAATTCTTATTCTTCTGAGAACCTAAGAGTGTATGATACACCAATGTAGGTTGGACTAAATTCAAAGTTGTTTTTGTTCCAGTAAAAGGCTTTTCTTCAAAATGTACTTATTTCTGAGTTAAGGTTTTCTTATTTTTATGGAATCAGGATAGAATACCTCCTTCTCTGAACTCTTGTTTATTTTGATACTCAAATAATGGCTTAAATTCCTTTCTAAAGTGTCAAGCCCCATACAAGTATTAGAATTAAACAGCTCTGCATTTATTCATTTATTAATTCAAGGCATTTTCAAGCCCCTGTGTGTATGAATGCCAGGGCAAGTGCTATCGAAGCTTCAAAGATACTTAAGAACCACATTTGCCCTCCTCTTAAAACAAACGCCTTTTAACTTTATGACATCCAAAATTTTTAGCCCAAGTGGGCAATCTTCCAGTTTAACCAGCTACCCAAGTAAAAGAGGGCAAATTTCAAAAGTTCAGAAAAAAGGTAAGTCATGGTATATGTCTCTGGAATGAAAAAGACTTTAGAAAGTTTGGAAAACTTTCAGCAATAGTATTGTAGCTATAAGGCTGCAGATTAAGCCAACAAGGGGAAAAAAGGTGGTGGTATTCAAAGAAAACTATTTTCCAATATTTGAAGGTCCATACTCTGTAAGAAACATTAGACTCACTCTGTGTGGTCAGCTCCAAGAGAAAGAATAAGACCATTTAGGGACGTAGATTTCAGAATATTATGAAAGAGAAATTTCTAATATGCTAAGTTATCTAAAACAAGATGGGATATCTGAGGGGTGATGAGTTTCTTTTTCCTGGAGGAATTCAAGCACAAAATGTACCACCTCTTGCTTGAGCAGGAAACCTATATTCCAATGTCGATATTCTGACTCACTGGTTCTACTCTCTGAGTTGGTTTCATTAAGCTATGAAAATCCCCTCTCCATCTGCCCTTTGTGGCCTCCTCTCCTAACTCCCTCCTCCTTAGAAGGTATTGGAGTAACAGGAAGAATAAGGCTCCTTTAATATTAATTCTGCTATTAAGCAGGGAGAGATTCTCACTTAAGATGAGGTTTCTATTTAAGGATAAACCCAGGGTCACAGATTTATGTTTTTACTTATCTTTCTTTTCATTTCAAATGGAACTGTAAGTGTTTAATATGGTGCTCGTATCATTTCATTTCATTTTCCAAATGTAAGTATGTAGGGATGGAGTGAGTCTGTTTTGCTGTGATACAGCAGTTGGTTTTCCTCCTCTGTTTTCAATCAGACAGTTTTAAATTTTGGTTAGGCGCATAAACACACTGTGATGGACGACATTAATAAATAAGTATTACATCGGCTCTGCTTGAGCATTCCCTCTTCATCTTTATCTTTTTTGTTTAAATCCTGTGGGGTCTCAGAATGCTCTTTATGGAGATCAAGAAGATTAAGCAAAATTAGCTCTCTGCTACATAATGGGCTTTCCTCTCTCTTGGCATGTGTCTCCCCTCTCTGCATATGGTGACTTCCTCTGATATCAACAGGAGACTCACAGATGGGGGGGAAATTATGTTCTAGGAGGGCACACCGTGAGGTTTCAGAGTTCTTAATCATTTCTAGCAGTGTATATATTTGAATTGGAATAAAAAATGAAAATGATAGGTAAATCAGCTGGCTACTCAAAGACACCTCCAGATTCATCTATCTCCTAGGGCAGGCTGACCTTTTCAATCTTGGAGTGAAGGGTAGTTTTCTAGTCTTGAGAACATCTAAACCATAGCTCCATAAACGGATGATATCTTAAAAGAGGTTATTTTCAGAGAGAACTATACCTCACCCATGTCAAACAGTGAAATTCATGCTGTTTATAAAGTTCTCCAGAGAGAGGCTGGCTTACTCATGGGCAGAGTCGGCAGCTGCCTACATGGAATAATTTGAGGATCAATGAGAGGCCCCATGCTTTAAAATCTATCTCCCTCATCAGTCTGCAGTGGTGCCTGAAATTTCCACCATTACTGTCATTTCTTAAAAGCCTTTAAGAGGACATATGCCCTATTATCTTGAGGGAGGTAACATTAATTAACTATATAACATATTAGAATGGATGAGTTTTCTTGTTAATAACCCATTACAACCATTGACACCCAGTAAAGATCAGGAATGTGAAGAAATAAAAGCAAGGGCAGGTAAGTTTTAATGGAGAAGGAGAAGATGGTGATTCATAATGTGAGTGTAGGGAGTATTGCTCAGGCCTTATGGGGGGATTCTAATGGGAATAACCAATGGGGAAAAAGAAGGCACTGGGTATTTTGTTCCAGGTAGTGGGGTGTGCATGGCTCCAAAATGTGAGCAATGGAAAACCAAAGGAGGGGAACAGAGGACAAAATTTACTTGCCTTATCATCTTGTTAACCTCGGCCTTACCCCTCCCAAAGAAGTTCATAGTCTTTTTTTTTTTTTTAGAAGTTCATAGTTTTAATAATCATTTCTGGAGTTATTTCAAACTAAATTAAATGTGCGTACTTGAGGGTTAAAGATGTCTTTAACCTTGTGTCAATAAAAATGGAAAACTGATCATCATAATTTGTATGGCAATGCTTCACTAATTTATAGTATTTTTATTGGCCCTTTAGCTATAGTATCCATTGACTAATTCTTTTTCTTTAGTGGCTTCTTCAGAAGTATTACTTAATTTTTTTTAAATTAAACAATATAAAGTATCTATAGTGTTTAATTCGAATCAGAGAAGTTTAAGAGCTGGAATGAATGACTTGAGAGCTCTTAGTTCAACCCCATTACTTTAGAGATGAGAAATTGACTCACATGTCATGAAGTGTCTTTATTATTCCTTCATATATTTATTGAATATTGACTATGTGCTAGGCACAGGGATACAGCAGATACAGGGATACAGGGATACAGGAAAAGACTTATAGTCTTTTCCTCATGGAGCTTATACTTTAGTGGAGAAAACATAGCTAATCAACTTAACATAAAATTACATATAAAGTTAAGAGCTGTGGTAAGTGTTATTAAATGATATGTTTCATGAATGTGTAATATGGGGGAACTTGATCTTTCTGGGAATGGTGTTAGAAAAACTTCGTTGCAGAAATCATGTTTGAATTGATATCTAAAGGTGAGTGGAGGTTCACTAAGCAAATAAAAGAGAGGAGAAAGAGAAGTCTAGGCAATGGGTAGAGAATGCACAAAGGTCCTATTGTACAAAGGCCTGGCATGTTTAAGAAATTAACAAAAAGCCTGGCTGTTTGGAACTCAGAGAGTGACAGGGAGAGAGTTTTGAGAAGATCCTAGAGAAGTAAAGTGAGGCTGATCATGGAGGGCTTTGTTTAGGATTTTGACTTTGTTCTAGAAACAGTGCATAGAATGAACTGGAGCAGGATACATGTGTATAAGGAGGCTAAAGCAATGATCTAGAAGAAAACCGTTGGTGTCTTGCTTAAGGCTATAGAGCTTTGTTAGAATTGCCCTTACTTCTAGGTTCCTTGATTAACGAATATTTTTTTTACTCATAGTATGTATTTGTTGCATTTTAAACTTCTGTCATCCATATATCCCACTTCCATTTTAGTAGGGGTATTTTACTTCTTCCTGCAACCAATTCCTGTAATTTTGTTGGAGCTGACTTGAGCCTCGGCTCTAGGTATACCATGTGATTCAGACTTGACCAATGAGAACCACAGACTCTTTGAGAACCATAGCATTTGGTTCAGGAGTGGGGATGTGATATTATGATAGGAAATGAGATGCCATGGAACTGTCATTAGGCCTTCTGAGACAGAGAAAAGTAGTAAAGTAGGGCCTGCTAAGGTCATTTAAACAGTAAGTAGAGAAGAAAGTGAAGCTAACACAGCAGAAGCCCCATGTGAGAGATAGAGAAAAAAAATACACCCAGGTGACATTGTTTGAGCCCTGAGGCCAGTCATGGCAAATGTCAGCCATGCCTTGAATTTTTCAGTTATAGAGTCAGTGACGTCTCATTTTGTTAGAGCTGATCTTTTTTGATGTTTCCACCATGTGTCACCAAGAGTCTTAGCAATAACGGACTAAATTCTTTGCTCCTTTGTTAACTGACTTCTAGGACACCACCCAAAAAAGAGGAAAGCTATGATTTTCAATACAGCCTTTCTAGAACAATTTCACCATAGTATCAGCTACTCTGGATTCATTTGGATCTAAGACTAAAAACTTTAGTATTGAGTCACTTTGAAGCTAAAAAAGTTCAACTTTCATATGACACTTTATTCTATATAGAAGTGTTTTTCCACAAAATAATTATATGCTAGAAATGTTTTGATCATATGTAATATCTAGATAAATTGTATTTATTAAATCTAATGTCATTAAGGGAATACAGCCGATTGACAAATATCTCTCAAATAATATCATGACATATAACATGCAAGTAATTTCAGTGTCCATCTAAAAACACCTGTGCATTCATACTGATTAATAAATCATCATAATATGTCTATTATAACATATTACTAATTATTTTCAATGTTTTCTCATACATAGTCCATTAATAGTCTCTGCTTTTGTTCTCTCACTGATTTAGTTAATCTAGGTAAATTATAAATAGTTTCCTTAAGTTTTAGGGGAGTACTTAAAGATTTTTTATGTTGTTTACATGAATGGATAAATAGCTTGACTGTTTACAAATGATAATATTTGTTTAAAAATAATATTATAAAATTTAATTAACAAGGTCAGATAAGGCTTTTATGAGGAATTTTAGAACTGTAGAAGACTCTTCAATTAAAAGCTATTTAAAAAAAATTAAAAATTCTGCTTCACCTTCTAAATCATACAATTCCATCTAGAACAAGAGCATCCATTCATAAACTTTAGACTTTGATGCCTTTCAAGACATGTTGCCATTGACAATATTTGCTCTGATTTACTTTTCACCAAAATAGGGGACTAATAGTAGTCACAGCTCAGTTAGCTCTTCTTTCCACTCTGACTCACCAGTTTCAAAGTGAGCAGAATAAATGTTGTGTTTTTTTTTTTATCAAGTTGAAAGGCTGAAGATCAGAATTAATCTAACAAACATTGAGACTTCTTTTTTTGCACTTATTTTTCTGCTGGAAATCTGAGATCTATGGCATCGGTGGGCGAAATGGCTGCTGATGTCTGTTAATCCACAGAACCGGGCAGTGTTGATAACCAGTGCGGGGTAACACAACAGCACCTGTCCAGGCAAGTCCTGGAGGGTTCTAAGCCCCCAGGAGGTCCTCTGAATAGGGGACAACCCCACAGATCTGGTCTCACTGTTGGGCTAGAAGAGATTAGCCTCCAGGGCTGGCAGAAGGAGCTGAGAATGAGGTGGCAGATTTTCCTTCACAGTATCATCTTATGAAAGTAGAATAATTCACCTGGGTAGGACCTAAGCGAATGTACAGTCCTTGAGTATGTACACAGTTGAATGAATGGCGTAATGTTTATGCTAATATTTAGTGAAACCAAGGAGAAAATAGAATTGTAAAAAAGCCTAAGGGCCAATTATCCATACGTTCATTCATAACCATCAATATTTGCTGATCATCTATTGTATACAAGGCATATTGCTAGTTTACCATGTGAGAAAATGAAAATGAATTAATCAGGGATTTTGCCATTAATGTACACTTGATCCAACAGGTATACAAGTTTTGAGGATAAATAATTGTAATATTTATTTAAAAATGTACAGCAAAGGTTTTATGTCCAGAGAACTTCTAGCTAGTAAGGCTGAGGGAAGCTACATGGAAGAAGTGATATTTTGGCCATGATTTCATGATGTGCAGGATTTCTAAGGGCATTCCGATGGAAGGAAACACCATGAATAAAGTTATGTCGGACAAAAAAGTGAGAGTTAAAAATAGTGAACAAGAAATAGTTTGTAAACAAAAAGTGATAAAGATCGGAAAAATTATTTGAGTGAAGGCCAAATCATGGAAGTACTTGAAATCTATTTAAAGGGTTTTGTAGTTTATCTTTGAGGTAATAGAGAGCTGTAGATTCCTTCAGAGCATGAGAAAAAGATTGAATAAAGGTTTCAGGAAAACTGAGATGGTGTAGGGAGTGGAAGTCTACTGCAATACTCTAAGTGAGAGGCAATAAAGTCAATTTTAGGGAAAGTAGAAAGAAGAGATGGTTGGGAGAAATAGTGGAACAATGAAAGGTAACTGACTGAATATGGGAAAAGGGCAAGAAAGAAGTGAAACATGACTCTGAAGAGACAAGCAATTGTGACTATTAAAAAAGCAGATGTAGTAACAAAAAAGTCAAAAGGATGTGATTCTCTTAAGAATTGCAGTCAATTCTTTATGAAAACAGTACCTCTGGATAAAGCTACTACACTAGTTTTTCATTTTATCTATATGCTGCTTGGGAGAGTTGTACTCAGCACCATCTTACTATAGCATCATTGTAAGTATGATACACTCATATTTAAATAGTTTTAATCCGGATAAATTGATTTTTTACTCTGCTTGTGCCCGCCGCCTGCACCGTGTGAAGAAATGACCTTTTTCTTTCAAAAACTACTTATTATACAGATACAAGACCTATGTATTTCACTTCTAAATGTGCTCTGTCAATCCATGGGACATTTCAGCTGTAGGATTTCGTTCAGTAGAGATAAAAGCCAATAAAGTATGAAATAGGCATTATTACCAACATGACATTAAAAAACATGAGGCAGAGAGTATATTCAACATTATAGAAGCAGTGAATGTGTATATACTCTATGTTTGTATATATAATTATATATGTTATTTTTTAAATGTTATTTCTCCTAGTGTTAATCATATTTCTGAACCCACAGCAGGCATGTGGCCAGCCACCCAAAGGAGAGTTTTAAGCTATGGAATCAAATGATCTAGTAAGGCCAGTGAGTGTCAAACAGGAGAGGTAGTTTTATGAATATTTTATAAGACCCTCAAAAATTCAGGGACTCAAAATCTCTTAAAAGTCTCATGTAGATACCAATAAATGGAAAGGTATTCTGTGCATACGGATTGGAAGAATCAATATTGTTAGAGTGTCCATACTACTCAGAGTATTATGCAGATCTAGTACAAACCCAATCTGAATTCCAGTGGCATTTTTCACAGAAATAAAATGAACAGTCCCCAAATTTATATATAACCACAAAAGACCCGAAATAGCAAAAGCAATTTTGAGAACAAAGAACATAGCTGGAGGCATCACACTCCCTGATTTCAAACTACTTTACAAAGCTATAGTAAATAAGACAGTGTGATGTTGACATAGAAACAGACACAGAGATCATTGAAACAGTATAGAAAGCTCATATATAAATCCACAAATGGATGATTAATTAATTTATGACAAAGTAGCCAAGAAGATACAATGGGAAAAGGACTGTCTCTTTAATAAATAGTGTTGGGAAAATTGGACCACCGTGTTTCATCATACACAAAAACTAACTTAAAAATGGATTAACAATTTAAACACAAGACCTGAAACCATAAAACTTCTAGACAAAGATATAGTATGTTGAGCTCTTTGGCATAGGTTTTAGTGGATGATTTTTTTGACGCCAAAAGCAAAAGCAACAAAAGCAAAAATAAAAATAAATAAGGGGGACAACAAACTAAAAACCTTCTGCACAGTGAAGGAAACCATCAACAGAGAAGGCAGCATGCTGAATGGAAGAAAATATTTGTTAATCCTATATCTGATAAGGGGCTAATAGCCAAAATATACAAAGAACTCATACAGCTCAGTAGCAAAACAACCAAATTGATTAAAAAATGGACAGAAGATCTGAATAGACCTTTCTCCAAAAAAGGCATACAGATGGCCAACAGACACATGAAAAGATGTTCAACATCGCGGATCATTGGGGAAATGCAAATCAAGCCATAGGAGATACCACTTCATACTTGTCAGAATTCCTATTGTCAAAAAGATGAGAAATAACACGTGCTGTTGAGGATGCAGTGAAAAGGACACTCTCGTACATTGTTGGTAGGAATGTCAATTGGTCCAACTACTGTGAAAACTATATGAAGGTTCCTCAAAAAATTAAATATAGATTCACCATATATGATCCATCAATTCTACTTCTGCATATTTATCAAAAGAAAATGAGAACAATAATTTGAAAATATATGGGCACCTCCATGTTCATTCACAATAGCCAAGACATGGAAGCTACCCAAATGTCCATTGATGTATAAATGATAAAAGAAATTGTAGTATATATTATACACACAAATACACACAAATACACACACACACACACGTAAAATAGAATATTATTCAGCCTTAAAAAGAATGAAATCTTGCCATTTGTGACAATGTAGATGGACCTCAAGTGCATTATGTGAAGTGAAATAAATCAGATAAAGGAAGACAAATACCATATGATCTGTCATATATGGGGGTGGGAGGTGGGAGAGATGGGTGAATTGTTTTTGTTTTTGCCTTAGTTTAAATAAAATGAGTTAAAGTCTCCTATGTTTTATTGCTCCCCTAATTAAGAAGTTCCTGCTTAAGTCCTGTTGAAATTTTTCCTGCTTCATTCACCATTAGTTCTCCAAGGAGCAACTACATTTCTATCCGTGATTTTGGTGAGGCCTCATGTTGTTGGTCCTCCTAAAATATTTTGTGGTTGCTAGGTGACTTAGGAAGCACATTCCCTTCCTAATTGTTCAGTATTGTTTGATGGAACACCAGCCAGTATATACTCTGGAACTTGCATGAATCCAGCCTAATGTGACCACAGCAGGAGACAGCCATGTTTAGGGCCTGAGGAGTTAATTGGGTAATCCCTCAAAATCCTCAAGTGTCCTTTGTAGCCTCTAATGCTCACAGGTCCTCACAGCAAAACTACATCTTCAGGCTTGACATTGCAGTACCTGGGAAAGAATTGACACAATATGAAGTCTCGTGGGCCTACAGCCAGAAACATTTCCTCCTGGAAGACACACACCTCTGTAAAACATCTGGGCATGGGTGAGGCAAGAAGGCGTGTATAATACTACACTTTAGGAAACACTCTCAGCAGCTGAACCTGCACTTACGTGATCATGAAAGTGAGTGCCTTCTTAAGTTTTGTGCTACAGGTGCTTGCTTACTTTATTCTAGTCACAGACCCTGAATGAAAACAAATCTTTGGAGGAGAGCCATCCACTTCCCAATATGTGAATTGCATTTCTATTATGCTTTTGCCTTGTGGGCCACAGAGATAATAGCAGGTGCTTTGAATGGCAAGAGAGGATTCTGCTCTCCAGGGGCAAGGGTTGTGTGTTAATTAGGACCCTATGGTTGTATGCAACAGAACTGACTTTTTCCAAGTAAAACAAAAGGAAAATTTTGGGGGAAAATACTGGGGAGGACCTTAGGGTAGAAAGGAAGTTTGCAGAACCAGATTTAGGAAGGATAGGGAATGTTTAGTTGGTAAGCATGTGGAAACATTGGTACCCTCATGCACTGTTGATGAGAATGCAAAATGGTGCAGCCTCTATGGAAAACAGTATGGATTTCCTCAAAAAATTAAAAATTCTATTTTTTAATTAAATGATCTTTAATTTAATGATTATGATTCAATATGATTTAATATATAATTTGGCAATTTCTCTTCTGAGATTACTCAAAAGAATTATTCATAGTAGCACTATTGACGATAGCTAATATGCAGAAACAAGCTAAATGTCCATCAGCAGATGAGCGGATAAAGAAAATGTGGTATATACATGCAATGGAATATTAGCTTTATAAAAGAAGAAAATTCTGCGATATGCCACAATATGGATGAACCTTGAGGACATTATGCCAAGTGAAATAAGCTGCTAAAAAAAGACAAATAGTGCATGATTCCACTTTTGTGAGGCATCTAAAATACTCAAATTCATAGAATCAAAGATTGGAATGGTATTGCCAGGAGCCGAAGGCAGGGCAAGATGAGGAGTTACTATTTAATAGGCAGTTAAGCAAGAGAAATAAGTGCTAGAAATCTCCTGTACGACATTGAACCTAAGGTCAACAATATCATACATTCAAAGATGTGTTAAGAGGGTAGATCTTGTGGTGAGTGTCCTTATCACAATAACATGGTATTTAAAAAAAATCATGTCTTCTTAAACACAGAAGAAAATGGTTTTGTGATTGGAATGCTACCCGTGTCACTACCTCATAAGTTACGATTAAATGAGACATCATATACAAATCACCGAGGATCATGCCAGCACAAAGAAAAGCAAAATAAATGCTAGCTATCATAATGACTTTTAAATACCAACTTGAGTCATTGTGGAAAGTAATTTGAACCAAGCCTCTCAGTCATTTTTTTACTCGGTTCACCAATACGAGCACTTACTATCTAATTAAGTGCTAGGTACTGTGTTAGGCGGTAGGCACTGAAGAATTGAAGATACTGTTTCTGCCTTCATGACACTTACTATCAAATGGGAGTGGAATTTGGGGGACAGGATGTAAATAATGACATAGTCAAGGCGGTGTTCCAGATATTCTCAGGGTGGCTGAGATGGATAGGGAGATTTTGGGGAGAGGAGGGTGGGGGCAGCAGGAGAGTAGGTCATTCTGGGTTGATTTTAGGAGCAGGACTTCATGGAAATATATTATAGTAAGAGGAGTTCGTGAATGCAGCACCTCCACAAAGCAGTAAAAATCTCTTTGAACCAAGCTTATCAATCCTCCATGTGAGAATGCTTCATGAATCACAATCACAGGAATCAAAACTTTATTCAAATTATTACTTGCGTTCCCACATTGAGCAAAGCAGTATTTTCTTTTAAGCGATTTTTAGAAGATCAAATATGTGCCTAATGCCTTTTCATTTTGTCCCACACTTTCAAATTTATTCTTATTTAGTTCTCAAGAGAATTTTTAAAGCAAGTAATATTTTTCTATTCAAACTGAGGCTCCCTCACCTAATCCAGGCTGTAAGGGAGCCTACTGATCACTTAGGCTGAATTTCTTTCTCTCTTTCTTTTTAATAGATAAAAATAAATTGAGGCCCAGATAGGTTAAGGGACTTTTCCTGTGGCATGTGCATTTGACATATGAAAAAGACAATGGCCTAAGAGTGTAAATAATTTAAGGCAGGTAATGCCTGTACTTGTTGAGCAAGCTGAACTGAGCACTGCAGGATAGATGAAGCCCAGAGTCTGGCTCTTTTCTTGCAAAGCAAGCAACAAAAGTGGTTAGGGATAAAACTCCTTCCGCCAACAAAATGTGTATATTTTGAAGGCAAGCATTTCTCTTTTTTTGCTATTACTTTATTGGAAAGGCAGACTATCATAGCAGTGGGGAGCTTAGGGTCTGAAAGGGCCAGAACTGGGCCTGCCTGTGTACTGTTTTTACCGCTTACTACCTATATGGTCTTGAACTTTTTGACCAATCTCAGTAAGCCTCCGTTTCTGTCTGTCCAGTGAAGATAGTATCATGTATGCACATGAAATGCACGTAACATGGTACTTGGTACGTAGTAAATACTAGATATCGCTAATAGTAATTAGCAGAATACATCGCATTGAATAGAACTAGAATATTGATTTTGTTCCAGTATTAGTGTTCTCTAGAGAAACAGAACCAAGAGGTTTGGTCGATTGACTAATTGATTGGTTTTAGAGAATTGGCTTGCACAATTATGGAGACTGGGAAGTCCAAAATCTGAAGTTTGGGCAGGAGGCTGGAGACTTAGGGAAATGCCCGTGTTATAAATCAAGTCCAAGGCCATTTACTGGCAGAATTCCCCCTTGTTCAAGAAAATTCAGTCTTTTGTTCTATTAAGGCCTTCAGCTGACTGGATGAGGCCCACCTACGTTACAGAGGGTAATTTGGTTTGCCCAAAGTCCACCAATTTAAATGTCAATGTCATCCAAAAACACCGCCACAGAAACATCCTGAATAATGTTTGCATATCTGAGCACTTGGCCCAGCCAAGAAGATATACAAAATTAACCATCGCAGTTCCAAAGCACCTTAACCATGTTTTATAGTTTTTGTTGTCTGGTCTGACATTAGTGAAGCTACCACTTGAATCATAGAACTCAAGCCAGCTATTATTTTGACAGGCTTGGATGCAAATCACCATTTCTTCTTGATAATAATGAAGGAGTCATAATTTATGATGGGCTTTGTTTGTCCGCTTGTCTTCACAGACTAGTTACAGCTATGGACATTCACCGGCTATCATATGCTACCTTCTTCCAAAGCAATGTCTGCTGTATTGTTCCCAAACTAATTATAGAGGCACCTATTCAACCATTGATAGTCACAGCCAAGTCTCTCACATTTCTCCAGGGGAATGACATCCCTCTCAGTAGCAATACTTGGCCATTAGAGGTTGTTAATGTTATTCAGATCCCGGCCTGCACACCTATCCTTGTTTTGGAATGAGTCCTGTGGGAAGCAATCAGCTGGTGTGGAGCTATTTCAGTTGGGGCTTTGGTGGTTAGGACAGGTATGAGAAAAGCTGTGTGTATTTTTAGACCAGCCCTCTCCTGTCAGGAGCAGTGGAGAAGACTGGAGGAGCATCATCAATCTCCTGTTTGTCAGGCTGTAGCACAGGGGAAACTCTAGCCAGAACGGTCTGGCTGTTACAAGTGGCATTATTTGCCTTGCGCTATGGTACATGTTATTAACGCTGCCATTTAATGTTCTTTTCCGAGGAGATTGTCTCTGGTATTTTTATTGTCCAGGGAAATGTGGTACCAGAAATGATCACGTTCCTGGCAATTTTCTTTGAAAATGGTAAACTTTTGCAGAGTTTACTCTCTCTTCTATTAGGGTTGGTAATGAGAAATTGTGAGGATTATTAAACACTCCTAGTTTTCAGTAGGAACTTATTTAGCACAGATGTTTCTATAATTGCAGTACACTGGGAAAATTCACAGTGTTAAATGGCCCAAAACTCATTATTACTTATTACTTCTACCTGTGTATTGTGGCGCTCGTAAGCTGGGCTGAAATGTTTAATTTAGCAGGGGCTGTAGCTGTGTATCTCAGTTTTCGAAAGACTACTGAGAAGAAATTACAGGATATTCTGCCCAGACCCTTACTACTTAGTAATCTCTCAACTGTTACCTGGGACTCTGATATGTACTTTATTATGGGTTTAGGCCACATCACTGTTAAGATTCTTTCTGACAATTTTCTAGCTTATGGCCATGAGGAAAAAATGGAATATTAAAAGACTTTTAGAACAAACAATGTAGCTAACCATTGTATTTTATTGGGATAAAACACATGGAATGTGTACTATATTCAGCTTTCTACTGCTTTATAAAGCACAGCTCTCTGGTTCCAGAAGTATTATTCACACTTGTAAAGAATGCTTGGCAATGTTTAAGAACAAGGGTTCAGAAGATGCAAAGGAAACACTTAGAAAAGGCCATTGAGGAGAATACAAAATCTCCCCGTATTCCCTCATTCTCTATATTAAGATCGACACTATAAACAAATTCCCCATCACACCCTTTATTTCTCTAAAGTAAAGAGAAGCCCTTTTGGATTGGCTACGAGTCTGCTGGGGGAAAGTTTGATAAGCACACCTATAGGAATTTAGTTGTGCTCTCTTCTGGAGTGACCGACCTGTCTTGGTTTACTGAGGACTTTCCCAGTTTTAACACTCAGCCCTCTAAGTCTGGTGTCCCAGGATCCTGTCTTTGTCTTGGGCAAAGTGAGACTGTTGGTTGCAGCTACTGTCCCAGGAGCTGACATTTTCCTGGGCATGTCAAAGACTGGTGGTCTTTTCTTTGCACCTGGAAATGCCCAGGATTCCCACAATTAGTGTAAAATAAAGAAGAACATAAACATGAATTCAATTGCCCTTCTCACTCCTGAGAGCCAACCATAGAAGCTAAAGAACACACACGTAGAGACTAAAGAACACATCCTGTTAGATTGCAATTAGATCTCTAATATACAACATCTGAGCTTGACAAGCCTAAAAATTTTGGCTTTTTATATACATTTGCTATAACTAAATTAATCCAGGCCATATTTCTTTGATAGTGGCAAAACAACAGTTACAAAATGATCTAGTGTGTTTGGATAACTTAGACTTACATATCTACCTTTATATGATAATCTTATACTTAAAATTTGAAGATAAGTGTATTTTTCATCTTTTATTCTTTGCCTCAACTTTTTTGATTGCCTGTCTCGATCCCTGCCCCCTTACCATCAGAAGGTAAGAGAGATAGCCCCATTTCTGTTTTTTTTTGCCTATAGAATGCAAATAATTTATGAAACACTATGAAATTTTAGTAGGTATTTAAAACTCTACTTAGATCAGTAAATTAAGTCTAACAAAGGATAACATAAATTGTATTTTCCTTAGAAAGTATACGGAGGGGTTTCTGGGTGGCTCAGTCAGTTAAGTGTCCAACTCTTGACTTCAGCTCGGGTCATAATCTCTCGGTTCATGAGTTCGAGTCCCGTGTCGGGCTCTGTGCTGACAGTGTGAAGCCTGTGTGGGATTCTCTCTCCCTCTCTCTCTCTCTCTCTCTCTCTCTCTCTCTCTCTCTCTCTCTCTCCACCCCTCTGTCACTTGTGCTCTCTTTCTTAAAATAAATAAACTTAAAAAAAAAGTATACGGAAATGCTCCTGGAAATTAGCACCCTCTGCCTCATGTTGCATTATTCTGGCGAATAGCTACGGTGTGTCCATTTTGTTGATGTTCCTATTCCACACTTCTGCAATCACGCATGGTGATAAAGTACACGGACGAGATTGGACTTCTTTAGTAGCAGCGGGAGGAGCATTGTGCCATTTGCATTGGTAGCTAAATTACAAACGAATATTTCAAACTTTAGGAAGGAGATTAAGACACGTATAGTTTTGCATGTCAAAAGACCAATGTAACTATAGCATTGCTTTTAGGAAACCAACAGACTTGGAGCTAAAGTTCAGAATATGCCACAGAACTTTAATATTTCATACACTTATAACCAAAAAGATGTTCTCTTAATTAAAGTGCTGGACAAACTCTGCATGTTTATTTATTTTTAATTATGACGAGGCATTTCAAGGTTAAGGTATTTATGAAAATCTTCTCATTAGTATTCAAACTTTTTAGGTCTCAGAGCTTTCTAGTGAGATCTAAAATGTTTAATCCACTTGATCATGAAAACAAACTATTAGGAATCAAGAAATAGCTTCTGTATTATTTGTAGTTTCCAGCTTCAGATGGTACTTAGGAGCACAGAGGTCTGGAAAGTGTAAAAACTAATTAAAAGTTTTTACCAAAGTTATTTGAATATCAACTTCACATCAATCTGACTCTGTGCTGAGGGGTCAGGTTTTTAAAACAGGAGGGCAGAAAGGAATTTGACCTCCTACTTAAAACATTTTTGAATCTGTTCACCTCTCATTCATTTGGACTTGGTTTTTTGAAGCTCTAAATCAAGTTCCTTTTTTTGAGATGGAAAATAAGTGACAGAGACAAATCCAAAGCTAGTGACACTTGCACACAATATGCCAGCCTCAGATGGAGTTATCAGCATTTCATCCACACTGCATTGTGCTGAAATTCTTCTCACCCATTCCTTCCCTGGGATACTCCTGTTGAAGAGCCGCAATAATAACTACTCTGCCAATTAAGGTGTTCTACCTGGGGCCAGCCAGAGCTTAGTTTGGGGACAAGGTCACTTGCTGGGATGGAGTTGTAGTTCCCCAATTACTAGTAGTTCCACTACCTCTTCTAACTTGTCAAATAATGAGGAGACTTTGAAGGCTAAATCCAGCAGTAGCTCCTAGCGGGGTTAATGCAGAGTGAATGACAATGATACCTCAGGAGTGAGAATCTGACAATGTCTGTCAAGCTCTGTTCCCAAGGATGACGAAGTTCATTGCTACTCAACACTACTTGGGAAAGATATTGGTCTTGATCTTATCAGTGAGGAAGGACCACATTGCTCACTTTGGCAGAAGTTCATTAACTCTTTCACGTCACCCATATAATCTGGGCATGAACTTCATATCCTAAAGACAGAAGGTGAGTGTGCTTACAACAGGGCAGCTCACCCAGAAAACCATGTCTCTTGTCTATTTCTCGCATCTTGACTCTTCAGTCAATGTTTTTTTTTTTTTTTTAAGTTTCTAAATTCTGAGCTTAGTGATGAATAACAGTGGTTATACAACGATTATTTTTAGGACTCATTAACAACACAACTGAGAGAATAAGAATAACAGAATTATGCTCCCAAATGAAAAACAGAGAGATTTTATACCAATGATAACAATGTTCACTGCTGACTCCATTGGTGAGTCATTTAACTGAAGATTAAAAACAACAATAACTCAACAAAAAGCCCTATAAAATTATTCTAATGATTAGCCATTCAACATTTGTAGGAAATTGACTAGATGGCCTGCAAACTAATGTTTCCCAAGCCTGAATCGTCTTTTTAAAACTAGTGCTCAAAGCTGAATATGTAATGTAACAAAGGATTTTTGTGATTAGATCTTTTTGCATGTGTTTTTCTTTCACTCATGTTTATTTATTGAAATAGTGAAGGATACTGGTGTCCTTTGATTATGCTTGGATTCCGCTGTGTAAAAGATTGTGAGAGCAAATGGCCTTTTTGGCTCCTAGGGCTGTTCTGACTCACTCCTCAAATTCTGCTGAAGCTTGCTGTGGCTAAATGGACAAAGCCTCACTCAGTGATGACAAATGTATACACGAGCATTTAAAGAGATGCAAATATTACTTTCGACTTACCTCATAACTAATCAGCTGGTTCATATCTGAGTATCAGATGTTTTTTCCTACTGAGAAAATAGTTCTACGTCCTTAAGACTATTTTACAAAAATGAAAAAGAAAAATTTCCTGAGTAAAAAATTAACAAATATATTCTATCTTATGGAACGGATTCCCTCTCCCAAATTCTAGTTATTGGAATCCAAAATATTAGTTTTCTGTTACCTTTTGACACACGTGGTATATTCACTAAGAGCAAAGAGGGCATCTTTCCATTATTTTTAAATTTACAACATAGCAAGTGGGCCTGTAATGACCTTTCGAGTTCTTTGTTTCCTGTGGGAAATTAACTGATGCCAAATAGCTACAAAACTGTAATTAGCATTTTGATACATGAACAAAATTTCAGTTGGGTAACATATTTACACATTTTAGAGTAGATCTCTTAACATTACTTAAGATTTTGTTAGCTCGATGGAATATGTTGTGGACTTTTATGGCATATATATCATCTTGCGTTCTACCCCGTATTTTGCTGTTTGTCAGTGGCCAAAACTCTGCCAGAGAAGGCAAAAGGGAGCCTGTGGTATTTGATGTGTAACAGTGCTTCTCAGGTATTCTTCTGTAAGCGGTTCATTCTCTTTTGTTTCCCCAGAACAATATTATCCTTCACTTACAGATCTCATTTTTCTGTAGCATATTCATATTACTAAAAAGTGTTGGAAATAATACAGGCAAGATACTTTCTCTTGCATGTCCTTGGGCTGGTTCGTAAGGAGGAGATCCCCTTTGCCATCAATTAATGATTTATTTTTTTCTTACTGAGTTGTTGGGACTTTGTCAACGATCTAGTTTAATTCTCTGGCACTTCTGTAGACAGATCCTTTCCTTCCAGGGTCAAGTGTGGTCAACGTGGTCCAATGGAATTTGATATTGCTGCCCCTCTCCTCTCTTTTCGGACTCTCCCTCCTACGCTTTCCTTGGTGCCTGCACTCATTTCCTTACACAGAAAGTTTCCCCTCAGGGCCTCAGATGTCAGCTATCTAATCTGACAAATTAATCTATGCTAACCTGCTCTTGGGAGCCCCTTCCAGGTAGCATAGACAAGCGTTTTAAATAACTGAATTGTTACCTGTTCTGAGCAACCCAACTACCTTTTGCTGTATAATCAGTCGGTGACATTCAAAGACAGTGATAGGGGACCTGTGCTTGGGCAGTGGGCCTTTTGCAGCCTTGCCCTTGACACTGTCTCCTGGCCTGGGAGATCTCGACAAGACTGCCTGCTTCAGAGACTTCTAGATACACATTTCAGAGCCACTCTACAGATTCCCAGCCTTTAGGACTCTGTGGATATCCGAGGCCTCTAGAATCAACTGTCTCCAAGTTGGTAGGGGTTGGATGACTCTTCAGTCTTCCTTTTTGTTCACCAGAAAACACCTTTTAAAAAAAAGAATTTCCAGAGCTGCTGGAGCTACAAGTATACAGATAAGTCTTAACTGATCATGAAAATATATATATTAAAAAAAAACATTTCTAACCATTTCTGTTTAAGAAGAAGGCAAAAGATTGGGACTAATATTCTGAATATAGGTACTACTATCGGCTGGGTGTTTAATGATACAAATAAATGCTCACATTTACTATTTCCACCACGGTGCCACATTCATTATAAACATCATCTCATTTAGTTCTTGAAACAGATCTAAAAAGTAGTACATTTTATAGACGAGAAATGGAGTCTTAGCCACCGTATATAGCCTGCTCAAATTTGCACAGTAACAGCAACGGAGTCAGACTGCAGCTACATTGCTCTGGGGTTATCTCTGTGCCCTTCTCACTAGACCACAGCCTGCTTTCTTCATTTTAGGGCTCCTTGGGTTTCTGTTCTGCCATCATCACCCTTGTTCAGTGATGGGGGCAAGTTTTCACAAAAACTGGGATCTTGGGTGGACCCTGACTTCCTTCAGTTGCTCTCCTTATGGATGAAATAATCCCCTTTTGGGATGTTAGCGTATCAGCCATCTCTTCTGGTTGTTTAGATTATTTAATGAGATTATGTAGATAAAATCAAAGGATGGAAAGAAAGAATACATGGTTCCATGTTCTATAAAGATTTAGACTGGAAGGTTTTCGGTGAGTTTCCTCTACTGCGGTGTCTGTGCATTCTACATGCTCAGAACTTTCTTCTTTTGTGTGGTCACCAGTGTTTGAGAGCCTAGACAAAAGGAAATTCAAATTTAATTGGTGGCTGTAAGTAGTGACCTCTTAAGGAATTTTGGGTATCCAGAGATATTTTGCCTAACCGTTTTGTGAATTTCGTCTTCCAGTGTTGATTCTTTTACTTTTGTGTTTGAGAGTTGACATAAACACACCACCTCAAAAAATTTTTTAACCCCTGGCTAACTTCCTTCTCATATAATCATAAATAAAAGTCGAGTGGTTTAAAAAGTTCCCCTGAAAAGGAGAAAAAAGAAGTAATTTTTTTTTTACATAAACTTCAAAAGGAACCAGAAATTAAGCCCCAAGACTGCTTATTCAGTTTAATATTCACTGTTAGAGTTTTCTGTGTAACGGATGGACCAGGAGGTCAAAATTCATTGTCTTTCAGGCTACAGCTTCTGTTTTATCCACTAGCTTCTCTGTAGACTAATACTGATGGAAAAATATGTCTGTTTGGATTTGGATATAGTCGGGAATGTGACATAAACAAAGAGAAAGAGGAAATGTTTTCTTCTGGCTCTTTTCAGAGGTTTGCTAATTGGGTCTGCTATAACTATTACTGGGTTCTGTTTAAGATCAGGCTTTCTTCTTGATGTGTAGATGTTCCTTTTTGTAAACAAAACACGGGAATTTTATTCAAAAGAAAATGTATTATAATCAGCACATTCCTTCTTACTATTTCTATTTGAAAATTCCCACCAGGTCTCTGACATGAAATACGAAGGGGTTTGCCTCTAGCATGAATAATTTCATACACTGAAGGAGTTCACTTTTTAATGTTCTTAAATTCAGTGAGCTTAACACATTTTTATTTTAAGAATCATAACATCCTAATCCACATAAAAGGTCCAGAAATGTGATGGTCAAACAAGAAGGAAAAGAAAACATTTGACACATACGTACAATAGATGGATAAAATTTTGAGTAGTGCTCCTATATATTTTGGGTATTTTTTTCTCCATAGAATGTATGTTCCCTAAGAAGCAAGATTATACTATTTCTTGCATCTTAGGAATTATTGGACGTTTGAAGTGTAGTAATTCTTCCATGGCTAAATGAGCAACATCCAGTAAGAATATGTGATAGCTTTTTAATCACCAGACATATACCAGTAAAACGTTCTCACACACAGAGCTCATCTACTTAAACAACTATCAAAGATGTCAGAATATTTGAATATTCATCTTAAAAATCAACAGCCTTTTTCTTCTTCAAAGTACAATACCAATATTTACACAACAACCCTTCAGCTAGGCAAAACGATGTGCTATTTAAGAAATGAAGGGGGCTGAAATTCAAGGGAACCTCAACTATGCATATAAAAGATTAAAATATTTATATTAATGTAACTATGCTTAAGTGCCTTTTAAACTGTCTTTATAGAATTTATGGGTTGCTGTTGTTTTGTGTGGTTGGAAAAAATACCCTGCCTTTTTACTAGGTAGTGATTACTGGCTGAACTATGTTCATTACTGTAGACTCTATAAAATTGGAACTGGTCTAGTTTTCTATCTTGGAGTCACAGAGAATAAGTAGAATTTTTTCTCTCTTTCCCTCACTTCTTCTCTCCCTCTCCCAATATTAACAATAGCAAATGACCCTATTGCTGAAGACTTGGGTTATGTTCTTAAAAAAAAAAAGATAGTGTGAGACTTCTGTCCATAAGTGAGAAAATTCTGTATTTGCTTTTGTTCAGGGTTCAAGCTTAGAATTAAAAGGTCAAATTTAATCCAAAGCCACTTTAATGATTCTCTCATAAAAGTTCAGCATCTTTATTTTCTTAATGACTTGGTCATTTCATTGAGGAAATCCAAACTGCAGAATTACAGAAAAGAATCAAAAAGTGGGAAGATGTAAAGACAATTATATAACATATATATATAATATTTTAATATTCATATCTATTTTAATAATATATTCTTAACAGTGCTAAAAGATGAGTACTCTAATATATCACTGGTGACTTAGGTCACCAGATTGGTACAATCTTTCTGGAAGGATAATGGCACCTATTCAAAGTGTTAAAATAAATATACTTTAACAGAACAGTTCTTTAATAAATTTATTCTGAATACAAGTAAAGACGCATGCAAAAATATATTTAATAATGTTCATGTTAGTGCTATTTTTTTAATGTTTTTTATTTTTGAGAGACAGAGAGAGAAAGAGACAGAGCATGAGCAGGGGAGGGGCTGAGAGAGAGGGAGACAGAGAATCTGAATCAGGCTTCAGGCTCTGAGCTGTCAGCACAGAGCCTGGCATGGGGCTTGAACTCACGAATCGCGAGATCAGATGCCTAACCAACTGAGCCCCCAGGCGCACCATGTTAGTGCTACTTTTAAGAACGTAAGCTTGGAAACTATCTACATTTTAAATAAAAAGGAATAAATCAGATTATCAAATAATTTAAATTATATACATACAATAGATTATCATACATCTCATGTGTAAAAGTAAAAATGTGCTATGTCTGTAATGAGCATGCACCCATTTTATATTGACAGAAGTGAACTTGTTTGTAATAAAAATTATCTTTTAGTACCTAAATTTGAATATAAATCTGAAATTCAGGAAGACAGTTTGCATCAGACTTCTACAGTGAAATAATTGTTTTTGATATTTAGAAAAAGTAAAATTTCTGGGAAAATGTCATAGGAGATAAAGCACAATTGTGGTATTCTGATGTAGAATCTTTTCTCTGGCTTTGTCCTCCATACCTAAAACAAAGACTCGTTCTGTATAGGGGATATTTCATGTTTTGTCTTTCTAAGGTGTAGTAGAATAATTAGCAATAAATGTTTTTAGCTGGTGGTGTACTGGTTAATGTTTAACAAGTAGTTCTGGGGATCAAGGAGTGGTAGGGGAAGGCTTTATCTGTAGCATTTACAAAGGGTGTAAATACTCTCACCATGGCTGATTTCAAGCTGCCGACATTGACAACACTGGATGGGGGGAGATGTACCCACCTAGCTCTCAAGCGCTGGTCCCAGTCAGTTCCAGCATACCACTGGGGCAGTCAGATCTTACATGGGAGGGTCTGTGTGAGGGTGGAAAGAGACAAATTAAGTGTAAAAGCACTTCAGAATGAAGAGTAAGCTTGAAAAGTTCAGGAAGTGAAAACCTGCATAATTGATGCAAAGGGGAAAGAGGAACTAGACAGAATAGTGATATATAGAAATAGAGCAGCACATGGCACAAGACTCTTCAGTATTCTTGAGAGTGCCAGTGACTGGACTTTATTGTTCAGAAGAATCAACTGCAATACTTATTAAGCATAGGTGTTCCCAAGTCTCTCCCCAGATGTGGATCGGGGTCCTAGAATCTGCATTTTAGAGAGACTTTCAGGGAACTGTGCTTATCAGTCAAGAAAATCTGATTCAGAATGCCCACTGTGATCCCATAAGATGTTTTGGAGTGCTTCACACTTGAGAATACCTTATAATTAGAGTGAATATGTAATTTGTCTTCTAAACTAGGATACTTTAGAGCATAAAAGGGAGTATTAATTATGACTTCAAGTTAACACATATAATCCAGGACTGTCGTGGGAAAACTAAGGACAAGCTGAGCCTACTCATAAGCACTCCCAGGAGAAGTCTTTGTTGTTATGTTGGAATGTTAGTTGTAAAACCATAGGATGGGTGAATACACAGATACACAATGTCTTCTTCTGAGTACTCTAAAACAAACAAAAAAATCTCTGGCTCTTGCTTCAAGCATGATGGGAATCATTGGGTTTCCTGGAATGTGGGAACTCTTGTCTAGCACCAGCCCATTCAGCAGAAGGGAGTTTTCCTGCAATGGGTACAAATTCAAGTTAGTGGACTTGTGGACAAGAATTAAGGTCTACTTATACTTCTTTTTGTGTTCAAGTTTGCCAAATTTTGAGGGCAATCTCCTAAGAAAGAGCATTTTGGCCAAACTGGCTTATATGGAGAACTGCTCATGTGGCACATTCTGGGTGCCACTGAATTTTTCCCTCCCCATCTGGCATGATGCCTCATCTCAGCACTCATTCACCCTATAGGGTTATTCTGTGATGACTTTTTAATTATCTCCCGTTATAGAACCAGGAAGAATTGGGAGCCATATCAAGTAAATTTTGGTGTTGACAAAGAAGAGTCAATGCAATAGTGCAAATGTGAGTGGGCGTGCAATTGAAAGGTGGCATGATGGCCGCAAGAAGACTACCCTTGGGAATGGTGAAACTCAGATTCACCTGGTGCCAACATCCATCTATTTTGTAAAAGCACTTCTGTTGGATGAAGATGGTGATTTATATCAGATTTGTTGACCTAAAATGACCAAATGCAGGGAGTCCCAAATGGTCAGTGCAGTGGTTCTCTGTGGGTTGTGTGTTCTTAAGTAGTGATGTTGGGGCCAGAATTAGTGCAAGTGGCTTGAATACATATATCCCAAGGTCTTGTTTATATACGAAAATAATCAGTCATACACTTTCTACTGTGATGAATACGATGCAGGTTAAAATAGAAAGCAAGTTTTACTGAATTTATATACATGTATATGTATGTGTATATACGTTTATTTAGATACACACACACATACACACATAGCACTTTATACCTTTCTCAGGATAGTAATGTAAAATCAACCATTCAGGGGTAGACAGAACTTCTGTAGATTAAAATATGTCTTCAAATGCAAGATGTGTGGGGACCATGCTCCAAGAGAATATGGGGACAATCTAAATGATCTTGTCCAAGCTCTGTCTGAACAATTGGTCTAGCAAACTTAGGTGTCAGGATTCTTGGTAAGGGATATAAAAGCTTAAGTGTGAAACATGAATAAGACATGAGACTGACAGATAATGGAAGAGGTAATAGAGACAATAATTTTATTAGCTCAATGAAATGGAAATGATGGACTGGTCCAGAAGGAGGACCATGGGGATAATGTCCTGAGCCTTAGAAATTCAAGAGAGAATTGGTCAGGGGCACACATCAAAAGATTAACCTTTGGGGACAATTTACATTTCATAGTCCTTTGGGACATAGAATTATACATTTTACTTGGTGTGTATTTTCCTATAAATATCAATGACATTGTAGTAAGTCTTTATAATGAATCTATTTATTCATTGTACCTTCTTTAATAGAACTGATTATTCCTACTGACCCTATTGTATAAAGAGCCCATAGCCTCTCCAGACAACCTCTGCAGTGATAGGGAAAGGCCCAACTCATGTCCTTTCTCCTATTGGCAGGTTATTTACTCCAAATTCTTTGTCCACCTATAATGTAGACCAACACTTGGAGTTATTTACTAGCCATGCCCACTTTTTACATTTTTGAGTGTGCCTTCATTTTTGCACATTTTTATTCTGAGAAAGTTAGACTTCTGCCCTTGCAAAAAGGACACTATTTTCTCATCTCTTTGCTTATGGGTTTATGTAAGTTGACATTTGCTGTGCCTCTTCTCTCACTCTGAGCTATTTGAAAGTGCTTGCCCAGGGTCTCCTTGGGGAACTGGTTTCCAGACTGAGGGCTGGTATTGCTTTCAGGGTGAAACCTCCCAACCTCTTCAAAGAACAGACAGGTTTGACCCCAGAGCCCTTATTTATAACAGCTAGTCACAAGGTGGCCGTCTTACATGACCTATGGCATGTGCCTGGCACTATTCTCAGACTCCATAGACCATGCTCAAGGGCAAATGACACATTTCCTGATTAGGAATGAATTCCTGCAGCAACATTATTAAATATTAAGAACCACAAATAGATCCATAGAATGGTTATGTGGCCCAAAAAGAATCTTTTAGCAGTACTTTTGCCTTCTTAAAATCCAGAGCATTTTAAATTACTGAGGAGTTGACATATTTCTTTAAAATGTTTATTTTGGTTGTTTTTAACTACTTGAGATACCTGGAAAGGATAAATATGGAATCCTAAAAGTGAAAAATAAGGGTATTTTAGAGGTGAGCAGCTGGAAGATTATTTTTTAACCTTCCGTGATAGTGTCTATATGTGTTAATGAAGACAGTATTGAAGCATGCTGTAAGACTGGGAACAAAACAGTGAACACAAATGTCTTCCCTTCAGGAAGTTTAGATGTCTGAATCACAGTTAAGACTTTATTTTCAATGTGTGTTAGCTTGACGATATAATAATTTAAAGCTGTAAGCTTTGTTATTTTGCATTCTCACATCTCTTTAATAGGACAACAAAGGGTAGAAAAGTTTTAAAAATACCATCCAAATTTTCTTTCATTTATACAATGTCAGACAATAGTCTTTTCTAAAATTTATTTTTCAAGTAGTTTAAAAAGTTAGTTTTGGCAATATCGGCATATCGTATGTATATGTGATATTTACCTAAGAAGAGTTTACTTACTATGTGTTCAAAGAAGACGTCTGGTGGATTTTACCAGTCAGTGAAAATGCACTTGAAAGACTGGTGTCCAGTGTCTGAAGAACTTGATTAATATTTTCCTACTCTGTTTTGAGAACAAACTGTAAAAATCCCAGTCTGAATAGTTACCAGGAATCACGTAATTTGGAGTTTTTAAATTTTGAAACAAGAATTCACAAACTTCTATTTTCTGCATTGAAGAGGTTTGATGTACCAGCATGTGTTCAGGGGACCTACCAGTTCCATTAACTTGTTGCTGTATCAGTAATGACTACTAGAAGTTAAGAGTCTTCTCTTTGGGTTTGGATCTCTAGATCCTCAAGTGGTAATCTGATAGCCTTTTCTGTTATCTTATTTGATTTATTGCAAATAATTGTCTGTGGAAACAGACAAATTCTCCTCTTCCTCCTTCTTTGCTTCTTCTTCCTCTGGACAAGTAAGGGCTATAGAAGGGCTGTGATTTCATCATCTGAATATTTGAATTCTAATCGCTAACTTCAACTCTACTACCATATACTATTTTTACTGAGTAATCATGTCCTCAGACACTATACATAGACGTACCTTGTTGTGGACCACATCATTACATGATCTGCCCAGAAAAAATACGTCAACAAAGAATTATGCCTTTTGAGAATCCATGGAAACTTCAGGGAGGAGATAAATTATTATTATTTTGGTTGGGGGGAAGAGATCAATTACATCAGAAGAAAGACATATTTGGAAGCAACAGAGTAAATATATGCCAAATGTTAAAGGAACAGTATAAACTAGGCAAAACTTACCATGGAACTGCTATTTTGAAGAATATGAAAATTTACTTCCAACTAAAAAATAGAGAAAGGTAGACTATCTAGAAGATTATGAATGCTCCAATATTTTATTTTGACTACTACAAATGTGAAATTTGTTTTCTTCCAAGGTATTAGGACATAATGTGTTCTGGATCAAAAATTGCTTTTTGTAAGGGCAACATAACTTTGTTTGAAGAATACATTAAATTGCATTGCATGATTTAAGAGCAATAAAAATTCATTACAATGTAATAATTCCAGTCATTATTTGTTGCTGGCAGTTTTAGTTAGCTTAGTTTGTCATAAGAAATTTCCATGACACCTCAAGAAAAGAATAACATCCAAGTGACAAGTCAACCTTTCTTTCCCTCCTTTTCCCTGACCCCTTGCCCCCCGTACCACCCCCCACCTAACTTTTTTCCAAAGGGCGATTATATGCCTGGTGGAATACAGCCTGACCACGCTCAGGCTCCTTTATCTGAAGTGTAAACTTTCATACTATAGCTGCCTATATACCTTTTCTAGATGAATGATGCCAATTCTATTTATGCCACTACGGTAAGGGGTCTCTTAACATTTCCATTCTAAACACCTATTTTCAAAGGTTTATAACTCAGCTATAAAAATGTGCTCCAGGCTGAAACTTAGCATACAAGGTCCTAGCCCAGGAGCAGTGTTTTACTCTTTTATATATTAATCTTGAAAAAAAAATGGTGTGACTGTATTTTAAAGAACTGGAGTGTTCACAGTAATAGAAGTTAAGGACCTAGGGTATGAGGAAAGATCACATGCCAACAAGTCCCCTCATCTATAGTAGCTTTATCTGAAATTCAGTTTTACAACATCTCCTTCCTGCCTGTCATTCTCTCTTTCAATTCTCTCTGCTCAGAAATAAATCTAGTTTTATTGCTTTTATTATTTGTTTCAATAGCCTCATTTGTGGAACTTATTTAGTAGTTGTGCCACCTTGATCTATGGTCCTGTCTACAGGTATGAGTTGGCCACTCCGGGGCAACATCAGATTTGGGAGACCAGGGTGTCATGATTATTTGTGTTTGTTGTTGTTGCTATTGGCACTGCTATTATTTAAAAATGAGGAAAAATGAGAAGACATTCCTTAATTTTTATTGATGGTAATTAAGAATGAATTACAACTTGGGGCACCTCAGTTGGCTAAGCGTCTAACTTTGGCTCAGGTCATGATCTCACAGTTCATGAGTTGGAGCTCTTTGTCGGGTTCTGTGCTGACAGCTCAGAGCCTGGAGCCTGCTTTGGATTCTGTGTCGCCCTCTCTCTCTGCCCCTCCCCTACTCACACTCTGTCTCTCTCTTTCTCTCTCTCAAAGATAAAATAGTAAAATTAAAAAAAAAAGAAGAATGAGTTAAAACTTAACGATACAAGTTTTGTATAGTATCAATTACCTTACTTGCTTCTCAAGACATTGAATATTCATACTCTTATTCTAAATCTTAATGTTTCTTTCTGATCCAAATTGTTAAATATGTGGGTTTTTCCCACTATGGGTACAATGCATTGATAACAAGTGAATTAGTGACAAAGTGTTTTCATAAACATCTGATAATTTTATTATGTTTGCCTGGGCTTTCATGTCCCAAAATAACCCTTGGGTTTTCAAATCTAGAAGATTTTAGACTTTTTGGTAAAACCATTGATTAAGATCCTTTAATTAATAGAGTTTTTTTTTCTTTTCTTGTATGTTTTCTGTAGTTACAAACCTTAAATCCCCTTAACATTAACATTATTCCTTGGATTTTTTTTATCATCTATAATAGCTACTATAATATTAATTATTTGCAAAAAAAAAAGGCTTCCTTTAAATCTAGGTAAATTTGGAGTGAAACTGAAGATTATCAAGGCCAATGACTTTATTTATATTTCAATCATTAACAACTGCTTTGTGAGTAAACTGTCACAGGTAGAAAACCAAACAAACAATAGAAGACAAACAAAAGATATTATTCTTTTATAAAGGTGCTACATGGAAGAACAAACATGCATGCCTATGTCATGGCAGGCACAGATAAGATGGGAAATATGGAGTGCTTTTTTTTTCCCATGAAATTTGCTGCATATCTCAATCTATGATTTGATATGATGGATGAGCATTGGGAAACTCATTAGCTGTCAGGATTGGTTTATAAGTCTGCTTTTTGCAGTATTTGCTTGTTATTATATAGAATAGTATGCTTTCTAAGCCTCTAAGACTACATGGCCCTTCTGTACCCATTACCCTGTCCAATGGCATCTTTTTCAGCTTGCCTTCTCTGATCATGGGAATTGGCAGGGTAGGAAGATGAAAAGTGACAGGCTTGGTGGGGCCAGGAAGGCATAAGCGAGGCAGAGAGAATGAAGGAGAATGTGTGAGCGCATATGTATCCTTCAGGATTCTCAGTTATTCTTTACCATCTGTCCATAGTGTGAATTCTTTAATAACTATTTCAGAATGTGTAACATTTACTTGGAAATTCACAGATGTATTAAATTACAAATATACTTTAAATCAAATATAATCAAATTTACTTTCATATTCAATGTATTATATATATGTATATATGTAAATAAATACATGTATGTATACACACATACACTCATTCATTCATCAAACATTCATTGAGCATCTAGTCTATATCCAGCACTGCAACAGGAGCCAAGGAGACTTGTACAAAATGAGCTGGCTTTCAGACGGTGGGGAGAAAGCCTTAGAAACAAATAATTATAATGTGATCAGGGCAAAGTGATAATTAGAATACATTGTGAATGTACTCTATGAGTGAACAAAGAGGGAGGAACTCTTTCTGGAAAGGCTGGGAAATGCCTCAAAGAGATTAGTGTCTTTGTGTTGGGTCTTGAAAGATGAGTAAAATTTTCTAAGAACATGTGCAGACACCTGGGCATGAAAGAACTTTGTAGGCTTTGTAACCAAAGACCAGTTCAGTATGGGCTGGAGGGTAAGGCATTTTAATTAGAAGGGATGGAAGAGACAGCTAGGAAGGTAAATAGGAACAAGGTCTTGGAACATGTTCTTATATTATATAAAGGTGTTCATTCTTCTTCCTGTAGGTGATGAGAAAGCACTGAAGATTTCTAAGCCATGATATAATGTAATGTGTTTAGAGTGATAACTCTGGTGGCAGTGCAGAGGCTGAGTTGAGAGGGTAAAACTGAGTGAAGGAAGACAAATTGCAAGAGTTTTTGTCATAATCCAGAGGAGATGGTGGATGAGAATCAGAACTAATGCAGTGGCAGAGCAGTTGGGAATAAAAAATAGATTTAAAAGGAGCCAGAACAACAAGATCTAAAGTTGGGTAAGGGGACTGAAGGAGAAGAATCTCTCAAGATTACTCTCAAATATCTATGTTAGGTTACATAGTGGATGGCAGTGTTATTATGATAGGAATTTGGAATATTTGGCAGGTGTGTGAGCCAGTATAATAAGTTCACCTCCAAGTTTGGAGTGTCTGCCCATCATCTAGGGGAACTCCAACAAGCAGTTGTAAGTATTGCAAACATTTTCAAATGAGAGCTTGGAGCTTTAGTGAAATTCACTTGTTGACTAATTTTTCATAATATGTGCCTACAGGAAGTACAGTAACACAAGATAGAATCCTCATTCGCTTTTCTGAAGCTTAGTTAGAGACAATATTCAAATGCCACTCAATGTGGTAAATTTACAAAAGGGTCAGTATACAGTGATATAAAGAGAAAACAATACAAAAAAGGGTATATAATCTTATCTTTCAAGGCTGACAGGAGGGGCCTCAGAATAGATTTTTCAGAGGAAGTTGCAACTGACCTGACACACCTAAAAGATAAGTAGCATGGTGATAAGCGAAAAGAAAACTTAAGATTGATCAATAGTAGGTGAAAGTGGGAAGGTGGAAGAGTGGCTTAGGGGGAGCACATAAAATAAAATGAGATAAGCACATAGCAGGGATGGAATCATAGGGACATCAAGGTTGGAGGTGCAGGGAAAGGAAAACCTAAACCGTGTTGGGTGAGGTAGAGCTGAGATTAGTGATATCATGTAAGTCCAGAAGGGAGAGAATGCTCAAGAATCTCAAATGTGGCAGAGAAGAAAAAGCAAGAAAAGAAATTTCTAATAAACTTCAAATCAATAAATATTAAGTACCTGTTCTCTGAAGACTATGCTATATACTAGGTTATAAATGGGTGAACAAGACAGACACAGTCTGCACTTTGAAGGGATTTACAGTCCAGCACATGCACTGAACATACAAAAGTTGTTCTTAGGGATTTGATCAGTGGAACAAAACTGATAACTAACATCAATAACTGCTCCCTACTTTCCCAGGCCCTGGTGCTGCTAATCCTTTGGTCTCTATGGATTTACCTATTCTGGATAATAAATAAAAATGGTATCGCACAATATACGTCTGATTTCTTACAGTTGTCATACTGTGTTTGAGGTTCGTCCATGTGTGGCACGTATCAGCATTTTCTTTCTTTTTAAGGCTGAACAGCATTGCATCACATGAATGTACCACATTTTGTTTATCTGTTCATCAGTTGATGGAAAGGTGGTTTGTTTCCACCTGTCTGCTATTGTGAATAGTGCTGCTGTAAACGTTTGTGTACAGATATGTCTTCAAATACTTGTTTTAAATTATTTTCTTCTAAAGAGAGAAACCAGTTTTTATTTATATTTGATGGAGAATGAACCGGTGGAGAGAAAGAAGATACCACCACATAAGTGGGTAATTGATGGAGGACAGTTCTGGAGAGAAGGGAAGAGATGAAGCCTATAGTGTTTGCTTGGAAAGGAATTTGAAAAATAGAAGAAAGAAACATTGAAGCCACCGGTTCCACTTGAGACGCTGCTGACTGTCAGATGATTTACTGAATGATGATATTTTACTGTGTGTCAGACATTTTACTTTAAATGAGGACGTTAGTACATCTAAATGTGTTTTGTATTACCAACCTGAATCTTGGAAGTATCTACCTATAAATGAGGCAAAAACAAAAGAAAACAAAACAAAACAAAAAGACCCCACACCAGAATATTTATAAGCATTTCTAAACTCTTCATTGACAAATTTAAGAGAGATACATATTGGTCATTGCTTAATAGCAGCATTTAATTTGGATCAATTTCCTGCAATGCACTTAGCAGACTTTCAAATCCATTTTGTTGGGACACCTCTGAGACCCCACGCTGGATAATAAGGACGGCTGGAAGCTGATTCCATAATTTCTAAGTGCAACTGAGGTAGAATTAAAGTGCAAATGCAATTTTTGAAGTGCTTGACATGAGCAAAGCTATAAAATCGCTCTTTGCTCTGACTTGTTTTAATTTCTATATGAATGTTTTATACAATAGTCTTTTTACTGTTTTTCAAGTCGTGAGCAATTATATTTGATGAAAGGGCAATTACCACGCATAGAAACTCAGCATTCCAAAAGCTATCAAAATCCCACCATTAGGTTCAAAATCCCCCTACCATTCCAACATGCTGACAAAAACTGTGGAAACTTTTGATTCTGAAAGTTTAACTTGAATGATTGGAGATGGCAAATTGGGGCGTTTTTCTAAATACAGGAATGTTCTCATCCCTCGAAGATATGATATAATTATACTTTTGCTGATTAAATATTAACATCACTGTGGTTTTATAGCTCTAATTCCTGTAGCTTCACCTCCAGAAGTTCCATTTATTCTCCGAGAGAACAAATGACAAAGGGAACACGTTCTGCAGGTGTAGGCTGAAGCAACATGGCGGTACTGATTAAATGCATGGACTCCCAAATGTTCTCTTTTGGGTCCCGGACTCACTGAGCCCCTTCCTGCCTCTGCCTTGTTCCCCTCTCATTTAAAATTAAACGTAGAACCATTGGCAGTTTTCAGGCTTGATTTTCATCCCAGGCCTAATGGCTTACAGGTGGCAATTCTTTTTTTCCCCCAGTGACAACAGCTACATTTTCCCAAGCCTATCCAAGGGTAATGCTAACGAGAACATTATCGAAAAAGGACAGCAAAAGGGCCATTTAAAAATAAATAAATAAAACCCTTTTCACTTTTCTTTGTTCCATAAAAGCCCTTTTCCCCTCTTTTTTCTTATGTTTGATATATGGAAGCGATTCCATTTATAACTTGAGCTCTTTTGCTCCAGGCTCTCTGTACTTAAGCTTCAGATGTTTTGATGTTGTTTAACTGTTATAAACTGACCAATATTCTCTGACTTATCTGTGAAACATATTGGGCTGCTTTTATGATCCGCACACTCAGAACTTAGGCCCGGCAAAAAGACAATACTGTGTAGGAGTTATTCTCAACGAGTTTCATGACATGCAATATGGCCCCTGAATAGGTATTAAAGTTATATTGCCAATATGTTCCTGTATTTTAAGACACTGCAGAGTGGTGGAAGTGGGTGGGATTCAGTGAAAATATTAATTGTGTTACACATGCTTTCATTGCCATTGTCTCTAGGGAGAACTACCTACTATTTCACAGGAGATCATTGTCTCCTCTCCACCCCTGACTTTTAGAAGTCAGAATTTTTAACATATTGAAATCCATTAGGGGAAATGGTAAAGAATTATTGAGAAGATTAAAACTTTAAAGTGATTTCAAATATTTTAAAATAAAAAATTGTTTTCGAAGGTAGGTTGCCATTAGTAGCTTTAGCATATTAAAAAATAAAAACCCGTGAAATTGTCTTGGGGCACCTGGGTGGCTCAGTAGGTTAAGTGTCCGACTTCAGCTCAGATCATGACCTCACAGTTTGTGAGTTCAAGCCTCCCGTCGGGCTCTGCACTGACAGCTCAGAGCCTGGAGCCTGCTTCGGATTCTGTCTCTCTCTCTCTCTCTCTCTGCCCCTCCCCTACTCATACTCTCTCTCTCTCCCTCTCTCAAAAATAAATATGACTGAGATGTGATTTAAGAAAAAAAATCACCAGTCAGTAGTGTTCGCTGTGTATCAGTAATTACATTATATTGGTTGTGTTAACTCAAGATATATTCCTTGTCTAACATAGCACCTTTTATAAAACTTGAATTTGTGTCAATAAAGACTGGCATACATATATTAATAACTGATTTCTTTCCAAAAGAAGAGAAAGCTAGGAATAAACTTGCATATTATTTTAGAGAAATCAACGTGTTGGCCTATATAATGTAACTGCTATTTGCATATAAATTACTTCACAGGTATAATCAAGAAAGATATTTGCAAATAGTAATCATGAAAATAAAAATATTGTGAAAGTACAAATATTCATGGGTTTATTTTCTCATTAATATATGTATATATTTAGATTGATACATATGCAGAGAGAAAGAGAAAAGAAAAACTGTACATAATTATAGGGCAAAATATGAGGTGGAAGGATTTGTTTTCATTGAATCTGCCTCATTTTACTATAGACTCCTTTCTCTAATCTAGAGGCAATTCATACCCATATGTTGAGCTCCTCCTGTGAGCTCTTTCCAATGAGGTGGTGTGCCCATCCCCACCGCCCTTGGGAAAAACTTCCTCTCTTGACCTATCTCTGGCATGCTTGTCTTGATTCCATTTCCTCAGAACAGTGCAAATGATAGATTAATTTATGCCAAAGTAAAAATGGGTGATGGATTCCACAGAGAACATATGTTTGAATATCATCAATAGCTCTCAAAAGATCATGGGTATAATCCTATAAAGTGAGTGGGGATTTTAAGCACCAGAATAGTCTCCTTATTGAGATATTCTGGTGTAGTAGACACATGTTTGATGTCTTCTCTGTTCTATCTTGGAGATTATTTTTTATTCTTCCTAAATATTAGGACTGTTCTTCATAGGTTCAAAATCCCCCTACCTTGCCTTCATAGTCAATTTCACCCAACATATGCTCAGGCAGAGAGGGGAAAACAAACACCTGTATTTGGTCAGTAATAATTAATAAAGTAGCCATAATTAGCAGTTTTGTTCTAGTCTAGATTTTCTCTATATCCTAGGAAGACACGAGCTAATTTTGTTTTTGTGAGGGAATATTTTTTAAACTTGCCTCTAATGCTGACCCCAGATGCTTTTCTTTCTTTTCTTCCTTTCTTCTTTCTTTTCTTTCGTTCTTTCTTTCTTTCTTTCTTTTTTTTTTTTTTGGTGAATTCTAATCAGATATAACAAATTTATACTGTGTAAGTATAGAATTCAATAATCAACCTGTCACTTGGGGTTTTGATCTGATGAAGGAGAATTGTCAGTGACTCCTCAAGAAAAATCCCCAAACTTTCTGTAAGATAAAGATCTCAACCTTCTTGTGAGGATGCTTGGAAAGCCTAATTTAAATCAGGTTTCAAACAAAGTGAAACTTTCTTGGAAACACAACAGAACAAAATACATTTTAAAAGTTCTGAAAAAAAAAAAAGGCCTGCTTAACTGATAAGAGGGAACCTTAGGGTTCCAATTCCATTGTAAAATATAACACAATGGATGGTAATGTCTATGAAAACATGACTCTTGGACATCAGTTGACTTGGAGAGAGATCTGAAGCTAAGAAAGGGGGCTTACAAATGAAAGCTATTGTGGCTTTAATTCGCATATGTTTTTCTGAAATCCCAAAAATGTGGTGGGGTGGGATGGGAAAGAGTTCTCTCTCTTCTTATTACTTGTTTTGGCTTCCGATTTGTTTAGATCATTTTATCTGAACAAAGTTTTCTGGCATTAGCAATGCAATGGGAGAACTCAAAGGATTCTCTCCCAAGGCTTTCTGTGCTGAGAAGCATTACACTGCTGTTTCCCAAATTCTGCAGACTCTGAGCTCAATTCTGAAGTAGTCTATACAGACCCTACTTGATTTAAGTAGAAAGTACGTGTGCTAGTGTTATTCATGACGATTATGTTAAACTCCAAGATGCATGGATACATATAATTGAAAAATAAACCTTTATTTTAAGCTCGCTCACTGGCCTCCAAAAGATTAAACTATTACTGTAAGCAGCCCATTGTTTTTTGCATGTATCTTAGATTTTATTTCCTGTCAGCTATTGCAAGAAATACTAAGAAGAATTAGTTTCACCGCACAGTAAGTAAATGCTTTAATGCCCTGCATTATTGTTTACACTAAGCTTTGCAGGCACTTAAGCCACAACAGATAATTGTCAAAATGATGAAGCTGTAAAATCACACAGCCAGCAGTAATAGTGTAGATGTTGTTCTCGGGAACAGCTAGTAAGACTTAGAGCTTATACTTAGTTTGTTAGTTGGTTAGGGAAAGCAATAATTTATGAAAATGTATCATAAATGCCTAAAAGAAAAAAAAATGTAAGAGGAATTTTATGCCCTGAGTACCATACAAGCTCTGCTTGTCTATGCCTCCACGTTTTCTCCCTTTATCTGATTTATTTTGCTTAAATCGGGTATTGGTGTAAATACTGCCTCAAAAGGGCCTATGAGAGAGCCTAGATAATCGGGTATCTTTGAAAAACAGAACGAAAAACCATGTCTCTTGTCAGCATCCTGTTAATTTTAAAATTAGCACAAGGCAAGGGCACACTTCGCAGTTTGTTTGTATGTAAGAGTTTCACCGCCAAAATGCAAATTTTGATCTACTACTTTCAGTTGAGTTTTATCAGTGGGGGCAGGGGAATGAGATCCAGCTCCTCTCTTGCTTTTAACCACAGAATGTCCGGGTTGCTCCATGTTTTCCTTAACAGGGACATCAGTGAAAACTGCGCTCTGTCCGTGGTGATGTATCTGAGTGCAAACAGGACTCTGTTAGCCATTATGTACCTATTAGCCCTGATTACCTTCTGATAGCTCCTCACCAGTTGGTTTCACTCACTTTGACAGATCTAGTACTTTGTTTAACCTTTAAACCAGTAGGGCAATAACACAGCTGACAGAAGGGGAGAAATAATTAAGGAAAACTTAGCCAGGACATTTAAAAAAATCTCTAACAAGGCAGATATTTCTGTTCAATTTGAAAACTTGTCAAGGGATACATACAGTTCCCCATAATTGCTATAGCAAAATGTTTTATAATTTTTGCTGGCTTCAAATTAATTTTAGCAATGTAGCTTAATCAAATTACTAGGTGTCTTACTTTAAAAATATCTATAATTCACACTCCCAGGAAGCAAGTTTTAATATTTCAGGACTTCATAGAAAAGTAATATCCAAGAGAAATTCATCTCTAAAAGTGATCACAAAGAAAATATTAAAAGTGTGGTCTAAAAATCTGCCAAAAGTTTGAGTTTTACGTTTTCTGAAATGGCTGATACATGTTTGTGGAAAATAACACAAGTGATAAAAAAAATATCTAGGTCCATATTATTGACTACTTTAGGCATTGAAACGTGCTCAACAGTAATTAGAGAAAAAGAAGACTTCTTGAACTTTGTCTGCTTATTTTTTGAAGCACTTTTTGTGAGCCCCTCCAGAGCCTAACTTGCTTGGGAAGAAGTCAGTACACTGTCTTCGTCTCAACATTCTGTAGCATTTACCCCACCTCCCAAGGTCTCAACATTCTGTAGCATTTACCCCACCTCCCAAGGCCTGACCTCGTCACCATACTTGTTTTACTTTGGAGCCATTGGAGTCAGTCCTGTGAAAGGGCATATCAGAACTCTCTGGGTATTTCTCCCATTAATTCAATGCACAAAGCAGAGGACTAGAAAGAGTGCTTCATTGTTGCATGAAGATATTTAATTAAAGTCGGAACAACTTCTAAATGAGAAAGTGCAAATAGTCTCTCCAGATCATTAATAATTTGGCAGTTTATAAGACATTAAAATATAATGTGTTCATTATTTTCCTCAAATCTATTGAGAGCATTATATAATTCCTCTTGCTTAACTGTATTCCTTTTGGTTAAAGATGATATCAACTGATATAGGTACCCTGTCCTTGTCAGTTATAAGATATTGACATCACGAAGCATCACAATTGTCTTCTAATTACGTGTGACAACAAGTCTAATTTAGCATTCTTTCATACATCATTTATCATGTCTTAGTGTTCCGTTATTCATTCTTAGGTTAATTGATTACTATCATGTTCTCTACTTCATAGTTGCATAAATATTTCTTAAGAAACAACTTTGGCATTTCGGATAGCTAAAAATCCCTGGATCGTATTAAAGAAACCATATTCTCAGTCATGAAGATATATGCCATGTTATTATTTAATTTTAAACCAGATTTTAACATAACAACTGAGCTGGGACATTATTTTAAGCCTTGTTATTATTACCGATCTTATTAATAGCGTATATTTTATACTATAAAGTATATAAAAGGTGATTTCTTCTGTGAAGAAGTTTCAATCAAGGAGGAGATATCCACCGCAAATTAAAGTAGGAAAAAAGAAAATGATTATATAAATGTACCCAACCACTATTTACATTACTATTAGTGCTGAAATGATTACCCTGACTTAATCTCTGAGCCTGTGTAGGATAGTTTTGTGGAGGAGGAACCATTGTGAAATATCAGAACTGAGGGAAGTGTTTGAGGATGGAGGTGGGGTAGGAGAAGACATCCTGGGATACACATATAAAGTACTAGAAGATCCAGAAAGGAGAGTATTTGACCTATGAAATGAATAGTGCTGTCTTTTCCTGCTTGAGTCAGACAAATTCAGAAATGTGATGCAGGGAAATTTCCTAACTGACAAGGAGAATTTCGGCTTCTGTGAATAAAAGTTTGCTCCTACTTTTGAAATACAAATTTGAAATTACTAGAGGTTACTAATATGTAGTCATCAAAATAATACAAAGGTGAAGCTTACTTATTTGATGAAGGAAAACTGAAATACTGTCTCATTAACCAGGTCTGATGAGATTAGGGTCTAGGTCATGGTTATGGCTATCAGCTTCCTGAATGTTGAGGTCATCATGGTAGTGACTATTGGCTTCCTGAATAAAGTGGCATCCAATCTGGGTCTCAGAGGATGAGTATGTGTTAGGCATGGGGCGAAGGAGGAAGGAGAGAACTGTTCCAGGTAGAAGGAAAGGCATATGAAAAGGCTATAAAGTAAAAGGACATGGAAACTTGGAAGAAGTTTATAAAGCTCATATGACTGGAATTTAAAGGATGAGGTTGTTGGGACACCTGGGGGGCTCAGTGGGTTAAGCGTCCAACTTTGGCTCGGGTCGTGATCTCGCAGTTCGTGAGTTCGAGCCCCGCAGAGTGCTCTGTGCTGACAGCTCAGGGCCTGGAGCCAGGAGCCTGCTTTGAATTCTGTCTCCTTCTTTCTCTGCCCCTCCCCCACTCATGTTCTGTCCCTTTCTCTCTCTCTCAAAAATAAACGTTAAAAAAAATAAAGAGTGAGGTTGTGAATGGTGAGAAAGGAGACCAAGAAGGCCTCTTATGTCATGTCATGGAGTTTGGACTGTATCCTATGAGAGCCGGGAAAGCTTTGGAGAGATTTAAGCAGAGGAGCACCATTATGATCAAATTTGCATTTTAGGAAGTTGCTCTGTCTAGACTGGAGGTGAACAAAACTCAAAGAAGGAAGGTAAAGAAAGGTGGTATAGTATTCTTGGCAAAATAGCTACTTGGTATAGGCTGGTGACTGTGGGGAAAGTCATAGCTAGATAACTAGGGAGAAGAATTGGCAATGCTGGGAAGAGAAGAAAAGAAGCGATCTGGACTAAGGATAAAATCATGGACTTGGTGAGAGGCCAATGTAAAAGTTTTTTTTTTTTTAATTTTTTTTTAATGTTTTATTTTTATTTTTGAGACAGAGACAGAGCATGAATGGGGGAGGGGCAGAGAGAGAGGGAGACACAGAATCGGAAGCAGGCTCCAGGCTCCGAGCCATCAGCCCAGAGCCTGACGCGGGGCTCGAACTCACAAACTGTGAGATCGTGACCGGAGCTGAAGTCGGACGCTCAACCGACTGAGCCACCCAGGCGCCCCTGTAAAAGTTTTTTAAAAAAGAAAAGAAAACAAAACTGAGTTAGAAAGGTTCAAGAATTAAAAGGTATGCTCTTTGTTCTAATGAGGTATTTGGTGATGACAGTCTGGTAGAAAGAGAATAATAAAAACATTTGATTAAAGATATTTCAGTGGGGATATTTTACAAACAGCAACAAATATGAACCCAGAGTCACACACAGTGAGAAACTGGATTAATTAAAATTCTTCAGGGGAATCCAGAGAGCCATCACTGAACCTTACTGTTCATTGTTAATGGGCCATCATATTAAAGGAGTCCTTTAGAAGAGGTAGAACAGTCAGCAAGGAAACCACAAAAATATAGAAAATAGTCTATCAGTGGTTAGGAAAAGAGTCAAGGAAAAAAGTATTAATAACACAGAAGGGATGGGGTGGGGGCATTTTGGATCTCTGTTAGTTTGTTATATCTGGGTTCCTCTTTTATGTGACATGAAGTCATCAAAGTACTACAATAGTGACTATTGATTACCTATCAAATATTCATTTGCTTCCCTCTTTTTACTAATAGAATCCTGATTTCATTGGTGGTAGCAATATGCTCATTTAAAAAGTTGTCTAAACTTTTCCTAGCCTTCTTCGAAGTTATATTTCTCAGGCTTCTTTGAATCTAAAGTTAGCTATGTGATATTGTTCTGGCTAATAAGATATAAGTGGAAGTCATTGGGTGGAGCTTTTTGGAAAACATTTTTTTTTTTTTTTGGAAAACTTTTAAACAGGGAGGTAGATTTAACTTTTATGGGCCTTTTTCTTTTTCTTGCCTGCAATGTTGGTGTGCTATTAGAGGAGGGAGTGGGGAGGAAGAAGGAACCATCTTGAAATCATGAGAACAAGAGTCACATCTTAGGGTGCCTAAGGAAAAAGAAGCCTGGGACACTGAGGACATTGCAGCTGCTACATTGGTCCTGATATAACCTATTCCTGGACTTTTCATCAAGTGACAAATATAAAATTTCTAATTTGGTTAGAAACCAGCAGACCTAATGATATTTTTAAAACGTTATTGTTAATACTATTGCAAATTTGGGGCGCCTGGGTGGCTCAGTCGGTTAAGCGGCCGACTTCACCTCAGGTCATGATCTCACGGTCCGTGAGTTCGAGCCCCGCGTCGGGCTCTGTGCTGACAGCTCAGAGCCTGGAGCCCGTTTCAGATTCTGTGTCTCCCTCTTTCTCTGACCCTCCCCCATTCATGCTCTGTCTCTCTCTGTCCCAAAAATAAATAAATTAAAAAAAATTTTTAAATACTATTGCAAATTATAATAGTTATGATTTTTTAGTGTGCTTTATGTGAAAGATACAATGCTAAGCTTTTGATGTATAGTATTTAATCCTTGAAAGACTATGTGACCCTATAATCTTATAAATTACATATTTTTACCTCCATTTTGCAGGTGAGAAAAACAAGGTTTAGAGAGTTTAGTAACTTCCTAAAATCATATAATAAGTGCATTTACTAATCTGGCAGGCCATAATTAAAACCAAGGTCTATTTGGTCCCTCAGAAGATTTTAATTTATATATTTGAAGGTCACCTTCTTCTTCTTCTTCTTCTTCTTCTTCTCCTCCTTCTTCTTCTCCTTCTTCTTCTCCTTCTTCTCCTTTTTCTCCTTCTTCAAGTAGGCTCCATGCCCAGTGTGGAGCCCAGTGTAGGGCCTGAACTCTCAACCCTGAGATCAAGACCTGAGGTGGGATCAAGAGTCGAACGCTCAACCAACTGAGCCACCCAGGTGCCCCCCAAGGTCTTCTAAATCGACAATTAATTTTATACAGTAAACAACTGTTGAATTCATGGTTTGTTTGTTTTTTTCTGTTTTGCTTTTACTCCTACCTGCTTATGATGAACCTCACTGAGCCTCTGCCAGCCTGCAGAGTTCAAACATAAACCCTGCTAGTGGCTCTCATTTGGTCTTAATGGGTGAAAAACTAAGATGCAATTATTACATAGTTATATTTAGTATTCAGAGAGGTGCATGTGCCAGGTGTTTGTTCTTTTGCGGAGCTACCTGATTTCTCTCATTTCTGCCATGCTGGAAATTTCTTAGATGATGTATATAAAATGGTCTATTATCTGAGCTTCTGATGAAGTTCTCCAATAGTACCTCTTAACTGGACCAAATTAGAAATTTATAGTATAACAAGGCCAACAAAAGCCATAGACCACAGGGATGAGGAACTCTTCAACTCTACCACTGTAAAAAGAAGTTGAATCACTGTGGTATGAGGCATTCTTTGTTTTTTTTTAATTTTTTTTATTGTTTATTTATTTTTGAGAGAGACAGAGACAGAATGCGAGTGGGTTAGGGGCAAAGAGAGAGGGAGACGCAGAATCCAAAGCAGGCTCCAGGCTCTGAGCTGTCAGCACAGAGCCTGACACGGGGCTTGAACTCATGAGCCGTGAGATCATGACCTGAACCGAAGTTGGACGTTCAACCGACTGAACCACCCAGGTGCCCCGTGGTATGAGGCATTCTTAATTATTTACTTGATCATCGTGCCCAAACTCTAGATCTAAGAAATGGCAATATTAGCAATATTTGTTCATGAATGCAAGATGCAATCAATTTCAATTTCAGTGAAGCCATAAGGGTTGAGTATATCCACCTAATTCTCTCAAAAGAAGATTTGCAATAGCTGTTGTCTTCATTTTTCAAGATAGCCTTTAAAGTAGGATCAGATATGAGTCTTTAAATATAGACTTTACTAATGATATAGACTTTAAAGTTGAAATTCGAGAGGGATTTCTCTCTAAAAAATTGGTTATGAGGAATAAATAAAGATACTCTTGTATGCCAGTGTTTTAACTGGTATATGAAAGTTAGAAAATTCCTGACGTGTATTTATTTGTTCATTCCTTACTCCAACAATCCTTCCGTTCTTATACAACACACAAATCAAGAACTTCAGGCCTTGTAATTGCTGAATTCATATAAGGTCTTTCCTTGTCCCTAAGAGATCCTTGGCTGAGGTAATTCATTTCTTCCTGAGGGGGAAAAAAAAAGCTTTTATTGAATTTTACTTTCCTGTTGTATTTGTTTCCTATCTCTGCTATAACAAAGTATCACAAACATAGTAGCTTCAATCAACGCAAATTTATTATGTTATAGTTGGAGATCAGAAGTCTAAAGTCAAGGTGTTGGTGGAGCTGGTTCCTTTCATGGCTCCTCCAGCTTCTAGAAGATGTTGGCTTCTAGAAGTCCTTAGCTCATAGTAGCATCACTCCAATCTCTATTCCATAGTCACATCGCTTTGTCTGCTCTCAACTTTCTTATCTTCCTCTTATGAGAATTCTTGTGATTATATTGAACCCACCGAAATAATCCAGGATAATCTCCCTATGTCAAGATACTAAATTTAAGGTGTAAGATGTAAGGTGACATATTTTCAGGTTACAGAGATTAGGACATAGAAACATTTGGGGGCCATTATTTAGCCTACTACATATGGATAACTATACATTTTAGAACATTAACTAGTAGCTGAGTTTTTTTTTTTTTTAATTTTTTTTTCAACGTTTATTTATTTTTGGGACAGAGAGAGACAGAGCATGAACGGGGGAGGGTCAGAGAGAGAGGGAGACACAGAATCGGAAACAGGCTCCAGGCTCTGAGCCATCAGCCCAGAGCCTGACGTGGGGCTCGAACTCACAGACCGCAAGATCGTGACCTGGCTGAAGTCGGACGCTTAACCGACTGCGCCACCCAGGCGCCCCTAGCTGAGTTTTTGAAGTGACTACAGTTTATCATTTTTGTTTAAACCACAGCTATTTAACCTTGTGATGCATATGTCTTGAGCTCCAGAATTCTGGGGATAATGATTTTCCCGTAGCTCACTACTAAATAACAATATTATCCACAAATTTGAACCATGAGTGAATTAACACAGAAATCCTGGGTCCTGGAACTGAGTCTGATATTCAAAAAAACTTCAAGGAGCACTACCTGTGTCAGAATTATTGGACTCATTTGCTTTCTCATTCCAGTGACCAAGATGCTATGGTCAAGAAATTTTGCTGATTTTTAAAGATCCATTTTGGAAACAAAATGGGAATTGCAATGATTGCATATTATTTTCTAAAGAGACTTTGGTTTCATTTCTTAGCTTTGCTTTAACTTTTACAATTTTGCACCTGTTACTCATGATATTTGTTTTTCTCTTAGATGTGATGTCATGACTGAATTTTACCTTTATTTACTTTCTGTAATTTATGGAAGGGAGTATACCTATGCTTCCTCCAAACATATGGTTGACTGAATGTCTCTTGAGTGGGCCTGCGTGGGTTGTTACGATATCTGTAAGGAGATGCTTTCTGGCTCCAGTTTCCTCCTTTGAAGAGGGGATCAAGAGGTCAACATAGACATGGCCTGAGGTCAACTCTTGAAATGACCTTGGCACCTTATGACTGTAGAGTCTTTTTTTTTTTTTAAGTTGTGACCCGGTGAAATGTCATAGGGAACCTCAGGAATTTATGGTCCGTTAAATAAGAACTTTTGCCCTCTTGAAAGTATTATTTGGAGGAAAGCTTCCAGTCTCTCTCTCCCACAGAGTTGGGGGAAAAGATCACTGAGCATGTGTACCTCTGGCTCCTGGTTTCTCTCAGATCTTTCTGCCAGTGACACAGCTTCTTTTTTCTCTTTAGAGAGTCCGGTAGATCGAACCCACTCCATAGAAGAAGGTCAGAAGTTGTTTAGCTATTCTTTCTGTTACTACATGGGTGATTCTGACACAGGGGCTTCCAAGTAGGAAGCTCATTTGTACTTGGTTCCAGACTGTGTTTTTCAACATATTTTTTTTTATCAGCAATCAGGTAAAACAAATATGATCTTTTTATACCTACCTGCCAAATCTCAATGGTTTCTAAAAAGATAGATTTGATTAATAGGTACCAGAAATCCCAACAGGGAGGACTAAAAATTTTTGTAACTAATGATTTGAAACTTAAAAATACATAAGTTATAAATTGTCCCAGTTTCAATATAAATGCTTTATTAACACCTCCCTTCAGTTCTCTCTCTCCCTCTTGTCTCTCTCTCTCTCTCTCTCTCTCTCTCTCTCTCTCTCTCTCTCTCTCACACACACACACACACACACACACACACACACACACACACTACCAAATCAGAGCAGACAAGCTGGACAATTTAATTATTTTGCATACTAAATTTGTTTTGGTTATCATCATACCCTTAGGTCTCTAGGAGTCCTGAAGAAGAGGCATTACATGTGCCATCCTGGCTCATTAATTCAATATATTTATTTAACAAATATCAAGTACCTACAATATACAAGGCACTGTTCTAGATGCTTGGAATATAGTGATAAATAAAAGAGAAGATCTATTCCCTCATGGAACTTATGTTCTCAAAGAGAGACAGACAATAGCACACATAATAAATATACTATTTGTATGATATATTGCAAGGTGATAAATGCTATGAAGAATAGGAAGAGCAAGGGCAGGGGAGCTGGGGGCGGAGGGGGACAGAGCAGTCTGTGATGTTTGGTAGGGTGCTGAGGCACATATGTGTGTGCATGTGTAGAGCAGTGTGAGGGGCGACCAAGGCGCCAATAAAGAGGGTTATTTGCAAGCAGGAGCACAGCAAAGGTGCTTGGTTTGGTTTCTGGCATCCTTTCATGACAAGAAAGAAAGAGTGGGCAACCCAGGAGCTCATTGTACTCCCCAAACATGTCTGAGACACATATCCTGCCACTATTATAACCCTTTGCTGCTTTTTTGTTCATTATGCTCGAAAGGTCTGAGAGCCAGTTTCACTGTGAAGGACAGAGATGGCAGAGATTATGGGTGTAATGGAAAGAATCCAGCGTTGGTTTCAAAAGACCTTCGATTTAGCCTTGGGGTTCTGCTTCCAACTACTGTGAGATGTTGGGCAAGTCACTTAACCTTTGGGTCTCAGTTTTTTCATTTGTAAAATGAGAGTCAGCCATATAGTTCTATTTAACTCCTTCCTTCTTAGAGTCTGTGGAGGCAAACAGGAACATGGGGTTAAAATAAAAAGGAAAGAGGAGATGGAGAAGAAAACCAAATGCAAATAAATAGGGATGGAGTATTCGGATAAAGGGAGAAAAGGAAAAAGGTAAAGACAAAAGACAAATATAATAGATAGCAAGTACGCCAATACTTACCAGTATGATACAAGTATAGGCACCTGGGCAATCACCTTTCCACTCCACTGACGCTTTGCTGAAGTGTATCCTGCTCAGTTCCCTGAAGGAGCCGCTCCCTGCGTGGGGGTTTCTAGAACCTCAGACTGGATTTGGAATGCCTTTTTTAGGGCTGAGATTAAATTATGGTATGGATTTTTATATTTTAGGTGTAAAAATTAAATAAGTTTTGTAGTACTTTGGTAATCTATTCACCTTGGGTAACACTATTTTAATGGGGAAATAAGTAGTATATTTAAAAAGTCCAACTTGTCGGTGTCTTCATTAATTTGGACATCATCTAGAGTGCATCTGTTTTCAAAGATATTAACATTCAACTTTGCTCATCTGGCTTACATGTTCGTTTTATAGGTTTTTCTTGACAAACTCCTCTCTCCCTTGCTTGGCATTTTCCTCCCTCCTGGCCATTTCTCCATTTATTAGCACCAACCTCCACAGGGAAGATAAGGGGAAGAAATGAAATATAAATCACTTCATTTATATAAACTGTTGCAAAAACTGTCAAAGGACAAATGTTGAAAGCAAAGGCCAAATAAAGTTTAAGTTACAGAGGAGAAGAGATAAGACTTTACCTACTTTGTACTTTAAAATTGGTCCCACATAGCAATGATGACATCTTAATAAACTGGTGATTTTTATTTAGCAACTCTGCATAGAAAATAACATAAGGAACATAGGTGGCAGAGTTAGCCTAGGGCACTACTTCCAAAAAAAGAGGGAAACAGTAAGGGTGGATAATTATAGATACAAGGGGTTGGATGTTGAGATACTTGATGCTCCACAGGCTATTTTCCCCCAAAAGGAAGAAGCATAGCTATTTTCTTAGAGAGTTGGGCAGATGGAAGTCTGGAAAATGGGAAGGGATTGGATCAGCTGGTGTGAGAATGAGAAAAGGGAGTCAAATAATCCATTTACTATGGGTAGCGTTGAAAAATCAGTAGGAGTTCCAAAATTTGCAAGATTAATAGTGCAGTCCTACAATTTTTCCCAGGTGCTTTCAGCAACCTCAGAGTCGGAAGAGATAAAAATGGATAAAAACACTCATCCCTGATGAATAGAGCAGAAAAGTAAGGGAAGGAGAGGGGGAGCAAGAGACTGATCTGAAGAGAATGTATCTGTGTTATCTCACTCAATCAGCAGTCTTTGGAGACAGTAGTTTCTCAAGGAACAGAGTATTTGCTAGATGATGGCTCCAATTTACAGGTGAACAAAGTGAGGCACAGGAGCTTTACCAAAGTGGCAAAAGCCAGTTTTTGAGCCCATGTCTCTCTGAAAGAAGATGTCCTTTTCTGTTATGCTTTACATGTAGAGAGCAAATGAATTTGGGGGGTTGGTAATGTTTTCATTGAAAACAGGAAGGGGGTTTTAATGTTTCATTAAAAACAGAAGAATTACGGATGCTGAAGGGATCATCTACTTGGTGTGAAAATGTCTCAAGATGATCGCTGGAGACTAGGAAAAGATGGCAACCTCGTGCCGAAATTGTTATTGAACATGAAGATAGGGCAGAGGAGGTGTGGGTGGTAAACTAGAAGCCACTAGAGAGCATAAATATATTCCTGCTTTGTCTCGGGCCTCCATCCAGAGGATCTCCCCCATACATCATGCATTTGTTGGCCCATAAAGGTTAGTAGTAATCACCTTTAGGTTTTACAGTGAATTCCTGGTCATCTACCACACTGCTTCCTCCTGACAGGCACTTTCTCTGATCCTATCTTTACATTCAAACTCTTGCCTCTGTGACTCGAACCACCATCCACCACTAGCCATGGCCTTGACTCTCCTTGCATTTCAACCTTGGCTTTTTCCCTAATGAACTCTTACTGATGAGGCTATGTCTTTTGTGGTCTCCCTGTGGTCTTCTTCTACTCCTGGGAGTAGAAATTCTAGTCCTAGTTCTTACCCCAAGCCACACCCCTAGCTATATTCTGTGGAGTGGTATACCTGAAGGGTGGGGACTTCAAAGAACAACTGGCCTGTGAGTGCAGCATCCGGACATATTTGCGCTGATTCAGAACAAAGAGTGCCATCTATTGAAAGACCACTTAGCTCACCAGTAGTTTATTCAGCTGTATGAGTTATCATCAAATAGGCTCAGAATAGCGTCCTGGAAAATTGAGATGGGAGGAAAAGCCATGAAATGTTAACATAAGGTAATTCCACTAGGTGGTGGCCAAAGGTGGAAGTCAAGGTCCCCCTTGAACCGCAGAGGAAAGGAACTCTGAGGCTGTTTTCCTCTCTGTGAGATCGTGTGGGAAGTTTCCAACAGAGAGTCACCTAAGATGAGGAAGTAGCTTTCTTCTTTTTAAGACGAATATTTAATCATCATTGTTCGGAGGAATAAAATGGTTTAAAGTGACAAAATGGACCAAAGCGTGCTGGGGATAGAACAGAAATGAGTTGTTGTAGGGACAGCAAGGTGACAGGACCTGAATTCATAATCACAGTGGTCCAAGCAGATTGGTGAGAGCAGGAGCTGCATACATTTTGCAGGGAGTGTCTCTCACCCCGTTGCCACTTTTTTCAGTGCTCCATATGCTAGATTGCAGCTACACATTTAGCCCTTTTGCCCAAAGGCATCTGAACCTGTGAAAAGCCTAGCTGGGGCACTGTCTATTGTTCATTGACAACTTGTCAATTTACTTCCAGGCAAAATAACTCATAAACATGATAAGTAAGGCAGATAAAACAAGAATTCTTTCACACTTTGCAACTTTACTGCAAAAATGGCTTATTTTCCATAAATGTGTGAAATCTCCCCTCTGAATTGTGACTGTGCATTGAACTTTAAAACTGTTTGGAGACAGCACAAGCATTTCACAATTCCTGTCTGTAATAAGATGGATGTTAAATATTAAACATGCATTAAAAGTGATAAAATAAAAGATTTTCAGAGGTTCACTAGCATCACCATATTTCTCTTTGATTCCCTGAGTTAATAAAAGTTAAGTTTAACAATACTCTCCAAAAGACAAATGTTTAAGCACTCTCTTCTAAATTTGACATTTCATATATTTATATTAGCTATTATCTAAACCCTTATGTCTGTTAAGGAAAAAAAAACACGCATATAGCAAACCATATCAGTATTAAATTCAAAAGCCAGTATGTGGTGCGTTAGCATATGTTCATACTGTAATGAAGTGGCTTTTATTTCTGATATTTATAAACATTCCATTTCTAATGTACTGTTTAAATATTGAAAGCTAATTGTGAATTCTTTTAGGTAAAATATTTTAAGTAGATAATAATTTTGAAATATATTAGTCTCTAAGGCAAAGCAGTCTGTTTATGTGTAGTTATTTATAAAGTCATACTTTTTAATGAAGTCATGTTCCCTGGATTCATTTCTCTGGTAATGAATTTGATTTTAAGCTTCTTGTTTACTGTAATATCATCACAGAATTATACTTGGTGCCCTACAGATTTTCCCCAGGTGATCCTCCATAATACCAAATACCCTCATTTTGGAGAGACTGAAAATGGAGGGGCAAACAGGTGGGATGGAACCCGACAATGCAAGACCAGATTCTGCATCCGAGGGGGGTCTTCCTCTGGTGACCTTTGCCCCTGAGGCACAGAGCCCACCCCCAATATTTCCGGTGTGAGGGTTTGAGGGTTATGGTCGCCTTTCCCTCATCATTTCCCCATATTTTCTTCACTTACTGTAGAATATTTATAAACAGGCACACATATGCATCTGTTACATAACAAATGGCTTTTGGGAAATAAGTGAAAGAACATGAGAAAAGAAATTTAAAAGACTGTAAAAAAAAAAGGGGGGGAGTAAAACAAATCTGCGATCAACAGGAATGCCTCAAAAATAGGACCTGTTTTTCAGGAGGCAGTCAGTTCAGTGGAAGGAATCCTGAACTGGCAGACCAGAGACTTGGGTTCAAATAATGTCATTGGCACTAACTGGTTCTGACCCTCAGGAAGCCCGTCTTTATTCCTGACCTCTGTTTGGATCAGTTTTCTCCTCAGGATGGAAGGAGGACTGTGCTGGCTGTGCTCCAGATCTCTTACCAGTTTTTGTCTTTTTGAAAATGGAGAGTCCCTACAAGATTTTAAATGAAGAAAGTCTTCCACTGCTGTATAAAGAAAAAAAGAAAAAAAGAAAAAGAAAGGTACTCACAGCCAGATCTAAAATTATATTTATTATGTGAATAATGTATTCAGATGGTATAATAATAATTTAGTTCATAAAAATTCTCTCCAAAAGGAACCATGTGGATTACAGAGGACTGCCGTGCTTGCTTTAAAATAGGAAATGAGGGGCGCCTGGGTGGCTCATTTGGGTTAGCATCTGACTTTAGCTCAGATCATGATATTGTAGTTTGTGGGTTTGAGTCCCGTGTCCGGCTCTCTGCTGACAGCTCAGAGCCTGGAGCCTGCTTCAGATTCTGTCCCCCTTTCTCTCTGTTCCTCCCCTGTTTGTGCTCTGTCTCTGTCTCTGTAAAAAATAAACATTAAAAAAATTAAAAATAAGATAAAATAGGAAATTAATCTCTTATGAAACCTATCACCTGATTTTTGTGGGAACACAGAGAGCATACATACCTGGACCTATCAACCTTCATTTTAAATGCTATTTTTTCATCTGAAGTTTTTCTGCCAATCTTATCTTAAGCTGTGGATTCCTAAATATTCTATATTAGAAAAAAAAAAAAAAACAACCTAACAGAGATCTAACAAATTAAGAGATTGTATCTTTTTCATATGTCCATGGGATGTTCCTATTTCTACGTCCTGGTATCTTAGATTCTTCGTCACTAATTTATCATCCTGGCAATTGGTTTTTATGTAGAAGCCGGCCCACCTCCTTACAAGCCCACACCCACTGTAGCTAACTAACCATTACTTGTCATCATCTATTTGTACAGTGTTCTTCTCCCCTTAGTGTTAATGATCGTATATTTTCTCCCATGAAACTAAATCCTGTTTATGTGCCCAATTCTCTAACCTGTCAAGGTCATTTTGGATTTTAATCTTTTTTTTTTTTTTTTTTTTTGGTGGCCATTCTGCCTAATCTGGCATCGTTGGCATGTTAATGAGCATATCAGTCATAATATTACTAAAATTGTTGAATATTGTCGCTTGGGAAACCTTGGAAAGAGAAAGAGCAGTAGCCTGGGAGGAAATTGTTCAGGACTGTTGGAAACATAGGGTATTTGCTGCAGAAGATTCCCCACCACCAGATATTGTAAGAAGTCAGAAGAGAAGCAGCGAGCTAAAATTAAGAGGAGGCAAAAAATCGGGACACTTTAAGAGCTGGGAGTATAAGGGAGGGAAGAAAAAGGAAATAGAAAGGAGGAAAAATGGCAAAAAATTGTACACCTTAAATATATGCAATTTTTATTTGTCAATCATACTTCAGTAAAGCTGGGGAGAAAAGAAAATATAATGATATAAACAAACTGTATTTAGGCGATATCAAGCTATAGAACCTGATATTGAATATGTGAGTTTAGAGTGCATTTATTTAATTCGAAGCCTGTTGTTTCCTTCAAAAACACAGCAAAGAGGCTGCTTAGCGCTGGACGTCAATTAATATTCTCACAAAGGACTGGCAGGAAGCCACGGTGGACGTCTAGTCAGAGACAGTGTGTCACACTACTGTTGACTGTAAAATTAATTACCATTTCTAAACAATAAGTCTGTGATGCATATTCTTCCAGGCATACTATATTGCCCTCTTGGCATTAAAGGTTATAAATAATTATGTTGTTTAAAAATATATGCCCCGTGGAGAAAGCACAAGCAAAAATATTAACAATCCCCACAACAATGACAAAAAGAACACCCGTGTGTGGTGGGGCAAGTCGACACTGTGAAGACAGGATTGAATATTAAGAAGTGTCACCTACCTAAAGTAAGTGTTAGACATTCGCATGATGGCATCAGCTGCTGATGTAATGCATCTGGAGCTGCCCTGTCACTAAGGCATTGCTAACCAAGGCGGAGACGCAGACAAAGCTGCTTCATCATTAATGTCAGTAAAAGGATCTGGAGGAAAAATAGAGAGTCTCTGGAGACCTTGTCTGGACTTCTTGGAGCCTGGACAACAGTCCTTTCCAACAACAGTCTTTTCCATCCCAATAGCAGCTGCAACAAAGAAAAAAAGGAAAGCATTGACTTGAGTTGTCATTAAGTTCAAAGAGGTGAGAATAGTAGCCCATGATGAACCTTTATAGTCAGAGTTATTAATGGGGAGTTCTTTTTATGGCTTTTTGAAAATATCACATTTATGAACAGCGCTAAATTATCCCTGGGTTATTGTTTGGCATGTGTTGACCGGTCAGTTTTAAGCTGCTAAAATTAAAAAATCTTTTCTATTTCTGTGAGAGAGAAGAATACAAAATTCCTTCCACAGGGTTGTAGCATATAGATTTAAAATAGCGCTATCAATCTAGGGAAATACATCTCTGGCTCTTAGTTGGGTGCAGACTGGTTCAAGGATCATATTCAATGAGAAGTTATTAATGTTTCAGAGGCAACCTAAAAGGACACATCAAATGATGTTCTGCAGGGTCTGTCTAGGGTGGTAATATTTAACATTTTATCAGTGACTTGGATGATAAAATATGGAACACGCTCATAAAGTTTCATGGAAGACTCTAAGTTGGGAGAAGTAGCAAGAACCTTGGAAGGTCTACTTGTAATTCAAGATGACCTTGAAAAGTCAGGAGAGGAGTCATTAATGATCAGGTTTACATCCATAGGGTAACCTAACAAGTGAGGTTTGAGCAGTTGGTAAAACAAGAGAAAGAGGGGCCTGGACAGACAAATATGAAATGCACCAAATACAGCTAACCTGATAAACACCAGTTCTGCCAGAGAGAGTCACATATGATACTAGAGTATGTAAGTGACATAGTATACAGGATCATGAAGTCATCTGATGCTCTATGATTTATTTTAAGAACAGTATAAACAGATTGAGGACTGTTCAATAAAGGCAAAAACTAAAGAGCTATAAGAGGAAAAGTGAATGCCTTATGGTTTCTGAGCACAGGGAATTGAGAGCAAAGGGTGGCCTATTTACAGTTCATTACTAGTAGCTCCTGCTTTGTCAAAATGACCCAGATTTATCATTTATTTCAGGTATAGCTTTTGATTCTCCCGTCCCATCTGCTTTTCTTTTGATGATCCTTCCAGTTTTGTTGTATTCAGAATTTATGCATATAGTTTATGCCAGTTAGAGTCCACTCGTTTACATGTGACTTTCTTACTGAATATCTACATATAGGTGTACAAACGATTCAACCCTCTATTACTGGTTGCTGTTGGGGAGGATGTTGGATTGGTCAATGAAGAAAGTAGCATTGGGGCTATAGCTGAGGCTCATTCTGAGATCCTTTGGGGGAGTAATATTCAACTCGCCTGTTCTCTTTTTACTAAACACTGGCTTGCATATATTCTTTTTCCTGATGCTGCAGAAAAATGTGAAAAGTGTGTAAGAAAGAGTGAGAACCTGTGCCTAGGCAACAGACAACAGGCATGTATCGAAGGGTGTACATTGGAGGGGGAATAAGCATCTTCAAGTTTCAAATAGCAGATCGAGAGCAGTAGCAGAAAAGCCATCAAAACCCAGATGTTGAAGACTGTTTAAAGTGTGAACTTCAAACAATCACAGAAAGACTTGAGGTTGTCTTTTATTGCTTTTTAATTCCCAGTAAAAGAAACTAATCCACTTTGTTGTTGTTGTTTTTTTTTTCAACGTTTATTTATTTTTGGGACAGAGAGAGACAGAGCATGAACGGGGGAGGGGCAGAGAGAGAGGGATACACAGAATCGGAAACAGGCTCCAGGCTCTGAGCCATCAGCCCAGAGCCCGACGCGGGGCTGGAACTCACGGACCGCGAGATCGTGACCCGGCTGAAGTCGGACGCTTAACCGACTGCGCCACCCCGGCGCCCCTAATCCACTTTGTATATCCGTTCGTACGGTGGTTCTCAATATTGGCTACACACTGGAATCGCCTCTGCTGCTTCTTAAGATACTGTTTGCTGTTGTGTCCCAAATCCCAGGGGTTCTGACATAAGGTGTTTTAAGTGGCTCTTGGGAATGGGAATTTTGAAAATTTCCTGGGTGATTCCAATACATAGCCAGGGTTGTGTGAACCATTGCGCTATACGATGTCTCACCCCATGAGATCAGTGTCAGCAAATTATTGGTGGTGGCATTTCTGTACTTCTTCTAATGCTCCTGTCCTTGCTCTGTGCTTCTAGCTGTTTTCCCCTTGGCTTCTCACACTCTTAGATTTGCCTCCATGTTTGTTTCCTTACACTCACATGGGGATAACAGCAGACTTGGCGTTCCCTGATTTTCACATTAGGCATTTCCTCTCATTTTACTCAGCTCTTAAAACATTGGCATTGGCCTGCGTTGTTTGTGCACTAGCTTGTCTTCTCCCTGGAGAGTGAGACCAGAGAGTAGCAATATTCCAACACAAGACAACATGGAACACGTAAAACCACTTGGGTCAAAAAAGTGGGCATATTCTAAACTATCAGCAAGTGAAATGAAGCAGGGCTATAAAATGAGAAAATTTTGGGGGCAGTGTCACCATGAGATGCATCCCTTAATTATATGTGCCTAAGGTTTTACTTCCTTAAATTAATATAAAAATAAGAATCTGTATTATTTGTGGTTTTCTTAGGTACATAGCTATGCACATGTAAACCGTCAAGTATAGAGTGTTCATTTTGTCATATTTATTGGTCATCCTTAACCAACCTATTTTAAATATCATTTAAAGATCAAGTCCCAGGATAAATAGCCTTTTGTATTTCATTGTTATAATGGTTAGGTGGACTCAAATGATAACTTAGGTCAAATTCTGGAGTGTGGGGTTATGGGCCAGGATGAAGCATCTGTTACAAAATGGTATTTCATCAAGGTTTCCTCCTTTCTGGTTAGTCCATGTGGTATAATTGCAGTTCTGTTAATATAGTTTAATAGCAAAATTGATCATAGTCTCATATCACACCAGTAAGATTACAGCTTCTTTGGTTCAGATGTCACATCAACTAATGCTTCCTTAATACCATCAATAATGCTTCATTCAATTCAATCTATATAAATATCCATTAATATCTTAACAATTTGTAAGTATCTTCAAGTTTGAATTTCTCCAAATAATTTCTGTTCTCTTCTCCCATCCATTTTCAATCTCTTCTCTTCTCCTTCTGTGCTACTGTGATCTGTTGCTTGTTTTTACTCTTTCTGCTTCAAAAGGAGAAAGGTGACTGATGTCCTTAAAATTTCACACAGTAACCTCTTGAGACAGAGGTTCAACTTCTTATCTTCTTGAGTGAATTTTGGTAGTTCAGTAAAATTATCTCCTGATATCAATGTTCTAGATTGTTGGCTGCTGCTCATCTGCTTCATCACCAGGGAGGATTCATTAAATAGTAGATAACGTCAGCCAGTTTCTCTGGCACAAAATCTGGGATCCAAGCTTTCTCAACTAGTAACATAGCTAATTATATGCTGTATGAGTTTTTTACTCGCAAGTTTTATTCATTAGTATATTTTGTGACTACAGTAGACTTTGACATTAGCATCAGACTTGTTATCCGCGACTAACCCTGCAAAAAGAATTCACTTTCTTAAAAGGATTGACCTCAGCAAAGACTCATAAGGTAAAATATGAATAACACCTTTTGTTATCTCTTTGGCTAGTCCAGAGTGAAGACAGGCACATTTCCTTTATGATTTTTCTCTGGTGACTTCTGTGGCTTTTCCCCTTTTTTATGGTTTAGTTTTTCTTTTCTTTGTCCAATAAGGCACTATCTTCTGTTGACTCATACTTTCAACCTAGAAGATAGGAACCCAAAAAATTATTTCCATTAGCAAGTTCAGTTTGGCATATGATCATCATCCTACAGAAATGTGCATCTTAAAGTAATACCACAGGCATTATTAAGACAAAATAAGGAAACTTTAAAAGAAAGAATGTGAGATACTGTGGTAAGTTCTTGTGCCAAGGGGCCACTGCTCAAGTTAATAGTCATTTTGTCCCTTCACAAGGCAGAATCAGTCTAACAGAGACTTGCTTGAGCTCACTGTGGTTTGGAGGCCTCCTAGGCTGAGTGAGAGTATGTAGGTGTAGAATTATTTTATTGCTCCTGGTTTCTGCTACAGCTCTGGAACTCCCTCGGGGTATTTTGTACCTATTAATAAAAAGATAGGACAAAATTGAATAAAGGTGTCTGTTTCCATAAAAAGGAAGTAAGACTCAACGGATCCTCTTCCCAAAGTGCTTTCATAAATAACAAGAAATTGATGCCCACCACTAATTTTCTAGTCTTTTTTTTTTAAGACTCAATCACATTTTCCAGTTAATAGTGACCTATTTTTGAGAAAGATTCTCGTCTTATTCTACACCTTAGGGAGATAATTACCATACAATGGGATCTCTATTTTTAACAAACTGAGGAACTTGTCCATTGTGATCATGAGTTTGCTGCATTGTATGCATTTTGTTATCTCTGCCTACTACCTGCACCCCCTCTTTCTCTGTGGTTGATAAAGGTATCACACAAAGGCTGACTAGGTTTTTTGTTTTATTTTGTTTTTCTTCCATGATTATAGCAATAGTTTTGCTTTAAACCAGGGTTATTGCCTGAAGGTCCATCTGCAAGCAGCACTTTACAAATGCACACATCCATTGGTCATGATGGGTTTATGATGCACATAGAGGCTGCTGATGAACTTGAAAGAGTTCTAGAAAAAACACTCTGAAGGTAGCCTGATTGTCTAGATCAGCCCAGTCATTTTTGTGTACAAAAATTAGCCTGTTTTCCCAAATTTGACAAACAGGGAGTCTGCGTTATTTCATTTAACTCAAGCCTCTGAAAGCAAACTCGTTTGTATTATTCCAGCTTATGACTGATGAGGTTGTTTCTTTTAGGAGTAAGTGCAAGTGAGAAATACGCAGGGATGTTACTTTTATTGTACAAGTGGTTAATTGTACAAGGTGTGTACCTACTTCATATGGTACACATTGGAATGTAGTATAAAAGCACAGATGATAATAAATTGGAACGGTAGCACTTGACTGTTATGTAATTAAATTGGAATCCCCAAATTTCAAGGGCATGGGATTCAAAATAATAATGGCTATAAAGTTAAAATGCTAAGTTTTACTTGTCTGCTGCTGTGTAATAATATCGCTACAAAGTTAGCATTGAACACAACACATTTTTTATCACATAGTTTCTGTAGATTAGGAATTGGGGCACAGTTTAGCTAGGCTTCCTGCTTTAGGGTCTCACAGCCACAATCAATGTATTGGTGGGGCTACGATTTCATCTGAGACTTGCCTGGGAAAAGATCCACTTCCAAGGTTACATGACTGTTGGCAGCATTTGATTCTTCATAGGCTGCCAAACTGAGGGTCTCAGTTTCTTGTTTCTTGTTGGTGGAGGACTACTCTCTTCTTCTTGATGAATGACCCTTTCTATATGGTAACTCACAACATGGCAATTTGCTTTGTCAAAACCAGAGAAGAAGAGGGAGTCTTCTCTCAAAATAGACATTATAATCTGTATAATCACATATACATGGTCATGTATGTGTTGATCACAAAAACCAAAAAACGGATAGAATGAACTTAGCAGCAGGGTGAATGCGATTATATATGTAAATTACTGTCAATGGAAAGTGCTCAGTAAGTGTGCTTAATCAGATAAGAGTCTTGTTACAGATGCATTTTTGAGCTAAATTCTTAAAGATATCAGCAGATTTTTTTATGATTTTATGGAACAAATGGATGAAGAATGGATTAAATAAGTGGATCCCAAAATTTCCTGACCCTGAGAATCTCCTAAGCTGCTTGTTAAATTACACATTCCTAGGTCTTGTCCTTGAATATTATAATCCAGTGGGTCTGATTAGAATTGGTAGTTCTTATTATCAAACAACTTTGGGAAAAAATGTTTTAAGTAAAGTGTTAGAAACTGTTCATCAAAATAAACAGGTGAAGAAAATAGAGTATAATTCACCATGACTATACATGAATTATTATGTATATTGAGTTGAGGGTATCATTTAAATACCCCAAATGGATTTATACAGCAGAATGTGAGGTGAGTGGTATATAACCTTGTTCCTTACCAGTGTAAGAAGCTGAAGAAGGAGCATAGCAGGAATTAGTGATCTATAGGAGGATTTAATTGCTCAGTTACAAAAAAAAAAAAAAAAGGTGGAAGGCAAAAGATTTAGGAGAGGAAATAAAGAAAAGCAAAACTGAGTATTTTGCACATAGAAAAGTTGATACAGATATTTTTATATATCTCATAGAGGAAAAGAGGCACTGAGATGATGAGATTATAAACAAGAGAAGAAGATATCAGAATATTGGTACATCTGACAAGAAATATATAGATTTCTAGAGGTAGAAATAAACCAGTCATTCCCAAGTGGGGAGCTCCAGTTAGGTCTGTTTTGAATTTCATGAATATTCTATCTGAAGAGGAAATCAAGCATGGACTTAACTTAGGTCACTGTAAAGAACACAACCTGATGCTGGCAAAGACTGTGAGATTTTAACCCACTTAAAATGTTGAAAAATCAAGTCAAGCAAGAACAGTCCAAAAAGTCCAGACATCTTTCGGTTCAATACCACACTGAACACTATGACCGTTTATTATAGTCCTATTATCTGGAAAGATGTACTTTATCTGCTACATTTGAAAGTTAGAAAAATATATCCTCATGGTTTCTCTTTCTCTCTCCCTTTCTCTCTCTCTCTCTCTCTCTCTCTCTCTCTCTCTCTCTCTCTTTCTTTCTTCTGTCCATCTATCCCTCCTTTGTTTTTTATTTTTTTGTTTTTTGGTTTTTTTTGGATACCGCATATGGCAGGTTAAAAGGGCTGAGCTGTGTTGATTAACTATCCAAATGTTTAATCAATACAGCAATAGCAAGATACATTCTGGCTGTGAAAGACCTTGGAAAGGTCCCACTTGCCTTATTCTCCACCCCCAAGTGAGACATCAATGAACTATTACATGGTCCCTGCATATCAATGCAGTAGGGCTTAGACAAATACAATGTTAATGGATAATTGTGGGTCACCTTGTCAAAATATGTTAAATGCCCCTTGAGTACATTTTTTCCCCTATTAAAAATGACAGTAAACTGTGACCTTGTTGATATCATACTCGCTTTCAGGAAGCAAATATTATTATTCAATCTGTAACAGGCTCATTGATTTATGGGTCAAAAAATTCATTAGGACTAAATTATAAAGCACACTTTCTCTGTTGATACAACCCACAGTAATTGTGTGACAAAGTGCTGAACAGTCTTGCTTAGTTCGGGCAAAATACCTTTATGAACATTCATTCAGAAAACATACATAGAGGCAGCTTCTAGCAGAATGATTCATAAGCAAGTCCTGTGTCACTGGATGTCTGGGATATTGACATAGCACGGAGTCAGGGAAAGTTCACTAGGTGACCAGGGTCCTTGGACTCTGGCCAAGAATATGCCATCTGTCAGCATGGTGGTACGTGCCGGAAGCTTGAGCCTTGGATTCCTGCCTCTCACCAGGTCTATTCACAACACCACAAACACCCACCCGGATCCTCCACTGTTTCTGGTGCTGTTGGAGGACAGAGGCTTGCTTGTCATCTGGCGCTGTGAGTCACAAGGAGACGAATTGTGGCACTTGGTACTTCTAGATTCCAAGTTCGTTTCGGCAGCATGACACACATAATGGAATGGGTTAGATTGGCAGTCATGTGTGAGGTTTTCTTTTTTCTTTTTTAAAAAACATTTCTTAAGAGGCTGGTAAAATGAAGAGTCGATGGCCAAGAATGTAGATTATGCGGGGAATGTCAGAATTTATTTGTCATTTTATCATTTGTTACTACTAAGCCTAAGATAATGCTAAGTTGAAACTGAGATAAAAATGACATAATTGGCCAAGTTTTTTCTTCACTACAAAACTCATTTTTTTTCCTCTGAGAAAGAATGCAAAAATATTTAAAACTATAGGTTGTGTGCTAAGAGATGCATGAATATAGAAAGCATTATGCTACTTTAATGGGTCATGGAAAGAAAATATGTTGTACAAGTATAACACACATATTCAGAATGTGTAATAAAGGATAGTGTCATCTTTAAAAATGAAAGAAAACAGCATAAATAACTAAAATGGGAACCTTCTTAACATGTCAGTGGTTTTATTAGAGGAATAGTTTCACTTTGTGTATGCATCTTCAATTTAACTCTGGGCACTCGAGTAGAAAGTAACAATTTACACATTATAATGAAATAGAATAAATGTCTCAATTTAAAAATTTGCTATGTGATAGGAATTTATTCTATCAGAGCACCAAGGTAAGGTACACCACTCTTTAGTACGTAGAATTTGTTGGTCAAGATGCCTAAGAGTACATACATGCAGCTGAGAGTGTGGGAGTTAAATGGCGTTCCATCTGAGGGCCTAATTCTATGTCATTGTAATATTCACCCCTCCACGTGCTCCTGGTTGCTTGTCTGAATCCTCTGCGAGGCAAAAACAAACATGTGAAAAGGACTTAGCCTAGGAGCATACACTAAGCAATGGTTGCCAGATTATTCTTCCCTAGGTGTCATAGACAAGTGGATATTTAAGAGGTGGGAGAGAGCCTAGCAATCCTCAAATTGAAATAGATAAGACAGAACAATGAAGTGCACAAACATTACGTGACGTGCCCAAGGCCACACAGAAAGGTATTGGCAAAACCAGGGCAGATGAGATCTCAAGACTTTTTTTGACTCTCTAGTGTATTCGGCTCTCTCCTTTGGAGACAGCCCCTCCCAACTGAATCATGTCATGTTCGTTCTCTGGAACTAGGCTATTGCTGCTGCCACCACTGTTTCTCTTGTTTTATTTTTTGCTTTTTCTATGTTAGTGAACATCTGTTGAGAAATTAGTATCTACCAGGCGTTATTCTAAGGGTTTTATATGTAATAATTTATGTGATCTTCAAATGAGGCTATTATCCATTTTTATAGATGGGGGACTATCTTCTTCCTCCTCCAAACTCTCCTTCCTCCACTCCCCTTCTCCTTTATCTATCTATCTAGCTAGCTAGCTAGCTAGCTATTATCTATCTATCTATCTATCTATCTATCTATCTATCTATCTCAAAGAAGGGATAACCAAAGCTAAGTTATTGTACAAATTGCCCAAGGTTATAGACTGGTAAGGGGTGGCCCTGGGATTCTAACTCAAGCTGCCTGGCTTCAGAAACTTTTTTTTTTTTTTTTTTAAATCACTAAGTAGATGGAGTTTCTTTTTCTCCAGTAGATGGAGTTTTTCCTGAAGCTGATTCTATTTCTCCCCAGCACTATCAGTCAAAAACAACAGGCAGGAAGAGAAAATATCAATAGCAGAGGCTAGTTCTTTATCCCCCAGCCCTTGGGTGAGGTTCTGTTGCATAGTTCTTTTTTTCAGAAGATTCTTCGCCCATAATACCCTAACTGCTGCTACTAAAAGTTACCTTTTGATGCAAGATGTATGATGTATTCATTTTTGTATTCTTCTCCCTTCCCCCTCCCAAACTCACTCTCCTTTTCAAGGGATCATAATGTAACTAACAGTATTTAAATCTATTACTCTTATGGAGCTAATATTAAGTATTCCAGATTAGTGCTGGTAATATAGAGGTATCTTTTCAATGTACATAATTTTAATTCTTGTAAGTAAACATCTTCATTGAGTAATTTGATATGCTTAAGTGCAAGAAAGTTGTCTGTCCAGTTATATCATTTAATGTTTTATTAGGACCAATATTTATAGGTTATATTCTATAAAGTTCGGATGGAATTGCACTAGCTCTCTTGTTGGTAAAATGGCTCAGAGCAGTGGCATCAGAGTAGATACCACTTCCAGAATGGAAGAAAAGAAGCTATTTTTGAGATATGATTTAGAGCTCTTTACATTATAGTTTTCAATATATGAGATGTGGTATAGTGTTTTGTGATAAAATGATCCAGTCTTTGTGGCTTTTTATGTTTTTTAAAATTTATTTCATTAAATTTTTTCCTGGGATCTTTTTGAGGAAGTTCTATTTTTCTTCTGGTGATACGTTTTTGCTTTTTAAACTTCATTTGGTTAGGGAGACATAATAAAATCTCCCAGAAATTTTAATTTCCCACAATTTCCACATTAAATAATTCAGCTACTCTTAATTATTTGAGACTACTTATTGGCAAAGTGCTCAACAATTATGTCATTAAAATGATTTTCGCTTTCATTACTTTTAATATCAGTCAATAATAGGAGCGGCATTTGTAATACATTAAAATTTAAATTGTTTATATTCATCAGAAATTAGAAGAGCCTGTATGATTTAAATGGTGTAATATTCAATATTTATTGAACAAGTTAATCATAAACATAATTATTGATATATATCAATATAGTATTAATACAGTTATATACATATATATATCAATAACTTTCTGTACTTTCTCTTGTAGAGGGTTTTTTATATTGAAGAAAATTGAGCATCTGTTTAGTATATATTTTCAGATTTGACAACAGTTTGTTAAGGAGAAAAGATTTGTAAGCTGAATAGTTTTGAAATCTAAAAAAAATATGCTATGGATTCCTACTTCAGTATAGATTTGATCTGTCTCCTTGTAATCACCTAATATATATATATGTGTGTGTGTGTGTGTGTGTGTGTGTGTGTGTGTGTGTATTTTTTTTTGCTGCTAGACTCATAAGAGAACTTTCACTTATTCAGCAGCACCAAAAAAAAAAATCATGAAAACCTTTTCTGCTGTTCTGCTTAGTTATTAATATATTTAACACATAAATACATGAGATTTCTAGGTGAAAATATTATTGTTGATGTGGATCTATGCTGAATTGGCTTTGTGAGTTTGCATGGATGATGTCATATATACTAGTGACTTGCCAAGATATGTTTTGTATGAAAAGAGTCATGAAACTATCTGTGAAATAATCTTGCAGTTCTTGATTTTTCTCTCTCAATTTTCTTTCTAAACAAGAAAATTATTTGTGATATTCTGCTTTCACTTGAGTGAAAACTTTCCATGGAATAAATACCAGTTAGTAATGCATTCAAATTATGTTCCTTGTATTTTCAAGAAAGCCAAATGATTCTTAGATTTCCTTTGCCCTCTTAATAAATCTCAAGATTAGAGGGAAATTACTACCTAGTGTTTTGTGACTGGGGACAATAGGGTAACAAGAACGTAAGTGATTAGCAACAGATACTGTCAAGAATACATGCACTTAGCTTTTGGTGTCTTTGCTCCATCAGTCAAGATTTGCCTTTCTCTAGGCAAGACCTGAGTGGTGGAGCCCTAATGTTGTTGGTGTCTATAGCAGAGAAAAATAGATGATCTACTTCTTTATCACATACTGAACATTCATCAGAAGTAAAGCATTCTTCTAGACTTCTAGATTCTAGATTCTTCTATAGTCAGCCAGCCAGGGATTAATGTTAGCAAATGAATTTTGCTTTCTCTATACTTCTATGAGAAGTAGTAAGAACTCTGCAGGGGGATGGCTAAGAGTACCTCTTAGGAGAGGCCATATAATAGAAGAGGCAAGGGATCATAGTTAAAATATTTGTTTGATGCCCATCAAAGTTCCTGGATGCCACAGTTCCTTTTTTTCTTTTTTCTTGACTCTTTTCCTTTTCATCTGCAAAATGGTAAAGGGAGTAAAACTCTCCAGCTTGCTTGTATTCTGCAGGCATTCAGTAAAGTATACAACCTGTATTATTTCTTAAAAGCTGTATCGGTTTTAAAACAAGGAAGCAAACCAAACGAAACCCAACACAGGATTACAGATACAGAGAACAGATGGGAGGTTGTCGGAGGGAAGGGGTTTGGAGGGTGGCAAAATGGGTGAAAGGGATTAAGAAGTACAGACTTCAAGTTATACAATAAATAAATCATGGAGATGTAATGTACAGGGTGAAGAATACAGCCAATAACAGTGCATTAACTTTGAAAAGTGACAGATGGTAACTAGACTTTTTGTGGTGACTACTTCACAGTGTACATCTGAAGTTAATACAATATTGTATGTCAACTATACCTCACAAAAATACTGTGTCGATCTTGCCAATCAGAATTGTTCCGTGTTTTTCTTCATCCTAATGTGTGTAATTATTCTGTTTTCATTCCCCAGAGTGAAAGATAATGTTGAGTTGCTCTGTGAGGTGAGACATTATTTTCATCAATAATAATAATAAGAAGAATAATTTGGGTGACAGTTCTTGTCACGAGTATGTTGCGTTTTCAAGGTGGAAAAAAAAGATCATGAGATATGATTTCCTGTGCAAAGAGCACTTTTTTCAAAAATATTTCATGCCTCTTTTCTCCTGTGTGTGGAGAAGGACCTTCCTTCGTTACACGTTAGAAGGTGCATAACTCCAAAAGAGATGGAGTTCGATGAAAAAGAGCTAGTCTGAACTCTACTGATTAAAATAAATGTGCTCATAAAAAAGGCAGGAGAGTAAATTACCACATCCCCAGAACAGCAGTAACTTCTACACCAACAAGTTATTTTCGAGTTTGCCAGAGGAAATAATCTGCTATCAACAAGGGGTAATTGCCTGAGCAAACTCATCTTTACATCTTGCACACACTGTCACCTTGTATAAAAAAGGCAAGATGCACTACGTATCAATTCAGAAAAGATTTTCTGAAATATTTTTCTACAGATTTCTTCCTTCTCCTAGGCAACTAAAAGGAGAGAACATGAATACAGTTCAGAGCACATCTAATCTCCGCTCCTGCCTTATCATTGAATAGAATCAGAACACACCATGGATTCCATACCTCGCAGGCCTAGGGGCAAGATGAGAAAGGATCCATTGAGATTGGTGTAGGAATTCCAATCTGAGATTTACCTAAGACTGCCACAGGTGAAATAGGCTAACTAAGAAACCCTCCGGGAATAAATGTTGCTGTCATTAGGAACGAAATATCAATGTGATGTATACGTTCAATTTTACACAGAATAACAAAGGCAGAAAATAGAGTCGGGAGAAAGGAGGGAGAGGAGGGTTAAGTAGGCAAGAGAAGGGATCTCATTTTGAGAATAAGATTTCAGGTTTGCACAGAGGACAGGAGAGGATGTTGAAAAATCAGGTGCATAATTAGTACTTCAATTCTGCCTTCGGTATATTCTCTTGGTCTTGGCAAATATAATTTTAATATCTGAGATATAGTATGTGTGTGTTCACATCGCTAAGGATTCAGGAAGTCATTGGGATGTTAGGATGTGAAGGATGGTAGGATGTTAGGATGTTAGGATGTTAGAATTAGAAAGAAACCAGAAACTCTAGAAGACAATTGGCCCACAGTCTCTTCCTTTTTTTTTTTTTTTTTTTCTTTTTTGCAAAGTGCTCACTTTGGACCAGGACTGAAGTTCTCTTACCTAAGGTGATTTCTACCCACTTGATAAAAATTATCTGAATATGGAACTTTAGTATATGCATGTATCTGCATGTGCACTATGACTACATTTTGATTAACTGAAGGCCAGATCACTTGCTATGCTATTAATAAAGACCTCTATTTTTAGAGAAAATATTGATATTCTCTTTAAATTATGAGATGTATATCAGAGAAAAAAACTAAGTATTGCTGTGCTTCGGATTCCTATAAAATTTCCATAATATTTTTTGGTGAATATGAGGATGTTTTAATGTTTTTCCTCCCAAGGGAGAGCTTCATGTCCATAGGCACTTGTCGATAATGTTTTATGGAATTGTTTCCCAGGATAGGTTGCACGATTCTGAGTAAATGATGCTTGCAGAATCAATGTAGACAGACATTTTAATTTTTTTTTTGTATTTGTTTAAAAGCACAAGCTGTTTTTGGTTTTTTTTGTGCATGTTAAAAAATAATAGCATTTGACATCCTGACCACCTGATCCTTCTTGTAATCTTCTCTTGCCTTCTTGGACATTGCTATCTTAGTCTGTTTTCTGGTCCTAGGATTGTTTCTCCTGTATTTTAGTCATTGTTTTCTCTTCTTTTCCCACCCTGCATGCTGACATGTCCTCTGGCCTCCTCACTATAACTGAAGCTCTACATTCCCTCCCTTAGTCATTTGGTCTGTTCCCACAGCTTCAATTATCACTCCCACAAGATGACTTCCAGTCTTTTATTGCCAGCACCAACTCTCCAGAGCCACATACTCATATTTCCTGTTGCTTGTTGGATTTTTTCTCTTGGAGATCATTGCCATCATCATAAAGTGAACATTTATGAAACTAAAGCCAACGGCTTATCTCCTCGATGAATCCTATATCCCGGCCAAACTCGACTGATCCATGACTTCCTCTTGCATGTTTTTACCCGATCTGATCTTGAATCTTCGTGCTTTATTCAACCTTTGCCTAAAACATTCCACCATACTTTTGCCTATTGAAATACTACTACTCCTTAAGGTCCAACTCAATATTTACCTTTGAGATGCTTCTCTGCAGCTTACTTAGTTATTTCAGTACTTTGGAAAAATATTTAAATGATTTAAGCCTTTGTCTTTTCACCTGTAAAATGGAAATAATGAGTCCTATGCTTTGCTTAGTAAGTGAACATGAACTACTATGAAACATAGTGTTCTGGTCTAAATGTTTGGGTCCTCTCCAAATTTATACATTGAAAACATAATTCCCAAGGTGATGTTATTAGAAAGTAGGGCTTTTTCAGAGGCCTCATGAAAGATATTAGTGCCCTTATAAGAGATGTCTCAGAGGGCTACCCATGTGACAAAGTCTGCCACTCAGAAGAGGGCTCTTTTCCAACCGTGCTGGCACCCTGATCTTGGACTTCCAAACTTTATGCATTGTTGTCCCTAAACTCCCCACTTTATGGTATTTTGTTAGTGTAGCCCAAATGGATCAATACGTATAGGATATAATTATTACAATAATTGAGATGATCAAAATTTAACACTTGACAGAGAACTGAGAGGAAACGCAAAACTTCTGTGGGCCTCTTGCAAATTCTTACCTCAGTGGAACTTAATCAGCCCTGGTGAGAAATGTCCTTCCCTCGGCACCCTTGATTGTTAGTTTCCTTTCTTAGTTCTCATTGCACTCTAACTTTTATTTGACACAACATATAATTTTGCTTAGAGAGGAATAGTAGTTCACAGTGTGGAGCTGGTGGCCAGTTTGAGCTCATCTCCAGCTCTATCATTAATGTCTTTGTGGTTTTTGGACAAGTCACTTAATGTCTTTGTGCCTTGGTTTCCTCATTTCTAACACGTTGTGGTGAGGCTTATCCACACTGATATAGGTAAAGTGTTTAGTGCATAGTCCTTACTAAGCACTGTATATTATTATATAACAGTTACTGTGGACTATGACAATTTCTTCACTAGATTATATGTTCCTTGGGGGAATGATATTAAGAATGATTTTTATATTATTGCACCTCCCACAAAGTCTAGTGCAAAGTCTAGCACAGTGGCTTTCACATAGTTGATGCCAACAAAGAGGCATTTGTTGAATCAAAATTAAATTGTGTACTTGGGCGCCTGGGTGGCTCAGTTGGATAAGCGTCTGACTTTGGCTCGGGTCATGATCTCACGGTTCGTGAGTTCAAGCCACACGTCAGGCTCTGTGTTGCCAGCTCAGAGCATGGAACCTGCTTCGGATTATGTGTCTCCCCCTCTCTCTGTTCCTCCCTCGCTTGCACTCTGTCTCTGTCTTGCCTCTCAAAAAAGAAATCAAGATAAAAAAAAATTAAAAAAATTAAATTGTGTACTTTAAATTATTAGCTAAATTTTAGCATTTCCATACTGTGACTTCAGACATAATATAGTAAGAAAAGAAAAGTTTTGTAGGCCTTACTTGTGCTTCTCCTCAAGACTTTAACACATAAAGTTTTAGAAATTTTTTCATTAATTCCCTGCTTGAGAATTCAATCATGGATGTCTCCTCTAGAGTAAAGCTTTTTTTCTTTAAGAATGTTTATTAAAAAAATATTTTTTTAGAGCATTAAAGTAGAAGGACTCATTGCTTTGAAATGTTTGTTGTATTTTGGTTTTTACCCTTTGAGTGAAGAGAGAAAGCAGGAAGGTTTCTGTTTTTAATTCCAGGAAACCAGATGGATGGCCCAGTTATAACGTTTTCAGGAATATGATTTTGGTGTGAGATCCCCCCAAATTCTGGCAGCTCCTTGTATGTTCTTGCACAGAACTCTGGTTTTATTCAGGAATCCCTCAGAATCCCAGTTGTGTGGTCTCAACTGCTTTTGCCATTCAATGAGGGATACCTTGAGCAACAATTAAATCTACTCAAAATCATTTCAAGAATACTAGAAGCCCTCAGATAGCATGATGAACAGGAGGAAAAAAACTAGAATTATGACAAAAATGCAGGAAGCAAATCAATCTGACATCTCAGGCAGCCAGGCACTTACCCTTGTTCTGGCCTCGGGCATTTTACTTTCATGTATTTAATTTTTTTTCCACTAAGGAATTTTTTTTGATGCAAATAATTTTCTTCCTTCCTACTTGTTTCTAAGAAAAAGAACCTTGGAATCATCCTAAGAGTTAAACCAATCAGGATCGCAGCCCTTATTAAAAGACACCAAGTAAACAAAACGTAGACGAGAGAAGTAAAAGCAGCGGCGTCTCTGGAGACCCAGGGCTGCTGCCATATTTACCAGGTTATAAATGTTCTGAAAATCGAGTAAACATTGAAATCACGAGCTTTACAGATGATATTTAGCTCCTTAGGGTCTTGACAGACCACTGCTGAGAACATGCTACAGTGTGGTGTGCCTGACAAATGGCAGATGAGATTGACTGGGGGCAAATCTGGGGGGCGGAAAGAACCCCAAATATCCTCCCATGGACGGACAGCTGTCTCTGGACGTTTTGAGATCTCTGCTGATGGAAAATGAAAGCTCTGTGATTGGTCGTTTCCTTAGAGCTTCAACTCAACTTTGATGTAAGTCAAATGTGGAAGTCAACAAAATATGGACCAATGAAGCAAAATAATAAAAGAAAATTGGAAACAACATAGACAAGAGTGTTTTGTCCTTTTTTAAAAAAAACATGTTGCTTCCACACTAATCAGACTGCATCAACTCCACTTAAGCATTTATTTTTGTATTTGACAGATGTTTTATGTATTACTTATTGTCCTCGGCACTTTCTACATATAAATAAACATAGATTTTATCATATTATACTATATAAGCATATAATATACACATATGCTTATGTACTATTAAATAATATTTATTGTATATTACGCTTCATGTATAAATATAATACTTAGAAGAGTCAGGTACTGGGGTGCCTAGGTGGTTCAGTTGGTTAAGCGACCAACTTTGGTTCAGGTCATGATCTCTCAGTTTGTGAGTTCGAGCCCCGCATCGGGCTCTGTGCTGATAGATCAGAGCCTGGAGCCTGCTTCGGATTCTGTGTCTCCCCTCTCTCTACCCCTCCCCTGCTCATGCTCTTTGTTTCTCTGTCTCTCAGTAATAAATAAACAACATTAAAAAAAAATGAAAAAGAAAAAGAAAAGTCAGATACTACTGTAATGCCCAGTTTATAGATGAATAAAGCATGACTAATATAACTGAGGAGATAGGGAAGTTGGTATTGTTCACAGACTGAAATATATAGTACTCTGTATTGAAAGAGAAAAGTTAGAATATGATGAAAGAATGTGGTGAAAATGAAGACTAGCGGTTTTCAAAATATTCTTTGCAGAATGCTAAGATTTCTTTGTGGCATGTAGCAGGAGGTGGGGGAGGCACTCTCTCCAAGAGTGAGGGTCGTTATTTGTTTATGTTTTTTATATTGGGCTCTGCTCAGAAAGAACGTATTCCATCATTAAAATGTTTGAATTCATTGGTAAAGATCAGAGTTTCCTGTATGTGTTAGACCATGCTCATTAACCTTTTTTCAAAATGCTGGTTTTTGGAAGGACACATTTTGTGGTACAAGATTGGAAAATCTGGCATGCTTAAGAAGACGATGATCACGTATGTTCATCAAATTTCATATATCTTTTGGTAGGTTACATAAGCTACAACGGTACCCCATGATATCTAGATATTCCAAGAAATAATGTACACTAAATAGAGAAACAGGTGTAAGTGGGGCTTATGTTTCTTAGATAAATGCATAGTCATGTTAGCTGACTGCTCAAGGGCCCTAATGCAATGATAAAGCTGTCATTTATCGTGTAATATTAATGTAAGTAATAGTAGTGGCTCGCTATTCAGAAAACAAAGATAAAGTACAAGTGGGTGATCTTGCGTAGCTAACGGGCAATCTTTCTCTCTTTGCGAATATGCTCAGGATTTAAAGATGAGCTCAAACAGTGTATTTGTGGATCTGCTTAATTCCACGTTTAAACAGTACAGCCAAAACTAAGGAGAGATGACAAAAACCTTGTGGAAGAAAGGGGAATGCCACTTCTCCCTCATGCTACCCACTTTCAGATGTTTTCTCAGCTTCAGAATAAAAAAAATAATGATAATATGATAAGGAATCGTTCATAGTCGCTCCATTTGATACTTCAGTCATTTAAAAATAAACATTTCAAAAGAAGCTGAAGTAGGGGTTTTTGTTTCATTGGCAATAAGGCAGACTCACCCATACAGACAAGGGTTTAATTGAAAATACTTTTTAATTACTGTGAATTTTCTCTTTCTTTCTTTACGGAAATACCTTCAGGAAAGGCAGTTGAACAAAATTTTCGTCTTATTTTGCTGAGACAATCTATTCCTGACTTGCTCTATAGTTAAAGAAAGACCCTCTGGATGTACTAACATGTTTTCCTACGTATATTTTTACAATATAAACAAAACAACTTGCCCTCAAAAAACCGAACACTTGTATTTATTTGTGAAGTGAGGAAGTTGGTCATTGCACTGAATAATCCATTGTTAAAAGCCTATCTCATATAAATAGAATTTGAGTGAATTTATAATTTCAGATTTCTATAATTTGTAGATTTCAGGTCATCCGTCATTTTAATCTTTGTTTCTCCTTAGGAGAAATAATGCCTGTCTTTGTCTGACCCAGAAAGGATGCTGGTAATTTGCATATGAGATGTATTTTATTAAGATGCTTTTATATTTGAAAACTATATCATCTTGGTATTATGCTAAGGAATACAGGTGAAGATTTATTGACTTTTGTCTCTTTGTTCTATGTTAATCAGTCTTAAAATGGTAGAAACATGCTGTCCTGCTACCTACACACTGGGGAACAGTGCTGCCCACAATCCTCAAAAAGTTTAACCTAAATCCAGATCTAGATCTCAGTAAAATATAGCGTGAGATTCTGTTCCTTATGCCTGCTGTGGTTACAGGAGGGGGAAAAAAACAAAACAAAACAAAAACCTGATCGATTAATTCTGCACCAATTCCCTCAAGACTCTATCCCCTTGAGGGGGGGATAATATGAATACAATTCTACTTATTTGAAAAAGGTTGTGCTTATATGCCTGAAAATTGTCCCATTTCTTGGATCCATTTAAAATTTTCTTGTTGGCATAGCAACAGATTAAAAGATCTACCACAGTTTTTACCACTTGCTTCATTCTTAAGAAAACAAAGTATATATGTATTTTACATTTAATTACATCCTTTCTGTCTTCTTCTATCAGCTTGGACATGTGAGACTAACTTCCTCTTTCATTCCCCTAAGACACTCAACCGTATAGTATATGTTTATGATTCAAAACTATCATGAGAACACAGCTCTCTTAAAAAAACAACAAAAAAGTGTTTCACTGAGGTAGTTACTAGGTCACATTCTCATTGTGAAATTGTTTATGTGAAAATCACCGGACGCTTTTAGTTCTGACCTGGAAAAAGCATCTCATCGATTTTATTTATGATACTGGATTTGAAAGTTTTTATCAAGATATTACCCAAGTATTCTTTTCCCCTTCTCTAATAAATGATGTTAATAAATTCTTGGGGCATAAATTAATGTTTTGAAAAAGTACCCAAAATATAATGCCTAAATAGCTTAGTGTATTGTCCCACCTTGTCTTAATCAGAATCTGAAAGTCAAGGAACTCAGAAAGCACACCTTTTCCAGATCTCACCATCACTGTCAAAAAAATACTAATAATCCCTGTCCATGAAGCTCATAGAATCTGTTTGGCACAGGGATTCTCAACCTTGACTGCACATTAGAAACATCTGTGGAACATTTAAAATTGAACAGATCTCTTCCCTTTCCTCATGCCAATTCTGTTTAATTATTCCATAGTGGGTTTCAGACATGAATATATTTTAATGCCTCCCCAGTAACACTAATGTGCAACCAGGGTTGGGAACTGGGAGCTTAGGACAAGAGAATCAACACGGATGAACTATGTACAGATTCCTCCTAACCTGCCTCCTACCATTCATGGGAGGGGGAGGCTAAGGAAAGTTGGAGGTAGGTCTTTGAAGATGAAAAGGTCAAAAACTAAGAGGTCAGAATGTTGAGCTGTCATTACTTTATCAATATCATTTTTAAAACGAGATGCCTGGAATGAAACGGTGTCTAGATTTGGTCTGCTGTGCATAGAGTAAGGGAGTTCATACTTCTCTTGTTTTGGTTAATGTTTCACATCTTAAAGTCTATAACTGTATTCATCTTTGCACACCTACATCGTAATGTATATAGTCAGTTCTCCAAAAATTAATAAGGTAAAATTAAATAAAACTAAATAAAAATGAACATCAGGTAAGCCTGATTTCTCACATTTTGAATTTGTAGAATTTAATACCTAAAATGACATAGAATTTTTCTTGTTTATTTATTTTTTAAATATTTATTTTTGAGAGACAGAGAGATGAAGTGTGAGTGGGGGAGGGGCAGAGAGAAGGAGACACAGAATCTGAAGCAGGCTCCGGGCTCTGAGCTGTCAGCACAGAGCCTGACTCAGGGTTTGAACCCATGAACTGTGAGATCGTGACCTGAGCTGAAGTTGAACATTTGAAGTTGGATGCTTAACCAACTGAGCCACCCAGGCGCCCCTCTTGATTTTTTTTAATGATACCATTGTATTCTGTCATCTAAGCACCATCATTCAAAAACACTCCCTTCCTCTACTGTCTTGTGTGGTATGTATGGTCTCTAAAATAGGAAGAGGACTCCCTAGAAACCCCAAAGTTTGGGTTATTTTTCTGGCTGTCATATGCAAATACATATGGAGAACTTACTTAATTCTTATCATTCATCTTATTTAGGAAAATAAGAGGTGTCATTCAGGGTCAGACTAGTTTCACATAGCCAGGAAATGGTTTCATAGAGTAGTACCCTTCAGAACATATATTGCAAAACATTCAGTAAACACCCCAAATATAATTAGCCTATAGCATTAACACATTTATGGCCTGAGCAGTTTTTAAGCTTCTCAAAACCTGAGTATTGGTTGAGTTAAAATTTTAAAACTACCTATAATTGTTACCTTGTTCATTTAACAAGAAAGGATACTAGATTTTTATTCTTTTTTCTTATATTAAGGATTTGACTGTTACTACTACTCGTCCTATGCCCTCCTTTTCCATTTTTTCCCAGTGTATCTTATAAATTTGCCATTTATGAGGAACTACCAGATTTTAAATCTGGCATGCATTGAACATACCTTTTTAAGCACTGCAGAAATTAGTTCTGGTAACCCTCAAAATAACAGCATCATAATTACTGCCAAAAAGAAAACTAGTGAGTGAGGTTTAAGATACATTTTTTTTTAATCCTTAGAATATATCCCACAAAGGATGTTCAGAGGGCTTTATCCAAAAAAACACGTAAAATAAGTCTTTCCTCTAGATGATTTTATTACAAGTTTAATTCAGAATTAGGTTCACTGGTTAATTTTTTTGTTCAGCTTTAAAGTTTGCTTTGTTCTTTTTGAATTAGTTTTTTATTCAGTGCCATATTTACATGGTTCTAAGGTCAAAATTATATTTACAGACCTACTCAGAGAAGTCTCACTTCTGTCTCTATTGCCTTCATTCTTTTTTTCTCACTCAACCCATAGATGTTTCTTTTATCACAAATAAATTGTGTGTCTGTCTATATATACTTTTCTCTTATACACACGTATATGTGTGTGTATACATTTTTCTCTCTTCTTTTCTTCTGTAGCAACTGAATATACTGTGCTGTCCCTTGCTTTTTCAAGTCATAGGATCATGTCCTGAAGATCACTTAGTAGCAATATGTAGAGATCCTTTTCACCTCTTCTATGTCTGCATTTTGAGGAGGTGCCATGGTTGATGCAAACCATCTCCTATTGATGAGCATCTGGGTTGTTTGAAGTCTAATGTTATTGCAAAATCCTATAGTAATCAATAACTGTGCAGATGTTTTATACATATATAAGGAAATATCTTTATATAGATTCCTAGAGTATATTCCTGAAATATACTCTATTTAGTAATGAATGATATACAATTATATTTTTCTGTGTTATTGAGTTGTTTGTTAACATTTTATTTAGTCTATCAAGGACTGAATTGGGTTCTTCCAAATTCTCCTGTTGGGAGCCCCATCCCCCGATGCGACTGCATTTGGAGATAGGGCTTTTAAAGTGGTAATTATGACCGAATGAGGTTATCAGGGCAGGCTGACTCCTGTCCTAATAAGAGGCAGAGACACTGGGGGTGGGGTGTGTGTGTGTGAGGGGGGGTGTGAGCCCAGAGAACAGGTCATGCCCAGAGAACAGGGCATAGCAAGAAGGTGGCCCTCTGCCAGCAAAGGAGAGCGGCCTCAGGAGAAACCAAACCTGTCAGCACCTTGATCTCAGACTTCCAGCCTCAAGGGCTTTGAGAAAATAAATTTTTGTTGTTTACACCACCCAGTCTGTAGTTTATTTTGTTATGGCGGCCCTAGAAAACCAATACGATGTATGTAAGTGAAGACTGATTTGGGTTGCTTTTGCTTGTGTCGTTTTTTTTTTTTTTTTTTTTTCCCCCTCAGGTTGGGTATATATATGATACTCCTTTCATTTAAAAAAGTACTTATGTATTTTCCTTGTTTCTATGCGCTGAGACAGTGTATGTGAGATTGGGATTATCTGATTTTTGAAGTGTGTTGTACTTCCCCTGAGAAACCATCTGGGGCTCGTGTTTTTTGGAGAATAGCTTTTGGAAACCTTTATTTCATCTTTCAAATTGGACTCGATTTTTTATTTCCTTTGTTTTAAAATTTATCTGCATAAAGTTGTGCTAGGCGGTCTCTTCAGATTTTTAAATTTTCTTCTATTTAAATGGTTATTTTGTCCTTGTCATTTCTTATTTGAATACATGTACTTCCTTGTTTATTTCTTGTTTGGATTAGCTGCTAGTTGCTATATGTTATTAAAATTTTCAAAGAACCAATTTTATATATTAGGTGCCTTATTTTCTAATTCTAACTCATTACTTTTTACTGATTTTTCTTATTTTTAAATTTTTTTTCTGCCTTTGAGCTTGAAATTAATTTTATTTATTTGTATTATTTTGTTATTAACATAAATATTAAAAGCAATGAATTTTCCTCTGAGAACTGTTTTACTTGAATCCAACAGATTACAAATGTGTGTAGTTTATATTAATTTATTTTAGAAATTCTGTAAGTGGAAGGGTGGTTTGTTTTATTTATGATTTTGCTATTAATTTTAATTATATTGTACTGTGATAAAAATACTATTTCTGTTATTTTTTACTTACTGGAATTAATGCTTTCTTTGTGGCTTAATACATATCAGTGTTCCATATATCCTGGAAAAGGGAGAATTGGATGAAGGAGGGATATGGAGGCTTTCTAGGCTTCCCAATTTTAATTGTTCCCTCTTTTGTTGCTATAGGGAAGGGTGGAGGACTTTTATTTTTTTAAGGAGTAATCCTCTTATCTTTTACTTTTTTAGTTTTTGCTTTGTCTCCTAATCTTCATGCTATCTTTCTTCAAAGGGACACTCATCACTCATGCTCATTTATTTCCTTCTTCTGTTCGCCTTTCAGGGATACTGTAACTGCTGCATACCTCCCCTTCCAGGCTGTTGCCTTACCCTAGGCTGCCATATCTCTTCATTTCATGCATACTTTTCAAGGCCTTTTTTTCCCCCCCATAACCATTTACTTGGATCTACCGTGTCTCAGATCTTTCAGTTTTTCCCACTCAGGGTCGGACCATTCCTTTCTTTGGTGGAATCTTAGTTGATGTCATCTGTGTTTTGCCACCTCTGGGACCCCACAGCACTCTTCTCCCTTCCTCATAGTCCCTACCTGTGTTAAGAATGAAGAGTCTGAACTTTTACCCTACTTGTAAGCTAACCTGCAAGTTTTATGGATGCTGGTAGAAGACACAAGACTCCTGGGTCAGAGTTGAAGGACTGTTTATTATTCACAGCCATAGCAATGAACAGGGTATCAGTATTTTTTGTGCTCGTTCTCTAAGTCCAATTTCGACAGAGCAACATAAAGAGGGCCATAGTGTGTCTGCACATGAAATTGGGTGTTGTATAGGATGGAGACCATAAGCTTTGCAAACTCAAATCTTTATACTGGGCAGTAAATAGGCTACACTGTATTCCAGATAGTGACACTCACTATATTTATCTTCCAAATACTGTCTCTGTCTTCTACAGCTGTTTGCTGTACAAACATAATTGAAAAGATAATCTGGAACAAAGTGCAATTCAATCCTTGCTCACAAAATGTGCAGAAACTCAAAACCTCATGGGCACTTGTCTCCCAACACTGACTCTACATCGGATGATGCTCAGAGGCTGCCTCTGCTGGTGTCAGGTGTAACTTTTCCCACTTACATGTAAATTGAAATTTTGTTTTTTCTGTCTCCTAGTTATGCTATTGGCCTGGATTGTAGATATTATTTCCTATCTCTTCATCTTGGAAGATGTCTGGTCCTATCTCTTCATCTCAGATGGTTTCTTGGAAGATGTCTGGTGTTGAAATTAGGGGCAGCCATTATCCTATAGAAATCCGGAAACTCTCTGATTACTTTATTAATTTCATAGTAAAAATTATCTAATAATTGTATAAATACTATACATTGTTCTCAAATTTTAAAATCCATCTATAGACAAAATGTGGAAGGCAAAAAATATAGAATAGAATGTAAATATTCTACAACTTGAAAGATGAATAATTGTTTAGCCCATAGAAGTTGATAGAAAACAGGCAGAAGAGGGACGCCTGGGTGGTCCAGTTGGTGAAGCGTCTGACTTCAAGTTCAGGTCATGATCTCACCATTCGTGAGTTCAAGCCCTGCCTCAGGCTCTGTGCTGACAGCTCAGAGCCTGGAGCCTGCTTTGAATTCTGTGTCTCCCTCTCTCTCTGCACCTCTCCTGCTCATACTCTGTGTGTGTGTCTCTCTCAAAAATAAATAAACATTAAGACAAAATTAAAAAAAAAAAAGAAAACAGGCAAAAGAGATGAAGATGTAGATGTGTTAATTTCCTAATCTTAAATAGTGTATAGTAAATAGATATTGCTTACTGATGATAGATAAAGACCAAGTAGAGGGTTGAGGTTAATATTTCATGACAAAATGTGCTAATAGAAAAATTGAAATTATGTGCATGACCAAGAAAAATAAGAAGTGGGAAGAGGAGAGAGGTGAGAGGTAGTATAATTGCTTTAAATTCTTTCTCTTCACAGTTGGTAAGTTACTACATGCTATCTGAAAGTGATAAAGACACAGAGTTATAAACATTTTATTTAAAAGTAATCAACATACAGACACCTGGGTGGCTCAGTCGGTTGAGCATCTGACTCTTGATTTTGGCTCAGGTCATGATCCCAGGGTCGTGGGATCGAGCCCTGCACTGGGCTTTGTGTTGAGCATAGGGCCTGCTTAAGATTCTCTCTCTCTATTCCTGTGCCGTTCTCTCCTCCTCATGCACTCTCTCTCTCTAAAATAAAAAATAAAAATAAAAATAAAAACAAAGTAGTCAACCTAAAAAAATAAAAACAGAAATTATTAAAAAGAAGTTTCCTCTGGTAATGGAATAGGAGATGGTTTGGGAATGGAACATTTAACTTGTTACTTTACACTCTTCGATACTATTTTGAATTTTTGTTTTACCAAATATATGTATGGTTTTATAATTTAGAACAATTTGGTAAGTTAAAAAATAATGTTTTAAGGGCTGAGGACTTACCTATAACAAAATAACAGTCCTTGCAGAAATCACCTGAAGGTTAGAGGCGTCTTTTTCTAGAGATCTAGATTATCGTTTGCTATCACATAGAATCCACTAGTTGTCAGCTTCAGACACAGAGTCAAAGGCCTGAATGACACATTGTGTTTATGAGCTTAGAGTAGAAAACGAGAGACTGGATCAAGACCAAAACACATTCTGTAGAATGCCATTTCCTAGACTGTTGTAAATGCGGCTATGAAATGATGCAAAAGAAATTCAGAGACTCTAGCTTACTCTGAGAATATAGAAGGCCAGTGGTAACCAATATCACAGTTGTGCTGTTCAGAAATGAAAAGGGAAGATAAAATACTACACTCAGTTGATCTTAATTATTTTTAATTTCTGGAGTTTTAGCTTCATCCCCAAAATCCATGATCAAATGACATCTTATCTATCTATCTTTGTAGAGCTTTTTTTAGGAAACTGTAATAAGCAGAAAAGAATGGGGTAGTTACATCTGTGTTTCAATTCCAGTCTCTTCTCACTAGAGTTCTTGTACTACTTAGATACTCTTAGGCTTAACTTTTTCATTAGCAAAATGCATATGGTACTCCTAGTTTCATAGGGTGGTTTTGAAAATTGAATGAAATAGTGGATCCAGGCAGCTGCTTTCTTAGCCTCACTAATGTGGAATTCATCTTTGTTACAGATGATTTAAAGCAGGGGGTTCTGTATTGTTAAACTCAGAAAATGGTGAGTACATTCATAGATCCTTTCAATATATATTTACTGAAGGATTACTCTGCCCTTCACTGTGCTGGAAGTGGGATACACGGTTGAGAAGAGCAGGCAAGATGATTGCCCTCATCAAGCTTATCCTCTATTGGGGAAGACCGACATTGACTGAAGCATCACGTAACAATTACAAACTGACATAGTGCAGTGGAGGAACTCAGCTTTGTGATATCAGGTAACTAAGAAACAAGGTTTAAACTAAACATACAGGAAAAGTTTCTCAGAGAAAGGGATAGTTGACTTGAGTGAATAGGAGGAATTAATAAGAATTGTCTAGCAAAAGAAAGGAGAGTTCTCCAGACAGAAGGAGCAGTGTGAACGAAGGTCATGGGCTAGAGGAGCCATCTGTAACAAGGTCAAGGAAACCACAGAAGGCTGTGTGACTGGCACTGAGAGTGATGGTGGGACAGTGAGGGTGTGACTGTGGCAAAGGATGTACTCTTTCTGGCCCTCCCAAAACACCCACCACTTTGCCCTGTAACCATTTGATACATAGTGATAAAAATAATAATCTCTGCATTTTTAAATCACTTTTTCTGTGTTCCATGGATTTCATGGAAATCCATCAACCCTCAAAATGCCCTTGAGAAGTAGCTACATCCCTGCTTTATGAATGAGGGAACATCTAGTTAAGTGATAGAGCTTAGGGTCTGCTCTCTTAGTGACCACACTGTAATTAATGCCTTTCAGAAATGAATGAGTGAATGAATGAATGAATGAATGAATGGAATCACTTTGGTTTGAGATCCTCCAGACTAAAATGTGAGCACGTTTTCTTTGGACTGTGTGCAATAGCTTGATGATTTCCTCCATTTGATAAGCACTTTATGAAATGCTAAAATAAGGACTATTTACTGAGCACTTATGTGCCAGGCACTAGCCAAAAACTATACATGCATTATTCCAGTTGTTCGTGCACCCATAAACCAACTTAGTCTGAGAACTCATTGCGATGGGGGCCTTGACTTATTCATCTTGGTACCAACAGTGCTTGGCCTATTGTTTGCCTTCAATAAATCTGCTTTTCCTTTTCTGTGCTTTCACTCCATATTTAAGTGCAATTTTAATTGCTTAAGTGCAGGGAGAAGGAACAGGTGACCTTTTAAGAACTTCCAGAAGCTGTAATTCTGAATGTCCAATCAAACCGCTGTTAACTCAAACTACATTTTAGTATGTAGCAGCAGGCTCAGTTAATTGAAAGATTGTCCTTAAATTCAAAAAAGGCTGATGCAGAAAGATGCTTATAATTTTCAGCCAAATGTACTTTCTCTAAAATGTGCTTTCACATGCCTAATGAAGTTGTTTACTCTGATACTCCATCCACATTGAAAAGAGTTGGAATATATATTTTTAAAGAGGAGATATTGTTGCAAGACTTTTATGGTTATTTATCTGGGTTCTAATCCACCTGAAATGATTCTATCCTCAGGCATGCCTCAGGCCAAAACAATGTGAGGAGAGCTAAGGCTGACCACAACCCCCAGTTCCCCATATCCTTCTATTTATAAAACTAACATCATAAAGAGATGTTGCAAAATATTGAGGTTCAAAATTAGTTGCAATAAAATAAATTCTAAGCATATAATAGGGCATTAAAAAAAGTGATTGCTACAATACAAGTCAAATCACCTACAGTTAAATATATACATATAATATATATTACGTATAAAGCTGTTAATCCAGTTTAACAACATCTAGGGCATTTATGTTAAGAAATTGCCAAAAAGCACTAAATGGAATTTACAGAGATGAATAAAAAGCTTAATTATGAAGTAGACTTGGGATATTCCAGTTGGTAAATGAGGCTGTGAAATTGCCTTTTGTTAAAGAGGAGTATTAATGACTACGTTAGTACTTGACTAATATTTTATGATACTTAGTCCGCTGGTATGTGAAATGCTTCATACATCATCCTAAATGATAGTTTAGAAATAGTTTTAATGCCTATTTTATACCTTGCTAGTGAATTACAATCTGTTGATACTGAATATCTGTTAGAATAATTAAAACATGCAATATGCGTGGTTAATGATAATCAGGAGAAATTATTGAAGCTTGCACAACGTCCTTTCATCAGTGTATTCTGGTTTTTGGTAAATATGTGATAGCTGATAAGGTAGAAAGATGTAAACCGTATCCTGATAGTCACTAACACACATTTAGATGCCAAAATACTCTTAATTTGAGAATAACATGATAGAGAGGGCCAGAGAAACTTGATGTCTACCAATATTTACTTTCAGAGAAGCTGAATTTTGAACGTAAAAAGAAGTAAACACAATATTGCTTGCAAAGAGAAGCTTTGTAAAATGAATTTGCATAAAATTAGATGAGGAGGTTATGTTGTATTCCTTTTGTGGTTCTCCACAGGGTAGTTCTGTTTCCCTTTGCTTCCTCCTTGTGGGTTTAGTCCACAATTTAGCTCTTAACTCTTTGGTCTCTTGGTTGTTACAGCTTCTTTGAATTGAAGGATTACGTCTTCAAATTTTATCTTTATGTGAATAATACTTAAATCCTGCATTTTCATTCTTGGCCTTCACAACTTCAGTATCCTACCTCTTGCTTCTAGTGGAACATTGCAACTTGACTCCCCAGCTATCACTTCAGTTTATTTAGTGTCGAAAATTGCATTTGTCATTCTCCTTGGCCCCTCTCTTAGGCATCTCTATCTGTCAGTAACTTCCAAGCTATTTATTGTTCCACCTCAGTCCTGGATTGCTTATTTCTATCAGAATGGCCACCTCTCTTCCACATCTAGGCCTGAGAATCTCAAGATCTCTGCTCAGGCCATGCTATAAATGATAGTGTCACAGCTACCCGAGACTGTGGTAGATGCTGGACATAATAAATGAATAATAGATGAATAGATAGATAATAGACAATAGATGAATAAAAATATTCCCTGCTGTTAAGGAGCCCTCAGACGTACACGTTTGTTTCTTTCCCTATGTCATTAACCATAGGACACTCCAGTGTGATGCTATGTGAACATGAGCAAAGGGCTTCAAAGGCCTTGGGCCTGGAATTGTTGGCGGAATTCCCTAAGAAGGGATTCCAGAAGAGCCTAGATTTAGACCCGTTTTGAAGGCTAAGATTCCCCCAGAGGAGAAGTAGGTGGGAGACTCTGGAGGCAGAGACACTTCCATAACAAAAATTAGATTTTTCTCTGTGATTCCTCTTGTATTTTTTCGGTCCTCCCTATATACTGCTAAAACCTCATCTAGACTTTAATACGCTCACGATTGGCCTCAGCAATCTCTTATAGTTCTAATTTTAGGCTTAGTCTTTCTCATTCCAACATATGAACTTGACAGATACACTCATTTCCCCCAAATCTGTTTACATTCTATAATGTTTTTACCATAATATAATTCAGAAGTCTTAACCTGGAAATCAGTGCCTTTATAGTCTGACACTAAACTTCCATTGCCATTTCACTTCTTATCAATAGGATGCAATGAACAATCAGTAAATAAAACAAATAAAGAGAAAAAATGAAAAAAAAATTAAAACAAGAAAGAAAATTTGTATGTTCTCCAAAAGGGTCTTACTTGTTGTTTCCTAATTATTCATTGGGGAGCTTAGTAGCATGTAGTTCTAGAGTCAGGAGAGACCTGAGTTCCAATCCAGACTGTGTGACATCAGGCTAGTTATTGACCCTCTCACCACACTTAGAGTCCTCCTTTGTGAAAGGAGATGATTCATTAATACATATATTGTGTGTGACTCTGGGCCAGGAATTCTTTCAGGCACTGGGGATATTGTGCTTGAACAAGTCTCAGCCATCCTGGAGCTTGCATTAAAGAAGTAAACAAGTTACTGAGATAGGTTTCCGTAATGAAAATGTCATGAACAGAATGAATCCAACCCATATGACAGAGGGAGACTTTAGATGTGAGTGGTAGGAAGGCCGTTTTAGATAGGGTGGTTATGGATGGGTTCATGGGGGTACCGATGTCAGAGTTTCTGTGAGAATTAAATGAGATGACAGTGCCAGGAACATAATAGCCACCCCTAAGGAATCCTGGCTATTATAGTATCCCTGTTAACTCTCAGAATCTTGACTTCTACTGTTTTCCCCTTTTGGTATGTACATCCTCCTCTCTGCTCATATCCTGCGACTTCTTCAAGGCATGTTTAAAACCCTGCCCCTTCTCATCCCTCCTTTATGCTCTTGCATTATGTATTTCAAACCCCAGGAATCAGCAATACTCTGACTTAAAAGTACTTGCAGATATTTGGCATTTAATCATGTGCAGCCTTGTGACTTCTCTTGACTCACATTACTTTGAATTTTTGTATTATGATTTAACTTCCTGTAAAGAATATTTGTTCTTCCCAAGTAATGTATAAGTTCTCTAAGGACAGGACAAGATCTGTGCTTTGGACTTAAAAAAAAAATGGAGAGAGTATGTGTATTAAAGAGATTTAATAGATATTTACTGACACATAAACAAAATACTTTGAAACCTTGACTGAAAGCCCCCAGAGTAGAAGGAAATACTCTACATGTGGGGTTATGTGGCCTGAAGACCTGGAGATTGATGTGGGCAGTTCAGATCGATGTTTACATTGGCCTTCAAAGTTCAAGGATATAAGTTCACAAAAATTCTAGTTTGATGGCTTTTTCTCACTGTGAAAATGTATCTTGTTTTGTAGGGCTTTCAATGGTATTTTACATGCTGATCAGAAGATCATATTATAACAGCGAAGGTGACGCCACATGCAGTGTGCTAAGTGAGAGTGAGATTTACGTTCCTAATTTGAAATACTGTTTATTTAACGAACACATACAATTTGAGGAGAATGGGAGTTTAGGACTGTACATTATTGCTTTGCTGCGTGAAAAAAAAGAAGCTGAAAAAAAAATGGCAGTCACAGCACTTTATGTCTACAGCTATCATCTCGACGAAGCTACGGTGTCTGGTTCATTTCCCAAATTAGGTAATTGCAGCCGTGAAGAAACACTGAAGTTTCCTCAGTGTCAGGGAGTCAATAACATCATCTTTGCACACAAAGCACAGCCCTTAAATGCTAAAGTTTCTCTGTGTTTTTCTGTGCAATTCTCTTTGCATGAAATGAAGTCTTACCCACCGGAGCAAACAAACAAACACTGCTCTTCGGCTCTTATGCAGCCAGGGAGAGACAAGCCGTTATTCCGCGTCTGAGGCCCAGTTACCTCTGTGTTTTTGTTTTTGTTTTTGTTTTTTTAGCATTTGTCTAGGTATCTTTTTTTTTTTTTAATGTTCATTTGGTGTTTCTTACAATCAAAACAAAAGTTTAAAAAAACACAGGAGCAATATCGTAGAAAAAGAAACTAAAGAAAAAACAAATGATAGGAAAAAAAAATCATCCTCCAGAAATAACCATTAGTCTATTATTACATATTTGCTCATGTTAATTTCTGTGTGTGTACGTATATAGTTTTAGATATGTTGCATTTTATTTGAACTGTTGATGACCTGCTTTTCCCTTAATAATAGACTGTGAACATTTTCTATGTCACCAAATACTCTTCAGTAGTGTCATTTTTATGGCTACCTGGATATCTTGTACAGACATGCCTGCGTATATTTAGCTCATACCCTGCTTTTGTTCATTTATTATGTTTCTAGTTTTTTTCTACACAATACAATGATGAGTCCAGATTGAAGTTTAACATAGTCTTAATTTTTCTTCTGAGTTTTTGTCTTGTTATTTCATTTGTTAGGTTCATGAGTGTATATATGTGTGTTTGCACACACACACACACACACACACACACACACACACACATTGGGCGTAGCTTCTCAGTTAGTACTAGTATTAGCTATCAATCCATGATCCCTTATATGAAATCTTTGAGGCCAGATGTGGTATTATGATTTAGAATTTTTAGCATTTAGATAACACTAATACCATGTATTATGTGCATCGTCCCTGGGGTTGGGGCAACATCCAGGAATCAAACTTATAAATATTTCTAAAATAAAATGTATGAGCATTCACACCAAATGGACAAATAACCTCATATAATTTGAATCAGATTTTGCCACCACATGAATTTTGGAATTATCTTGTGAAAATATTTGGTTTTGGGATCTGTTTGGGTTTTAGAATTGCGGATGAAAGATTGTGAACCTGTAGTACTGATAAAATGCATTTCAAATGCAGACCGATATTTAGAGTCAAATGATGAAACTATAATGCAATTCACATTATACACTGTATTATTTCAATAAAATAATATCAAAACTTCCTGGAGGGGAAAATCTACTTAATACTTCTTTTCTTTTCCTCTAAATTTGGTCTTAGGAATGTGCACAAAATTCTTCCCAGTCTAAATCTAACTGAAATCAGAAGAATTCTGAGCTTCTTAAGATGCACTTTCCTTCCTTCCTTCCTTCCTTCCTTCCTTCCTTCCTTCCTTCCTTCCTTCCTTCCTTCCTTCCTTCCTTCCTTCCTTTCTTTCTTTCTTTCTTTCTTTCTTTCTTTCTTTCTTTCTTTCTTTCTTTTCTTTCTTTCTTTCTTTCTTTCTTTCTTTTCTTTCTTTCTTTCTTTCTTTCTTTCTTTCTTTCTTTCTTTCTTTCTTTCTTTCACAATTAGCTCTAATCTAGTATAATCAAATTCTGTATAGTACATAAACTTTTCAGATTAGGGATTAATGATATTTAAGGATATTAAGCAAAACATATAAAGACCAATCACAGGTAAGAGAACAGAAAACGCAATTGAGTATGATACTAGCTGCCTGGCTGGGTCTGAGCAGTACTTATAGGAAGAGCCCCACCTACCACTACAGTGGATGGAGCCATCATCGTTAATAGGGGGCTCACACCAGTGGTCGTACAAAATTGTGTCTACTGGGGGAGCCTGCGGGATGTGTAGACAGGGATCCTCTAGCTGCTGGGGTAATGATCCCAAATAAATGCCTATAACCACGATGTGAGACACCCAAGGTGTAGCTCTTCTGAACATCTGCAGCAGCAGCAATAACCTGCGAGGAGAAATAGGGTCTGTGTTGCTGCTTCGTGGAGCATATCCCCGGTCTAGCCTGCAGCAGAAGAATTAAGTTTTTCAGTCCCAACAGAAATGAATGGAAATCCTAATACTCTTTGGGATTAAGCGAAGGAAGATCAAATGGGCAAACGACATTTTTTTTCTTATAAATATATGAACTGGGAGGATTAGATGACTGCCTGTACTTACGTGTGTGGTAGAGAGTCCGCGGGTCTTGAAGTCGCTTCACTGTTTCACAGTTAGCCAGTTGGGAACATCATATTTCCGTCAAAAAGCTTAAAAAGTCTCATAAAAAAATAAAGGCTATTACAGCCCCAATATCTTATTTCTTTAAAGGGAGGGCTGCTTGTCCCCAAACCAGGACTTTGAATCATGGTTAATAAACATAAATATCTTATCAATCCGAATGTATGTGAATAGGTCGCATTTCTCAAAGGGAAAAATAATGATACAAATGCCATTATATATATATTAATATGTATTAATATATATTAATTTATTACTACTACTACTATTATTATCATTATTATGTAATATGGTCCTGTGTCTTGAGACAGGATTTTCTATCCAAAATGGCTATGATCAGTTCTTAAAGCAGAACAGTCTGCATCCTGAGGACAGATCTGGAATTGGCAGAGCCCCAGGGGGCACGCTCTATGAAGGATCTGGCCGATAGATGTGAAATTAAAAAAATGAAAACATGATTTTATTTTGCCTCTGTGCTCTGTCATGTACATTAAAGTCTGTAAGCATCCTAACACGTGCATGTTGTTTTCTTAGGTGAAATTTAGATGACAAATCAATAGAAGGTTAGTCTTTCTTCATAGGGAGTGTATGATCATCGAGGCAGAGGGAAAAATAAACACGTAAAGACAACCTCAAGTCAATAAAATACATGATTAGTTACATATGATTAGTATGTAAGTTATAAGCCTGAGTGATGTTGATTCTAACTAATTATCTTTGAAATTCAGACCGGCCAACTCTAGTCCATAATTGTCTCCAGGGGCACAGAGTTGGAGGAGAATCTCAAGGGGAAAGGACTGGACATTTGTAGGAGTGTGGGGAGGAGAGGAGAGAGGTCATTCCAGGCAGAGGGGAATGTTGGGTGACGGGGCTGGGCTCCTTCTAGGTTAGCTGCACACAGCTACAAAGACATCAGTATTCTTGTGTCTCCTGCGGCAGCAATCTCGATGTTGTATGTGGTGATTAATTTATCTTTGGGTTTTCAAAGTAATTTGATGTCATCATTTTTGGAGGCACAGTCTTTGTTAAAAGGCACACCAATAACTTCGAAAAAGGTATTAAATTAACTGTGTGTTATTTACTGCAAGTGTATTTCTACGGTATAAATCTGCCTGATTTATGCAGCAGGATGAGAAAACAGTTTATTGCCATTATATATTGTTTAGGGATGAAGGTTACAATCTGTCGCACTATCTCTTGGAGTCTGGATTCTGGCTAATTAATTCTTTTTATGATGATAAATTTCATTTTATGCTTTACTTGTATTATATTTTTATCTCATAAAATATAAGTGTAATAAATGTAATAGTAAATGAATATAATTAATATAATATGAACAAATAATTATTTTATGATTCACTTTTATTGTATGATTTCTATTTTAGTGTTTCTGATAATGTGCTAGCTTTCCTGATATTTATTTATTTTTATCTTGATATTTTAAAGTTTATTTACTTTGAGAGAGAGAGAGAATGTATGCACATGAGTGGGGGAGGGGCAGAGAGAGAAAGAGAGAGAGAGAGAGAGAGAGAGAGAGGGAAAGAGAGAGAATCCCAAGCAGGCTCTACATTGCCAGTGAAAAATCCTGATGTGGGGCTCAAACTCACAAACTGCGAGATCATGACCTGAGCCATAATCAGACACTTAACCTACTGAGCCACCCAGGTACGCCCCTAATATTTATTTTTAATAAAAAAGAGATTGCTGAATTGATTGTAATTAAGGTATAGTATGGTGTTTCGCTACAGATCGGAAGAGCTGAGATACCATTCACAAGCTTACCACTCACAGCTCTAAGATTTGGCAGGTTATTTAACTTCTTTTAATGAAGCCTCAGTTTTCCTACTTGTACAATAGAAATAGTGACAGTACTTACTACACAGTCTGCTCTAAACATTAAATGAGATAAGACATGTTTAGTACACTGCCTGACCCAGAAGATATTTTCACTAAGTGCCAATTATTTCTATTGTTATTGTGAAGATGTTGATTATGATGACTAGTTTTAGCTGCTATAGAATCTAGTGACTTTATAAATAATTTAACTTCTTTGAGTGACATTTTTCTCCCGTTGTACAGTTTTGCTGGAAGGTCTTTTAGTTTCCTTAGCTGGAGAGTACTGTGAATCCGTTCTGCATTTCCACAAGCCCTTTAACACAATGCTTAGGTGAAAAGAGAAATTGACTACAATAACATAACAGATATGTTCTGACATTTGGCCTTTTTTTTCTGGGCTAAAGAATATGATTAGATCACTGCACTTCGGGGTCAGAGTAATAAAAATGTGAACTCTAAGTATCTGTGGAGAATGGGTTGTTGTTGGCAATTGAATATGCTCCATTCTTTGCAGGCTCTCCTCATTTATTAAGAATGTGGACATTCGGAATAAGTCATATTATTACCTTGAAATGTCTGAGTCAGCATTGTTGTTTATCATACGTCATATTTTTTGTTGTAGAAAAAACTGCCCTCCAGTGTTAAGTTCATTTGGAGCTATATTAGGGAGTGGCTTTTTTAAACAAAATATTTGATTAAATAAAATCAATTGTCACATGGGGAGCAAAACTACCATCAACAGAGTCAGTAAGCTTAAGGAAATGTATGGACTTTGGAGCCACATTCTATGGATTCAGTTCAGGATACCCTTCACTGTCACTTCGGGCAAGTTGTTTAACCTCTCTACATGGTCCTTGCTGTCTTTGAAAGAAATTACATATGTACAAATATATGAAAAAATATAAATTGGCTTTATTGAGATATAATTCACATACCATACAGTGCCCATTTGAAGTGTACAAGTCACTGTTTTTTAAATATATTCAGAGTTTTGCAATGTTTACCGCAACCAGTTTTAGAAACTTTTCATTTCCCCCCAAAAGAAATCTCATATCCATTAGCAGTCACTGTCTATTTTTCCAACCTCATCAGTCATGGGCAGCTACTACCCTACTGTTTTAATAGATTTGCTGATTCTGGGGGCACCTGGGTGGCTCATTTGGTTAAGCATCTGACTCTTGATTGCAGGTCATGATCTCACGGTTCACGAGTTTGAGCCCAGGGTCAGGGTCTGCTCTGAGCTTGCTTGGGATTCTCTCTCTCTGTTTCACTCTCTGCTCCTCCCCCCTCAAAATAAATAAATAAACTTAAATAATATACTTGCTGATTCTGGGCATTTCATGTAAGTAAAATCATGCCATGTGCATCTGTTGTGTAGTTTCTTTTACGTAGCGTAATATGTACAAATGCCGTAGCATTTGTCAGCAGTTAAGTCGTTTCTATTGTCAAGTAGTATTTTACTGGTGGATATACTATATTTTCTTTACTCATGCATCAGTTGATAGACATTAGGTTATTTCTACCTCTTAACTATTTATAAACATCTCTATAAGTTTTTGTTGAAACATGTGTTCTCAGGTCTCTTGACTCTATACCTAAGAGTGGAATTGCTGGATCATAATGATAGCTCTATGTTTAAACGTTGAAAGCAATGCCAAACGGTTTTCCAAAGACACTGCACCATTTTACATTCCTGCCAAGGGTGTACGTGGGTTTCACTTTCTCCACATCCTTACCGACACTTGCTATTACCTGTCTTTTTGATTATAGCCATCATAGCAGTGTGAAGTGGCATCTCATTATGGTTTTAATTTGCGTTTCCCTGATAGCTAATAATCTTGAGAATCTTTTGTGTGCTGGTTGGCCATTCGTCTGTCCTTCAATAAATATCTTTCCAGATCCTCGGTCCATTTTTAAATTGGGTTATTTCTTTATATCATAAGTGTGAGATAATTATGTGAGTACATTAAGTACTTAGCATAGTGTCTGTTATACAGTCGATGTGCAATAATATTAAGTATTAGTATTATAATTTCATTTAAAATTCTGCTATTTCATTGAAAAGTCTACCCAACTTAAAGGCTTTATTTTGAGAAAAAGAGATGACTAAGGGAACTCAACTGCAAAGAGGAAATGAACTTGATTTTTATTGTTCCTTATTCCATGTTTAATTGTTTTCTCCCCAGGGATTATTGTAATGGGCTTAATTAAAATAAATTAATAAGAGTTTTGGTACTCTTCGTTCTTTAAAATAAATCCAACTTAGTAGTTGAAAGCCATCCTAAAAATAAACTGTTGCTATATAGAATAGGGAAAAGCAATTCAATGAATAGATTTGTTTATCATGATAAAAAGATTTTTAATAATGGAAAGGAAACGCTCACTTTATGTGTATATGTTAAAAAATATAAACTATTCTGAGAGCAAAATGTTTCACTTTAATAATTGTAACAAGTCTTTTTCTTACTATTTCAAGTTATGAGATGTTTCATTTCTATTTTACAAACTCAGAACAAGATTCTTTTTGAGAACGCTGACACATCATGGAAGGCATAGATTAAAGTCATGTTTACAGATGCGAGTTCTATCATTTTTAAAATAAAATAGGATATTTTCATTTTTAGCAAAATCATTTCCTGTATAACCATTAAGATCACAGAAAAGAAGACGGAATGAGCATTTGGAGTCATAGAAGGTAAACAGGAATAGCCATTAGCTGCTAATGGAAAAAAGTTCAGCAGGGGCATTAAATCTGTATTACAGAGCCACCAATTTGTATTTTATCATATTGATAATGAATGCCAACATTACCATTGAAATGAAACTAGGCATTCTCCCTTTAATCCCAATAGAGAGTTTAAATCAATAATGCCCACATTATCCATCTACGCGCATATCTGTATATGCACATGTACTTTTAAACTACAAAATCATATAATGCGTTTCACTTTCATTTCAAATCTTTAACACAGTGATGTACTTCTCTATTCTTCCAATCAATTTATTCTGTTAGTGTTTTTCAGCATTTTAAATCCCTGAGCTAAGTCAATAATGTTGATTACTTACCATAAGCACTGTAAACGCTATTCTAATACAGGTTATTTGCAATTTGACATCCTCATCTATATGCATTATTCTGCTAGGAAAATTAAATGAAACCCTTGATTTAGAATCTGAAACACTTAGAAGTAATGATCCTGTTTACTGATTGACTGAAGTTGTGGTTTTTAAGCACTACTTAATAGAGGAAACAAAAAGCAATATTCAAATAAAATGGAAGCATCTGAGTTACTTGAGAAAGCATTCATAGTCAAAAAATAATAGACTTTTATTTTATTTTTCCCTGCTTATTCTCAGTGCTGCTTAGCCAACATTGTTATTTAGCTCAATATTACCCATTTTTTTGAGATGCATAATCTTTCCAAACTTATATTTAGTGAATCCTATCTAAAAGCAATTCCAAGATTAGAACATTATTTGCATAAATCAAGTTTTCTGTTACATATTTATTTAAAATACATCATTAAACTATACTTCTAAAATGTCTTTAATATGTATCTTTTAAAAAAGTTTAGCTTTATTTGCAATGTAACTTATCTCTTATGATTTTATCTATATGACAGTACAGGGGCATTTATTATATATAGATCACCTTCTTTCTGAGTTTAGTGAGATACTATAATGTGTATGGATATTTGTAGAAATTTTCAAAAAATGAGATTGCTGAAATCCTCCCATGAAAATTGAAACAACATTTAAGTGCTTTTGTTTTCTTTATTTTCTGGCTATATAGTTGGTCTCAATCCTCTGTTTCAAATGGGAATATCCTCTAAAATCAACCAACCTCCTGATTGATTGCACCGGGTATAGTTGGATATTTAGTATTTGATTTGGCCTTGCAGTTCTATTGAAAACTAGAAATGAATAAACTTATTTCAGAGAAGACCAAATAAAAATAAAACCACCAAAGTATAGTGTTTTGAGTTGAACAAAAAGTAAATAACAGACTAACTGAAGAAATAATAAAATGATTGAGGAACTCTATTTGGTTCTAAATAATTTCTTTTATAAAGGATTAACTTAAATTGAGTTGAACCTTTCAGTTTGCTGATCTTTCCAAATAGTAAGATATCTTTTGTCTGAGACTAATGTCTTTCAGTTGGAGTACATTAGACAAAATAGAGGTATTATGCATTATTTTGATATATGCTGCCATAAAAATTAAGTAGACTATTGGACACTTAAAATAATTAAAATACTAATCAGTATATTAAAATACCAAATATATAAATGCTCATTTCTAGATATATAATATCTGGCTTGTGTAGTTTTATTTTTATTGTCAATTTCATTAATTTTAATTTTTTTAAAAAGTAATTTATGTCTGTTGTGGAGACATGAAAACAATTCACATACAAGTATTTACATTTTGGCAATAAAAAAATATGGGTAGATAATCCTCAGAAGGATGCATTAGAGCGAAATAAACAGTTTTAACTTATAACAAGAGAACAGTAAACATTCCTTCTCTCTCATTAGACTTCTGTAAGATTAAAGGGAGAACTTTAGTATGGAAAAGTGGAATGAACATTTTCTAAGTCAGAGAGCAATATGCGAAAGTTGTCGTTGAACTTTGCCTGTAACGTCTAATGTTGAAAAGATTTGAAGGATGATTTTGCTTTGTGTTTTAATGTACTACTTGTTCAGTTGGACATCCAAATGATAAAGTGTATTAGAGCGAGAAAACTAGAATTTAAAGCACATACTATACAAACATATGTATGTGTGTATATCTATTTAATTTTGAAAATGTTCGGTCAAAAAAATAAAGATTTAGAATAAATAAGTCAAAACTTCCTCAAACAATTCAAAAGTTAAACAGAGAGATGAGGACATGCTTTACACACAACCACTCTTGCATGTGTAAAGTATATTTTCAATTTCTAACATGGTGGGTCAACAAAATGAAGGTTTAGTATAAATAAGTCAAACCTTCTTAAAACAAACAATTCAGAAGTTAAACAGATTAAATTAGGACTTGCTTAGCTGATGATGACAAGTGTTTCTTTTCAACACTATTAATGGAAAAAAAAAATAAGATAGGAGATACCTAAACATGTACTTTAGGCTTTGAAGTGGAGATGCCTGCAGGGGTTCTGTATTATGTTAAGTACTTAGAGTTGGTCAACACCTAGACATGATAAGGAGATTAAGTCCTGATTAAACTCCTATCAGTAGAATTCAGATACGTGATCTGGCAGGACAAGACCTCTAATCAAGTACTCTTGTTTGTCTGTCATTGGCTCAATATCAGATACAATCAGTCACCCTCTCTTCTGTTCCAAACATAGCTCCTTCAACTTTGGTTGTTTATAAATTAAATTCGAAAGTACTTGTTTCAGTTAGGTGTATGGATTCCACTTATCTGTGCTTAGGTGAGATTATGGCATGGAATTATAAGGACAAATACTAGGCAAGAAGATGCCTATAAAGATTAAGTTATTTTCCCCCTTTCCCAACAATTAGTAACACTCCACTGTTTAGCAGAGATCAATTGTAATTGAGGAACTGAGAAAGGGCAATAAACAAATTACTGGTGCTTTCACCAGAAGTCTGAAGCCTGTTGGTTTACAGAGCCTCTGTTATTTAATCCAGAAGCCCTGTAGGTTGTAAATTATCCATTACAGTTGTCACTAGGCCCTTAAACAGAAGTTATGTACTGGTTTAAAGACACAGGAAAAGAGAGTCTTCTGGTCTTTGTCTCAGACAAAACAGACTATATAGAGTTGGATCAATTTAAAATATAACACTAATCCTTTCAAGTGATGTAAAAATGTTTAGAGGTTCAATAGGATAAGAAAATATAATTGGACCTGTTCTAACTAAAAAGCTGATCTAGAAGCTTCTTATATATATTCTATTGGAAGATAATGCAACAGAATTCTACTGTTAATTTTTTTTCAGTGAATGTATATCATCACACAAAAAAAGTAATTTTATCTGTAGAATGGATGAAAGTATATTAACAGTTTTTTTAAACTGTAACTTCATTGAGGCAAATATACTTTGCTTAATTTTCATAAGGAAGATTTTATAGAATAGCTCCCATATAGTAGCAAACTTAAGTTTCCTTATTCTTAATGGAAAATTCCTTTGACTGAACAAAAGTCCCTTATATACGCCAATCAGTCCACCTATTTGTGGATTTCCCCTTTTACTGGCCAGAGGCTTCACTTCAAGGACATTCATCCTTAATAATAATTTAGAAAGGATAAAAGAATAGACATGCTCCTTAAAAATGTGTCAATAGTCATCATAGTAAAATGATAATATATCCACAAATAACCAAAATGGATATGCTACATAATAGCTATAGCATTGCCTAGCGTTTTCCTTCTGTGTTCCATAAAGTAAGACTTGGGATGCCACTTTACTTTCATAAGTCATTAAAGAAAAGCCATCTGTCATCCCCAGCAAATTTTGCTCTACCCTTTGCTTTTATTTCCCCAGCAGATCTTAATAGGGAAAAAAAAAAAAATCATGGAAATGAGAAACAACTTGGTGACAGTGCAACCCTCTGGAATAGGGGGCAGAATCCTATTCTCCAGTTTTTGCTGCAGGCTTTTCTTTCTCTTCTTATTTTTTTTTAGAAACTGTTTGTTTTGTTTTGTTTTACTGCATATTCTTTTCTCATCTAATATGCAGACTTGCTGTTTATGGAGGTGTAAGTTTTGTTTGTCGAATGAGTATCAACACAATCGGGAGCCACAACATAGTTTAAAAAGTCATCCTGGGAATAGACAATACAAAGTATTGCTACAGTTTGCAATATAGAATTTTTTTTTTTTATTACAGCAGGATAGAGTAAGTAGTACAAAGTAATTTTTTTAAAAAAGAGAAATTTCTGTACTTTTGAATGTTGGCTGTCTGGGGGAAAAGTACTAATTGGATGCCAGCAGGGCAAAGATGGCTGTTGTAACTATCAGAGATCTTAATGGTTGTGAGTGGCAGAACATTAAATTTAGGTAGGATGGTCTACATTGATTATGAAAATGGTCGAATGGATTATGTGAACAGAGTGAGGCACTCTATCGTTCTACTAATTATATTTGAATCTCCTTACTGGACCAATGGAGGTGGCCATTTAATTAAATTAATCATGTAAGTGCCATCCTTTCACTTTGGTTGTATTATTGCCCCAGATTATTTTCAGATAAATTCCATGAACTAGTTAAAGCGTCCCAGGAAGAAGTAAGTTGCACATTTTACTGGAACTATTGATGAAAAGCCTGTGATAATTCTCCTTTCTCTTCTTTCTTCCTCCTCCACTTCCTCCTTCTCCTTTCAAAATTAAATATATAGGGGCGCCTGGGTGGCTCAGTCGGTTAAGCGTCCGACTTCGGCTCAGGTCACGATCTCGCAGTCTGTGAGTTCGAGCCCCGCGTCGGGCTCTGTGCTGACAGCTCAGAGCCTGGAGCCTGTTTCAGATTCTGTGTCTCCCTCTCTCTCTGACCCTCCCCCATTCATGTTCTGTCTCTGTCTCAAAAATAAATAAGCATTAAAAAAAAATTAAATATATATACACACATACATAAATTCTAGTTTTCTCGCTCTAATACACTTTATCAATGATTATAATAATAAACAATAGTAGTATTCTCTCTTTTAAAATAACTAAGATTCTATTTCCATTTGAAAAGGAGTCAGGCTATCTTAAATTGTGTCTCTTTTGGAAAATATTTTCCATACCAAATAGTAATTGTGTTCAATAAATATTTTACTCAGTAAAGTTCAAATAGGTTAAGAAGAAAATTCTAAACCAAATGCTTGTTTTGTTGAGATGTATTTTAAGTGGAAATAAAAATTTTGATCATTGTGGCAAAAGACTACCTTGCTGTGTGAGCAGGACAAAGGATTCATTCCTTTTAAGCACTAGCCCCATGGTCCCTGCAAGGTGTTCTTACATGCCAGCGATGCCTAATCGCTAGAAATTGAGAGGATGTTTAGCATAAATTTGCCTGATTGGAAAGTACACAAATATTTAATACATAAAAAGCTTCCAAAGCATTCTCTGCTGATCTGTCCTGACAATGCTGTTTGTCAATGGCTAAAGACTGACCAAACTGTATTTTCTTAAGGAGACAGTTTGACAATGGATTTTTTGCAGTTTTAATTCTGAGAGACCTTCTGAATGGTGTAGTGCATATGATGAATCAATAAGATGTCTAGAACACGTTGATCTTATGAATATCTGAAAGAATATCTGGTATTGGTACTTTATGATCTGCCTTCATACAGGAAAATATGAAGTATGGTGGCTTTATAGTTACATGTAAAATGGAGAGTTAGGTTAAAATAGTAACTTTACAACTCATTTTTTTATTGAGACATCTAAACTGACTAATGAATTCAAGAAAATTCACTTAGTTGTGATTCATTAAACTATCAGCATTTGTTGGTTCCCTAATTTCATTTTTAGTACCTTTTTAAAAGTTTTCATGCATAATTGTCACGATGTTTTAAACTGAAAAATAACATTAAAAATCAACAAAAGATAAAGAGGCAGTAATTGGATTCAGTTACTATGATTCTTTCCCTCACAGGAAGAGAACTACTAGTAAAACAATCTGAGAATTGGCAAACTTAGTGTTTATCTATAAAGATGCTTTTAATCTGTTTGTTACATATGCCAGGTATATGCATTCTTTGGTAAATCCATGAATTTTAAGAATAGCATTAGGATTCCAAATTCTAGGCGAGTTTTATATTGTATAACAAGACACCAAAAGGACTTTAAACTGTTTTTTCTAGATCACATGAGGCAGAGCCAATTATTTGCCTCAAGCTGGAGGAAATCTGGAGTGTTGCTTCCCAGAATCCTTTGAGACTAGAAGAAGTTACTTTCCCTTGACATATATTTCCAGCTCAGAGAAGACCAAGGTCAGCCCCTAGAGCTGCCTGACATCAGATTGAATTCAGAGCCTGATACCACAATACCACAACCTTGTAGGCTCATCTGGGTAGCAGAACCCAGTCATTTCAGCCTCCATGGTCTTCTCACACACTATTGACCCCGAATTAAGAATTTAAGGATTCTTTGACATTGCTCACAGAGTCGGAAAGATGTCTTCTGGGGACTTTTTCAGTCAAGGGGTCCCAGAGCAAATGGCACAGTGGACTCCACTCCTGAGCAGCTGAAGGAAATGTGTGCATATTGCTGCCTGATGCTAATGGGAAATCCATGTTGTCAGTTCAGGAGGAAAAGATCAGAGGTGTCCCAACAGATGGAGGATCCAGAATTAACCATTGAAGAGTCAGAGTTATTTTTAATCCTCTAGGACCTCAAATTCTCTCTCAAATAGATGACACTGAGCCCCTCAGAAGTGACATTCTCGGATCCCCAGTCTACCCTTTGGAATGACTTTATATATAGTGATGGGCCCAGAGAGCATAACCATGATTTCTGAACCATCTTTTGACGAAGTCTCCAATGATACTTGTGCATCTAAATGCAAATGAAGAACCATTGGGATCCAGGATAGATATCTCGAGGCTTTCTTAGATATTCTGGAGAAACTGAAGGTTTTTACTCAGGACTTGTTTATTAACTTGTCAAACTGCAGTCAAAATGTTGAGCTGTGTGTTTTGGCTAAGATCCCTTGGAAGTCCATGCTCTGGGAGGATGACAGCCTAGCTGCAAAGAAGACCAGAGGAAGACCATAGGTCAATTAAAATGTCTTAAAAAACGACTTGATACCAAGCACTATGCTAGGTTATTCTCACAACTCTATCATGTCTTCATTATCAAAAGGGGAAAGAATCCAAAGCAGTTTATTACTGTAACGGTGATAATGACAAACAATAATACATTTGATATTAATGGAAATAAAACTAAGTAGCTCACAACCAAACTCTTAAAACCCTTCTTAGCGTGCTGTTGGATCAGGGATTTTATAAAGTATAGGTCATCAGTGTCTGTACAGGTCATATTCCTGCTGGTAGTTATTTTAGGTCATAAGTTGAGCTTGGGACTGTGTATGCAAATCCTTCCTCCTGATCTCATTAAAGTCCCTGTGGGGACTTTACCCTCTTTGTAGAAATGAGGGGTAGCTTGTTGAGCCTGGAGAAAAGCCAGTGGTATGTCAGGAGTTTGTGAAAATCCTAAGGGCAAAAATGTGAAGTCTCATGTGGAGAACCTAGAGAGATTGGTTTAGTCCTACTTTTAAAATGGAGCTGGTATCAGACAAAGTAGCAAGGTTGGAAAAGCCTCCTCTGACCAATTATTGGATGGCAAACTCCATGTTATTTTAGAGCGGGAATGGTGACTAACCAAACTTGGCTGATATTACTCTCTCCTTAGCAGTAAAACTTGATGCTCAAAAGCTGCTGTATGTATCCTGGATAAGGCAATGCATAGGAAGTTAGATAGGGTCTGGCACTGGGCAGAAGAGAGTGTGGGTCTCTCAGACACCCTCGATTAAGAGGTTTTGATTTTAGGTGGGATGGCTGTTCTGAGCTAGGAAACAAAGTCATCAGAGAGAGAGACTTCCTCCCTCCGCTCTGTCACAAGGTCTGTTGTGATGTAGTACAAAACATATTCTATTGCCATCTCAGGAGCCACAAGAGATGTTAGTTAGATTGTGGACTGTGAAACTGACCTACCTTAGCATTGCTGAAATGGAAAGGACTTCAAATTCCTTTCCTGAAGATGTCAAGCTCAGTCTCTGCACACAAAAGGGAGAGTGTGACAGCATTAATTCTTACTTTCTTGATTTTGAATCTAATAAGGGGTTTAATCTCAACATAAAAGATAATATCATCAGGAGCACCAGGAATTATTAAACGCCAATTTCATATTCTTTGCAGTTTTCCTCTGCTGTATGATAGTAGACCATCAGAACATGTTTACTGAAGAAAGCATCAAAATCAAGGCTGAGTTAGCATGGAACATGCAAACACTGTGATCTAGGGAGTCTGCCATTTCTTCTGCTGTGGCTGAGTACATAATCACTCTCAACCACCGTGGTAACATATTAGATTTAGATCTCATTTACATAATACATAAGCATACAGAAAATATCCTGGAGGGCAAATAAACACATCAAGAAAGAATGAGAAGAAACACTGAAAATTATTCTTTCATTCGTTTTACTTGTCTTTTCTTGGATCTAATTTGGAGTGCTAGCTAAGTCACCAAATAATTTTTCTCACAAGCACTTTCCTTTATTTTTTTTAAATTTTATTTCTTTTTTTTTTTTTTTTTTTTTTTTTAGTGGGGGCAGAGGGGCAGAGAGAGAGAGAGAGAGAGAGAGAGAGAGAGAGCAGGAGAAAAAGAATCCTAAACAGACTCCACACCCGACACAGAGCCCAATGCCCAGGGCTCCATCTCACCACCAACCTTGAAATCGTGACCTGAGCCAAAATCAAGAGTCGAATGTTCAAGTGACTGAGCCACCCAGGTACCCGGCACAAGCACTTTAAAATAGAACACATCCAGTACACTCAAATCTAATCCGTTACTTTCATTCATTTCCCATTTGTAAACTAGTCTATGGATTCTATCTTTGTTAGTACAATTCCTAGTGTTTGGGGAAATTCCTTGGGAGATGCTGCAAATTGAGCATGTTATTTCAGGGCACTCCCAACTACTAAGTTCTAGAAAATATAATCTGCTCAGCTCCTGACTATCGTTCTTAATTAAGAAGCACAGTGGCAATGTTTAGTCAATCATGGCTACTTTTTAAAATGTTACCCTACATTTTTCTTGCACGTTTGAAGAGTTTTCAGTCCATATCATGGTATCATGTTTTTGTGACCATGACCAACAAAGAGTCATAAAAATTTCTGAACTTAAGCCAACAAATAAAAACATCTAGTACTTACCAGATGTCCCCAGACTTTGTGTGTGTGTGTGTGTGTGTGTGTGTGTGTGTGTGTGTGTGTGCGCGCGCGCGCCAACGGGAGAAGGCTAGAAGTTAGAGGAAAGAATATTTTAAGAGCAAATCCTTAGGCAAGTAGTGACAAAATCCTTGTCCTTGAAGCTTATATAAATAACTTTCTAGTGTTTTTTTAACCTTTTCTCTCCCCTCCTCAGTCCCCTCAGCAATGAGGCATGTCACTCCACTCGTTCACATCCATCTTTTTTTATTGATGTCCACTTTGGTGTCTGTACAGGTCATCAATTTTGCTGCCTCTTAGGCAGCCAGTGGGAATGTACAAGTTAAGTCACTGGACTTTGTGTGTCGAGCTTGAGGAGGAGGGAAAGGGAGGAAGTGTCAGCTTTCTTTAGCACTAACAGTCCCAATCAGATACTGGCACCGGGTCTCATAAATCTTGTGGCTGACCCAGGTGAACCCTGAGGCTCAGCGCTCACTGAAAACTGATCAGGCCTCTGCTTAGCTTAACAGGCCGTTCTCAGTGACAAGTGAAGGGTTCAACAAATGCACAAAACAGATATATATTAGTTGAAAAACTAATGGCTTTTAAAAGAATGTTTGACAATTGTTTAGGGCTGTCTGTAGATCCATTATACTGATAAACGACCGACGTGGTATACACTGAAGTGGGGCTGGTTAGGGGGACACCAACTTAAAGTTTGTTTTTTCTTCCTCTCTTCTTTTTTCCTTTCTCCTTTGGTCATCTAGGTGTGGACTCCATAAGCAGCCCGTCCCCCGAACCTGGCGAAATACCCGTGCTGCATAAATTTAACCTTGCAGTCCAGGGGGAATTACAAAGATTCTGGGACTGCCCTCAGTGACCTGCAATTGACCGCTTGAACTTCTACGTTAGGGTCAGTTGGGGCCCAGAATAAGAGGTCAAAAGCTGGTCAGCTTTCTCTAGCCCCAACATGCTGAATAGGAAGACTTTATAGCTGTGATTTATGCAATTTGCCGAGACAGGTTAAGGAGACCTTAAAACACACCCAGGGCTCACTTGCACGGGGACACCCTCCTCTTGGAAAATAAATTCTGAGTGTCCAGCGGGAAATCTCTTGGGGATACGCCTTGAAGTATTTTACCCTCTGTGTCTACAGATTCATTCCCACACTCGACCCCTGAACGTGACAGGGTTAGTGTTTCCAGATTTATTTAAACAATACAAATGCACCAAATGAAGCACTTTCAAACCTGATTAATTGCGAAGGCAGAATAACCATTGGTAATGAATTATTTGGGGGAGCAGTAAACTCCTACAAAAGTTAACTCTTAAATCAGTTGCTTCAGAGGTCCAAACACAATAATAGCTACAATATTTAAACCTTTCCAAATAAAAGATTTTGGGATTTGTCTTTGTCTTTGAGGCTTGGTTCTTGTGAACTGTATCAAGTCTTTTCTTTTTTTTTTTTTTTTTGGATAATATAGATGGAAATTATACTGTTTATATTAAAGAATAAATTTAGAGCTCTTACTGATAAGTTTCTGTTCCTAGTCTGTGCGTAGTGGAGTCAGAAACAGATCAACACTCATGATTTCCACTTTTACAGGAATTAGTAATATGTGACAATATTTGTTCAGCTTCCATATTTTTTAGCAAACCAACAATCCGGTTTTTGTGCTGCAAGTCATGGTATAGCCATGAATGTCAGTTTTACTCAGGCAGAAAGCAAAGAACTGAACTCAGGTCTTTTACAGATGAAGAGTTCCTTGGTGCTACAAACCTTTAAGCTGCCTTTCTGCTTTTTCACAGAGCATTTAGTGCTTTTGGGTACATATGCCTCTGTAACTCAAATTGGCTCTGATTTAATAGATGCAATTCGTGAGGTATCAGTGTGTAATGTGGTCTAATTTTGTTTGGTAAATGAGAGAAAAAGGTAAAACTGTGAAAGATACTTTGAAAAGTGGCTAGTGTGTAATATTCAGTAGCTAATTTCTGTGAGGGTTTTAAAGACGCACTTTAAACAAGTCGTACGACTGGCTCAAATATGTGTTTATGTGTGGGATTATGTGTGGGGTGACTGAGTTATCTATTAGTTGGTCTGGTAACTAACAGTCAACCAAGTTATGTGTGTAGTAAGCTTATGTCAGGACAAGCTCAAAGGTTATACGTTAATAAATGCCGTGGAAAAAAAGTTTCTGCACAATTATTTAGCTGATTGACCTCAGGACCTCTTTGTTTTTATCAAGGTCACACTGATTTTTCTTTCCCTGTCTTTGACACTATCCAGGGATGACTTTTCTTGAAAAGAGGACCTAGCTGTAAAAGACACATCTTTAACAAGCCTAGAAAAGCTTCTTATGTATTTTTTGAAAAAGATGTAAGATTCTATTTTGTGAGGACAGAGAAAAAGAAGAGACTCACCATTGTGCACACCTTACTGTAATGTTTTGCTCCTGGTGGTAGAAAACTGATCCTCACCCAGGTTAAAGCACTTGTAGATATGAATGGGGCCTGTTAAGAGTTACTCAGGGAAACTTAAGGAAAGGATAAGAAGCTTTGAACAGGGCCTCTCCCCTCGGATCAGACTGTCATAGCCTTTGTCTTCTCAGCAGCTCAATTGACTTTTGCCAGTGGGTTCCCACACTTTAGTGTGGTTAAAATGTTGTTTTCCTGCTGCATTTAATCTGTTGTAAAAAGGGTATCTTCATTCTTGAACAATAAAAATTAAAGCTAATGTTCCCAGTTCACTGTAAATAGCTTTTTGGAAACTCAGTTAATTAAATCTTCCATTATGAAGTATTTTCTATTACTAGAAGAAATTAAAAGTAGACAGGGAGCACAGGGCAGCCATTAATGAGGTTACTGAAGATCCAAAGGGATGCTGCATTATGAGATTGGCTCCAGAGAAAGTCTGTAGTTAAGCAAATCCCTAGAGGAATGAAGGTTCACCGTACCAATGATCACTATTGATCAATTGGTATTTTCAAAAGCTCTTGTAGCAATCAATGGGCAGTTTTGTCTTTTGCCCTTGGTACGTACTGTTGATTGACTCATGGATGATCTTGTTAAAAATGAACAGCCTTGTACTGAAAACGTGTCAGTAAGTAATGAATCAGGAATTTGCTGTACTCTGTAGTATGACCCCCTTCGGGAAGTTCAGTCCCTCTCAGTCTGCAGGGACTAAACCTCTTCAACTTTTTGTGTTATTTTTTTAAATGATGCCAACTCAGTCTGTGGGATTTCCTCATCACTTGTGTTCAAAACCTTTTCTATATTGACGAATATTTGGAAGAGTTGAGTCTTTTCCAATTGCTTTTCCTGCCAACTCTGCTGGGGTTTTCTCTCTTTGGATTAAAATTAAAATATAAAAATATGGTCTTGTTTTCTTATCATCACCAATAATTTCTGTGATCTTAAGAACATTAACTTTAGGTATTATGGCCAAATTCCAATTCAAACAACATGCAATTTGTTTTTTCCTGAATGCAAGCAATATCAATTTACTGAGAGAAAATGGCTGTCTTCTTAGTCTGCTGTGAGGCATTACCAGCAATAAATAACTGGCCATTGTGTTCCAGACCTGAGACACAGCAAGTTGCTCACTCCTATGCTTGACAGTTGGCTTTCTTCAACAGCTGTGGATCACCAACAGGGGCTGTGAGGATTGCTTCTCTTCATACCTTAAGAATAATGTCACCCTTTGTATATTTCTCAGCCCTGCAGCTCTAGGATCTTCTATGTAACTTCTCACAAAGAGACTGTCTAACCAAGGAAGAGGTGCTTAAATGGATAGGAGGCTAATTTTCCTGGAAAACCAATTAAATAATTACAATGGAAATATTTTTATTAATATATCAATTCAATATTTTGAAGGCCCGCAATGACAAAGATTATCCTTGCTCTTTCTGCATGTAACCTGGACAATGGGTTGATACACTGTTTATCTATTCTTGTTGAGTAATAAGAACCAATACAGTAAGGCTTCACTGTGCTTACTGAGTGCTTCTTCCAATTTTAACTCTTGACCCTCATAGCAACACTATTAGATAGGTACCACTATTATCTTCATTGACCATATAAGGCATCTGAGGCACAGAAATGGTGAGGATTAAGGACAGTTAGTAATTGGTGACAGGATTTCAACTCAGGAAATCTGCCTTTGAAACCTGTGTTTATGAACATGCTAGACCACATCAAACAATTAATCCTTGTATAGACATAAGTCAAACTGGGCTGGCTCGAGGCAAAATCATCCAAACTACTTGACATCTTTAGTGTCCTTTTCCAGTACTCTTCCCTTGTATTCAGGAGCAGTCTTTTTTCTGCGTACTTACTTCGATGCCACCGTTTACTCCTTATCTAGCAAGAAAGAATGTTGTATTTATCATTTATCCACTAACTAAATCCGTTATTCTGTGATACCTTCTTTAAGAAATTTATATTCATTCATTCATTCATTCATTCATTCACTTCACAAATATTTATTGAGGCTTTATTGTGTTCCAGAAACATTTTTTTTCCTTCCTTCTACCCTCTTCTCTCCTCTTCCTTCCTTCCTTCCTTCCTTCCTTCCTTCCTTCCTTCCTTCCTTCCTTTCTTCCTTTCTTCTATCCATCTCTTCTCTCTTATTTCCTTCCACTGTCCCTAACTCTCTTCCTTCTCTTCTAAAGAAGTCCAGACCTCAGCAAACAAGAGGAGATGCAACGTCTTCTCCTCACTTTTGAGATTCTGCCAAAGTACAGACTGGCCTCAAGGTAAACCTTTAACCATTTTGGAGAGAGGGAGGCCGATAGGGTCAAGAAGTCACTGGCTCTACAAGGACCAGATAGTGCTAATCCCCTGGAGAAGCTTAAAAAAAATACACACAGATCTCTCTGAAGCCTTTACTAAGTCCTCTTGATTTTAGAGGCTTAGATTCATAGACTTGGCAGGCGAGCATTTCATTTGAAGGCACTTGCCCTAACTTCTTACGGGTATAATGACGGGGCATTTTTGTTTATGTGATATAGTATTGTAGAGTTTTGCTTTTAGCTGTGCATTTTACATGCACAATTTCAAATGAAAAGTTAGTTGTAACTATCATATTTTACCAAAACTGTAATGGCAGCTATCCAGAACATGAATCATGTCATTTGAAATAATCCCAGCTTTGCAACAAGATTCGTGCTTTTAATGAGCCTGGTCTAAACCATGGGTTTAATGTAGAACCGGTTTGGTTAAACTTCATGCTTTTTCTCCTAATCCTGTTGTAAATGTTTTTTTTTTCTAGTTCTAATGCTTAAGAGACTTTTGTCAAACTTTTTGGTGACAAGTAGATCAAAAAACCCACAGTTATTTGGCTCTATCCCTCTCCAGAGTTGGCAGAGAATAGGAATTGCAGAATGCACTTGTCAGAGCCAAATACATACAAAGACATTGTAATAACATTTCAAAAGAACAATTCCGTGGGGTTCTTTGTTGAAAGCATTATTTTGTCTGCCTTCAGTGATTTACTGTTTTTTGTTTTTTTTTTTTTTCTGGATTTTATTCCAGGGCTTAGCAAATATCAGAGTCAGAAATAAGAAGAAAGAATTATAATGCTTCATACCTTTCTTAGACCACAAAACACATACAGGACAAGACAAAAATAATCAAGAATTTAAATTGGAATGTGTTGAAATGCTACATTTTTGTGACCTTATTTTGTATTTAATTTAACTTACACATTTATGCCCAGTCTTACACCAGTAGTGCATTAAGTTTCTTCAATAATGCAGAGAAAAAGCCGGATTATATCATAAATTTAAAGGGGGTTACAAAAAAAGAAGGAAAAGCAAAAGTGGACTTGAATAGAATTAAAGTGACCAAAGAAAATAGATACGTGAAAAGATGTACAATATTCTTAGTTCTAAGGAAATTAAAACCTTAGTGAAATAATACCGCACATCTGTTAGAATGGCTTAAATAAAAATATTGACAATACCAAGTGCTAACAGGACTGAAGCAAATGGAACTGTCACACGTTGCGTGCGGGAATGCAAAATGATACATCCACTCTGGAAAACTGTTTGGTGGTTTCTTATAAAGGGAAACATACACCTACCATATGAATTAGCAATATAATTCCTGATTTTTAGCTCTAGGAACGAAACCTTCTATTGACATAGTGTCTATAGATGAGTGTTGATAGCAGTTCTGAACATTACTGTCACAAACTGGAAAAACAAAAAACAAACAACAACAACCACAAACCCAAAGCCTTCTAATGGGTGAGTGTACAAACTATGGTGTCCCCAAGCCGTGAAATAGTACTGAACCACGAAAAGGAACACACTACTGATACATACCGCGACTGAGATGAGTCTCATAAATGATATTATGCTGAGTGAAAGAAGCTAGTCTTCAAAGCCTACTTACTATCTGAATCCATTTATATGACAGTTTAGAGAAGAGAAATATAGCAAGAACTGCAGAGGTTGCCAGTGTTGTTGTAGAGGAAGGATGTGATTCTTTTGAGGATGATGAAACTGTTTTGGATCTGATTGTGATGGTCTACACATGTGTTGAAATACATAGACTCATGCAATAAATAAAAGTAATAATAGGGAGGCCTGGGTGGCTCAGTCAGTTGAGCGTCCAACGCTTGGTTGTGGCTCAGGTCATGATCTTATGGTTTGTGGGTTTGAGCCCCATGTCAGGCTCTAGGCTGATGGCATGGGGCCTGCTTGGGATTCTCTTTTTCTCTCTCTCTCTTCTTCTCTCTCTGCCCTTCCCCTGCTCACTGTCTCTCTCGAAATCAATAAATAAACTAAAAAAAAAAATAATAAAGCCTAAAGTATTTAGGTTGAAATCTGGCCCCAGGTTTTCTAATGGGAAAAAGGAAATTTGTTCACTTACACAATTTGCAAGATCCCTAATGGAGAAAAAACCACTAGGAGCTCTGAGAAATTTCGATTGCTATTCACGTTGGTACCAGATGTGCCTTCGCAAAGGGACCGTATGTTAATCTCAGGCTGAGGTCCTATATGAACAGTGATGAGTGTCACTTTAATGTTTCATACTGGGTCCCTCAGTATAGGCTGATAACATCATACCAGAAGACAGCTAAGTAATATTAATTTAAGGTATTGTCAATTCCATGTAATCTAAAACAAATAAAGAAACAACAAACACACTTCTTATTTTGCTCAATCTAGAGGTAGATTTTAACATATCCCTCAAAACTGGCCACTTATGTCATTTCTGTGAAGCCTCCTCCATCTGTGGTGGGGTAGGTGTGACATTTGTTTTGTTCCACATCATCCTGTGTCCAACTTTCAAGAGCAACGGCAGTGTAATTGTGGCTATTCATTTACTTGCCAATTGCCCTCACTATACTGAATTTTTGAAAAATAGATTTTTTAAATGTTTGTATTTTATCAGGCTGTCTGTTATATAGCTGATGTTCTATAAATATTTGTTGACTGCATTTAATACGTGTGGCAGTGGTAATAGTGGGAACTGACGATTGGGAGGAAAGGTACTAGCCAAACAGCCTTCCCTCTGAGGACTAATTTGAGAAGACTCAATACACAACCGTGAGGAAGATATTGCAGATGAGGCTCTTGACTGGGATTTATGAACTGTGCCCAGAGAACAGCAGGATTTTTAAGGCTGTATGGACATAAGTATTCCATAATGTTTTAGAAGTAAAAACAAAAGAGTTAGGAGTCATTAAGATGTCCACACCTTCTAGTTTGAGTGTTAAATTAATTTGCCCATTCTCCTTTGTTTGGAAGCAATTTACACTGGATGATCTGCTATGAAATTTCTCTGTGACCTTGGGAAAGTCATTTAACATTGCTAGGCCTCAAAATGCTTATCAAAGAAATGAAAGTGATTTAGTATTCACACAAAACCAATGTTTTGTTCTTCACTGACATCTTAATAGTTTAACGAGAGCCATATTTTACAGGCTTAATACATAGAATCTGACTTCCTTCTCTGACTTAATTGATGGGCTGCTCAATAATTTCCCTACCCAACTTGTTTTTTCTCATCAGCTTGCTGCAATCTTTAAAATTCCCACTAGGATCTGCTTGGGTTCAGGATTACCTTTACAAGGCTCCTTTTAAAATGCAAACAAATTACCTAGAGGATAGACACATAAACTCATTAATACATATTCAATATGGATTAGTGATCTTTAAAACTTAAATCCAATCAGGTCACCACCTTACTTAAAATCTTTTAGTGGCGTCCCAAGGGGCTTAGGATAAAGACAAACTGCTTATTATGGTCTTTGAGCCCTAGTACATTCAAACCCACCTCTTCAGACTCACCCCACTCTACTTCTCCAGCTCTCACACTCCAACCGCTCTACCTTCTTTTAGTCTCCCACCATCACCTTGCTTCTGCCTGCCGCTTGCCATTCCCCTAAGCACTTTTCTCTAGGCTGCCTAGTTAATGCCTATTTATCTTTCACTTGCCACTTAATTGCTTTTTTCTCAGGGCAATCTTCCGTGACCTTCATAACTAAGTCACATTTTCCTATTCCGGACTCCTGTGGCATGGGGCACCTCGGCTTCATTTGTCTTCACAGCACTTCTCCTGTGATTATCAGATGACTATCTGTCTTTCTCATTAGATCATAAACCCCCTGAGGACAGGGATGATGTCTCTATTTGCTACTGTTTTAGCCTTGCGGCCTATCATGAGGCCTATTACCTATTATACCCTCCATAAATTCATTCATTGTTGAATGAATGAATAAATAAATAATTAAATGAACGAGTAAATAAATACATCACCAATCTAGTCACCTCTGCATCTTAACAAAGCACAGAATTTGTGGAAGGGGACTTAAGACAGATTAAAAGCCAAAGCTTCCCCCCAGCATACCAGGATGCCCAGCTCCTCCCTTAAGCCTGTCCCCCCCCTCCCACCTCACTTCTGTCCCTATTCCTCTCCTTGTTCAGTCTCTTTCAGTCACAGTGGCTTCCTTGTGGTTCTTCCAACATATCAAGCATACTCTGAACTTAGAGCCTTTGGGCATTGGCCTTTTCCTCCTTGAAGCTCTCCTTTATACTTCCACATGGCTGACTTCTTTACGCAGAAGTTGCTTTCTCAATGAGGCCCATCTTGGCGTCTCTATTTAAAGTACAGTCCTCTCTCTATACTCTCTCAGCTCTACAATCCTCATCCTCTTTACCGGGCTTATTATCTGCTACCATCCTATATAATTCATGCATTTATTATATTTATTATTTATTTTCTATTTCTTTTCTTAGAATGTAAACTGCACGGGGCCAGAGATCTCTCTTTGGTTCATGGACAGCTCCACGGCCTACCTGGAACACTGCCTGATGATACATGGTACGTGCTCAGTAAATATTTGTTGAATGAATGAAGGGAGGGAGGTGGGCAGAAACATTGTCTAGGTGTGGTATAGAATGAAAAATACCAGGAAGTTAGCAGTCACTAGATTCTCGATGGCAGGCAACGGGAAGGAGACAAGGTTTTAAAGACAAAATCATCCACTCCTCCACTATGCATTAGTCCTGACCCTGCTTTTAAGTTAATGAACATTAATGGAGAAAGATTCTAATTTACTCCAAAATAATTTATATACTAGATAGGCTTATGGGCATGGCCACACTTCTGACAAATGAAAGATTTTTGCCTTTGAGTTCTGCTATGTAAACATGGCAGATGGTTATATAAACATAGTACTTAAGAACTGTATTTGGCAAAGGAGTATGAAGTAGTCTTAACAAGGACGTTCTGCACTTTTTGTTACAAGAACTAGAGAACTGTATAAAGACATGAAGTCCCTTCCTCTCAAATCTGCAAAAAGTAAGTATCTGTGTTCATGAGTATCGTATCCATCCAAGTCCACCAGATTTCCAAACTGATGAAACTTTCTTGCTTTTACTCCAGTTGGACAACATTGACAAATTTGATATTTTTTGACTTTATGCTTAGGAGAAATGTATGTGAGCTTTATTCTTTAATATTGAGAAAATATTTGATATTTATTTATCACTTGAAAATCAGGATGGTCATGAAATACAAAAAAGGGAGAAGGAATAATGGAAGTGTTTTGAAAGTATTCTAAGTAGTACATCACCTTTGAGAGGGAAACTTGCTGGAATTTTCTATTCAGTAAAAAAAATCATAACGAAGTTGGTTTTAAAAACCAATTGTATCAGATGTAGAGGAGGTTAGATAAATTTTAAGGTCAAATTTGAAGTCACAGGGAAGATAATACAGACTTTATTCTCAAGTACAGCTGCCAGGAATGTATTTAAGCCTATTAATAAACAGATAAAGATCCTTTGTTTCTTCTGCTTTTACTCTTGCTCTTTGAATCTTTACATGATTTCTCTGCCCACATTTTCTCTAAATCATTTTTTCCCAAAGAATGGTTTTACATGGCAGTTCGCCTCCTACATCCTTCTACCCCAGTATTCAATCTTTTTATAAGCATACGAAGAGAAAGAGAACTAATAATACAGTCAACACTTGATCTTCTCAATGAAATTACTTAGGCAACTGAAGTACTCTCTATCCACGTTGAAACTGTAAAAATTATTTGCATTAACATTTCTTACGATTTGTGTTATATTGGCACTCATATCCCACATTTTATAGAAATATTTCTAATTAAAGCCCAGTGGTCTGAATTTCAAGTATCTAGGCAATGACTCTTGTTATGTAATAATCGCTATTTAAAACATGAAATTAAAAAGAAAAAACCCAAACCAAAGAAAATAAAGCTGCAGGTCGGCGAGATCATGAGATACGTGGTTTGAATAGGGGAGTTGCAAACCTTGTTATTCAAAAAACTGGAAAACTGGGAAAGCTTCCTTCTCTCCATGAATTTTAAAGAGTGAGCAAGCTTAACCCACTGAACACAACTCTGAAATGTTTCTAATTCCCTTATTATCAATGGAGGTAGACCAGAGAATGTGAAGAGAATTTTACCTTAGGGAAATGTACTGCTGTGCATTTTCAGTAACTGTATAGTCCATTTCTGCCTCTATGCTTGAAAATCAACAGCATGTTAACAGGACGATTGCCTACACTGTGGCTCTGTCTGTTTAGGATTAGGCCATTAAATATTGATGGAGATAATTGTTCCTGCACTTGAACATCAGAAAGATGGAACTAAGAGTAGTTTAACTGGCATTTGCCTTTATGCTCGGTAAACAGAGAGCTGGATTTCAAAGTATAGAGGGATAAGTATTACCATGTGCTCAGTTCCACAGCCAAGGCATCATTGATCAGAAACTGTGGTTTGTAAAAATGTTATAGTGAAGTTCAGTGAAACAATTCAGCTGAGCTTTGTTGGAATTTACTGAAATAGAATCTGATAGACCTGCGTCGTGAGAACATGCATGCAAGGATCTCTTGCCATTTGTCTAGTTATTTTTTTAAATTTTGAAACAATAATCCCACGTGTTATATATATATATATATATATATATATATATATATATATATATATATATAGTATTAGCCCCTGTGATGCTTAGTGCATTTTATAATCTGGATTTTTTATACTTTCACCAGACATAGCAAGGTAGTTAGTTAGCTACCTTGTTGGACTCAAGGGGGTTGGACTGCCTGTGTTCAGATCTCAGCTTTGTGCCTACCTGTGATTTGCTGGACTACTTATTCCCTGAGCCTCAGCTTCCTTCTTGGTAAAATGGAGGTTTCATTTTAAAGGTCATTGTAAGATTAAATGAGATGATATGTGTGACGCTCTTAGCACAGAGACTGACATACAGTAGACTCTCAAGTAATGTTAACCTTTGAGATCAGAGACCATCTATTTCCAGGAAGTAACAATGTGCTTCAATAAAGACTGAGTTTCTTGCAAAAAATACACAATAGAAAACCTAGTTGTCTCTGAAAGGCTGCTAAGTTGTTGATTTATTTCAGAAACAACATTAAGGTGGATTTCGAAGTCCCCATCTTTGAGTGAACACAAAACCCTTAGCAGCTAGTTTTCACCTAAGAAAGTGGCCCTAAAAGTTATAATTAAATTATAATTGCATTCTTTAAAACTGGACTCTGAAGTTTTTACATGTGTATGAGGCTGTTCATTATTTCATTCTTTTTTTTTTTTTTAATGTTTATTTCTGAAGGAGAGAGAGACAGAACATGAGTGGAGGAGGGGCAGAGAGAGACACACACAGAATCTGAAGCAGGCTCCAGGCTCTGAGCTGTCAGCACAGAGCCCTATGCGGGGCTCAAACCCACAAACCACGAGATCATGACCTGAGCAGATGTCGGATGCTCTACCGACTGAACCACCCAGGCGCCCCATTATTTCATTCTTGATCTCATTTTGATACTAGAAATATGTAGACTTTGGGTGGGAGGAACAGAAAGAAACTGAATGCATTTCATTGACATTAATTTGGTTCAGCTAAAAAACCTTAACATCTGTAAACATGTTTTCATTCAGCCTTTAACTTCTGGCATTCTTGAAGGACAGGACAATGCAAACGCGAAAGGAACACATTTATTAAGGCTGATTAGAAGTGCATTCTGGTGTATATGCGCTGGCGAACTACAAATTCATTTCTTTTGGACTGTTTTTAGAAGTTCTTACCCCCTGGTCTCAGGAAGGAGTCACAACTGCTTGACATAAGGGGGCCCAAATGCTATGGACGAAGCTCATGGAAATGTTCAACATGCCTATCTTAACAGACCTTCATGGTGGAACAAGTCAGATTCTCACTCATTTTTTGTTGCACTTGTTGACTAAGCTAAGAGTGTTACTTAAGATATAGTAAAGATAAATATTAAAGACTAGAAACCATTTTCTTTTAAAATTATTTTTGAGAAATGCTTAATGAATATTCAATTTTATAATCTCTTTTCAACTACACCAAATTTCTACTGTCAAAGCTAGAAAACCTCTGTAGAATTAAAAGAGCTAAAATTTTATTTCGAACTTTTTTCTAAGTAGATAGAGTTTCATTCACAACCAGATAAAGATATCTTTGTATCCTACTTATTGCAATAATAGACCGGATGGATTCTTGGTAAAACCTGAATATTTTTAAATGCTCTATATGTTCTAGTTCTAAATTGCATGTTTTAAGCATATTGCTTTGAAATCCTGAAAAAATGCATACTGAATTTTGATGTGTTCTAAAACAGTCATGAAAATTAACATCTTCCCTCAGCCCAGGGCCAAACAGATTTTTTTGCAGGGCCAAATTAGAATCTGCCTACAGGCTTCAGATAAAAAAAGGTAGCAAGCAGGCAACTTTTTAAAGTCAGAAAAGGCGAAGTAATCTTATATGGCTATCTTTTTTGGTAATCCAAGAAGCTGGGGAAAGGAATAATCATTTAACTTAGCCTTAACCCTCTAGAGTGTGTGGATGTTAATAGATTTTTTTTCCCTAGGATGTAAGCAGGCACAATGGTACTTTATACCTAGAGAAAACAAATTGTTGTAATGTAGATATATAAGTTACTAGGAGTAGAACTCACAAGGCATGATGATTAGGTATTTTGGTTTAGATACGTGTTTTTTTTAGTATTTACATTTGGGGTCACTAACTGGATATATGACATTGGGAGGTCAGAGATGGCAATAAAAATAGTAATATCAGCAAATATATTTTGAGTGCTTACAATGGTCTAATCTCTATGTCAAGCCTATTAACATTAATTTTCATTCATGTAACAATTGAATAAGTTAAGGACAGTGATGATTTCCATGTTGCATTTAAGAGAATGGAAATCAGGAGAAGGTAAATGACTAATCCAAGGTCACAAAGCCAGCAAGTGGTGCTGCAGCCAAGAGAAGGGAAATACAATAGAAACAAAAAGAGAAGGCATAGATAGATAGCTGATAGATAGACAGACCTGTCCATCTACTTACATCTACCCAACTCAACATGTGTGTATATGTGTCTATGTATGAATATGTCATTGTATACATCCTCACCATGCTCTCACACACACACATACACACTGTAAGTATGCTTTATGTGTTCCTGCTTTTCCAGTTTTCTCTTTGTCATTACCACATCTGGGCCATCTTTAATGCATTTCCTCATTCTTTGTGTCTATCCCCGTGTCAAGACCAGCTCAGATTCTGCTTCATTCATGAGTCCTTCTCTGAAGATTTTTGATGGAAATGATCTCTCCCCACTCTAAAATGCCATTAGCTTTTTTCTTGTTCAATTACTCACTAATACTGTCTTTTAGAGTATGTTACAGCTAGTTGCTTTGCTTGAACACAGCAAATTGAAAAGTGTGTCCTGTCAGTGTTACACATACAAGGCACATAGTAAGTGTTGGCTGCATTAAGGCATAGACTGATTGGAGCAAGCAAACCCCTGTCATTCATATACCATTGTTCTCTTGTACCAAAGTCTGATGTGTCATTGCTTCCTGTGGTTCCGCTAATACTACAGTTCTAATCAGAGATGTTCAAATGAAGTCTACTCTACTATCTCCTTTTTTGGTAGAACTGATTTCCAGCATTATGTTCTGCTAGGTCCTTTGCTGGGTCATTTATTGGTTCACTCTGATAAGCTCATTTCACAGTTTTATATCTTTTCTAGTCTGGTGAATAGTATCTTACAGGGAGAGTCTGGAAAGGAATCAGCCAGCCAGCCAGCCAGCCAACCAGGATGTTTTCCTTACAACAACATTTTATGCTCTTTTATAAAGCTGCTAAAATGGGAATCATTCTTTCGCAATTCGCTCATCACATTGCAGTTTTAATGCCTGGGGTTTTGGCCATATTCAAATCCGGAGACCCTTAGAGTAGATGGGATGTCGCTTTTCTCTGGAGTCCCCAGTAAGCTTAGCCTGTCGGATGGTCATTTTAACCAACAGAGTAAGAAGGATGGAAATCTCATCGTAGTCTTTTCAGGTTCCTTTGAATTCCTTCCCAGAACAGTTACCCCTCATATGCTAAGCTCTAAGGGGCTGGTAAAATGCCTCAATTGTTTTCCATTCCACTCTTTTTATTTACTGTGCTGACTGAATCAAATGACTCCACAAAGACATCATGTTGGCTGAGAATGCTCCCTCCCCACTCCCTCCAAGCTTTGTCTTTTCTAAGCTGTTTCAGATCTTTGAGGAGTGAGCCCCTAGGGGAAACCAAAGTCCAGAATTCTTAATCTAGTGAATTTGAAATCTAGTGAATTTAAAAAAAAAAATGTAATTATGTTATTCTTGGGTTGGAACTGGCTCAACATGAAATTCTTTACCTAGGAGTACCAAGATTATGGATATATTAGACTGTACTCGGATCTGATGATCTCTTGAATCAAAGCCTATACGCTAGGTGTGACAACCGTGGAAGGGTTTTATGATGAGAGTGCTCATGTTCTAATTTATCGGGAAAGATGTGGCATGGATCTTTATTCACAGTCTATGTGTAAAGTCCATCTGTAAGAAGTCTGAGAAACTCTTGTTAACCTGTTGTGTCAATGTAGTGGATGAACATACTGGATTAAATACTGAAGAAGGGGTAGGCGGTATGTGTTGATAGTTCTACAAAATACAAGAATCTCTATGGATTATCCTAATGTATCCCCCTCCATGAATAAATTATGCTTGCTAATTACTGAGGGGAAAAAATTCCTTTAAATCCTCTTCAGGAACACTGGGGTGGCAGAGTCAGTTGAGTGTCTGACTCTTGATTTTGGCTCAGGTCATGATCCCAGGGTTGTGGGATCGAGCCCCATGTTGGTGGTGGGATCCATGCCCAGCATGAAGCCTGGTTAAAATTCTCTCTCTCTCCCTCTCCTCCTCCCCCACTTGCACGTACAGTGCGTGCTAAATAAATAAATCAATAAATACACCTCTTGAGAAACTCTCGAAAGCCTCTATTTGTTTTTTTTTTTTTTTTTTTTTTTTTAATTTTTTTTTTTTCAACATTTATTTATTTTTGGGACAGAGAGAGAGCATGAACGGGGGAGGGGCAGAGAGAGAGGGAGACACAGAATCGGAAACAGGCTCCAGGCTCTGAGCCATCAGCCCAGAGCCCGACGCGGGGCTCGAACTCACGGATCGCGAGATCGTGACCTGGCTGAAGTCGGACGCTTAACCGACTGCGCCACCCAGGCGCCCCTCGAAAGCCTCTATTTGACCTAACTGGTCGTTCTGTGTCTGACTGCTCAGGTTACTACTAGAAAAACTAGATAAATGCTTAAAGGTGGAAAAAAAGGAACACACATTCTCTGTACCCTGCCCCCCACCCCCGGCACCTTCTGTCTTCTTTGTCGATACCAGATTGTAGAGTGAAGGGTTACATAGTGAAACAAAAGATGGCATGACTAAACATTTAGCAGAAATGAATATTAAGCTTATCCACGATAGGCCATGTACTGTGTAAGGAGCCAGAGAAAGAAAAGTGAGTCTTCCTGCCCAAAGTCCAATAAAATGAATAGAAAGAAAAAGAGAATGTACATGAAAGGATAGAATATGAAAAGTAAGGAAATGAATAAACCAGAAATCATACTGGAAAGTAAATGTGTAGAAGGAAAGGAAGTTTTCACAAAATACAATATACAAAAAAAGGGGATTTTTTTTTGAAAAGCTTAGAACAATTTATAATGAGGGAGATTAGATTTTTTTTGTCCCATAAAAAGAAGTTTGCCATTCTAATCCATTATAGTAGGACATGTGTTGTTTGTTATCTTTTGTTTTTGTTTTTATAAGATAATGAATTGTACTCGTTCCCTTGTGATTTGGAGCATAAGGTTTCATATATGTGGGATGTAGCAGAAATGTTAACTGTTCTAAACAGAGATTATCCTAGCAATGTTGGTGTTATTAGCTCAAAATAATAAATGTCAATTCTAAAAACAGTGAAAAAAAATCAAACAAGGAAATGAAGCTAAACAAAATTCTACTAAGGTGTGCTATTTTTGACCATAAACTGTAATTTAGGAAACTCTAATCAACACTTTCTTTTTTTTATCAAATGTCCCTTTGTGAGTCCTTTTCAAAGTAAACGTGTATGCATATCTATATACAAGTAGTCAGAAGCAGAAATCAGATTTTTTACACTTTAAAATTTGGAAAAGGACAATATCATGAAGAAGTGTTTTCTAAAGTAGTCAAAGAAAGATCTTTCAATTTCCACTCAGGAGAAAAATAATTTCTAACAAATCTTTTACAAATACATTGGTATATTAGATTAAATTTTTAATCTTCTTAATTACCTTATCAATCACTGTTCAAACCCAAATCTTTTGAAGGTTTTTGTCAAATTTGATTGATTAATTAATTAATTAATTAATTAATTTTGAGAGAAAGAGGGGCAGGGGCAGAGAGAGAGGGAGACAGAGAGAATCCCAAGCAGGCTCCACACTGTCAGCGTGGAGCCTGATATGGGGCCTGAACTGTGAGATTATGACCTGAGCTGAAGTCGGAGCATTAACCGACTGAGCCACCCAGGTACCCCTCTCAAAATATGTAACAAAGCATGCACATATTTGAGTTCTGGGTTTGTGTAGAATATACAGTATAGGATTGATGATGCTCAGCCACTTTAAATAACACAGTCATTCATTCTTGTATTCATTCACACATTTGGTATGTTGCTATACTCAGGGCTAGTGAGAGGAACATGGCACAGTTCCAGATCTCAAGAAATCACAACCTTTTGGAGGGGATGACACCATCTCAGTTTCAGAAGCACTCATCTCCTTTCAGGGCGTATATAAAACACTGTAGCATGATGCAGAAGAAGGTGTGTTGGTGAGAAGCCCTGGTTCCAGGGCTCTCTTCTGCTAGTTACTAGTTATGTTCTAAGCAGGACAGCTGCTCATCAGTAAAATTAGGTAGGAACTCCTTCACTGGGTTGAGAGGATTATATGAAACAGTGCATGTGAATCACTTAGCACATTCAAAACGATAAAAAAAAAAAAAAAAAAAACTGAGCTGCTATTATCCTCGTATCACTTGAATCTGGACGAGAATTATTTTTTTTTTTTTTCTCAGAAAAATACCAAACAACTTACACAGAGCATAGGTAGAAATACTTTGGATTCAAACTCACATTTCAGCACCGAGTAATTTACATGCTCAGTGTTTTTTTTTTTTCTTTCTACTACATTAGATCTCTTCTGAAATTGCTTCATTTCCAAGAGTTCCTTGAAAGGGTACTGCTTACAATTAATATGGAAAAATACACAATTTTTTTCGGAATCTGTTTTTCTCTGGCCTATTTTGCTAACTCTTCTGTAAGAGTTATTCTTTTTACTCTTTTACAGAAATATTTATAATGTTGCAGCCTGATATTTGTTACTAGATGATGAATGATAATCATAGGAGAAGGTATTCACTTCTTTCCCACCAAATATTACCACATTATGAACCCAGCAACTTTAGACCTTGATTGACTCTCATTTTGTAGCTACTAAACATAGTTTAAAAAAAAGTCTTAAAACAAGGATGTCAAGTATGTACTAAAGATTTGTCAGTTCTGTTTTCAGGCTAGAGGTTTTTTTTTTTTTTTTTTTTTTTTTTTTTAACTGCTAAGTTATACACTCGATTGGAATCCATTACCGTGGCAGGTTTTTCTAGGCAAATAGCACACCAGAGGAAAGTTTGGCTGTGAGTTTTCTTTTTTCTGATTTAGTTTATTCTTTGGTTGCTAATTTGCATTTTTCTCTGAAATGGATTAGAATTATAATACATATGCAAAAGCATAAAGCAAAGAACGACCACCCCTGGCCCGGAACTAACAATATGAACTTGGGAGAATTACTTCACTAATTTCTGTTTCAGTTTCAACATGTGTAAGAGAGAGTAATAATTTCTAATCTCAAGTTTTGTTTTGAGGATAGATTTTAATGATGAGCTGGAGCTGGCCGATTGTTAATTATTCAGGAATTCTGAGAGCTGGATATTGACATCTTGGTAGTTTAAAATTAGCCATGGGGGCAGTATTTATGCCACGGAATTTGGCAACTGCTATAAATTCGAGTTGTCCTTTCCCTTCCTAGAGAGGAGGTTTACCAGCACCTCACTGGCTGATCCTTGTAAACCACTTAGTAAAGTTCCAGACCCATGTTAAGAATTCAGTATTCTTCGTTCTTAGGAGTGTGATTTGGATGCTAATTCAGAAATCTGCATGGGAGTGTTTTTCTTGGTTTCCTCTCCAAAGGCTTGTACCAATTTATACTTTTATGCTAATAATGAGGATGTCAAGATGTTTGTGTTAAGAAGCTTACCTTTTAAGGTAAAAGAATCAATTAAAGAGGAATATGCATGGCTTCCTAAGAGAAAACTCTTTAGCTGATAGCCAGGATACCTTAATGAAATGGAGATGTAGAAATGCTGCTGATGGCAGGTCCCTGTAAGCTTCTTGTTTTATTCCTTTCCTTTGGTGGCAGTACACAAAGTATTTCAAGAATGAACCTGAGCTACCATAGATTCTCATTTACATATAAATATTTTCTAAGCATAGCATGCCACCTCATCTCTGTTCATCTGTTGGCTTCCATTACTTTTGTTTCCTCTATACAATGAATTTTGTTTACCTGGAAGTACAGTGCTTGAAAATCATATACAAATCCAAAATGTGTTTTTCATGTCAAGGTCCGTGGCTTGACTCTGAAGAGAACATTTGTATGTCAAATATCCTTATATAAGGCTCTGTCTTCTACATGATCAAGACACAGGAAAAGCAGGGTTCTGGACAGAAGGGAGCAGTTTCCTAAGCCTCATTTGTGCAAGTGATTTCAGGTAGCTTTTGAATTCACATTATAGAGGATGAATTCGGAAATGGCTCGCATTTTTTAGTTGGACTGTGTCTGTGGGAGAGATGAGGGTGTCTGGTATAGCTAGATAGCAGAGTCTAGGGATAGAGAACTCCCCATTTAGATATATTTTAAGGAAAAGGGGGTGCCTGGGTGGCGTCAGACTCTTGGTTTCTGCTCAGGTTATGGTCTCGCGGTTTCTTGGGTTTGAGCCCTGTGTTGGTCTCCGTGATGACAGAGCGGAGCCTGCTCAGGATTCTCTTTCCCCCCCTCTCTCTCTCTGCCTCTCCTCCACTCACATTCTGTCTCATAATAAATAAATAAAACAAAATAAAAAAAATAAAATAAAATAGGGAGAAGGATGTACAGAATAAAGAGGGAATGCCAAAGGATGGTGAAAGAATGTGCTGACATATATCTGGTGAATATCAATTGACAGAAAAAAAAAATTGACCTAGGTCAGTTTAGTTTAGTTATTTATTTTGAGAAAAGGGAGAGAGAAAGTGAATGAGGAAGAGCAGAGAAGGAGGGAGAGAGAGAATTCTCATCAGGCTCTGCACTGTCAGAGTAGAGTCTTAAGGCAGGGCGAGATCCCAAGAATCCTGAGATCATGACCTGAGCCAAAATCAAGAGTCAGTCGCTTAACCAACTAAGCCACCCAGGTGCCCTGGTAATTTTATTTTTGGTGACGTGTTCAGGGAAATTATTGCTCAGATTCAGTTACATTCCTTTTATTTTTATAGCATCTTATTTGCGTACATAGTTTTTTCTTATATATATAATGTATAGGTTAAATAAGTATGTAACATAAAACTATGTTGTCCTATAGTAATTTTAATTCTTTGTGATTATTAATGTTTTATAACTCAGTGTAAAATTTCAAGAAATAAAGAAATAAATAAAGCATAGGTAATCCTATCCCTCAGAATCAACCACTGTTAATATTTGAGTAGCAAGCTTTTAGACATTTTAAAAAATATTCAAACACATATATATACTCATATGAACATAAACATACATATATATGATTGTCCATTTGCTTGTTTATTTATTTCAAATATGGAGCTATTCCACTCTAAAAACTTGCATTTTCATTTAATATATCCTGGTTATTGTTCCATGTCAGCACATGTAGGCACTAGGCTACTATTTCCCTTCTGACAATATGTCAGAAGGAGGATCATCAGTTTCTGGATCACAGTTGACCATGGTTACCTGAAACCATAGAAAGTGAAACCATAGGGGATGGGGGACTACTGTAGTATTTTTCTGCTTTATATACTGTAATTTATATAACTAATATATTGAGAGAAATTTAGGAGTTTCTAATTTTTCAACATTAAAAACAAGGGTCATTCACATGTGTATCTTTGGATTTGTATATAATTATACATTTGTGAGCATTTCTATGGAATAAATACCCAGAAGTGTTATCACTTACTACTGCTTTTAATTTTCAAAATAACCTTGAAAGGCAAGGTTACCATTGTTCTATTTACTTTGTGGATGAGAGAACTAAAAGAGTAAAAAGGTTAAATAGTATATCCAAGGTCATGTAGCTAGTAAGTAGAAGAGCTAGGTTGCATACCTCCCTCTTGTATGAGTACAGCACTCATGCAGTCTGGCTACAGAGCACTATGCAAAGCCGTCTCTCATGATTTCTGCCTTCTAGTATTTCATTTCTTCCAGTAATTTAGCATTTCTCAGGTCAGAATCCATCTCCCTGTTAATGCCATTTTAACAATCCTTGTCAGCTAGATAGCAACATGACATCAATGTCATTGTTGACGTATGTGCACCTACGTTGTTATTACTGGTTCCATGACCAGACATTTGTCATCCTTCAACCCTTCAGCCCTTCAACCCTTCAACAAGCCATTTAGGGACCTTGAAGGGAGGAATGGGAGCCCTGGTCAACCTTCTGTTGACACTTTCATTTAATAAAAAAGTGCCAATAACAAAAGTTGCCAAATGGGTGTCAAAAACCTGATAGAAAACCATAGAGATGTTAGTAGAGAATTCTTTAAATGTTTATTTATTTTGAGAGGTGGAAGGGAGGACCATGAGTGGGGGAGGGGCAGAGAGAGAGGAAGAGAGAAAATCCTAAGCTGATCGTGCAGAGCCTGATGTTGAGCTCTGTCTCAGATCATGACCTGAGCTGAAATCAAGAGTTGGACACTTAACCTAATGAGTCACCCAGGCACCCCGAGAATTGTTTAAAGATATTGCATCACCAACAATCTTGATGATATAGTGGATAATAGTTGGCAGAAAAACACAGACATTGTTAATTCTGAGTAAAAAAGTATTTAGGAAGAATTGGACCCCAACTGTGGAAAATCTCAACCAATTGATTTAATTCATATAGTCAGTGTTATGTATCCATAGGAATGACATATGATAAAGTTCAAGTCTACAGTAGAAAAGCTCTTTGAGTAACTAAAAATAAAAGTTATGAATGGCAAGAAAGCATTGCACATATAATTCAGTCGGTTTTTTTCATACTCTTAGTTATATATAATATAAAGGTGCCCTTTATAATTAATGGCTTTCTAGATTTCATGAAATATATTGACCTACCTTATGGTGTTGTTTTAAGAATGACTATAAGTCCTTAGGACAGTGCCTAGCATATGATGAGGATTTTATAAATGATAGTTATTAAATATATTTAATAGAAATTATAAATTTTGCTCCAAAAAGAGTGAATAAATTTACAATACCATTTTAACAATTTTATTACAGTAATTTATAACCTAAAACATAATTTGGTGTAATTCTTCATCAAAGAAAACAAAGCAATTATCTCAAAGCTATCATATATGACCATATATCTTCTGTACAGACAAAAGGAATAGTTATGTTTGCTGAAAGTCTACAAAAAGTCCCCCAAAATGCCTTCTGCTAGTCCCATAATCACTTAATTCTACCTATTATTTTCTCAAATAGATGTTTAAGATTTCTGGGTTATGTATGTGAATGAAGATTGCACTTTCACCAACTATTCTTTGACCTCTAGTTAATAATAATTATTCAACAAATTAGTTACATTTTAAAAAATAAAAAAAATATTAAGGGCATTTCTTAGGGTCTTGTATTTTTTTTTAAAGCAGTGAGAACATATTACATAACTAGATTCAGGCATATATTGATATGTATGAAATCAATCAGCCTTTCCATACAATGCATCTTCTTGAGACTTTAGTTGTTTATTGATTCAGTTTCCTGATCAATGCAAACTTGACACTACACTTTGACTTTACGATATCAGAATTATGACTCTACTCAAATTCTCATTTCAGAAGTAGGTGTGTCAAACTGCTCTAGGTATAAATTAGAGAAATAAGTTTTCTAAATCGAGATAATTGAAAAATTTCTGCCTGTTATCTTCTCATGAGGCATCTCCACTTAAGATCACATTGCTATCACATTTTAGAACCAGTTCTCCTGAGTTCCTGATTCCCTAACTTCCATGTTTGAACCTAGAAATCTATGATCACAACATATTCAAAGAAAGGTTTGGAGTCTTCTGAACTTCCTATGGATATTTTTTCGGTTTAAAATGGTTAATTTAGGATTAAAAACATGGCTATAGAAAATTGATGGGCTTCTCTTTCTTGTCTCCCTGAGGAAATATTTGCTAAACTTTTGGAATCACCAGAAGGCTTGGTCTTACTGTCTTTCTTGGCAGGTATCTGCTCAGACCTTGTTGTGGGCCATGCAGCAGCCATTATCACTAGTCTCCCAGAAGGCCGTGCCCACCTACAGGGCTGACAAACCTTTCCTCCAAGATCCTTGAAAGAATGAACGGAACATTGCTCACCTCCATTTATTTGCCATACTTTCCCTTCAGCTTCTCAAGACTAAAGAGCACAGTCTATAGACACAGGTGAATTTCTATGGGAGAGTCAGAGCAAGTCAGCAGGAAATTACTGTTAGTTAGGGACAAAGTTCATTTTCTGGATAGTTTGACTTAAAAAAAAATTAATTATTTATTTATTTTAAGAAAGAGAGAGAGAGAGAGAGAGAGAGAGAGAGAGAGAGAGAGCGCCAGCCAGGGAGGGGCAGAGAGAGGGAGAGAGAATCCAAAGCAGTTTCTGCACTGTGAGCACAGAGCCCGACATGGGGCCAAACTCATAAAGCTGTGAGATCATGACCTGAACTGAAACCAAGAGTCAGGTGTTTAACTGACTGAGCCACCCAAGTGCCACTCAAGTGTCTGGATAATTTGACTTTTTAAAGAAATCTCATAAGAGAAAATACCTAAATATTCATGCTGTCAAAACATTCTTAAAGATCTGTACATGTTGCCACCTCTAAGAAAACCAGAATTCTGATGGAATGGAAAATATAGAAAAACATATAAAATACACATCCCTAGTTATTCACATCCCTAGATAGTTACCAATTACTACAAATATACTCACGAAGGAGAAATTTGATTCCATGTTATGTGTTCAAGTCACTTGCTGACAGATGTCTTCCATTTCAGTCAATCTCTTATACCTCTGCTCTCAGAGCTGTTTATAGATACGCTAAGGGATGACCAAGTTCAAGGGCTGAGTTGTTGCAAAACCATTGCAATGAAGTTTTTAGTTGTTTCTGGAGGCTATCTGAGGAAGGAGTTTAATTTGTCTTCATGAGTGGAGCCAATAATTGGGTCCTCCTTGGGTGCCCATAACAAGTCCAAGAAAACGCTATACCTACACAGAGGGCAGCATGGCATTGCTTACCTGAGGAAGCGATGAGGTTGGATAGTTGATGCTTAAAATTTTAGCAGACCTCATGCCACTGTATCTAGTACAGTAGTTGTTAAGATAGACAAGCAAACAATTGTAATTGAAAGTGGAGTCAAGCATTTAGAGGCAGAAACACTAATTAGAACTAATTGACAAGTGTTATAACACTCACCAGGGTAGCTCTTTACATAGGAAAATGATACTTATGTAAATACAGTGATTAATTGTATTCACTTAGCCATTACTTTTCTTCTTGGCATCAAGCACGACCAGAACTTGGCCATTGATTACAACTTCAAATTTATTGTAGATTTCTAAATGAACATTTCTGTTTCTCAAGGCAGTTTTGCTTCTGTCATTTATATACATGTGTGTGTTTGTGTGTGTTTGTGGTGTGCATGTGTTTATCATATTTTTATGTGTGTGTGTTTTACTATTACATCTCTGTTGGATATAGATACAGTTTGTAACCATCTTCAATCTCTGTTGTGGAACTTACTTTCAATCCACTGACATATTGAAAAGACGTTCCAGGCTGGTAAACATAAGTTTAATTATTTGCTATACTTTTTTTATGATTTAAATATTCTGGTAATAATTTGAAAACAAGTCTTCAAGTCTGTCAATGTAGCATCTGCCACAAACACTAATTCTCTTAGGAAAAGAAGAGTTGCACTGAGTGCATTATTTATCTGTTAGTACATTTTGCCATGTTAAAAATATTTGAAGACTCCAAATATAGAGGTTTCTCAAAAGCAAAACCAAAGAAAGCACATTTGACTGCTTCTTGTAACATGAGAAATGGTGAGGGAGAGTTTGTGAGTATCTGATCAAATACAGATACCAGATAGGAGCTGCAGTGGAAGGATAATAGGGTTCAGAAGAGTTTGGAGATGTGGGCTCAAGCTATGATTCTATCGTGAATTATCTGTGTAACCAAGGTAAGCCACTTGAGCTCTTTTGATCTTAGTTTTCTTGTCTTTAAAATGAGAGGAATGAAACAGATGTTTTCCAAGGTCCCTTCTTCCTTTGAGAAATTAGTCCCTTTTAAGTATTTATTTTGAAATATTTCCAAGGCAAGTTCTCTAGAGTGAAGTTTAGCCCATTTTCAGACAGTGGTAAAGAGCCTCTGGTGATGTTAATGGAGGCTCAAATCAGGGATTGAGTCCATCTGGTTTATGACCCTTATGGACTTTACCCATTTCCTTGGCAAGGGAAGGGGGATGGTGGGAATCGAAGAGTGGTAAGGATATTGGATATCCTGGGATGGAGATATTCTACCCAGTTATCCTGTTTTAATTACATTGACATTATAAACCATCTTCTGATTAAAACAAAATTATTTTTTACAGTTTTAGGGAAAGGAAAAGGATAAAGTCAAGGGAGCTGATCCACTTCTATATAAAATCATACCTCTAAAATTTTTTTAATTGTAAGTTTTTATTTTTGAGAGTGAGAGAGACAGAGCATGAACAGGGGAGGGCAGACAGAAAGAGAGACACAGAATCCAAAGTAGGCTTCAGGCTCTGAGCTTGTCCACACAGAGCCTGATGTGGGGCTCAAACTCATGAACTGTGAGATCATTACCTGAGCCAAAGTTGGATGCTCAACTGACTGAGCCACCCAGGCTCCCTTAAAAGCATACCTCTAAGTAGATATTTCTTGAAAATGTATTTGTTTAATTTTTGCAACCAAACGCATCACAACTTCTTTTACAACTCAATCCCAGAATAATTTAATATAAAGAATTTTTTTATTTTATCAGTTTCCTAGGGTGGCCATAACACATTGTCACAAGCTGGGTAACCTGAAAAACAGAAATTTATTTTTTCACAGTTTTGTGGGCTACAAGTCTGAAATCAAATGATTGGCAGGGCGATGTTCCCTCTGATGCCTCTACGAAAGAATCTTGTCGATGTATCTTCTAGCTTATGGTAGTATCTGGTGATTCTTGGTGTTTCTTAGAATCTTCACTTCAAACTCTCTGTTGTCACATTGTGTTATCCCTGTATGTTTGTGTCTCTGTCAAAATCTCTCCGTTCTTATAATGACACTGGTCATTGGACTTAGGGGGCAACTTCATACAATGTGACCTCATTGTAACTAATTACATCTGCAAACACTTTATTTCCAAATAAGGTCAATTCTGAGATTTTGGGTAGACATGAATTTGGGGGAGACAGTATTTAACTCAATTAAATTGTCATCTAGAGGAAAATGACAACCCAGCAAATTTCTGATGACAAAAATATTTTAATTTGAAAATCAGAAATTCACATAATTCTGTCACTTTCAAGAATTGTGAGATGTAGGTGTTAGATATGATTCTCAAATATGGTTTAAATGTGAAAATTACAGTAAGTTATAATTTTCATAAGTATTAAATGTATGAAATTTGTGGGATGATACACAAAATTGAGTGCATTCCAACTATATTCAGTTAAACAACTTTGAGATGCCCAAACTATGGTTGGATGTGTAAAAGAAGAACAAAAAAGAACAGAAGATAATGTCTATTTCTTTTAATTCTAAATTGCTTCCTTTATGGCTTTTTCCTCTTCTTTTAAAAGTATTTTCTTCTCACTTTTTCCATCTGACATAATCTTACATATCTATTATTCTGTTTTCTGCATTTTAATCTCTTTTTTTCCTAACATATTGATTTTTATAATTCTATTTTTAGCTCTTATATGAAAGTAAGAGCTGGGTTAAATGTGATTTATTAAACTTGACTATCACCAGTGGAACTTGATCTAATTTAGCTACAATAATTTTTTTTTAAGGGAAGGTATCCTGACTCAATGTATTGACAACTGAAAATTTTTTTTTCTATCATCATGTTTTCTCTGAATCCCATGCTCCTCTAATGAGTTTATAGTGAGATTTTAATTAAAATGTTGATAATAAAAGTATAAAATATTTTTAAATTTACACCTGTAAATAATTCATTCATCTCAAAACATTTCTGCACACACTTCATTGGAGAGAAAGATGGGGCCTGATGCTAGAGGGGCAGGGTATGTTCAATGAAATATTGAGCAGTAAAGTGACTTGATCAAATTTGTATTTATGTTTTTAAAGGACTTATCTTGTTAAAGAATGAAAGGAACTACACATTATAATGCAGGAATCTATATAACCATGGCTGAGAGTCTTTAAATAAGATAGTGCCAGTAATAACTAACTAGAAAGGGAGAGATTTAAAAGAAGTATGAAGTGTAGAACTCACAGTATAGGTTTGATAATGAAAGGGAAGAATTTGAGGAAGATATGTAAGTTTCTGTATTGGTCAATTTGTTTGTGGGTGTTGGCTTTAACATTACAGGGAATATAAGATGGGTGAATAGGATTTTGGAAAAGGATGTTTGACTTAGTGTTTATAACTTCAGATGCTTATGGAGCACCAAAGAATAGACATCCAAACTGTGGATTTGCAACTCAGGAAGAATACCTTAGATCAAAAGAATTTTAAATTTGATTTAATTTTCTCCCATTTTTTTTTCAAAAGAAAATTTCAGTGATGTATGGATAAAAAATAAAATAAATAGAAAATAAGTAATAAAAATGTAACAAAAATGAAAATAAAGATAGGAAAACCAGAGGAAGCGACAAGTGAGATTAGTTAAGAAAATGCTACAAGGTTTTCTACAGCTGCTTGAAGTGGTGTACAATTTTTTCTGAAAGCCTTCCAGCAGCAATCATGAAGAAACACCATCAATGTTAATAGGGCATGGAGTTGTATGTTTTGTTAGTTGTTGAATTTCTCAAACCTTGAAGAATGTGTGACACATAGTATTGTTCAACAAGTACTTGTTGAATAAATGTATAAAGTGATTTGTAGATTTTTAAATAATTTTTGACAATAATTATTTGCCCTGGGAAAAAATTGCCCAAGTATTCAACATAGATTATATTCTTTTTTCAAGGACACTGATATTTGGCTAATTCGATTATCCAAAATGTATTAATATCATTACACTTTGGGGAGGGGAGGGGAATATAGGTTTCCTGAAATAGTTTTATTCACTTAATATTGGCCTATTCCTAGATGTTCCAGAACAAGTTTGCTCATGAAGCTTTTACTTTGTGAATGACCATGTTCTTAACTGTCAAAGAAGTGTACTTATTATTAGGTTCACAATTAATGGAAACAAGGAAGAGGGCAATTGGACTTCTGTTTACTCTAGTTTTGAAGATATGCAGTTTAATTCTCCCCATCTAGGCAAAGTTTGCTTCCTTTGCATCCTTTTCCTATTTCCTGTAAGCATACAGCTGACCTATATGTCCCTGGGGCTCTGAAAAGGACAGAGGAAGCCAAATTCAGCCATTATGGACTAGGGGCTGATTAGAATCAGACACCACTTAGAATAGTAAAATAGTGGCGCTTAGGTGGCTCAGTTGGTTGAGCGTCCAACTTCAGCTCAGGTCACCATCTCGCAGTCTGAGAGTTTGAGCCCCGCGTCAGGCTCTGGGCTGATGGCTCAGAGCCTGGAGCCTGCTTCCGATTCTGTGTCTCCCTCTCTCTCTGCCCCTCCCCTGTTCATGCTCTGTCTCTCTCTGTCTCAAAAATAAATAAATGTTAAAAAATTTTAAAATAAATTATGACCAGAAATTTAGTATCACAGATGTAGTATCTTGACTTGAGAAGAGAGAAAAGATAATCATGTAATTTGTATTAAATGCCAAACAACATACTAGGAAAATGGCAACTAAGGTTTCTACTGTCGGAAACACAAGAGATCATTGTCAGATATTCTGAATGCTCATGAAGCCTTGGGTATTCCTTTGGCATATATTTTTATAATCCCACCTCACCTCCAAACCTGTGCCGAAACAGGGACTGTATCTCTCTGCAATTTCAAATTTTTGTGACTTGATTTCTGCAGGAGGTAGGTGGCTACACTTCATTGGACTAGAAAGATCTTCCTCTTTGCTTTCGTCTTTCCTCAAAGCTCAAGCTTTGTATCTATAGATCCTGAATATCTGCTTAAATATCTGCTATGATTCTTTCTTTCTACCTGCCACTATTCAACTTCATGACTTACCTTCTTGTTGGGCGTTTGAAAGAACAGGGTAATAGAGAGAAGCCAAGACTGGCCACCAAGTGCTTTCTAAGGACTCTTGCTGCACTTTGCCCATGGTCCCTCTCTTGTGACCATCTCACGTAATCATTTATTTGAAAGTGCAGATAACCATGGTTCATTCTTTCTGGCAATTCAATTGTTTTCCTGAACTTTAAATCGACCTCTGTCAGTCATTAGGGTTTCACTGTTCCTTACCTGGAGGCATAGATCAGCTTTACAAAAGAATTCTGTATGCCTACCATCCATTATGAAGGGTGAGTGATTATGATTCTCTTCAGCCTGGAAGGTGTCATGAAGAAGATAAAGCCATGATATCAAACCTCATAACACTTTTATGTATCTAAAAATCTTAGTCCAAAGTATAATGTGGATAATACTTCCAAAAATATTTTCAGATGTATTGCTATATCTTATTGCTCTACTTTCTCTGAGACTTCCCACCCAATGGCACTTTGAGTTTTTGCTCTGCAGGGGAATGGTACATAGTCTCTGGAACAAGGTCTTTATTCAGAATTTTTTGTCCACTTCATTTGAGAATATATGAAGAAAAATAGTCCTTTGAGGAGAGATATAACTTTGTAAATTTCTTTAGTAAATCAAACCAAGCCTTCAGAATCCAGATCATAAAGTATTTTCTGTAGGATAGAAATTATATTCTTTCTGGCTAGGACTCTTCACCATGAGGTTGATAAAGAATATATGATAGAACTGAAATCTGCCCCTAATGGTCTCCAGAGATTATGGGCAAGAGAAAGTAAAGACACACAGAGAAAAATTTGGTGATAAATCAGCATTCTCATTCTTTTTTAAAAAGTGTTTATATTTATTTTTGAGACAGAGAGAGACAGAGCATGAGCAAGGGAGGGGCAGAGAGAGACCCAGAATCTGAAGCAGGGTCCAGTCTCTGAGCTGTCAGCACAGATCCCAACGCAGGGCTCGAACCGACAAACTGTGAGATCATGACCTGAGCCGAAGTTGGATGCTCAACCGATTGAGCCACCCAAGTGCCCCACAGCATTCTCATTCTTAAGTAGTGTTTGTCCTTACCACAATCATCACTAGGAGGGTTTTTTACAGGAAGCCTTAGGACACAGGAGCTAGTGGTGTCCTTTTATAAGCATGCTGCTACCTTTCAGGAGAATCCATAAACCTGGCCACTTCCAGTATGGCACTGAGGGGGCAAGAAAAGGCAAGATTTATTGGCTTTGGACAGTGTTGCTCCTTCCACATGGCATGAGCATAGCACTCAGTGACCCATAAGTGCCCCAATGGGGAGAAGTCGGTGTTGATATAGCTTGGGGGCCATCAGATCTTGGTTAAGGGTAAAGGGGTCAACTCATATGGATAATGCTGATACCACAGTACCAGCACATCTCAATGAGAGAGCCTGATGGTTGCAGTAGCTTCTCAGGTGTCACCTGTGCAGGGAACAGCTAGTTCAGCCACACTGCAGCTGTGAACTTCGAAGAATCCAGAGAGAACCATGCACATCAGCAAACCTTTTTCATTCCCTACCCAGCACAAGGCCACATGCCATCACTTCCCTGTACAGTAACATGCCTTCTCAGATAGGAGCAAGACTAGGGAGTAGGACTTCAAATGACTACACATTGTCTTCGTTTGCCCACTCAAAAACACAATTATCTGTAAAGGTTGTTGTAATTAGTAAGTTGAATTAAGCTTTCCCAGTTGGAGTAACCCTATCTTCATTAGCCCGAAGGATGGAGAATTTTTAAAAGGAGTGGTTCAGCTATAGAAAAATAAAAGCATTTTCTTTTGACACAGATGGAAGGATATTTGAGATCCTGTTTCAAATTATATTTCATCTTTGTTTAGGTAATTGGGAAATGGGACAAATCCAGGAGACTTTTTATTAATATTATCTGTGACCAACGTGGCATGCTACAGAAAAGCCTTAGGATTATGGAACCATTAGTGTGCTTGACATTATTAAAAATTTCTAACCCATTCATAGTTTCAGAAGGTCTACAGTGAGAGTGGATGTGACTTCTTTCAAAATAATTTCTTGAGAGGGAAGCAAGCAAGGCCTGGTTTGACTTTGAGTATAAATAAGCTAAAACGTTATAGTTCTCTCACTTTAGAAAAGTACTCGGGCTCAGGATACCCAGCTTTTGTCAGGGACACTGAAAGTCCCATCTTTATTTTGATGGACGAAATGAGAGATTAGTTTGAACAGCTGATTTTTATTCCAGTCATTCCACAAACTGTCAGGGTTTGTTTGGGATTTCTTCCTAGTAGGCTGTTTATCACTCTGACTTCCTTTGTTCTTCCTGGCTTTGATCTCAGTGGACCAGATTTTTGTCCTAAGTAACTCTAGGGGAATTCCAGGACAAGAGCAACACTCTGATTTGATGTTTGGAAGCATTGGCTTTGCTTTCTCCATCATTTGTCTTTGCTACTCTGTGTGCCTCTTTCATTTTCTTCTTTTACTTTAGTTCATTTTAAGAGTGCAACATATCAGAGAAACAAGAAGAAGATGGGTCTTCTGCAGAGTCTCTCTTTCAGATTGATTTTTCAAAGAGCTGCAGAATAGCAATAAATGCCTTGCCCTGGTTCTGCCACATGGGAGTCAGTCCAAAGACAAGTGTTTATTTTCTTGGTGAAAAATAATATCCAAGCCTGTTTGTGAGTTAGAAGCTTTGGATTGCATTAGCTGATTATTGTGAGGCTGAACCCTTTCTCGACAGGTTTGTTTGATTGTTGTAAAATGTTATCATGGCCAATTTTTGGTTCACTGATACTGTTTTTAGATTACTCAGATTTTTGGTTGTTTGTGACATTGTGTATGTACAGTTTCAGCCCATATATAATTTTTTTCCTTAAGTGTTACTCTCTTTTGTGGATTCTCTTCCCTTGAGAGAAGTGTCCTTTGTGCACGTGCTAAGGGACCCTGTGAATCTGAATTGTTCTAAAGCAGCTTGGAATCAGTATTGCTTACAGGGTCTACAAAAATGGTTTATGAAACTATTTTGCAAACATATAATACAAACCTGCATATATATTTAGGGTCAAATAAAAATTCCACATATATAAAATTTAAGATAGTTTGAGAGACTGGGGTGCCTGGATGGCTCAGTCAGTTAAGCATCTGACTTTGGCTCAGGTCATGATCTCACAGTTCATGGATTCGGGCCCCACACTGGGCTCTGTGCTGACAGCTCAGACAGAGCCTGGAGCCTGCTTCTGATTCTGTCTCTCCCTCTCTTTCTGTGCCTCCCAGTTGCAGTCTGCCTCTCTTTCGAAGACAAATAAACATTAAAAAAATTAGAAAAAAAAAAAGATAGTTTGAGAGTCTAAATTGACACTTTGGCTGGAATTGTAATAGTTCAGTGTAGTGCAATGATCAGAATCACAGAATATGTCTCTCTTCATATGCTTATTAACAAAGATAACATGAAATCATAAATTGACTTTTACTTAATAAATAAAATGTATTTAAGCCTTCAAAAATCTTCAAAATATGGACAACAATAGAAAAACAAAAAATAAAAAAGGGGTAAGGGAGTCCTTATAGTTGAAAAGGTGGAAAAACTTAGATTAGGTGACAGGTGCCATCTGATCTGGGAAGCCTTACTACACTGCCCTGTGCAATCAAGTGGTGTCACTCTTTTGTTGAAGGCATTGCCACTATTTTGATAATACCATTCTTTGGCTACAATAGGGTGAAAGATCTTTTTTTTTAAATCTGGCATTAAAATGGCCCATACCTAGAGCCAAAGCAATTGTCATTACCTGTGGAACAAATCTATGCTGATCCAGAGCCTGAAGATGGCCATGTGTCTCTATGAGGATGGCAACTAATACATCCACAGTAAACCATGTTTTTACCTGCTATACTGTGTAAAAATATTTATAATCAGAATTAGTTACCTCTCCTGTAAATCTCTAAAATATATGAATGCAATTGTCATTGTATGAGTAAAACTTCATTGTTAATGTGTTATGAGCTCTTTGCACCATTTCCTCCTCTTATAGCCCACTTTAAAGTAAAGTGAAGTGAAGTGAAGTGAAGTGAAGTGAAGTGAAGTAAAGTAAAACCCTCCCACTGGCTCAAATATCTAGAGAACCGCCAGTTTGAGGCATTTTCCACAGAAAGTAGAATGAAAGGCAGTGCTGGAAACAAGTCTCCTATGGAAGTTAGATTTCTTATACCATGAATATACTCACTTTTCACTTATGACAGAGACATCCATCATTTAGGTCCTTGTCCTTTAAGAAATTATCAATTATTTCCATGTAGGAGTTTGTCCTCAGAAAATACTTTTAATGCAATCTATTATATCCTCACTGAATTTTCAAATCGGGTTTTACTAGTCAGTCAACTAAAATGTCAGTGAAAGTGTGTAATTTTTTATCTTTGTCTCAGCTTACAAGTTAACACAACACAACATAACATATTGATGGCAAAATGTAAAGCTTCACATAAACAAAAACAAAAGGCAAACAGATGGAAGCTCAACACATAGGAGAATAGCTATGGGGTAGAGAATATGTATTTATTTCTTATTTTCATTTAGCAGTCTACATTATGAAATTGTTGGCAAGTATATATATTTTGGGCCAAAGTTTTGAATGAGAAATGAAACTACTCAAACTAATTTTCATAAATTAAGAAAATGTAATAGCATCTTCACAAAGTAAAATTTATTAGTTTAGTTTCTTTCTATTAGAGAAAGCATGCTGATAGTGCCCAAGTTCCTCTCAGAACATTCAGCAAAGCCACAGACCAGAAGAACCTAGAAAAGTGGCCTAGTTCTGAGACGATTGGACCATCTGGGGAAAGCCCTGGATAATCCCAGTGTGCTCATTTCTAAATTTACCCAAATACCAACTTAAACCACATGAAGAAATGATAGAACTTGACATTGAACTTCAAAATTTTATGGAGCCCAGAACTAAACCTAAAATGTGCTGCTTTTACTGTAACACAAATGAATATCAATTCAAAATAGAGCCAAACTAGGAAAATGAATGAGCCTCCAAATATTCTTGCATTCCAAACCTAAGTGAATTTAGAAACATGACCTTCAGCCATGTGGCTAAGATAGGATTTAAAAGACTCCCCTAACAGCCTGTTCCTCAGTCTTGAGATTTAGTTAGTGTATGTTTCCAACAACATGCATGTGGAGGAGGATTTAAAAGGGCACCTTTCATGCAGCCACTCTGGAAAACAGTGTGGAGGTTCCTCAAAAAATTAAAAATAGATCTACCCTATGACCCAGCAGTAGCACTGCTAGGAATTTACCCAAGGGATACAGGAGTACTGATGCATAGGGGCACTTGTACCCCAATGTTTATAGCAGCACTCTCAACAATAGGCAAATTATGGAAAGAGCCTAAATGTCCATCAACTGATGAATGGATAAAGAAATTGTGGTTTATATACACAATGGAATACTACGTGGCAATGAGAAAGAATGAAATATGGCCCTTTGTAGCGACGTGGATGGAACTGCAGAGTGTGATGCTAAGTGAAATAAGCCATACTGAGAAAGATACCATATGTTTTCACTCTTATGTGGATCTTGAGAAACTTAACAGAAACCCATGGGGGAGGGGAAGGAAAAAAAAAAAAGAGGTTAGAGTGGGAGAGAGCCAAAGCATAAGAGACTCTTAAAAACTGAGAACAAACTGAGGGTTGATGGGGGGTGAGAGGGAGGGGAGGGTGGGTGATGGGTATTGAGGAGGGCACCTTTTGGGATGAGTACTGGGTGTTGTATGGAAACCAATTTGACAATAAATTTCATATATTGAAAAAAAAGGGCACCTTTCAGAAAACTGGTGCATTAATTGGAAACTTTGAGGTGTTTATTCATGATTGTGCTTTAACCAACCCTCTTCTGCCCCCTAAACATACTTTTCTTTTTTACCTTTGTATTATATGTGTACTGTTTTCTCTTTTACCAACCACGAGCCCCTTTGAGCCAAGGAAATGGTCTACAATGTCAGCTTTGTTTCTCTCTATCCTCTCTTTTGAGAATTGATATCCTGGAATCTTTGTGTACCTAAGCTACTTAACACATACTTGTATGTAAAGGATACTAGTACGTAAAACTACTGAGATCTAAATGCTTTCTGCAATGTATAATTTTGTCTAACTTTTTCCAGGGAATAGTTTAGCAAGTTGAGTGAACTGATTCATAGCTACTCATGTTTTATAGTAATTTCATTCACAAACCATGAAAAATATCAGCTAGCTCTATAGTCCTGTATATTAAATCTATATGGAATAAAATCAAACTTGTAAACTAAAACTTATACATATAACATTAATCATTCATTCAGCAGTTGTTGAATTACTAATAGTACCACTAATAATTACTATTAATAAGTGCCACTCTAGATTGGACACTGGAGATACAGTTTAATATTGACAATATTAAAGACCTTTATTCAGCTCTAGAACTTTATTAAGTGACTACTATGTATTAAGTACTGTTTAACATGCATTACCTTCCTTTCCTGTCTTAGTTATCATAACATGGTTCCATTTTACAGATGGTCTCCATTTTACAGATGTGAAAAATAATGCTTAGAGACATTAAGTAAATTGTTTTCTAAAAGCTAAAATATTAATCAAGATGTCTAATTACCAGATCTGTGCTTCAAATATGGCCAGAAGACATGTTTTTTTCATCACCAGAAACTTTCTAAAAATGAATTAGTTCCAACACTGAGATTTGGGGAGATTTCATAGAAAAAATCAAGATACTTAAATTTTCTTGAAAAAGAAAACCTGGCAACAGTAGGTCTACATTCCATATAGCAAAATTTGGCTGCAGCTGAATAGTAGCTTTTTGCTTTATGCTGGTCCTTTTTTCCCCCATCTGATGTAGTTTCCAATGGATAACTCCACTTACATTATTTGTATTGTCCCTGCAGACATTTGTGTTTAAGACTCCTATATTCTTCTATGCTTTCTTTTTAAAAAAATTTTTTTTTAACATTTATTTATTTTTTAGACAGAGCATGAACAGGGGAGGAGCAGAGAGAGAGGGAGACACAGAATCTGAAACAGGCTCCAGGCTCTGAGCTGTCAGCACATAGCCTGACGCGGGGCTCGAACTCACAGACTGTGAGATCATGACCTGAGCCGAAGTTGGACAGTTAACCGACCAAGCCACCCAGGCACCCCTTCTATGCTTTCTAAATGTAATTCATGTTATTAAAAAAAAAGCATACTGGGACTTAATTAAGGAGTGAAATAGGAGATTAAAATTATGGTCTTATTAATGAATGACACAGCTACTGGAGGAAGAAGTCTAGGTGTAGGGCAATAGTGATCTTCTTATTCTAGAACTCCAGTATTAAACAACCTTTATCAGGTTGTATAAAAAGATAGGTGCATTTAAAAAACAAGCAAACATAAAAACAGAATTTTTATAAATTAACATCACAGTTGATTAAAAATCAAACTATATGGATGAGTCTAGACACAGCTGAAGATAAACTTAATGACATGGAAGGTTGATTTGTGGAAAAATCTCAAATGGGGCATAGATGAATGGATGAAAAACATGAGAGATCTTTAAAGAAACAGAATGGGTTGAAAAGAAAAGGTTCACTACACACTCCATGGAATTTCATACTGAGGAAAAAAATGGAGAGGGGAAATTTTCAAAATAATAAGTTCTGAACACCCAAATCCAGAATATGTAAAGAGATAATGATGATTTCAAACACTCTAAACAAGTCCACAAGAAGACACATAGTACTGAAGTTGCATAACATCAATGATAAAAAGAAAATCTTAAATGCAAACAGAAAAGAAATATTATTTGCAAATGGATGACATTTATTCTCAAAAGGTAGTAGATTAATGTCCTAAAAATTTTTTTTAATGTTTATTTATATTTGAGAGAGAAAGAGAGGCAATGAGTCGGGGAGAGACAGAGAGAGACAGAGACAGAATCCAAAGCAGGCTCCAGGGTCTGAGCTTTCCACACAGAGCCCAACATGGGGCTTGAGCTCACGAGTCATGAGATCATGACCTGAGGCAAAGCTGGACACTCAACTGATTGAGCTACACAGGTGCCTTTTAAGAGTTTAGGGAAAACAATTTTTTGCATGGATTTCTATGCCTGGTGAAATTATCATATAGGGATGATGGCAACATGAAGACTTTTTCAGAAAAGAAAGATAGGGCATTTATATCCCAGACGTATTCTGAGAGAACTTTAGAAGAATACATTTTAGTAAGAAGAAAATCAACCACAGAAGAGGGAACGAAAATAATAAAAGCATCTGGGGCGCCTGGGTGGTGCAGTCGGTTAAGCGTCCGACTTCAGCCAGGTCACGATCTCGCGGTCTGTGAGTTCGAGCCCTGCGTTGGGCTCTGGTCTCATGGCTCAGAGCCTGGAGCCTGTTTCCGATTCTGTGTCTCCCTCTCTCGCTGCCCCTCCCCCGTTCATGCTCTGTCTCTCTCTGTCCCAAAAATAAATAAACGTTGAAAAAAAAATTTTAAATAATAAAAGCATCAATAATCAAATTAATTTAACAATATATATTGGCAAACTTATCAGAAGATAAATCTATTTTTGGAAGATGGCAGGTTAAAATAAGCAAGGGATTTAAATGATAAATAATAGTGTGGAAGATACAGAAGACTGAACTAAGTTTTTCGATGGTCTTGGTAATGTTTGAAAATGGGTTAGATACATTGTTAAAGATGGATTTGGGGTAAAAGATGCATGCTAAATATATAAGGCAGTAATTCAAAACATTTAATGACAGGCATGATCTGGACAATAGCTAATCATAAAGGGACACTGACCAATGAGAAAAGATAAGTCTACAAGCAACTAGGACTGCTATTCTAATGTTTTCCAGCTAAATATCAGCCGATTCAAAGATAGGCATTACAGTAATGGAAATGGGTGCATAATTTCCCAAAATGTAGATGGAAAAAGGGGAATATAGAAATTTTGTATCAATTCGCAAAATTAAGACACTGAGGTCTAGAGGGGCACCTAGGTGGCTCAGTCAGTTAGGCATCTGACTCTTGGTTTCAGCTCAGGTCATAATCTCACAGTTTGTGCGTTTGAGCCCCATATTGGGATCTGCACTGGCAGCATGGAACCTCCTTGGGATTCTCTGTCTCCCTCTCTTTCCCTTCTCCACTTGCTCTCTATCTCTTTCTCTCTAAATAAATAAATAAATAAATAAATAAATAAATATTAAAAAAAAAAGAAACTGATGTCTAGAGAAATCATGTGACTTGCTCAGATCACATAGTAAACCAGATGGGGTTAGGAGTAAACTTGGATTTTTAATTAAGTCTGGTGTTGCTCTACTGTGGTATTTGTCCCCACAAATTTAATTTTCAGATCAATATTTTATAAACATTTATTACATTTATTTTCTTATTTTAGACATATATATGCTGTCATTGTGATTGGTGATTCATATTTTAGTGGTTTTTAAACATCTCCGTTTATGCATTATAGAGGATTATTAACGTGTGCAGCTCTAAATGATAATGTCCCTTTAAAAATGTTACCTAAATCGGTGCCTGGGTGGCTCAGTCAGTTAAACATCTGACTTCAGCTCAGGTCATGATCTCACGGTTCGTGAGTTTCAGTCCTGTGTCAGGCTCTGAGCTTTCAGCACAGAGCCTGGTTTGGATCCTCTGTCTCCCTCTCTCCCTCTCTCGCTGTCTCTCCCTCACTTGCACTCTCTGCCTCTCAAAAATAAATTTAAAAAAAAAACATTAAAAAATAAAAATAAAAATATTACCTACAATTTAAATTTTTTAAAATATGCATATACTTTGTTAAATTTTATTGAATAGAAAAGTATTGCTGCCTTTATTAAAATCATAAGAAAATGGCCATTGTTTATAAAAGTAAGAATTTGTTCTATGTAGTTATAAAAGCACTTTATTTCTCTCATTTCAGTTTTCCTGAGGGAAAGATATTTTGTGAAATTATATCTCTCTTTGCAACATTATTTCAGAGGCCTAAACATGATTTTCATGATTAAATGATTTGTAGTATCCAAAGCAACAAATTGAAAGCTAAAAAATGAGAAAAGAAATATGTAGTCTAGCAATAAATCTCTTACTTTATTATTTTTTTCTTATCTTACTATTATTCTTTGACCCCAAATATTCTAGTAGCAATGTAAGTTAGTGTCCTTTTTCAAAAGAAATAAAGATATATTTTTAAGATTCCATTAAAGTCATGTGATAATACACTGGGAAATTGTTATTAAAGTTTGATAATGATGTAACTCTGCCTCAGATGTCATCCAGGGAGATTGTAGCTAGGGTAGTTTTTAAAAGTACAGTTAAATCACATCAAATCATTAAAAAATGAATACCTGTTATATAAGAGAACAGCCACAACCAAAAGGCTAATGACTCTTTTATGACAGGTAATTGATATTATATCTAGTAGTATTTTCCTTGTAAATGATGCTGTAGAATTTACATGGAGGGGAAAACAAAAGAGAGAAGGAGTGGAGTTATCTCAGGAGAGAAAAAGAATAAAGTCTGAGTCAGAAATATAGTTACCATATTAGACCAAATTTGGCCATTACCTACAGAGGGACCTGATAGAAAATTGTTTTTGTCTCATGAGTCAGCCTAGGTTTAGAGAAAAGGAATGTTGTTGGATGTTGGATGAGTGTGTGTGTGTGTGTGTGTGTGTGTGTGATTAGGAATCAGAGACAGAAGCTGCTAAGTATCTTTCGGCACAAAAATAAAGGATTAGCTTGTGTAGGCACAAGGAATTGAACCTAAGGCTATGGAAATCATGCTTTATTAAATTCCCAAAGCCCTTTGGGATAGTTTATTTCAGTGCCTTCTTTCTTCCTTTCATACTCTACTTTCCTTACATGTGTACAATGAGACGTGAGTTTCTTCTGGGAAAATAAAGAGAGGAAGTCTGATCTACTCGAAATGACTTCCAAGGACTTCCAGCAACTTCCTTGGGCTGGAAGCTTGCCCTGTCTCCATTACCCCACGCGTGTCTGACAAGACGCTGGGAATTGCTGTAATAGTGGACGAGAATGTGCACCAGGGATGTGAGCTTCGGTCTGGCTCTGGATCTTGGGTCACCTCTGAGGATGATGTCATGCCATTATGCTCCATCATGTTTAGTTATTTATTTTTCTCTACAGTCTTGTCAAACAGAGACGCTGCAGAGCTTCTGTAAAGCAGAGCCTGCCGTTTTTGGAAGAATGTTGTGTTAGCACACAGATGACGTTGAAACTATGATATTATAAAAGTCTACAATGGAAATTGCTCTTTGTCAGGAGTCTGGGTCAGACAGAGGATGATTCATCTGCACACAGACCCCCCCTTGGCCATGATGTAACATTTTATTCAAATGCATATCCAAGATGTTATTTTTGGAAGTGGTCAGAATCCTATTGAATTTGAATTTTAGGCTATCTTTATGTTCTAGTTGATTTCCTCAATTATGGAGCTTTACCTCTGGTATCAACTGTTCTCCATTACATTTTCACACTGTAAGTTTGCCAGAAAAATTCATGCCAGTTATTATTGGTTTTATGAGTTTATACTCTCAAATATGAAACATACAAAATAGGCTAGAATTTATTAACATGAAACATTTAATACAGAAAGAGATAGGGCATTATAAAGTTATATGTCATGAGCATATTGAATGTGCCCAATTGCTTTTAAATGTCTAAAGTATAACCATTATGTGCTATTATAGGGATTATAAACTATATTGAAGTAATATATTCAAGCATCCAAAAAATCAAAGTAAATAAAAATAATTCTGCTCATTGGCTCACAGTTAGGAAGGAATGAGAGTAATAACAATAAAATAATAATGTGCAGGGAAAGACAAATACATCCTGCAGCAGCCTGAGCTGCAGCAGGCCCTGATTCAAGGGAGGGAGCCGGAGGCTTCCAACTCGTAAAAATGAGTATTTGTCTGCCAGGCGAAGACTGCACACATCTCTTTCCCACTTGGGCCCTCCAGGGGCCTATTCTGACTTCCTTTGTCCCTCTTGGGAAGGAGAACAGAGGGTATGGATACAGCTAGGAACATTTCATTCCAGGAGCTTGTGACTCTAGGAGTAGTTCAGCACCTGTGTCTCCCAGGAGTAATTTAGTACCTGGATCACACTGACCTTGGATGGTGGAATCTGTGAGGAACATCTTACTTGGGCCTTTCCTTAGGGTTTGTTCTCATTAGAAGGTGAAGAGAGGGACTTTTTCAAGTCTTCTCATTTAGCCAACGGGAAAACTTGGGAATAGGTGTAAGCAATACCTTATTCCACTTCTTTTTTTTTTAGAATTCCCTCGCTGAACCCCAATGTCAATATTGTCCATACTGGCAACTGAGGACTTGTTTTCTCAGTAATATAGTATAGATGCAAGTGTTGTAGGACAATGCACATTTGCTGTTTTATCCTGGGCTGCCTCACCTGTGCTCACTGGGAGGGCTTACATGTATCACTTCACCTCGGAGCCTTCCCAGGGTAAGCACTGGGGAGAGGAGGAACCTGGGAGGGCAAGGCTAGTGCTGGGGAGCGAGGCAGGGCAGAGAATGCTTCCTTGTCAGCCCTTGTTAGTCACACTCATAGGCAGTACAGCAGAAGATCAAGCTCATTACAAGGAAACACTTTTTTCTTATGGCAAAATGTATGAAAATCTTAAAGGTCAAGCTGTATGCTAGGAATTGTTGAAGAGCCTTTGAAGCATTTGCTAACTGAATCATGAATTATAGTCTATGTTAAAAATGATTATGTTTAAAAATAAGGCACATGCAGGGTTGTAAGTGACTTTGAAATTCCCCTTATTCACGTACACATGTGACCTTGAAGGACATGTATTCATTTTTATACATATTTTTAATAACATTTTTAGTTTAGAATAATTTCAGGTTTATGGAGTAATTGCAAAGCTAGTACGGAGTGGTTTTTTTTTTTGCTATGTATTCCTCAGACCCAATTTCTGCCATTATTAACATCTTGCCTTACTATGGTATATTTGTCACAAGTAATGAACCAATATTGATATTTATTAACTAAATTGCATACTTTATTCAGATTCCCTTGGTTTTAACTATCATTCTTTTTTCTAGTCCAAGACCTCATCCAGGAATGTAATTTGCATTCTTCTAATGACACATGATGTGGATTATCCTTTCATATCCTTATCTGCCATCTATATGTTCTCTGCAGTGAAATGTCTTAGATCTCATGCCCATTCTTCCACTTGACTTCTCTCTCATTCTTGAGCCCTGTGAGTTCTAATCTGGTACAGTCCCCTTCCATCAGATTTATGTTTTGTAAATATTTCTCCAAGATATAGCTTGTTCCCTCTTATTACCAACACTATCTTTCAAAGGGAATTTTTCAATTTTGGTAAACTACAACCCATCGAGCTTTCCTTTCATGGGTTGTGCTTTTGGTGCTGCACCCAAAAGCTCATGATCAAATCCAAGGTCACCTAGATTTTCTCCCATGTTTTCTTCCAGAAATTTTACAACCTTGGATTTTATAGTTAGGTTTATGATCCACTACGAGGCAATTTTTGAGAAAGGTATGAAGTCTGTATCTAGGTTCAATTGTTTGTATGAATGTCCTATGTTCTAGCATTTGTTGAAAAGACTGTCTTTTCTCCATTAAATTGCACCATTGTCCAAGATCAGTTAGCCATATTTGTGTAGGTTTATTTCTGGACTCTCTATTCTATCCCATTGATCTTTAAGTATTTCAGGTCACTGTTTTCATGTTTCCATGAATTCTGGTGGAAAGTCTACTATAATTCTCATTATTATTTCTCTGTAGATAAGGTGTTCTCTCCTCTGGCTTCTTTCAAGATTTTGTTTTTTTGTCTTCCATTTATTGCAGTTCAAATACAATATGCCTAGGTATGTTTTTGTTTTGCTTTAATCTGTGATTTAAATTCTATCATAAATCTTGATGATTTTACTTTAAATATTTGTCCTGCTTTGTTCTGTCTTTCTTCTCCATCAGAGATACTACAATGAGGTATTTGGTATACCTTTTGAAACTGTCCCACAGTTCTTGGATGTTTTGTTTGTTTTCATTCATTTTCTCTTTGCATTTCAGTTTCTACTGAGCTCTCCTCAAGTTCACGGATTCTTTACTTGGCACGTCAGTCTAATAATGAGTCCATTGAAGGCATGCTTTATTTTTGTTACTATGTTTTTGCTTCTGGCATTTCTTTTGAATTCTTTCTTAGAGTTTCCATCTCTCTACTTACATAAACCACCTGTTCTTGAATGCCGTTTATTTTTTCCATTAAAGTTCTTAACGTATTAATCATAATTATTTTAAAATTCTGATAATCCCAACATCTGTGTCATTTCTAAGTCTGGTTCTGATGATTGCTTTCTCTCTTCATACTCTGTTTTCTTCTTGACTTTTGTCATGCCTTGTAATTTTTTTTGAAAGCCAAGCATATTGCAATGGATAATAGCAACTGAGGTAAACGGGCCTTCACTACAAGGATTTATGGACATCTGGCTAGGGATTTGATTGTGTTTAATGTTTGCTGTAGCTATAGGTACCAGAGGCTTTAAATCTCTCTCTTGCCTTTTTTTTTTTTCTTCCTCCTATTCTTTGAGCTTCGCTAATACTTCTCCACAGAGGAAGCCAGTGCCTTGCAGCTCTTTCAGCTGTAATCCACTATTATTATACTGGAATCCTGTTGGTATGGTGGTAGGATATGGGCAAGGAGAACATTCTGTTGTCTTCCAATTAAATATCCATGTTTTGGTGGACCTTTGTCTGGCTGCTATGACCATCAAATGTGTTTCTCTAGTTGTCTCACTCCCCCACCTCCCCTCTTGTCTGCTCTCTGACTGCAGACTTCCCACTCTGTTTCCTTGAAGCTCTGACTTCTGTCGAATATATTTTTTGTTGGTTTGTTTGTTTTATCCTTAGTAAAATAGAGAAACATTAGGGAACAGGAGTAGAATGATTGCCTGGCTCTAATTAGGGTAAGGTTCTGGCACAGTCTTTCTCCCTGGAGTCTACTTCTTTTTTATGGAGAAAGCTTTGGGAAACTTCATGATGATTCCCCTTCCCCTCCCTCTTCCAGAGCCATGAGAATATCTTTTATAGATCTTAACTGTGAGAACTTGTTAAGGTTTCTAGAAGTAAAGTCCATGAAAGTGCGAAGGCTTTCCTGAGATTATAGTCCTCAGTAGTTTCTTGCTCTCATACAATCCAAATTCAATTTGTAAAGATTAATCTTTATTCCTACCAGCTTATGGCTCCACGTAAACACTTCTTGGTTTCTATATCTCAGGATGGTCTTGTTCTCTTGATTTCAGGATGGCAGTTTGCATTGAGACCCCAGTTCTCCGAAATGTCGGAGAAAAGTCATTGACTTTCACATTGGCCAGCTGTTTTTTTTTTTTTTTTTTTCCCTCATGAATGGGGTGATGTATTCTAAGCTTTTGACATATTGGGGCTGAAACTGGAAGTCTGTATGTATTAATTTTTTTCTAAATGTAATGGATAGCCTCAGTGATACATGCTAGATTTACACTGTCATTATTTCTGTTGTAATTTTTTCTCATTTTTTTCTCTTGCTTTTATTGGAAACAAAATAATCAATCTCCAGAAACTTCGTAAGGCTCAGTTCCTCTGTTTTGGAAGTCTCTTCATTTGCCAGATATTAATCAAAAGCTAAATAAATTCTAGGCCATTGAAAGAAACAAAGTGGGATAAATTTTCCACATTGGAAGAGTTCAAGGTCTAGTGTAAACAGACAAGTAATAAGACAAATAAATGGGCAGAGTGGGAAGAGCACAGAAAAGCATATAAAGCAGACACCAAGTTGAGGAGGGTTCTGGGACAAGTTGATGGAATCAAGAGTAGTGCTGAGGTAGGTGAAGTGGAGATTGAGGAAGAGGGAAAGAGAAATACTGCAGCCATAGGGACACCCTGTGAAAGCATGAAGGATCCATGAAGCAGTGTGCGAATCTGCTATGGGGAAGTGGGCTCTGCTAAGGTATTTAATTTGATCCTGATTTCTATGTGGGAGCTATTGAAGGATATTGAGCTGCCCTATGTTTGGATTTGCATTATATATATATATATTTTTTTTCTAACATTTATTTATTTTCAAGAGACAGAGAGAGACCCAGTGAGAGGGGGGAGGTGCAGAGAGAGAGAGGGAGACACAGACTCTGAAGTAGGCTGCAGGCTCTGAGCTGTCAGCGCAGAGCCCGACATGAGCCTTGAACCCACCAACAGTGAGATCATGACCTGAGCTGAAGTCCGACGCCCAACCGACTGAGACACCCAGGCACCCCTGGATTTGCATTTTATATTGAAGACTCCAGCTGTAGAGGGGAGGATGGGATGGAACATCTAAGACATAAAGCAGAGAAGCTGGGCAAGTTTAGGAGGATCTGGATTGAGGCAGGGACAAGGGGGTGAACTAAGGGACAAATACGTTTGATATTAAAGTGCACATGTTGTGTATGCATATTGTATATGTGAGAGAATATAAAGTTTAAGGGAGTTCCAGGTTCCTGTGATTTTGATAATGGGGGAGAGGATAGTGCCAAGCGCTGAAATGTGGGCTGAAGGCGCGGGAAGAATAGGTTGTTGGAGAGTGGAAGGGGAAAGGAAAAATAGTGGTTTTTTCCCCTGCATATTTCAAAAAGAACAATGAGTATTTCTTCTTTAAGTATTCTAAAACCCACTATATGGAGAAGAAGAGGTATAAAAAGAAGTTGCTGCAATAAATCAAATTGTATAATTTTCTACTCTTGAATAGAAATTGGAAACCATCATCATAGCTAAGTTTCAAAATCAAATGCAGTCTCTTGTTTCAGACCTTGTGCCTTCAGAAAGAGATCAATGTTCTACTCAGTTATAATAATACCAGAAAGAACTTCTGTTTTTGGCTCTCCTATACAACTAATTATTTATTGGGTAGGAATACCTGATTAAAAGGATAAGAAAATAGGTGGTAGAAACATAGCTACAGATGAAACACTTTCTTTAAAGAAATTTTTTTTTAATGTTTATTTAGTTTTGAGAGAGAGAGAGAGAGAGAGAGAGAGAGAGAGCGCTCTCTCAAAATCAAAACAAAGCCAAAGGAAGGGGAAGGGCAGAGAGACGGAGACACAGAATCTGAAGCAGGCTTCAGTCTCTGAGCTGTCAACATAGAGCCCCATGTGGGGCTTGAACCCACAAGATGAGAGAGATCATGACCTGAGCCGAAGTCAGATGCCCAACAGACTGAGCCACCCAGGCGCCCCTAAACACTTTCTTTAATCACTTCCTGACTGATTAATGAGGGATAATCTTTTTGAAATTAGGTAAGAAAATTTCTGACTTCTGCAAAAATTTCATCACACTTTTTTTTTTTTTTAAATTTTTTTTCTCAACGTTTATTTATTTTTGGGACAGAGAGAGACAGAGCATGAATGGGGGAGGGGCAGAGAGAGAGGGAGACACAGAATGGGAAACAGGCTCCAGGCTCTGAGCCATCAGCCCAGAGCCCGTCGCGGGGCTCGAACTCCTGGACCGCGAGATCGTGACCTGGCTGAAGTCGGACGCTTAGCCGACTGCGCCACCCAGGCGCCCCTAAAAATTTCATCACACTTTTAACTACACAAATGGTTGTTCATAATCGTGGAAATTCAACTAAAATTCTAGAAGAGCATCTAACGCAAAGCCAGGATATTTTTTCTTTAGGCTAATGAGCATAATTTGGTAAGTACTTGATAGCCAATGGTAGATACATTTCCTATCCACCTACTACTCTGACAGCCATCATTGTAAGGAATTTCCTATAACATTGTTTATATATCATTTGGGTTTTTTTCTTTGTTATATGGCTATTTTACATGTTGGTTTTTCTTTTTATTTTTTGACCGTGAGCTTCCAAGGAGCAGAAGTTAGTAACATATAATTGGTGCTTAATAAAAAAATAATCCTGCAACAAACATTTACTGAGTGTTTATGATATGCTTAGGAGACACAATATTATCAGTGCCTTGAAGGAAATGGAATGTTACGGAATAGATAAATTTAGAATATGACTTCTCTGAATAATCATGCCCATCTTTTAAAAGGGATCATATTGAGTAACGAATTAAACCAGGTTCCTCTGCTTTGAAATTAACAGAGAAAATCATTTTACTATAACCCATCAGAAAAAGTAGGCATTTTTGCTTTAAAAATAAAGACATATTTTGCTGACAAAACTCAAGTGGAAGCCTATAATAGGCCACTAAAAATAATAGAGCAAACTTTTTAAATATTTAAGTGTGTTGATATTGGAGCACACAGAACCTGGTCAAAAGAGAAGTCCCAGAAATCTTTAGAATCATATAATAACACATATGCAGTTTCAGTTAGGGATATCCTTGTACTTAAAGCTCTATTTTTTGGTACCATAACGAGAACTTACATGTCTAATATTAGTTAGAATTTGTCACAGATAATGAGCTCTCTTTCACATTAAGCTATGCTCCTCTTTAAATACTGGATCTGTTTCACTGATACTCATTTTCAGTTATGCATTGGTGGGTTCACCTCTGCTCTGTTCAGTTTACAGAATGAATAGAAACCATAAACTGAGCATATACTGTATCAGTTAAAGGTTTACCAAATGAGTTCCCATGGTTGCCCTCTCTCTCTAAGTGCATTCCCGCATGTTGGAAAAGATCTCTGAAGCGGAATGCATCCTGGCCTTTAGGCCTGAGGGTACATCATTTCAAGCATATCAGGCTGCCTGGTCTAGTGCCTTTTACATGGGAAACATCTAAAGACCCTGTTCCCTCACAAAGCTTTCAATAAAAATCCAAATGGAATTGATTCTTCCTTTGGCTTTGTTTTGGTTTTGGAGATAGGAGCTCTGACATGTTTATTCTCTTACCTTGTTTTAGCTCCCCTAGCTAAACACAAGGAAGAAAGCACCACAAATAGTTTGTTTACATAAATTGACATTGTCTTTTTAAAATCGTGTGCCAGGTTTCCTTTTTATTAAAAAAAAATGTTATTGTAAATCCATTAGTAGGAGCTGTTTAAGATCTATTGTAAGATGTAAGATCTATTAATTACTAAAATTCATATAAAATAAAAAATAATGCTCTCTTGTACGTATTTGAATTGTCGTAAGTTCACAGGGCTAACTTAAATGAGTCTACATGTAGTACTCCATAAATCAGATAAATGCCATATGCCAACTTCTAATGAATATTTTTGAAAATCCCACATTTTCTTGATTTTTCTCCCTTTAATTGGTAAATCAAGTTGTGCATCATACCTTAAACATCAAAGGTAGATTTGTTGGCTTATTAATTCAAGTGGGCTATCAGATCATAGAGGTGATTTGCCTCATTTGGGAATGTCATTTGGTGATTTTCTAATTAATGCACTAGCATGAGCAGAGGCGACAGATTAACTATAGCATGAACAGGAACATGCTAATTCTTCACCGAAACTCTCAACAGTTGAGTCACATGCAGTTCCAATTATTTTGCATGTTTGGCAATCTTTCTTCCCCAGTGGAACAATAAACATTAACTCATTACTCTGAAAGAAGCTTATGAAAACATGGTTGACATAAATTACTCTCTATTAAAATTTTTTATTACAATTCCAGTTTTCCCTTTTGCAGCGTGATAGAGTTGTTCTTTTATTTTTAAAAGAACATGGTCAAACTTCCCCACAAATACTTCACATGTGTCATGGGCCACTACAATGTCAGATCTCTGATTGCTCTGTGAATTCATTCTTTGTCAAGATGATGCAGGCAACATAGTGGGGAGTGGGATATATTATACTCTGAAATTTAGTACCTGAACCAAAGACTTTTTAACGGCATTACGAGGACTTTAAAAAATAACAATGCCTTTTTGTTCCAAATTTGTTTTCCAACACCAGACATTCCTAGAGATACTTAAATTATAAACTTCATGTCGTTGTATTTACAACGATGATGGTTTTAACATGGGAAGTTCATGCTACATTTTCCCTTTTTCAGTTTGACTGAAAACGCAGATAAGATCAGTGGACACTCTCTACAGCCTTTTTAGAGGCAAAGCTGACGTCCGGGAAGCCTTTGGTGGGCGGCCTCCGCTGTCCATGCCCCCTTGTGAAGGAACCTTCTGTCCTGCAGTGGGATCGCAGCTTCTTGGAAAGGGGAGCCATTTATCACAGTCCTAAATGAAAGCATTCTTTGAACACAAATGTCTTTTTCTCCCTTTGTCTAATTACTGAGAGGAAAAGTGAGAAGGAAATGTCAAAACAGAGAAACAGTGGTGTATAGAGAGAGCAGCCACTCTGGAGCTCAACTGGCTTTTGTGAGGGTCTGGGCGATTTGTCAAACGGTTGTGGCATAAGTCAAGCTCTGAGGTTGAAAGGTCTTGACCTAAGGAGTCCTGGAATCAGACAGTATAAGCAAGGGGTCTGCTAGAATTTTCAGCTGTAGTGGAGATGAACAATAATGGGAGCTGGACATAACAAAACCTCATTTGCATAATTCAGGTAAGTAATTTTATTGAAACTGACAAGGATGTGACAGGCTAAGAAAGAGACGAGAACACACTCTTGCTGGGAACCACTAAAGCTCCTCAGTTAGGTATGTGAAAATAAATGACAGCTAATCTCTTCACTAAAAAATCTGTAAACAATGCCATTTTACCCAGGACTCACCCATGACCTTTCGTAGAGCTGGCTATAGATTCTTTAGTTTAATGTTCCAGAATATAGCAAATAGAATGCATTAAATTCAGATTATGTTTTAGACTTAAACTGGTAATAACTATTTCCCTAAATAGGAGGAGAACCTTCCAAGGTAGATCTACATGAAGAGAGAGTAGAAACCTTCGTAAGTGGATGGTTATCAAAGATTTGAGATCGATGCTACAAAAAGCCTTATTTTCACTTAAGAATAGGTTTTTTGGTGGGGAAATTTTAACTCGAATAGCTTGTACTATGAATCTAAAGAGTGAAATGCCTTTAGCACTTGAGCTTGCTGATATATGTTTAAGAGATTATATTAATCTTTACCAGCTGATCTTTTCAGCAGTTTTCATCTTTCTTTTCTAAAAGGTATGGATTTAAAGACATGAATTTAATACTGATGCATATATTTTAGAAACTGAAATATTTAATGTCTAACTAATAAGTACTTGTTTTGAATTTTGATAAAATCTTATGACCTCAGCAAAATCTACAAATTAGGTTTTATATGTCCTGGATATACCTAGCCATTAAAAAAAGGCAACGAAAATGGTAAGGTTATCAGTAAAAGGATTTCCTTATTTTAGATAAGAGAAACTAAATTCTAAAAGCACTCTCTCTGTCCTATATTTGGCTTTGCTTTTATGTGTGGATCACCAGGAGATAGCTACATATCTTTTGTAAATCCAGGCTGCTCACCAGTCATTGGTGACTTTTATAGGCAAGGGCAGTAATGGATGGAAATAGTAATCAGGGTAGAGAAGAGTGCTACTCAAACCTAGTTTGCCAGAGGAGAACCATGTCTGCTGTGCCCTTCAAACATGAAAAAAATATGAAACCCACTCAGTCAGACACGAGTTGCAAAATCTCTAAGATTTTTTGGGTAGGAAATACACAAATACTCTTTCTGCAGTATATGGAACACATACACACTTTGACCAAAATGTGGATCATTCCATCGAATGGGAAGCAGTTGAGAGTTCTGGCTAGATCAAATGTGGATCTAGCAGTATTATAAGCAGTCTAATGCATAATTCATGAGGCTTAATGAATATTCCAATTCATGACAGCCAACTGGCTCCATAGGTCACACCTCCTAGTCTCATATAAATAAAGAATGAGATACTGGAAAGCATACCAGCTGAACCAAACTGAGTGCCAAAAACATGCATATTAATGAGGCACTATAATAGATACTTGACTCTTTGGAAGTGCCTATATTGGTTTCCAGCTACAGAGGGAAAGAAAGTTCACAATGTACCTTTAAACACACCATACTGTGTACCATAAAATACAGCTTTTCCTATGAAATATGGAATCAAATTACACTGATGTGATTTCAGATTCAGTCATTAACTCCATAACATCCTCTGACACTTCCATCAACACTGAAACATTCTGGAAAGATCCCTACCCCCTGCTCCCATGTTCCTTTGCAAGTCTCAACTTGGTAACTAGGGAGAGGAAGTCCTTCAACAGTGCTGTTCTTTTATGTGTTCTGTTTAGACCTTGGATCAGGATGAATGGTAGCTCAGATGAATGCATTTGTGCCATTTTTCTTGGCCCCAGACTATGTTTCCTCACTACCATGACATCTGAACAGAAGGAGAAAACATCTCCCTTTTGTAGCAGGCTAATTTAATTTGTACCTTCCACCTAGGGGTAAATATGTTTGTCTGTCTGTCTGAACTTTTTGCCTACTTTCTTTTCTCACGGGAAACCCTACTGAGTCGAGAGCAGGAAATTGCTTGGTGCTTTAACTTTATTTTAAAGTAATTTAATTTTAAGTCTTCTCACACCCACCCTAAAGTGAAGCAACTGTTGGAACCCCCTCGGGATACCCTTAATGACTTCTGCATGTCTCCTGTGTCACAGATGTCAAAGGCTTGTTGTTTCGGAGGTATTTTATCTTTTGGAATAGACGGTGTAAAAGAGATTGCTTTGGGTTTTACCCACAGAAGATGTGCATTCGTTTGAAAAGAAGGAGGAAAAAAATCTTGCTGCTTTTACATTGACCCACATCCTTCAAAATCCATATTACAAGTTATTGATTTTTGCTTGATCTTAAGTTGATCTTGGGCATTATTTGTGGCTTGACCTTGTTTGATGTAGAGTGTGTCAAAGATTTAAAGTAGACTACCAAAAAACTGATTTTTTTTCCTAAGCAAAATAGCTGTAATTCATTACTCAAAAACTCTGAAATATCCAGGCATTTGATCTAAATATTGTTACTGTTTCTCAGGGCCCCCAGAGTGAGCACCTCAAATGAAAATTATGGCAAGGAGCGAATGGTCTATTTCTTAAGAAAAAACTTTTAAATAGGGGAGAATTTCTTATTTACATGAAATGTACTTATCAAAATGCAATTTTGTTTCTTTTATTTTTGTAAGAGTTTTCAAAGGCACTTTAAGAAAAATATTGCTTTTTTCTTATGTTTATGAGAACACATTCTAATTATTTTCTCTTTCATGGTATTTTATCTCTCTGTACCACTTTCAATATTTACAGATATAACCACAAATAATAATTCCACATTATAAGAAATATGACATCTCTGACACTGCTTTATAAGCATGACTTAAGGGAAAAATAACGTTGTTAAAATTATTTTATTAACTCCTATTTAATGTAAAAGATCATTCTGAAATATATTATTAGCTTCTAATACAGGAATCTTTACTCATGGCCAGACCAATCTCAGTTTTAGTACCATATAATAATAAGTTATATGTCCATGCATATAAACTAAAAAGAATATCAGTTTAGTAATAATGTTAATGACAAAATTGTATCAGTTGAGCCTAAATTCTGAACTCTCAGGAGTTAGTTCACAAGATAGTTAAACACATTAAAAGGATTTTAGGTTATTGAATAAATACATTTGAAAATTTCTTAGATTAAAATATCAAAATATCTTCACGTGAATCTGTATATTCAAAGATATACATAGACATATAGCTTTTTCTGAAGAAGAATTCATAAGAAAGAATATTACAGTTGGGTATAAGAATTTTTCAGTGCCTTCAGAAAGTCTGAGTTTTGCACCTCTGATCCATGTTCCTTCAAAATATGTCAAAAACTTTTCAGTTCTAAAATTTTCATTGGACAACTTTATTTCTAAAGGATTACTTCTGATAGGGAAGGCAAATCTAGTTAGTATGATTTAAAGTAACAAGAAATTTGAGAATTTAATTTGTTGCTAGAGAAATATTCCATGTTTGGGGGGCTCTAAAATGGCACAAATTGCTGCAGAAGAGATGTATCTTTGGTATAATAATGTGGCATTTCCAACTGAATCCAAAATCTCACATCAAGGCTAGCCACTAGTACATTAGATTCTAAACCTGAGATTGGAAAGATATTTCTGTAAATGGCCTGATAATAAATACTTCAGGCTTTGGAAATTACATATGGTCTCTGTCATATATCTCTCATTGTTTTGTTTTCTATACAACCCTTTAAAAGTTTGAAAACCATCCTTAGCCTGAGGGCCATGTAAAAATAGGCCTTGGGCCCAGATTTGGATCACTGACCCTAGTTTATTAACTCTTAATCTAAGCTTTTCAAGCCTGGTTTAATGTCCCAAAACATCTGCTTATCCTCAGACACATTGTCATACAGATGATCATTTTAAGTTAGGGATTTCTTTCTTATTTTATACTGTGCTATGATTTGTGGAAGAATATCTTATCTATAAGGCTTTGTATACGTTTTCTGATTGGTGGACTTCAAAATTTTAACTTCCGGTACTTACTCACAACAGTCCAAGAACCACTGTCATATATCTTATACGTGAGATTCTTTCATCGGAAAGTTGAGTTTGTGGTGGTGGCTGTGGGGGGTCTGGACAACTTTCAACAAAGCATTAGCTTCTCCACATTGCTGCAAAGTGAATGATTCTATGTAAACATTTCCCCAATTAACTTTGAGATAAAATACCACAAGGTACAATACTATATGCATGTTACTTTTAGAATTTTTCTTTAAGACACATTTAAAGCCAAAGTCTTTTAATCGTAAATAACACAAGGCCTCAAAGAATTCAGGGTATTTTCCCAGTAATTACTTCAAGTATTTCAGTAAAATACAGTTTCTCTAATCTTCAGCCTAATATGATGTAGATTCCCTCTGACATGCTCAAAATAGTATGTCTGCATAGGCAAAGCCTTCCTCTTTGTAAGAATGGCTTTCTTTAAATACAAGTATTTGGATGAAGCGAGGATGATCCTCAAAATATCAAAATGCATTATTCAGTCTGCCTTCCCCACCTTCATCATCAACACAGTGCATACTTAATGGCTGTGCTTTGAGGCCGAATTTTCTTTAATCCCGCCACATAAGGTTTATTCCTGCACTGCCTGTCTCTCCAGGTTCTGCACTCAGTAACGTCCTCACAATTCTCCATCGCAGTGTCTGGGGATGGGACCGCTCCCAGAACAAGTGCAGAATGTGAAATAGAGATTCGCTGTGTGATGAGGGAAAGAGAATTTTGCCTTTAGGCAGGTTGTTATTTTAAATGCAGTGCTAAAGATATTATTTCATTTCACAGTAATACATAGGCTCTAACATTTTGTCTTAATACAAAAGAGATCATGGGCCAATGGCCACAGGGTTGATTCCTGCCAACAGGAGAAATGCAAAAGCTACTCCGTCCGACCCTGCTGGAGGTGCTAGGGAATAAGACGGGGGTGAATCTAATGGGGATCTTTACCTTAGAAGTATAAGAACCATTTAGCATCAGGCAGAGAACTGTAAGGATGAATATTCAGTTGGTGGCTTATCCATGACCTTTGCTTTTTTCAACAAAAGTTATTTTGCACCTACCATATGCCAGGGATTGCTTTTTGGCTCCAGGGATAGAACATGAAAAAATCTGTCTTTGCCCTTAAGTATTGCTGAATCCTTTCTTCCATCTTGATTGGCTTTTTTTTTTCCTTTTCACACTTTTTCAAATCCTATCTCTACAGTCATCATAAAGTGCTCCCAGATCCTAAAATATGTATGATTTACTTCCAGTCCTGTGAATATCATGATCTTGCAAGTATAGCACTTATTGTAATCATTAGTGAACTTAGCTGTTTCTTCCACTAACTAGAATAGGAGTTAAAAAATCCCTTGATCTACATAAAAAATGTGTATGTAGGTCCATATGTGCACTATTCTGTCAAAGGACCCATAGCTTTTTTCTGTGTCTCAGAATTCCATAATCCAAAAGAGATTAATAAACACTGAGTTACACTTCCATTTTTCAAGGTGTTACTTATTCTCCATGAGAAATATGGTGTTATTGTGAAAATAACATTATTACACCTAATAAAACTAAAATTTATTCCTGAATATCATCTCATGCCTGATCCATTTTCAATTCCCAAATAACCCCAAATATGCTTTTCACCATACACACTGCCCTCCAGTACTTTTTTGATGATGCTCTGACTTGCTGAATGGTGTACCAGCAGGGATTTCCCACACGGGTGGGAATATTCTGCTCCCCTGGGTCCTTGTGTGAAAGAGTTTTTTTGAAGCTGATGAAATGATCTTTTCATAGCAAGATCAACCAACCTTTTTTTTTTTTTTTTTTTTTTTTTTTTTGTTAGATACGGCAATGAATTCATCTGTGACAGGAGTGGGGGCACTGAAATTAAAATGCCACCCGTCCTTGGTTCAAACTTATTGTTTCTGTAAGATGACTGTCCAAAGTGGCCGAAAGTGGCTGAGGATAGAGTGTGGGGACCTCCATGAGCTTCCCACAAAACAGGACGTATGCCTTTTTTTGTGCCACCTTTTTAATAGTTATTTGATATGTGACAGATATTGGTTTAAGCTTGCTTTTGCTATTGCACTCTGCTCGGCAGAGAGGCTTAGGAGAACAGAAAGAAAAATTTGATGTATTCATTCTGTTTCTGACTTCCTTTAATGTACATAATAAATGCTTGACTATATCGATAGCAAAATACATACCTATGGCACAAAATAAACAAATAAGTACACGTAAAGTTACTTACAGATTTGCTTATTTTTGGTGCCAACCAGTACCAGAATACTTCTGGTTGGTCAGACTAATAGAGCCTCTACAGACCGTGTGTGGAGATTGATAGATTTTTAGATATCGGCACATGTACATTTATAGCTATTGACAAAGCTTAACTCTTTTCAAGAACATTCCAACTAATATTGGCATTCTGTTTTATCCGTTGACACTCAACATGATGTACTGTGGAAGACTTTAAGACTTTCAGTGTTTGACTAAGCTTTACAGTCATTAATGTTTAATCACTAACAATTCAGTAAGCATTGTGCTTTCATTTTTTATGTGGCTTGTTTATCTATGTAAAGTAAATCAACAGTGCTTTTCTCCTAGTCTCCCAGTACGTTTATAATCAGTCCCATTTAGTGATCAGGGATAAATATGGACACTACTGCTATTTGGAAATAGTTCATTGCTTTCTACAGATTCTGAATTCACTTTCCCCTTCACAATAATTATTAGACAAGTGAATGCTAAGCCCAACTCTCCAAATCTATGAACATGGTGGTGGAGGAGAGGGAAAATAATGTTACCTTTTTTTCCCCCAACGTACTGTATAAAATGTGTTTCATGTTCACACACTATTTGTATACTCTAAATAAGAACAAAGGGTCACGTGAAACAATATTTTGGATGAAAGAGATTTTTAGCCATTGAGAGAGTCAAAATGTTGCAGTGTTCATCTTGAAGGAGAGTACAACTCGCTCCCTGGAATGACTGCCCCAAGGAAACAATGAAGGAAGTTTGCACCATAGTTCTGCACAAGCCACTGCAGTGAATACACACCATTATGTCATCGTCATCAGAGCACTAGTGAGAGACAAAATGTGCTTGGCCAAGGCTAGGGGAAATGGGGACACAAAGAACCCAATTCAAGCAAAGCATAGTGGGTAGAGGGCACCTTTGTCGAATTTGAACAGACTCCAGTCATTTGTATGTTTTTGTTTACATTGGGGCTTTTACAGAAATGCCGCAGTGATTTTGCAGGCCTTCCCTGTATACGGAGAAACTGCAAATGTAGACAAAAGCACAATTTGCTACTTAAGAAAATTTAGTAACATTCTCAGAAAAATGTTTAAAAACTGGTTTCAGAGAACCTGAGAGACAATCGGAAACTATTCATATAACAAATGAAAACGTCATTTCCTTTTTACGGCTCTACAGATGGAAAAACACAGTTCTGTCTTTCCCTTGCATAAAACTGGCCCTATGTGTGAACAAACAGCCACAACCAGGCTGACAGATCCTCACTTAGACTTTATTGCCGTTAGAGTGATGCCATCGTGTCAGATATCATATTCTCCAGTCACCTGTGTGTATTTGTAAGAAAAAAGATCCTTATGTGTAGCTTTTTTTTTTTAAGTCTGAATTCACTGTTATTCTGTACTGTATATTTTAAATACATATTTGCATATTCATCTTTTATTCGACATATAATTTGTGGTCACTGAGGATGACAAGAAGATCTGTCGATGCGCAGAAAATCAGAAACTTGGAACCACTGTAACTTTCAAGAGAATTAGATAAAAGGCAGAAGCCAAAGTGTCTGTGTGCTGACTGAAAGGGTGGCCGTAACTGAAATGCCCATAAGGGAACTGTGTAGCTGCTTTCCTGCTGCCCTTAACCAGGTTCGGCTGGTGAGTCAAGTTGCCTGGACTCATCCTGCTGCATTCGCTTCAGCCTCAGTGCACAGGAGTGCTTGGGAAGCCAGCTGCCGAGGTTAACTATGAGGTGTATTCTTGGAGGCCATTCTCGGGACTCCCAAGCTGATTTTCCAAGGGCTTTTCTATGTGGCAATGCCTCACTTCATGTGCTTGCTGCTTCGTGGGTGTGTGTTTCTAAGGCACATCTAGGACTCTTGTTGTGTACCCGTAAGGATTAATTTTCCTCTTTGCTTCCTCTGCGTCAGTGAGTGTCAAACCTGTGTGCATCAGCAGCTTCTGGGAGTTCGTTACTGATTCAGATTCCTAGGTCCGTATAGGTCTGGATAGCATCCGGGTTATCACTGGGCATCATTTTGAGAAATCACTATTCTTTCAATTGTGATAAAGAAATAGAAATTTCCTTTAGATCTCTCTTTTCAGTGAATTTTTAAAGTCACATCACCTATCTGGAATACTAGAAAGTAATCCAGGTAGTAATTAAATCTGTATCGAATATGGATTAAGACACCGATAGAAGTCACATTAAAATAATTTTATTGTGCATCATGGTAAATTTGTGGAGCATTTCCCCTAACAATGCAAGGAAATGATTTGGTGAGTCATAGATTTGGGAGACGTCTGAAATTCTAGGGAAGTACTTTATATGCCACCAGATCACGGCTATCTGACTATTCACTCATTAGAGCTGAGGATGAACTGTTCTTTTTCTTATTTGTTCGTTCATCTGCTATTACTAAAGAAATCACATATTTCTTGTGCCAATTGGTCACTTATATTCCTCCTTCTTTAGCTTGTTTTATGCGTCATTTGCCCATTTTTCTCTCTCCCTTAGAGACATTAGAACTGATTGTTGGCTTGAAAGAGGTCTCAGTATTTTCAGATTATTACCCATTTATTGTATTTGTTGACAATTTTTGTTCCTCTTAGATTTTAAAACAGCATAGCAGACATTGCTAACCAAACCAAGATGAAGTTTTAGAATCATTTCAGCACATCAAACAGACTGCAACTATAAAAAGACACTTTACTCAAACTGAAACAACCTATTTAATATTCCTATTATATAGTCTGAAGTTTTGTGTTACTTTTCATTGGTGTTGTAATTAGGTAACTTTTAAAAAAATGTGCTTGAAATACCTTTGCTACTATGGGGATTATCTTTTTCTTTAAATGTAAAGAACTCTTTGGAAAATTGTTCTGGCACTGAAGTCTTGTGTAGAATATATATGTTCTGTGTCCAATAATTCCATATAGACATTGTAGGTTTACTTCTGCAGTTTGCTGTGTCTCTTGACTTTTGTTTGCTTTTGCTTTTAACAATGCCAGGTTCCTGGGGTTTCAATCCTGGGACTACTTTAAATTAGTTTTAACCTTCTTTCTTCTGTGTTCGAAAAGAACACAGTTGGTGGCAGTTGTGAATACATTAAGCTAAGTTAATCAACTGTTGATAAAAATTTTTTTTTGAAATCCTCATATTCAAAACCTACAGATTAGAAAATTTCAGGCAACAAAATTTCAGGCAATTTATTATACCTCTCTGTGCCTGTAGACGCATTGGCCTAGTCCTCTTCAGCCTCATGGTCTTGCCCTTCCTATTCCTTCCTCTGACAATGATCTTACCCCAGACCTCTCATGCCTGGCTCAACCTATCTTTTCACTGAAGACTCTGCTCAAATTTGATCTCCTAAGAGAGTTTTAAAAAGACAGTCTATCCATGTAGTATTCTGTTTCGTTTTTCTTAATATCATTTTTCCTTACCTAACAATTCTTATATAATAGGTAACTTATAATTATTGTATGCATTGATTTATCTCTATATATGTGTTATATGCTCAGTGGTGGCCCCAGCTCTTAAGGCATTTACTGAATTAATAAATGTATAAGTAACTGTAACATAAAAACTTATATTCTATATAGATCTCTTTTTAAATAATTTTCATTTTGAAATCTCACCAATATGAGATAGTATCAGCAAAATAGGGGACTAAGTAATAAGTATGAATATTTTGAGTGTAAATTTATCTTGATGTCCTGAAACTTAACCAAATTGTGAATAATAATAAAAAACTAATAATAATTCATAGTATGTTAATAATTCATTAACACCTACTTGATATGATCACTAAAATGATTATTCAACAATTATCCTTTCATTCTTTATGTACATAAAATCTTCTTCAATTCAATGTTCTGGGCACTATCCATACACCTGCCAAAAAAGACTATTGATTATACAATTACAGCCCAAGTGTTAGCTTTGTTTAAAACAAAACTCCACTCCCCTCATTTCATATTGATATAAGCGGTGTTGGCCCAATTAATTTCCCAGAAGCAAACTGAGATGTAATACTTGACATTGGGTTTCTTAGGCTACTCAGATTCTTGCTTGCATGAACTTTTTATGATTGGCTTCTTTTCAGCTCATCAAATAGAGATTGATTTCCTAGGATTACTTAATATTTGGATGATAGTGAAATGGCTGTGTTTTCTGACAGTTTATTTATCTGTATTGCGTGCATGTGAGAAGTTGTGGATAAAAATATTGAAGAAATCTTTTCTCTAAATATATTTATCTATGTATAGGTACATAGATATCTTAGTTCTACATTTTTATCTGATAATGAATGCTATTACTATTCCATTCTATGAACTCTATTCTCTAAACCTCCTATTTGACTGCCTTTATTATTCATTTGATACTTAATTGTCTTGTGTTAAATATATTTCCCATGTATCATTTTAACTAGGTAGTTAGTTCTTTAAGGTAGACACCAGGCCTTATTCTTCTTAATTGGTATCCCCCAGTGCCTAGTACAATGTCTAAGACAGTGCCTAACATGTGCTAGGCTGTAAACATTTTTCTTAAGAGTTTGACTTATTTGAGTTTGATCTATAGCTTTGTGTCCCCATGACTGCCATTATTGCTACTGATGTTACCATCCGTAATATTAAGTACTTATTTTTGAGTGCTCACTATGTTCTAGGATTGTGGTAAGTGCCTTCAATACGTTTCTGTTTTAACCTGAGTCTCCCACTGATTTTATGATATAGGGTCACTTTACAGGTGGAGGAACTGAGCCATAGAGAGGCCAGCACTGATCACTTAGCTTTTAGGTCTTGATCAAGTTCTGATTTAAATTCAAAATCTTCATGGGACTAAGCATCCAGGTCATTTTCCTGAGCACTCAAACCAGTGTCTTTAAAGGGAGACTAATAAATAAGGACCTTGACATGTTCCTTATTTTCATGGTGACCACCAACTGTTTGTCTGTCTTCTCTCCTCTGTCTTTCACATGAAATAGAAAAATATTGTTGTCACATCTTGACAGTGATATGATACATCAATTAGAAGAAAAGAATATAAAGTCAAGATACAAACAATAGTGTGTTAATAAATATTAATAAAAGCTGAGTTGGAAATAAATCTCTTCCCCAAACCCTGAATGATAAAAGAGTAAGAGATTAGCTTATGGTGGGAAGGTTAAAATTATTTTAAAAGGATACTGATTAAAGTTGCACTCTTTTGGCACTTTTCATGGAAATACAGAATAAAATAAAACAAAAACAACATCAAACATAAAACAAGTAGGCTTCTTTATGTCAGTAAACTTATTTAAAATGTTCCTTTTATTGTTGAATGCAGTGAAATATCTTTGCATCCTTCCAACTGTGTTTTTCCTACCCCAAGGGAAAATCGCTTTGAAGAATGCAGCAAATTATTTTGTATACTACATCCAAGGCTACTGAACCAGAAGAATAAGGACATACTGCTTGTGAGTTCAGCTGGATCAATAGCTCAGCCCTGGGATTTGCTCGTCTGCTAGATACTGAATGAAAAGCACTAAGCTGCCAGTTTGTACCATGGATATTTAAGACCCCAATGCAGCCAAGAGACGTTTTTCATAAGACAGAAAGCAACTTACCTGTAAAAATGTTTAGATATATGAGCACACAGCATACAGAGACTATGAAATGTACTTGGCATGTCATGTAGGAAATTCTCTTTCTGTCCTATTACTCAAGAGAAAGAACGCGCTCACGCGCGCACACACACACACACACACACACACACACACAACTATACATAGAAATATATATTTGTGGAATGCCTTTATTCCAAAGGCCTCAAAGCACTCCACAGATACGATCAAATTCATTCTCATACCTCTGTGAATAAAAAGTGAGTGGTTGTGATTACCTACTTTTTCTTGTTGGAGAGCATTACACAGCTGGCCAAGCAGAGTCGGGAGCCGGTCTGTTGGATCTCTCTTTCTCAGGTGCCCCCTTCACCTCTGAATGTATAACGGTTGCATAACGTGTGTGCAATTTGATGAGTCATCAGATCAGAGTTCTGACAAGTTGTCGTTCCTGTCTGCTTTTCTGCAACTCCTACTTTTTTCCTCAGTAAACATCCATTTGGTCTTGGTATCATAGCAGCGAGATTCACAGGCAGGCCTATTAGACAGGAGAGCAGCAAGAAGATATTAGATCCAGGCTTTCATGCTTAGCTTGAGATCTCTGTGGTGCTGTCACTGTTCTGAACATAAAAGACTCCCCAAAGTGGTATTTAGAAATTGCCATGAGAAAAAGGGCGATACACATAAAGCAATTAAAAATGCAAAAATAAAAGTCATCCAGCTGAAAAATAGACATGCACTGAGGCAAGAAAAAGTTTCTGGCAGTTGGCTGTGCTTGTTATCCTTTCCCTCTCGTCCATACTCAGAGTGGAGACAGGCAATCCAGAATGATAGGATGAGTGAACGCTTTCCAACATCCCCTTCAGGCCCAGTTGCCATCCTGAGGATCTAGGAGTGCTTTTCTGGCCAGGGGCCCGGCCAGGATGTGCAAGAGAAGGAGAGTTACCACTTCAGTGTCTTTGTGACCGGAAAGTGCCCCTTGCCTTTGGCATTTCCCCCGACTTCGGCTTCTGCTTCAAACAGTGGTGCAGTGACTCGACTGACAGAGATAATGAAAAAGCAAAGTGTGAGAATGTTTGGTCAAACCACTCCTTCCACTCGAGCCAAAGGACAATTCTGTTGTGATTTCATAATCTACCTGCTCATTTTCCTCTGGAGTTTGGGTCTGACCATTAAACGAGGAAGTAAGGAGGGATTTTCTTTTTTCCTTTCTTTCTTTTAAAGAAACGGTTCTTTGCTACTTTTTAGGAAGTGATTCCTAAAAATCTGCTCTACTTGTACTGAAAAAATAATCTTGAGTCACATAACTGTCCATCTGACTCTCTACTTAAGATATTTTTTTAAGAAAGAGCACACACAATGGCCTAGGTGCAGCTCACCCAGATGGTTATTGCAGCAAAATCTCTGTAATCAGTCAAATTCGAGTCCAAACTTCTGTTTAACCTGTTAAACTGTATAACCTTAAGTAAATTGCATAATGTCTCCAAGCCTCAAATTTCTCCTCCGTAAATTACCAGTAATAATGTTTGTGTCATAAGGTTGTGGTGGGGATTAGATTAGATACTGTCTATAAAAGGCTAAATTCAGCGCCAGGCATTAGGTAAGCCCTTAATGAATGGTGTATGATTGGTCCAACTTTTTTCTTTTCCTGCCACCAATAAAAACTTTCAAATAAGTGGACCGTCAAAAATCGTCCTGTGTATGGCAAGGGCACGTTGACATTTGTAACATGTAAGGGCTGTTTTTAAGGGTTTCTTCTCACAACTAGTTTTTGTTGATTTTTGCATGCTAATTCTGAATGGTATAGTCTAGCTTGATAGCAACCAAATAGGAATAAAAAGGGAAAAAGCAGAATTGAAATGGAAAAGGCCAAATTGAGAAGAACGGCTGGGAAAGAGGAAGGCAAAGTGTAACAGGAAATCCAATTCCACGTTGAAGCACTCAGGTTGGAGGTTAAAAAACAAGGGTGAGATTCAGATACCACCAGCTTCCAAGCTTCTCTCTGCCACACACTGTTTGTGTGGCCATTGGTAAATCATTTAAATACTCTAAATTTCCCCCTTTTCCCCCTTCAGAAATATAAGAATATTAACTACTTCAGGGAACGTTGGAAGTATTAAGGAAGGATCATAACTCTCAGTTAACCTGAGAACTTTCTACCTTTTCTTGGGAATAATATCCTCAAACATGCTATATAACCACAACATTCAACATTGTAAAATAAAGATGTGCGCCATATAAACAAATAAAACTCTAAAAAAAGTTAAACACTTTTAGGTATAAAATAAATTACTTAAATGAAATCTTAATGTCTTCTATTATTTATTTAAATTCCTCAAACAAAATGAAGCGTTCAATTTAGTACCAAGTCTGAGAGTACAACATTCCAGTCCTATCTACCAGCACACTGCATTTTTACCAATAAAAATTTAAAGTCTTCAAAACAGCTAAACAAAGGAATTTGTAGCAATATCCACTTTAGCCATACTTGTTGTCTAAACTTGGACCCCTGACTGATTTTGTTGAGAAATGGCATTGAGATCCTAAGGAACAACCAGCTCATCAAAACTATATACCGTTGTTTTTTTAAGTGGATAGCAAGTTGTGCTGAGCTCAAATACTATTTAGCCCAATAAATGTTCCATAAAATAGACACTTCTTATCGTGTTTTCAAATATCTTAGGGGAAAATGCTATAAATAATAAAATATTTTAAATGGCATTGCAAATGTCTTCTACAGCCTTAAGAACGAGCACTGAGCACTGGAAATAAGAATGTTACAAATAGACTTTATTGTTTTGCTTTATGGATAGCACAGCAGTTTTTCTTTTAATGTAGAACTATAGAAAATGGCCATTAACATCCCGGTGATCAATCTCTAAGTTACCTGTTGTTTTTGGAAGTACAAAAATTTTCATAAAACTGCTGATGTCAACATAGCTTTAAGGCATAGGAAAGTAATTAGGTTTGATTGAAAAAATCAGACTACTTCATCCAACTAAAAGATTACTTGGATCTTACTTTAGTTAAATAGGAAACTTCTTAAACAATAATTTTAGGTTGCAATGGAAAACAAAAAATTCTGCTTGTTCTTCTAAGTTTCACTGATTAAACTTCTATTTCTAATTGATAACACATTTTCAAACAACCAGCAAAATATCACATAAAAAGCTCTTTTCTATATTAGCAGAAAATGTGATTCAATAGAAATCATTTTGGAAAATTTAAAGCAAATGTTCTGGTTTAGTTTTAATCAGGCATCAAATATACCTTCATCACATGGGAACTGAGAGTATTTAGATACTGAAGAAGACACATTTAATACAGATAGGGAGGGGAACTGGATGGCTCAGCCTGGCTGAACGTCCAACTCTTGACTTCAGCTTGGGTCATGATCTCATGGTTCGTGAGATTGCATTCCATGCTGGGCTCTGCACTGACAGTAAGGAGCCTGCTGGGGGTTCTCTTTCTTCCCCCGCCTCTCTGATATCTCAGACTTTCTTTCTCTTTCAAAATAAATAAACAAACATTAAAATAAAATAGAGAGATTAAAAAGTAAGTCATAAATACTTTGTAACATAATGTAATGGGTTTTTCCAATATATTTGGTTGTATTAATAATTGGGTGGCAGAACAATGATTTATATGTATAAATATGATTCAAGTATAAATGAGATTTCTGGTAGCAATTGCAATATAAACTTTTCTGAAATGTCAGCTTGGACCCTAGAATTCAAACATGTATCATGGACAAAAATGGTGACTGGAATTTTTGACTGAAAAATTTTCCATTTATCAGGAGAGTCTTCTATGGTTTCACCTCCCTGTTTTCATGCTTTATGTATTTTATAAGAAAAAAAAAACTTTTAACCTAAGTTTTGTCCACCTAATTCTCTTATATATCTTCTGTAAAAGGAATCCTAGTCTGCTATTGTCACTCTATAAAAATGACATATTCCAATATAAATATTTAATATGCCATTTCAGAATCATCGACTAAAAATTTTCCTTCCACCAGTGCCATTCGGCTGCCTTTCTCTCTGCTCTTGATGGGACACTAAAGAGAGGACAAACCCTTTCCTGAATGTCATGGGTGTCACTTCAGACTATCTGGGGTTTCCATAATGTCCTATCAGTTGACCTCCCCTCACTATACATAGATATTTCTATTAGCCCCTGAATTTGAACCGGGGTGAGGAGCCTAGCATTTAGTCCTGATCTCACATCTTTCCTCTCTCCCTTGAACCAAAGTAATTATTCCCTTTGTCTTCTTTTCATGTAAGAACTTGTCTTTGTTATATTCTTTTCTTCCTCCCATGACTTTCCTTGAAATTACCCTCACTTTCTGGGGGTAATAACCTCATAGCTTAGTGTTAGTAGCAGAAAGTGCATTTATTTGATGTTTTCAGAATTTTATTTCTAGAATATTATAATTATGTCAGGCACTGAGGAAGGCACATTCCCCTGCCTTCAAAGAGCTTCCCGTTTACTGAACAGACAAGACTGACTTGGAACATAAGATAACCCCTGGGGTAAGGGCCAGTGAAAGGGAAAGATTCTTAGGACTATCATTTGAACTAAGACTTGAAGTTCTAAATTGCATTCTAGATAGAGGGAACAACATGTTCAGACACTCAGGAGAGCATTTGGTATGGCTGGAGCTTAAAGCATGAGGGGGAAATGATTAGAAGTGAGTTTGGAGAGTTGGGGCAGGGCGCCTTCAGGGCATTGTTAGTACCTTGAAGAGCCTGTTGTCATTGGAAGCTACTGAAGCATTTGGGGCCGATCAGATTTGCATATTGAGAAGATCACCCTAACAATAGAGTGAAAAATAAATTGAAGGTGAAAGTTGGAGCAGAGTAAGAAGAATTAGATTTTGGGAGGCCGAGAAGGAGGCTACTGAGTAGTCCCGTTGTATGCTATTGACTGTCAAGGATCCAGTAGATGTGAACATTTTTGGAAGTGAAGTCAATAGATTTGGGGGGTTGATTACATATGGAATTTAGTCATGGGTGAGAAATGAGTTTGACTTCTGGGTTTCTGGGTCGGACGACTGAGTAATTGCCTCCCCCCCCACCCCCCGCCCCGCATGATTCAAAATAAGAGAAGAGTTTTGGGGTGGACTTGGTGAGAGAGGGGAAAGAGGTCACATGAGTTTGAATTTGTGGAAGTCAAAGTGCATGTGGTAGGACCCAGTGGATGTGTCTTAAGGAGTCAGTTAAATATATAAAGCTGGAGCTTTATACATTTAAAGTGTTTATGAGTTGTATACATTGGCACACCAAAGAATGAACTGTGATGAACCCATCCTGGGTAAAGGCAATAAAAAGGGCATTGGTTTTAAAATTAAAAATGGAAACAAAACTAAAAGTCAGTCTGCACTGATGATGTAGAAGAAAACCAATGAAAAAATTCTCCCTGAAAACATCTTTTGTTTGTCTATGCTCTAAGCAGTTGTGGTTGTGGTCCCCTTTATAAAATCATGGTGGACATACACCAAGAAAACTACAACATTACATACAGTTTTGTCGTGGAAATCCAAAATTGAACAAACTTTCCAAAATTGGCAATTGAAATAATCAGTGATGTTATTAGGCAGTCCAACAGCATTAGAACATGAATCTGGGTGATAAACGCTGAACTGGGTTATAATGGAAATATATAAAAGACATATCTATAGATAAGGTATATTTAAATTTATTAAATACATTTCAGTACTTCTTAAAGGTCTGCCTGATGGTCTGATACTGGGTCATCCCTCTAAATTCACTGTCCCCACTGGTCACTTCACTCACATTGGTTTTTTTCAGGGTTCGTCATTCCCTGCTGCCTCAGGGTTTCTACAATTGCTCTTCCCTTTGCCGGGAATGCTTTCCCCCTCATGTAGTCATGGCTTATTCCTCATTTTTTCTGCAACTCTTGTATCAAATACCTTCTTCATAGGGAGCTCCTTCTTGCTTACCCCATCTAAAACTGTACCTCCCCCCTCCACCACCCATTTGAAATAGTCTGCCTGGTCTTTTGCTTTTCCTAACCACTTCGCACTATCTGATGTCAATAGATGAGACTTGCTTTTTATTTATTCTTTTGTTATAAAATTCCCCTGGAATGTAGGAGTGACTAAGGATTTTGTTCTTTCATTTGCTGCTGTATTCCAGTTTCTAGAGGCTCGCAGGCATACAGTAGTTACATAAAAAACATTTGTTGAGTGAAGAGACAAAAGATATTACATGACTTGAGAAAGTAGTTTTACAATAAAGAAAATATATATTCATAGAAATAACAGAACTTTTTCTGTAGAAGGACCCATGCCTTAATGACTTTCAGAGTGCCTGCCTCAGTTTCTGCACCAAAAATGCTCAATAAATAGGGTGACCATATGTCCTGGTTTACTCCTGTGGTCTCGACACATTAATTATTAACGATACCTCCTTTAATTTTCACAAGTGTCTCAGGATAATAATATGATATTCCAATCAATAAATGTCTGATGAATGAAATATTGAAGACTACTGTGGACAAGTAGAGCTGTTTGAACTATACCATACTTTACAAACTCCACCCCCACACTCCCCCCCTCACCCCCGCCATGCCCGCTGATTATGCATTTAATTGGGTGAAGTATCCAAAGAAAATAGCTTAACATTATGTCCCCCCCTCCCACCAATTTTATCTCCTGTAGGTGTCTTTTATATTTCCATTGAGTTCTGTAATGGTTCAATTCATTTATTAAGTATTTGCTGAGCACCTATAATGTATTTGGTCCTTTAAGGACCTCCCTGTCTGGTAGGGATATTAATGGAATTTTAGGGCCTATGTCACAAATGTAAGTAGTTAATATTTTTAGAAACCTTCTGAGAAAAGGAAAACATTCTTTTAATGCCAATAAGTAAAATAAAAATAAAATTAACTGAAACTGGATTCTTCTAAAACAACAATGATGCTCTTAAAAGTTTTCTCATTTCTACTGATTATACTCCCCCCAATTCTAACACCCTAAAAATAACACTAGCAGATTTTGGCATTGATTTAGTCTTTTTTTAAATAAATATTTGAAAGTTTTACATTTATGTAAAAATTTTATATCCTAGTTTTACTCATTATATCAAAGGTACTTTCAGAGCACTACAAAGTCACAGTATATCATAAGCACATGTCATAATTATAAGTATGACTATAATTTATGTAAACTGCTTAATCCTCTTCATGGACACTTGATTTTTAAGTACATTGTTTAAGTTACAACAATTTTGTAACAAATGTCCCTGTGCTTCTCGATTACTTTATATTTTGATTTCCTTTAAGTAAAAAGTAGAATTACTCAGTCACAGGGTTTGAGCTAAACTTTTTATAGCTCCTGATATGATCTTCTACAATATGTTTACAAATTTATAGCTTTGATGTCAATTTAAGTGCTATCCTTTTTTTTTCTCCTCTAAGTCTAACCTTCATCTTTACTAACTTAGATATTACTATTATTTTCTTTTCTGTTACTAGAAGGGAGATGGAAAAATTGCTGAGCAGACAGCCAATAGCTGTTGTGATGCACAGACATATTTTTAGTATCTATGGGCCTGCTAATATAATTCAGTGATTAAAAGCCTAGATTTCAGATAAAATTTGAGCCAAATCTCACCTCTATTTAGTAGCTGCTAAAATTGTAGTTTTATACAAATTGTATAATTTCTTTGACCTTCAGTGTCCTAAAATGAATATGATTCTTGCTTCATAGAATTGCCACAGGCCAATTATTATAAAACCTCTAGCAGAATGTCTGTACATGGTAGGTACACACAATATTGGAGTTATTAGTATTAATAAAAAGGAAATTAGGCTAAGAGGGGAAAAGGTACACCTTTGTTGTTTTTACCTGATGGTTTTAATATTTAATTTACATTTTTTCTTTTGTTGATGGACTATTATTATACATTCCTCTGATACTATTCACGACTCTTCATTTGTGTGTGGCAGAAACCATTGCAAAATAGTTTTAGGAAAAATACAATCCATCGGCTCATGTGACCAGTGAATTCATGAGTGGATCTGGATTTGGGTCTCTTGAGTTCAGAGACTCTAACAATACTGTCAGGTCTCTCATGGCCTCTGGCTCTGCCTTTCACTCTCACTGGTCTACCCTGCTCCTCGTAAAGTGGTCTCATTCCCTCCTATGCAGACAGACACCTTCATATAGCTAAGGAACATACTCACCATTGGTTCCAGGCTTCCTCATTGCCACCTGGAAAGAGAGTTTCTGTCTCTCAACATCCATCATTTGCCTTCTGGGATCTCCCCTCTCAGACCCAACCACAATCCAGCCAGCTTTTCTCAGGAGGGGCACTCATGCCCTAAAGCATCCTCTGTATATAATAAATGAACTTGCCTCCTGCTTTCAGAAAGATGCTAATTTTGTCCCTTGGATTACTTTCTGAGTTCTGTGGCTCAGATGAGGAATCTGGGCTGAGAAAGTCTGGTTGCAATTGTTGTGAATGCCCAGGCCAAGGTCAGAGGTGAGCAGAAATAAGGTTTTGGGGGAATCTTTTGTTGGATATCTGAAAAACTATAGCTATCACGTATGCTTAGCCGATGACATTAGAGAGAACACTCTGTGCATAGAAGAACTATGATGTGCTGGTTTTTCCTGGTGAAAATTCCCTGTTTCCCAAGGCATTCCCCCAAGGCGCGGAAGGGAAGCTGTTATTGCCACCTTCTGGGGCCCAGAGAAAGAGGGCTACGCCGAGCACATTCTTCTGGCTGGCTTCCCAGGTTCCTCTTCTTGAGCTCTTTATTGAAATGCCTTAAAAAGTGGGGGGAGAACTTGTTTGAGGTAAAAAAAGTAATAATATTCTTTTGGTTGCTAGAGTAACATTCACGCTCTGCCACAAAGCGTCCCTTGGTGCCACTGTCAGAGCCATAAGAAGGCTCGTTTGTCAGTTCCAATGTGACATTTCTTATGTTTCCATATAATGCTTCTTAGATTACAATCCGTAGACAGTAATCATTGTCAGCGGGATCATCTTGGAAAACAAAGAGAAACATGAGCCTCCAACACCCCAGATCTGAACTGTTGTGTTTGCTCTGAGCAGTGTGCACCTGCTGAGGTGTGAGTAGGTGCCATCAGTGTCATTTCAGTGAGTAACGTGACTGACTTTGCTCCTGCTATGAACAAGGCCCAAATTTCCCTTCCGCTTCTAGGGCTGTTTGCCTGGCCTTCATTTTCTTTTGCATGTGTGCACGTGTGTGTGGTGTTTTTGCTTGGAAAGCTATTACCCCTTTGATTTGGTTTTAAAGGTTACAAGGCGCATTAGGCCAGAAATGTGAGGATTTTGCTGAATCCTTAGTGAAAAGCAATCATTGCTGCTCAGTTGCCTTCATTGATACTTACACACATTTTGACAAATAGTATGTGTTAGCCCCAATTATGTTGTCTGGTTTAGTCCTTCATCTCATTCTAGAAGTCCGATATTTAGGGATATGGTAATCCAAGTAGATGATGAAGTCCTTGATGTCATTTAGCAGGTAGTGAGTTTTAGCTTGTTTTACTTTATTTTTTTTTTTATTTTTTAAATGTTTATTTTTGAGAGAGAGAGAGGGAGAGAGCATACGTGTAGGGGAGGGGCAGAGATAGAAAGGGAGACAGAAAATCCCAAGCAAGCTCTGTGCTATCAGCGAAGAACCCCATGTGGGGCTCAATGCCAGGCTCCATGCCAGGCTGGATGTGGGGCTCACCACAGGGCTCGAAATCATGAGCCATGGAGTTGAAGTCAGTCCCTTAACCCATTGAGCCACCCAGGTGCCCTACTTGTTTTGTTTTTATTTTTTAATTGTTTTTAAATGTTTATTTTTTGAGAGAGAGAGAGAGAGAAAGGGGGGGGAGGGGCAGAGAGCGAGGGAGACACAGAATCTGAAGCAGGCTCCCGGCTCTGAGCTGTCAGCCCAGAGCTGGACACCACACTTGAAGTCACAAACTGTGATATCATGACCTGAGCCCAAGTTAGACCCTCAACTAACTGAGTCGCCTAAGCGCCCCCTGCCACTTGTTTCATTTTTAAACAATATTCCTTACAGAATGTAAATCACCTGTAACCTCTCTATGTAGACTGAGCAAAGCAGAAAAAAGTGAATCCAATAATAGACTTTCTCATATATAATAGAGACTGTTTTTATGTTAAATATCTAGCTAATTTGGACTAAAGCTTTTGTGTCAGTATTTAATTATTCAGATAATTGCCTTAATTTGCCACTGGAAATACATCTACACCTAAATGGAGTTAAAGTTGGGAAAGTAGCCCAGTGCTTTTGACTTTGTTTTATTACTTTACTCAGAATATTGGTATCTTCAATTCTCTATTGTTCTCTATATAGTTTTATTCCAGGCAAATGCATTTTTATAGCCCCAAATGCACTTATGTGTGAAAAAAATTTAAACTATGGATAATTTCAATTCTGTTTCCTCAGACTATATTTATCCCTACATTTCTAGATGCCAACTGGACATTTCCATTTGGCTCACCACAATCTCAGACTCCATGCACCTAAAATTGAGCTGTTAATCTAAAATCACATTTCATTTTTTGACCTGGATCATCCAGACTTCCTTCCCTCTCCATGGTACCAACCTCTACTTTCCTTTCCAGCTGCCTCTTGCATTGCTTATAGCAAAATTCTTCAGAGTTGTTTATACTTATAGATGACAAGTCCTCTCCTCTCTTACTCTCTTGAATACAACCTACTCAGGCTTTTTTTTGCCTCCACCTCTCCATGTCACTGATGACTTCCATGTTGTTCATTAAAGTCACTGCTCGTATCCCAACTCTCTTTTTACTTGAACTACCATCAGCTTTTTCTGGATATATTTTCTTTCTTTGGTTTCCAGTATAATACAATCATCTGACTGTTCTGATATCTTTATGACTAATCATGCCTAGTCACCTATGCTGGTGCCTCATCACCTGCCATTTCTAGGTTGGATTGCTTTCTAGCTCAGCACTTAGACTTTTCTTCCATATTTCTCCTCCTTACACAGATGTTCTCTTTCAGGTTAATGACTTCCAAATGCTATTGATCACTTCAGACTTACATCTTCTGCCTGAAACACCTCTTTTAACCCCAGATATATGTACTTGGATGCTTAATAAACATCTAAAACCTTATGTATGTCCAATACTAAGCTGCTGATCCTTCCTCAATAATTCTATGCTTTCTGCGGTCTTTTCCATCTCACAAAATCCATTCTTCCAAATATTCAGGCCAAACACCTCAGAGTAATCATTGATTTCTTTCTTTCTCATATACTCCCAACTCCAATACATCAGTAAATCCTCTTATCTTTAAACTCATAATCAGGACTATCTACATACTTTGTAGCACCTGGTACAAATGAACATATAGGGCCATTTGTTAAAAACTTATTAAGAATTTCAAGACTATGGCAGTAGAGCATTGAATCAGAGATAGAGTCCTTCATGACAGCCTAGGATACATGCCTATGGAACCTGTTCACAATATAATGATTGTAACTACTCACCTCTTCCACTTATACGAGATCCAAGCCACCAGGATTTTTTCCCCCTGAACTATTTAAATGGGGTCCAATCAGGTGTTCCTGTTCCCCCTCTTGACCCTTCCAATGTATTCTAAACTGAACAGTCAGAGAGATTTACTAAAAGATAAATCATATAATTTCACTCCTTTGCTCAAAGCCCTCTAGTGACTGCCATTTCACTCGCAGTAAAACCTCCATTTCTCTCTGTCCAACCTGAGTCGGTGTGGCATCGGGTCGCACCTAGATAACTGCACTATCATCTGAGCCTTCTTACACCTGTCTCTCCTGATTTTGATCTGCCTGCATACCTTAACAAGACCCGTCTTTATGAAACACTGTTTTTATCACTTCGCTTTACAACATTCAATCCTTATCTTCTACTATCTCAAGTGAAAATTCCTCTTGCTCTTCAAGCCCTCCATGGTCTACCCCAACTCTATAAAATAACCCATCGCCCCTTTTTTTCTCCATTCAGAAATCTCCATTCATTTAGTCCAGCCAGTCTCCAGTATACCGTTGACACTTGAACAACGTGGGTTTGAACTACCTGAGTTACTTATACGTGGGTCTTTTTGATAAATACAGTACATACCATAAATGTATTTTCTCTTCCTTATGATTTTCTTAATAATATTTTCTTTTTCTCTAGCTGACTTTATTAAAAAAACAGCATATAATACATATAACATACAAACTCTGTGTTAATTGACTCTTTATGTTATTGGAAAGACTTCTGGTCAACAGTAGGCAATTCGTAGCATACTGGGTATGAAATATTATATCAAAATATTGGGGGTATCAAATATTGTATGCGGATTTTCAACTCTGCAATGAGTCAGTCCCCCTACCTCCACATCCTTCAAGGGTTAACTGTATTCCATAATCACTCATAATACTGCTAATATTATTTTTCTTAGTAGGAAGCACATTTTTTGCTTTGTGTCTGTCTTGATCATGCGCATCCTCTGAAGCTTACTTTGTCTCTACTTTCTCCCCAGAGCCTTCTCCAACTACCCTGGTTCCCACTGATTTACCCTGCATTCTAATATCTATCCAACTTAGATTTTTGTACTACCTACCACAATGCTAAGATGTACTCTGTGAATAGGTCACTTAATAAGCAAATTTGGGCAGGGTCCATACTTTTTCTATTTGATTATCCACTGCACTGTGAGCTTAGCAAAAGTGCTCAACACACATTTATTTATTAACTCATTGCAGGCATATTAGGCTGTTTAATAGTTACTGATTTTTATATTTTATGTGTTAAAAACAAAGCACTAAATATAAAACAAACCAAAGCAGGGGTACCTGGGTGGCTCAGTCAATTGAGCATCCGACTTTGGCTCAGGTCATGATCTCGTGGTTTGTGAGTTGGACCCCCACCTTGGGCTCTGTGCTGACAGCCCAGAGTCTGGAGTCTGATTTGGATTCTGGGTCTTCCTCTTTCTGCCCTCCCCCACTCATGCGCATGCTGTCTCTCTTTCTCTCTTTCTCTCTCAAAAATAAATAAACATTTAAGAAAAAAACAGCAACAACAAAGCAGACCTTTTTGGAGTATACCAAGACGGCATGCAGAATACACAAAATAATGAGAGTTATCATTTATTGGGAGTCTGGCAAACACAGTACTAATGATTAGCTCATGTAATCTTCAACATAAACCTGTCATTTAGGCATCAGTATTATTCCCATTTTAGCTGCAAGGATCCTGAAGCTGAAAAGGGTTAAGGAACTTTGTAAGGATGCAAAACTAGGAAGTAGGTAGAACAGGTTTCAAATAGGGGCGCCTGGGTGGCGCAGTCGGCTAAGCATCCGACTTCAGCCAGGTCACGATCTCGCGGTCCGTGAGTTCGAGCCCCGCGTCGGGCTCTGGGCTGATGGCTCAGAGCCTGGAGCCTGTTTCTGATTCTGTGTCTCCCTCTCTCTCTGCCCCTCCCCCATTCATGCTCTGTCTCTCTCTCTGTCCCAAAAATAAATAAACGTTGAAAGAACAGGTTTCAAATATAGGTAGTCTGCTTGCTGAGCCCATCCATTGTGCTGAGTCGCCCCTCTTAGTCTACATTTGTTTACTATAAAATTGTAAGACTCTGGACCATTACCATAATTTCTATATGGAGTTGTATTTTCCTTTCTCGTATATCAGAGAACTATGGATTCTTTGGATTTTGTTTCAGTCAGATAACCAGAGAAACACATCCAAACATTCACCCATTTTCTCAGTTACAGGCACTTCATAGATAGCCCTTGTGTACCCAGGGCCCACATGGTTTGTGCATGGGGCCATCTTTCGGTTATTCTACAGTGGGACAAGAATTCCAAGTATTTGCCAGTCTTACAAATTAGTTTCCAGAAAGACTTATTTTCAGTAGTTGAGTTTAAAAACATTCTAAATTACATTTACTACAGTTTGTTTAAAGCCTTTTTTCTGGCCTATCTTTCTGAGTTGCAGCTTAATTTTTCACTGTCTCATTTTAATTTCTCTCTTTCTTTCTAGATTTCATCCTCTCATTCATTATTCTTTGTCTCCTCTCTGTTTCTGGCTTTTCTTCCTGCAGCTGGGCTTTTGTTAGAAGGGGTGGACACAGCTGCCCAACCATTTTCACATTCTTCACTGGGATGATTTTCTTGAGGTAAAACATCATTTAAGTATTACTCTACAATTAAATATTTCTGTCATCCTCAAATTCTATGTCTGACAATCTGCCAGTAAGACCCTTTGCGGTTGTTTACATTGGTTTGGATCCCTCCCTGTTACACATTATTTTCTCTCTTCTGTGCTGGTTTGCCTTTTATGTAATATTGTGTTATAGTCCTCATTTTCTCTTTCTGTTTTATTTCAAGCCCCAACTTGGTTCCACGGTTATCTTTCTTTTTTACAGGGGGAGATATTCATTGGCTACTTTCCCCTACAGATTTTTGAATACTTTTTAAAATAAATGTTTCATCAGTTTGATGGTCTAAGTTTTCAAAGGATTTAGGGGCAATCCTGGAGGTAGGAATTAGACTTTTCCTCTACCTTTGAAGACTCTTAACTTGTCCACAATGCTATTGGATTGAAGCAGGAACAATGTACGTTGATAGCACTGGTTCAGGGCACAGTGTCATACCACAAGAAAATAATTTGTGGTGGAAGTCTTAGACTATCTGCTTTGAGTCTTATTTCTCAATGTAAGTGTCTTTTAATCTTTCAACAGTTATCCTAGACTTTTTCAGAGTAACACATTAGCAGACTTTTCAATGGAACATTAGACATTGAAACATCTGATTCTTACTAATGCGTTGAATAGCACTTATTTATTAAGCCTAGTTTATCTTCAGGTAAATAGGGACGTATTGGGATACCTGAATTGAAGGCTGCCATTTTACACATACAGAAGGGAGAGGGAGGAGGTGGATCAGGGGTAATACTAACATATTTAACAACTGTGAACACAATGAACGAATGGAAGCCAGTTTCAGAGTTGGGTCTTAGAGATTCCTATCATGCTAGTACTTAATACCTTGGTTGCTGAATTATTGGGAGGCTGAGGTCCCAGTGGAGGGCATCAGGGTGTGCACATGAGGGACTTAAGTTAGTATGGAATTATTCTCATACTTTAATAGGTGGATTCATGTTAGTCTTGGGTGAGAGCGTGCTCACAGTTGATTTATTTTTATTCAGGTATTGCCATCCCCTTCCATTTTATACAGTGTGACTCACAGAGGGGAGTATTGGGATGGCATATGATTTCCCATGGTGGTTCCTAGTGAAATGTGTTCACGTCAAGGTTAGATCTTTTTAAATTGAAGTTCTCAACTCTATGGTAATCAAAGCTTACCTTTGTCTGCAGAAGAAAGTTTTATATTTCAAAGGCACTGAACTTGGGATTGAGGTTTTTTGTACCAGTTATTAACTGTAATTTTGGGGAAATCTATTAATAACTGATTTCATCCCCCCTTCCTTTTCAGTAAAAAGAAGGGAATTGAATTGATGAGCTATAGGATCCCTTTAAGATCTAGCATTCTCTACTTTTATGTAAATAACAATATGAAAACTTATTTTGCCTGACCCTTTAATAGAAGATTGAGTAAAATTCAATTCATCTTTTAGGGTGTGTAGGTAAAGAAAAAGTATGACCAACTTCTGGGCATATAAACCATCCTTGATAATTCTGTACTCATTTTTTTTCCACACACACAACCATGTTTAAAGACTATCTGACTAAAATCTTTTTTTTTTGTCCTTTAATTTGAATACAAAATCAAGCAATGATTACATAAAATACATTGTCTTTCTCTGTATATTTAGCATTTAATTGCATGCTGAAATATCACTATAGCCGTTCTGCAATGAGCGTACAGTTATCCTAAATTCTTCTCCCTGCTTATATGGAAGATGTAATTTTCAATGTTTATTTCAATTGAAAGCGGTTGAACTTTATGAAAGTTCATTATTGAGATTGCATTTGTCACCTTCAGAATCATGCAGAAGGAGCTGTTTTTCACATTAATGACACCTGTATAGTAAGTCAGAACTATTAATCGGTGGTATAAACAGTCCATAGCTTGATTAAAAGGAGGAAACAAGAAAAGGTAATTTCTTCATAAACTTTAAAAACCGCTCTGAAATTAATCTGGATCACATATGAGAATTCCCTTAGCCTTTGGCATTTCCACAGGTCTCAGAAGCACAACAGCTAAATTGTTTAGGTCATGTGCTTCCACCTTCGCACTGATAACCTGTTTTACAGACAGCGGCTTTCGTCCCTAGTGATCACATTTTGATAATGCTCTTACTTAGACACTAAATCATGATCCTTCACACAAAACTAAATATATTCCCCTTAAGGTTAAGACCAATATTCTGCCTGTCCTAATTATAGCATCAGTTTCCATGCTTTAGGACTTCTGTGACAAACATGTCATTAATGAGGAAACTGCCCTGAAATAATAAGAGCCTTGTTTATGATTGGGTTTCAATATATTTTTTGTTGACCTGAGGTATAATCTTCGTTGGTTCTAATTTAACTCGAGTGTATATACTTCTTAAAGACATTACAACTAATTAAAGAATGAAGCTAGGAGCCAGAAAGAGGAACTATAATAGGAAATATCCAACCTGATGTTTTGGCCACAAATGTATTCATTTGTTTTTCCATTTGCTTCCCTACCCACCATTAAAGAAATATTTATTCAGGGCCTAATATTTTCCAGACAAAGTATTAATTTTGGTGGCATAAAAATGAAGGAAAACAGACCTCCATCTCAAGGAATTTACCTTTTGGGAATACATCAAATATATATATTATTTTAATATACTTGGGTTTGTAAAATTAGACAAACATATTACAAAGTACAGAGGTGGGGTGCTTGGGTGCCTCAGTGGGTAAGCGTCCAACTCTTAATTTCAGCTCTGGTCATGATCTCACATTTTGTGATCTCAAACCCTGCTTTGGGCTCTGTGCTGATAGTGTGGAGCCTGCTTGAGATTCTCTCTCCCTCTCTCTCTCTCTGCTTCTATTCTATTTATGTGAGTGCACTCACTCTCTTTCTCTCTCAAAATAAATAAATGCACTTAAAAAAACAAAAGAAAAAACCACAAAGTACAATGAGAAAGAACAGTACAAAGTACAGTAATGGTAAGAAAAAATTACAAGGTCCTATCTGTGCCAGACAATCATCTAAGTATTTTATATTTAATCTTTATGATAACAAGTATGAAGTGAGTCCTACAATTATCATTCTCATCTTACAGATTGAAAACTGAAGTACAGGAGGTTATTTGCCCAGTGCCACTCAGTGATTTTGGGTCCACTGAGAGGAATCATGTCTCACAGAGGGATGATTGAGCTCTCTCAGAGCAGGGATAGATGAGCTCCTGAGAACAGTTATAAAGGACCCAGTGCATGGCAACTACTGAGCCAAGTAGGTCTTTCCAAAATCATATCCTATAAAAGGATGTTTCTATCTAGAATATCTAGAATGTTTTATTCTATGTTTCTTGCACTCTGAATAAAGCTGCAATGCCTGCTAGTGTTAGCATTACATTTGTCTTCCCAGACTTATGTATGTCACAATCAGTCCTTGATTTTAAAAGTCTATTTATTGAAAAGGGTTTAACAGCTCACAAACTCCCCCACTTTCCCAATTTAATCAATACTGTATTGGCCAGGTATCCAATAGGATTTCTATCATTGTCCATCTGCAGGGACAGAGATGGATAGATTTATTTAGCATGAGCAATTGACTACATGACTGTGGAGACTGAGAAGTCCCACAGTCTGCCACCTGTAAGCTGCAAGCCAATAGTATAGTTCCAGTCCAAGCCTGAAGGTCTAGTCCAAGGACAGGAGAAGACTGATGTTCCAGCTCAACAGTCAGGCACAAAGAATGAATTCTCCCTTCCTCTTCCTTTTTGTTCTAGTCTGGCTTTTGGTGGATTGGCTGATAACCACCCACACTGGGGAAGACAAGCTGCTTTACTCAGTCTATTGAGTCAAATGCTAGTCTCTTTGGGCCACACCCTCACAAACACACCCAGACATAATGTTTAATTAAATATCTGGGCACCCAGTGACCCAGTCAAACTGACACATGAAATTAACCATCCCAAGTGCCAATGCATGAAGCATCGTTTATCACCAGGTATCAGAGACCCAAAAAGGGAGAGGCCCTTTGCTGCTGGCAGGTGTCCAAGTACTTTAGCTGTGAGGCCACAGACATCTTTCTGGTTGGTTCCCATTGCCTTGTGTTAGTTTTTTTGTGACTCTGTGGAGCTCTGGATAAATTTATTGTTCCAGTTAATCACGAGAAAAAACATTAAGGAAAATAGTAATTCAGCTGGTATATCTGAAATTAAGACTTCTTTTATAAGTTTTAGAATATTATGTGATCTATATTCTGCCTAAAATAGATTATACCCAATTTTGATGAGGAGGGGAAATGAATTCACTTATCATAGTTGTAGGATTGTAAATTGGTACAACCTTTGGGAGGGAAATATGCATATATTTTGACATGATATGATATAATAGATACACACAAAGTTAAGGGAACAGTTGTTAATTAGAGATACTTTATTGTAAAGAAAAAATCAGAAAATTTACCGTGTAATAGGGGGTAAGCCAAGTAAGTTATGTTATATCCAGACAATGTAGCCAGTTAAATATCACACTGTGGAAGATTATTTATCAAAACAGGGAAAAGTCAATACTATATTTAGTATTACATGAAAAAACAGACTGATAACATATTAGTATGTTGTTAGTATGTAGCAAATAATATAGTCAATATGTAATTTTTATAAAGAGAGGCAAATATGTATGTAAGGCAGAAATACATGTATATAAAATCTGTACACATATGAATATGTATATGTGTATATATAGACAATTTCCGGAAGGTTTAAACTAATATTTTACTAGTGATAGAATTGTAAGAATTAAAAAAAAAACCTCTTTTTTCTGCTTGAGCTTTCATTGACATGAATTGTACAATTAGAAAAAAAAATTATTACACATATTAGTACTAGGTAATGAGAAAGAGATCCAGATAAAACAGAATAAAATCAAATTTCTCACTCTGTCTTCATTAAATTACTTTTTATTATTATTTTTAGTAAACCTTGTCCTTCTCATCCAGATTTGAGCTACTTTTTGCCCACACCACTTATTGGTTCTTTGGCTAATTGTCCTTCCTAAGGTCTTTAATAAAGATAATTATAGGGTTCTTTCTTGCTTGAATTAACTAGTCTACATTGTTATTATCACTTTCACATATGAGAAAAGAGTTCATAATTAATAAAGGGCAGTGCTTTGCAAAATGCATTGCATTTCATTTCAGTTTATTCTACATCAGAAGACATTATATGGCAATACTCACGCTGTGGCTGGGCCACAGGTGTGGGGGTTAGTTCCCATTGTATCCTGTAACATTTAAAAACACATAAAAATCCAGATATGGGGATTCTCTTGAAAAACAGATAACTCTCATAATGCAGTTCAAGTTCCCACCAGACAGTGACTGGTTGGAGATGAGTGGCCACTGTCCTTTGGAAATGGACACACTTGCTCCAGTTTGCGACAGTCCACACCACTCCTTCCTTATCTTATACCTAGCTCAAATTCCTTGCCTAAAGTTACAGGCATTTTAGTCTGCTATCCTATTTTGAATCATCTCTATTTTCATCATGTTCAAGGATAAGGATGATAGAATTGAGAAATAAGTATTCTGTTTACTATCTTACATGACATCCTCTAGGTGACAACTGACCTTCTAATTTCAGAGTATGTTTCTTTTTTATTTCCCCAGAAAGGCTGAAGAGAGAAAAAAATGGAGGGAGGGAGGGAAGGAAGGAGGGAGGGAGAGAGAGAGAGAGAGAGAGAGAGAGAGAGAGAGAGAGAGAGAGTCAGAGAGAGGGAGAGAGAAATTACACACGAAAGGCATTTATCGGAGGAACATGTGTCATGTCAAGAACACTGATAATTGGACGATTTTGTTTTTTCTGGTTTACAACCTTATCAATGCCCATGCAAAATCACTTTATTTGTATTTAAACAGCTCAATATTTACTCAGTTTGCACTTTAAACAATTGAGTCTTTTTTCCCATTGCCTCAAGGTATAGAGGCAGAAAAATAATGAAATATTAAAAGGAGACTAGCTTTGCAAATTTATGGAAATCAAGAACAGAAAAGCAGAGTAGCTTAAAGTCCTACAAGGGGACAGTGATGCTCTGGCCCTTTGGGACATTGAGGCATCAACCAATGTGCCATTAAAAAATAAAACCTGTGAGGAGGCAGTGCGGGAGAATAAAAGCCTATTAAAGTGCTCCTAAGAGTTAAGGCTCTTGCCAGCACAGCCATCTGTCAAGAGATTATGGAGAAGGAAATTTCTGCAGGAATTTTCCCTTGGGACCAGATGAAGTGCCAAGAAAAGGTGTGTGGCATCAGGAGTGAAGACAAACTCGGAGAGTCTTCCGCAGCGCTTATCACAGACAGAGAGGGACCCTTCAACCCACTGAGTCTCAGGGAAGAGGAAGAGAAGAGAGGAAGTCTCTGCATTGCCTTCAGCTGGAGAACCGAGGTCAGGGGAAAAAGAGTTTATGAAAACAAATCTCTTTAAGGTAAGTTAAACTTTGTTGCATTGAATTCTGAGAATTTTCCATAATTCAAAGACAATGACGTAATTTACGTGTTTTGGAAAGTTTTTTTGAAAACTTTAATATTTGGAGTTGGTGAAAATACCCAAGATATTTATTTATAGGAAATCTATTAATGCACTGTTTTTACTCATTTCTTCCAAATAAATGCTGGGTAAAAAGTGGTCAAGATGGACTCATGAGTATTTGCCTGTAGAGAATTAAGTTCACGCTATGCTGTGAACTAATTAACAACCACACAACCATGAAAGTTGCAAGAGTTAGTGACAGGGACAAATATTTCATGAAGTTCCTGGAATCATGTCAGGAAAAGATACTTTAATTTTTAAGATTCTAAGTAGATATTAGTTTATTCCTTGACCTATGTTCCTATATAGTACCACTTTGTGTTTATTAACAGTAATTATTCCTCATTTCCTTTGTGACTGGCTTATTTTTTTCCCTTCTTAAGAGAAAAATGTTGATTATAAAGGTAGAATAAAAATATCACAGATTAAAAATGATCACAGATTAATTACCTAGACTACAAGATAAACATTATACATTTTTTCTTTCAGATTTTTAAGTCAGAAAGAGAGTTGTCTCTTTAAATGTCAGGAAAATAAACATGTAAGAAGGTATGTTTCATCCCAAGTTAGCAAATGTTTTTAAACCTATGACAGTGATAAGAAATTGTTGATCAGAAATTGGATTAAACATAGTTTAATTCAATTTTATTTTGTCTTGATCAAAATAAAGACATTTTGTTTAACCCATTGATTGCTTGGAGAATCGGAGATGAGGAGTCATACATATCAATTCTAAACAAGAAATAATTTTATCTGCTGGGAAAGAATAGGAAATCAAATAAAACAGAGCTAGTTCTGAGTGATCACAGTGATCCAGTGTTCATGCTGGCACTGTGCCCATATCAGATGATTGTGTCTGTAATTGGAAAGAAATTATCTTGTGAATTTAAGTCAAGTTATTCTATGAATTCAATTATAATGGACAATTAAGTTCAATAACCCAGGCTTTTGAATCTTCCTTCCTGCCCTGCAACGAAACAAAATGAAACAAAACAAAAAACCAATTTTGTCTGAATTAGCAAGATATTGTTTAAATTCTTTTTATTTCATTATTTCATTAATTTTTCCACTCACTTGTTCATTCAACCAATATTTAGCAAGCACTGTTTAGTTGGAGGGCCTTATTGGGCTAGCCATGAAATAATCAATGTACATGGTCCCTGTTCTCAAAGGGCTTACAGTCCATTACATGGCATCTAACTTATCCCTTCGGCTTCAAAATAATTTGAAAAACAAAACTTAAATATTATTTCACAAATATGAATTTAAGTTTAACAAAGTCAAGTAATAGCGATAGGGAGTATCATGTTAATATTATAATTAAGGACTCTTAGTACATTGATTTTATTTGTGCTTTAGTATCTGAAAATTTTGTTTAATTTAGCAAGGGCTGAAATGAGCATTATTTACTCTACTCCGGTGTTTTCATTAAATAGGTTTGTGGTTCTTTAAAAAACACGGAATAGATTAATTTTAGGTGTAGAAAAGGACAAAGAATTTCTATGCCGTAAAATGTAGACTTAAATTCTATTGGAGATCTACAAATACTGTGTTTTGTTTGTGATCAAAGTCTTATTCCTGAGTATAAGGATATATCTCTAAACAGAGTGTATTTGAAATAAGAAATTAGATTCTTACCTGCTGTATCCATTGTTGTTCCTAAGATTGATTTGGGAGTATGTGTATTTCTAGCACTTTTGGCACTATTACAATGGTTGGTCCCCAACAAAAGTGATATTCAAGTTTTTGAGTTATGGAGATTCTCTCTGGGATCTTTGCCAGAAATAATGAAGTTCTTGCTTGGATGAATGGGTCTGGAAACTGTCACTTCAAATAAAATGTGCTTATTATAGAGCACTATCATCATATCTTTTCAAAATAATAAAATACTAAGTTCAATAGTCAATATTTTGATAAGGTAACATATGCACAAGAGTATGAATATAACATTCTTTTCATAGGGAATGGGTTAGTCAGAGGGAACAAGTTGGAATTAAAGAAACATACAACTATTAGGAATAAAATCTGGGTCATTAAAATAGTAGTTCAGAGGTCTGTGAGGAAAGAGAGCAACTGATTATTCTTGCCTTTTTTTTGTTTTCCTTTCAGATAAAATCTTTATTAGGTTTCTAGTTGGGAGTCCGATGTGTTTAACCTTCATATATTGGTCACAAAACATGTTCTTGTACTACATGGTTTTGAATATTTTTTTCCTTTTTTTTTTTGTCTCTTGAGTATATAGGGATGGAGGACACATGATTTTTGAGGTTCTCTGATTATTAAGAGTGGACACAACCCCCTCCCTGCCTACCTAGAACCTGAGTGCTTTATATCCCAAAAAAGTGATACATCTCTACCCAGAACTTGGTAACTCAACTACTGTTCAGATTCAGTAAATCACGGGCAGCAATGTGGGGTTGTAGTTAAGCATGGGACGCTAATATCAAACCTCCTTGGTTTCAGTCATAACTTTGCCAATTACTGCTTTGTGAGGGCAAGTCTCTTACCCACTTTTCTTAGGGCATAAATGGACATAATAATGGCACTATTATTATTGTGTGAATCAAGTAAGATAATGTATATATGGTACTTATCATATTGCAACCCCTCACAAATGTTAGTGATGGTGATGGCGATGATGACGGTGATGATAAATGTCTGCAGAAATTCAGACTTTTCCAGGGCTTTATCTGGATTCTTGCTTGTCCAGTTTGGGGCATCTTTATTGCATCCCATGCAGGCCACCAGAGGCACCTTTTAGAAAGTGGAAATCTGATCTTGTTACTTTCCCAAAGTGACACTCCATTACCTTTGGCTGAAGACCCACATTTCCTACCAGGGACCACAAGTCTCCTCTCTCACCCTCCTCACAGTTTTTCACACCTCTGAATCTTGGCACAAGTTTGTTCCTCTGCCTAAAACCCTTCCTCTTTTTTCCCACCTGGCTAATTCCAACTTAACCTTCAACACTTAGCTCAAGCTGTCAGGAAGACTTTTCTGATCCCACCTTCACCCCCTCTGCAGACTCAGGACTGTGCATAGGTCTGCCTTGGCTCTAGTTTTCCAGTCTGTCAGCTTGTCATTTCCTTCAAAAGACTGTGAACTATTTGAAAACAGGGGCTATATCTTTTTTTCATTAACTCAGAATTTAGTATAATTTCTGTCACCTAGAAGGCGCATAAAAAATGTTAATAGGTTGAATGAATGTTCTGGGGAGCAGGCAGGGAGCAGTGATTCTTCTCCTTTTGTGAATGTGTTTGTCTTCTGGGTACTGATGCCACGCAGAGGTACTGACATAAACACAAGAACCCAGGAAAGGTAAGGTAAGCATGGCCACTCTTATTTTATCTTTTATGCCGCTGAGCTGCAGTAAGCGAACCAGCTGTGGTGTTTTTAATTTTAAACATCATTTTTAAAAAGCACACATTGGCAGTGAAGAAATGGATTATTTTTGTTGAAGTTTTTTATCATACTAGTTGGCCTGAGGAATTACTGAGGTGGTGATAAGAAACTTCTGGATCTTCGCCATTTGCTCTTCTCTTAGAGGTTATATTGGAACTTGTGCTTAGAAGTCAAGATTATAATGGTCTTTAGAATGATTATATCAGTCCGAATGTGAAGATGCGGTCTTAGGATATCAGATTACTACACAAAATATTTTATTAGACAATTAGTGTTGTTATGAAGGAATTGAAAATGTTTATGGAAATAATTAAGCTGCCTTACAAGACTCTCCTTAAAAGTCTCACATTACTCTGACATTTTGAATATGAATTGGGATGTAATGTGGTTTGCATAATTTTGAATAAGCAAATGCGGAGGACAGTAAGATCCCTTTTGCACCATTGGTGCTTCTAGAAGCTCCAGTTTTGAATTTTCTTTACCTTGGGGGGGGGAAAAAAAAAGAAAACTGTTTGCCGACTACAGCAAGGGCCTCTGTCTCCAGGTTCTTTCCTGCCCTCTCCTCTCTCTGGCACTCGTCAGGGGCTCTGCTCCTGCTCTCACAACTAGAACCGCAGAAGAGGAAAAACAGCTCATTACAGGCCTGCACTCACGGCCGCTTTGCTCATTCTGGGCTAGCTGCTGTTCATCGGCCCCTGCTTTCTCTTGCCAGCCATGTAGATGTGAGGCTGCTCAGAGCCTCACTTTTCAGGTTCTGTATCCTCAGCACGGCACAGCGAACCAAGATTCTGCGCTGTTAGTTTCCTAAGTCTTGTTTTAGCCCTCAACTTGTCAGGCAGCTGTGTTACTGCCAGTGGTTTTCCTTGCTGGTCCTATACTTACTATGAAAAACAGTTGTGTCACAAGCCGGTTGGGGATGAAAATATCACAACCCCGAAGTAAACTGCTATGGCTGTGAGTTATACCAGAATAAGAATAAATTAGAATAAAACTATACCACCTTTTTAAAAAAATTTAATGTTTATTTATTTTTGAGAGAGAGAAAGAGACAGAGCGTGAGTGGGGGAAGGGCAGAGAGAGAGCAAGACACTGAATCCTTAGTAGGTTCCGGGCTCTGAGCTGTCAGCACAGAGCCCTATCCGGGGCTCGAACACGGACCACAAGATCATGACCTGAGCTGAAGTTGGACGCTTAACCAACTGAGTCACCCAGGTGCCCCAAAACTACACAACCTTCCGATAAAAGTATTAGTTTTCCTTCTCTCCTTTATTCTTTATGATCTACTCACATAGGTACTAAGGATTGTTTATTTTTATTTTTAACAAAATTGACTGAAGGTCTACTATATACCAATATTTTGAATTCAAAGTGTACTCTTTGGGGAAATGAAGCTACGTAGTGAATTACTGCTTTACGACTTCAGGAACTGGGATAATCCTTGAGACATAGTAGAGGCTTAATCTTTGTGAATACTTGAATATACTAAACAAATTAGACCACGTGGTATATGTAGGCAACTTGGAGGAGCTTGTATAGATTCTATTTCATTTTTAGGAAGAAAAATGAACTGGCTTCAGAAAATAATGGAGAGACCATCCTCTGGTCATTTGCTTTCTCTGACACATTTCAGTGGGAGGATCCTCACAGGAAAGAGCCTTTAGGCCCCACTGTGGGATCTCCCAAACTGTCACTTTTGAAAGACTGTCTCTAAGTCATATTGAAGTTAACTTATTGGTTTTTTTTTTTCCAGAGAAAAAATTAACTAAAATTGTCATTCAAAGTTATGTTTTCTATTATATGAAAAGTGGTTGTCAATGAGGCACTCAAGGTCAGGGTTGGTAGCTGGCTTTATCTTCCTTTAAAAATGAATTTAATGACTTCATTAAAATCTAGGGATATATAAAAGGCAGCAATACTATCACTAAGTTAACAGAGATTTACTTATCAGACTTTCAAACAAGGAATTCATCAAGCTACAAATTCTTTCCAAGGAACAGAACTGTATTCAAAGAACATGTGGCTCATATCTCCTGTCATGCCCTTGATGACAATTCTGATGTTGTAAATGTATTCTAGTGTACCCCTAAGTGAAGGCTGCTTCTTGTCTCAGCTAGCTCAAGCTACAGAAATCGACCAGGAAAAGACAGACTTAAGGATTTCCTCTTTTTTTAGGGAGCCAGTATGCCCAGAGCATCCTGGCTTGTCTATTCTGAATCAGGTTTCTATATTCCCAAGTTAACCTATCTAGATGTCCTTACGGCTGTTTATCCTTCTAGGTGTCCTTAAGGCTGAGAACTGGCCTTTGAGTAGAGTCAGCTCCCAACGTGGCTCAAGACTCAAGGCGATTCAAGAGGAAAAAAAACAGAGACAAGTATAAGAGACAGTGACTAAGACTTTGACAGATAGCCGCTGAAGGAAAAGCAACACACACACACACACACACACACACACACACACACACCATTTATGAAGAGATTGAGACATACTGTGGCAGTGACTTATTCATCTTTGATAAAGAGCTAAGTTCTTTAAAGAAAAATGGCATAATTAGAGTAAAACTATTTTGACTCCAAGAATCGATGGTTCTGTCAAATTGGCCTTCTTTTTGACATACTTGTCTTTACCTCAAGACCTTTGCACCAACTATTCTGCTACTTGAAATGCTCTCCCTCTATTTTCACATGACTGACTTCTTGTCATCATTTGTAATTTTCAACTTAAATATCAACTTCCTCAGAGAGGCTTTTCCCGACCACAGTAAAGAAGGCAACTCATTACTCACCTGACATGACTCTATTTTAATTCTTTGCATTGCATTGTACTCACCAATAGCTAATATTTTTTATTGTTTACGTTAAAATTTTTTTTTTCTCTTCTCCATTACCTTGGCATAGCATAAGATCCTATGAGTATAGGTTCTTGCTTGTTCTCTTTCTATCCCTCGGTTGCCGCATAATAGATATCCAATGAATGAATATTCACACAGTGGATGATGACTTTTTTTATCGTTAAAAAGTTGCTTGGATTTTAACTTATGTTTAATAAAGACTTGTTTAACTGCATTTGAAGATTAGTAATAGTGGGAGGAATTCCAATAAAACTCTTTAACTCTCACAATTTTCTTTCGCACTTCCCTTCCATTTGCCATTTTGGCGTGAAAAGGCCTTGATTTTTTGTCTTAGCTATTTAAAAAAAATCAAAATTATTCACACAAGTTTTAGTGAGTTTTAGCATTGTATTGAAGTTTGATTTAAAGGCTGACATGATTTCTGCATATTTCACAATTGATTAAGCCACCAACCAGAGATACATGGAAGGGTCAGGTTTCTAAGATTCCTTTTTGATGTGTCTAGGCTTTTAGATGAGGGATATCATGTTCAGATTAAAAATGTCATGGCATTACTTTTATTTTGTCATGTTGTATATTGCTTTTCTCATTAGTGTTGTCACTGGTGGTGTTTACCTTTGTTGAATAACCAATGACAGAGACGTGCTGCTAAAATGTAATACAGAGCTTAGTTATCGTGGTTTTGTGATGATAAACAGGATCAATAATAACCAACCAAGTTATCCTCATATTAAGCTGAATTATAATTGTTAAATATTTTTTAATTTGTTTTGCAAATCTAGCAATCTTCTAAAATAACCTCAGTTGGACAATCTTCTATTCACATCAGGAGTATGTTGTGACACCTGATTCCAAAAAGTATTGAGTAATTTACTTAAATATGCTGACAACAAATCTGCACCAATTGATGAAAACATTTGGTGCAGATGAAAGCCCAGGAAATGAAAGGAGCATATTTGGGTAACTATAACACATTCCACGATCAGACCTGAAATTGAGATTGGCACCTACAAAAATATCGCCATCTCCTTCATCCACCACACCAGTATGTTTGAAAAAATTCTATCGTCAACCACTAGCTCTCAAGAAACATACCTCTAAGTCCACTCCCTTTCTGCCTGTAACACACGGTGTGTCTGTGACTCAGTCCTCGTGCTGTGGTTCTTGCTTGAGCGTGATGGAAAACCATGTGAGGAGCTCTGTTCCCCACTGCACGCTGGACACCACTGTCCTGCTGGATTCTGCTGACATTAAACAAAATCTTTAGGGTTCAGGAAGGTTGGGCAGACACATCAGAGGCAAATGTGTAACACCGTGGAGCATTTCTGCTTGGCCCGTTGAGTTTGACATGCCAAAATAGCCCACAAGGAATAGCAGTGCCTTTTGAAGTAGCTGAGATGCTTCCCTGATGTCACTGCTCTGAGTTTTAGATCAATGCCTGGGAGATGAATCAGAACATGTGAAGAGAGTCACTGAGGGGAAATGTGCTGGAAAGGTTGCAGGAGTGAAGCACCCAAGCCCGGAGAGAAGGTGGGGTGGGGTGAGATGTGCAAGCAGGAAAAAACAAAGGGCTGAGTCATTGGAGGCCTAATTGACAATGGCACAGCTGTGACAACAATTTGCCGGCGGCCTGACCTATTTGATGAAAGGGTCTCTGCTTTCCTTGGAACCTCAGAGTTGCAGTGCATGGTAGGAATGCACCACTCGTGTTTCCAGCTGGCTCAGCCTCATAAATACCTAAACTCACAAGATGACATTTTTAATGCTCTACAATTGCTGTTCTGCGTTTATATTTATTGCAATTCAACATATCCATTAGTGCATCTATCATTGATAAGTTTGTCACTGCTTCAGGAATACAGTCCATCATGCTGCATCAATTTTACTTTACATGCTATTAATGTACTATAATGCAGCTTATAATATCATGTGGATATATTTGATTAGAGAGGTGCCAGAGTCAGTCAGATTGCCCTGAGAATTGCAAGAGGACCCAAAACCTTTATTTGTTTGTGGTAAAGATGAGCAGCCTTGGTGCACAGTGAATGTGTTAATATAACAGGTGTATCTTCTTCACTTTCTCAAACAGGCACGGCAAGGAACCAATTTAAGCAATCTATTTTGACTCACAACAGACTTATAATATTTTGTTGACACTTGACATGTTTATTCTTTTAGCAAAATCATAATCATGTTTTAATATTTCCTGCATGCAATTAGCAGCTTTATTCAAGAGGCAACGATGGCATATGAGTCCAGGAGAGAGGACCAACTATGGCTTTCCAAAACGAGGTAAATCAAAATATTAAAATCTCAGCAAATAAAACACAGCTTTTAAATACACGACTTGAGATATTTCTGGATGCAGTAACAATTTCTGTTAAAAAGAAACAAAACAAAAGGCACCTGTAACAAATATTTGAAATTGTAGAGAAATTAACAATGCTCATGAATATGGACTCTTATCATTTCATTTCTACAGTTAAAATCTGACAAATCACCGTTAGTGTCCGTGAACTGGAGGATGAAGTAGGTCAGGACAGTCTGAACTATTTTAACATTTCTGGCCATAATGAAATGCTTCAGCCGCATTTTAAATCTTCTTGTACCAACTGCAAATTATAAAAGAAAACCTGTTAGGCACTTAAAAAATCTGTTTGTGAAGTATTATCAAACCAACCTGTGAAGATTGTTTTTTAGAGGGTCAAACCCAGTAGTCAGGCAGATAGACGTTTGAACCCTTACTGGGTTACTTTTCCAATGTGTAGCATCAGGCAAGGTAGCTGATTCTTCCAGCCTCGGTTTTCTGTATGTTTATGGAAGATAGTGAGACTCAATGCATCGATTGTTCTTAGAATTAAATGAGATGCCAGGTCTGCTACTTCCACACAATGTAATACACGTAGCTATTGGAAAGATTTAGATGGCCCTGTATGTGATTTTACAAAATGGTTACCCAGAACTCTTCAAATTTAAAACATTTAAGCTCAGAGTATTATACCAATTATGTAAAAACATGATATAAAATATATATGCGCAGAAAACTTTGGGTAGGGTATACAAAGCATGGAAATCTGTAGTAAGGTAAGATACCAGCAAAAGATTTCCTTTTCATATTATGTCCTTTTAGAGTGTTTGAAGTCTTGCTGTCTGTTCATATTATTTTTACGATAAAACCCATAGTTTAATTTTTTTAAGGATATAATTCATTAGAAATATTAACACATTATCTGGCACATAATGATAGCTCAATAGATGCCAGCTGTTTTCATAAAGGCAATAATAAATGCTCCTTTTCCCCACGAAATGTGATAGACATCTCTGTTGCTACTGTATTGAGGAATGTAAAGTTTGACCCCGGGTTTAAATAGGAGGAAGTTGTATGGGAACCGATAGATTTACAAAGTCTGTGCGATAAAATAAAATCTCCAAGTGTGGGTACATCAGAAGGCACCAGCAGTAGGAGGGGTTGCTTAAAAAGGCTGATAGCAATTTGGGGGTGTCTTCATAAACATCGAGTGCACAGGAGGAGTAGGGCCACGGGCCCTGTGTACTCTTAGCTGTGACAGCTCTGGAAACGGGTCATGCTCAGGTTTCCTATCCTGCAAGGAATGCCGCGGATTTGAGTATGTGCACAGGAAGGTGATCAGGATGGCATCGGGAGCAGAGTCCCTATCACTGTTAATGGCTGAAGCTGCTTAGGACCTGGGCAAGTGAAGAAAAGGAGACCCTGCTGATGACAGTTCCAGGGCTGCCACACAAGAGAGGGATTCAACTTAATCTGTGTTAGTTCCTGAGGGCAGAACTGGGACCACTGAGTAGAAGTTAAAAAAAGACATAATTCAGCTTACAGCCGCAGCTAAAACCCAGCGTGTCATGATTTATAGCAGCAAATGCTACCCTAGGCAAGGATAGACTTTTCTGTTAAATTCTGAAGATAAAACATACCAAAGCATCTGGATTCTCACAAGGATAATGTCCCAAACCTAAACTAAATAAATAATCCCTGCAGATACAGCTTTACAAAGGTTAGATACATCTAGCGGATGAACTTTGTGTCTGCTGCAGAGCCTCATGCCATCCGGGCTCTATCTCATTGCTGCCCCCACCTGTGTGCACACGTCATGTGTGATTCTGTCTCTTCAGTGCTTTTACTCCATCCTTTCATTCTGGTATCACAACTTACAGAGTTCAGTACTGGGCATCCCTGCCTACCGATGCTGGGCTTATCTCTCTGCTTTCAAATCCCACGCCCCCAGTTTTTATCCTCTGTGCCCTCCTAATATGTGTTTCTTCTCATTGAAATGTGAACTCCTTGAGCGTCTAAGTGCAATATATATTTGCATCCCCAGAGTAGAGTAAACCTCAGTAGATTGAATCCCATCCCTTTGTGAAGAGTAAAGGGGGCAATTACAGACTTAAATATAGATTTAAATATTTATTAGGAAACCATTCACCATCTCTTTCTGGCCCTTACTTTTTCCAGAGATCATCTATCTCTGAAGGTCGTAAGCAACAAGAAAGTGAAATACACACAACCAGAAGAGGACTTTTACATAACAATGCATGTGTAAACCTGAGTCACTCATGAAGGAAAACGTCTAATAAAAATGTGTATTATTCTTCAATGTTTCTAGGACTGCATTAAGATATTTCAGATTTATCCATGGGTACAATATTTCAAATATTTCACAATCATAGTTGCATATGGACTGCATATTGTCTTTAGTGCTGGAACAGAGTTCAGGGTCCCCTACTATGCTAGACATTAACTCTTTTTTTTTTTAATTTTTTTTTCAACATTTATTTATTTTTGGGACAGAGAGAGACAGAGCATGAATGGGGGAGGGGCAGAGAGAGAGGGAGACACAGAATCGGAAACAGGCTCCAGGCTCCGAGCCATCAGCCCAGAGCCTGACGCGGGGCTTGAACTCACGGACCGCGAGATCGTGACCTGGCTGAAGTCGGACGCTTAACCGACTGCGCCACCCAGGCGCCCCTAGACATTAACTCTTTAACAATGAGCAGAGGCTAACTTCAAGAAAGCCTAGAGATACAGTACTTAGCTTATGTTGGAGGGCCAATTTCCCTATGAGTGAGTCTTGTGCTATGTCACTCACCCGTTCAGGCCAGTAGAATCTTACGGATGTCAGGGCTGGTCAACAGGGATCCTCATTTTTCACTCTCATTTTCACTCTCATTTTCTCCCATACCCTATTCAAAAGTATATTTGAAAGTTTTAAATAGCTAATGCAGGTTTCATAAGCACTCACCTAAAATGAGGGAAGTAGGGTAGGATTTTAGCCTATGCATCAAAAAGGGTGAAACCTCTGAATCAGGTTCAAATGTTAGAGTAAACTACACCAAATGTTTGCTCTCAATTTCCAAAAATATAGCTCAAATCTGAAAATCTAGCACATTAAAAATAGCCTGTATCAGAAATGCTTTTTAAAAACTTTCCATTACTATTTGTTTAGGGAATGAAAAGCAAATATGCTGATGCGAAAGAAAAGATATTACTTCTAAAATTTCACAGATCAAATTGTTCTTACAACCTTACCAGAAATTGTTCTTATACTCATTAGCTCAGTGTAATGAACTATTGTTATTTGCATTTGCTCTGTGCCAGGCATGGTCCTGATCACTCCTGGACATACATAGACTAGAAAAGCCCGTCTAGACAGGGGGACTAAAACCTAGGCAACTGACATCTCTTCCTAACACTTACCTGAATTGTGATTTTCACAATAATTTGTTTAATTTTTAAAATATCTATCATCATGAGCTGTGACTCCATAAAGGCAAGGACTTTTTCTGTCTTGTTTATTAACAAGATAACACCTAGCACAGTGACTGCCACATTATAGCTGTTCAGAAAATGCTTGCTGAATGGTTGAATAAGTAGATGACCAAAATACAGTAAAACCTTGGTTTGCAAGCATAATTCGTTCTGGAAACATGCTTGTCATCCAAAGCACTTGTATATCAAAGCAGATTTCCCTGTAAGAAATAATGGAAATTCAGATGATTCATTCTACAACCCCAAAATATTCATGTAAGAATGATTATAATACTGTAATATAATACAAAATACTAAAGATACTACAGAAAATACAAAATATAAAGAAAAATAAACAACCTGCAGTTACCTTTCAAAACCTTCATGGCTGGTGTGAGGGAGACAAGAGAGAGGAGGGTTATTGTGTAAGACGACTTTGTCTCTCACTAATGGAATCACTGCTCTCTGTTGGCTTAATGGAATCTTTTTCTGCATGGGGGCCATTATATTCACTCGGACGGATGTTGACTACAGTACAATATTAATAAACTCTTGTCAAATACTGTATTTAATGTAACTGGAAGCAGAGGAAAGGGTCTAGATCTGCAGGCAGCCTGACCTAGAATGAAGCAAAGCATTCCTAAGCTTACTCTTCTATGGAAAAGCAACGGACTGCCCAGAGGTGCTTTGAAGTGACAAAAAATATACTAGTGCCAGTTGTGGGCACCTTCCCACGTTCTGAAAGATCACTGACTGCTGCCAAACACCACAGCCTGAGACTGAGCATCCAAGCATGGGAGACAATCACACACAATGGTGCAGTGAGAGAGAGAGAGAGAGAGAGAGAGAGAGAGAGAGAGAAGAACCATTGTCTCAGTTGTGATCATGTGACGGTCAGTGTCACATACTACTTGTATTGCAAGATATCGCTTGTTTATCCAGTTAAAATTTATTAGAAATGTTTGCTCATCTTGCAGAACATTCACAGAACAAGTTCCTCAAATTTGAGGTTTTACTCCATTATATATCAAAGTGGAGTAAGGTAATTATTATGAAAGAAACACCTATAAAGCACAAGGAAGGATTCAAAGATAGGCATCTTATATTTTAGGGTGGGCATTAGTGAATGGGTCATTCAAGATAGCCACTAAAAATCTATATCACATGTACAGAGACTTGATCAGATTGAAATATCCCCTCTTTATCCTGATGCATTCTAAAATTATGGTTTCACGTTTCCATCCCTGAAATATCTCATAGGGTGGAAGAGAGATAAGCAAAAGACAATGTTTAATTACTGCCCCAACTTGCACCTACCTATTGCACCTATGCAGTCATTGTCACCAGCCTTCTTAAAACAGAGAGAGGGAGTGATCTTTGCTTGTGTTTATAGATGACAGAGCTCAAGGTATTTCAAGCCATGTGCATGAGTGCAGACCATAAGATCAATGGAGCCCTGCAGACAGTTCCATAGGCACAGTATGAATGACTTAGTCCTTTTCCTAGCCTAGGAGCTGCTGGCGGGCAATCCTTTTGCTGTTAGCATCCCACTTGTGCATTTACTCTTGGCCAGTGTGACATTATTCCTCTAGTGCGAGCCACCCCATCTGAATGCTACATGCCAGCATGCACTCCTGTTGCTACCCAGAAAATGACAGCTTTTCCACATTACCTCTGGTGGTGACTCACAGCATCCCTCTCACTTGTGATCAATGGCTTTAGCTCCCCTTTCCTCTGTTGCTTTAACATCTGTCTCTGTTGGTTCTCCTCACACTCTCAGCTCAGCAGTCCTTGGTGGCAGTAGGCTTGGCTTTGATGCCAGTTGGCTTGCAGAGTAGGAACTCAGTGCTGGTGACCCCTTCTTGTCATTTGATGTTACACAGCCATTACTGACAAAATAAACACAAGAGATCCTGAACTAAGATCCTGAACTAAGTGACTTGGAAGTGCCATTCTCGGCAGGGCTGGTTCAGTCAAGAAATTTGGGGTGATTCCATTTGTGAGGAGTTAGTAGTTTGCTACCCTGTGTGTCAATACATCTTTTGAAAGGATCTCATTAGCTCTGAATTGTGTATAGGTATTCTGAATATGTGTTTCTCCTCTGCTGCATATGCATGATATATTATCTCCTTTGGATTTATGATGAACAGCCCCATGTAAACTTCACAAATAATCCATAATTGCTGATCTTCTGTTTCCGGGGATTAACTAATATATAGATGGCCATAGAATTTTAGAAAAATCACAACCTAATTCTATGAAAGATCATCTGATAAATTTTCAAGGGGCATTTCCACCTGCTTCATCACATCTTCTACAACAGCCAAGTAATTGCATACTTCACTTTCTAGTGTCATTTCGACATCAAACTTAGGGGTCACACTAAATCTAAGTCAGCAACACGAAACCACTAATAGCCAGAGTGTCTAGTAACATTGGCTATATATATGTGTGTGTGTGTATATATATATATAAATTTCAGCCAATACTATAATACTTATTATTTAGAAAATATCAATATATGTTTAATATAATGTATCAATATATTAGATATTTATATATTATACATAATTTCTTTTCCATTGTATATAATATATATGTTTATATATATTTACACATATATATACTTTCTTTAAATTAAAATCTCATTCTGTAATTCCCAGTGACCACTTACTGATTAAAGCTATTTTCAGTCATAATGAGAAGCAGATAAGGATTATTGCTAGCAAGTGTAGTCTTCAATTTTAAAGGTTAGCACTATACAATTTTCCAGAGAATCTACCTCAACTTTTTTCTACCTCAACTCAATGAAGTGGATGAAGTAAGTAGTTGTTTGGTGCCTGACATGAATTTGTTTTGTCTGTTAAGATATGTTCGCCCCAAATGCCAACTTTTGATTTATTTCAATGAGCCATGCCATGTCTTTAGTATCAAACTATTGACATAAGTAAGATTGTGAAGAAGGCTAAACATGCAGTATTCTCATCTACTTGAAGTTTTTTCTTTCACCTGTTATTAAATGCCTTACTTACATGAGTCAGGACTCTTGGTTTTAAGTCCAGTGGCTACTCATTTAACCAAGTTACCTTCACTTAACTAATTCTCTAGGTTGATAGATGCCTTCTCTTTCCCCTATAAAATGCACCAAAGCCCACAGCCTCTCAAATGCAGATATAACTTATTCTCTATCATTTTTATGCCCCTTTTTTCTACAAGTAAGCTGAATGCTTTTAGGACTAAACTACGTTTGGGGTGCCTGGGTGGTGCAGTCGGTTAAGCATCCGACTTCAGCCAGGTCACGATCTCGAGGTCCGTGAGTTCGAGCCCCGCGTCAGGCTCTGGGCTGATGGCTCAGAGCCTGGAGCCTGTTTCCGATTCTGTGTCTCCCTCTCTCTCTGCCCCTCCCCCGTTCATGCTCTGTCTCTGTCCCAAAAATAAATAAACGTTAAAAAAAAATTAAAAAAAAAGTTTAAAAAAAAATTAAAAAAAGGACTAAACTATGTTTGCTTCCAAACTTGTTTATGTTTATTGTAGTATTATAATTATGCAATTTAATTTATTACCTGTGTTCTGATGAATTAGTGTGGAAAGGAGAGAGTAGTTGTCAGTTGAAATCAAAAGCAATACTTAGGAAAATTTGGTAAGGGCAAATCATTAAAACACTATTGCTCAGACAGGGTAATGTATGGAAGTGTTCAATTACTGAACTAATATAACACTATATGTTAGCAAACTGGAATTAAAGTAAACATTTTTAAAAATATTGTTCAAGAATCAGGTATGAGTAAGACAACTATGAATCCAGAAAAAAATATCTTTAAAATTTGGAAGATTTCTTTACCTGGATTGCTTTATGTTTGGCTTAAAAATCCATTTCACTTTGAAGAAGATTCAATTAGAAATCATGGTTATTATTTTTCAGCTGTGGTTTATACAAGAATAATAGTAGAGACTCCAAGTAAAGGTATAAAATAATTAGGAGAAGGTATATACATTTTTTATATATTTCAAGTTAAATCATCCATCACATTTGTGATTTCTCACTTGAACAGCTTTTTCAATTAACCAACTATTTCTTGGTTTAACTTCTTTTGGAAAACAGATTTCTCCCGTAACAAAAGCTGACTATGCCTAGCAGATATACTAGAATAATACGGGGTATATCATTGAATCCAACGATGAGTTGAATCATGATGCTGGAAAAGAAGGAAGCAGGAAAGCTCAGAAGCAGAAGTTTGGTATGTGATTATTCCCACTTCATCCTTGCTCATGTGAGCACTAGCACATTTAAGTCTGTGTCTCTAGATTTTATTTTATTTTAGTATTTTTGTTAATTACTGAAATGTAGTTGACATACCATGATCTATTAGTTTCAAGTATACACCATGGTGATTTGACAATTCTATACATTACTCAGTGCTCATCATGATAAGAGTAGTCACAATCTGTCTCTAGAGTTTATGTTTCAAGTTTCTGGAAAGGAGAAGCTGAATCAGCTACCCTTGAATCAATCACCTCTCCTGAACCAATAATTTATATTCTAAAGGAAGAGATTGATTTATAACCATGAATCAAGAAACTCTTTTTGGAAAGGGAGAACCATCATGAATCATGCACCTGCCCCCCCCCCCAAAAGAATGTACTACACCCTTAAGATTGATTAGGGATTAAAAAAATAGAAAGAAGTTTCATAGTATATATAATGAGGAGGGGAATTTTATCCACCAGAGTTCTGGGGACATTTTCCCAAAGCTGAAAGAGGTTAGAGTGCAGAATGAGGGTATAATTTCTGAAGACATGAAAAGCAGAGAGGATAGCCTATAGGAAAAGCGGGGTCATAGGAGGGTAGGGTATGAGCAACAAGGGTCTAGAAGGAGGAAGTCAAGGGAGGAGCAATATGGTGCTGAAGGGTAGAAATGAGAGAGAGACAGAGAGATAGAGAGATCTTGGCAATATTTTTAGGGTGAAGCAACACCTACATATGTGCACCCCCTTTGTTATTAAAAAAAACAAAATACATGTCAACATTATTTTTTAAGGATTTTTGATTGTTGTATTGGATGAGCAAAAGCAGGTCACTACACGGCAGCCATAATTGTTTATGCTAAAATATCCATAATGTAATACATATTGACTATAATATTTCAGATTTGGCATTGGTTTTGGAAATCAATTCTGTTCTCTATTCAGAAGAAAAGAGTTAAATGCAAACACACTTATACCATTCAAAGTAAAATAGAGAATTAGAAACTCGGTTTCTAGTCTTTGTTTCTACGATGCATGTCTATAAACTAGTATGTCTAAGACCCATTTTTATTACTCATAAAATGTGGTTGATGAATATGAATATCAAATAAGCTGACATGTACAAAAGTGTGCAGTACAAAAGCAAAATACTATTTCAGCATGAAATTATTAATTGCTTATTGTCCATATAGTCTAAGAATTCATTATGAACGCTAGAATCCTAGAAAGGTAGAGATAGAATAAAACAGATGTTAATAAATATTATAGATAAAGGAAGAGTATCCACTCTGTGCTTTTTACTCTCTTCCCCTTTATTACTTCTTCTGGAAGATCACAAAGATCATTCATCTTTATTTTCCCTAGCTTCCCCAACACATTTAGATCTCTAGCTTCTCCCCCCCATACCTCCAGCTATGATATAGCCTCCCTAGTTCTCTTCTTACATAGTCCTGAAACAAATACCCATAACCCCTTTCTTTTTAGGGTTTTATTGCTAAGAGCTACCTGGAAATAAACACCAAGAACAAAAATAGCACGTTAGAGAAGTTCCTAATTCTCGAGATACATCAGTGTATTTTTGACATATCTGGCCCTGGAGTATACTGAAGAGTATGTGTGTCTAGCCTTTCACAATTTTTCATTGTGTCTAACCCTTCACAATATCTCATTCTCTTTTAACTTTACAAGGTACTGGGAGTGTTTTAATACCCTTGGTATTTTATATCTTTATCTCTGGGTAGGACTTTCTAAGATTTTGGTAAAAGTTTTCCAGTTCTTGAAGAACTCGGTTTGAGTAACTTCCTGTTTCCTCTCCAATCCCTGTCCTCTTACCCTTTTTGTCTGTGGTATGAAACCTTCTCATTTTGGATGATGATCTGAGAATCCTGTTAGGACAAAACTAAGACAACCAGTGTGTTCAGCATCGAGCAGATCCTTTGTCAATTGGGGAAACTTCTTACAAATACCTGCAATTTTAATATCCCTTCATTTCGTACAGAAAAAAAATCACCTTAGGTCATTTTCAACAGATATAATTTGGGTCTCCTGTATATACTGGATGAAAAGGGATATGTGTGAATTAGTTTTAACTATACTCTATATTGCAAAAAGATTATAGCTTTCCATAAACTTAACTCATAAAATGACATTCAATATAAGTTATTTCTTTCCAGAGAGATTCCCATGGAATGCCTCTAGTTTTAAAATAGTACTCATTGTTTATTGAACCAACTTAAAAGAAATCAAAAGTGATTATGCTTATGTTTTCTTAAAGAAGAAAAAAAGTGAGATTTTAATCTATTCATGTTCCCTCTGTGAGAGTATGTTCCAACTGAGAAATGGGACAGAACAGGAAATACTTTATGATTTTTTATGTGAAAGGGGGACTATAATCATCACTTCTGTTTAGTTTATAATTTTTCAAGTGTTGCCAGCCTTTCATCCCCTCCTGATGGGGCACTTCTTAACTTTCATCATATACAGTTATACAAATGGGTATTAACAGAGGAAAAATTACACGAATTATTTAGGAAAGTCACATGCTTTAAGCATTCCTATGAAAAGAAATAATTCAGCATTATCCTTAGCCTCCTTTGTGTATAAAAAGCCACTATTTACCTACTCTGGGAAAAATGAAATATATCCTTATGCCAAGGTTATTGTAAAAAGCTTTTATACATATGTAATATATTCTGTTTGTATATTACATATATATTATATACTGCATATTGTGAATAAGGTGAATATTTTTCTAAAAGTATTGTGTCTCTGAATGTTGTATGTGTGAGTGGTATTTAAACACCATTTATTTAATTCTTCCATGTAGCTCCTTTCATATAATATAAATCATTCCAACCACAGTCATTAAAGTGCTTTTAAACAGTAAAGTTCTATATCAGTAGGCTGTATTATTATTATTATTTCTATGGTTTATTTATACCCCCATACACTGCTTTCTGCATTTTATGTATTCTTTTATTTGTGAAAATCATTGAAAATCATACCACAAGCTATGCTGTTCACAAGCAATCTGAGGGAATCATTTAGAATTTCTGAATAATAAAAAATGAAATCAATCTCTATTTGTGCAAGTTCCTAGTGTGTTATGAATGCAATGTGATCTTGGTATTTGCTTATCAAAGGAATGCACTAAAATATTGCAGAAAAGGCCATGGGACATAGTGAATTCTATTTTATTATTTCACTGTCCTTTGACTATTAACTCCAAATTCCTCTTTCTTCTGTTGGTCTTATTAATGAACTTTAACAATGAGATAAAAGTCTTCAGTCTAGTGTTTAACACAAAGTGGTAGAATTTCAACATGAATGAGACTTCACTTTATAGAAGATTTTGTGGTTAATGAATAGTCTACGTTTTGATGTCTTCAGATTTTATTAAGAGAGCCTAACTCAATGAATAGTTTTCTTATTCAATGATTATTTTCTTATGTACTCTGTTCATTCAATTTAATTCGGTAGATATTGATTGAATTCCTATATACGCTTCTGAGGTGGTCTTTTAAAATGACTTCATCTAGTCTTCCATTCTTGTGTTCTGTTCTTGTATTACTCTGCTCAAGACTGAAAGTCCTGGAAGAGAGAATCCAGTTGGCAAGACTTAAGTGGAGAGCTGCAGTATGGTGGTGAGAGCAAAGTTTTGACAGAAGGAGCCAAAACTCCTTCTACCTCTTAGAGGTAAGATAAGCACCTGATTTTATCACCCTAAGACTGCACTCATTTGGGGAAAATTTCTGCCCAAGAATAATATGGAATGTGGTCAACAGAAGGGGATAGATAATGATATCTATAGTGTAGAAGCCTGCATGGAATAGGTGGATATTTAGCATAGCCTTAAATAAAGTGTGGGTTTCAGATAGATATAAAAGGAGCCAAGAGCATTTCAAGGACAGATCGGTTTGCATTACTAATATCCAATCATTCATTTTCTTATAATTTGCTGAAAGAGCCACACATCAAACAATCAATCACAGAGACAGTAGCATTACAAGCTATGAAGAATGTTTGGGTCCGAGGAGTTAGCCACTTTGTAACATGAGTCTTGATAAAGGTTTCCAGTTTACTTTATCTTTGCTTGAATTTAACTCGGTTATTACTAGAATTATTGTGAAAAACTAACATATGCACAACTTTTCAGATTCCTCATAGGGGAATTAAGACTATCGTGCATTTTATTAATGACTCTGATGCCCTCAGAGGGAGGTTCAAAGTATTGCAAAGAAGAGATGTGAGAAAATGATTTTCCCTAGTTGTTTCTCAATTCAGGTTTCGGTTGTACCTTTTACTTGTTATGTGACCTTGAGAAAATATTTTAGATGCTCTGGTTCTTCAAATCCACATGTGACTATGTCATATTTATACCATTGATTATTTGATATATATATTGGATATAATAGATTACAAATTGTTTATAGAATTAAGTATACTCCCAATTACCTCCCTTACACTAAGAGAAATAAATGTATTCTGGAATTAGAAACCACAACAATTTGAGAATTCTTTGCCATTTTCTAGGGAAAAAAATAACCAAACAGTTCAATATGAAATATGCATGCACACTACAAGAATGAGGTCCCCCATAATAGCTTTCAATAATCTTCTTTTGAAACTAAAATTATATTTGTAGAAACTTGTATAAAAGCCATTTCTACTTTTCCTGGTATTTTTCAAGGTAAAATAAGGTAACTCATTTTCCATCATGAACAATATCAGAGTTCCTAGTTAAAAAATAGAACAAATAAATATAACATTCTTTCTCAATTTCTGCATCAACGAAGCAATGATGTGGATACTTTAAAATAGTAGGTAATGTAAGCAATGCTTATGTCACTAGCCTGGCAAACCTCCTTTTAAGTACATTTTAATTCAGGTATTTCTGATTCAAGGGGAAATTATTCATCCTAACCAGCCTTGCATAATTTAGATCAGTAGCTGGTTTCTTAGTTATGTGATACAACTTCAGGGGACAAATCCAAAAGTATTTGTTTTCGAAGTACCTGAAAATATCACCAAACTTATCAAAAGACCTGGTTAAGGATTCAAATCTTATCTTGGAAGAGCAGAAAATTAATTCACTAATGCCCAGAAACATGTACATTCTCTTCATTCCTGTATCCAGTCCCATCTCCCTCTGCTCCTCTCAAAATGCCTCCTTCATTCCTTCCTAAATATTCCTGTAACTACTTGACTTCCATTCCTTCCTATTCTAGAACTGATACCTCTTTTCTCTCTATTTGTTCTAATTCTATATTAGCCTTTAATAGCTGTATTAAACCTTTACAGCTTAAGCCCTGTCTTCCATAACACCTTCATTAGTAACTCAAGTTGAAAGGCACTGTCCTTTTTCTGAACACATATGAGCTTTGGAGTCTGTATGACTTCGTTTTTAATCATTTGGTTTTGCTGTGTGACATCTAATCTATTGTATGTTTAGTTTCTTTTTTTTAATTGTTCTTTTTACTTTTTTTCTTTATTTCCACCTTCCCCCCTCCATTTTTCTTGTTCAATTTATTCTTCACACGCCATCCAGAAGGATCCTTCTAAATGTCACTCTCCTGTTTAAAATCCATTGCACAGCCAATTAGGTCTAAATTCCTAACCTTGACTTATGAAGCCACAAGGGTTTTTCAAATCACATAATACATTGAGCTTTTTCCTGCCTTAGGGCTATTGCCAATACTATTTTTTCTGCCAAGAATTCTCTCTGCCTATCTTTTTTTATATGGTTAGCTACTTCTCATTCTTTAGAGTTCCATCTATGTGTTATCTTCTTTACAGTCTTGCTCTGACTATCTCATCAAAATATGATTCTTTCTGAGTTCTCTTTTATTTTAAGGCCATATTCTTTTCTTTCATATCCATACTGATATTTCCATTTATCTCTCATAATTTACTTTTCACCATTGTCGACCATTCTCCGCCCTGGAGACTTGCATTGTGAACTGAATCATTGGGCTTCCTGCTCTCTGGGTTTGGGTTGGGTTTGGCCAATGAGAGGTGAGACTCAGATAGTAGGGAGATGTCTCCCCTGTCTGCCTCTCTTCCAGGTCATCCAGTGTTGGCTGTTTCTTGTAAAATGGATACTGTATATTTCCATTTTACAGATGAAGAAACAACTCAGAATGGTTAAGAGATTTGCACAATTACGCAGCTACAAGTGGTTGTGTCAAGATTTAAATCTGAGCAAATCTGAGCATTTTCTCTATATCACTCTGCCTCATTTAACAATTGAAACAATCACTTCATCCAGCTTTTATTTCTCAGGCCAGCTGAAAGCATTAGTCTGAGCTTCATTTTTCCATGTCTTTGCCTCTAAAATTACTGTCTCTTTGACTTATGCTTACAACAGAAGATTGGGGAAAGTCATCATAGTATTTATACTCATCTGTATTGACCTGTAGAATCCCTGCAGAACTTATCAACTTTGTTAAAAATCATCTAGACCTATGACAAATAACAAATAATAAAGAATGACTAAACTTAAAAAAAAGACTATCTTGAAATATATCTTTAAGATAATATATATCTACCAAGATATTATAATAGTAATAACTTACCTTTAAGAATTGTTTGAACTTAATTTTCAGGTTAAGTAAGAAAAGTGCTTAAGATTTTACAATACTGAGTTACATATATATTGCCTACCACAACAATATCAAGCAAACTTTCAATGAGAGAAGATTTTTGAAATCATCATGTAACAAACCTTTTATCGGTAGAATTTCTATATTAGATTTTATTAACTGGAAAAAGTTTGCTACTTGGACTTTACTAATTGAGAGAACAAATGCAAGGGCTAGAATGTAAATTTAGGCAGAATGCAAAATTCCTACAGGTTTTAAATATTTCAAATAGTCTTATGGGAAATAATTATTTAAGCCTTGGAAGTTTGAACTTTTTGCATATTTTGCTAAAGCATTCTATGTCTAATACCTCACTCTTCCCTTAAATGTGAAGAGCTATATGAAAAGGTTTTTATTCTCTTAAGGAAATCCATTAATCTCCATAACCATAGAAAAGGCAAAAAACATGAAGGATGAGAATGAACCTTAATGTAAATACAGATAAATATGGCGACAGCTGTAGCTGAATAGTTACAGAATTGGCTTGAGAAATGAAACCTCTGTAGTAGACACAAACACACACACACACACACACACACACACACACACACACTTTGGATTTATTTATGAAACAGCGTCTTCTAAACACAGAACCTTGCATTGCAGAAAAGGCAATTAAATAGAACAGCATGAGGTTGTCAATCACTTCAACAACTAACAAAAGCATCTACTATCAAAGCAAATAATGTAAATGTGCAAAAAGGTACCTTGCTATCAAAGCAAATAATGTAAACATGCAAAAGCTAAGAATTCTCTATATCAAATGTCACCATTTTAATGTTGACTATTTTTGTGAATATTTTTATATATGCTTGTTACTGTGTCAGTTATTCTGAAATCTTATACAGAATTCGCCATTATAACTTAGAGGATTTGGTCATCATGTGAAGCTTTTGAAAGAGGTTGGGACTTTCTTTCTCCTTCTTTTTTTTTTTTTTTGTTGCTGGTGTTGTACAAATAAATGGACAGTCACAGCTTATCATCACTTAAAGATGCATGTGCATGCTGCAGTTTACTGAAACATGATTGGCTGCTACATAAATCAATCTGATAGAGATCGGTTCCATGAAGAAGAGATAAATCATTAGCCAGAGCTTTTGGAATGTAATTCATTTTAGATAGTGATTATTGATGATTTAATTTTAGCAGTACATGTACATGTCTAGATCATGATTTTATATAAAATGTTAATGCGGAAGAATATATTCATTTTAAAAGTGAATATAAAGAAGCCAATTGGAAGTTTACATGCAAAACATGTTAATGAAATGGCAAGGTTGAGAAGTCCAAAGTTCTATTTCCTGTATAAGCTACGATGGACCATGTTTCTCAGGAAAATTTCTTAAATGTTTTCTTATGACAAAGAAGTGGCTCCAAACTTCATTTGACATATCACACCCAGATTACTGACGCTGAGCATTTTGTATTTATATTTTCTACATTTTGGCCTCCATTTCTACTGTTCTTTGTGCCCTGATACCCACCACTTCCATTCATTTCAATTTAACAGTGTCTAGTGGGAATCCTCATGAAGAAAGATCTCGTGCTCTGAAATGCACTGTCAGTTTTCTGTCATGTGGATAAGCAGGGAGTGAGTCATGTGTTCAGTGGTGCTGACGTCAGTAGCTCCAGGTGGCAGTGCCATGACAATTTATATTGAGAGGTGGACCAGCTAGATGGTACCCAGGGCCCCTATCTCTAAAGGACACTGAGAAATTAACAAGATGGAAGAATTCAATTTATTAGAAAAGTTCCCAGAAAAGTTACGTACTGTTGGGAGAAGTACTTTGAAAGGCGACTTGGAGTGGGGATGAGCTAGTCAAATAGCAATAGGTAGTCACCAGAATATCTTCTCAGAAATGTCTTTGATTTACTGAGTGAAGTATTCAAATTAGGGTCAGAGGTGAAAGCTGCCACCAGTAGGAATCCTCCTTATTAATCTTTCCCTCGTGAGATCCTCCTTTGAATAAATGTGAACAAATATTTTAGGTATATTGGTTTGCAGGGGCACCAAATGATCTCCCTGCCCACACGCCTGATTCAAGTCCCTGGAGAAGAGGGCAGGTGAAAGCACAGTGGCAGACCTCAGAGGAATTTTTATTTCATGTCTCTGGTCTTTGCCCATGGCTAGCCCAGAGTTAGTCATCCTGGGTTTTCTAATCACTCTCTAGCCTAAATTTAACAAGGATGTCCATTTCACTGAGGAGATACAGTACATTCAAAATCCTAGTTTGAGGTTAATTTTACAGTTTTCTTTTCTATCCCTGGCCTCTCAGTACACAATCCCTGTAGTCTTCACTTTCTCCCCAGAACTGTCACCGTCTTTCTAATTCCTAACAGTTCCTCAGTCTATACAGTCTAAGGTCTTGACTGATTAATCTGTCAGCCTACAGAATCCAGTTGTTGCTTATCCCCTTATACTTGTGACTCTTCTTTTGATTCTGGGTGATCTCAAGACACCAGGACTTCTCCTTAAATCACACTGGGTGCTTCATTTTAGTTGCTAACCCCCTGGTGGAACAGGTATAACAGGGTCTCCCGGTGGGTGCCAATATTTGATTGAAAATGAATGCGTAGAATCCAGAAACATCCTGCCTTTTAAACATACAACTCTCTGCCCCCCACTTCTTGACTGAAATAAATAAAATAAGATAAAGCAAAGATTTTATTCTGAGAAAGTATGAGCCATTGGAAAGTATGAGAATGTTCAGAGAGAAGCTGGCATATATGATAATATAAAGGATTATATGCTTTGAAGATCACATCAAGTTTCCTTTTAGGAAAATAAATATTCCTCTCTGTGGCAATCACAGAGGATTTGAGGGTCTCAATTCCAGATGAGAGAGAAGTAAGCTAGCCATAGCAACATGAAGTAAGAAGGGTGTGTGTGTGTGTGTGTGTGTGTGTGTGTGTGTATGTATGTATGTTAAAAAAGAGCCTTTGGTAGGGAATCCCTGTGGAGGTATGCACATTCTGGGGAAAGTCATACAAATCTAGTATCCTATATTTCTTCTTTTTCTTTTTCTTTTTTCCTTGTAATTTCTTTCCTTCTGTTATCCCTAAGCCTTCAGCGAAGTTTTGCTAAATATCTCAGCTTGCTATTGACTGTGCTCTGGGGAAAAACGAGATAAGCCCATGTCTACACTTGGCACAAAATGGCATGAGGGGAGCAGAAATGGCAGAAGTCAGATTCAGGCAGCAAGAGGTTGCAGGCAGAAGGGTGTGGCAGCAGACAGAGACAGATGGCTGGCTGAGGGCGAAAGTGACAACCAGCACACATTCTTGAACATAAAAGCAATCTCTGGGATTCTCAGAGTTACTAGGGCACAAGAAATTGCTAAAAGACCAAAGTCCCTCAGGGTGGGGTCTCAGACTATTGTTGTATAGTCATTAAAGGGAAGGGTGACCCCTGGAGGCCAGAGCAGCCTACAGCGCGAACTTGCTTTATTCACCAGTTCCTTCAAGATGCATTCCTTGGTAAATAATAAAAATTGCCCACCCCGCCCGAAATGCCAGCTAAGCATTTTGAAAACTGCATTATTTTATTAGACCATCTTATTGAATTAATGTACAGTTAGGGCTAAAGGAATAAATGCAGACTTAGCACTGTTTATCCTCCCAGGCACCACCTGCTCCTTGATTATCCTGAGCCAGAGATTCAAGCATCCTTACTCTTCCTGAAGAAACCACAAAACATTCCCAATGGCATGAGTGCCCTCTCACCCCCTTCCAACGCTCATCTACCACCAAAAAGAGGTCTTTTTGCTAGCGCAGTGCATTGTAACTAGCAGTATATTTGCTAGAGTTTAATGTTTCTTCTCACAGTCTAGTGAATAAACTTCTGAATGAGATCTGAATGTATTACGTACTTTGGTTTTACCATCAAGCCTTTTGGTGGGGAGGTCCGTGTGCAGCAGAGATGTGTTCTTTACTGAAACTTCATAGCTAAGAAGTTGTATTTGCAGCTTGATCCTGAGAGCTGTTGGGATCTGGTGGGCTCATGGTGAAGCAAAGGGATCTGCTGTAGCTCTAGTGAATAAAAAACTGTATCCAGGCCTGATGGATTATCTTTGAACCTTGGACAAATATGCTAGTCTCTTTTCAAATAACATTTTCAATTTCCCCAGTTCAGAAATAGCTTTTGTCTCCTTAAGCACAAGTTATGATCCCCAACTGCTTCACAATTTACCTTCGGATCAAAAGTAGATTTGTTCTATAGCTTGTCTACTGAAAAAGTCTTCTTCCTCTCTTTATCCTAATTTATAACTTAAAATAAATAATATAATGTATCATTGATTCCTAATGGAAAATATTTTTCTAAAGAGCAAAACACAAGAATTGTTTGAGTAGTTTTTGATTCAAGGTGGCAAGTGCCTCAAGTGAAATAAATTATACTGAGATTATTTTAAATCCATCATTTTGTTTTTAAAAATTTGGTTAGTGAAGCTACTTAGGCACCAAATAGATAGTGATGATTGCCCCAGAGTTCAAAAATCAGAGCAAGAAGTTGTCATTTATGGTCATCTGACTTTATGGAAGTCTCTATGAATGCTACAAACTTTTTCCAAGTGATGTTTTACAGAATTGCTTTTAAAAACCCCAGAGGGTAAATACTATTCTCAGAATAAACAGAAAAATGCTGACCTTGTCAGATTTAGCTGCTGAAAGCCAAGCTGTTTTAAGACTTAGAGGATCAAGGGTCATGGTTATAAACAACGCAGATTAAAAAAAAAAAAAAAAGGAAGAAAGTAAGAAAGCTAAACGGAAAAAAAAGTATGGTGGACTACACCATGAATATAAATAATAAATGTGTTGACCTTGACAAGAAGGATACGAGATATATTTATGTAAAAATAAGACAAAAAAACAACCTCCCTCCCCCCCACCCCAAAAAAACCCCAAACCCTGAGGCCAAAAACTACTTGAAAAAATGTTTTTTAGAGCATATTTAAAGCCGGAAATGAGTCACTTTAACTTCATCTGTTTTTGGTTTCAGAAGGGGAGAAAGGTCAAAGCTTCTTTGTTTTAAGTAAGCTGGTCACTACTTCTGAAGTGTAACATGATAGGGTTCAGGAGCCTTAATGAAACAGGCATTTCCCAGACACCCAGAGCTGTGGGGCAGTTCTCTGCAGTGGCCAGCAAGAACTGGGCTTCAAGAAGTTGTCTTAAACAAAGGCAAGGCGGAGCATGACCCTTTCTTGACTTTCATATCTGGGTGGGTGTCTGTAGCCACCTCCATGGAGAGTAGGATGCAGAAGTCAGCCACTCCTGTCTGCATTTTCATGCTTTGTGGCACATCATAGCCCCACAACCAAAACGATTCCAGTTCTATTCAGAGTAGGCACTAGACACAGAGCTTTGCGTTTTAGATGCTGCCCTGGTACAAGTGATGCTTTTTTTGTTAAGCCTAGGCAAAGAAACAAGTTAGGAAACAATTGTCATTGCTGAGAACACAAACACTAACTTCTAAAACTTCAATAGTCCTTAGAACTACTAGATTCAGCATCCTTCTAAAGGGAATGTTAAAGTGCAATCTGTCTAAACAGTAGTGAGGCTGAGGCTGATTGAGGAGATAGATTTTGAGAAACCCAGGCCCTGCTTTGAGGCTTGGAGGCCCAAACAAACTGCAGTCTGCAACAGGAAAGATAGTAAGCACCTCTCTCCTTGTCTTCACCAGATTTGTCAAAGTGAGATCTAAATGGGGGGGAGAGGGAGATTTGAAGCTCAGAAACAAAACTTGTAAATGTAGTTAGATGTTGAAGACGTCCTAGCCTGTCCTGTTGGTGGCTGGCCTACCCTTTGCTGCCCTCCGGTACTCCAGCTGGAACATGCTGTGTCCCATGTACCTCTGGACCGTAGGCTGGTTGTTCCTGACTTTGACTCGGCAACCTTTTTCAGGCCTGCTGTATTCCTGACCTCGCTTCCTCTGGGCAATATATTCACTCTGGGTCATCACTACCATGCCTGTCACCATTTTGCTTAATGGTTGGAGTTTGATGTTTTTGACCTTGGATTGAACCCAGTAATGAATAACTTCTCTATACTGGCTCAGCGGCTGAATTATCAGTGCCTTTCCCTTGGCAATATGCATGTTTTCAATGATTAGAAATGCAGCCTCCCAAGTAAGAAAAGGGGGTGCCTATTTACATGGGCTGCACTTAGTTGCAGATTCTGGAGCTGGAGATATTCCAGTATAGCTGCCTGTTCATAGACATGCTCCAAACTGTTTAGTGTAAGGACAGAACCTATCCAAAACCTGGTAAGACCTGCTCCTTTCACTCTATCCACTTAGGAAGGCTGAGAAATGTTTCCCAACCCTGCAACGCTTGACAGTTTCTCGAGATTTTTCATTACATGGTCCTACCAAATTCACCATGACCTTGAAAACTTATTAGAGAAACTATTATCCTCCAAGTTTACACCAGTAGCAGATGGCAGGTCTATGTCCTATTGTCTCCATACCAGCCATCTTTCTACCACTCTCTGCCTCTCTTCTGTTATTGTTATAAAAATAGCAAACCAACAGTTGCAGGGTTCTAGAGGTATAAGAAATCTTAAATACTGTCTACTTTAATGTTATTGTTGTCATCGTCATTACTCTTACAAAAGAGAAAATATGGCTCTGAAGAAAAGAAGTGGCTTACACAGAGTTGTTAGTGAAAACATCGCATCTTTTGACTTTAAATCATTTCATGGTGGTAAAATATAGTAAATTTGAGTAATATTTAGCTTCTGGTATGAAAAACTTCAAAATAATTACTTTGATTTTTCTTAACTATAGAAAATATGAGCAAAGGCTAAGTTTTCAATCATTTTTTTAAAGTTTATTTCCTGTAGTTGCTTTTCTTAAAAAAAATTTTTTTTAATGTTTACTTATTTTTTGAGAGAGAGATTGACAGAGTGTGAGCAGGAGAAGGGCAGAGAGAGAGAGGAAGACACAGAATCTGAAGCAGACTCCAGGCTCCGAGCTGTCAGCACAGAGCCCAACGCGGGGCTCAAACCCACGAATCGTGAGATCATGACCTGAGCTGAAGTCAGATGCTCAACCGACTGAGCCACCCAGGCGCCCTGTTCCTTTTCTTTACTGAATATATCCTGACCTATAAGACATCACTGATGATATAAATATGACCAGAACATAGAATGTATTCTTAGAGAACTCTTGTGTCAGAGGAGATTGTGGCAGTTTTAAACCATGGCTGCAAATTCTTTAACACCCTTCTCTTCAAAATTTGGGATCTGTGACCCCTTCCCAGTAATCTGGGTAGGCTTGTGACTGTTTCAGCCAATAATGGTGATGCCACAAGACTTTTTATCCCTATATGTTCATGCACTTGGTGACCTCGGCTGACATATGAGAAGCCCAACAATTACCATGAGACAAACATGTAAAAGACAACGTGCATACTCCACATGTATTGACATTCCTTTTAACAGTCCTGCTGGGCCCAATCTTCCCATTAGCCCTGCCAAAGCACCAAAATAGGAGCAAAGTCATCTTTGATCCTACATACCAATCCTTACCAGCTAAATACCACAGAGTGACTGTCAACATGCCATGAAGTAGAAGAAACACATGGCCAAACACCATCCAAATATTTGACCCAGAAAAATCACAAGACATCATAAGATTGTTGTTTTAATTCACTTAGCTTTGGCGTTTATTATACAGCAATAAATAACCAGAACAAGGATACAATAAATAAAATTTAAGCAATTCAGAAATAATAGAAGACATTGTCCTGATCTCTATGAGTTTGAAATTCATCTGGGTTAATGGGTAAGAGTCACTCATGAAGCAATTAGATCAATGAAAGCCAGAAAAGTCAAGGAAGACTTAGGAAAAAGTTAGAATTGAATGGATCTTGGAGAGAAGACATAACTTAGTGAGGGAGCAGCTCAGGAGAAGAGACCACTGTGATATTTAGCGAGTGTTAAAATTGGTATTAGAAACTAATACTAACTGGTATTAGTAATAGAAACAATAATCACCATGAACTTAGTGCTTCATATAAGCCAAGAACTCTACAGAGGCTTTTCTATTTTATTTCATTTATCTTTTAATTAACTTTCAGGATATGTATCATTATACCTTTGTACATGGGAAGAAACAGAACAGTTTGCCTGATGTAACACAGATAGTGTGTGGTAAAACCATGGCTCCAATGCTCGTTCTATACTTCTCCTCTAAAATCACTTTTCGCTAAAGTGAAAAATATAACTGTATTATACCTATAGCATATTAACAAAATTCAAAATAATTTCTTTAATTTTCTAGAGCTTTAGTAAGTAAATCAAGCGTGCATGTATTTTAACTCCTCTTGAGTCCACAATATAAATATAGTTATTAAAATTATTTTATCTTTGAAAACAATCATTTTATCAGTATTTTTGAAAAATCATTTAAAATGTGTTTTTTTTAAATAGAACTTAAAAAAATCCCCAATATTTCAGTATCATCCCTTTTTCAGTAGCCTCTTTTTAGCTTAAAAAATCCATGTTTTTCCCAAATGAGACATACCAACATTTCTAAAAGGTACTCTCTGGGGGATTTTCTTCTCAAGAACTCAGAAAATACCCTCTGTTATGTAGCTGAATCCAGGATTAGTTATTTCACTGAAGATATTTTAATCTCTATAAGCTATTTAACAAGCCCGAAATATGATGAAGGAGCTTGAGCTTTAACATACAAAAATAAATGAATAATCAAAATCATATTCTTAGATTTAACTAAAAGAAAACACATGTGAAAAGGTGCAAAGATCTGTAGAAAGACAGGGTTTAAGTGGTCATCTGGTATAGAAAAGGTATGAGTAGATTCGGTGGTGTTGTCTATGATTTAAATTGTCATTAAAAACACTCAATCCTGAAGTGATAAACCCAAGCTTTAAATCACACACTGTGAGTGTCTCAGAAAGCAAAAACCCCATCTCTTAAAAGGAAGAAGTGAAACAACACAATGTGCCCATGAAAGAGAGTAGATCTGTGTGAGCAGCAAACAATGTTCTTATGCATCTTTGTTCCAACATGGCATAAAGTGTATGGCATAGCTGGTAAGAAAAACTCCATGAACAGAGATGACATTTTCCCCAGAAATGAAGAGCTTACAAAATAGCCAGCATAGGAGTGTTTCAAAATCAGAAATCTGTGATACACACACACACACAGAGCCAATGGTCTGTTCCTCATTAAATGATTGAATTAAGATTATTGGAAAATAGAGTAAATGTCTGTCTAAAGAAGTAAAATGGCTATCGATGTGTCATTGTTTGACAACCTGTATGTTATAAACATTTTCTTGTCATTTTTGTTCTATTATACAGAAATACCCAAATTTACTAATTTAATCTTCTTTTAAGTAGATATCAGATTATTTTCTTCTCTTTCACTAGTACAGAGAACTTACATGGATATAAATTTTGTGCAGATTTATAACAATTTTCTTAAGATAAATTCTTACAAATTAACTTATTAGGTCAAAGAGTATACTTGTTTTTCAGGCATTTTTTACGTATGACCAATTTTCCCTACAGCAAAGTTGTGCCACTCTGTGCTCCCAAAGCCTGGGAGAGTGCTTCTCTCTTTTCAGTTAGTATAGCAATGTAAGTTTTTTTTTTTTTTTCTAATGTGAAGAAAGAACCCATTTTCTAAAAGTGTGAATTTGCTAAGTGTCTTTATTCCATTTCCATTTGTTGTCTTTTTACACTATTTTTTGAATGTATTAGTTTTTCTTTTTTCTTTTTTTTTAATGTATTAGTTTTTCAACCATCAATTATATCAATATATTCCTTATAGGTTCATACTTTGTTACTATGATGTCGGCTGATCACCTATAATTTCTCCTAGATTTTTATGGTTTAATTTAAAAAGCACATTTTTAATTCACCTAGAATTCATTTTGATGTTTCCTGTGAGGAAAAATGTCTTTCTACTTTTAAAAAACACATATATTAAAAGCTATACATCCTAATCACATATTCTAATGATACTCTAAACATATTTGTAACTTTTATCTAAAATTATTTTCAATGCCAGTAGACACTTATAAAGCCACATAAACACACTGCTCTGAGATTTATAAGCATACTTTGATTTTGATTAGAAGTGGAACAACTCAGCTTGATCACTTATTTCATACAGCAGACTTGGCTTTGATTGACTTTTTGCTCTCTCTAAAAATAAAATCTGACCTCAATTGGTGAAAATTCACCATCACTAAGGATATTTCAAAGGATTTGTACCAAAGGTACCCAAAAATTCCCAAAAGAGGATTTCCAAAAATATTCTCAGCGGTGGATTAAATGTCCTCCTAAATTGATTAATTTGAAATTGGCAGCACTAATTTTGTATTGTTGGGATTTTAAATTTTGGTTTTATTATTTAATGATTGTGTTTCTTATATTTTCTCTAAGAACCAACTTGCTAAGTGACTAATCTTATATATTAAATGTATCTGGTGTGATTTCAAAATACCCATCTACTTGTGGGGAAAACCATTTATATCAAAGCAAGGAGGTGTGTGTGTGTGTGTGTGTGCGTGTGTGTGTGTGTGTGTGTGTGTGTGTGTCTATGTTTTATCCAGACTAATTCTAGGACATATAGAACATAGTATCTCATGAATAGATATAGGATTGGGAACATTTTTGTTAAACATATATTCTTTTTCTGGTAGCTTTAGTAATGAGAAGCGCAGTAAACTAGGAACACATATCATACATTATGCTAATTAATAGAAATAAATGTTCTAATAACACTGTTTTTTTGGACAGAAAGTTTATTTCTAGAAGTACCAAAGAAAGCATAGAACTATATTTTAGGAAGTCCAGAAAGGGAAATTTTATCTAGAGGTGGCAAACTAGTCGGCCTAAATTCTTCCTATTCACTGAAAAAAAATTTTTTTTTCTGTCTTCAAATTGTCTTTTATTTTTGTCTTCAAAATGTAAATGCCATGGGGTAATTCCCATACCTTGAAGCTACCACAGGCTCATCCCACTCCTGAGCCCTAAGGTATTTGAATTTGCAAACTCCAAACTGGAATTTTTCAAACACATCCAGCACTAATTAAATAAAACCCTACACATTTGAGAATTACGGCTATTTGTTTAAGAAAGGGCTATGATTAGAAAAAAAGTAGAAAAAAAAGGCTATGATTAGAAAAGGGCTATGATTAGAAAAAAAAGTAGAGTAGAGGATTTATTCTTCAGCTCTGATAGGAAGAGTAATGGAATGATTTATTGAATGTTTTACCTTTGGAGTCCACTCACCTTGTGAACTATAACCTCTTAATTCTTAACTGGAAGTTCAAAGAGAACTCATGCTTTGGGGTCAATTCTTTCTTTGGTCAGGGTGGTTCAAGGAGCACCAAGATCCTTGTACAAATGGAAGTCCCCTGGCCATTTCCCTTCTCTTTTCACTTCCAGCTTCATTCTGTACCTGCAGGGGGTCTTGTGCACACCTATGCAGGTGTTATAGCCACACGTTCAAATACCAGTTATGTCCATCTTTCCCCGGAGCTACCTTGTAGTCTCATAGTTGGTGCTGTTAGTTACCAAGAAATGAATACGGAAAGGGCCTCTTCAGGTCTTAGAAGCAAGCTCAGGGTCATTTGAGCAGAGTTTAGCAGGTTGGGCGCCGCCTTTAGATGGGCATGTCTTCTTAGCATTGTGTACTGTTCCATAGGAAGTAGCATGGCTGGAGAAAGGCCCCAGAAGTGTTCTCCAAAGTACAGGAGTCAGAGTGGGGGAACTTTTCTTGTTAGTCCAAGGGTAATAACTATTTCTTGGAACTAGAATCTTGGTGATTCATCTAGTCTTGGTTCCCAAACCAGCAGTTTCATTTGTCCTGTTCTTCCCAAAGACCACAGTTTTGCCTGGCACTCTGATCTTTAAGATAATACCTTCACTTCCTTCTGCTGATGACTTGGATTTCTGCCTGATGTTTGCTCCAAGCTTCTTGAGCATCTTATGAATCCAGAGAGTTGAAATCTCCACTCAGCATCCTTTTAAAAATGTATTATTAAAGTATGGTTGACATACAGTGTTACATTAGTTTTAGGTATACAATATAGCAATTTGACAATTGCTCAGTGCTCACCATGATAAGTGTCACCATCTGTTACCATACAATGTTATTACAATATTATTCACTACATTCCCTGTGCTGTACTTTTAATCCCTGGGCCTTATTTATTTTATAATTGGAAGATTGTTTTGGGTACGATCATGGGGCTGACTGCTGGCCTTAACTCACATCATAGGCTACCTCTGGCTCCTTTTTTCTGATTACCTGTTGTGCTCTAGTAGGCTTACCTTCTAGCCTCATTGTCTTACCTGATTTGGAATCAAGCGAAGCTCCTATAGAAGAAATGCCAACATACACACTTGTCCTGGGCAGGATGGCTGCAGGCTTGTAGAGACGTCAGAAGACAGTTGCTACCAGTCACCCAGGAACAAACATCTTACAGCCATTCTTGTTAAGTGATTAAGAGACCATTTCAAGGTGGGCCTCAGGTCCTTTTTGAATGCATGTACAATTATCTTAAAGGGAGTCAAGCAGATTTACCTTTAGTGTAGGCCCTACCTTGCAGAAGCATCCTAGCCTTTCTTCTTGCAAATGCCTGAAATTGCTTTAATGGGAATACAGTCTCTCATTCCATAATTAGCGACAAAAGGCTTAAAATACACAAGGCTGACTATGGTTAGGCATTTACAGAAACGCATTCACACTCAAGTGTCATCAATCAATCAGTTAACATCTATAAATGGCAGATATTAGATCTCTTCCTTTTTGATGAGTGTATGTGGTGGGAAAGATAGTAGAAAGAAACTTAGAAAACTCAGTGCTTCTGCAATGTGGATGGACTTCCCATTGAGATGGGGAAAGAGGAAATGAGCAGAAGGTTGGGAACCTAGAAGGCAGCATTGAAAATTTCGGGGATTCAATTACCTTCCCATTGCCAGATGGAATGTAGAATTCAGTCTTGATTCAATTCCACTGGAATTGGATTCAAAGAGTATAATCTACAAATGATTAATCAGTGATGTGATTATGTTCGAAGAACAAAGTATTACACTACAGATTCTGCAGAGAAGAGATAATAGCTATCTTCAATTTACATTTTGACACCTGAATGCACAGATACGAAGCAGCTTCTCATGTTGTGTGGAGTCCAGGGTAAATCTCAAATCAAAGCACAGGATTGGGACTGTCGTACAAAGCTATCCTCAAAGATAGTTAGCAATAAATTAATATAGTAAGAAACAGAATATGACTTTCCCATAGGAAAAGCAGAGCCACCCACTTGAAATGCCTACTTTGGAACTTGCAAACAAGTTTGATGTCAATCTGTTTTTCAGGATTTCTTGGCTTAAAGGATTTAGTTCTTCCTAAAGTAAACAAGCTAGAAGGCTCTGATTAGAAGTAGGCTGGAGTGCTTGGGTGGCTCAGTTGGTTGAGCGTCTGACTCGATTTTGGCTCAGGTCATGATCTCACATTTATGAGATGAATCCCTGAGTCAGGCCCTGTGCTGACAGCACTTGAAAGCATGGAGCCTGCCTGGGATTCTCTTTCTCCCTCTGCCCCTCCACGCCATGTGAGCGCACTCTCTCTCAAAAAAGAAAAAAATAAAAAAGGAGGCCAGACACCTGATAGGATGCTGGGGGAAGCAATATTTTTGTCAAAGGATGCCTTGCTCCTTCCTCCTAGAAGCTAACACTAGAGTTATGGTGGCATTAGGGAGTTCTTAAAAATAGATAGCAATTAATTAATTAATTCAGTAACTAATTGCACATTTATTGAGGATCAATGAGAGATGTAGTATAAGATACCATGATTTGTTCTGATGACGAAACAAATATTAGCCATATAAACGCTTATGGGTTTCTGTTGATAGAAACCAGCTAAAGTTAACATTGAATCCAGAGGAGATTTATTATAAGGAGATATGGCATTCTAAGCCACCGAGGATACCAAACCTCAGGGAAAGATGCTTCAGGAGGCCATGGAACGTATTCCTTTATTCCTGGGGCCATGACTGCCATCTCAGTACCTGGCACATGACTAATAGTGCTTGATTAACAATTGTAGAAGATACTTGATTGAAGACCAATTAAAAAAGTAGAAGATACTGTAGCAGGAAACCCAGAAAATGGTCAATTTCCATGTGTTATGTCTTTGCCTTTGCACTTGTGTTCTCTCCGCTCACTTGACAGAGAATGTTGAGGGTCCACCATCCTGGAATGTAGATATTACAATCCAATTACACTTATTAACTGTATGTGATTCTAACTGGATCAAAATAGATGCTTCGTCCCAAGAAGTGGCTTTGTCCTCATGACCAGGACTGAAATAATGTGGTAAAACATGTTCAGGGGGCGCACCTAAAGAGAACAGTTCTGAGTGATTTTTATTGCAGAATTGGTAACTAACGAAGCCAAAACTGGATCCTGCAGTAATAGGGCCCTTCAATATGTATATAAATGTATATTGTTTCTCAGTGTTCTACATTGAGCCATCTCCATTCAGTCTCCCTGGAAACAGGCTACTTACACCTGTGTTTTCAAATAACCTCCTATAAGTTTGATTCCAAAATCTATATTTTTAGCATACAGCTCTTTCCTGAGCTCCAGATCCATATATCTGTCTTCTTACTTAATTTTCCATGGTTGTCTCTCAGACACTTCACTTTGGTATGCTCAAAACTGAAATCGTCTTCCCTCCAAAATCTGTACCTCTTCCAGTATTCTTTAACATGTAAAGGTGGATGTTTTTTTTTTTTTTTCAAATACACAGTAAAGGCTATGGTGAATATTGGCAAATTAGCATCATTAGAGTCAAAAACATGGATACAAAAAGGACATCTTGGAATTTGGAATAGAAAATTAAAATCCGAAAGCTGCCAGCAATATCACACATTAATAAAATGTTTGCCCACACATAGTCTGAAAACAAGATGTAATTTGGGAATTCAAATCAGTTTATTTGGCTATTGGAGGAAGGCTTAGTATTAGGGTGACTCTATATCCCAGTTTTCCTGGAACAGTTACAATTTTTTCCTCTTCACCCAGCATCCTGTCTTGTTTTACATTTGTTTCCATTGTTTTATTTTTTATATTATTATATATTGTAATAATTATATTTGATATTCATATTATTAACAGTTGAATTAAACTAGTCTTACATGAACTTAGTAGAACTCCACTAGCTTCTGTCATGTTCTCATCCAGTAATGTGTGAGTCATATGTAAGGTGAACAGAATTTATATTCTATCACTATTCCTAGTTTTGTCCAGGCACAGTGTGTCTAAGCTCTCATTTCATCCAAAGAAGCTAACTCCACGTGGTACCCATGGGGTAACGGGAGGGGTATTCTCCTCTGATGCCCATGATGGTACTTGGTATACTAACCAGTTGTGCCAGGGTCCATAGAGTGGTCTGTGAGATGCACAGAGTTGTCAATCAGTGAATTCGATGAGAAAATGAGAAATGACAGGTTGTGTATACATGAAACATAAGCAGTTAGTAAAGGTTGAGCATAGCCTGCCATGGGAAACACAAAGAATAATTTAAACAGTCTTGCTAGAATGATTTTGGTATTTATTATATGGTGCAAATCTCTATTCAATAGTTTTATTTTTGGTAATACCTTTATGTTTCCTAATATATTTCCTTTTAAGCAAAAAAATAAACTGAAAAAAGAAAAGTGCATGCTTATTGAACAATTAAATATTGGTTTACCATACCTCAAATATATTTTGACATTGACTATATAACCTGCACAAGAGGTTAGGTGACATTTACTATCCCCTATCCTCAGGGGACATAGCTGTACGTGTAAATAGAAGGTGACAATTTGCTAAGCACCATCAATATATACTACAAAAGAAATGTCTTTTGGAGGCTGAGTCCAAAGTAAACTATTTAACACGCGTATATAGTCAGTGTGTTTATATATCACTCTTTGAGACATGAGTTTTCATTTAGATCAGATGACAGCTCATCTCAGTTAATTTCACTTATTTTGATTCCAAGATTTCTTTTACATACAAAAACTGAGGTTATTGCTTTTATTTTTGACCCATTAGTAGGAAAAAAGAAACTCTATGAAGTGTTAGATGATGTCAATGTTACATCAATGTCATCAGATATTTCAAGTAGAAAATTAATTCCAAAAGTGGTTTAATTTTTTTCCCATCTAATTTACAGAATCCAAGTAAAACTTTTGAAAGTGTATTTTGTCATAGATGAAATGCATGACATTCCTGGAAATGGAATTGTAAATTCTTTACAAAGTTCAACACTGAGGATAAAATTGTTTTTTCTTACATTGATCATAAGAAATTTTGGAGTAGTGTGGAACCATACTAAAAACAATGTTTTTAACAAACTAAGAAAGTTATGAAGCAGATATATATGCAGATTTGGTCGTGGCACACATATAGCTCATACCTATTTCCAAACAAACTGATGTATTCTACGCATCAAAATAGAAGTGTTATTGTTTTAGAAATCATTTATTTCGGAAATTTATTTTTTTTGAGTAGATCTACTACATAGTACCACCAATAAAACAAGAACAGTTAGTTGGCCAAAGCAAAATAATTTTAAAATTCTACAACTTCCATTATTTTCAGCATCCTCTTCAGCTCTTAAATCTATCCTGGTGTGGATGATCAATTATATGATTATCCTACCTTTTAAATAAAAGAGATCCCTGCCTATCCATTGAACAAAGACATAAACCGGGAGGTCATTTGACTCTTCCTTCTCACTCAAACATCCAGTCATTAAATAATCATATTTTAAACTAAGTTCCCACTTCTCTGTCACTATCTGAATTCAGTGCTTTCATGTTTCTCTCCCAAATTTCTTCAAAAGACTTCTGTCTGGTCTTCCCTTCCCCATCTTTCATCATTTCAATCCATCCTCCATACTGCTGTCAAAGTGGTAGTTACTTAAAATCATTTGAAACTTCTCAATTTCCTACAGAATGAAGTTCAAGCTTGTTGTCATAGAAGGTTTATGCCTAGCTTTCCTATTTCACTTCTTGCCTCTTACCTCCATGTACTCTTTATTCCTTCCACATCTGTGCATCAAATATACTGTATTCCTTCAGGACATGAGACAGACAAAATTTGTTGAGCCTCTTACAATCTTTTTCCCTTTTTTCTGCTTGGCTCTTAGCCTAAGGTACATTCCTTTACCACAGCAGCACACATCATCTATTGTAATTGTGGGTTTTCTTTTTTTTTTTAATTTTTTTAACGTTTATTTATTTTTGAGACACAGACAGAGCATGAACGGGGGAGGGGCAGAGAGAGAGGGAGACACAGAATCGGAAACAGGCTCCAGACTCTGAGCCATCAGCCCAGAGCCTGACGCGGGGCTCGAACTCGCTGACCGCAAGATCGTGACCTGAGCTGAAGTCGGACGCTTAACTGACTGAGCCACCCAGGCACCCTTAATTGTGGATTTTCTATCTTCCTTTGTAAACTGAGTTTCATTAAAACAGAGAGACTGTATTTCCTTTAATATTCCCAGTAATGAAAACACTCCCTTACACATAAAAAATGCAGTAAAGGGGAATACAAGGTAGAAAAATGAGTGTTGTAATGAGAGGACAAAGGGATAAGTTATTTCCAGATAGAAAGAGGGGAAAATGCACACAGAATCTGAAGTTTTAATTGATCTTGTGGTACGTATAGGATTTGCACATGCAAAGATGGAGAGAAAACAATTGCAGGCAAAAAGTACGGCTGAAAAATATAAAAAGAATCTTGGACACAGTGAGAATTTAGTGTGGGTAGAGTGAATTAGAACAGGAAGTTGAGTGGTGAGGGATATTTGCAAGGTCTGGATCTAGATTCCCGATGTCAGTCTAAAGTTCAGGATTTATTCTCTTAAGAATGGGAAATACTCTGAGTGTTTGAATAGGAATCATGCATCTATAGCTACACGTCGTCTGAAAACTATATGTGAGAAGACTTCATAGAAGGAAAAGAAAACTAGTTAGGAAATCATTGCATAGGCTAGATGAACCATAAGTAGTGCTATTCTGGAGCCAGCTTGTACCTGCTAGTGAGAGCCAGTTGCTGTTTTCAGGAATTTTGTGAGGCAGTTTTTATATACAATCATTATATTAAAGGTTAAATTATGTAAACTTACAATTAAAATAATTTGTATTAAAAGTAAAGTACTAAATACTCAAAATTATTCAGTTCATACTTAGTTTACTATTATCTATGCATTTGAGGTTTACACATATCTACATTGTGCACATGAGATAAAATTATGTACTATTGCATATCTCTTCCCAACTCAATTTTAGTGACATTACGGTAGTAGCTTGAAATTAGTCATGACAGAGCATTTACACTACAGTGATTGGCAAATGCTGCAATCATGACTTGAGTGTTTGGCGTGTTTATTGTCTAGATTTAAGAAAGTAATGAAGACGATTATAATAATGCAGATTAAACTTAAAATTATGTCTATAGTAGTTCCATTGTGAATACCACAAAAATTCATAGAACATTTTTTTCTTTTTTTTAAAGATTTATTTATTTTGAGAGAGAGAAAGCACAAGTGGGTGAGGGGCAGAGAGAGAGGGAGAGAGAGAGAATCCCAAGTAGGCTCCGCACTGTCAGTGCAGAACCCAATGGAGGGCCTCATTCCATGAACCATGAGATCATGACCTGAGCCAAAATCAAGAGTCAGACACCTAAACAACCCAGGCACCCCCGTGGAATATTTTTTCCAATAAAATAGAATTATCCAAAGGTGCCCATGTGATTACTGAATGAGTAAAGTTTCAACTTGCGCCTTTATTTTTTTTAGGATCTTTACATCAGAACTTCATGTGTTCGTCAATTGCAACCATGGGTTGATTGACTGTCGGTATGAGAGTTTGGTGAAGATCAACAAATGCATCGTGTGAGAATGAATTGGATCTGTGAAATTTACAGCAAATAATATAGATTTTACTATAATTTTTAAATTGTGTGCTACATACCTTTTATATTAATAACATTTATATTAAATTTATGTATTTTGTCTTGCATCTATCTAACTATATCTGTATCTATATTTATATCTATCTATAGATACACACATTTTTCGGAGGGGGTGAATGACATATTGTACACTGCTGGCAATATGACCTTAGCGGTAAAAATGAGGAGAAAAGAATGCTTTCAAAAAGTATTTGGAGGATACGTTACACAATGTGAAAACTATAGGGAAGGGAATGAGCAGTGGTAAAGAGATGTATGATGTTTTGAGGCTTGTTGAAATATATACTTTGGAAAAATATGAAGCACAAGTAGAAAAGATTTATGAGGAAGAACAGTTGAGATTTTGACTGTTGTATAGATTTGAGAGTCATCTGCATTGAGGTGTCCCCAAAGTCACTGTAAAAACTATAAAAGGGAGAAAATAGCCTAGAGAGATCTATGAGAGGAAACCTAATCTTAGAGAAAAGGGAAAAAAAAGGAAATGCAGAGAAAGAATCAAGAGTAATCAAAGAAGTGGGAAGAGATCAGGAGACTACGGATGGGGTGATAGGAACCTGGGAAAGAGAAAATGTCAAATAGGACATTGTCAATAGAGATGGAGAATTTGCAATCAAAATCTGTATTGTGTTTGAAACAAGTAACCTAAAGGGGAAAAATTAGTATTTAGATTAGAACAAATCGCCACAGAACACAGTAAAAGATAGAGCATATGACGTACATGTTCTCAGAAGAATCGGGAACACACAAGTAATTTATCTTCCAGAATATCTGTAGGTTTGTTTAGAACCCCAATTAAACTCTAGGGGATTGCATTTAGACTGTCTTGACAAAAACCACAAATATAGGCTGTAGATTCTGAGTCCTTGAAAGAATTTTCCCAATACCTCAAAATCAAGTCCAGGAATGGTGATTGTAGTTGGCAAGTTCTGGTATTAGGAGTTCTCAATTACTCACATGAGAGCAAAATCCAAGAGTTAATCCGAGTGATTACAAAGTGAAAGACATGTGGGCGACATACCTAACACAGACACATACTCATAACTGAAGTGTGAGCTTTATTTGATAAGGGTTGTGACAGAAAATGGATTTGGAAGGAAACTGGACGGCAGGCTTCGTCAGCTTTGTCATCATTCAGGGGGTTATGCCATGCTGAGCAGCTAGAATCCACACTGCAGCAGCGGCATTAATAGGACAACTCTGGCCTTTCTGTTTCCCACTAGGTGCAATGAAAAATTGACAAGACAAAGTTATATCGAGAAGGTTGCTATGTCCCTTAATTACACATGAAAAACCAGAATTTTCTAGAAACTGGAGAATTGGGCCAGGTGATTCTCCTGAGATTTGGGAACTTGTGTTTTACATATTCTGGATATATTACCTTGATAATCTACTTTGAAGAGATTTCCCCTACAAAATTGGGAGATCCCTAGAAGTGACTTGCATTTTATTAGTATTGTTGTCAATATTACAGTTTTATGATTTCTCTCTTACATATAGCAAGGTCACTTGACATTTAATATACTTCTTTGGCCAAAGTTAAAGTGGAATTACTATCAGAGTATGAACACACTGCATAGTAGTATTTTTTTTTTAATTCATAAAAATATTTCTCTGCGTGAGCTTAAAGGCAAGAAGAATGTTATGTAAGGGGGTAGGGAAAAACCAGGTATATATATGCCCCCTTTCCAAAGAAGGTCACATTCTGAGGCTCTGAATGGATATGAATTTGGGGGGTGGGTACTAGTCAACCCACAGCAGCTCATAATTGAGTTAAAAATTTTAGAGAATATTAAAATAACTATAAAATTACAGATTGAAGTTTTCTAAGTAATGAAGATTTTATTTGGATTTATTTTGTATCATATTCTCACTCATTTTTCATTTAGTTTAATTTCTCCTTCTCTAGTTGCTCCTGTCTCAGAAGGCTATGTCTTAACCAATGAGAAAGGATAAATTCGCCCCTGTGGTTGATATTTATGGGAATGCAAGGTGACAGGTAAGCTGATGCACTCTTTCTAAATATCTGACCCACAAATGTAGCCAGACGCTTAAAAATAAAATCTGTGTTTCCTAGCTGTGTGGTTATATTAATATCAGACTAAGTGACTTCAAGAGAAGGAGTATTGCCAGAAATAAAGAGGGCATTTCATAATGATAAAAGGGTCAGTTTATCAAGAAGACATCTTAAATGTGTATTCGTCTAATAAAAGAGTCTCAAAATCTGTGAAGCAAAGAAGATGCACTTAAATCCACAATCACAGCTAGACATTTTTAATACTCCACTCTCAGTAACTGATAGAACATATAGACAAAATATATCAGTAAAGATATAGAAAATTTGGACAGTTCTGTCAAAACTCTTGGCCCAAACAGTATTTTATAGAACATTCCACCCAACACGGCAGAATACACATTCTTTTCAAGTACATATGGGAAGTTGACCAAGAGAGACAATAGCACAGGTGAAAAAAATAAATGATTTATTTTTACAAAAAGGGAAATTGCACAGAGTATATTCTCTAACCACAACAGATTTATATTAGAAGTCAATAATATAGAGAAAAATCTCCAAATATTTGGAAATTTAAAAAAGGGTATGCTTTATGAATATGATCTCAACCCTTAAAAAGAGTGCCGGGAAAACAACTTATCCAACTCTTTGAATTCCAGGTAGGTACAGAAAAGTATCCACTAAATTGATCAAGAAAATGACCACTCAGAAGCAAATAATCCTTTTAAAATGTGTAGGTAATAGGGCTCCGTAAGGTTGTCTTTGCCATTAACCCTAGGCTGGCTGCATCAAGAAAGATGTATTCAGCATTATGAACGAGCCTTTTAGCTATCTTAAGATTATTGAGATAGATGCTGTAACTTTCCATGGTTCCATCTTCTTTTAAAACCTCTAGAATCTCAAAGACTTCCTGGAGCTGCAGAGGGTGTTGCCAATCATCGTGGAAATTTAAAGTAAATGCTTTTTCTACAGATGTTAATGTCATTGTTTATTGACTGTTTACTCAGCTCAGATGTAATTGGGGTCATTAGGGATCCAGTCAATACCTGACCTTTTCCGATAAAGGGTGCACGCTGTGTTACTGGGCCTCACACCAGCCAGCCCTTACGTGGCGCGCAGCTGTTCCCACAGCGCAAAGCAGAAGCAGAGGCGCCATCCATCGCTGAAACTTTTTTGGGAAAAAAAAATCTTCTGCAGTAGACATGGTGTTTCAAAAATCAGACAAAATATATTTCATGGAAAATCTATTTTGAGATCGACATTCATTTGAAAAGCTAAAACTAGCATCCGGATAAAAAAAGGAAGGGATGAAACATCAAACTGAAAATATCTTTCTATATTGTGACATTTTCGCAAATGTAAATGAGACCACCTTTAAGGCTGTCACAAGCAAAGAAATTCAACTGGGGTCTTGATGACTGAAGGGATGTTAAAGAATCTCTCATCAACGGACCACAAAGAATAAAGCGAAAACTATCCGTAATGTGCAGATGTTATCAGGATGTGACTTCAGCACAACCCCACATCCTGATAAGGAGACAAAACTGCAGATGTTTAATATATTACAGGAACTAACCACAAATTCTGTTTTGCTTCTCCAACTTTATAATGTTTAATTTTTTTACGACGTGAATTGCACTTTGGAAGATCTTCCTCTCAACTTAATTACTTTGTAAGTCTAAATGCCCACTGCTAGGATGAGGCGAGTTCTGGGTGGAGTGGTCCAGAGATTCCCCCTCCCTGGGTGCGGGGCAGTGTGAAGGATGCCTGGAGGGATTTGTGTAAGTCCTCATATGCAGGCATGAGGAGAGAGTTCTCATTGTTGTGTGATAGTGGAACCCTAGGTGTGAGATAGAGACCTCGCATTGATTTCACAACAAACCTGCTTTAAATCTGCTGGAGTCCTGGCAAACCAAAAGAATTCATAGAAACTCACATTTGTTAAACAGAGCAGAAAATATTTGGAGATGCGTAGCAAATAGTTCTGCCCAGATGACTTCTTCTTCTGAAGTTAAAAATGATAAATGATTTAATAGATTATTTTACACTATTTCGAAAGAAATTATTTGCCTCGGTGTGAATTCTGTTTGGGGGAATGCTGGGTATTCTTTTTTTATATTCTCAAAACCAGCCAAATGTCAAGTCATGAAAAAGTTGTACCAAGACCTATATTTCTTTCATTTTGATTAGTTTAGATATAGTCATTTTCCAGGAAAGTTAAAAAAAAAAAAAACAGTCCATTTATTCTGTTCAGATGCTGTTTTTGACCCCATCTCTAAGTGAGTGTGGGCGGTTGGGGTGGAGTAGGGCAGGTTGGTACCCTGTTCTGCCACCCACTGGCAGTTTTTCTTCTCTTCCTCAGGGAGCCAACCTTGCCCTTCAGGGCCTTTATGCCAAACAAGCCTACATTGTCTGGATCAAAAGGACGGAAGATTACAGAATAAAAACACAGAAAAAGGAGAAAAAGGTAATTTTTTGAAAAAATAGGATGACATCTTTGAGATTAAAAACATAAACCGTGCTTATTAGTTTTTTGGGGATGGGCTTGCACTTTAAAAAAAAAAAGATAACTTATAATCAAAAGAGTAAATGTAAGACGCACACCCAAGATTTTATTTTTACTTTTAGTGGGAGCGATTAAGTCTGGTGTTTATAAAGATGAAAAATCAGGGACAGCTATCACCCAGAATCAGAACTGGCTTAAGAAATATTCTTGAAAAGAATTTTCTTTGAGATTCAGGAAGGAATAAAGGGGGTTAACATATATACCGTACTTGATTCCAGAGGGTAGTGATAGAGGAGGAAAATAAAAGGTAGAGCCCTGCTTCATCTTAGAAGTTTCAAGTAAGCAAAATAATGGCATTCTGGTGATTAGAAACAAACCAAACCAAAGACAAAGCCATTCCTGGTTTTAAACCAAAGACAAAGCCACCCCTGGGTTTACAGCACATTTACATATTTATGTCCACATGGAATGGATGCAGCAGAAAGTGAACACGGTTCATCTGTAAAGGTTGGCTTATTGTCGGTCTGTGTTCTCTGTATGTTTCTAGTCCCAGTGCTCGGCCCAGTGTTGGGCACATTAACACTGGCCAATGATGTGAGTTGAATTAAATCATTGAACAAGAGAAAAGAACCCCATTCTGGATATCAGACAAAGTAAAGGATTCAAATACGTGAAGACTTCCACACTCTCTGTCTAAAGGACCATCTCAACTTGTAAGAAAATTTCATGGAATTTTTATGCCAGGGTAGGCGACTACAGAGGGAATGAAAGAAATTCTTCAGTGTGAGGTGGTTCCACCTTCTGCTAAGATGTGACCGCCAAAAAAACTCAAAAATATTTTGAGGAGATGCTATCTGCCAAAGGGATTACCACAATACATGTAGGATCAAAGAAAATTCCACATTTTACCCTGGTGATTAGCTGTAATTAAATAAAGTAAGTCTTTTTAAACTTCATTAGCAGCAAGACGTTTGCTACAGCAGAGTGGGCACAAATCATCCATTCTTAATTAAAAGATAATCCACAGGATGGCCATAATCTTCTTCTAAAAATACACCATTTCCCCCTGAAAGACTTTCTCATCAAATAAGGATAAATAACAGTTTCTATGAGTTTAAGCCATGAAGGAATGGATGCTCCTCCCGTTTGCTTGAGTGAGTGCTGAATGTGGCTGATAACATCACTTTGGCATGCTATTATCTAAAATGGTAGAATACCTCACTTCAGCAAAGTCTGACATAAATCTTTGAAAACAAAGACATTGCATATGTATGAGCTGAAATAGATATGACAGTGTTGGCACATTAATATTCCTGTCACTAGGGGGTTTCAAACTTTTAAGGAGAGAATGGGAATGAATTCAGTCTGTAGCTGGTAAAATAAGGCAGCATACAGTAGGACAATTAGGCATCACTAACCATAGTAAAATATGTCCAGAAAAAGGGTTCCCCTGCTCCCTGACTTTGGTAAAAAATGACCGTGGGATTATCTCTTGGGAATGCCAAGAATAATTAATTTGGGTTAGAGATTTGCATGGTTGTTCTAAGCATACTAATAAGAATGTTCCGTGAAGACCAGTCCCAATCAATAGAAAAGAGAACTGTTTTTCTCTTGTGTAGCCACTGTGGTGGTTCATGGTAACAGATGTTTCCACTTATTCCACAACAACCCTCATTAAAAGTAACCGTGAGGCCTAATTGAATAGTTCTCCTCCTAGTTGGATTTGTGCAGAAAATAGTCCTATTATTGTATATTCCACAATTATTTCGTTTCCTGTTTTTGCTTGCTGATATGAAAAGCTTTACCATAGCGTTTTTTTTTTTTTTTTTTTTTTTGCTGAACTCCCCAGGATGAAGTAAATGGGTGAAAAAGAAACTTCTTTTTACTCCATCTGACTCTGTATGGACTTACTATGTGTTGGGAAGTATCTACTTACAAATGCGAAGTATTTTTAGAAAAGCCTTATAAATCATCAAATTCTCGAAAATCACCACTTACCAGGGAAGATGACATAACAGTTGCATTCGATTGCGATCCTTCGGTAGGGGGGTGAGCAAGTTATTATTCAACACTAGGTCTTAATGAAAATTCGACACTACGTTACACTTACGGTGTTTGAAGCCGATGTGGAAATGTTAGAAGTTTTCTTTTGGTAAAACATATGCATTGGCCTGGTGAGTGGAAATGAGGGGCTGCTTAAAAGATTTTTTTACCCAAAGCTTTTTGGACACATTGCTGTAACCCTGGGAGGCTTGGTCTGAGCCCTGAACAGCAGTTGCCCAGATGCAGAAAAAAGGCTTCAAAACCTCTCCTTTGACAAAGAGACATGAAATAATATCTGACAAAGGCATCGCAAGCAAACATGATGGCAAATCAGCAATTATACAGGCGACAAAGGAGAGCACATCTCACTTCCAAATGTCTTTTTTCTTCTTCTTCACATTTTACTAATAACATCTCAGAGAGGTGCTTAGGTCAGTATTTTTAAAAACAATTTAATATATGACCGTGCTTTGGGTTTGGTTTAACTCCTTTATTACACTAATGCTATTTGTCATTTCATGCATGTGTCAGCATTGTTTTTGAATGGCAAAAAAAGGTTGGGAATAAACCAAGCACAAAGAAAGACACTTGCAGCTCACTATAGGTAACTTTGTTTTAGAAAGGAATAAATACTCCACCAAGATAGGCTAAACAGCACTTGCTGTCTCTTAAATGGAGTCGTATGTGGAAGGAAGAGGACCTACAATGAATCAAATAATATTGGTGAAGAAAAAATGGCAGCAAAATTGACCAGATCCAAACTGCATAGCTTCACTCTTTAATCTCAAACTCTCTTGCTCTTGAATTTGGAAAATAGGTAAGAGAAAGGCTTTTAAAAAGGAGTTATAAAGTTAAATTTAAGTATGAAAATATTTACCTTTTTTATCAAATAACATACCATGAAAAATTTACATTTGCGAAATTAATTTTGAGCCCATCGTATAATAAATCATCATTAAAACCATATGTGCCCAACGAATTCAAGCCCAGGCTTCAACCGGGATGGATATGAAGGAAAACAATAATGATAATAAAAGTAATAATGATATCAATAATAATAAATGAGATGGAACATGTACTTCACAAATAACTGCAATACACAGTTCCTCAAAATCTCTGCCTTTTTATTGCATAATGATCAATCTGCTACTGATCAAAGGTATGCTGTACCTCAAATAAGCAAAATGCTCATGGTGTGAAATTAATGACATGAACTGTAAATGAAAACAAAGCTACTTAGGCCTTTAAAATTATTTTCTTTCATGTGGATTCACTGCAGAAAAATAATGAATTGCAGCCTCTTCTTTCCTGACATATTTGGGATAGTTCACATGACTTCGAAATGGCTTAAATATTTTACCACCCACTATAGAATGTTCTGAAGAGGGGAAGGAAAACGTGTATTTGTTTTGCCGGTGGTCATTTCTTACTGTCTCATTCAGTATGTAGGAGTACAAAAGGTATACTGTTAAAAGGAAATGAAGAGCAAACTTAGTCAAATGTATTTGAATGCAAGAATATAAGGGATATATTAGAAGATGCTTGATAACTAGAAATCAATCCATTTACCACATGGTCTGTTAGTATAAAGATTCTGCAAGACCTCAGAGAATCTCGTGTGCTAATCAAGTTAATTAGCTGTAGATAAGGATACTCTTAAAATTAGGTCTGTAAACACCAGACTTTTATTTTATTTTTTTATTATTTATTTATTTTAAAAATTTTTATTACATTTATTTATTTTTGAGAGACAGAGAGAGAGACAGCACAAGTGGGGGAGGGACAGAGAGAGAAGGAGACACAGAATCCGAAGCAGGCTCCAGGCTCCGAGCTGACAGCACAGAGCCCTTCTCGGGGCTCGAACTCACAAACCATGAGATCATGACCTGAGCTGAAGTTGGACGCTCAACCAACTGAGCCACTCAGGCACCCCAGTAAACACCAGGCTTTTAAAAAGCACTAACAAGGTGTAGTTTTTTCCCAATCCCGTTCACATAAAGAAATTTTTTTTTTCAATTTACACCCTCACAATTTGTTTAGGATAATCTCTTTTGTTCTATCAGATCACATAGATTGAATATTTTGTGGTATTATGTTTTCTGATAACAATGCGAGTCAGAATTTCAGCATACCATGGATAAAGCTATCATATTCTTTTATTCATTACATATAACATACCTATTATGATTTAGACCTTTGAAAAGCCAGCGTTTTATTAAAACATTTCAGACATATAAAGATATTTGATTTTAAAGATATAATATACCATGTCTTGCTTATTTGAATTAAACATTTGTCTCACATATTAGTACACCACACACTTTTCCTTGTTTGGATCGAACCAGAATGACCATGTGCTTGATTCTAAATGCAGTTGAAACATTTCATACGATGATCATTTAACACGAAATGTAGTAAAGAAATATCTACACACAAGTATGCATTTGGTATTACCAATGAAGAATACACCTGAAGTCAATGGTACCGTTTAATCTTCCATGCTATGGCATTTCATTTTCTAGCAAAACAAGTCTTCTGTCTTCTGCTACCATTTTATATAAAATAAATAAAACACCAACTTCTTTCCTTATCCTTGCATTGCTTACTCCTCCAAAAAAGATACGTTTTATAAAAGAAGTCGTTATATTAAGATGTATGTCTGCTTTCCTTCAGAAGACAGATTAGAGCATTTCAGCTGCCACTAAAGTTGTCGCTCTTTGTAACAAAATGTAATGCTGCATATATAAAAATGCAAAGTGTAATGTAGAGTCAAATGTCTCTCAGCACAAGAGTTGTTCGTTTTAGCACCCATTTTGTTGGTATTTATCAACTTACTAATTATAGGCAAATTGCTTCCAACACGAAAACTGTGATGATTAGCAGTTTTTTCTGCTAACTCTAGTCTACTGTAGTTCCGGTAAAGAATGTCAATAATCCAGATTCCTTTCTTTTTCCTGGCTTAGAAAATGTAAAAATAAATTCATCAGGCTAGCATTTCTCAACTTTCGGGAAATGTGGTTTGGAAGGATGAGGGAGGAAAAAGGAAAAAGAGATGGATTAAATATATCGAATCAGGAAGGTCTACTTGCTACCTCCCATCATTTGGACAATCGTGAAGGCTCACTGAAGATTGGTCTATGACAAAATGGAATTAGGCAATCCCAATGTAATTAACGGAGTAGCTGCATTTGAGCATTTGCACAGGAAATGCATCAATCGCTAGAACCCAGCATGCAATCTCTATATTAAAGGGAGGAAGAAGTTTCTTAAGCACTACCTCATATGCTATCATTGATACCTAGCAAAAGGCTGGCATATATTGTTTTAAACCTCTCATCTAACTCTTCAGCAGAGATCTATGATATTACTCGGTTAGACATAAAACAGTTTGTAACCTTCAGACCTCCATTACAGTCCTTTAAAGTGTGCTCAAATGAAAATGGGAGTAACATGCCAATCTAGAAAATGTTTTCATAACACGCAATACTATAAAAGGTTGAATTTTTCTATCACCATTGCTAATTTCAACCATTTGTTTCTCATTACAATAAGTAAACAAGATTAAATGGAAAACCTTACAGTTCACAGAGTACATTACACAGCAGAAATGTCTGTAGCGAATACGGACTTAGTGTCTTAACCAACTTATGTGCCTCTAAGTGACTATTTCTCCTTGCTATGAAGTTTTTACAATTTTAAAGTTATATTGGCAGGTTCCAGTCAACAATGATGTCTGCGATGGCCTTCTTTCTCTAATACATTGCTTTTAGTCTAATTGCTTATTTGCAGTCTCAGCAAGCAGAGAGAAGAATTTTATCCTCTTTGCCTTGTCTCTGAATACTAACTAGCTGGCCCAGCCGAGGCTCTCTAAAGAGAGAAACTGCATGAGGGACACACTGCATTTGACACAGTCAAGAGGTAAAAGAAAGAGCAAAACAAAAGTCTATTCAGGACTGAATCCTCTGATATTCTCCCCCATCCCCCAACTCCTTTAAAAATAAAGCAAAAGGGGGCAAAACCCATAAATCCATGCCTGAATGCCTGAGGTTGTCAGAATAAAGGACAATGAATGACAGGTGACTGTCAGTATAATTCTCAGTCTCCAAGTTATCACTTTTTGGCATTGTTGAACAAAAAAAAGTGTATACATAACAAGGAAATATGTCATGTGTTCTCTGTGAACGCGCACAGTTCAGTATAGGAGAAGCAGCTAAGTATTTCCACATGGGCACATGGGTTTCTCTTCAGTTCCGTGTATTTTTTGCTGGAAAATGTTCTGAAATTATGAGATGTTTTTCTAGTGACAATAGTGCTAAGTAACTTTGGGGAAACTGCTGAAGGGTTATGAACCTGGCTTTCGCTTAAAAAATTTTTTTTTATTTAAAGCATGGGAGATCTGACTTGATAAATAAAACCCTTTGCACATGTTGCTAAAATTCTAAAAAAGGAGCAGGAGCCCACTGATGAGAGTTTTTCTGTTTGATTTTTAAAAGGCTTCTCACAAGCGATTTTCCCCCAAGATCTCTTTACACTTTCATCTTCAGAGACTGCCTTAATCCTCCGGTCTTTGTTGTTCCAATGTCTGATCAGTTTGTTTTAAAGTCGCATCTACCCCACGTTTGCTAGAACTGAAACTTGACTTCAGGCACTTGCAGTTATAAATCCCTACAAACGTGCAGGCTTTCCAGAGAAAGGTGGAAAGTGCCGAAACAGAGAAGGTTTTGATGATTATTTAAATCATGTGTATTAAGTTGTCTGCTGCATGAACTACAGGTACAGAGAGATAACAAACGTGAAGTGACGGGGTAATTTGTAATTAAAATAAGCTTGGCCTCCTTCTCAGATTACTGGCACACTCCAGTCGGTTGACCATCTGTGGTGGAAGGACAAAGATTCTATTCTCAGTTCCGCTGGGCTACGGAAGGGACACCACTGCCCAGAGCTCCAAGTTTCGAGGTCTTGCCATGGTGGGCATGAAGACAGTTCATTGTGGCCAACCTTCTGAAGCCAGGTGTAACCATGCGATGAGCGGAAGGAGTATGGAGACAGTGATCTGTGTCCCTCTAAGCACTCACAGGGCATTATTCAGGCAAAGCTCAACTGCTGTTACCGCCCCAGCAGGTGTTACTACACATTTCCAATCTTTAGAGAGAGATGAAGAGAGAAGGAAGAGAGTGCGAGTGAAATAAAACAAGAAAAACAGGAGAAAGTTAATTTCCTTGTTACATCTTTTGTCTTTTGCCTGCTATGAAGGAAAAAAAAAATCTTAAAAGGTTGAACATGAAAGAATGCTGTATATTTCACAATGAAATATGAACCACCTTTTGTTTTACTTTTAAGTTCAGAAATGCAGAGTACTTGACAGGAAACACTCGTCTTATGTAGACTTCAAGTCAGTCTTCAAGCAACCTATGTGTAGGCTATTTAACAAACTGATCATATGAGACTTTTCCTCAGTTGCATATGAAATCTATGTTTGCACAAGTAAGTGAACAAGATTGTTGAATTCTGTTTTCATTTTTTACTTATAGCAGGTATACCTTAAACTGCAGTATTTGCATATTTATTTTAGAAGGTTGAGCAGAAATGATTATATCCAACACCTGAAGAGTATTTTTGTATGGTCTTTCTTTATAGTGATTATATTTCTACTGCCTTTGATAATGGTCTTCATGAAAAATCTCCTAAGGTAAACAATACATTTAAAAATCTTCCTGTCATAATTGATACCGATACACTTATAGCCATGAAACTTGAAAGTCACAGATAAAATTGTTTTAGAATACAAGATTAATCTAATATTGCTTTTGGTTATTAGGGCATGGAAGTTATGTGGGACACTGATATGAGCCAAAGATTGAATGTGAGAGGAAACAAGAGGCCAACTTTTAACTTTTAACACATGAAATTAAATATGTGCATGTTAAAAGAACAGAACTCTATCTTATTTGTTTATTATTTATTTATTTATTTAGTTAGTTAGTTAGTTTTTTCTCGGGGAGAACTCAAATGACCCAAAATTAAAGATTACTCTTCAGTAACTGTGTGAAAAGTTTTTCTTAATGATAGTCAGAAAGTAGAAAGAATTATGTAGTGAATAGTAACTACTTCATACTAGAGCCTTTTCAAAATGAAGATATTTAATTCTTCATTTCATTTATATTTAATAAGGTACCCACTATACAGTTGAGGAATTCCAATTATTTTGAAAAATAGTGACCCATAGGTCAGCCCTATCTTGACAATTTCTGGTTAAGAGTTCAAGGAAAAAACTCAGGGTCTTAAAAATATAAAAATCTATGTAGATTGTCATCATCATGAAAGAATGGTTCACTTATTTTATGAATATGATGATTATTTTCTGTGCTATTTATTCTTATGAAAACTGTTAGTTTCTTTGATGATGAAGAGAAAGGTGTTCAAGTGATAAAATACCCAGCTGACAGTCATTCTTAAAATATTAGGTGATAAATGCTTTCCTTCTGAAATCTATTCAGCCTAAATGCATTACTCACTGTATTTTAGCCAATATTCATCCTGTAGCTTATAATGATATAGTGTCAGGGCTGAGAATTTGAGCAAATAATTACTGAGAGCCAGGTGCCAGGGAAGTGGCATGGCAGACAAGGGGACTTGTACTCTGGATTGAAGGAAAGGAGGTTTAGAATAGGTCTGGGAAAGGAGAAAGGGCCTTTTCTGGAAGAGGAATGAAATGAGCAGACACAGATGTGAGGATGAGTATAGGTGGGAAATATCCAAACTCTGAATTTCCCTTTGCGTAAATAGAAAAATGACGATGATGATAGATAAATAGACAGATAGATAGATAGATAGTTTAATAGGTAGGTGTTGAATGGAGAAACTCACACTGGGAAGCGAAACTCTGTGGTGATATTTTAGTGAAGCTTATTAAATAGAAAAATGAAATAAAATATAAATAGAAAATTTATATCATTTAAAACTTATGAAGGAGATGTTTATCTTAATATAACAAATATTGAGAAATAGGGAAAGAGGGATTTGAAAACCTAGCAATTTGAACTTTATCACTTTTCTGTCTGAGGATGGAAACTCAGGTTAGATATTCATGCAACAACTGAAATGACGCAACCGTGTTCTTCCTCCACCTGCGCTCCAGGACTGCAGTTCGGAAGACAATGGAGCAGTGACTCGCACAGCGCTGGTTGAGTATAAATCGGTATAATTTCTCTGAAGGAAAAAAATTAAATGCCCTATAAGTCAAAAACCTTGAAAATGTATAGATACGAACGATTCTACTGCTTGGAATTTATCCAAAATAAATGGTCAGATAATCCAGGTCATTAAAATAGAATCAACCTAAATGCGAACTGTACAGGATTGACTCAATAAATTATATTATATCCAGATGGCCATCACTGTGTAATTCCAGCCATGAAAAAACATCACTCTTGACAATTGTTTCAAGTTCGGGTGAAGTGGAGAAGTTTTCTTCATCAGCAACCCTTGGAATTATGCACAGGTAGCCTATGGTGGGTATTCCTACTTCGTACTAGATGAGATGATTAATCACGTGTATCTCCTCAACTATGCCCTATAGGGAAGCTGTTCCACTACGGTACATATGGCTGTTTGCCACCCGTGTTCCTCCAGCGGGAAGGTTCGGTTTGATTACCAAGTAGGAAGTTGCTCTTTACATTTAACGAAATTGTAAATACTGATTATTAGAGCAAAATATAGAAAGAAGGTATAAACTGTGTTCACAGTAGGATGGTCCATAGAAATCCCTTTTGCTTTACCTGGGTCCTGAAGGGAAAAAAATAATAAAAACTGGCTAATATCTGTCAGAAAGAAGCAGACGTATGAGTAAGGATTTTTCAGAAAACTATATAAAGCTATCACAATGGTAAAATTAAATTTTTCTTCACATATAGGTTATATATCTTTTTTATGAATGCTTTTACACTTACTTCAAGTGTTAAAGTGAAAACCAATTGAAGCTAGAAATTCTCACAATTTTCATGGAGTGCTACCCTTGAAGGTTGCAAACGTCTGCTCATTACAGTTTTAAATGCATTTATTTAAACCTAGCATTTATTTCCCTTTTCCACCTGTAAATAATGCTTTGGTGACATCAAAGATTTACTTTGGAGAAGACACTACTTCCTCAGAGAACAGCTTTGGGACAGCAGTCAAGAATCTTTTATTAGCCCACTCCAAGAGTGTCCCTCTCTACTTGAAGGGAGACTGGACTTTGTGCTCCTCAGGGGCAGGTACCTGACGTTAACACTGGGTTCCAGCAGCACCCACACTAGAAAATACTAAAGAAATGTTTGTGGCAGGAAGAATACTCTGAGATAATCCCCATTTCATCGAAGTTATCTATTGATTGTGCCTTAGGCACATTTTGCCCCTTCCCCCTGCCCACTGGTTATCATCCACCTGACCACACCTGCTGAAACCTTGTGTCACTATCTCTACTATCCGTTCCCGATTAGCTGATGCCACTGCCACTTTCCTGTCTTAAAACACATTGGGATTTTTGTCTATGCCATTCCCGAATATCACGTCTATTATCTTACTTTATAAACTGTCTTTCATGACTACGTGCATTATATGTCAGTAATGGTTCTTCCTTGTAAGTAACAGACACCAACTCTGGTTAACAAAAGTGAAAGGGAACTAATTGGAAGAGTATGAAGGTGAGGCTGGAGGCTCACACAATTAACAGGACACTTGTAGACCAGGCTTCAGCCCATGATTCAAGAGAACTCAGGAAGGACAGGATTACCACAGTAACTTTCTAACAGCTGAGATAAAGTGGTCACAATGTCATCACGGGGACAGTTGTTCTTGAGTCATGCAAGTTCCTCCCAATGTCTTAGCAGTGAAGATCTAATTGACAGAATTAAGGTGTTAGATAGAACCTCCTGGTCTACTGGTGTTCCAGGAAAAAGAATGATTGGACTCCCCTCACTTTTGTAGAAGGGAGGGAGTGGCATGGAATGCACACACAAAGGAAGGGAGGGGATTTCCAAAAAGGAAACTGAGGGGTCACTAGGGAGCAGCCATCTCTTTACTAACCTCTGATTCAATGATTAGTTTTGGAAGCACAGGGGATTGCCTTTATACTGCATCATCTGTTAAAAGGACCACTAAAGCCTTGGCCAGTAGATGGCCAGGTATTTGCTTATAGGAAGGAAGAGACAGATGGAGGAAGAGATAATTTCATATTTATTAAAATTGTATGCCTGGGTTACATGTACGCATGAATGCAGTCATTATTCTGTAGCTGAAACAAGTCAGAGCCAGGTAAGCAGACCCATCCAGAAGGCTACCTTGTAAGACCTGTGTTCCATGTGCACTGAGGTTATGCAAAAGTGGGAAAACCCACAGGTTAACAGAAAATTGATATAAGAATGTTATCAGTGTAGGATCTATTAAAGGTATTTAGTTAGTTGTTATTGGTATTATTTTTAGTAGTGGTTTATTATCAGAGTTAAGGCTTCTCCGCTAGTGCAAGAGTTCCTACATTTACCTTTTTAAAATTACCCTTTACTGATTACCCAGCTTGTCCAAAAATTCCACAGAGGAAAGACAAAGCCCTATATTTATTTATTTATTTATTTATTTATTTATTTATTATTATTTTTTTAATGTTTATTTATTTTTTAAGGAGAGAGAGAGAGACAGAGTGTGAGTGGGGGAGGGGCAGAGAGAGAGGGAGACACAGAATCGGAAACAGGCTGTCAGCACAGAACCCGATGGGGGGCTCGAACCCACGAACCGTGAGATCATGACCTGAGCCGAAGTCAGATGCTCAACCAACTGAGCCACCCAGGCACCCCACAAAGCCCTATATTTAAATCTCTTTCCATTGGTATGGTGAGCCTCTGTGGTGATTTTTGGATGATCTAGCAGTCAAGTTTTGTATTAGTATTAGTAACCATTCTTTTGAAGAATTATACAATGAATAATCTTTCCCAGTGATAAGCTAATACAGTAAGTTATAAAAGAAACTAATAAGATGAGTTAACTGCAAAAAACCCCTGTCCTCCCCAATCTAGAAAATGTGATGGGAAGTAAGTGCATTCACCAGACTCATCTTGCGAAAGGGATATTTGCAGTGTGCTGGCTTTACTTAGTTACCTTCTCATTTCAGAGTTCAGCCACACAAGGGACGATGAAAATGAGAATGCCAGGAAACTTGCATCCATCCCCCTTTCCTATGACTATGCCGGCTGCCAAAGTGCTGACCAAAGTTGAAAGGTCAGCAGTCATCTGTGGCAGATGTGCTTCATCCTGATAAACACTTGGTTGCTGGAAACAGTTCTGTTCACAGATAGCTTATAATTCAGGTGAGGAATGGAAGTGTGAGGGAGCTTTACTGCTGGGAATCTTATTTCATATCTGAGAGCAATTAACCAGCTGATAAACAGGCTTTTGTTTTCCATCTGAATGGCCAATGTCCATTCATTTGGGACAGTATCTTGTCAAATGGGCAACAATAACAATAAAGTTTATGTATCTTGGCTCCTTTCTCCTCTAAAACCTGTAGTAACCTGCTGCGTTGGAATTAAGAACCTGAACTGAGCATGCAAAATAATTATCTTCCAGAATCCACCTGATGGTATGGAAGGTTACCTTCTTGTTTTGAACTGGAAATAGGGATGAAAAGTATCCTTTCATTTCAGTGGCTCTTTATTTTTGTATAATCAGAACGTGCCTCACAAGCTATAGCATTCTATATTCCACATGTTTATATAGCTTAAACACAAAGTAAGATATACGCTACCACATTTCAGAAGATGTTCTAAATTTTAAGAAGCATATGACAGTGTCTTACTCTCTGAACTACCTTATGGCCATTTTCTAACCACTTACTGTTGCTAATGCTGAGCATTTTTGTAATGACTTAATATTTTACCACAAACTATAAATTTTGCATGTTCCCTTTTTTTTTTTAATTTTGACCCACACATTTTCTAGTGTGTCACAGTCATCTCTTCTTTTTCTAAGTAATAAGGTCATTTGTTCCAGTTGGGCTTGATGTAATATTTTCATAAATGAAGGTGACTCATGATTGCATTGTTTTATCTTTTCCACAGCAATGATTGAAAAGAAAAGCCACCTATATCCTCTTGCTAAATTTCCCTTGAGAAGAATGAGTAAAGTGAGCTGTGTAGCCTTGGAACCATGGAAGAGATTTCCTGTGTAATGTTCACAGTTTTGGCAAGGTAATTATTATGACCCCACAACTTCTGATAAAATTTCTGGAAAAATGGAAATTATAATGCTAGCTCTGATGTGCTGACTCAGATACAGCCGGATCAGTTTAAGAAGGCAAAACAATATAGATTTTCATTTATTCCCCAACTGATATTTCTTGAGCACTACTATGTGCTCTTTGCTCAAGGATGGAGATATGATTAATATGTGGCCTCAGTGCCCAAAGACTTAATAATCGAGCATCTTTGGTTGTGCTGGTTATAGTAGTGATAGGTAGTGGGTGATGATTGGTGATAATTTTGGTTTGTGCTGGGGAAGAATTATTGGGAAGAAAATGTATCACCTGGGACCTGTACCTATATCACCTGGAAAATCTACACTAGTTCAATTTCTCACTCCATTTATTACCACAGATTTGCTTAAATGTGATATTGATAATTATTGATTCCTATCACTCTTAAATCTCATGTGTATTTTAATAAGCAGCAAAGTTCTCAAAAGATTTCAAAGGCCAGATGTAGAACGGTGGAATCAAATTTCAATCAAATGTAGACTTTTCTCAGCTCCTACTCTTTCTGGGAAAGTGCTTCATGCTGTATAAGCAATGTGCTCATTAGCATAAAGCATATAATTTTCTTGGGATGGCACATGCATATATATATATATGTATATATATATATACGTATATATATGTGTATACGTATATATACATATATATACATATATATATACATATATATACACACATATATATATACATATGCATGTATCTAAATAATATGCAAAATACATACATACCCACAATGCTCTTGCATATTCCTAGACATATCGGTGTGAATCAATGTGGTATAGACCATACATAAAAAGTGATACTTCAATTCTAAAAGGTCACTGTGGAGTAGGGTTAGTCATAGAGAAAGGTCAGTATTAAATTGAACATAAAAGGAAGTATTGTACCTGTTGTAGTAAAAAAGGAAGAAGAAGATGTGCATGCTCTCAATAATGAAAATAGAGAAAGGGAAGAGAAATAATAGAGGACTTCATTTGGTGAATAATTTTAGGAAATGTAATATCAGCCCAGCCCTTTCATTTCAGCCAGAGAATTGGTGTATGGCACTATTTTCTTTAGGCTGAAATCTCTATGATGAAGAATGACTGCTCTGACTATGAATTTATTTTCCAGTAACAATTACCTTTATAGTATCAGTGACTCTTGACTTCTCGTTTAGCAGTTCTACAGTTTTCCTGTTAACTGTATTTGTTGTATTTGGTAAATAGCTGTTATGTACCAAGAAGTATTTGTGGACTTTTATGTGACTAGCCCTGGGCCAGGCTTTACAGAGCAGAGCAGAAATATAAGACATGACTGTTTCCGGGAAGGCTATTCTAATGTTATCGGGTAGCCTACTCTCTGGCAATATGTTTGAAAATACAATGATTAGTAAGATAAAAAAGGGATATGCTATAGGAAGACCCAGCTTGTATCTAAGGGCTTTTTTAAAAACTGGAGGAAAATATAGTACCAGCAAGTATGAGCCCCTGCTTTTCTAACCTGTGTCTTTGGTTGCTCTGCACTTTAAAATGCCTTTTACCAAATTTTAAAGATCATCTCTAGAGGGGCGCCTGGGTGGCTCAGTTGGTCAAGCAGCCAACTTTGGCTCAGGTCATGATCTCACGGTTCATGAATTTGAGTTCCCCATTGGGTTCATTGTCAGTGCAGTGCCACTTTGGATCCTCTATCCGCCCCCCTCTCTGTCCCTCCCCTGCTCGAAATCTCTCTCTCTCTCCGTCTTAAAAATAAATAAACATTAAAAAAAAAAGGTGGAATAGAGGCTAGGACCTACAGGATCCAGGAGTGTCATTCAGGCCAGGTACCCTGAGTTCAGATCACAGTATTTCTTTCATGGGATCACATGAGATTGAACAACAGAACAGTGCTGACCTATAGATTTGGGGTGAATCTTACTCACTTTGGACACAGGATGAGTTCAGGGCTCTAGGCTCCTGATAGTCCAGCTGTGACCCTTAGATTTGAGCTGTATATGTGAGCCACAGAGTCAGTTCTCACCGGTCCATGTTTAGAACAGGTGTCTCCTCTGATCTGCAGCACCAGATGGTGTCTGGGTGGCAGCAAGCACCCTTTACTTTGTTGTAGTCTAGGAAAGTTACCCTACTCTTTTTGCCTCAGGCTCTGTACTGGGTGTCAGGCACATCTCGGGGACTGGCTGTGCCTGTCTCCTTGGAGAGTTTCCCAGAACATTGTTTCTCACTGCCAAACAGCCCTTCTGATCAAAGTTCACTCTTGCCTGTGATTGATGCGGTGACATACTTTCCTGGGTTAGCTGTAAGCCTTGTTGGAACGGGGTGGACACTTCTTAGATGAATAGGACCATTCTTGCTCAGCTCATGGGACTCTTACCAATTCTCCCCACTGGTGGCAGCATGTGGAGGGCAACACTGGAAGGTATTACATTCTACAAATGCAATGATTTTGGTTAGAGATTTTGAAGGAAGACATATTTAGAAGATGTGTTATCCTATGTTTAAAGTATAAAATTCTGTCTGGTAAGATTAAAATGATAGATGAATGATAACTCATGCTTTGCTGCATACGAGGGATAAGACTTGCATTTATGTGTGGTCATCGTTAATGAAGTGCAGCTAAAACCTTTGATAGCACAGTGAAGCCATTAGGTGATGCAGTGTCATGAGTGATGATATAACCAAATAAATGCAGCGAGGGAACTTCAGTAGCAGAAAGATCTATCTTGTTTCGATACAAGTACATTCTGAAGAGCTATGACTTTATGTATAATAATAGCATTACTACTTTTTTCATGTAGTGTGAGGCATGAAATTATTTAAAAAATGACCTATTAGATGATAAATAACATGAAGAGATCGTTCCTTAACGTGCATAGGAAGAAATGATACCTGGAAACTAAGATGAATCTTCATATCTATTGATTGGACAACAAATGTGTAACTACTTCTTCTTTATACATTATTCTAAGTCTTTATTTCTACCTCATACAGACCCATACATTTGGTAACACTTTTTAAATCTAATTGTTTATATAGACAGAGACCCTACAAAAGTATTTGTCCAGAGCACCTCACAACTAGGAATGGACTTGGATAAACATATCAAAGGAAAACATAGACTTTGTCAAAAATAGTGTTTTTTTCTTAAGTTTTTGATTTATTTTGAGAGAGAGAGAGAGAGAGAGGGAGGGAGAGAGCAAGTGAGGTAGGGGCAGAGAGAGGGAGAGAGAGAGAGTCTGAAGCAGGACAGCACTGACAGTGCAGAGCCCTATGCAGAGCTCAAACTCACAAACTGTGAGATCAGGACCTGAGCCTAAATCAAGAGTCAGATGTCTAACTGCGCCCAGGTGCCCCAAGAATAGTTTTGAAGAAGTTCTCAACTTCGTCGTTCTTAGTTTCCTCAGAAGAGAGTCACTGTTTTCCTAACACTGCACTTTTGTTTCTTATACTAACTGACTCTTGGCTTAGAATGGCATTTTCTGCCAGATGAACACCCATACTAATAGTCTTCTTTTAAAAAACAACAAACACGCAAAAGTCAGTGTTTTACCATACCATTTACAATGAATACAAAGTCAGCCCTGTTAAACAACTCAAATTTATGGGGAAGTTAGTGAGGCCTGTTCTGGTTCAGTCTCCATTGTTTATTTCATATTTAGGATCCCATAAAATCCACATCCTGCAAAGAAAAATTTGGGTGAACTAAAGCATTCCAGTAAGCATATTTGGTATAATTTTTCCCAGTTTATGAGTAAAAAAAGAAATAGGAAAATAGATGCCATATACCTCAAATTCTCAGCATGATTTTAATTCAGTAGTATATATTGCACAACTACATCTGTAGCATAGTCAGTGATAAATGTTGTTAACGGTGCTCTGGACTGTTGGGCCACGAAACATCAAGGAATAATGATATTGTTTATATTATATGTTTAATATAAGAGAGCATATGAATAGAGTTTTAAAAAATTTAGAAAGAGACTTAAACTTCAAGGGAGTCATTTCAAACCTTGAATACCTATACTATTGTTCTTTGGCTAATCAAAGTTGTCCTTAGGGGAGGAGCTACTGTTGCCAACATAGGGTAACCTGCAAACATATCCATATAACCACAAGGTAGAAGACATATTTCAGAAATTCAGAATAGTCGTTGGTCACTCACTGGGTGCTCCCTGCTATATATTTAGATATATTTTTAAATTGTTCACATTTGTGGAGTATACACATCGATCTTGTTCCTGTGACAGAATTTACCGTAGAAAGTGCAACTTTTCTTTGACTATCACATTTATTGCTTTAATTAATGCTTTATTTCTTACAAACGTTAGGTTTTAATTTTTTATTATGGAAATATAATTGACATACAATGTTATATTAGTTTTAGGTGCACAACAGACTGATTTGACAGTGAATACATTACTTAGTGCTCACCATTGTAAGAGTAGTCGCAGTCTGCTATCAAACAGTATGTTAGAATGTTTTTGACTATATTCTCTATGTTGTACTTTTTGTCTCCCTGACTTACTTGATTTATAACTGGAAGTTTGTACCTCTTAATCCCCTTTCATCTATTCTGTCCACCCCTCTCCACCTCCTCTCTGGCAACCACCAGTTTCTTCTCTGTATTTAAGAGTATGTTTTTTGATTGTTTTTTAAGATTTCACATATAAGTGAAATCATACGATATTGGTCTTTCTCTGTCTTACTTACTTCACTTAGCACAATACCCTCTAGGTCCATGATGTTGTTGCAAATGGCAAGATTTCATTCTTTTTGTGGCTGAGTAATATTTCATGGTGTGTATATGCATATATACATACGTATATGTATACACATGTACATATATATATGTATCTTCTTTATTCATTCATCTATGGATGGACATTTAGGTTACTTTCTTATCTTCGCTATTATAAATAATGCTGCAATAAATATAGGAGTGCATATATCTTCTCAAATTACTGTTTTTATATTCTTCGGGTAAATAACCAGGAATGGAATTACTGGATCATACGGTATTTCTGTTTTTAGTTTCTTGAGGAACTTCCATAGTGTTTTCCACTGTGATTGCTCCAATTTACATTCTCACCAACAGTAAGCAAGAGTTTCCTTTTCTCCATCTCCTCATCAACACTCATTATTTCTTGCCTGTTTGATATTAGCCATTCTGACTGGTGTGAGGTGGTATCTTACTGTGGTTTTGATTTACATTTGCCTGATGATGAGTGATGCTGAGCATCTTTTCATGTTTCTGTTGGCTATCTGTATGTTTTCTTTGGAAAAATGTCTATTCATGTCTTCTGCCCATTTTTCAATCAGATTGTTTATTTTTTGGTGTTGAGTTGTGTAAGTTCTTTATATATTTTGGATATTAATCCCTTATCAGATATATCATTCACAAATATCCTCTTCCACTCACTAGGTTGCCTTTTTGTTTTGTTGATGGATCCCCTTGTTGTGTATAAGCTTTTATTTTGTTACAGTCTCAGTAGTTCATTTTTATTTTTATTTCCCTTGCTTGAAGAGACATATCTATAAATATGTTGCTAAGGCTAATGTCCAAGAGGTTCCTATTTTCTCTTTTAGGAGTTTTACAGTTTCAGGTCTCATATTGAGGTCTTTAATCCATTTTGCGTTTGTTTATGTGTATGGTGTAAGAAAGTGGTCCAGTTTCATTCTTTTGCCTATAGCTGTCCAATTTTCCCAGCACCATTTATTGAAAAGACTGTCTTTTCCTTATTGTATATTTTTGCCTCTTTTTCATGGATTAATTGACCATGTAGGCATGGGTTGATTTCTTGGCTCTCCATCTTGTTTCATTTATCTACATGTGTCTTTTTTGGTCCAGTACCATACCGTTGTTGTGTTTGTTTGTTTGTTTGCTATAGCTTTCTAGTATATTTTGAAATTTGGGATTGTGATGCTTCCAGCTTTGCTATTTTTTCTCAAGATTGCTTTGACTATTTGGGGTCTGGTGGTTCCATACAAATTTTAGTATTATGTGTTCCAATTGTGTGAAAAATGCTATTGGTATTTTGATAGGGATTGCATTGAATCTGTAGACTGCATTGAATCTGTAGGGGGTAGGGACTCCAGCCCTACCCAGACAAGGTTGGGGACAGACGAGACCCAGGAATGCCAACTGATTGTTCTGCAGGCTGTCCTCTGCCCTGGGAACCACCGGGACGAGGCTACTTCGGGGTGCTGCTGCCCTTCTTGGTGGTGGTGGGCTTCTTGCTCTGCCAGAGGTGGCCCTGGATGGTGAAGGCATCTACACTCATGGACATGGTTTTGGCAGGGATCTGGGTAAAGCGCTTGCGGTCCGAGTTGTACTTGTAGATGCCCTTGACCACGGCAGGCGTGACTGTGCGGGGCCATAGCTGGCCAGCCTCGTCAGCTCCTCTGTCTCCCCGGACAGTGTGTAGAGGGCCCGGAACTGGCAGCTCGAATCGCGGAAGAGGATCAGGAAGTGATTGGCCTTGCTCTTCTCAGGAGCAAGGGGCTACAGATTTGGGGAGTATGGGCATTTTAATAATATTATTTCTTCCAATGACATGACCTAAGTATATCTTTCCAGGGTTTGCTGTGTCATCTTCATTTCTTTCATCAGTGTGTTATACTTTTAGAGTATAGGTTTTTCACCTCCTTGGTTAAATTTATTCCTAGGTATTTTATTCTTTTTGGTACAACTGTCAATGGGATTTTCTTAATTTTTCTTTCTGCTATTTCAGTAAGTACACGAAATACAACAAATTTCTGAATATTAATTTTGTATTCTGCAACTTAACTGAATTTATTTATTAGTTCTAGTAGTTTTTGGTGGAGTCTTTTGGGTTTTCTGTATATAGTGTCAGGTCATCTGCAAATAGTGACAGTTTTCCTACTTCCTTACTAATTTTGATGACTTTGTTTCTTTTTCTTGATGATTACTGCAGCTAGGACTTTTAATACTGTAGTGAAAAAAAAAATCCTTATCATTTTTCCTGACCTTAGAGGAAAAGCTTTTAGTCTTTCACCATTGTGTATGATATTAACTGTGGTATTTCATATATAACCCTTATTATGTTGAGGTATGTTCCCACTTACTTTGTTGAGAGTTTTTATCATGAATGGATGTTATGTTTTGTCAAATACTTTTTGTGCATATGTTGAGATGATCATATGATTTTTATTCTTTCTCTTGTTAATGTGATGCATCAGATCGATTGATTTGCCAGAGGCAACTAGCCTTGCATCCTTGCAATCAATCCCTGTTGATTGTAGTAAGTGATCCTTTTAATGCTTTTAATGTATTGTTGAATGTGGTTTACTAGTATTTTGTTGATGATTTTTGCTGATTTTTGCATCTATCTTCATCAAGGATTATTGGCCTGTAGTTTTGTTTTTCTTTTCTTTTCTTTTCTTTTCTTTTCTTTTCTTTTCTTTTCTTTTCTTTTCTTTTCTTTCTTTCTTTCTTTCTTTCTTTTCTTTCTTTCTGGTGTATGTGTGTGTGTGTGTGTGTGTGTGTGTGTGTGTGTCTTTGTAAGTTTGGTTTCATGATGATGAATTCTTTTAACTTTTGTCTGTCAGGGAAATTTTATATTTGCTTCAATTCTGAATAATAACTTTGTCAGGTAAAGTATTCTTTGTTGTAAGTTTTTTCTATTTAATGTTTTGAACATGTCATGCCACTCCCTTCTGGCCTGCGAAGTTTCTGCTGAAAAATCCACTGATAGCCTCAGGGGTTTCCCTTGTATGTAACTATTTTATTTTCCCTTGCTGCTTTTAAAATTCTCTTTTTATCGGGGCCTCTGGGTGGCTCAGTTGGTTAAGTATCTGACTTCGGCTCAGGTCATGATCTCGTGGTTTGTGAGTTCAAGCCCTGTGTCGGGCTCTGTGCTGACAGCCTAGAGCCTGGAACTTACTTTGGATTCTGTGTTTCCCTCTCTATCTGTTCTTCCCCTGCTCACAATCTGTCTCTCTCTCTCTCAAAAATAAATAAAGATTTAAAAAATTAAAATTCTCTTTTTATCATTGCATTTTACCATTTTCGTTATTATGTTTATTGATATGGACCTCCTTGGATTCTTGTTAGAGGCTGTTTGTACTTCCTGGACCTGGATGTGTGTTCCTTTCCAAAGATTAGGGAAGTTTGCAGCTACTATTTCTTCAAATACACTTTCTGTCCCTTGTCTCTCTTTTCTATGTCCAGGATCCCTAAAATGTGAATGTTATTATGGTTGATAATGTCACAGAGTTCCCTTAACCTATTCCTGTTTTTGTTTTTTGGTTTTTTTTTTTAATTCTTTTTTCTTTGCGCTGCTCAGCTTTTGCTTTTTATTTTTCTGTCTTCTAGCTCACTGATCTGTTCTGCCCCCTCAAATATGTTGTTTATTCCCTTTGGTATATTTTTCATTTCAGATGACTTCTCAAGCTCTGATTTTTTATTTAAGTAGGCTCCATGCCCAGTGCAGAGCCCAAAGTGGGGCCTGAACTCACAACACTGAGATCGTGATCTGAACTGAGATCAAAAGTCAGATGCTAAACTGACTAAGCCACCCAGGCACCCCTGACTTGTTCTTTTTTATATTTCTGTCTCTTTTTTGAAGTTCTTACTGAGTTCATCCATTCTTTTCTAAAATCAAGTGAATATCTTTATGACCATTACTTTGAATCTTTTTATCAAGCATATTATTTATGTTTGCTTCATTTAACTCTTTCAATTCTTTCATTTTTAACTCTTGGCTTCCACAAGTGTCTGGCTATCTAGGCTGGGGGAAGATAAGAGAAATGGTGCCCCACCAGCACTTTCATTCCTGGAGGAATCTCCTGTATATCCTTGCCCCTTTGGCACATTTTCTAAGATTAGTTAATAAATCTTCGGGTATACCCCAGGTGCTTTCCACACTGTTGCTTCTGTGCTATGTCTCAGGCCATTATTTAGTATTCTGGCTCTTTAAGGGCAGGGATTTGGTATCCTATCACCCTCTGACTCTCTGAGTTTAGCTTCCTGCTTCTTAAATGACTTTCTTCTTTTTTAAAAAAAGTATTTATTTTTGAGAGAGAGAGTACAAGTGGGGAGAGGTAGAGAGAGAGAGAAGGAAACACAGAATCTGAAGCAGGCTCCAGGCTCTCAGCTATCAGTACCGAGTTCGATGCGGGGCTCAAATCCATGAAGTGTGAGATCGTGACCTAAGCCGAAGTCAGAGGTTTAATTGACTGAGCCACCCAGGTGCCCCTAAATGATTTTCAATGCCAAATGTTATGGGAACTTGTTTTCCCAAGGTGGGTCCCTAGTGCCAGTGTTGCCCTGTCAGGTCTGATCCTCTCACTTCTTCATGCTTGTGATGTCCCTCCCATTTGTAGTTAATCATGCTGGGGTTTGGTTCCCAATGGTGTTTCTGCACATCCTTTCCTTTTCGGTGTGGTCTTCTCTCTATTATTGGCTGTGAAGGATCTGTTCTGCCAGTCTTCAGGTTGTTTTCAGAGTTAGTTATATACATGTAATTGTTTCTCTGTGTCCAGGGGGCAAGGTGAGCTCAGGATATTCCCACTGCATCATCTTCCTGCTTTGCCCAGGTTTTAAATTTTATGTCCTAAATATTTAAAAGAGTCTTTTCCCCCAAATTATTTAGACACAATTAAAACTCTGCCATGAGGAGCAATCATAATCTAGGATATTACTGACTTACACATTTAAAACTGTATGTTTTCTCCATGTTTTATGATCATGGCTTAATAGTCAACAAATGAACCCCATAATAGTGGGAAGAAACCAAAAACTTCCTAGTAATAACTCTAAATTTAAGATTAATTTCTTATGATAATTATTTTTTCAATTTGCTCAGGAAAGCTTATAAAGCTTCCTTTATAAATCTTATAAAGCTTCCTTGCTTTCCTTTACTTCCTATTTGTAACTTTTCTTATTTGAAAAATAAAACTATAAATTATTTGTGATGATTTCAGTTGAGTACATTTCACATGTCTTAATGGTAATTTAAATAATTTAAAATAAAACCGTGGATAAAATAAATGTTTCAGTCTAATGTATCTTCCATCATAACGTAAAGAATTTTATAGGCACCCAACTGTCCCACTGATTATTTATAATTTTTAAAGGATCACTTTATACATTTTAATTTTTGTGTCTTAAGCTACATAAAGATGGGTAGACTATTGTAATATGAACAAGAAAAATTCTCCAATTATACTTGATTCTTACAGTCATCAAAAAGTGTTTGCTTTCAAAAGAATTCTACTTCCAGCTTGCTTGCCTTGGGGAATGTCAATTAAATCCAAATTATTTTATGATAGAGATTTTGCCATTTTTAGAGACAGGGTAAGTGAACTAGAAATGACAAAAATCAAATGAGAAATGAAAAAATACAGTTTGATATTTACCTGTAAATTGCTTATCTTACAATTAAGCATTGGTTTACCCTTGCCAAATGTCCCCATTTGCGGGTGCCTATTAAAAAATAAGCTATTTTCATTTCCTGCTAGTACACAATTTAGTTTCTTTTAAATGCATGCTTATGCTCCGTGCTTTCAGAAGAGCTTTCTGTTATCTCTGGTATCTCATATTTAAAAAGAATCACTTTCAGTGTGTGTGGCCTGATTCCTAACAGTCTATCGATTCATTGAATTTCCTGAATTTCAGAAAGTCACCAATTGATTCTTTATGCTGCCTGGCAGAGCAATTCTTAATTTTTGTCTGTTTCTTTCCAACATCAGTCTTAAGAAGAAAAGGTTTTCCTTATATCGCCTTGAAGGGTTTACTGAATCATATATCACCAAGAACATTTTAAAGCTTTATTTTGTCTGTTATTTAAAGTGGAAAATGCTGTCCCTTAAGACACTGGCACTCTGCCATTTGCCTCCAGAATATTTCATGGTTCACTGTCAGGACTGTTGCTTTTTCTAGAAGAACATATGGGCCATTTTGGAGAAGTTTTCTGTAACATTCAGATGCTGAACATATATCTATTTACGTTTCGTCTCCAACAAATAATTTTTCTGGAATTTTTATACCTTATGGATTCTTTGGAACTCACTGAAAAGTGTATCAGAGGCTGATGACGCCAAAGAAGGCTTGTGAGTTGGAAGTAGAAGGGACTAAATTTAATTGAAGCAAAGTTTAGCATCATTGGAATGATTCCTGTAATTTCATTATTTTTCACTGGAATATTTCACCTTCCTCCTCTTCCTCCCCCTCTTTCTCTTCCTTTTTCTCCTCCTCTTCTTCTTTTTTAGTGATTTCAAATAGTCAATATTAAATATTTAAAGTGAGGGAAATGTATCCTCCTGTGCTCTGTGATGTTGATAAATAAGTCACTGGAATGTAGTAAGAGTTAGCACACACTTGAGGATGATTGTGTCATTAAAATTGCATCCAGTCAATCTGGAAATACCTCACCTGAATTGTTCTGTAAACACTCTTCTCACTAAAACACCTGTTTAGTCTGATTGTGTATGTTTTGAGTCAAAGGAATCCAACAAATTACATTTAAAACAAGCAATTAAAACTAAAGTATGACTACAATCTGAATGGAGGCTCTAATTGCAATTCTAAGGAAGAATAGTCTCCTCTTTTGTACAATATATTGTATTGATGACTAAAACCAGGTGGATTTTAGTGGAAAGAGACTAATTCTTCATAGTACTGTCCTACCAGAGTGTCTCTTTGTTGGTGATTTGGCGAACAACTTATTGATTTGCTAAGTTATGGAGCTAGTTGGCTATAGCCAATCTGCAAATGGTACTCTGGCAATGAAGGAAGAATGAAGAAGTCAAAGAAAATAAAACAAAAGAATAATAATCATGTTCTAAATCTGGAAACCATTAATGGCTCCATAGTCAGGGACCTCAGCATAGAAAGTCTTTCACCTAAGCAAACATGGGGTCTTTCCAGACTGCAAGAATTGAGGAATTGAGGAACTGAAAAGAACAGGGGTGGTGGTGGTCAGAGCAAGATAAAAAGGGAAAATAAAAGCACATGAAAGAACCTCTGTGTCACCACAGAAGGCGTGAAATCAGAGATAGGCCTCAGAGACTGTACCCTTCGAGGAAACTCAAAGTAGGTGTGGCTGTGTGTCTTACCACTTCAATTATTTGAATCTCCCTCATGTTGCAAATATATGCATTGCATCTGGTTGTCAACTGGTTCTTATTCCATGTGTCTCATTTTGCCACTTGGCCACAACAACCAGCTTAAGAGGAAGAAGGCACAATCATCTCGGGACTCATTGTGTGGTTAATGGCATCCGCTTGCTCCCTGAAGATTCCTTTAAAGGACAGGGAAAAGGGAAGCCTGGGAAGGATACCTTTAGGTAAGCATCTAGAGAATTAGCAGAGTCTTTAATCACCCAGGCCACACAAGATGAGGAAGACAACCAAAGAGATTCATTTACTCTGTTGCAGCATAGCCAACAAAGGGAGAAAAACAAAGGAAGAAATGACTTGCTTACCCTCACCTTCAGGAAGCAAAGTCAAGAGAAAAAAAGCAAAATTTGTTGACAGAGTTTCAAAGTAGTTGTTTCATTGTCTGATTAGTATATTCCATTTTTCCATTGACCACAATGTAATTATTTATGTATGACTCACATTATATTGAAATGGTATTTATCTTTCAGATCAGTGTGTACTTAATAATATTGGTAAATGAAAGCATAAATGTGTTTTTATGAAATCTCCAAATAGATATATCCTAAAAAGGAACTTTGAACTAGAGAAATATACTATAACCTTTTTAATACACCTACCGTTATTGACCTCCCTAAGCATCACCTTCCCGGTCCTGCTTTCTCTGAGATATTTGATGCTTTAATTTTTATTTAAGCTCAGACATTACACTTTGGAGTTAGAACTTAGAGTAAAACAAATGATAGTGTCTCACTAGGGTGCTTACCAGATACAAATATTTCTATTCTGGATAACACATATCTAAATACAGAATTATACTTTGAATTCTGTATTTGGATGTGTATTATAAGCAACATGTTCAACATTTATCCAAGAATTCCCAAATCCTGAAATGTATTAAATAGGGGAACTGAACTGATTTTAAATCCTACTACCCCAGGAAGCTCAAGATATTCATATCTATGCCTATAATGTACACACATATCTGCACCCCCACACCCAGAGGCAGGATGATGCTCAACATGTGTCGAGAGAGAGAGAGAGAGAGAGAGAGAGAGAGAGAGAGAGAATTAGAGGGTGGGGATAACAGATTCTGTGGCATTCAACTCAGTAAAGCATGTTATATCTTAGATTTTCTGAAAGGGAGTTTAGTTTCCAAAAATACTGTGAAGACCTTAATGTAGTGAAGTCTCACCTATGACATGATCCTTTGGTATTTCCTACGTTTTTACCTTTCTGATTTGAAAGTCGTGCTCCTGATGGTGTCAGGTGTTCGTCAGATCTCTGTCCATCAATAGGCCTCATGCCTGGCTTGTTTACACAAGTCCTGACTTTCAGGGAACATTGGCAGCCAAAGAACACAGGGGGAAGGCCATGATAACTGTAGAGAGAGAATGTCACTGTGCCTTCTATCACACCCAGGATGTATGCCCTATGTCCTCACAGGGAGAGGCATCACATGAGGATAATTACATTCCTAAAATCTTTTATAGGCATGAAGTAAAAATTTTTTTTTAAAAATTAAAACTTCATCAGCGTGTCTTTATTCTTAAAAGAGTACAAACGATGGTTCTTGTTTTTATCTCTAGGGGGTATGGGCATTTGACCCTAGATAGTCCTCAAAGTTCCTTTTTATGCAGTTTATTTTGAAGTCTATTTTTTCACCTTCATTTCATGCGAGAAAGGCACAACTAGTGACCCTCCATTCACCTAGGATTTGTAGAAGAAAAGTCGAATCTCATCTTGACCCCGGGCCCGAGACTTTTTCTTTCTGTGACATGCACAATCTCTAGGGTACTGGGTCATAGAAGAGCATGCCATATAGTACTTTATTGCCAACAAGCTTGCTTTCTTGTGACTTGTGAAAATATCATGAGCTCCAGACCATTGGCAGAGAATAAACAAAGACCAACCATATAGATTATTTGTTAATGTACTTTGATATATGGAATAATTCTTCTATCTTCATATAACAGTTTTGTCAGTTTTTTGCATTAGTTAGCAATTTAATAGGGCCCATGTACTTTGGTATGGATGCTGACCATGTTAGAGCCAAGCTTTATGTTAATGCAACAGCTTCCCACAGGAACCTCCAATCTAATGGTTCTGTAATAAATCTTGGTTGGATTGAAGTAAATGGTCCAAGTGCCATGGTATATACCTGCCACCTTCTTCTTTTATCCACTTAATCCTGTCATACTATTTCTTTTTTGCTACTAAAAGAGAAATGTTTGGTTTTGTCTAATTGGTGGTAATTAAAAACATTAGTTCTGTCTTTAGTACCCCATAAGGCATATAATTTCTATACATCCACTCAAATATTTCATCATCTACTTGAATATTTCAAATGTTTAAATAAGTTTCCTCTTTGACACACTTAGAAGAGACCCTAGATTTGACTTTTTATGCTTTCAAATGCACTATGAATCATTCTGCCAAACTCCTGCCCTTCATGTGAATGATATATTTTATTTACACTCTTAGAAAAAAATCTATGCATGGCCATTATTAATCACTCACACCTTTAAGAATGATCTTACCTTTTAGCTATTCATCAAAATCGGTATCCTTCCTGTTAGAAAGAGACACATCATAACTGATGTACAATCAAAGTGTAGATGGGACCAAGTACACAGCTATTAGCAGAATAGATGTCTCTTCATTTTAGGATTATATACACATGCATGAGCACGCATGCACACACACACACACACACACACACACATTCACATCTCTGTATGCTATATCTATTCTGGCAACTCTCTTTATAATGCCGAACTGCTAAAACCATGTTGCTTTTATATAATACATCACTGTAATTGAGGAGCAGCATACAATTTTCAAAAGCCACTCCCACCCTGAGCAAGGCCAGTAAGACATTGGATGACTGGAATTAGCCAAGGTTCAAAGACCATAGTCTGTGATTTTTTATCAAAAGCAAGAGAGGGGAAAATTGATAAATGAATCAATTCCCCATCATTATATACTAATCTCAAGAGAAGAATACTTTATAATTAGATCATATCTTCATTTAAAAAAGAAAATAGGAGAGCCTGAGTGGCTCAGTCAGCTAAGTGTCTGGTTTCGGCTCAGGCCATGATCTCACAGTTTGTGAGTTTGAGCCCCAAATGAAGCTCTGTGCTCTCAGCACAGAGCCTACTTGGGATTCTCTCTCCGCTCCCTCCCTCTGTTCCTCCCTTTCTCACTCTGCCTCTCTCAAAATAAATAAGTAGACTTAAAAAAACGAAGAAAAAATTTTTTTATGGCTTTGACCATAGCTAATGCATGCTTTCATTGGTGAAGAAATATTAAATGGTTCACACAATGTGTTTGAAATATCTCATTTTTTGATGGACATTCCCCTGCACCTCTAAAATGTTGGCTGGAAATTGGAAAGATGATGTTTATCTTAGCCTCAGGGAAAAAAATAAACAGGCATTGACATATTTTCAATTTTCCCTTTTTCTTTGGTTACTACTATGATATCATATTGAGATGAGAATTATAAAAGGCCAAAAGTTTGCATAGCTTCTCGAAAGTATTAGATCATGCAACAAAATGAGGTGGAAAGTGATTGAGAGTAAGATTCTGATTACACAACATCTACACAAATATATTTAACCTTAGAAATACTGTAAAATAAATATGTCACGAAAGACACATTTAACTATACAGGCGGCACTTTAAAAACTTCAAGATCAAAAAAAAAAAAAGTGCGGGAAGGCTTTGAATCTTAGGAGATGCTAAGAACTCTCTTTTCAACAGAATTTTAACTCCCTGGGCATTAAGGAATTACTTAATAGAAAAGAAAATAACCCACGGGGAAAATGTAGCCAGCAGAAAAGCTGCTTACAATTTTTGATAGGCCCTAGTATAGGATAGTAGAAACGCAAATGATTCTATGCTCACTCCAGAACTCTATATCTTAAAAGTTCCTCATTCGTTAATTTTTCTTTGCTGGCATTAAAAGCTGCCAAAGAGAAAGGCTGCGTTATTGAGCTTGTTATGGATATCCTTCGTATTGATTTTTTCATTTTGTGGAAAGCAGGTCTGCAAGACACGTGATCTAATCCCAATGTAGAATTTTATAAACCCTAATGCAAAAAATAAGAATAATAATAATAAGGCAGTCCCATGGAAGAGGTTACTGAAGGTAACAAGGCTGGTTTGCTCACCATGAAGTGTCTTAAACACAGGGAAGTAGTCAACCTTTCTTATGGTGGGTTTAGTGAATGCTCACAATGTGCCTGGAGTTGAGTGGGAGGCTGATAGGCATATAAATATGGCAAGTAAATATTTCTTTTTTCAAGGAGATCACAGTCTAGCATATCAGACGCAGGCGAAAAGAACAATTTTATAATGTGACATGGGCCCCAGAACAGGTGGACTAGAATTCCATAGAAACACATACTCTTCAGAATTACACCTGATGCGGGCTTTAAATGCATTGCAGAAAAGCTATCCTACAGTTTTTAAAAATGTTTGTGATTTTACGTATTACGTTGCTTTAAAAAGAGCACCCCACTTTTTCTCATGTCGAACCAGCAGCCTTATTCAACGAGGATGTTACCGTAAGGCGTGATGAATTCAGGGTAGCCCCCTTCATTATTTCCATGTTTCAGGAAGGCGAACGCAAAGACAAAGAGATCTGGATCACTTTAGCGTGTTACGTCTCAACCATCAAACCTGCACAAGATGCATCCAGATTAGTCAACAAGCAGATGATTAGAGATAAAACCTCTCATCTTGGGATAAATTTAATCCAGGCAGCATGTGCTCTTTGGTCATTTGATAAATATAGCATTTTAGAACAGCATTCTCAGAGATCCAGCAGTGCATATCCAGCATTGTAGCTAAAATATTCAAATAGAAATAAAAATAACTCCCCAGAAAGTTGCTGGCATTCATGTTTCCGTTGGAGAATAATTACAGAAGTCAGTTTAAAAGCTAACATAAGAGATGTTGAAAACCACCTCTCACCCCCACAGAAATGCTAATGACTAGTTGTATTATAGTCTTAAAGCAAAGGTTCCAGAACCTTCTCTGTCTCAGATTTATGGTGTCACGATTACTGGCCATGACTAGACACTCTGGAAGGAAGCAGAGATTCCCTGGGCGGTGAAGAGATCCAACCAGCGATCTCCCGGGGAAGTAGAATTTAGCCCTGAAGGTCTCATTTCTAATCCTGTTATTTTCTAATCCTATTACTATAATGTTGAGGTGAATTGAATATATTTCCTTCTTTATCTCTGTGCAATCTCACAGATTTCCTTCAATAATGATTTTTGGCTGCCCCTTCCAAACAGTTTTGCTTCTTTAATTCTTAACAAGAGTGGAGAGACAGTCGAAGTGAAATCTGTTTGTGGTAACATGCAGTGCCCTGTCTTCTTCCGATGCCTCACGGGAACACTGGTGATACGCTGGCTACGCATCCAGTCCGTGATTTCTTGCCTTTTGTTAAACCAACTCATTATTACATCAAAAATCATGGTTTCCATCGACGACAGATTCAGCACACCCATATTCACACTAATGTGTGTGTTTATGTGTGTGCGAAATAGCTACACAATGAGTTATTGAGTTGTATGTAGAAAAAAATGCTAGGCAACCGCAAATTACAAGGATATAAGGCCATCAGGGGGTTTAATGGTGACATCATAAATCACAAGGGCAAGGTATAAATGGACTGTGCTTCCCCACAACTCGAAGGTGCCACTGGAACTGTGATTTTAAAGGTTGTCTCCTCTCCCCAACCACCCTTCCCTTACATGTGGATAATTTGTGTTGTAATTTCCATCTTCCCCAGTTCTCTCTACTTTTCCTCATCCACTTCAAATCTTTTTTCTAACCCCAGAGAGAATCTGTTTTCCGCCCTGTGCTATTAGAGCATCTATATTTAAATGTTAACCCTGGCTTGGCCCAATTTGAAATATAACAATTCTAAAAACCTTGCCGTTCTGGGCTAGGTGTCACACTCATGCAGTATGACAGACAGGTGACAACAGACCCAAGAACGAAGAGACTTTTCTCTTGTTGGATGACTGTGCTCCACGCACCTATTCTCATTTCCTCTGAGAGGAGGGAAGCTAATTACATATAGTGCCCCTGTTATGACTGCAAACATAGAAGTGATTTTATAGTTTTGCTTTTTTTCACTTCTGAAGTCCTGCGAATCCAAGTAATATTCTAATTTATTTTTATGTCCTAAATGATTCCCTTTCCTCTCTGATTCTGTCTTACGGAGGAATATATTAACATAAAATAATAACCGGCCCAAAGTTTGGTTCAAATTTAAATATGTCCTAGCAAAGCCAGCCCCATTCTAATTGCTTTTATGTGTCACTTTACAGTAGGAGAACCAACCTCCTGGCAGCTTTGCTTTGGGTCTTAATTAGCCACTTAACTGCAAATTGGTTGGCACCCTAGTCCTTTCATCAGTTATTACCCAAATAGCATCACCAACTTAGGATAAAGAAAAGAAAGATCCCACATGTAGCAGGTCTTTCCATCATTATTGCCCTTTAATACAAAGAGGGGGGTTCCCAACTACTAATTAAGGCAACGTTTTTAATAGGCAATTGGCATCTTATTTAATTCACTCTCAGTGCGATGTCTTAAAGGAAAAACAATCGCGGTAATGTGTGTACAGTGCTAAAGAATTTACAAAATATTTTCATCTACTCTATTACTCTCACATAGTATCTGCTTTAGCCACGTATTCATCAATATGTTTTTTATCGGTTGCTATGCTTTAAGATGTGGATTTTATCTCAGTCCTTGGCGCATTTGCCTGTGTATCCACTAAGCTATCTAATAAAATTAACCAAGCCAATCTCCAATATATACAAGGGGGTTGGCATTTTTATTTCTTGTTGCATTTCTAGGAAACAGGCACACTGTTAAACATACTACGTAGATAGGTACTTCCTTACAAAGCAAACGTAAGTGGTTAGTGGGCAGAAAACTCAGCACCTCTAAAGGGTACTTGAGTTAGTGATGAGAGGAAGGAAAGCATTCAGAAAGAGCAGGGGAGCCTTGGTTCTGAGAATACAGAAATAAGTAAGAGAAAAAGAGACTGCTGATATAGATCAGATCCAAAAACGTGCCAAAGAGGATGAGAATTCAGAAACAAATGTGACAGTTTGTTTAGTGTTTTAGCAGAAGATCCTCAATCGATGCTTTGCATGCAATATGATATCACAGCCTTTGTTCATGCTAGAGAAGAAAACAAGTAATCATGGTGACTTTAATAATGAACACACTCCCCCCCCCCCTTAAACTTTCCTGCCATCTGGTCCTCTTATTTCATGTTATAACACTTTTTATACCTTTTAAATGCAGGTACCCTCTTCTGTTCTGTTACGTCCCTAGGAATTGGATTTGGGTATGTAAGTACAAACTCGCTCTGTCTTTCTGAAAGACGGATCAGTTGACATTTCGCACATCCCAAATGTCTTCTGCCCAGTGCAACTACTAGGAATTCAGAGTCCAATCCACAGGCTGACCTCGAGCAAGATTGTCCCAGGCTGTGTGTTTTGGAAAACTCGGAATTAGTGAATTATGTTTATGAGCTTCATTTCTAAACTGTACCAGAGCTTATAAAATATTAGTATTTACAATATCCTGGAACAACAAACACAGCATGGAAGCAGCTGCCTCATCAGAGACTGAGCCACAGTGATCTCAGACATTTGTCTGTTTATCATGGGCTGGATTTCCTTGGCAAACAATTCAGTAAGGAAGATGAGCACCCCAGTCTCACACTATGCTCGACACTGTGAGGAAATTTTCTCCTCACCATCACCCCAAACGCTAGTGCTTGTACTTTGTAAGCCCAGTGCCTTTAAGTTGGAGTGTGAAGAATAGCTGTGTGGGACTGAGATCAAATGAAGGCAGGCCTTTGATTAAATGTGAAATGAGAGGTGTTTTGAAGAGAGCACAGATCTTTTTCTTTTTGGCCGGCGTAGGCCGTATCTACAATTAAATCTCAAAAGCAGCAGATGTATGCTTACAGGAAAGATTTGAAAGAAAAATCATTAGGAATTATTGTACTTTAGCCACCTAAAAACAAACTTGTTCCTGTGAAATCTATGAGTTATTAACCCTGGCAACACTCGAGTGTTTTTCCTGTCATTTGTGATTATGGAGTCCCCCGTTTTTAAGTATATTATGCATTTGAATTTATCCAACAAATTCTCTTCCCTAAATAAAAATTCAGTAATCTCCTGGAAGAAGCTTGATGATAATGCAATCGCTGTGAATTACTCAGCTAGCAAAGGATTTCACGTTCCAATATTAAACAAACAAATGAAGCACTTTACCTAGTATCTTTCAAATAGTAGGTATTGAATAAAATGTCCCAATAAACAATATCGATGAGAAGAAAGAACTAGGTCTAATAAGAGTATATTTCTATCCAATGCTACATGGCTCCATCTTTGATATCTAAAGAACTTACTTTAATCACTTCAAAAGAAGAAAAAATCTTATTCTTGTTCAATTACCAGAATAATTCCATAGTGCAGCTGCTGGCCCACAAAGAACATTGAATGAAGGAGTGTCCACCAGCATTAGTGTGCAGCCAAAAATGGAGGAAAAAAAATATATCTGAGTGTTCATTAGGACTTCCATGTGATAGACATTACCCTGGAAAATAAAATGGACAGTGTCTTTCCCTCCCTCTAGAATGAGTTTATTCTGGCCACGAAACGCATTCCAGATTTTTTCTAATTTCCTCATTGGTGGGTTCATTTGTGAGCAGCCACAACAGTTGGCCGAGGTCAGCAAGTCAGGACTACAATGCCTCAAGTCTCTTGAGAGTTGTAATTTTTCTATCAAAATGGAGGTTATTTAGGGTGGTTTGTCTCCGCAGCTGTTTTTAAGCAAGCAGTGCACTGACCACCCAGTGGAAGAGACCAGGGTGGAAGTGGAAGAGACTATCTGATGTGACTCAAAAGAAAAAAATGCAAGATTCCTGGGGAAAATTCTACCATGGCAGGAGGCCATGAAATATGTTTCTTAAACAACTTATCTTATTTTGTGCTCTAGATGATAAACCTAGCTCCTATGAGCAGTCCTCAAAAATCAAGACAAAATGGGAGACGGCACTGCAAGTTCTTTAAGAAAGGGAAGGCTTGTAGTAAGGTTGTGTCAAGTTCATAGAATAAAGACAATGGAGGAATCTAAAATCTTAGACATTTTTTATTTGTTTTGTATTCATCCTGTTTTTAGCAGTATTGAAAATTCAATGAATAATTTAACATTAATTTAATAAACCTTATGTAAGCTATTCTATCTTCATAACTTTATAAAACTGGATTTATAGAACTGACTTGTATAAATGAACTATCAAGCAGAATTGCTATCTCTAAATATAGGAAGTAATAAGAGAATGAAAGAATATTGCAATTTTATGGTTTTCTTTTGTTCATGGATGAATCAGTAGCTTTTCCGATTAAATGGTTAATTTAAACCTTGATTTATCCTTGTCTAATACAATAAACAGAATTTGGTTTATCATGTTGCCATTAGGAGTAGAGACATACCCATTTTTATTATGTTACATAGAATGTAAGCTTCATGATATTAGGATAACAGACTTATTCACTACTATATTCCTAGCATCTGGAACAATCCCTGACAAATATTTAACCTTAGATAAATTATTTGCTGAACAAATTTACCTAAATTAGTGATTTCCCTGACCAAAAAGAGACAGATAAATTACAAAGCCAAGGCAAACCAAGGCACTCATGTTAAAATAAGAAACTTAGGTAGACCCCAGAAATTCGAAACCTATTCGGTTTTAATAGGTTGCCCAATGATTTTGATGGTCACCTAATTTTGGTTACCACCACCTGTCTACAGCTTGGTACCATGTATCAGAAACCACAGATGAACCCACAGACACAGAGGTCAATTAAGAACAAAATTGGGGCATCTGGTTAAGTTGGGGCACTCATCTGGTTAAAATTGGGGCACTCATCTGGTTAAGTGTCTGACTCTTGGTTTCAGCTTAGGTCATGATCTCACAGTTCATGAGTTCATGAGTTCAAGCCCCACATTGGGCTCTGTACTGGCAGCATGGAGCCTGCTTGGGATTCTCTCTCTCTCTCCTCTCTCTCTCTCTGTGCCCCTCCCCTGCTTATGCTCTCTCTCTCAAAATAAACTTACAAAAACAAAAATAAAAATGTCTTTAAAAGAGGCACACTCAATCTGGTTAACTCAGATTTGTATGTCATTCTCTACTCTTGTATACTAATTCCATTTTACTAATGTCCTTTACCTGTCTGGCAACTGAAGACATCAGATTTCCAATCCCTCAATTATGGATGCTTATAACTCAATTTTGGCAGATTCTCAATATATATGAAAGCTTCAATTTGGTATTTTTCTTTATTTTACTTTTACATTTCTTATAAGAAAAGGAGTGCATTTTTGATATTAAAAATAGGAAAACCAAGAAGAAACTTGAACTAGATGTCTTTTAAAATACCTCCTTACTTTGAAATTCATAGAGTGGCTTCATGAAGGCCACTTATGATAAAAGTCTCACGTATTTAGTATATTCTTCAGGTCTCTAATATTGCCTGTATGTAGAGAGCTAGGCAGAAAATACCAGCAAAAGAGCCTTGTGGGCTGAAAACAGATCAGCCTTCAAATGCAGGAATCTCATTAGGTATCTTAAAATGTAATGTTATTTTAAGAAAAAGGCACACTGAAAACTAAGATTTACCTCTTTCAGGTTACCAATGAGACAATAAACTCAAAAATTCCTTTGTAGTGTGGAAGTGTTTAAGACTTCTTCGTGTGGCCTTGTTTTGCTTCAGTCTCATCTATTGCCACCCTTCTGGTAAATATTCACCTAAATATTTTCAATTACTGGAACAGACCTTAAAGCTTTCTCTCTTATTGGTACAACCACCTGGAATATTTCTCGCACCTTCTTCTCTTGGCTAATTCCCCTCTTAGATTCTGGTAAGAAATCATTGTTTATCCCTAAAGGGAAAAGAGGTCTGATGTAATGCACCTGCCACCAAGGGGCTAGTTGCTTCAAGAAATGGTGCTTTATCACAGACTTAGGTTCAGTCTTAGCTACTGGTAAACATTAAGATGTGGCGGTCATTAGACTAGCCTTGGTGAAAAGGAGCCCACACACAGCTTCCGCTCATCCTGGCCACTCTTTTCATAGTCCCATTGCACAAGGACACTCAGGCACTGTGGCAGCAGAGGAAGTAAACTGGCTGATTGTCTACAAGACAAGTCATCCTATCCATATTCTTATTTAACTCCTCCTCTATGCTGAGCACTCTTTGGCCCATAACTGAGCAGCCAAGGCATTTCCCACTATTCACAAGTTCATATATAACCACACTTCAGATCACTTCTCCTTCCACATTAGGTGAATGACCCAGTATACTGCTCTTATCTCTTCCTGCTAGTGAGATTTCCTTTAATTCTGTCCTTTAGGTAAATTTAAGTGGGGATATAAGGGGATGAATGTTAATCTTGTTTTAACTACCACCAACAGAGAGGTCCAAGTTTCTTTTTTCATTATGTATTTGTAAAAAATCCTCCCCTCCCAAAGGCCATAGTTAGTTGAAGGAGATGTGATGTCTGAGATGAAATAAAATTCGGTTAGGCATGGAGTTGATCAGAGTCTATTCAGAGCTAATCATGTAGTAGGCACTAGGACAAGAGACAGGAGAGGCAGAGAGGACGTGAGGTGTGCATTTGAGGTACGTGATACATATCCTCCATGTGTCCACAGTGGCTAACTCCTAGCAGGCACTAACAGTATTTGTGGTTTTTATCATCAGAAGCATGATCCTATCTGTCAACAGCAATGCAGAAGGTAACTATTCTGAGAAGTTAAGGGAAGTGAATCTTAGAAACTTTTTAAATGGAGGAAGATGAAATTAAAATGGCGGTAGTAGACTGGAAGAGAATGATTAAGAGGCAAATGCAGATTCAAGAGATGTAATAAAAGTCATCAAGTATGCCTGAGAAAATAAGGCGGGATAATGAGGTAAAGAATGAGGCAGAGAATTCTGAAAAGTTATGAAGCACAGTGTAAACATCTACATGGCTTGGGATCCACTGGAAGACCTGAGCAGTTGTGATACTTAATTTTATATCAATTTGACTCGGCTAAGGGATGACCAGATAGCTAATAAAACACTATTTCTGGGTGTGTCCATGAGAGTGTGCATTTGAATCAGCAGACTGAGTAAAGAAGGTCCCCTCACCAATGTTGATAGGCATCATCCAATTGATTATAGGACCAAAAGGAATAAAAAGGCAGAGGGAGGGTAAATAGTCTCTCTCCTCGAGACTGGAATGTCCATCTTCTGCCCTTGGACATTGGAACTTTTGGGTCTTGGGTTTTCTGACTCTGGGACTTACAGCAGTGCACCCTCTTCAGAGTGGGAGTTACATCATCAGCTGGCCTGATTCTTGGTCCTTGTGACTCAAACTGAAATATTCCACTGGCTTTCCTGGTTCTTCAGTTTACAGACAGCAGATCATGGGACGTCTCAGCTTCTATAATCATGTGAGCTAATTCATATAATAAATCACCTGGTACTTCTATCTGTATATATCCTAGTGATTCTGTTTCTCTGGAGAACCCTGATTAATCCAGTAGTGTAGAGAGTACTAACATTTTTAAGACTGCTAATTTGCATGGGGCACCTGGATGGCTCAGTCAGTTAAATGTTCAACTTCGGCTCAGGTCATGATCTCACAGTTTGTGAGTTTGAGCCTCACATTGGGCTCTGTGCTGACAGCTCAGAGCCTGGAGCCTGCCTTTGGATTCTGTGTCTTCCTCTCTCTCTGCCCCTCCCCTGCTCACACTCTCTCGCTCTCTCTCTGTCTCTCTGTCTCTCAAAAATAAATAAATAAATGTTTTAAAAAATTTAAAATAAAAAAAGACTGCTAATTTGCTGAGGACTAACTTACAGCAGTTCTTATGGGTTGTAAATGCAAGCTGTTGCAGCAAGAGCTGTGAACTTGAAATCTACTCATTGGTGTTTTAATCCTGTCTTTGCCACCTAGAGTGTTTTCCTTAGCTGCAAATGTGAGAGATGGAATAGAAGGTCTTGAGCCTCTTTGAGGCCTGATCCTTATACAAGTATGATTGCAAATTAGAACCTTAGGATGCTGTGAATATCCCAGTGGGGCTTCCTCAAAGTTTGACAAAAGGTAGATTCACAAGGTGTGCAGGTGTGGGAAGTGCTATATAAAATACAAAGTAAATGATTAGGTGTGCAAATGCTTAGATAGCTAAATGATCAGCTCACAGAAATGTGAGAGAATATGATCTTATAGGGCATAGGGAAGAACTATAAGAAATTGCCTTTTTAATTTTTTTTTCTTTTTTTAGTCTTTATTTTTGAGAGAAAGAGAGAGAGAGCACAAGCAGGAGAGGAACAGAGAGGAAAGGAGACACAGAATCCAAAGCAGGCTCTAGGCTCTGAGCTGTTAGCACAAAGCCTGACACGAGGCTTGAACTCACGAACTGTGAGATCATGACCTGAACCAAAGTTGGACGCTTAAATGACTGAGCCACCCAGGTGCCTGAGAAGTTGCCTGAATGAGAGAGATAGTGAGGAACGGCAGGTAGATTTTTTTTGATATCTGCATGTACATGTGTATGGTAGATAAATTCATGTGAGCAGATAAAGCTGTTTAAAATCTTAATTTAAGCATCTTACATTGGAATCACATGAAGCTTTACAAACGAGTTGTATGATGTGAAGTTAAAGGAAATTCTGGAAGAGTGGCTTAGTAATAAAAGGTAAACAACCACAACCAAAAGCCTGGGCCCCCAGCCTTTGAGTGAATGAGCGAATTATAGTAGGTAATTGAAGAAAGAATGTAATAGTTTCGTCTGACTAAGGCTGAAGTGACATGACAAAACCATTGTTTCGTGTAGCGATTTACATTAGTGACATATGACAGAGGGGAGCACTTAGCTTTTAATTCAACATTTCAATATGCAAATTAAAAATAACACAACTAAGACGTTGCTTTAACTGCTTCCAAAACTGCTATTAGCTTGATTCAGGAGAAATTCTAACTTCTGTATCATGGAGAGGACCGAATTACAACCAGACTGGTATTTACCTTGTGTGTTATAGAATAACTAGCTGGCTGTTTTCTGACACTATCTAGCTTTTTCATATTTTTCCTTTTTCATATTTTTGATGCAATACTATGTGAAAAATGTGGTATTTGTGTTTGACTTCAGGTTAGACAGGATTAAATCACATTAAATCAGAAGATAAGTGTCCAAGATGGGATGGCTGATGCCTTCAGTATGCAAATATTTTGGTTTTCATGGAGATAGGATATATTCCAGCACAAACTATTTCTACCTGCAGAATTTTCCTAGTGAAAATACAGTCATGTTGTCTTTGGTCCACTTTCTTTATAAAGACGCTCAATTTTCTTCATGTAACTGTAATGGCCCTAAGAAGCATTCTCCATGACTAAGGTTAAGGTGGAAGATACAGACATAATGCCATACTATAAAACTGTAGGTTTATCCATCTGGATCAACTTTCATGTTACTATTATCCATATGGGAAATTGTAAAGAGAGCAGAAATACGACTTTCATTAGATTTGTAAAATAGACTGAAATAAAACAGAATAGGTTGTCTATCAATTTATTTGTCATTCTGGACAAAGGAATGTGCCAATCATCCAGCTACATATATTTCCATATATGACTGATTAGTCCTAGATATTTACATCTGTGTATGTTGTCCTATGAAATAATCATTAGAAGTGGTGTATTGTTTTTATCTGGCTCTTTCTTCCTACAACTATGGCATGTTGTAAATTGTCTCAAAGAGTCTAGTTACAATGTTTAGTTCTTTAATCTCATGTCAAACTGAAGGTTAGTTTGACCCATATTAAATAAGGGTAGAAAAATAGAAAAGAAGACATTGGTGATAAACAGTGTTTAATTCCATTTTGGAGAAAACAATCAACTCTCTTTCTGTAGGATAAAGCTGAAAATGGCAAAAGCTCACACAAATATACAGTGCTGTATCGTTCTCAGGTTAATAAAAACAATTTATATGCAGGGTAGTGAACAAGAGGAAAGTTATGGAAAACATTTCTCACCCAAGGACAGTGTACCAGATGTGTTAAGACTTATGGGAGCAATCAGAGGTGATCAAGTCTCAGTGGCGGGCCTTATTAAGTTAGACGGTGACCCAGCACCTTCAACTTATTAAGCTGTCGAGAACTTCAGTGATTAAAACCAAAGAAAGGTCAGATACAAACCTTCAGAATGTCCCTGCGCTGATATTTTCTTATAGGAACTGGACCCTCATGGAAATACTTCTCTTGACTTTAAAAAATTAGATATCTGAGCTGGATTCATCCGCAGCTTGAGAGAAATTTTAGTAGATGACGCTTCCTCAAGATTTCTCATACTAGTTTTGTAACTTTAATCAGTATCTAAAGATGTATCCTTAAAAAGTGGTATTGCACTTCATCAGAACTGAGACCAGAGGAACAGCTTCATGGGGTTGTTAACATCTTCAGATAGGTCCTAGATGATGAGTGAGAGTTGTAGCTACAGATAGAGATACTAGGAATAAACTTTCAAAACCTTATACTTAATACATGCAAAAGTTAAAATTGAGGATTTAATTCCATCCCAAGTTGTGTCCTAGGCTTTAAATACTGTAGGCGTTTAGTTAGACACCTTTTCTCTGTCCTTTTCATCTGTCGCGCTCTCCAAATGTATCTGTTTTGATACAATACCAAACTCTGAATATGTTCATACGTAAATGTAGAGGTACGGGAGTATCATGTACATATAAATAAATACTATTCATGTATCTAGGATAATGTTAAATGTTATGCTTTCTGTTGTCTGGGAATCTAAGCAGAAGTCTCAATTCCATATGCACCAAAACCTTTCATAACCCATCAAAAGTTGCTATGCTATATCTGTAGCACATGCCAAAAGATTATGAAACTGGTTCTGCAAGCTTTAGCCCATCGCACATCTCTAGGACATGAAAGAGAAAAAATAAAAAGGACTATTTGCTCCTACAATCCACCCCCCACCGACCCCACTGCTTTATGGTATTTTCTCTTACCTCCTTTCAAGTGAAGTTTGCCTTCCAGAGAAGTGTTTGAAGACTTTTACAGTTGCCTGGAATCTGAGGGCCATAGGGCCTGGCCACTGCCCTCCTTAGGGAGCACTCTGCAAACAGCACAGCAATAGAGAGGGGTCCAGCAGACAGTCAGCTGCAGCTGCATGTGGTGCAAAGGGTCAGTGGGAGCCTTGAGGAAGGAAGCCTTCCCTGAGTCTTCTCACAAGGGATTCCGCCATTTAACAGAACCACTTATGGGGCACAGGGTTACTGCAGAGGCTGAACTACCACTAACAGAGGTGCTGAAGGGAGGGTTGTAGGGCAGCTAACTGGAAGAGGCTTCTAGAAAGCCACAACACTCCCCATGAAAGGGAGAGCCAGAAACCTTTCAGTTCACTCTTCCTTCTCTTCCCGGGATTTTAGTGGATTGGGGAAAAACTTAAATTTGCCTGGAAATTTAGAGTTAGGTGATATTTCATTAACTGGACTTTTATTCTGTTAAGTGTCACAGGAAAATTTGTGGGACCTGCCTTTTCACTGAGGCATTTTCATACAGTGCTGATAGGAGTTCAAATCCAAAAAATATTTCTGGGAAAAAGCATGGCAACATAGATTAATAAATCTCTCAGAATGAATTTTCTTTGGCTTTTTATCTTTCTATGAGTTGATCTCTAGAAAATAATCAAAATTCAGACAGTAGTGTGCATTATAATATTAGTTCTAATAATAAAAACAGAAAAAATTTGTATCTAATAAGAGAATGCTTCAGAACATTATGAATATCAGTATAATGGAGAGAGATTATGTAGCCCTTTAAATTTTTATTTTCAGAGATGAATATATGAGCAAATTCTTAGCATGTAATATAATATCTAACATATAATGATAAGTGAAAAAGAAAGATGCAAAATTATACATGGATTTTAATACCAACTTAAATATTATGATGATGTAAAATATGTATGCCTAAATAAAAAGATTGAAATGAAATATTAGCAAGTTTTAATTGGTTAGAGTATGGATTAATGACTATATTGCTTTATTTATACCTTCTAAAATGTCCAAATTCTATTAAACTAACATTGTATTGCTATTACAATTGACAGGCACAAAATAGAAAGTGATTTATTTTATTGATACGATACAATGATTTTTCCTGATTACTACTTATAGTATTAATAAAGGTGACATAACAGAGCACATCAATAATTCCAATTTCAATATATTTTATTTTATAAAATTCAAATCTCACTTTAAAATTATATTTTGACATGAACAATATAATTTTAGGTAAAAGGATTCATAGAAATTTATGGATTCTCTATAGTTTCTTTAAAAAGTATTTTTGAACACTTTTATATTTTTTTATTCAAAAATGAAAATATTATTGTTTACTGATATAATTTATTTATTTTTTAGATATGGGATTTAATTAAGTTATTAACTATTACTCAATTAAGATATTTGATTTATATTCTATTTCCTATCAATATTAAATTCCTTTATTTCTAATACAGTTAACACAAAGAATAATTCAGTTTTGGAATGCAAATACTTAAACATGAAATCTTATAGTTTGTGCATGTCAGAAAATTAGAGACGACACTGTCTTTGGAGGCACAAATCTCAGATCACTTTTCAGATTGCTACATGTTCCTTCTTTTTCCTTATTAATGAGTTTTTCCTGTGTTGTTTTCTCCTCCACTTTCTGACTTAGATGAAAATCCTCACTACATGGCTTCCCGTGTGGTCACCGGAAGGCTATAAGATGCAACCTGGAATCTGAGGAGTTGGCTATTTGTGATGTGACCTTTGACCGAAAGGAAAGGGAGACTGGAAGGTGTTGAGCACATAAATTCCTTTCCCTGTCTTTGTCTTCTCCAGTGACTCCTCAAAGGCTTGCTTTCTTCTTGCAAATCTTGCAAACAAGTTCTGAGTGCCAAATAACACAAAGTTCAGTCAATCTGCCATCTCTGTGGCTCATCGTTTAGCAGAAACCAGTGTGGGAACACATCGTGTGCCCTGATTCCACCTTGTTTTGCTTTGCTCTGCTTCACTTTTCCTGTTACCTTCACCACCAGGGCTAGCACCTCCCAAAACATGTTAGCATCTTAATCCTTGCCTTATGTTTCACCCTCTAGAAGAACCAGTTTGGGACCCTGTACACTTGGGATGACTTCCACCATCAGTAGGCTTTGTATAACTTGGGCCACCAGCATTCTAGAGAAAAGTTTCACTGATGAATCTGCCTTTGTTATTATTTTGATGAAATGAAAAGAAAAAATATATATAAATCCATGGAATAGGAGTTTATTTCTTCAGACACCAGGCACTGTGACTGAAAAGATGACTCTGTTGAAGTCAATTTTAAGGTTGTTGTGGTGATCCTAGGATTCTGGCAGGAAGAGAAAGTGAGTTATCTCAAAATGGTCCAGAGAAAAATTGCTGCCTTCAAATTCCTTGTGTTTAAATTTGTATAGCACAGTTCAAATTATCTCAGAATTGTGGTTTCCAACCAGTGGATGATCTTACATATGTTATCTGAGACTTGGTGAACAACATAAGCCCTGTGTGATTAGAAGTGGGTTTAACCTGGGTTCTACTAGATGGGGTTGTTTTATGTTTAAAAATCTTGGTTTATCCCAGCAGCTGCCACAGACGGATTGGAGAAGACCATCGTGATCCAAGCATGGCTATGTAGAGTGAAGTGAATGTGGCAAGAACTGTGCCTTTTATACTGAATTCAGATGAGAATCGGCATTGACATTGACATTTGGAAGGAAGTCTATAATTTGGTGGTTAAACTGCCTGTGAGGTATTAAAACAGGATAAGTAAATTTTCTATTGATGTGCGACTTATCTAATTGAATCCACATTTAAAACAATATCTAGGTTGGTCTAGTAAGAGTGATAAAAAAACTGTCTATGGCATAAGAAATAAATTCTTCTGAGCTTTTTTTGTGTTCTAAGTGCTCAAGGATGATGCTTTTGTTATCATCAAGAACCTGAGAGTGGATATATTTTACATCAAGAAAGATAGTATCTGGATTCTGTGCTGAGGAAATGTAACATCTCTAATGTGACTAATCAAGCATTCAGTTACCATCCATGTTCATGGATCATAGTTTACTGTTTCCTTCAAAAGCAAGAATTTGGGCCCACAGTAAGAAAGCATACTAATAAAATACTTGCATTTTAACCTATGATAAAATTAAATTGGCTACCATAATGTTCCAAAAAAAGGAAAAGAAAGAAAACAATATAAAAAAATTATGTGGTTCAACCTAAAAGGTAGGTAGAAATATGAGCATTTTCTCTAATGAAACAATTATACTACACTTATCAGACAACATTCCATTTTATACGTCCTCTGTAGTCTTAATAGCTAAAGTTCTGGGTTGTATTTTTAAATAAGCCAGTTGGCAATTAAAAAATAACTTGACTTTTAAAATTAATGTCATTTTTACTGTAGACCTTAAGAACTATAAAGAAAAGCATATGAAGGGAAACAAAATTTAAAGCACCCTTAAAAGTCATTGCTAATTTGTGTGTGCCCCCCCCCCCCAATTTTTTATATATATATTTTTACACAGGTACATACTTCCAAATTAAGATAATACTATATAGACAGTATTGCATTCTGTTTGGGGGATTTTTCTGTCATCAATTTTATGTGTATTTTCCAAAGCTTTTCATATTCTTTGAAAACATTGTTTAAATGCTTCATATTTTTACTTGACATGGCCATAGCATGACTTATTTACCCATTAGCCCGTTTGTGGTTATGTAAGTGGTTTTTCCATTTTAGCATCAGAAAGAATTCTGTATTGGAGATCCTTATACATACTCTTCTTTTGGTAAATCTCCTATTCTTTCCTAAGAAGTAGAATTAGTGGCTCAAAGGAAATACAAAATTAAAATTCATTTGATATGTGTTACCAAATTATTCATAAAAACTGGAGGTCAAAATGCTATTCCATGCATTTTCAATTTATACTTTGACTATTTACTGAAGTTTAACTGTTTTCACTTCTTAGCAATTTTATTTATTATTTATATCTTAATGCTTTTAATTATTTTTCTGCACAAGAGTTCATCCTATGTATTGGGTTAATAAAAACTCTTTACATATTAAAGATTCTTATGAGTGTGCCAGACATGAGTACACATGAGAGACAAATTATTTGCTTTCACAAGCTTATTTTAGTATCCAATACATAAAAGAAGCAAACAAAGAAACAAGACAGTTTATTGTTTCAGACAAAGATTTTTTCTTGCATTTGATCTTTTAGATAGAAATAGGGGTAGTAGTATAGAGAAGGATGATGCCTTAGCTAATGTGCTCAGAGGATGATAAGGTTCTTTGGTTCTCAAATCTTTATTTAAAAAAATATATATATTTAATATATATACTTAATATATAAATATATATTTAATGCATATAAGTATATATTTCAAACATATAATGAAAATGTATATATTGCAAATATATATACAAATACATATATATTTAATGCATATATCTTATATATATATATATATCATATATATATGCCATTTTACAGTTTTTCTTATTTAGGTCTTGCCCACTTCTTGTCAAATTTCTTCCTTTGTGTTTTATATTTTTGTTATTATGGATGGGATTTCTCTTTGCATTATGTTTCTTTACTGGCTGTGGCAGGTCGCTGACTATTTTAATTATGATAACTATAATTTGAGTTATGGTCCCAAAGTTAGTTTAAGGGTGAGCCAATTACCACAGGGTGTGACTCAAAATTTCCTGTGATTGAGCACCCAGGATTCTATCTCCCTAAGTTCCCAAGCTCACGCTTAGTGTAGAAGTGTCAGAGTTTGAGACCTGATGATGACCAAAAAGCTGAGCCTCACTGAAAGTACTTATGTCTTCTGGTAGTTTATGTCTTGAAGTTGTATTTTGAAACCTGCTATTTTAACAAACACTTGGAGTTTTGCATCTTGCCGAGTGTAAGAAAATTTTAAAGGGTATTTATACATTCTAAAAATCCACTTAGTTCTACTCAAGTAGTATTACAGTTTTTGAACTTCTTTTCTTACAGATTTTCATTTGAAGAAGAGAACTGATTCAGCATGATTGGACAATATATTGAATGAGACCAGGAAGCCATCTCTGCTTCCTCACTTCTCACTTGACCAGGGAGGATATAAATGGCTGTATGAAGGGGTTTGAGTGACTTGTTCCCGTGAGAACAGTTCTCAGGAATGAGCTATCTTCCTATCTTGCTGAAACACTTGTGTATTTCTATGGCACTAATTAGTACATAGGGCCCTGACAGATCACATTAGTTCAGGGAGAACATAAGAACCAAGGAAAACATTCTCATATCATTGTCCCAAAGGTCTGCCTATGGTGTGCCGGTAAAGTTTTACAATTTTTTTCCCCTAGACATTCAAAATATTAACTACAATGTTGCATTAATATAATGAACTAATATTCCTTGGTATAATTAATTTTTCCTACTAAATTTGAAGACTTTGAAAGCTCTGTATCTTGGGATCAAGCCTATATGCTTGTTATTATATATTTTTTTTCCTCAGGCTTGACTGAAAAACGTTTAAGTGTAAGAATGAAAGAATATTGAAGTCATGAGTTTCTAATTTCTCTATGAACAGATATCCCAATTAAGGGTAGGGACGAATGTTTGCTTTCTAGCAGCCAACCCCAAAGCATCACCATACACCCCTCATATACAAATCACTTCTTTCTGTATGTTCCCGTATCATTGCGTCCTTGACTATCACTGTGCTCACTACTGTGATTTTAAAATTATTTATCTATCTAACATTTTTTTACTGGATTCTAACTCCAAAAAGGTAGGAAACTGGTCTTATTTTGTGTGTGTGTCTTCTTCAAACCTTGGTACAGGGTAAGGCATATGGTAATTGCTTATTGAATGAATCAATACTCCATTGAATAGTCATTTTATTTTGTTCTCACATTACTTCTGAACTTGATCAACATTAGAGTCTGCCAAACGCTTTTTTTAGAAGCTATTTTAATCCTATATCAAGTTACGAAAACTTAAACAATTTTCTGTTAAAAAATAAAATGTTTGTTTTCATTGTGCTTCCTTTCAACTTACGGAGTAAATTCATGTTTGGTTTGATGAGTAAGTGTATTTAGACATTTATCTGGCACACTTGAATGAGCTCTTCTGAGACGATGGATCAGTGTACTGTTGTTAAAGTACTAATATGGCGTGTGCAATTTACTCTGACAGCTTCTAGCAGCAATAGTAGCTAACACTTTTACGTATAGCATTTACTATGTGCCAACCTAAGAGCGAACTCAAAACTATTTGCCAGACATGATTTAAGGACTTTAGCTGTATTAATGTGTTTAATCTTATTCATAGTCCTGTGAAGTTGGTGTTAGTATTCCCATTTCATATATGAGCAAACTAGAGCAGGAAGAAGTTAAATGGTATGTCCAAGGTTATATGGCTGGTAAGTGGTAGAGTATTAGACAGCCATCTGGCTTCCCAGCCCATGTCCCAACCACCGTGCCAGAGACTCTGCTATTTTTGATCACATTTTGAACATGATACTGAAGAAGAAAAAAATAGGAAGTGATAAAGGTAGAATTGCACAAGTGTCACTTACCTGGGTTTCCAAAACATCGATATTAGTCTCAGAGAATTTTACTGATGGTAAAAAGCTCCTAGATTCTGAATCCTATGCTCCCATTCCGAACAAAAATGCTGAGATGAAAAAGTGGCAAACATAGTGCCCACTGCAGCGTAATGGCCAAATCGAATCCCAGATCTTTAAACAAACAACACTGCATGATTTGCAGTGTTCTTTTATGTCAAAGTGGGAATTTTCCAGCCAAGACTAATTAATTAGTGCTAGTTAAGAAAGACTGTCCACCTGGGTTTTCACTCCTCTTCACACCCCCAAATCTCCCTGAATCTTGGCTAAGGGAAAGGGGTACCTGAGGCTGCCAGCCCATCCTTTGTGCCTCTCAGTTTGTCCCCTGCCATCTGTCTGACAGCATTGCCACCTCTCACCCAAAACCCACCCCTCCGGCTTTCAGGCAACCTGACTGCCATAGCCGTTCTTTCAAAGTTGCTTCCACTCCTGATTTCGCGAGGTTAGAAAAATGACATTTTGAATCTTTTTCATAAGCAGATTTGAAAACAACAAGCTATCAGTTTTGTCCTGGGCATGATAAAGATGGAGGCAAAATAGGAGTTTTTCAAAAGGCTGGTAGGGGGGTGCCTGGGTGGCTTAGTTGGTAAAGCGTCAACTGCGGCTCATGTCATGATCTCATGGTTTGTGAGTTCGAGCCTCAAGTTGGACCCTGTGCTGACAGCTCAGAGCCTGGAGCCTGCTTCAGATTCTGTGTCTCCCTCTCTCTCAGCCCCACCCCTGCTCATGCTCACTCACTCTCTCTCTCTCTCTCAAAAATAAATAAACATTAAAAAAAATTTAGAAGTGTGGTAGGAAGAACCTTCTTACCTGACAACTGGGTTCACTAGAAACACACCTTCACTCAGGTATTGTCTGAAAGACCATATTGTTGCTTCAGAAAGGGCACCATAAATTAGTACCAGACATTATATGACATGAATATATCAGCTTGAGGGTTTATGTGGTAGGTGCCTTACACATTTTACTGCATTTGATCCTCGGTAATAGGTGAGGTTAGTGTTACTTACCTACCTCAGGTAGGTGTCATCATCCTTTTTCACAGATTGCAAAATAAAACCAAATGAACAAACACCCAAACAGCAATATTACATATTATTTCTCCAAAGTCTCAGAGTCAGTAGTTTGCAAAGGTGGAATTTTATATTAGTGCGTTTTGGCTCAAAATCTCAAACTCGTTCTATGATACCATGATGCAAAAAGGAAAAAGAAAAAGAAAAGAACTTTTAACTTAATTAAAAAAGGACTAGAGAAGCAGCCAGGGACAGTGCATGGAGAGGGCAGTCCTGGTGCTGAGATTCTGGGAAGCCAGGAGGTAACATAAAATCTAAGAGAGTCTCTGAATGTTGATGAAAAGGTAAAGAACAAAAAGGTCCTGGGAATCTCAAGAATGTTCTCTACTTTGCAATACTTCCCAAAGTTTGCTGTTTATGGTGGCTGGAGTCAGAAACTGGAAGGGAATTCCAAGTAGATGTTGGAGTGAGGAAACCCCCGTTTTGAAAATTGGCCCACCCTACGTCCATTCATAGGATTCCAAACTTACAAATTTGCATTCCAACTTTTAAAGGTATTCTTTAAAAACTATTGTCTGCTACCAGATGAAAGATAGTGAGAAGAGTGGCTGAGAGAAACAGAGGTGATTGTCTGAGATTTCAGGGAGGTGGAATTTCATACCTACTCCAAAGTGAGGAAGAGGGGCTATGCATCCAAGAGGCCCAGAGTGTTGACCTTGGTGAGGCAAGAAGGGTGCGTAGTCTGTGTGTGTTGTTTGTACGATGTCTTGGTGGAGATGATCAGAGGGGAGTTTTGAAGTGACAGAAAGCTTGTGAGGGAGGTAATGGTGAACATATAGATTTGCTTAGAAATGATAGCAAAAGCCAGGGAAAGAACATAGACTCGGTCAAGGGACCAAGGACGGAAACTTTGGAAACAACTTCTGTTTAGGGAGCAGAATACAAAATAACAAGCCCAAAAGCAGTCCCCTAAGGAAGGAGCAATCTGAGAACAGCATCATGGAAGGCACTGGAGGAGGGCAATGATGCAAAAGATTCCACAGAGCAGTTAAGGGTGAGGAAGGAAGAGAAATTTCTTCGATTTGGCAGATTATTATTACACGTCTGAGAGAGCAGTTCAGTGGATCAGTGGAGCAAATGGCAAAAGGAAAAGTGAGGAAATGGAGGCTCCTCTTCCAAGAAAGAGCTTGTGAGAAACCTAGCAGTCAACGAGCACACGGGCAGGGTGGTAGTGTGATGGGAGCATACATGTTAGCACGTCTGCAGTCTTACAGTCTGAGGACCTAGGGCAGGGGGAGAGAGAGGGAGAGCGAGAGTGAGAGAGCAAGGGAGAGAAGAGAAAAGGTATGCGCTCTGGGGACAAGCTCTCAGAGGATGTGGAAGGGGTTGAAGGAGGTTAGAACTGCAGGAGTCCTGAAGTTATTGCTTTACTTGCATTGGGAGGGAGAGAGGAGAAGATGGAGGGAGAAGCTGAGGTTTGTGACGAGAAACGAGAGGAACTGAGGAAGCTCGTCGCCACTAGTTTTTCATCTCGCTTAGGTAGAAGGTGAAATTATTTGCAGAAAATAACTGGGGGTGGGGGCCTCTGCTCTTTAGGGAATGAAACACCCTTGTGCAAATTCAGTCAATTTAGAGACAAATTAGAGCATTGAACAGTGGCAGTGAGTGGCTGGTTTCTGCTGAGCGTGTGACAGAACCGGCTGTTTTGTTACAGAGCTCTCTCTGGCATGACTTGAGAATCCAAGAGCAGAAAAACTGGCCTTTGAGGTTTACCTGGGTTAGGTAATTAGCATCCTCCTTGCTTCCTATTGCTGCTTACAGACTTCTTTTCAGCGCCTTCAAAGACCCAGCAAACTGTTGTTTGTTTGTTTTTGATCTTTATTGCTCTTCTCTACCAACTCCAGTGACCCTTATCTGCTTCGGTGACTTCAATACATGGGTCATAATCTTTTTCTCCTCACATTTGACGTCATCCTCCCACTCTTTCATGATCCACGTTAATAACATCATTGTGTCAAAGTCCCTTCTTGACTTCCTCAGCTCTGTTTCACTGCATCTCCTTCCACCTTAGCACCCCAAGAGCACCCCTATATTTCTCATGGCTTAGTCATTTTTCCCAGCTGCTTCTCTAACCATAGTCTTGAGCTGTGGCTTCGGATTTAAGCATCTCAACTAGAGAGTAAAAGTACGGTTTAATTTGAAGGTAAATTGACACCTATTTTAAGATAAAAAAAAATTACTCTCTAAGACTGATCCTCCTACATCCAGAATTCTAATACATTCTTTTTCTCTGAAGGACAATATGTGAGTACGCTGATTAATAAATATAAGTGAATGCATCTACTTTTTAAAATGGCCCCTTGAGTTTTAATGTGAAGATTACCCAATCCAGAAAATGATGGCCACCACTTAACGAATATCTACACTGACACAGGTATTCAGTGCACTTTCTGTCAACTCACAGCAGTATTTCAGGAATATGAAAGCCATCGAGCTAATTAGTACCATAATTATTATCTGACTCCAAGGCCGTGATTTTATTCCATAGTTGTTACATATGTAACATTCCACATATTACTTTGAAAGTGTGTTTAAAAGAGTGTCCACATTTCTAGAATTGAAGTGATATTTGGGAAGTTAAAGGTGATATATATCAAATGCTGTAGAATGACTTTTTATCAAAACATAGGATCCGTAGTTATTCAGTTAGAACTCCACCGCTTCCCCTTACAAACTATAGGATCCTGACAATTTAAGTCAAAGTTTTCTTAAGTCTCAGTTTCTTCATTTGTAAAATAGGGGAAAAAAAAATCACACATATAAACTCAGGTTGTTGGTAAAACAATTAAATGAAGTCATACATACATGGAACATAGCAACTACTCAATATGTAACAGGTAATACTAATATTACTATTATAATTGCTACTGTATTCCACTAATATTTTTAAAAACTATTCCTAAGCACTAGTTAATTTCACCGGCCTTCAGCATGCTCCTGTGAGCTGACACATGAGGACATCTGCCTAAATATGTTTAATAAGATCTGATATATTTTATTGGTGGCTCAATTATCACTAGAGGAAGCTAATTATTTGATAGTATAGATTCTATATTCCTGCAATTAAAAAAAAATTACACATTTTTCTTCTGTCTAGATGATAAAAAGGAGACAGATTCTGATGTTCCAATATTGACGTCACACAGTTCTAATTCCCATCCTGGATATTTCGTCAGTGAACAGGTTTGCAGAGCCACGGTTGGGAGGCTGGCCGTCTCAGTTCTCACACATGCGGCCCACCCTAAGTGCTTTCCTCCTCCTCTCCCACCACCTCATAACGAGTCCCCAGGGGTGCTCCGTTAAGGGCCGGGCTGTCATCCTCAAGTTGGCACTTGCTGCTTTCGGTAACATTGCTTCTGATGATGTGTTTGTTAGGGAGGCCACTTGCCAATATCTGATGAAATATCACCAACATTAAGCTTCCTGAAAATGAGCTTGCTTTGCTAGTCTAAGGGCTGTGGGGCCTCTGGGATTAGGGTGCATAGTAATGACTAAGTTTGGTTCCAGACCACCTGTTTGTGACAAAGGGCTGGGGAGTTGAGACATCCTGAGACACACTCTGGGCAGGAAGAGAAGAAGCAAAGAAAGACACCTCTCCAGCGCAGATTTCTTTCTGATTTCAGTGACAGTTTACCCCAAGGGGCTCAGCGCCTGGAAGTTTTTGCATTGAGCGTTTTGCTTGTCTCACATTATCTCCAGATCCAAGTTAACACTTTAACTAAGGGGTAGAGTTTATCAAGAAGGTTAAAACCAGTGTAAATTGAAAAACTGGAGAAAATTGCCTACTATGTTCTGAAGTTTATAACTCTAAAAAGCTAAAGATCAGTGCTTCTCAAAATACAACACAACAATAGAGAGAGATTCATCAGAGTTACTTGGGGAGGTTGTTAATAACTTCTAGGTCTTATCCCTAGAGATTCTGATTCAGTAGGCCTGATGTAGTGTCTACAGCTCTGATGTAGCATGTAATCCAGTCAATTCTGATGCAAGTGGTCTTCTTTTTCATGTTTATTTATTTATTTTGAGAGAGAAAGAGAGCGTGAGCGGGGGAGGGACAGAGAGAGAGGATGAGAGAGAATCCCAAGCAGGCTCCGCGCTGTCGGTCTGGAGCCTGAGGCCGGACTTGAACTCATGAACCATGAGATCATGACCTGAGAGGAAATCAAGAGTCAGATGCTTAACTGACTGAGTCACCCAGGTGCCCCATCTGGTGCAGGTGGTCTCGAGAAAACACTTCATGAGGAACTGACACAGACTTTCCAGAGACTTGGAATTTAATCTTTAGCTGCCATTGTAGCCCTGGTGCAGTCAGACAGTAAAATCCACATGCAAACTCCCTGTAGGTTTCTCTTCTCTGTCCACGTATGGATTCATGTTTCCGCTTGTCGATTCAATCACTCATTCTCTTCCCATGGACTGAACTGCTGGGGGCTCTGCTTTCACTCTCCAGGTCCGCTGTCCACCTGTCCAACCCTCCTTGTGTCCTGGAGGCCAGCCTCGAAAGAGTGTGTCTACCAGTGTTCCTTGCCTTCCTAAGGCCAGGGGAGAGTGAAGCCAGCATTTATGTTTCTGTGCTCCCTTTCAAGAGAAGTTTGTCGGTGGCTGGATTCTTCTACTACAGTATTTACTAGGAGGCCTCGTAGTTGTAGCTCATGCTGGCTTCTGGCAACTGCTCACTTCTCGTGCCCCTTCAGGCCTAGAAGACGAATAGCTTCTTAAGATTGTCTAATGGTGCTTCCCTAGCCCTTGTTGGTTTTATGTAACTCTATTCATACCTCGTAAGAGTCCTGTGGTTAAACCTTTTTCAATTACTCCTTTTGTGTGTGACACGCATTTCCCAAGGGGACCCTGACCAACATATTAAGTCGCTTTATACCGGTTTGTGAGAAGGTCATGGAAAATAGAGCATGGTCAGAAGTGATTATTCTGAGCTGAGGTAGGTACTGTATAGAGACATAGAGAGAGTAAGTGAGCCTAGTGGAAAACAAAAAGGATTCTGTCTTCGCAATTGGGGAAAAAAAAAAAACTTACAAATGAAATTACGCTGCTATAGGGTCTGAATATTATTTAGGAAGTCCATAGGTGGAAACATGGAAGGGGAGAGCAGCCTGTGTATTGATATTACCTGAAATTATCTCTCACAAGGGTTAATGCCATGGTTTTCTTTTATTCTTTCTTAGTCCCCTTCAATTAATTCCCCCAAACAGCAGAGGAATGATCTTTATAAAACATAATGAGAATAATACTAATACATACATGTTAATAAATGAAAGAAAAATATTTCTAAGTTCTTTGTAGATAAAACTTCAAAGGCATAGGAGGTAGAGAGGCGATTGTGGGAAATAATGATGCACATACTCTAAGGCCTTAAATACTGCACAGTCATGGAAGGCTTTAGAATAGAGGAGTGACATGATCAAATCTTTACTTCTGAAAGTCTGGAAACAATATGAAAAATGAACTAAAGGAAGAAGAGACTAGAGGAAGGAAAAATGCATTAGGAGCCTCTTCTCACATGATAGGACACTCACTGATCTTGTAGAAGTGATTCTGTTATCCATTGGAAATAGTCTTTGAAACTGATCATTTTCCACAACATTATCTTCCGGTAAAGAGTATGAAAATCCCTAGTGACATTTCATACCTCAGATTTCACAATTGCCTAGGCCTATTGTCCCAAGATAATGTAAAATTCTAAATTGCTTTAATGCTCTATTATAGAAAAAAATTGTCATACAAGAATATTCAAACCTCAAAATTTTCTCAACAATCTTATAATTATACCTCATCTACTTTTGAAAAATATTTTCTTTTTCTTCAAATATACATTACTAAATTACATTTTATATTTTTCCAATAAATTCTGGCATAGATATTGAATATATATTGTGATCATGGAAATTTAGGTCATTATATTCTGATGGAAAGGCCTGAATGTAAAATATTGAGCATGACTTATTTTTGAGCACATTTGATTATTTCCTTAAAAACTTAATACGGAGAAGAATGGTCCTATAAATTTACTTTCAATATAGTGGAAAAATAAAATCACATACAATTAACACCTCAAGTGCAAATTATAGGAAGAGGTGAAGGGTAAAACAAATTAAAAAAATTTTTTTTAAATGTTTATTTTATTTTTGAGACAGAAACAGAGTGTAAGCAGGGGAGGGGCACAGAGAAAAGGAGACACAGAATCTGAAGCTGGTTCCAGGCTCTGAGTAGTCAGTACAGAGCTCGAAGTGGAACTTGAACTCATGAACCATGAGATCATGACCTGAGCTGAAGTAGGATGCTTAATCAACTGAGCCACCCAGGCACCCCAGGGTGAAACAAATTTAACTGTTCCTACTCTGTGCTAGAAAATCTTCTCATGTGAAACTGTTTCTTTCATTCTTTTTATGTGTATGTGGTTTTTAGAAGCAGCTTTATTAATATATAACTGACATACAATAAGCTGAATATATTTAGGTAAACAACTTGGAGTTACCACACGTGTATATACTCATGAAACTACCATCATAATCAAGATGGTGAGCATATCCATCAGTGCTACAAGTTGTCTCCTGGCTCTTGGTAATCTCTTCTTCCCAACCCATCTTAACCTCCACACTGAACCCAGAAAACCAAATCTGTGTTTGGTCACTATAGATTAGTTTGTATTTCCCAGAATTTAGCATAACTAGCATCATGCAGCATTTTTGTCTAACTTCTCTCATTAACACAATTATTTTGAAATTCATCCATCTTGTTGAGGAAAGGAATACTTCATCCTCTTTTATGGATGAGTAGTATTCCATATTGATATACTAAGGTTTCTTTATCCTTTCATATATTGATGAAAATTTGCATTATTTCCATTTTGGAGTTATTATAAATAAAACTTCTATAAATGATTGTGTACAAGTCTTTGCATGGACATATACTTTCACTTTCTCAGATGAACTCAGGAATGGAATGGTTGGATCATATGGAAGGTATTTTTTAACTTTTTATCACATTATAAAATTGTCTTCCAATGTGATTGTACTATTAAAATTAAAAAAAAATGTTTACTTGTTTTTCTTTGAGAGAGAGAGAGAGACAGAGACAGAGAGACAGAGCACAAGCAGGGCAGAGGCAGAGAGAGAGGAAGACACAGAATTCAAAGCAGGCTCCAGGCTCTGAACTGTCAGCATAGAGCCCGACACGGGGCTTGAGCTCATGGACCATGAGATCATGACCTGAGCCAAAGTCAGACGCTCAACCGACTGAGCCACCCAGTTGCCCCATGATTGTACCATTTAAATTCCCTCCAATAGTGCATGAGAATTCCAGTTCCTACAAATGATTGCTAACACTTAATGTTCATTTTTAAACCTTTTTTCATCTCTGTAAGTTTGAGTCAGGTATTTTGATATCTTTATATCCCTACCTAGCTTTTTAAACATATGTTATGATAAACTGTGTTAATTTTAGCATCTGTATCCGCTCAGGGTTGATTTCAATTGTTTATTTTTCCTCTTTATGGGTCTTATTTTCTTCCTTGTTTGCATGACTGGTATTTTTCATTAGATGCCAGACATAATTTAACTTTGCTCTGTGCTGGATATTTTTGAATTCCTATAAATATTCTTGTGTCTGGTTCCGTAATGCAGCTACGTTACTTAGAAACAGTTTGGTCCTTTGATGTTTTTCATTTAAGACTTATTAGCCCAGATAATCCTCAGTAAAAGGAACCCTACTACTGAGGTAAGATCCTTCTAGCTATTCTACTCAGTTCCCTGTGAATCTTGTTTTTTCTAGCCTGGCCCTGTGGTCATGCTGGGCACTGTTACCTCTACTCCTCTCAGATGCCTCTTTCCTCAGCCTTGTGTGGTTTCCTCAGAGCATGAATTGCTCAGCACCCAAGAGAATACTTTATGCAGACCCTCTGCAGATCTCCAGGCTCTCTCTCTGTTCAGTTCCCTTTGAAAGAGAACTGGTTCTGTGATATTCTGTCTTGTGAACTTTAGCTGCCCTCATCTCCCTGGTGTCTCCCCTCCATCTTCTTAACTCAGGGAATTTGCTGACTTCCTCTGGGCTCCCCATATCTGCACCAAAGGCCAGAAACTCTCTCACAGCCATGACTGGGGCAAAAGTTTTGTCTCATTTGTTTCCTGTCACAGAGATCACTTGAAAACAACTGTCCGTTTCTTTGTTTATCTCATATAGAAGGATAATTCTGGCCCTGTAACTTAATCTTACCCAGAAGATGAAGTTATCTATTATTATAGATGATTTTTTTAAAATGTAAGTATATTGAAAGCTTTGGTTTTCTAGAAAGATTGCTTCATGTGTCAGGAAAAGAAATTTCATTGTGAAGCATATCTACAACTCTAAGCTTAATTTCACAAAATGTTAGAGATGATATTGAAGTTAAGATATTGAAGAAAACTTCAGATATATTCTCTGAAATGTTCTTTTTATTTCTTCTTTCCAAAAACTCTGTCACTAATATGAGTAACATATACTTAAATAAGAGCTGTCTATACTGTAATCATCTGCATGACCATGTTGAATTTAAATATAAAACATTTATTATTGAAATACATACCTGTCCTTGGTACTGTTATATTTTAGAATATGATACAACAGAATCACCATTTCTCGCTCTGAAAGAGTCATCTGTGTCTCTTGACATGTAAATAGAACCGTGCCCACAAAGAAAGGTTCTTAGGGACATCAAATAGTCCAAGCAGGCATAATGCACTAGTTAGTCTATGTGAAGCACTTTATCTCTCTGAGATCACTTTGAGTAAAGTTTATAAATGGCATCTTGTTAAGGTCCTCATTACTCTGGTCTGGTTAATATACTCCTGTGAATCACTTACTAGCCATCGTTATTAACTGCCAACGTTCAAATCCCAGTTCTGCTCTTTACCAGTTGTGTGATTCTGGACAGGTAACGTATCCTCTCTGTGACTTATATATCCATCTATAAAATAGAGTTTGTAATAGTAGTATTTAGAACAAAGAATAAGTGCCATATAAACTTTTGTTAAAATACATAATTAATTAATGCAGTTGATACTGAAGGAGGCTTGTTGGAAGAGGGGCATTGGATGATAATAACACTTGGAGGGTTTGCCAGTCTTCGATAGCAGAGGAAACTCACAGTTTTCTCCTAAAAAAGAACCCTGGGGTGGCAAAAAGCCTGATGTAGAGGTCCTCTAAAGTAGTGCAGTACAGCAACGAGACATTACTTCTTAAGAAAGAAGGTTCAAGACAATGAGATGGCTCTCAAGCCTCCTGTAGCCCTGGGGAGCACAAGAAGACATCTTATAATTGTGTTGTTTCTGAGAGGTCCAGAGAAATGGCTAAAAGTTGGATTGGGACCAAAGGGACACAAAGGATGGTACTATGTGGCCACAGAAGAGCTTCATAAGTAAGCAGTCAATGCCGTGTAGACCAAGGCTAATGTCTAAATCCCAGGCTGGCTAAGTCATAACTCCCTGATGCCCATGTGAGCAGGTACCAATGACCCTGGGCCAAATGTCTGCACTTTATGTCAGGAGGGCACATGGGCCACCAGGCCAAGGAAGAAAAGTAAAAGAAGGAGAGGCCCAGAGTAGAAAGAGAGTCAGTCAAAGGTGTTTACTCATAAAATGTTTTCTGAGTAATCAGGGATTTACCTATATTTCCCTGTGTGACTATGTTGTTTCTATTCTCAGGCAGAAATAAGGTTTTAAGGAAGAAATTAAGTCCAATTAGGAGAAAAAGAAAGAGTTTTGAGCCCTGAAACTTCTTGACTATGAAATGTGTACTCTAAACTACAATTATAGGTCTACATAATAATATGTGAATCTATAAGTTTGGAGCTCTGGAGGTGGAGAAGAATACATAAAGTCTAGTCATGATTGTGTTGCTTAGAATTGTAATGATGTGAGCAATCCTTTAACCTAAGGACTTGTTTTGTTTTTTTCATGGTAAATGCATAACACCTGTCCAGCGTTCCTCAGGTTTCCCATGAGCATCAAATGGGATCATTTATGTAAAAGTGCTCCGAGAAACTATAAAGCATAATGTGATCACAGGAAATTATTATGAATTAGAACGTGAGCAATGATGAGTTTTGGAGGCATCATAGAATGCAGATTTATGTCAAAATGAGTTCCCTAAAATGAGGTTATAGAAGTCAATACATAGGGAAGAAAGCCAATCTGTTGGAGATATGAGGGAATATATTACAGTCTTCAGAGTCAGAATGACCTGATAAAGAATTCAAGAATTCGTAGCTCAGGTATTTATTATCTTTATGGAATAAGTAAAGTTAGTTTACCCTTTTGTCTCAACTTTGTCATTTGCAAAAATGAGTTTGTGGTGAGGAATGGAAATCATCTGTGTTAGGGGCTTTGGTCATAGCAGGCCTTCACCAATAAAAGATAATTACTTGTTCTCCAAGGGTGTCACCAGTTTACATTAACAAGACAGGGCGAGGAGGTGGGTTTAGATGAGAATGTGGAAGAAATCACGAGCATAACCAGAGGTACGTCCTACATAAGACTGTAATTTTCATTGATTAAACACTGTGTATAATGTATGAGATTGCCTTTGGAAGACAGGGAAGTCTCAAGAATCATTTTGGAGGAGGAGAGTGAATTAGCTCCCCTCCATGTACCCTGAGAAAGCATGTGGGAAGTTGAGAGTGATCTTTAAATTCACTGTAAATACAGAGACTGCGTATATCCCATGATGATAAAGCTGGGATTGGTTCATTGTGGCATTTGCAGTACTAAGCTCACTGCCTGAACAGGACACACTCTTCTTCTTTTATGCTTACAATCTAGTGGGACAGGCCAGAAACATATTTAAAATACCTTAGTGATTCTGAACGTGATCAGAAAAAAGTAATAATTGTTTTCATTACTATGAAATAAAAGGGTTCAGATTGAAGGGAAGCTAAAAATGTGGTTTGGGACAGAGTAGAGATCATAATTTTGTTTTATTTTGTTTTTTGTTTTGTTTTGTTTTGTTTTGTTTTAAAGCCATGAACAGAGTGTTGACTCAAAGGGAAAAATACAGGATCTCCCTCTTCAGTTAGGTTGTTGTGAAGGATGCCATGTTAATTATGTGGAGATGAACCCCATGGAGAGTCAGGTTTGGAGAAAAGACCAGGGAGGATGACCTTGACTTAGGAATCACCTAATTAAAGATGGTTTTGGCACATGATGGAAAATCTGTTTCCGGGAAACTTGGAGCCGGGGAAAAGGTAAAAGAGAGCTAGAAAGCCATAATTGGCCCAAAGGTTAGCAAGAGGAATTTTGTTCATTTTAGGCACATTAACTTTTAGTGGCAAACTGATAATAGTAGGGTCAGTCTGTCTGTCTATCTATCTATCTATCTATCTATCTATCATGTTCATAATTTTCCAATTAACTCTCATATGAATTAGATCATGTAATCTGAGAATAATCCTGAGAAATAGACAAAGCATATGTCAGCCTTAATTTGCCTATTAGAAATAAAAAGTTCAAAGAGAGAGAGTGACTAGCTCAAGGTTATACCACAAATATTGGAGTCAGGACTAGAACCCATGTCTTCTGATGCGTCTTTCTACAACATCACTGTGGTATATTGCATCTTTACTGAGATACAAATCTTCATTTTAAATGAGATAATCGCCCCAAACCTGTAGATAAAACTACAAACATCATGCCAAATCCAGATACTATGACTAGATCTCGTGTTTGGATGTTGGAGTATATCCCAGCTTCAGATCTGTTGCTGGTATTTTAATCTACAGGTCTGATAGGATGGAGATTTCCCCTGCGTTGTTCTCACATTCCCTATCCTGGGATTTCCTGAAATCCTAAGAAATATTTTTGTGAACAATTTCAGTTCTCACCATCTCTCCCCCTTTTAACGAGAAAATGGAGCTGTTTGCGTTGGCATTTCAAATCAAGAGGTACTTAATTAAGCAGAAAGGCTTCTACTTTGGTAAAGCATATTCTTGGCATAGGTCTATGGGGGCAAACACAGCATATCAGTAGGTCAACACTACCTCTCATCTCTGCAACGTTAGGCTGATTCATTTGGGACATTAGAGAAATTTCCTCTTTGCAAATTTCATTTATGAGACAAACTTAAAATAAGCTGCATTATGAAATTGAGAGATCATGGCCTTTTGTTAAGGTCATTTTGTCCTGAGGCAACCTACACAGGCAAAGGAAACAAAACTGTTTTATAAACGGATACTCTTGATGTAGACATTTTGCCATTCTAATTAAAGGCCCCCAACCAGTTCATTTTTGTGTTACAGGCTGTAGATTTTTAAAAATGTTCTTTCTTTCCTTTTTACTTTTTTGTTCCCGAACGATCAGATTAATGATCTTAAGCTTATGGAGACAGCCAGAGGGTATGAGAAAGATAGAGGGTTTCTAGATCCACATAGGCTGAGTCAGTAGTTATTACTGTTTCCAAAAATTAAAAGGAGGGGATATTATTCTAGTTTAGAGGTAACTGAATCACTGCTAGATAACTGATCACTGCTAGAGCCATAAGATCCTATGAAATTCTGGCCAAAGTGTTTATCCTGGTTTTGTGCAATTTTGACCGGGCCTGTCTACCTCTGGCTAGATTGTGGCTGATGCCATTTCTTCAGGAGGGAGGGTCATTCCCTGCTTTTATTTATGTTCCATTTTATTTAGTATGCAAAGTGGGCATGATGCCACTCTGACTTTTAACCCTAATGGAGAGAGCACACAAGTTGACTGGGAACCTCTAGGGAAAATCAAGCTGTAATGACAATTTGAGTGTGAAATCTGGTCTCTGGAAGAAAGGTCACCACATCTGCATAGCCCCTGGAGTCAGGCTTAGAGCCCTGTCTGCCTTCAAATAAAGAAGCATTTTCCTGTGTCTTAAGGCTGCTTTAGTGTGAGGTACAAGGAGCACATGACAGAATCAAGGGAACTGAGTGATGTTTGTGCATGTTTGACTGCACTCTGCATCCTAAGAGAAGACTTTGGAGATACCCAATCAATACTACAAGCATGTCCTGGACAGCAGCAATGCTGTTTTCATTCTGTTACAATAATGAATTGAAGTCTCCCAACAGCAGCTATAATAAGCACTACTCAACCCTTGATATTCAATCACCTTTAACTGGTTATATCTATCTAAAATTCACTGTTAACTGTGGTTTTACAATACCCCACTGGCAACCTTTTACGGCTCTCCCTGCACAAAAATGCAAAAACATCAAAAATGCCTCTCAGTGCCATATACTCAGGGCTTCCCTATATTTGCTAAAATGTTTTCCATTTTTTATTTAAAGTCCAGGGGAAGGCATTCAGACATTGTGCACAAAACGAAGTGGTTTTGCCTTCAGTTTGAAATTATTTTTCCCATTACTGTTAGCCTAGAGTTCATATCTTCGTCGTTTCTGGTTGTGAAGTGATTCTGTGTTATTTAGATCCCCTAAAGCCAGCTAATCTTTTACTAATAAAAATGACAAGAACCCAATTTTTTTCCATAAGACCCACTTGCATTTTGTTGTTGTTGTTGTTGTTGTTGTTTTGTTTTGTTTTGTTTTTGTTTTTTTGGTATATAATTACTTCTTATTTATTTAAAGCTTTTTTTTTTTTTTGCTATAAAATGAGAAGCAGGAAAATAACCAATGTGGCTTTTGCTTAGTAGAAGTGAACAAGTGCTTCTACCTTATTAACACAGATGCGACAAGAAATTAAGGGCTTGTGAAAAATCCTGGTAAAACTCACATCCTGGAGAGAATTCAGGTTTAGAATGCACAGTATGAATATAAGTAACTGTATCTCGACATAGTTTACTCAAGTTTCATTTGGTTCTCAGTTAAATTTTAAATTAAAAATACTGTTTTAGGGTTAATTCAACATTTGTACAAAAATAACTAGTCAATTTGAACTATGTTACAAGGTCATTGTTAGATTTTAAGATTTAATTTTGGTCAGTTCAGACTTCTTCATGTAAATGTGATAAATTTGACCTAATATTTTGATCTAAATATTAGGGAAAAAATCACAATATTTAAGAAAGATAATAATGGAAGCCATTCTTGTGATGAAATTTACAAATTTCTTAAATCTTAATGTTAAAAATGCTAATATCAAAATAGTTTAATAATATAACAATGTAGTTTACATATATATATATGTGTGTGTGTATAAATATATAATATATTTATATGCTTACCAATATGTATATTAGATTTTGTGGATAAGATTTAAAATAATAGGTTTTACATGTCTTTAAGTCTTATATACAGAATAGGCAAACTTCTACTTTCCAAAAAATAAAAAGCTAAAAGATTTCATCAAAGCAAGGGTGGTAAAACTAAACTTAGCTTTTATAATAAAAATAGTGTCAAATTCAATTTCCCTCTCTACTACCAAGTAATTCTGAAATGTTTTGAAGTAGCACCAGCCTACAGAGTAATGCAATCTGCAAAATATCACCAATATTTTCAAACATGTGGTAATGATTTTCCTCACACTTAAAAGTGGCCCCAATTCTAACAATAAGCACAGTTGCTTTAGAAAAAATGCCCACTTTGACAGGTTTGCTGGCCATTTTTTTGATTACATTTAATGAAAGATCACTAACGTCTTCTAATACTTCAAAAGATCACCACGTTTTTGAGAGGAAAGGTGCAGTAATCACCATAAATCCTTATTGCCTAAGCAAACCATGCATACGCTAGACCAATACACTGATGAATTAGGTTACCTGTATTTAAGATTATAATTTCAACAATTACTAACTCAAAAATTGTGAAACTATATAATCTACTTTATAAGGCATATTATTAAAAAAATATCCTGTTTTCACCCTGTCTACAAGATGAAATACAGACTTTCACCTTACAAAAAATTGCTCCAAATTAAGAACCTGTACAGTACTGGTAACATGAATTATTCTCTTAAATTCTAGAGAAATCTAAATTCGATCTGAATTTGGAAATGCAGTACAGTTGATATCAAAGTATTATAAAACAGACCAGTTTGCATGATGCCGTTTGCAGTGGTGAAATAAGAGGAGTGGGGAGAACAATAACTCAGGTCCGGTGTCATGACCAAATTCTTTACTTTGTTTTCGCAGAGATCTAAAATAATATGTATTTTATATAATTAATGACCGGAGCATAAAACAAGTTGTGAAAAACCTTAATTTTGAAGTGACAAATATTTGTCTTTTTGATATACTTTCATCTGAGAGGTGAAATTAAATTTACTGAATCCAGCCACTATAGAAAAATGTTTCATAGCTAGAACACAGAAATGATTTAATAAGTTCTACGAAAAGTCAATTTGCATGAGATCAGCACCTAGCCTATAACGGGTGGTAATGGATTGTTGGCTTGATTTTATACCACTTGACATCAGATTACAATACACTGAATAAATGTTAACCTATAATCCCTTTAGTAAAAGCGAGCATTGTTTGTCTTTCCTTGTAGAGACCACATTGATTTTCTTTTATTGGATGCTCAACCACTGCACCTTAGATTGATTACTTTGAATTAAATGTGCAGAGAACATTTTTATTATTCTAAAACAGCAGTCTTAACGTGAGGGAGATGCACTTCGTCCTATCCCTTCCCTACTACAGAATGTATACTCAGCCATATCATTTAGATTTCTTTAGTTTTCCCATTTTGTTTCAGGGCTGCTGTGATGCTGACCCCTACTCTGCCCCTGTGACCCTTGACCCAGACACATCTGACCAGTCAAGGCTCTGGAGGTGGCAAATTAATAGAAGCCCTGCTTGTTAATTGCATAAAAGAAAAGCCAAAGAATTCATCACCTCAGTCATGGCCATTGCTTCCCTTTGACCTCCTTCTCCCACAAGGCTTTTGCTGGTGGTCACATCTGTGGTTTTCCTATAGCCTACATATTTGCCATATAATTATTCAGCATCAAACCTTATTAATCAAATCGATGCTGTGTTTTAAATGGAAATTGCAGGATTAATACAAGCATTCATTTCATCCTGAAAATCTTGATGGCTTTAGCACATGAAATCCAATTGGAATATAAAAGAAGGGATGTAGAGACCTGATTGAATTAGGGGAGGCATGGTGCACATTAAATTACATATGCCAGCAGGGTTCCATGCTTTTATAGTAAAATACTGCTTTGGAGTCCATACGTCATATACCTCTTGTGATTTTCTGTTATTCACTAGCACTCTGAAGATAAGCAAATACATAAAAGGTTTCTGTATTTTTAGAGATGATTTTCAAATATCCAATGTTTCCCTTAGAAAACGTAATTTTCTACATCTATATCATTGAGTGTGAGAGATTATCATAAGAAAATAGAGCTGAAACTAAGTATATTGGTGTTAGACATCTCTTCATGTGATAGGGAAGGATAGGTAAATCTATAAAATCAACTCTTAATAAAACCATTTTTTTTTTACTCCAAATGTCTTTACATAGTAGGTGGTCAATAAAAATTTAATTAACTTTCAAAAAGTACTTTATACAGGGCCTGGTAACTACCCATGTTTATTTTACTGTATTTATTACAAAAACAATATTGGAGATTGAGACTGGGAAACCAGAATCACAGCCACACTATTATTGACAAGGACCACAAAGATATTACAAAGCTCAATAGCTTATTCTTTGGGGTTAACCCTGACCTAGTGCAAGATTAGCACTAATACATCAATAACGTAAGCAAGTAGGCAAAGCGTGTTCTTCAATGCTTCATTTTGAAAATTTTGGCAAATTCTAGAAATTCTCTTCTCCCACAGAGGTTTTCTTAGTTCAGTTTTATTTTTAACCTTTGTGACAATGAGAGAAGAAGTAAGTGACTTTGTATCAGAAGCCCAAGTATGGATGCGGATACGCTATTAACTCATTTATACATGAACATTTGGAAAGAATTTAAATATAACAGAAATACTATTATCATAAAAAGGCAAAGAGTTGCAAAATAGTGAAATCGTTTTGGTTAAGAGGCCTTGGTAAGGGGAAATGGCATTGGCTCATCATTATCCGTTAGGCAGTTAGGGAAGACATTCCTTCCAAAATTTCCTAGTTCTATGTAATTTAGAGGTGAGGCCTTCCCCTTACTTCAAATAAGTTTAAACTCACTTTTGAGATTGGCTATAACTCCTGTTTATTTTTATTTTTTTAAACTAATGAAACAATGAGCCTTCCACAAAGGCCTCTGATAATCCATATGTACCATATGTCAAAGTAGAAAAAGTCACCCCCTCTAGACAAATACGGACTTCTGCATGTCCAGTTTGGTGAAATTTTGTCTTTGTCTAAAATACAGAAACATCTTGCTAGGGCACATGGAGTGGGAGCTAGGTTTCATGCCTTCTGACAGTTATTGTTAGATGTTCTTGTACAGTAAACAACCTGTTCTACTCTATGTGGCGGACCTACTTTCTATGAATATCCAAAGCAATATAGCAGTCCTCGCTTGCTTTCCATCAGGTGCTAATAGGCCAGATTTAGTGTTTAGTATTTCGTTTTGAAGAATAAATTTGAATACAAATAAAATTAAGGTAGAAACACAATAGGGAGAAAATCCGATGAAGGAGAATTTTTCTAGGGAGTACATTTAAATGCAATTATCTGCCTGATTCAACTTTGTTTCTCTTAGAGAATGGAAGTAAGTTTTCTGTACTTGATTTACTTGAGTAACTATACAAGAGGAATGCCTTTGAATGACCTCTGCTTGTGGCAGTCCCCTTTAATCTGCACTGTCATTTTAGAGTAATAAATCAAAGAATAAGGGTCTTTCCCCTTCCTAAACACTTTTTAAAATTTTTGATGATGCTTTTCTCTATAAATTTCATCTTAACATAAGAAAAAAGTTCATCAGAAGATGTTTATGGCAGTGTATTTATGAAATTGCGTTTGACACTCGTGAAACCAAGCTGCTGTAGTATATTTTATGACACAAATGCTTTCATTTTAATTTGTCCCTTGTCAAATTAGATGATTTTACTTACCAAACTTTATATATACTTCATGATTCCTTGTAAAGACAATTAGTTGTAAGATAAGTCAGCTCAGCATCCAGACAGAGGGCTTTAATAACAAGTTGATGGGTGCTATTAGTTAGAAATAAATAGTACCTCAGATCCTTCACTGTAATTACCATCATCCACTATTTATACATGACCTGGAGTTTGGCTCATCGTGGAATAGACTGAGAGTTTAGAATTTTTCATCAGGCTTCCAAAGGAACTTAAATTAAAATGAAAATCTTTAGGATGAATGGAACTTTTAATCCAGCACAGCCATATTGTTTGCTCTTGGCATAACTGTGTGTTTCAATAAACACGGGCATTGTCCAAGTATGTGCAAATAGGTGTGTATACAAGCATGAGCTTCCCTGTTCCAGAGGAGTGGCTGTGGGTGAGGTAGATTGCCCAAGTAGTTCTGTCAGTTTTTCTCATTAAGTTTCAGAAAGCAAAATTCTTTAGTATCAACCCTTAAGTAAACGAAAGCAATAAATCAAATTGATGTTGCTCTTCATTAATAAAAGTGCAAACATTTTCCTTGTTTTACTAAGAAAGCATTATTTGCCCACGAATGAATAATGTTATTTTTGTTCATAGGGAAAAGGAAATCTGCTAAGTATATATTTGATGTGTGAGAAATGTTTTAAAGATAGGTCAATGCAGAAAACTGAAAATTGTACACTCAGATGTCTAAGGTCACTTTTTTGAGGCCAATCATGTGAGTGATTCTCTCTGCATGCCAGGAGATCCAAGCATTGCCTGTCTGACTGAGGATGTACACTCTGTTTTCTGAAGCAAGCTAATATTTGTGATGTCTGTTCCTAGGCTAACCATAATTATTTGGTGTATCTAAATGAGGAGTAGAAGAGATCAGGGAAAACCTAGTTCTTTTCCCTATAGCACCCAGTTAGGGTCTGCAGAAAATTACTGACTGCCTCATTCTATCATGTATAGAGTGGAAGAAAGTGAACACTATTAAGTACTCAGTGAGAGAAAGAAAGAAGCCTTGTCATTTTTTTTGGGGGGGAGACAGATATGCAGAAAGGAGGATAAGTTTTGGTGGCAATGAGTGTGCTGTCCTCCGTAAGAGTATTTTCCATACAGAACAGTGAAAGACACCATGAAACCACATAACAATATTTTGAACACTTCTTACAATTATACAGTAGTTTAAAAATTCATATTAATATTCTTTTAGGTTTGACAAGAAACCCATAAAGCTGAGGTATATGTCACAACAAATTGAACTATATTGCCCTTATTTCATTGAGCTCACCCGTGATTAGCTTTATTCTTATAATTATTTGTACCATTTGAGTCACAGAAAAAGAAATCCTTCTTTACAACAGGGGCCAATCTTATTTGAAGCAAGAAGTGAATGTTGTTTAAACTCACTCATATTGTAAATCTAGCTTGCTTAAGAAAAGGGAAATATCTTTTCATACTGTATCAAGTTATATAATTTCCACATAAGTATTTTTTTAAACTTGTGCATATTTGAGAAAATAACTTCTTAGCATTCATATAAAATAGATAATAAGTGTCTAGGGAGATAGTTTCAGGAATCTGTACTTAAATCTATACATAATATGTTTTTTCCCCCTGCGTTTTCAGTGTAAAATCAAAAGATTAAATTATCCAAGTCATCACATGATTGATTTTATTTGATGTTGTTCTAATCAGTTTCTTGTCCTGGAACTATGTAGCAATGATGTAATTTTGATCCACTTTGAATGCAGGTGAAAAACTGCCTTTTCTGTTAAAATCTGGACAAGTATGTGTATATTTTGACTGAACTATCTCCATACTATGAAAAGTGCTCTTTTGCAATAAGCAATGCACATTTTAATATGATGTCCTTCTCCATGACTAAAGAAAAGGCATCTCTTTTGGCCAGCTGCCTTAGATAAAAGGGAATCCCTTTACCTTGTTAATGTATTGGCCTGATAATTAAGGAAATGGTTTACTTATTATTCTTATTTTATATATATATATATATATATATATATATACACACACATATATATATGTGTGTGTGTGTGTGTGTGTGTGTGTGTGTACTATAACAATACCATTAAATAAATAATAAAGAATAATCTTTCTTTCTTATATAGTTTAAAATGGTTTACTTATTCTTATTATATACATATTATATGATATATACATATTTGTACTATAACACAATACCATTAAATAAATAATAAAGAATAATCTTTTCTTTCTTAACAGTAGAGTACAATGATAATGAAAAACATGTTTTAAGAACAGTCACACAGATAACAAGCTATAAAACATAGAATAATTCAGTGAAATCATTCGGAAACAAAAAACTGATAAAAGCTAGACATTTTTCAAAGAATACATTTCTAGATGATGCTTTCTGCTTAACAAAAGCCTTTTAAAAGTGCAACTGATAGAGTTGCTCAACTGTACACATTGTTCAAGTCTCAATTAAGTGTGCCCTTTGAGTGTGCACTCAATTAAGTGTGCAAATGGGAACAATGCGAATCAGTGGACTTTTATGCTTTACTTTAAGAGTATTGAATGACCATAGGAATTGACGGGTACAGAGGACAAGGTCTTTATTTTAATGTGGGATTTTAAAATCAGGCCTGACAAATTTTAAGAAACAGAATTAAAGATAAATCCACCCATTCAATAACCTCTTTCTGAAGTATGCATTTAACGAAGAGCTAGGCGTTCCTTAATGAAAGCCCATCACGGTAATAATGCACTCTGTGCTTTTACTGACCAAATCATGCCATAAACTAAAGATTCAGTGCAGGATGATATCCAACCTTGCACCAGCTCCTCAGATAGTCCAGGACATCTCAACAAACACTTGAAATGCTACCAAACCCAAGCCGCCACTTCACATGATTTATGATGTCATTAATGTCAAGCTATCAGTGGACAAGAGTAAAAGAGACAACAGCAAAGCTGACTAAAAACAAATAGTTTTGATTAAACTCAAGGACGTTCAGTACAGCTTTCAGCAAAAAGGCATTCATCATTTCCGAAGCTGACCTTGTGTGTGTGTGTGTTTTTTTTCCCTTCGTTTTTTAAAATCCTAAATGCAAACGTAATGCACATTGGTATTCCTGCAGACTCGGAACCCTATTTTAGCTGTGTCCAGTCTTTAAGGCAAAATGAATGAAGTAAAAGCCACAGCACCATTTTCGATGGGGCTGATGGAGTAGTTAATTGACCCTTTTCCTTAAACTCTCCCTTCCCTTCTCCTTTTATTTCCCAGAAGATTTCTGTCACTCACCTTCTAAATCATTTCCAAAGAGGAGGCTCCTCTCTCCTCTTCTGTTTTATATGCCATTTTTGTATTCAAAGGAAAGAAAGGCTAAAAATTGGATCCAACATGAAAGGCAAAAACGTAGGTGAGGTAAATAAGAGAAGCAAATTATTTTCATATAAACATTTCTTACTTGGCTACAAACCTTGCTTTCTAGAATCACAGTCAGATTATTCCTCAGAGTATTAGTGTGCTTACGTCTCTTGTAATAAGCGGGCATAATGCTCCTTTATCTGACGTGGGCTCTATTTAGAAGATACCAATTCTCTTTTGAACAAGAATTAAAATATAAAAATGTAAAGGAGAAACAAATGATATATCAAAGGCCGTGTTCTTCATCAACATCCAATTGGATTGTTACCTTAGGAAATCTTATTTCATGCCCTTGTAAAAGCTGCCATAACTCATTCAAACAACAGGAGGAAACTAACAGTTCAGGCTTTACAAATGTATTTTAAAAAGCTGTCAGTATCCCTCTTTTTGTCTTTTCTTTAAGGTAATAAGGTTTTCTCCGTAAGCACAAATTTTAAACACTGATGTTGTCCCCATACATCTCTGATATCTTTTTGAATATCTAGGCTTCGAATTACTTAATTCCAATAATTATTTTATTTTTGTTAACACTGTACACTTCAAAACCATGAAGTTTTATCAGCAGGTATGGCTTTCAAAGACAATAATAGAAATATCTCAATATCAGAATAAAATTGTTCAATTATGAGATTTCAATTTTAGCTATACATAAACTTAATTAAATTTTTAAAAATCTGTATCTCATCAGACTTAAGAGAGAAGCTGTAACTTTTTTTTTTTTTAATGATGGGAATCGTTTTTGAAATGTTGCCCTATTTTAGCTGGAATTATTTCCTCCTATACGCTTAAGACACTCCTCTCCAAATTAGGTATATTTCCTCTGATTAACGAAAACTTTCTGGCAAGATTTTTTTTTTTATGAGAAATAAGACAGACTGTTTTATAAGTATTAACTGTGCATGGGAACATTTGTAATATCGCCCTTGGAGAATAATAAACAGATACTAGAGATTGAAATTCTGACATAGTTTACAGAACAATAATCCAAACATCTGTTATAATGACAAGGGATTCGAACAGAATAGAGAGTACATGGGAAAGCTATGCTACTTTTAGTACAGTTGTAACGTTAAATCAAAGCAGTGCAGCTCAAGGCTGCTTGCTGCTAATATAAACAATTTTCTACATATTCCTGGGCCACAAGCCAGATCTCCGGATTCAGTTACAAGCACAAGGTCAAGAGGGAATCAACAGTATAAAATTACTGCCTATGAATCAAAAGAATAAATGGATAATTAAATATGAAACAAATTAGAAGGTATGCTCTCATTTAACTCATCTAATGAATATGTCGGGCGACTTTATGTATGGAATTTGTTGCAGGATCAGTAGATGCTTTAATGTATTTATTGATTAAACCTGAGTTATTAGCATTTCCCTGAGTCAGGCACACCATATCATTTATTCTTCTATGTATATATTGAGTTCCCTAAGAAAATCCAACATCTAGTCATAATCATGAGGATAAATATATAGTCATAATTTTATTCATAGAAGAAATGATGCTGAAAAATTTTACACTAATGATATAAGTAAACTTCCTCAAACTTGAACTTCTAAGAGACACAATGTTGTGTGGAGAGACTTGTATCACTGGTGTTAAAGGATCCGAAATCTGGTTTCACTTTTGTTAATATCTAGATGATCTTGGCCACATTATGTAGCCATTCTAAAATGTAGTTTCTGTAAAATTCAGATTAGATTGGATAGACTAAGATACTTTCTGGAATCAAAAAAATACACACAAAAATAAAAACTGATATATGAACTTGAGATATATAAAAAAAGAATGATGATGCATTAAATCCTTGGAATTAAAGTTTCTAATGGATTTCTCAGTCTAACAATATGTTTATTTCTTGATATGACTAAAAGCAGTCATCAGGTGCTGACCGTAATGACTTCTTTATTTTTGTTTAGTGCCCATCTGAATTCTTTTTTATCCAGAGAAACATCTCTAAAACTTCAAATTTAACACAAAAGAAAATAATTGAAAACGAATAATGGTAGAAGTTGAGAGGAAAAAGAAATTAAGTGGTTTGCTTGTTATTCTTTAAAAGTAAAAAAAAAAAAAAAAGAGTAGAATTATTTTGGGATTAGAACCTGTGAAGTTTCCTCTTCCTAGCGTTCATTTTTGAAGGCTCCAAAATGTATTTGGGAAATAAGCTTGTATGAAAGAAGGCAGTCTTGGGGGTTGAGGAACTGAGGAGACAATCTTTCATAGAAAGTATTCCACATTATTTAATCAGATTGGTGTGGAGTTTCAGGTATGTCATCAGGTTAAATTTCATCCTTCTAAATTGTTCCATTCCAAATGAAGTCAATCTAACTGCCCCCAATAAACTTCATAAAATGTAAAAAAGAAATTACTGAAGTTTAATGATGACTTAACACTGTCCTGAAATGTATTAACTAAAGAAAAGATGGTTCCAGTTCAGTACAGATGGAGTAAACACGTGCAAAACTTTCCCTTTCACTGAATGCAGTTATCAAAACTCCACACACGGCATGAGTAGCATTTGAGAGTACTGAAAAATAAAATAGCAGCAGGCCTAAAAGGGAGGAACACCTGGATTATTTGAGGTACCACCAAACAGAACTTACTATGTTTTCCCTCTAGTATCTATTGGCCTGAACACAATGCAAACCAAAACCTGGAAATGAGCATTATGGTTCAGATTATAGATGTCAAGGAGAAACCCTTTAGTTCTGGTTTGAGAAACAGAAAAGTTAACCCCTAAAGCTCCAGAGAGAGTAAGGGAAATCTCTTGATTTTTTTTCCTCTCCTCTTTCCCTCTTCTATTGCATTCCATATCCAGTTGATCTTGCATCCAAAACTGAGGCAAGGGAAACTTCTTTTCCCTTTGGTGGAACTGCATCTCCAAGAGGGTGGTATCAAAGTGTTGATGTTTCCCCCTCTCCTTCTGTCCTTCTGCCACGTGGCCCTGGAGGCAGTGCAATCACAAAAGAAGGTAATTTCTTAGCAGAAGACCAAAATGCAAAACCCAGTACCACTGGAAAGTACCAGTGATATACAGACGAAATATCTAGGGAAATCAATAATTTTGTTTATTAATTCTTGGGAGAACCCCCTCACTAATGTAAACATGAATCTGATCATAATTAGCATGCCATAAACTTTGACAACGGTGTTAAGGAGAAGATTACTCATCAAGTCCCAGACTGACCACGCGGCCATGCAAAGGCAAGATTGAAAAGGCAGCACTGCAGATGCTTTGAAAATGGAACTAACCTTGGGAACACAGCCTACAGAAGGCTAAAAGAAAATGATAAACATTCTCATAGAATATGAACAAGACCCAAAGTTTCGTAGTGTAATATTTAGAACAAACACAATACAACAAAAATCACTTGGCGTATGAAGAACAGAAATCTGAGCTCACGTGGGAAAAGTAAATCAAGAAATACACAGGAAAAGATGACTTAAGTGTTGGAATTACCTGGCAATGGCTTTAAAGTCTCTGCTGTCATACATTGCTGTCATGGTTTCCACTTATCCATAGCCTATGATTACCCAATGCATTGTTACTATAATTACCTTGAACAAGCAGGTGTTTTTTAAGAACAATTAAGAATAAGAAAAATAAGATTCCATTTTATTTTCATTTATTATTTCTCCAGTACTCTTCTTCTTTTTAAATGGAGATTTTATTTTCATTTATTATTTTATTTTCATTTTATTTCATTTTATTTTCATTTTATTTTCATTTTTTATTTTTCATTTTATTTTCATTTATTTTCATTTTATTTTCATTTATTATTTCTCCAGTACTCTTCTTCTTTTTAAATGTAGATTCAAGTTTAAACCTACATAAATTTCCTTCAGCATGAAGAACTAACTTCTCATCTTTTTTATAAGATTGGTCTTCTGGTGAGACAGTCTCTCAGTTTTGTTTGTCTGTGAAAGCCTTTATTTTTGTATTTTGACGGATGATTTTGCTGGATATAAAATGGTAGATTGGTTAGTTGGATTTTTCCATTTTAAATATTTGACTCTCTTTTCTTGTTCTTTACATAGTTTGTGCTGTGAAGTCACTTAATTCTTACCCTTGTTCTTCTCCAGACAAGGAATTCTACCTCTAACTGAAGCTTCCTTCAAGGTTTTCTTTGTTTTGGTTTTTCTGAAGACTGGTTATAATATGCTGAGGTTTGCATTTGGGGGGCATGGAGTTTTTGTTCTGCTTGCTTCTCTGAGATTTCTGGATCTGTGGAGTTTGTATCTACATGAATTTTGAAAAGTTCTCAGCCATTATTACTTCAAATATTTCTTCTCTATTTTCTCTTTCTACTGCTTCTGGCATTCCAGCTATAATTATGTTAAACTTATGATATTGTACCACACTTATTGGATGTTCTTTTTATTAGTATTATTCTTGTTTTTTCTCTTGCATTTCAGTTTGGGAAGTCTCTACTGACATACCTTCAAGTTCACAGATATTTTTTTTTTTTTCCTCAGCTGTCCTGTGCCTATTAAAAGCATTTCTCATTTTGGTTATTGTGGGTTTTTTTCCTAGCATTTCTTTTTGTTTCTTCCTTAGAGTATCCATCTCTCGTTATATTACCTTTCACTTCTTGCATGCTGTCTGCTTTTTTTCTGTTAGAGCCTTTAACATATTAAGCATAGGTATTTGAAATTCCTTGTCTGATAATTCCAGTATCTATATCAGACTTGTTTGTGATGATTGCTTTCTCTGTTGAAACCATGGGTTTTTTTTCCCTGCTTTTTAGCATGCCTTGTAATGTTTCTTGAGAGCTGGAATGTTGGGTTAGGTAGTAGCTACTGAGGTAAGTAAGCCTTTAGTGTGAGGATTTATGGTAATCTGTCTAGGAGTTCTGTTTAATGCATGCTGTAGTTATAAGTGTCAAAGACTTCAAATTCCTATAGTATCCTTGTATTTGTTTCTCCTCTTTGCTTTGGGGCTTTCCTTTGTTCTCTTCCTCAGGTATAGTCTGTATCTTGTGGATCTTTTAGCTGTAATCTATTATGATTTTACTAGAGCTGTGTTGGTGTGGTCCTAAAGTATGGGAGAGGGAATCATTTATTTTCTTCACATTAAATTACAGTGTTTTAATGGGTGTGTGTTTGGGGGATGCATCCTTCACAGATGTTTCTCCAGTGGCATAACTATCCCTCCCATGTCCTCTATTCTCTTCGCTCGCTGCAGTGCCCACCATCTATTTCCTTGAAGCCCTGACCCCTGTGACTAATTTTGTTTCCTTCCTGAGGTTAGATACAAAGGCTAGAGAAGGTGGGATGGGGATGAATTCCCTTCCTACTGCTGGAATAAGGCTTTGGAGTTGAGCTCTGGCAATGTCTTCTTTTCTGGATAGCAGTCCTTTGTTATGGAGAAGGTGCTAGATATATTTCACAATGGTTATTGTTCTTCCTCTGCCAGAGCCTCTAAGGAATCTTAGTTTAACACTCAGACTCTATCCATTTGTCAAAATTATTATTTAAGTGCTTTTACTAGTTTGAGACTTCATTGACTTCTGCTTTACATTAGTACCTCTCATCTGCTATATCTCTCTGGAAACATCTTTCAAAACAGATTTCAAGGTGACAATTTGCCTTATGATCTCAGGTCTCTGACAGGTCAAAAAAGTCATTAATATTCAGTTTGTCCAGCTTCTTCTTGTTCTGAAGATGGAATGACAACTTCTAATCTCTTTACCTCATTTCATTTAGAGATGGAACCAGATGTCCCTTCTCTGCTTTTTCTCCCTGATATATATCAGAATCTAACAAGATGTGTATTTTATTTGTTTATTGATTAATTAGTTAATGGTCTTTCTCTCCAAATTGTCATGTAAGTTGCAGTCAGGCAGGATTCTTATCTTTCTGTCTCTATAACATTTCTATTTATTGGCAACAATCCAAAGTGAATGCCCAAACATTAAAAGAAAAACACTTGGTTTTTAGGCAATTGTTTTTGGGATAATTGATTTCAGGGATGAGAAATAATTTTCATCTCATGCACCAATTTAATAGATGAGTAGTAAGTTGCTTAGAAAACATAAAATAGTAGGAAAAAGTTCCATGATCAATGAGATTTTTTTTTTCTACTAAATAGGAAGAACAATTGTATTACCCTTGTTCTTATATGCCATCTCTGGCCATTGGCACACAGACATCAAATAATTATTTTTAAATAGTGGATAATGTGATTTCCCTAAATTGCTTTTAGCTTTCTAATTTCACTTAGAATTTTCTGTTTACACTTTCTAATTTAGTCAAATTCTTAAAAATATGTGTGTGTAGGGGCTCCTGGGTGGCCCAGTCTGTTAAATGTCTGACTTCAGCTCAGGTCATGATTTCACGGGTTGTGAGTTTGAACCCTGCATCAGGCTCTGTGCTGACAGCTCAGAACCTGGAGCCTGCTTCAGATTCTGTGTCTCCCCTTCTCTCTGCGCCTCCCATGATCATGCTCTGTCTCTCTGTGTCTCTCAATTATAAATAAACATTAAAAATTTTTAAAAATGTGTGTATAATTTATTTATTAACAATATATAATTATTTACACAAATAATTTCATCTTAATTTTAGTCCTTTCTAGAGAAAAAAAAACTTTTTAAATTTCTAGTAACTAATGTTCTTTCTACTAATATGAGTAATCTTAGTTCAACCTACTTATATTTAACTTGTATTCTCTAGTAGCTTATACATGTCAGGTTTTCCATTTTAATTATATTTCCATTAGTCTTACAAAATCAGATTCACTAGGGTCAAATACAATAAATTTGAGAGTTATTTGGATAGATTTCCTTTCTGGGAATCCAGTTTCATATTAAGTGATTGGAATTTAACATCTTTATTTTAGATGGTAAGAGCTTTCAACAATTGGCACTCTAGAGTTATCAGGAACATTACCACTTAAATCCTTGAAAAGTCTATCAGATAGTGTATCAACTCAAAATAACAAGGTGGGTTTTTTTCTCCTGTATCAGGTGAATATTATATAGAAATATTTTAAACACCTTTTTTTTCATGTTGGTACACTATCATTAAAATCATTTGGACAAAGAGCTTCTAAGTTTAATTTCCAGGTCTAGAAAATATTGAGGAAATTTCCTCCATTTTAACTGCAGAATGAAAAATGGAGTATTTTTTTCTCTGTGTGAAAACCTTGAAACAACACAACATATCTTCTTGTCTCTGAGACATTTCTTATTATTTTTTGATGATTTTTTTTGAATGAAATGAAATTAATTCAAATTACTGGTAGCATTTCAAAAACTGAGAACCCTAAAATAACCTCTAGGAAACAAACATTTAATATCAGAATACAATGTAGGTTTGATTTGCTGAAAGAGATAAAACACAGTGAAGTACAACAGGATGTACAGACATTGATGTATTTGGATCGGATCCAGGTCTGCTCTGGAAACTCCATTATTTTTATCCCATAGAGTAGTTCTGTATAATTGTTTGATATACTGCCCTTACTGCCCTCCAAGACCATGCCCTTTTTGGTTCCTTGAGCTGGCATTTAAGGTTTGAGAGTAAAGCATGAAGTAAAATTAGATCTGGTTATCTGTTCTAAAATGCTTTAATGCAATTGCATACATTAAGGCTTAGATGAAGAAAGTTAGAAATTTTTTTCAATTTGAAAAGTCACTAGACTAGAGCTAATCTCTAGCTTGTCTAGGGACAAGCAAGATGTTCCTTTTCCCCTCCCTTGATTTACTTTGCCTTGGTGCCATCGAGGTGCTAATTTTATTCCATCCAGTTTTTAAATATTAATTGTACATGTCAAAACAAAAATTTCTTCCTGGAACAGGATGTCATATAAAAAATGTCATCTTGAAAGAAACTGAAGCATGAACTCTAAAAGCTTTAGCTAGCTAAATGAATATTGACTGGCTAATGCCACCTATAATGAAAAAAAGCTTTCATAAGGTCTCAAGTAATAATATGAAGACTGCATCTCAGTTACCAATGTTTAATCACATCTTAAAAACGTAAAGTTTAACTCCATTAAGAATGGTCAGGTTTATCTAAGAGTACCTCTGACCTCCTGTTTAGTTTACCAGATAGGCAGTGACTAGAGTGGAGTGAAATATGCAGTTCTTTTCATCGTGTGGAGCTTTCAGTGATGACTGAAGTGCTGAAGTTTAGCAATTCTCAGCTACTTCCTATGCTATATAATGAAGAGTCAAAGGAAACTGCATCATTAAATAAATCCAATAGTGATATCATTGGCAAGATCATTCATACAACATTGATTTAACAGTAGTTTGTGAGATATGGTGTATGTTAAGGGACAGCTCCAAGAAAGATGAAGCAACAATTACTGTATTTCAAGGATTTTACTGAGCACTTTGCATGGACTATAGCGTATAATCTTCTAAAGAATCCCTTGAGACAGCCTATGTTTATCATCCTCTTTCCAGGTGTAAACAGTGAGGCTCAGGGATTTAAGTGACTTGCCTCTTAGGGACACATTGATTAGTAAATTAATAGACAAGATTTAGTTCAATCCACACATGATTTACCCTCCTTTCTGCTCTCAACTACCATATAGAACATTGCTAGAAAAATGACCAGAGGCAGAGGTAGTTAAGGAAGTACAGTTCCTCTACCACAGGTATTTAAATCTCTTTGCCCTGATTTATTTCCTTTGTTGTTGCTGTGTAGATGTAGACTATGGTAGGAAGGATAATGGCTCCCCAAAGATGTCCTTATCCTGATTACCAGAACTTGTGAATATATTATCTTGTGGTAAAAAGGGACTTTGTAGATGTGATTAAGTTAAGGATCTTGGGCAGATTATCCTGGATTATCCTCATGAGGCCAATGTAACCATAAGGGTCCTTATAAGTAAAAAAGGGAGGCAGGAGACTAGAGTGATTGGATATGAAAACTCAACCAACCCTTGCTGGCTTTGAAGATGAAGGAAAAGAACTATGAGCCAAGGAATACAAACAGTCTCTAGAAACTAGAAAAGACAAGGAAACACAGTATCCCCTAGAGCCTCCATAAGGAACACAATCATGTCAACAGTTTGATTTTACTCCCATAAAAGCCATTTCAGACTTCCGACCTCCAGACCTGGAAGAAAATATTTTGCATTGTTTTAAGTCACAAAATTTTGTTAATTTGTTACAGCAACTGAAGGAAACTGACATAAAACCCCAAAGCACACTCTTTCCAAAAACTTCTTAATTCCTTTCTTCCTTCCTGCCTCCCTGTCCCTCTCCCCCAATAATCCATAAAAGATTTGGAATGTTTGAACAGCATGTATTCAGGTGAGCTTTATTTGAAACCAACCAACCTCTTTGAGAGATATTAAAACGCAATGAATGCATACTCTGAATCCCCTCCACCTGTCTGATGTTTCCACTACTACTTGGTGTAGGGAAAGGGAAACTAAAAATTTCATCTGTCAATGCTGATTCCTATTTAATAGTGATGTCATATTGGAGTGCAAGTTTGAGAAAAATTCTTAAGCCATGTGGAGGCTCAGTAGGAAAAAGCATTGTGGTCAATTATCAATGTACATATTGGCCACAAGCCCAGGAGGAGGAAAGCAATGCCATGTCCAGAAGTGGGGGGGAGACCCGGAGAGGCTGTTAGAGTTATGAAGGAGAGTTAATTCATTGGGAACAGTCAGAGATCATAAAGAAACTTGAAAGTATTGGGTAAATGGTGAAAGAAGAGGTATCCCATAATAAAAGTCTTGTCTTATTTCAAATATTTTTTGTGGGCATCAACTTGCTCAACAATGGGCATGTCACAGTGAATTGGAGTAACAGTTTTACAGAGACTCCTGGTGTTTTAGCAGACTACAATCCATACATAGTAATACTTTTTTTAACATTTTTTTTAATGTTTATTTTTGAGGAGAGAGAGAGACAGAGTGTGAGTAGGGGAGGGGCAGAGAGACAGGGAGACACAGAATCTGAAGCAGGCTCCAGGCTCTGAGCTATCAGTACAGAGCCTGACAAGGCTCTCGAACTCATGAGCCGTGAGATCATGACCTGAGCTGAAGTTGGACTTTTGAAGTTGGACACTTAACCAACTGAGCCACCCAGACGTCCTAGCAATACTTTTGTTTTTTTTTGTTTTTTTTTTTCAACGTTTATTTATTTTTGGGACAGAGAGAGACAGAGCATGAACAGGTGAGGGGCAGAGAGAGAGGGAGACACAGAATCAGAAACAGGCTCCAGGCTCTGAGCCATCAGCCCAGAGCCCGACGCGGGGCTCGAACTCACGGACCGCGAGATCGTGACCTGGCTGAAGTCGGACACTTAACCGACTGCGCCACCCAGGCGCCCCAACAATACTTTTGTTTTTAATGTTATGTATTTTGAGAGAGAGACGGAGAGATGACGTGGGGGGAGGGGCACAGAGGGAGAATCCCAAGTAGGCTCCATGCTGGTGACACGGGGCTTGAACTCATGAATCTTGAGATCATGACCTCAGCTGAAACTAAGAGTTGGATGATTAACCCACTCAGCCACCCAGGTGTCCCATACACAGTAGTAATACTTTCTTTGGCCTAGGGAGATTTATACACTAAGCAAAACCGTGAATTATTTTGCTCGTCATTACAGTTGATAAACATATTGTCAGCAACTTTTAGTAGTTAGACCAGTATCCCAAACTTAAATGGCACGTGGCCAAGGAAAAACCAAGCGTTAAGTTAAACTTTGTATTGTGTTTGATGAGCCCTAATTAAATATCAGGTTAGAGATCTTTCTCCTTTACTTAAGAACAAATTACCTGAAAAAAATACTTGTTAGAATTGTCAGATATTCCATTTTATCGTTACAGCAATGCTTCAAAATCAACTGAAGGGAAAGGTCAAAATACTGACCTTCCTATCTGTAATAACTGGAAAGTTCATGGCTTTAGAGAATATGCTGGTCTAGAATGCACAGTCAAGCAACAGATAATTTCCTTCAAATATTAAGCTTTTAAGTTTTCATTTTTATTTACATATAACCTAGCTATTTCCTTGAATCATTTTCATTTATTGTTTTTATTAGCTGAGATGGGGAAAAAAACTCTTATCTAACCATAGGAAGAAAAACTCTTCTCAATTGATGTGTTCATCATTTTAATTGGGCATAGTATATAATTATACACACTTGACAAAGGACATGTTTACAATTAAGGCTTCTTTACATTAGTTGTGACATTAACTTACTATGGCCAACTCAGCATTTAAATCATGTACTAATTTAATACTAGGTATATGCTACAGTTGAAATACTCCTAGTATCAAAATGTTAGTAGGACTAAAATAATGTACCTTCTTTATGCAATTAAATCTACTAATTAGCAATCTATTCTTGTTGGCTTTACGGCACACAAACTTGTCACCAATCATATGAGCTGTTGTCAGATTAAAAGGAGGAAAAAACGACTGTTCTGTGCATGTTGAAAAAATACAGAGATTCCTGATATATAATAATCATTTAAGACAATCTACATGTCTGTGGTTAAGTATAAGTAGGACGTGACACGGAGGGAAGTAGAAAGAGAGCAATGTTTTAGGACTGATACACAGGGAATAGCTTTGCATGAAAAATTAAGATTCATCTGGACCTACCTTAAATAAAGCATCCGGTGCGTGATAGAGATGGATCATTTGCTCTCATAAATCTGGCATTGAAACTGAACTAGTTATGAATATTCGTGACAGAAAGATTTAGCTGTATGCCTCATCCCCCCACCAGTGACTAAATAATTAGTCTTTCAGTTAATCTTCATTACCATTGTCATCTTCCACCTTGTCCTTTGAAAACAAGATTGAAATAGAAGGATATCTAGAAATTCATATTGAGAAATATGAGAGCTGTAAGCCATTCATATGACAAAGGTGCTTGAAGAGACAGCAAAAGTTATTTCATCTAATCTATAGATACACCAATGTTAAATTGATTAAAATTTCAAAGGAGATTTCAGTGCATGGTAATGCTGATGAATAGTCTATAGACAGCAAAGGGTAAGATGAAATGCAGGCTAGGAGGAAGCACTAAATTGTCTTTCACATTCCTTGTGCCTCTCTATTGTTCCTGCCCCCTGCCCTCAAACACATCTCGCTGCTACTTCAATCTTACAGTATAAAATTGTTTCTGGAAAAGAGTTTACGTGATAAGAACTAAGCTCTTGAATAGGCTTTCAGAATCCCCTTATGAATTCTATGAGGAGAAGAGAGATGTACTGAAACTTAACCTTAGGAGTTAAGTTCTTTGTCACTGGGAGGGCAACTTCATTTAGGCACTGTTCACTCATTAATCACCAGTAGGAAGTGCATTAATTGAAAAATAAAGGTGATTGTAATACTATTTATTCAGCACCTACTAGGCATGAGGCAGTTTGATCATGTTACCTGATTCTTCCCAAGATCCTGCCCTAAGATGTTAATCTCCTTTTTCAGACAAGGAAATTGGGGCCCAAGAGGTAAAGTAACTTGTTCAAAGTAATTGAAAGTTTGTGGTAGAACAGTGGCTTGAAACCGTATTTATGGGATTTCAAGAAAAAATTGTCAGGTCATTTTATTTGTGGATGGCATATCTCAATCACTACTTTTACTTCCTAGGTGAACCAAGGAGAGAGAAAGGGTACTGAGAAAAATCAAGCTTGTGGAGGAAAGCAAAAGTAAAGGAAGAGAAGAAATAAGGCTTAATGAGAGAGACGTAGTGTTTGCTCAAGGTTAGAGTTTTTTTAAGCTGAATTTATGCTGATAATAGCCATTTTATTCATTTATTTAAAAAAAAATCTTTGGGTGCTCATTCGTCCAGTAACTCGTCTGAATAGGCAAGACGAGTAGTTTTTAGCATTTGTTTAACTGAAGTTATTGATAAAATAAGATAGTTTCATCCATTTTTTTCCCCTTTCATAGACAGATAGCTCTTTTTCACAGGTCTTCTGAGTCCTTTACCTGGCCTGGATGTAGAAAAGATCAGGCTTCCTTTATTTGCTTGCAAGAGCACACAAACAGAAGCTTCATTGACATTCAACAAGAGGGAATCTTCCCAGTGAAATTTAGAGAAGTCACCTTCCTGTCAATAGCAGATTTAAGGAAGTTTTGTTTTCAATATTCATACATAACTTGAGCCACTTATTATTCGATACCTTCTTTCAAGACCTAGTATCTAAATCAAGCAAGAACATCTTGTATTGTCACCATGTGATGAATTTATTTGTGAAAGAGTTGCTCTTTTGTTTTTCATTTAGACATAAATAAATGCATTCTTCTTCCTAGACATGAATTAATTAGTGCTTTTCTGTCTCAGACATCTACAACATGAAAAGAATGTAAATCCCGAACTATCGATACAATTAACATTGGAAACACAAGAGTTGGGAAAGAGAAAGTCGTCCAAGAATAAATGTATGAATTTTAAGTCCATCATAAACTAATAAAATAAGTTGTGAGTTAAAATGAAAAAAGAAAACTCACTGGACTCCAGATTAGGTACTTTGTAGTTACGTTGTGTGGTATTCCATGTTATCTTCCTGCAATGGTGAACTGTCACCCTGAAATAGTTAACTTCAACATATAAAAATTGTGATATTTTGGGCTCCCAATTGGGAAGAAACTTCTGCTTTTGCTTATACATGCCTCTTCTTTGCATGGTAGTCAGAGTTCTTCTAATCTAGTTAGAACATTAATTAAGTTCATTATGACTCAACAGCAGAAAGTTTTGGTACCTGTTTTAAGATGTATATGCTTTGAAGCTAAACAGAAAAATTATGGCAGTCTGAGCTCTTTTCAAAAGTCAGGTTCAGGGAAGCATTGAATCATTCCTTAAAATACTTCATTTTTTTTTTAATGTGTATTTATTTTTGAGAGAGAAAGAGAGAGAGAGAGAGAGGAAAAAAAAAGCGCAAGTGGGGGAGGGGCAGTGAGAAAGGCAGACACAGAATCTGAGGCAGGCTCCAGGCTCTGAGCTGTCATCACAGACCCCGATGTGGAGCTTGAACCCATGAACCACGAGATCATGACCTGAGCCAAAGTCAGAGGCTTTAGCAACTGAGCCACCCAGGTGCCCCTCATTCCTTAAAATACTTTTAACTCAAAATCTTGATTACTTTAGACCACCAGATGAGTACATAATTAGGAGAAATTACTTCAGATCAGGGAGATTAAATATGGGGTGCTCTGTCATTGTCTCACCTTGAGGAAGATCCTTCTATCTGCAGCCCCACTGATTCCAGCACTGGCTAGAAACTTATTTTGGAGAATGTTTGATATCTTCCCTGAAACTATATTAACAAGTGTGTATTTTATTATAATGTCATCATATTTGTTAAAAGACATTTAAGAAAGTTCAAAATAAAATTTATGTTTATGTTTCCCATACATTTTTTTGAGGGAATAGTGTTCCACATAGAAGCCTCAAGAACGAATCTTGCTTCTACCTGAGAAATTTAAAGTTTTTCCCCCTTTTTAATGAGGGCACATAACTATGTTTCTCATTTTGATTTCACTGCTGGAAACTTCAGATCCAAATTTTAAGCATGCATAATCTTGTTAGTCGTGCTGACCCTTATCACCAACAAATCTTCATAATCTTTTCCTTGGTTCTGATGTTCCATTTCTCTTTTACTTTTCATTAAATGTCTTTTCTTAGAATCTGCTTCAAGCTCTCTGTGGGAAAAGGTAAGATTATAAAGAAATAAAAATTTAAAAATATATGTGGTGGGACTGAATATTGTTGGATAGAAAATTGCCTACTATTTTTTCAATGAAGATGTTCCCACAAAGAAAAGAAAGACTTTCTATTCCAAGCAAACTTTCAGATATTTGAATGCTAAAATTCTAAAGCTCACATAGCCTTGTAAATATTAATGATGAGATAAGATAGGGGGTTTTGAGGTTCTTGACCCCAAGAGCTAAGTACATTTGTACACATGGATTTAGTCCTATTTAGCAGGGACTGCTCCAGATTTGCATACAGCTCGTTCTGCTTTTAGGTCCTGTGCTTTCATGCTTCAGTTCCTTCAAACTTACCTACAACTCTTGCTGTGAAAAATAAGCCAATTTTATGTCATTTCTGTTCAAAACCGTAAATGACTTGTACTTGATGGTTGAATCTAGGTGGTAGAGAGATGTAGTATACAAGCCAAATGAATAACTTGTCATTTTGGGGAAGGAGAAAGAAAAACCTTGAGAATGTTAATTTAATAAGTATGCAGGGATATAGCCTTAAGACCGTTAAAAACTGTCATTTAAAGATTTATTTACTACCTTTAAGAAAGACATTTCATTCTTTGATTTCAGATACATGTTTATTAAAAGAGTAAACATTGCCTCACCCAATAGTTTCAAACTCTAGCCGTATAGGCTTACTAGAAATTTGTAATTGAAAAAAATAAAAGATTTCACCTAAGTCCAACAAGATTTCCATTTGTTTTTCAAAGTAGTTTCTTTTTCCCTATTCAAAAATGGAAACTATTGCCTTAAGTTTTCTCTTCCCAACATCTAAGACAGTAACAGGTATGAGATGATGGCCCATAAAAATGAACTTATACCCCTGAAAGCCAAATAATCAGTGACAATCCATATTTGGCTACTTAATAAACCAAAGTTATATTCCTGTGAATTCTTGCCAGAACTTAAAATTTAATGTTATGAATTCTCGTTATCTATGTGACCCATTTCCAAAACACCCATCTATAATCCCTCTGCTTTGCATGCATTAAAAAAAAACCATAGATAAGAATTATTATTAAATCTTTGCGAGGCTGTGTCTTAAATTGAAATTTTTTTTTCTTTAAAAAAAGAGTCAAAATCAAAGAAATGTAGAACAGAAACTTGGTTGCCAGGGGTTAGAGAAGGCAGGAAGTGTGGGATGATAAAAGGACAGCACGAGGAGTTTCTTCGTCATAATGAAACAATTGTGGGGTGGCTTTAAGATCTCTCTCTCTTTCTCTCTAATCTGTCATCTATGTGTGGCAACTTGTCATAGAATTATTTATAAAGACATACAAAAGTGAGTGAATTTAAAAATTAGCAAAATCTGAGTAAGATCAACAAACCAGGTAACTGAATTGTGCCAGTCAGTTTTCGGTTTTGATAAGGCAACGTAGTTATCTAAGATGTCGCCATTGAGGAAAGCTGGGTGATGGTTACCCAGGGCTTCTCTGTACCTTCAAATGGGTTTAAATTATTTTAAAAGAAAAAAAATTTAAATATTTTTTAATGTTTATTTATGTTTGAGAGAAAGAGAGCAAGTCGGGGAGATGCAGAGAGAGAGAGGGAGACACAGAGTCCGAAGCAGGCTCCAGGCTTTGAGCTGTCGGCACAGAGCCCGACATGGGGCCTGAACTCATGAACTGTGAGATCATGACCTGAGCTGAAGTCAAACACTTAACAGACTGAGCCACCCAGGTGCCCCCAAAGAAACACTTTTTAAAAAAAGTAATGCAATTAGCCGAAAGTAGGACAGGTCTTATTGATTTTGTTTTCAAGAAAGAGTCACCTAATACATAGTAAAACGAAACTTCTGTATGAAGCAGAAATAAATACATAAAGAAGGAATTGTATTTAAGTATTTTTTTGAAATTGATTTCCTACATCTTAATTTAAAAGGATATTACAATTACCTAAAAATTTATATTCATTATTTTGCTATTACGTTGTGACAGAAAATAGCATTTTTCACTCACTAATCTATTGATCTAGATGTGTGAGACCACTTCAGGTGTGACAGCACTGTTCCTAAAGAGAGTAAAAGAATACCTAGACCCCAGTCAATACTTTGTCCAAAGGCCACCTGGCTAACTGCTTCCATACTACCTCGGTGTAGAATGGTTTGATTTATGGAGAATAATTCCTGTCAAAGTAGAACAGTGCCTCTTCTATGTACTTTATGACCACAAATTGGTAACATTTATTGAGCACTTGTTATGTTAACAGGAACCATGCTAAAAGCTTTATAAATTATCTCATTTAATAGCCATCCCCACCCAATGAAGTGAGTTAGTGTCACTGCAGTTTTAGAAGACTGGCCTACGTATGCCACAGGTTTCCTTCCGAACCTGATCCTGCCGGGTATTGGTTTGAAAACCACATGTTTAGCATAAACGTCTATCTACTGAAGGGTGGACTTTGATCGAGGTCCACATTGCCTATTTTGAAACAACCGCACCTTCTCAGGCTCACAACAATACGGCCGTGGTTCACAGTTTTCCAGTTTCAGCATTGGATTCCCCCGGCCAAGATCTTCCTTGTCATCAGTGAACATGACCCATTAGCCCACGTTGCAGTTCACACTCCCAAAATGAAATGTCGCTGGCCCGTCAGCTGCCAGAGAAGGGGAATCCCCGTCTTCTACTTGCATTTGCTGCTTTTGCATTAAAAGCCTAGTGGGATTAGTATAATTGCCCTCATTTATAAAGAGCAATTTATTAATCAAGACTTCAGGAGTTGAGTGATGTCCCAATTCAGTGTTGCATGATTAAGTCAGGTCTTAAAACACAAAACAAAAGAAAAAGAGTAAACCTAAACTTTGAATATACAGATTCTCAAAGTTTAAAAAGATATCGTGGTGGTGGTGGTGGTGGTGGTGGTGGTGATGATGCTACACAAAGGATCAATTTACTTTTGGTGGGGATTTATTGATTCACCTATAGATTCTGTATAAATTAGGTTTTTGTGGTGAATTTGAAAGCACAACATAAAACATGTGCCCCCTAATTAAACTATGCTATTCCTTATTTTGTTTAACCTTAATTCATGTTTTCAAAAGGTAGATTTTCATAAGTTTGGCTCTTTAAAGTTCCTTGAGAGCAAGAACTGTGTGATTTGTAATCACACAATAAGTTCCCAGCATAGGAGAGAGGCAGTAAGTACGTGATGGATTGATGTTTGGAGACAAGAAGTGTAACTGATCTAAAGCAAACAAGCACTGTAATACATCAAAACCATTCAAATAAAACTGAATCGTTGTTATCACTTCAAATTGCCACAGATGTTAAAAAAAATTCTTTATTCACATTTCTATGGTTATGTATTTCTATACGGTATGTTGTGTTATGTGTGATGTAGTCTATAAATCATTATTAGTATATTTATGTATATGTGTGTATATGCATTCAACTTATTCTCCTAAAATACAGTTTAATAACATAATTGTGATAAAAAATTAAAGCAATAGCCAGGTAGAAAATAAATGGGATTTGGGTCAACCTTCTTCAAGAGACAAAATAGCTATTATATGTGCTTACTTTTGAGAGGAGTTTGGGAAATTTCCAAATTTTTGGTTCTTTAACCTTCTATATAAAATTAGCATAAAGGGGTAGGGAGGCAGAAAATAATTGCCATGCAAAATATATTCAACTGAAATATATTCAAAATATGTTCAACAAATCTGCTGTTTAACACCGAGCCTGATTAAAAACAGTGCTTTTACCTTAATTAGCCCTACCCCAATTATTAAGAATGCATAAGCACACACACAAATGTATATGAAAGAAAGTGAAAACCACAGGTAATCCCAATACCCTGAGATAATTGCTATTAATGTGTTGGCAAAAACATTAATGGCCCCAAAGTAGAAATGACCTAAATGTCCATTAACTGGTAAACAGTTAGACAAAATATGGTATATCTACATACTGGAATACTATTAAGCAGTAAAAAAAATAGTGCCACATTTTTAAGTTGTGCATGAATCTCAAACACATTATGCTAAGTGAAGGAAGCCAGAATGAAAGGTCATATATTACATGATTTTATTTATTTATTTTTTAATTTTTTTTAATGTTTATTTATTTTTGAGACAGAGAGAGACAGAGCATGAATGGGGGAAGGTCAGAGAGAGAGGGAGACACAGAATCTGAAGCTGGCTCCAGGCTCTGAGCTGTCAGCACATAGCCCGACGCGGGGCTCGAACTCACGGACTGTGAGATCATGACCTGAGCCGAAGTCGGACGCTTAACTGACTGAGCCACCCAGGCGCCCCACATGATTTTATTTATATGAAATGTTCAAAAAAGGGAAATTTGTAATTTTTTTAATGTTTATTTATTTTTGAGAGAGAGAGAGAGAGAGAGAGAGAGAGAGAGAGACAGACAGACAGAACATGAGCAGGGGAGGAGAAAAGAGAAAAGGGACACAGAATCTAAAGCAGGCTTCAGGCTCTGAGCTGTCAGCACAAAGCCAGACGTGGAACTCAAACCCATGAACTGTGAGATCATGACCTGAGCTGAAGTCGGAGTCTTAGCCAACTGAGCCACCCAGGTGCCCCAGAAAAGGGAAATTTGTAAAGACAGAAGGTAGACTAGTGGTCACCAGGAGCTGAGAATACAAAGCAGAATCAACCCTAAATAGGCATGAAGGATTTTATTGGATTTATGGTTATGGTTATACTACTTGGTAACGTTACTAAACCATTGAATTGTCTGCTTGAAATAAGTGAAGTTTATGATATGAAAAAAACCAAAACACTAAAGTTGTTAAAAAGACATGTATTGGCATAAAACTTTCCCAACTTTTTCTAATGCATGTATTAAAAAAGAGTTGTAGGGGCGCCTGGGTGGCGCAGTCGGTTAAGCGTCCGACTTCAGCCAGGTCATGATCTTGCGGTGGGAGTTCGAGCCCCGCGTCGGGCTCTGGGCTGATGGCTCAGAGCCTGGAGCCTGTTTCCGATTCTGTGTCTCCCTCTCTCTCTGCCCCTCCCCCGTTCATGCTCTGTCTCTCTCTGTCCCAAAAATAAATAAACGTTGAAAAAAAAATTAAAAAAAAGAGTTGTAATCAATATGCTGGGTTTATAATCTTTTTTTTTTTAATTGAGCACATATGATAGATATTTTTTTATTTTAGTCTAGTACTACATTACCATTTTGGTAGACTGTGATATTTTATTATACCATAATTTATTATTTTTCTAATTTTTTTAACTTTAACATATATGTGTATATAAACCATTACACATTAGTTTTTTTTTTGTATCACCTAAAATCCTATAACTAGAAGTTTTTAAAGTATGATACTTTATATATTTTTATATATACTTTATATATTTTTTGTATATAAATACTTATATATTTTTATATATTTTATCTCTATTTTTTATTAACAGATCATTCTCATAAGCATATTGCCAATTTATATTTTCATCTCTAAATAATGTGATTACTCATCTGCCATCACCCTTAGCAACCATGGACTTAATCAACCTTATTAATACAAGCCAATGCTTAAAAAAATTATAATAGTGTTACTTTAATGTGCAGTACCTACATGTAGAGGTTCACATCCCTTTGTAAATATATGTTCATTTTATTTTTTTTTAGAATTTCCTGCTTGTTTATATTGCTTATTTTTTTAATTGAGTTGTTTAGTTTTAATTTATCAGTTAAGATTTATTTACTTACATTATTGGTAATTTGCTTTTTATATATTTCGCAACATTTTTTCATAAATTTTTCTTAGATATAAAAATTGTTATGCTTGTCATATAAAAGCTCACCATTTTTATGTAGTCAAATCTACCAAATTCTCTTTGGTGTCTTTTTCTTTTTGATGCTAAGATTATGAAATTCTTTCCTTCTCAAGGGATTGTAAAAATATTTGCCTAAATTTTTTTTCAGTACCTTTTTGATTTTACTTTCTTTTTTTTTTAATTTTTTTTTCAACGTTTATTTATTTTTGGGACAGAGAGAGACAGAGCATGAACGGGGGAGGGGCAGAGAGAGAGAGGGAGACACAGAATCGGAAACAGGCTCCAGGCTCCGAGCCATCAGCCCAGATCCTGACGCGGGGCTCGAACTCACGGGCCGCGAGATCGTGACCTGGCTGAAGTCGGACGCTTAACCGACTGCGCCATCCAGGCGCCCCTTGATTTTACTTTTAATCTTAAATATTTAAATCACTTGCAATTTTGTCTGGTATTAGCAATGAGGTAAATATGCAGCTTTACTTTTTATTCTTAGGAGTCCTTAGTTGTATCAGCAGTGGTGACTGAATGAGCTATTTCTTCCCTAAACTAGTCTGAAGTTGGCATATACCAATCAGGAGTAATAGAAATGCATTTCAGAAAATTTTCAAATATATATTTATTATAAATATTTTGCAGGTGTTCTCATTCCCGACAGACAGTTTTGCAGTCCTTAGTTATTTCATATCACCAAAATCAAGTAAAACTTAGGACAAGAACTGTTTCCTATTTGAGAGATGAAGTAGGAACATTGTCTCTTCGGGTGCTGATTGACACTTGACAGTAAGCCATCTGAGAGGAGAGACGTAATGGCCATTTTTTGTTTGGTACTTCCGAGAAAATTCTGTTTCGTCATTGACTTGGAGTGAATTCTCTCCATTTACTACTTCTTCCTGGATAGGGTGTTTTAAATTAAATGGAATCTTAGAAATTCCTATGAATTATGATAGATATAATAAAACCATAAATATAAAATAAAAGATTAGAATCACAGTCTTTAAATATAGAGTATGCACATGTTGCCATGATTTAAAATGGATCATAAAATATGTGAGTGGATTTGAAGGTAAATTTTAAAGATTTTTGAAGAAAGCACTTTCTAGCACAGGGTAGGAAGGACCCTCGGCTTGAAATAATAAATGCTGATAACTGTTGAATGTTTTCTATTTGGTAGGCACTGTTCTAAGCAATTTGCAAAGGTTGACTGCTTTGATTCCCGCACTGACTCTATGATGAGACCGCTGAAAGGCCAAGCACTCACCAAGCACTCTGGGTAACTCACTGAGGGGCTCACAGTGGTGAACAGCTGGGCCAAGATTCCCCCCTCAGGCAGTCAGCTGTGAAGCCCAACACTTAACCACGACACTGGCTCTCCCACAACTCTACTGAAAAATACGAGTTTTTATCATTATTACAAAAATGTTGCCTTTTCCTTTTTATGGCATTTCATAAAGAACAGAGTAATAACTCTAGGCTCTATGAGTTACATACACTTCATGTATTCATTTACCCATCATTCATTCAAATAATAAATACACAATGAGCAGTATTGTGAGCCTGTTTTTATAAGTGTTGGGAGTACAGTGGTGAACACTGAAGCATGGGCTCTATTCTCATGGAGCTTCCAAAGGGCTTGGGATAGAAGAGGAGGACTTTGCAGAAACTAAGCAACACGTTAGGAGATGCAGAGTTCTGGGATGATGCTAATGAAATTAGTCCAAAGGAAGTATCATTTTCTATACTTAACACCATGAAAATCAATTCAGCTGAAGAAACCTTTCATGAAATCCTCTTCAAAATTAAAACCACATCATGTTAGAAGGCAGAGTGATTCTTTAACATAAGAAATCAATTATTATTTTAATGCTGTTACATCACAAATCACTATTGATGGAAGTTACACCAATCTAGAAAAAGTGCTTCTTAAGAATAAAACTTAGACTGAGTACTGTATTTTATTTTAGGTCCGGTTTTTTTTGAAAGTTGACACTTGAGAACTAAGGTTTTGAACCTTAGAACAAACCTGGGATAGCAGTCACTGAGTAGAAACTTTCAGTTTCCAGTTTGTGGAGGAAGCACACAATCGATACCAACAAATAAACAACTTAGCATTTCGTCCAGACTTGAGAACAAACTACTAGATTCAACATATTAAAATTATCCAGGAAAATCATCAGAACTTGTATCAGTTTAGATAAACCAGTAGGATTTGTAATGCCAATAGTTCCATTTTATCATGAGATCAAAAAGCTGGATGTTAATTTAAGCCAAGTCTTTTTGGTTTTATTTTTGCACTTGACTCCTGGGTTGGAATGTGCCCCAAAGCCAATGTGACCAGAAAAGGAAGGAGGCTGAAGTAGGGGTGAACTGCAAGATGTGAGCAATCTTTTAGGTAACTAATATATTATTAGGAAATATCCTGGGGCACCTGGGGGGGCTCAGTCATTTAAGCATTTGCCTTTGGCTCATGGTTCACCAGTTCGAGCCCCATGTCAGGCTCTGTGCTGACAGCTCAGAGCCTGGAGCCTGCTTTGTGGATTCTGTGTCTCCCTCTCTCTCTACCTCTCCCCCACTCATATTCTGTCTCTCTCTCTCTCTCTCTCAAAAATAAACAAAACATTTTAAAAAATAAAAAAAAAGAAGTATCCTGTATGGTGATGAGTCTTTCCTCTTAGCTATTGATGGAATTCCTTTTCATAGTTTATTTATAATGTATTTATTTATGGGCTTATTTATTCATTTATTTGTTTTACAGATATGTAGCAGTAACATCTCATGAACAAAGTTAAGCTATGAATTTCTAAATTTTAATATGAAAAACATGCTACCGAAACACCTAAAACTACCCCCAGATTTCTCCATCAGCCATTATTTAAATCAGATTAGCTGAGTCAACTGCTTGCAAAATACCAAATTCTCGTATCCATCCTTTTCATAGTCACTGACCCCCAAATCTGAGTAAGTTATTTCCTGAGTTTGATATCTTAGCATTTTGCACTCTCCCTGGTGCTGGGATTTGGCATTTTCTACTCAAATGTCAATGCCCTCAGAGTGTGAATAGTGTCTTTTTTATTTACCACTGTATCAACATCTTACAATAGGGCTGATAGAGAATGATTATTTCGTGAAAAGACAACAAATACACATTTTAAATAGTCAGGTGAGTTATTTAGTCACCAAAGTTACTGAAAATTAAATTCAATCAGATGAGTAAAAGATTTCAGAACTGGAAGAATTAATTTGGAAATGTTAGAATTTTGTCAAGTTTGGAGTTTTTATAAAGTTTTGAATTCATATGGTGTATGGAATGCTGTTTAATGAATTAAAGTGCTTTCACCTTTAAAGTTTCCCAAATCCAATAAATGTAATATTTGCTAGAAAACAGATTGTTGTTAACACTAATAATTACTCTACTACCTATACCCACACACAGTGCAAACTTAGCATTCAGAATTTCTAATCGTTTCAGTGCTGCTGAAAGTTTTAAGAGGAAGCTTTTCAGAGACGGAGTTAAGTAGAAACTTTATTTCTTGTCTTTTAATCAAAGGAAGAATTCATTTCCAAAAGCTGTCCATCTGGTTCCTTTCATGAGCTCTAAATTTACATGATAAAAAGGCAGAAATATAATTAATATATTTTTTCAATAAGAGCCAGTTTTAGGCATGTCTTTAGCAATGAATTGTGAAAGCTTTGACACATCTAATTTTGAAATCTATGTCTCCACCCAGAGAGAGGATGAAGGAGAAGGCAGGGCCTGCAGCCTTTTACGTCTGAGATCTTTTTGGTGATCTATAGCTGTGAACCATGGGAGGAGAGTTTCAATTTTGCTCTTGAAACATGTATCAAGCCCTATTGCCAACACATAGTCTTTCCTGTCACACATTTCACTGATTCTAAATCAGTGAAGTAGCTGTCTTCTGGCAGCATTGCTGCATTTGAATCTCTTCTCTTTCAAATCTAATCTGCAATTGCTAAACCTGGCAATCTGCATTACCCCCTCCAAAAAGAAAAAAAAAAAAAGGCAGTGACTGTAATAATGTTATGCCATTAATATTCCCAAGAAGTAGACTGACAGGAAATGGAACTTCTATAGTGTAGGGAAAAGAAGACCTGGGAGAATCCAATAGTATATTTTCAAAAGCAGAAAGTCTGGGAGGGGAACAAGATCCAACTGTCAGTATGCGAAGATCAGGTGCATTGACTTAATGCAGAAGTTCAGTCACAACACCGCCAGTGTGCAGCAGACTCCTAGAAAAAGAGGAAGAAGTGTATGGTTGTTGGAAACTTAGGACCTCTGTCATAAATACTAGATTTACTAGAAACTGTTGCCTGACAAATTGCTTAATTTCAGGCAGCATCTTCTGTAAAATATTACACGTGGGCTGAATCTACCTAACGAAGTTCTTGTGATTAGCGCCTGAACTGGAACTTGGGAGGCTATTGCAGGAATGAGGCTTAGAGTTTAGGGGTTCACCTGGGCTCCTTTTTCAGAGATAATGGACGTCTATACATTGAACACTAATTATTCTTATTGTATGGCTCACCCAAGACTTGCCCAACATGGGAGCCCGGGATGAAAGGAGTTTCAGAGGAATGTTTTAGAACCTGATTCTGTTGGAAGTTTCCACATATACATGTAAGGCACATAGTGAAACAGATTTTTGTTCACTTGGTAATATGGAATGATTGGTAAAAAAGGCTTGAAGATAAACATCGTTGTTAGAATGTGTTTATGCAAGGAAGATGAATGTCATTTATGCCTACACATTCATGCCAGCTTTGTATTGAGTTAATCTGAATATATATGTGTGATCCCTGTTGAACACACTGAAAGGGGAAATGAACAGTGAGAGCAGAAAGGGGAGAGCAAGACAGGTATTGTTAACTTTTCTAATGATCTTCCATACATTTTTGGTAGTTTAAAAATGTTTGTGGAGAAACATTAATGGAGTTAGCAGTTTGTTTCCAAGAAATGGCAAATTACTTTCTCATTTGGCTTAGAAGGTTACACTCCTAAGCATCCGAGGCTTCCATGCTCAGAGAAAAGTAACAGTCTTGTATGGAAAGAGAATTTTCAATCTATGCCATATCCATCCAGGAAAGACACACATTCATAGAAATTTGAACCCAGTTAACCCTTAACCAAGGGTAGGGAAAACTAATATATAAATAAGACGTTGTTAAACACAAACGAATTTTACGTATTGGTACAGCCATCTTATCCAAGACCCAGAAAATTTCTTTCTAATTTTTCCCAATGGGTTTCAAAAAATATTTGAGAAACCAAATGCAGATTGAAGATCATAGGTACATCCCTATCAGTCCTTTTTCAGCATGTGGTTAGCTGTGCTGGTTTTGAAAATTCTAACTCTGTTTTTTCCCCAAATTGCCCAAACATAAACAGTACTTTAGTTTTTGAAAATATTTTCCATTCCATACATGTTGATTATTACATGTATTCCATACATGTTGATAAAACCTAGGCCCGTTTTGTAATACCTGTGAGCAGTCAGAATTCCACATATTGAATAAACCATATTTACTTTTCTGTATATTTCTGCTATCGAGGCAACCTAGAGGTGAAATTCTGTCTAGGTAAGTAAGTGACTCTGTGTTAATAATTTATGTCAGGACATAGTTTATGTCACAAATTCTGCATAATCTAAATTATTTGTGCAAATCATAAGAAGAATAATTTGGGCATTCTTTGAACTCACCATATAATTTTTAGCAGATGTTCTAAGTGACTTGCATTTCCCTGGTTAACCAAATTGTATGAAAAATGTTAAATTAGGTTAATGATCTGTCAATGTATTTTAATAGCTCTTAGTATACTTATGGAATATTTTTATAATCTTGTGTTAATTACTAACTGCCCTATTCTTGGAAGAAAAGAACTAAGAATGAGAATAAGAAACTATCTAGGCATTTTGATCTTTAGTCAGAATCAGTCTGGTATTTGATACTATTTGCCCTTGTGATGCCAAATACATTTATTTATATTCACTTATAAACAGACAAAAAAGTGGCAAGGTGGAATTTCCTCTTCTGAATAGTTATTTGCCAAACATAACTGCATAATATAAAATTTTCCAATATTGACTATTCCAAAAACGTCAACAGTGTCACTTACCACAAGATAGAATTATTTACTCCTTATGTCACTGACTGATTAACACAGTATATGATTACAAATGTACTATGGGCTAAGAGTTGGGGCAAATAAGTCACAAGTGGTCTTTACCTGCCTAGAGTTCATAGCGATGATGAAGTCAAGGTAGAGGGTGGTTTATTCTAGACTTGCAAAGCCTAGAAGCAAGAAAGAAAATGTCTCCATTATGCAACTACTAGGGCCATGGATGGATACAGCTACAGTTTTTAGAAGAGAAGAAGCCTCACCTTGAAGCTCACCTATCTCCCTGTTGTCAGTGAGAAATACTTCTCCTTGGACTGTACCTTCCTGGTTATCACACATTCCTGTGAAAGTGTCAGTCTTCCAGGTCATCTACTGCCAGAACAAACAGACCTATTATGTTGTGTTCATGCCCCATTCCAGTGCTCTAGTACTCGAAGGCTCCGATCTCATAGTGACCTTCAATCCCAGAACCCCCTCCCCTCCCCTCCCGCCCGGCCCGGCCTTTCAGGCGTGGCTTCATGGGTATACAACTGTAGAGTGGCACAGCGTCTCTGTTCAGACAGGCCTACCACTTAGTTTAATGCTCGACTGTCACCATCTGGAAATTTTTGATAATTTTTAAACAAGAGCCTTGCATTTTCATTTTGGTCTGGTTCTAATTCTATAACCATCGCCCACTTCTGCCATTGCAGCCTTACATCTTTGAGATTTGCAGTTCCTTCTGCTTAAAATTATTAATTCAACTCTTCAAGCAACTGACCCATTTTCTTAAGATCTTGGCAAAACTTTCACTTTCTCATAGAGCCTTCTCTCTATCATCATTTTTAAAGAAGTCTTTGTCCAGTTTCCTCTATCCATGTCACTGGATTACCACTAAAGCATTTATGACAATATAGAACTATTTTATTTGTTTATTTACTTCCCTGCTAAAGGTATACTCCATGAAGGAAGGGGCCTTACTTAATCTCTTTCAGTACTTTAACTCCATGTCTTACAATGTTGACGGTATTTATTGAATGAATGAATGAATGAATCAATGTGTGACACTCAATGAATCTGAAGCATAGGAAGCAGGAGGGGGAGTGATAGGAGAATAAAGCTGTTGAGGTAAGAAGGGGCCATAAATTAGGGATATTTGTTTTTATCCTCTCAAAAGGGGAAAGATATGAATTGAGGTGTAGCTATCTTTTTTCAATATTAGAAAGTTTTAAATTGCATTTTTGTTTAAAATTGACTTGCCTGATAAACAATCTATTTCTCATTACAAATCATCATGTATAAGTGATATTTTACTCAAAGGAAAAAATACACTCATTAAAAGTGTAACAGACACTGTATTATGAATATATAGATAAAATAGACCAATTATCCTCAGTTTGGTCCTACCTAGAAAAATATGGCTGTTATTTTGTTAATACTCCTACCTTTAAAAAAAACATAAAAAGGGAGAAATAATATCTAAATTAAAATCTCAAGGGTCATTGTGTGTATTACAAACGTTCAGGCCATTCGGCATGTGAGAGCGATCTTTATCCAAAATTATACTATTTTCTGGTGAACATCATTTTTTCTCTGGGCATGTATTCTTTTCACAGAAAAAATTATATATTCAGTTAAAATGATCTTATAATCAAGTGAGTAGGTGTATAGAAATGTCAAATAGGAATGATAATATTTCCCACCTATCTGCCTTTACAGGATGCTTTGAGAATTGATATGAAAATGTCTTTGAAGTGTTTTGAACTCTTTAGAAGGAAGATATGATATAAATACAGGGCTATATTTTTGGAAGTATGATTGTAATGGCCTGTATGATAAAGCCTATGACTTTAGAATTAGAAGCAATATGGCTGCCTTCTTGTCCTAACTCTCACTAGAGGTTTGAAACCCAGAGAGGTGAACATTTTTGGTGCCACTAACTATATAGCAACTTTTATTTTTTCAAGCAAAAATGAACATTGACTCAGTGAACTTTCAGCAGTGACTTCATAGCTTTGGGCATTGAAGGATGTTGTACTGGTAACTCAGTGTATTCATTTGCTAGGGCAGTCATAACAATCCTGGGTGACTTAAACAACAGAAATCTTTTTTTCACAAATCTAGAGGCTAGGAGTCTAAGATCAAGGTGTCAGCAGGATCGATTTCTTCTGAGGCCTGTCTCCTTAGCTTGTAGATGGTTATCTTCTCTTCCTGTGTCTTCCATGGTGTTTCCTTTGTATCTGTTTGTATCCCAATTTCTTTTTTGTATGAAGACACCAGTTATATTGAAGGAGGGCCCACCCTAATGACCTCATTTTAATTTAATTACTTACTTAAAGACCTCGTCCCCAAACACAGTAATATTCTGAAGTACTAGGACCTAGCATTTTAACATACAATTTTGGGTGGACACGATTCAGCCTCTACCTGGATGTGGGCCTGGCATAAAGTCAGTAATTAGTCACTTCATGCACCCACACTTACAGCCTATTACTATTTCCCATTGCTTTTAGGGTGACGTGTAAACCCCTTACTATAATCTACATGACTCTGTATCTCATGCCCTTCTCCTTGCCCCTTACTCTTTTCCAGATACACTGTTCTTCTTCCTGGTTTTCCAACATGCCCTGCCCCTTCTCTCCTGGGTTTATGCCCTTGTTTTTGCCTGGTTAAGTTTCTTTTTAATGTCTTTATGTCATTATACCTTGGGTCTTAGCTTAATGTCATCTTCACAAAGAGCTCTCTTTTGGGCACATTATGTGTATTAGTGCTAGTGATGTTTATCATTTTATCCTGTTTATTTTCTGAGTAATCTGTGAGGAAAAAAATAAAAAAGAAGAAGAAGCAATCCCTAATGTCTGGTCATGGATACATCACTCAAACCTAGGCCTGGATGTTGTTACAAACTGAACTCGTTGCTACAACTAAGCCACATTGTTCTCTTGCTGGACAATAATGACCCACACAGAACGTTCACGTCATCAAAATCACTAGGTAGCCCACAAAATACCCACAACCTCCTGTCACTAAATGAGTGACCACCACCTTTTAAAGCCAGTTACAGCTTTAACCTTGCCTTATCTGTCTTCTCTACAGGTGAGATTTATTGAGGTATTCCATGTTAGGATTGCCCATTCTTTATGAGAACACCCAATCTACCCCTAAACTAGCCCCAGTATTACCCAGAGCTCAAATGTCATAAAAGACTTTTTCTAATGCCCTTGTTGACACCACAGGTACCAAGAATGTGTACCGACCCCCCAACACCCCAGCTGCCACCCCCAGGCCACAACAAGTCATAATACAACTTGTTCAACTGCAGGGGTTCCTGTTGATCTTCTTTCTTTGGCCAAATTAACTATTAACAGGATCATTGTTTATCCCTTGTCCTTTCCTGTCTGTCCCTTTCATGAGGGTGTAAACTACAGGAGAGAAAAAAAAATCTAGGTTTTTCCTATCACTTCTTTATTGCTAGTAGCTCTCATTAGCAGTTCTCACCATGCCCGGCGCATAATAGGCACTCAGTTCACACTGGATGAACAATGAATGGACACCAGAATCTTTATGACTCTGTTTTATATACTTCCGAAGGCTTCCCTCTAGAACTTTGAGGGTCTTCCTAATAATATTATGGCTATATGAAGGGGATATATTCCCTACGTAGAGAACGATGTATTGAAAATGGTATGTGAGGAAGATAATCCCAGCTACTACTAAGAGCAAAACAGAGTCCAAGGCGGGGCGGGGGGGGGGGGGAATAATACATATCACCATGTTAGGTAATGAAAGTTAAGTTTTGAGTGGACACCTGGTTAGAGTGAGCAAATGGCCTGTTTGAGAAATCTGCTATGTGGCAGTGTCCCTCGAGTATACATTGGTTAGAAGGAGCCAGGATAATAAGTTTGACAAAATAGCTTCAAGCTTGTGAGTCTCTAGAATTTTGATTACATTTTATTTGTTGCTCTTATTAAGTATTCACTATTTGTACCTGCCACGGAAATCTATCAACAAAAGCCTCAACTGTTTTCTTCATTATAACCTTATCTTGTAAAAATGGTTTGTATGTATCCTCTTCAAATGAAGCCATTGTTATCTGGAATAGGTAGGCAAATTGTTTTAGATATTTACACTTTAAGTTGTTACACAGAAACCTTCGCTAATGGATGTGGCGTGTAGTTTTGTTGTCTTTAACATTGTTTTCTCTCAAAAAATTGAAGGATAGCCATGCTATTTGTGGAAAAGAAGCACCCCAATGAAAACACCTGAGCCCAATTTAAAAATCTTTTGGATATTGGATAAGAAACTATCAAGCACAAAATGTGATATTAATAGAGAACTATTTAATTTCACAAATATTTTGGAGATTTAAGTTTTTGTGAAACAATACACAATATGAGGACTACAAAGATAGAAGAAACAATTTCTGTTTTGTAGCTGAGTGATATGGATGATCCATGCAATAAGTTCCGATTCTAAATTTTAAGTCTTAAATCTACTGCTTCAGTGCTTTTAGGATAATCTTACAGAAAATAGACTTTCTGAATCTTATAATTGGGTTTTGTTTTGCTGACAAAATTATAAATATTGGGTGCACTAATAATGAAAGATGTTGTGTATTATTTTGTTTATATTAGTATAAAATATTAATTTAACTTTCTATAAGTAATAATGATGTGTATCCAGATGTTTTCAATTCTACATAATCCTATGTTTTGTGCTTAATGCGTAACAAAACAAAACAAAACCCTCTGATTACTGGATTTAGCAATGTATAATTCTATATGGAAATTACTGCTGAAGTAGTAAATAGTATTATATTCATGTTTTATAAAGATGAACGTAGCCTCGCTTATGAAGCATCTACTTAGAATCTGTCCATTTTTTTTCTTTTAATTTGTAAGCTCAAATTCTTTTAAGTGGCCAACAATTAAAACTTGAAAGGAATGCTTTGTTAATTATAATTCTCCTAATACAGACGTCTAGATGTTTCCTTTCTAAAGGTTTAAATAGAAAGTTTCATGCTACTTTTCTACGGTATACGTTTTTTGTGACTCTATCTTTCACTATGAGCTATTTCTGCTTTTGCATCTTTAAATCTTTTGAGTTCTGAGTTACACATCTAAACATCTGATAAACATAGGCTTAAAACGCATTTTCCTATCAGAAGGGAAACTACTTTATGGAATGTGAACAGCTGTGCTAAATATGGACTTAATGTTAGAATTACCATTGAGTGCAAAAGTGTGGAAATTCCTTTTGCTTTCTTTAAAAAAAAAGTTTTTGGGGCGCCTGGGTGGCGCAGTCGGTTAAGCGTCCGACTTCAGCCAGGTCACGATCTCGCGGTCCGGGAGTTCGAGCCCCGCGTCGGGCTCTGGGCTGATGGCTCAGAGCCTGGAGCCTGTTTCCGATTCTGTGTCTCATTCTCTCTCTGCTCCTCCCCCGTTCATGCTCTGTCTCTCTCTGTCCCAAAAATAAATAAACGTTGAAAAAAAAAATTTAAAAAAATAAATAAATAAATAAAAAGTTTTTAAGTGCCACCCTCAAAGTGTGACAAGGCAACAAAAGTAAGAAAGAAAGAGAGTAGAGAACATAACTTCACATTACTGGAAAACAAGTCACCATGAGGACCTGAAATACAGCAGTGTGGGTTGTCTCTTACTATAGTTTTGTTTATTTATATTTCTGTACACGGTATTATGTACTCAAGTGTTTACTTACTTTTTTAAATCAGGTTTCTTCCTGGATCACATGATTTTTCAACTAGTTAGTTTAAATGAAGAAGTGGAAAAAGGATTCTGGTATGACTCACGTTTCAAGAGGCAAGCTTAAGGCGGCATCAAGGGCACACACTGGCAGGCACTGATCTTGCATGATGTTCATAGTCTCTGAGTCATTTTGCTTGGGGACTAGCACAAAGAGATCTTTAATCTGGGGGAGGACAAAGGGATGGTGGAGGGAGAGCTTTAGAGCTGTCTCTTCAGTGGGTCTCCAGAGGAAGAAGGCTATATTTTTGCTTATTTTTATCAAAATATTAGGTGAGAATGGCTAGAGTGGACAAAGCTTGAGTTCTCTTATTTGTTTGGGGGTTAAATGTGGACACCCAGGGCCTAAATATGGGCAGAAAGGATCAATTTTCCCCTTAGCCATGTTCTCCTTTCAGACCTTAAGTATTTAGGAAAAGAAAAACCAGTAGCCCTTATACCTATTACACAAAGTGATTATTAGAATTAAAGGCAAAAAAATCTTTACTATGACCTATTTTAATCCAATTTAGAAGTACTTGGTGTAGAAATTTTGTGGAAACTTGATTTTTTTTTTTTTTTTTTTTAGGATTGGATAGAATGAAATTATATTCTTGTTTTATGCTTATCTACTAGTTATTCTAATGGACCACTCCTTCATTATATATTTCCACCATTCTTGGACATCGATTTTCTAACAAAATAAAGAAAGCATTCCTGAAGCATAGCCTATTAACCACTGAGGATTTGTAGGACAGTCTTTTTTTTTCCCTCAAAACTTTCCCCAAGTTAAATTTGTTTCCCTATAATGTAGGAAAGTAGGTAAATTGTTCTGAATTTTCTATCATTTTTGTAACTTTTTCAAAATTTTATTTAAATTCTAGCATACACTGGGGCACCTGGGTTGCCCAGTCAGTTGAGCATCCGACTTTTGTTCAGGTCATGATCTCACAGTCTGTGGATTCAAGCCCCACATTGGACTCTGTGCTGACAGCTTAGAGCCTGGAGCTGGCTTCAGACTGTGTGTCTCACTCTCTCTCTGACCCTCCCCATTCACACTCTGTCTCTCTCTCTTTCAAAAAAAAATGAATAAATAAACATTAAAAAAATAAACTCTAGCATAGAGTACAATATTGGTTTCAGGAAGAGAATTCAGTGATTTATCACTTACATACAATACCCAGTGCTCATTGTAACCAGTGCCCTCCTTAATACCCATCACTCATCTACCCCATTCCCTGCCCACCTCCCTCCATCAACCCTCAGTGTATTCTCTATTTTTAAGAATCTTTTATCATTTGTTTCTGTTTCTCTCTCCCACCCCCTCATATGCTTATTTGTTTTGTTTCTTAAATTTTATATATGAGCGAAATCCTATGATATTTGTTTTTCTCTGACTTTATTTAACTTAGCATAATATACTCTAGCTCCATCCATGTCATTGCAAATGGCAAGATTTTATTCTTTTTGATGGCTGGGTAATATTCCATTATATATATGTTTGCACACACACACACACACACACACATAAGGGGTGCATGTACCCCTTTGAATCTGTAGTTTTGTATCCTTTGGGTAAATACCTAGTAGTGCAATTTCTGGACTGTAGGGTAGTTCTATTTTTAACGTTTTGAAGAACCCCTATTCTGTTCTCCAGAGTGACTCACCAGTTTGCATTCCCACCAACAGTGCAAGAGGGTTCCCCTTTCTCCACATCCTTGCCAACACTTGTTGTTTCTTGTGTTGTTAATTTTAGCCATTCTGACAAGTGTGAGTTAGTATTTCATTGTGGTTCTGAGATTTGTGTCTCCCTGATGATGAGTGATGTTGAGCATGTATCCGTTCAGATGTCTTCTTTGGCAAAGTGTATAAGACAAGATTTTTAAATGTTCATGCTTATGACTTAAAAAAGTGACTAGATTCTTACTAAATAACATTTCAGCTAAACATTTCAGGATTAATGGATGTTCATACCAATATTAATTAGTCTATTTTACCAGTATTAGTTCTGAGAAATCTGTATACTTTCCCTTTGTTTCTTTAGTTCAACAGGATTTTACTTCATATTTCCTAATATGTTTGACACATAGGTCCCTTAGCCAAACTTGCTGAAATGAAAACAAAATCTCCTTTAGACACAGTTCGTCTTATTGCATGAACAATATTTGCATATATTTCCTGTATCAATAGGCTTTTGGGAGAGTTCTAAAAGCAAGAATATATAGAGAAGTTTGCCTTTTGTGTCTTTTGTTTCATCTCGTAATTTATAATGAATCTATTTCACAATCTCATAACAAGTCAAGTATTTTGTAAAGCTAGACTCATCTAAAATCTAGATTCAAACCATATATCTGGCAAAGGATTGATACCCAAAATATATAAAGAAGATATATATACCTCAATAGTAAAACAAAAACAAAAACAGCCTCATTTAAAAATGGGCAGGGGCCCCTGGATGGCTCATTGGTTAAGCATCTGACTTTGGCTAGGTCATGATCTCACAGTTCATGAGTTCGAGCCCAATGTCAGGCTCTGGGCTAACAGCTTAGAGCCTGGAACCTGCTTTGGATTCTGTGTCTCCCTCTCTCTCTGTTCCTCCCTTGCTCATGCTCTGTTTCTTTCTCTCAAAAATTAATAAATTTAATAAAGTTTTAAATGGGCAAAGGACCTGAATAGATATTTTTTCCAAGGAAGATATTATTTGCTAACAGGTACATGAAAAAGTGTTCAATGTCATTAATAATCAGGAAAATGCGAATCAAAAGCACAACAAGCTATTACCTTACACCTGTTAGAATGGCTGTTATCAAGATGACAAGAGATAACATGTATTGCCAAGAATGTGGAGAAAAGACATACCTTGTATACCATTGGTGGAAATGTAAATTGGTACAGCCACTATGAAGAAGAGTATGGAACTTCCTCAAAAAATTAAAAATGGAACTACTATATGATTCAGAGATCCCACTTCAGGGTGTATTTCCAAAGGACATTAAGTCACTCTCTCAAAGACATATCTGTATCTTCGTATTCATTGCAGCATTATTTATATTAGCCAAGATAAGGAAACAACCTAAGTGCCCACTGAAAGATGAATGGAGATAGAAAATGTGGCATATATACACAATGGAATATTATTCAGCCATACAAAGGAGAAACTCCTGCCATTTGCAACAACATGGATGAAACTTGAGCGCATTGTGCTAAGTGAAATAAGTCAGAGAGAGACAAATACCATACAATCTCATTTATATATGGAATCTAAAATAAATAAACAAACAAAAAACAAAAACATACTCACAGAAACAGAGAACAGATTGTTACATTCCAGATGTGGAGGTGGGGGAAATGGGTGAAGAGGGTCAAAAGGCACAAACTTCCAGTCATATTATAAATAAGTCCTGGAGATATAATGTGCAGCAGAGTAACTATAATTAATAATACTCTGTCATATACTTGAAAGTTGCTAAGAGAATAGACTTTAAATTGTTCTCATCACAAGAAAAACTGTTAACTGTGAGGTGATGGATGTGCGAACAAAAGTTGTTGTGGTAATCATTTTGCAATACAAACTTAGATCATCATGCTGTACACCTTAAAGTTATACAGTGTTGTATGCAATTATATCCCAATAAAGCTGGAAACAAAATCAGGATGATAATAATAATACACAGGATGTTGGAGGATGAAACAAGACTTTAATTGAATTAGCATATTGTAAAGAAACGCAAAATGACATTATTTATTATTACTCCTGTTGTTATTATTACTCCGATATTTTTCGTTCCTCTGGAAGAACCTGATTTAAACAGTATAAATCATTCACATGAGGTCTCGTGATGCTTTATAGAGGCTAGAAAGCACACCAGTAGAAAGTTGGAGAAAAGCTCTAAAAACAATTTATTTCACTTGTTACGACAATGGACCTGACTGATCCTATAAAACTTACAGCTCTTGACTTGCGTGAGGGGTAACTATAATCATTCCTACTGATTTTTGGAGAAAGAGTAACAAATGAGATCTGGTAGGTTTTACAGGACCGCATGCAAGACATTTTTTAAATCTTAAAACTTTTCATTCAGAAAGGCAGGGCTACACAGTCAAAACGAAGGCAGTACAAAAGGCAGCACTATCTCCCCTTTACAAAATACGTGCCTGGAGGAAAAACATACCCTTGAAATTTAAGAGTTGGTTGCATCTTAAGTAGCATTAGATTGTGTTAGTAGTCTAACAGGTAGTTTGCCCAAGGACATTCTGGCATTCCTTCCATGCTTTTCACAGGCTTCTAAGTACTCTTGAGAAATCAAAGTTATGTTCAGTATTTAATGTTTGTAGTTGACTCTGTGTAAAAGATAAAGGGAAACCATTCGTCTGACTGCCCTTCCTTATAGTTTTACAACATTCGCTTTTGAAGAGCGATAATTCTATGCACAGTATATTATTGCCTTAATATCAAGAAGCGAATTTCCAGAAGGTTGAGACCTCTTTCATCTTCAGCCATCCTCCCTTTCCAGCCCACTTTCACACGTTGCCTTTACTTCTGTGACAGGAACTGCCATGCTCCTTCCTGAAATTTTTATTATTTTATTTTTTGAAAACTTTATTTATGTATTTAAAGCAGGCGCAACACCCAATGTGGGGCTTGAACTCACGACCCTGAGAGCAAGAGTCCCATGCGCTAGTGACTAAGCCAGCCAGGTGTCCCTCCGTTCTGAAATTTTTAGAGGTAGAGATAATTAGGAGTAGTGTGGACCAGCTCTAGAAATGGCCTAGAGAAATGAAGCATCATTCTCCAGCATCAGCTGGTTTCTGGCTGCGTTGGCAATGTGCCAGAAATCAAAAGCAGGATTGGATCTTAGTGTCCAAAACTGTCACTATATAACTGTCACAATAGAATGCTCTTTTCCTTTTCTTTTTTTTTTAATTAATTTATTTATTTCTGAGAGAGAGAGAGAGAGAGAGAGAGAGACAGAGAGTGAGTGAGGTGGCAAGGGACAGTGAGAGGAAGAGACAGAATCCCAAGCAGGTTCTGCGTTGTCAGCTACAGAGTCAGATGCGGGGCTCGAATCCACAAACGGCGAGATCATGATCTGAACTGAGATCAAGAGTTGGACATTTAACTCACTGAGCCACCCAGGCACCACTAGAATGTTCTTTTTCATGCCGATGTTTTGAGTACCTACCTATCTGCCCATAGGTTTGGCCTTCTCTAATTGTTTCAATTTCAGTACAGAGAATAAAATTACTCCTACAAAGTTTTACTATATATTTTATTTGTCAAGGGGTGTGAGTAGGAGAGTAGAATGCAATGTCTGTATAGTAATACCTTTGTTAATAAATAGGACACACTAATGATAAAATTTGTTGGGGGAGGGGAGAAACATTAACAGAAATCAAAATGTGAGTGTGCCTGCCAAGATATCAGAGCTCCTGGAGAGGGGAGGAAGGATACTTTGCTGTCAGCTTCAGAGACAGCACAAGTGTCTCCATTTTGGGCAATTGGAGGTTAGCTGGCCCAGGGAGAGCGGGTGCGGTTGGGAGTGAATGGTGTATGTTGCTTGAGAAACAGTAGACTAAATGGGAGAAGTCCTTGAAAGATGAAAATCAGTTCTCCACTCCAGCTGGAGATGCTGAAAAGCTTCAGTTAGACTTGCCGTAGGCTCCCTTCCAAATCCTATGGAACCACTAGCAAGCAGCATAAGCAACCAAACACAAGCATTTCTGTCCCTCTGCTTGAGGGTACCCTGCCCATCAGTGTCGGTTAAGTCCTTGCTGTAATCATTCTGTGGCATTCGCAAGTCTGGTACCAAATAAGTCTCAGCTGAGTCACTCTAGAAGGAATGTTTTAAAGAGCTCAGTCAACACACTCTTTGAAAGATAACCCAGTTTATCCTTGTTTAATTGGGAAACAGGATTAAAAATATAAGAAAATAGAAGTCTTCCCCAGGTGAGTAAAGACTTCAGGTAAAGAATACTGTGCCTTGGAGACAAATGGAGGCAAATTATGAGACCTCATGACCTCCTCAGGACCCACCTATTTATCTCAACCAATCTATGCTCAGACATGTGTTTTGTCAAACAGCTAAAATTTCAAACAACATTTTACGTGACATGAGTTTTTGGCTTTTTTTTTTTTTTAACACTGGATTACTTATATATTTTCTCAGCTCATAGGCAATTTTTTAAATATTTATTTATTTATATTGTGTGAGAGAGATAGAAAGCAAGTGGTGGAAGGGCAGAGAAAGAGGGAGACAGAGGATCCCAAGCAGGCCCAGCAACTGTCAGCACAGAGCCTGAGACTGGGGCTTGATTCCACAAACAATGAGGTCATGACCTGAGCCAAAACCAAAAGTCAGGCGCTTAGCTGACTGAGCCACCAAGGCACCCCTCTCACAGGTAAATTTTAAATTAAACTATCATTATATAGCAACACTCAAATCCTTATCAGAAATAATAGGCCATTGTAATAGAAATAAAATAGAGCAAAAGAGAGAGAGTAATACAATTCTATTCGTATTATTGAATGGTAATTGCTGCTCTTTACTTAAAAATATGTATCAAATTAGAAGTTGACTTTAATGATAAATGCTCCCTTGGATGACTCAGATGTTACTTATTTTAAAAGTTTCAAGGTTATCAGTGGAGAAGACAGGTTGCTAAAAAACACAGTTTAATGTATCCTTGTATAAGACTGAAAACTTGTCTGATAAGTCTGATAAGGGACCCTTTGAGCAAGATGAAGCTGTCTGGGAGGCTAGTATGTAAGTTTGTGTTTAAAAAGTGAATAAAATGTAAAAATAAAATCTAGTGATTTCAGGACTTAACTACATTCATAATTAATGTTCTTACTCTTGCAATTAAGGTTTAAAATTTATTTAAAAATGCATGTGTGACCATAGTTTATACATATTTTAATGTTTCAAGAGCAATTTCTTTTAACATATGCTTGGTTTTTTAAACGTGAAGATAAATGTGATAGGGAGGAACTGGAAAGAGGAAGACAAATGTAAGTTTGTTTCAGAATATTTTATTTTCACCATGACTATGAAATATTCCAAAGGGAATTACATCAGTATGCTCATTCTATTACTTAGGAACCACAATTAATTTCCCTAAAATGTAATTTTTCTTTGTAATACATTTTCCAGTACATTGCCTTTTAATCTCAAAAATACATTTTACATGTAAATCAAAATGGTGACACAGTTTGCTTTTCTTTTGCTGGGACGATTCAGAGACTGGAAATTACCTGATGATGGGTCTGGCAACAAAGAGACAAAGAGGTGAATAAGATCACAGTTTCGTTTTCTGAAGTTTGCTTTCCTGATGTGTACTCTGATGCTTGTAGTTGTTAAGTCCACTTTATGGCTCTAGAGGGGTGGCCATTTCCAGTGGGTGGCCGTTGGTGAAAGTACACTGTTTTGTGACAGGACAGTATTTGCTAGAAAAGTCAGTAGGTGGAGAGACGGCTTCATGTCTTGGTCTATTTATAGTTTTCAGTGGAAAAAACTTGTGGGCACCTGTTTAATAATCTGCATTAGGAAATGTAGAGTCATTGGAGGTTTAATAAAATTTTCATTGATGGTAATTGTGAGTATGAAAGAAGCCAGGGAAGCCTCCAGTTATATCTTTTTATATTTATTAGTATTATCATTTTACAGTTGTTGATATGTATCTTCAGGTCACTGACAGGAGGAGGACCCTTACAAGGATGGGGAGATAGTATCCCACAGAGGGGAGTTTATTTTACACTCAGCAATAGCAATTCTATTTTAAGTTCTATGGAGAAAAATGTTCAGGTATTGATCCAACTGACCAGCTAGCTTGTATTTTTCAGAATAAAAAAAAAATCAAACAATAACAAAGAACAAAAAAACCCTCCAAAACTAAATACAGAATTCAACTTTTGACTGCAGCGAGTAAAATGCTGCTACTTGGAACAAGTTATTATTATTTTTTTAAACAGTGGATTCATTTAAGTAAAAAACATCCCTCACAGAATCTCTTTGTTCTACACGGAGAATTAGTCATTGTGTTTCGCCTTTTGATGTACTGTGGCACCAAGGATCCTCACATAGATTCTATTCAGCTTTGCTAATGTTCTATCAACTCTGGGACCTACGGATGAAACCTATAGAGATAATGTGGCTCTCGCTGCCAAAATCAAGTTTTCCCTCAAAGCACACAGCACGTTCCCATCTTCCACTCTTGGGCATTTCCTTTTCACAACAGGTCCCCTAATGGATATTAGACCAAAATAATAATAGCATGGCAGTCAAAAATATATTGTCTCTTTTCAAATGTTGCCCTACAGAGACAAAGAGAGTGTGCTAATTTCCCTCCTTTTATTCTCACTCAAAAAAGTTAATAGTAGCTGAATCCCTGACAATCAGCACTCAATCAAATAAACAAATAAATCAACAACAAAATTATTTTTAAGATATATGTGATCTAATCTGTAACTGAGAAAGGCCAAAACAGCATTCATTTTATGCAGACCTCGAGCAACTCAATTTCTGAAGGATGATTTTAATGGTAGCCTTCACTAAAATGCATATTTTAACAAGGCATATTTACAGTACATAATAAATGTTTAAATTAGATTAATTAGTATGTATGGTTGAGGCCTTCCTAGTGTTTAGAATTATTTGCCTTGCTAAAGTAGTAAATCTAGATGAGCTGAGCACTCAAATGATTCCAATAACAACACTTGGCATTTGTGTAGTACATTATATTTTCTAAGTACTTTATAATTACAGTATTAATTAGTTAAGTGACACAGTGATCTTGTGAAGAGGTCTACACCATTATTCCCTTTCACAAATGAGGAAACTTTAAATGCAAAGGACACAGTAATTCACATAGCAAGTAAATAAGGTTAAAACTGAAAAACCTTCGGTGTGACTTGTCCGGGTCTGATGTTCCATTTTACTAAGGATAATTTGTTTTGATGTCATGTCCTCTTTGCTTAATCCCAAATACACATTTTATGAAAGCTAAAAGACTAAGAATAGAAAAGGTGGTCCTTAGTTTCAGCGCACTTTGTCTCCCAAAATAAACTTGCATTGGTCCTGGAGTCTGAGTTGTTTTCCACATTTGTTTTTTGGATAGTTTGTTGTTAGCTCATACAGATGCAACTGACTTTTTGTAAGTTGATTTTGAATCCTGCAAATGTACAATTTATTTATTAGTGCTAATAGCTTCTTTCTTTTCTTTTTGTGTGTGAAGTTTTAGGTTTTTGTCCTTTTTTTTAATATATAAGATCATGTCGTCTACAAACAGAAAATTTTGCTTTTTCCTTTCCCATTTGGATGCCTTTTATCTCTTTTTGCCTAATTCTTACCTCATACCATATAAAAGTAACTAAAAGTGAACTCTAGACTTAAATATAAGAGATAAGACTATAACATTTCCAGAAGAAAACATGCAATAAAATGGTTGCATCTTGAATTAGGCAAAGATCTCATATACAGGGCACAAAAGGCACAAGCCATAAAAGAAAAAAATGAAAAGTTGGCCTTTATCAAAATAAAATAAATTTTTCTTTTTGAAAGCCACTACTAAGAAAATATAAGGCAAGTCATTGACATGATGAATGTGTTTCCACAAAACATTTCTGAACAAGGATTAGCATGTTTAATACAGAAAAATTTTACAACTCAATATTTAGAAAGTAAAAGCTATATTTAAAAATGAGCAAAAATTTGAGCAGGTACTTTTATAACAAAAGATATGCCAATGGAAAATAATTATGGAAATGCAAATTAAAACCACAATAATTTAACACTCATGAGTGGCTCAAAAAATTTTTTTAAAGACATGCCCGAAACTGGTGAGCATGTAGAGGAACAGGATACCTCACATGTTGCTAATGAGAATGCCAGTAGTTTCGAGAAAAATTAATTTCTAATATGGTTAAACATGCAGTTAACTATGACCTGTAACCCAGTTCCAGAAAAGAATGAAAACTCTTGTCCACACAAGAAACTATATGTGAATTTTCATAAGACCTTTATTTATCATTGACCAAAACTGGAAACAAGCTGAATGCCTATCAGGATAAACAAACTGTGGCACATTCATGAAATGGAACGACTCATCAATGAAAAGGAGTGAAATGCATGCAACGTCGTAACAGAATCTCGTAAAAACATTTTTTGCTAAATGTAAAGAAACAAACATAAAAGTCTGGGATCTATTTATGTGGCTCTATGGAAAAGGTAATACTATAGGAACAGAAAACATTATCGGTGGTTCCCTAGGGGAAGAAAACAACTAAAAAAGGGCACAAGGGAACTTTTGGGGGCATTGAAGATGTTCTATATCTTGATTGTGGACATGATCACACAATTGTGTATTATCTGTGAAAATTTATTAAACTTTATGCTTAAGAAGAATGAATTTTATTGCATGTAAATTATATCTTGATCAACCTTACTAAAAAAATGAATTTAAAGGCCAATGAAAGAGGACTTAAGAAATTGGTTTAGAGTAGTAAATTATAGTTAAAAATGTGGCATTCTGTGTAGCTATCAAAAAGAACAAAGTGATTTGTGTATACATTTTTGATGAATTTACTTAAGCATATCATTAAGTTAATGAAAAAAGAGGTGCATACCAAGAGTGTATTATAAAGAAATAGAAAATCTGAATAGACCTAAAAACCGATAAAAGACTGAATCAGGTATCAGAAACCTAACAAAGAAAGCCCAAGACTAGATGGTTTCACTGATGGAGTCTATCAAATATTAATTAATTAATTAATTTCTCTATCAAACATTTGAAGAAGAGTTAACATCAGTCCTCCTCAAACTCTTCCAAAAAATTGAAGAGAGGGAAACACAAACTTTTTCAGTGAGGTCAGCATTACTCTGATTGATACTAAGCCAGACAAAGAAACTACTGGAAAACAAAACTGAAGACCAGTATTTTTGATTAATATGCAAAAATGTTCAACAAAATCTTATCAATCAATATTCAGCAGTATACTAAAAGTATTATACATACTTTTAGTACATACCAAGTGGAATGTATTCCTATAATGCAAAATGGTTTGACGTATAGAAATCAATGTAATACACTGTATTAACAGAATGAAGGCAAAAATGTAACATGATCATCTCTATTGATGGAGAAAAAGCATTTGACAAAATACAATGCCCTTGTATGAAAAAAAACACCCAACAAACAAGAAACAGAAGGAAACTACATCAATTTAGTAAAAATCAATATCAAAATTCCACAACTAACATCATATTCAATGGTAAAAGACAAAACTTTCCCAAGGTCAGGAACAAGGCAAGGATGTTCACTTTCACCACTTCTTTCAACATAATACTAGAAATATGGGCTAGAGAAATTAGGCAAGAAAAAATAAAAGCTATCCAAACTGGAAAGGAAGAAGTAAAATTGTCTTTGTTAGAGATCTTATATTTACAAAACACTAAAGATTCCACATATGAATACACAAACCTGGTAGAAATCAGAAAAAAATAATGTTAAGTTACTGGATACAAATCAACACATAAAAAGCAGTTGCACTTTTAAAATTTTTTTTACTAATTATTTTTTAATTTACATCCAAGTTAGTTAGGATATGGTGCAACAATGATTTCAGGAGTAGATTCTTTAATACCCCTCACCCATTTAGCCCATCCCCCCTCCCACACCCCCTTCAGCAACCCTCTGTTGTTTTCTATATTTGAGGATCTCTTATGTTTTTCTCCCTCCCTGTTTTTATATTATTTTTGTTTCCCTTCCCTTGTGTTCATCTGTTCCGTGTCTTAAAGTCCTCATATGAGTGAAATCATATATTTGTCTCTCTCTAACTGACTAATTTCGTTTAGCCTAATACCCTCTAGTTCCATCCATGTAGTTGCAAATGGCAAGATTTCATTCTTTTTCATTGTGGAGTAATACTCCATTGTATATATATACCACATCTTCTTTATCCATTCATCCATTGATGGACATTGGGCTCTTTCCATACTTTGGCTGCTGTTGATAGTGCTGCTATAAACATTGGGGTGCATGTGCCCCTTCAAAACAGCACCCCTGTATCCCTTGGGTAAATACCTAGTAGTGCGATTTCTGGGTTGTAGGGTATTTCTATTTTTAATGTTTTGAGGAACTTCCATACTGTTTTCCAGAGTGGCTGCAGCAGTTGAAAAGCGGTTGCATTTCTATACACTAACAATAAACAATTTGAAAAGAAAATAATTTTACCTTTAAGAGCATCAAAAAGAATAAAATACTTAGGAATAAACTTAGCCAGGACACCAATATTTGTTTATTGAATATTATAAAATATACTGCTGAAATAAATGAGAAGACATTCCATATTCATGTTTCAGGAGATTTAATATTATTAAAATTTCAACATTATCCAAAATGATATACAGACTTCATGAAATCTCTATAAAAATCCCAAAGGCATTTTTTGCAGAAATAGAAAAATCCATTCTAATATGTATATGGAATCTCAAAGGGTCCTGAATAGCCGAAATAATCTTGAACAAATTTGGAAGTCTCAAACTTCCTGATTCCAAAACTTATTGCTAAGCTATGATAATAAAAAACAGTATGGTGTGGCCATAAAGATAGACATACAGACCAATGGAATAAAATTTCAAGCCCAGAAATAAACCTTTGCATATATGGTCAAATGACTTTTTAAAGAAGTGCCAAGGCATTCAAAGGAGAGAGGACCATCTTTTTAACAAATGATATTGGGAAAACTGGATATCCACATGCAAAAGAATGAAGCTGGATTTTTACCTTATACTACATGCAAGAATTAACTCAAATGAATCAAAGACTTAAATGTAAGAACTAAAACTATAAAACTCAGAATAGAACATGGGGAAAAGCTCCATGATATTGGATTTCTTGGATGTTACACCAAAGCACAGTTACAAAAGTAAAAATAGATAAATTATCTCTGAAAATTAAAAATGTTATACATCAAAAGACATAACCAACACAGCAAAAGGTAACCTATGGGATGGGAGAAAATATTTGCAACTCATATACTTGATAAGGAATTAATATTCAAAGTATATAGAGAACTAATAAGGCTCAACAATAGCAAAAAACAAAACAAACAAAAATCTCAATTAAAAATGGGCAAAAGTCTTGAGCAGATATTTCTCCAAAGAAGATATACAAATAGCTAAAAAGCATATGAAAATACAATCAATAGTACTAATCATTACAGAAATGTAAACCAAAACCATAATGAGATACTATCTCATACCCGGTAGGATGATTATTATCAAAAACCAAAGCAAAGCAAAGCAAAACAAAACAGTACCAAGTTTTGGTGAGGTTGGTGGAGCATGTGGAATGATTGTGCACTGTTGGTGTTAATGTTAAATGATGCAACCACTGTGGGAAACAATGTGGCTCTTCCTCCAAAAATTGAAAAATAGAATTTATCATATGATCCAGCAACTCCACTTTTAGGTATATGGCCAAAGAATTGAAAGCAGGTGTCAAAGAGATATTTGTACTGCTCATGGCAGCATCATTCAAAATAACCAAAAGGTGGAAGCAACCCAAGTGTTCATGGATGGATAATGGACCAACAAAATGTGATATATGCATGCAATAGAATATTATTCAACCATAAAAAGGAAGGAAATTCTGACATATGCTACACTATAGATGAACCCTGAGGATGTTATGCTAAGCGAAAAAAGACAACCACAAAGAGACAAATGCTCTATGATTCCACATATATGAGGTACTTAGAATAGTCAAATTCATAGAGAGAGAAAGTAGAATGGTGGTTTCCAGAGACTACAGGTAGGGAGGAATAGGAAATTGTTTAGTAAGTATAGAGTTTCAGTTTTTCAAGATGAAAAGAATTCTGGAGATTGCACAACAATGTGAATATACTCAACAATATCACACTGTACACTTAAAAATGGTTAAGATGGCAATTTTATGTTATGTAACCACAACTTAAAAAGTATTTAAAAGGTGATAAAAAAAAAAGCAAAGTGCAGAATAACAGCCATTTGTATGCACCATTTATACAAATAAATTATAATTAAAAAATTGAATTAGGGCAAAAGAACTAAGAGTAAGAGAAAAATGGAAAAAAAATTAATCTTGCTTTGTTTTTTAAGTTTATTTATTTTGAGAGAGAAGGAGCTTGAGCAGGGGAAGGGCAGAGAGAGAGGGAGAGAGGATCCCAAGCAGGCTCCACATGGTCAGCACGGAGCCCGATGCGGGGGTCAGTCCCACGAACCCTGATATCATGACCTGAGCTGAAATCAAGAGTCTGACACTTAACTGACCGAGCCACCGAGGCATCTCACAATTTTGTGTTTTATTTTCACCTTTGGTGTGTTTTGGAATTTTGTACCTGAGCATCTATTATCTCTACTTCGATAAAAACACTTAGAAATATAGATTGATGTAGGTATGTAGATAGATGGACTGACAGGAGACAGAGAAATAGATGGGTAGATGGATATGTAATTGGGACGGACCATATGAAATTGCTATTTGATCAATTTTGACGTGGAAAAAAGGCACTCTCATACAATTCAATGAAATACAGGAATTAGCAGATGAAAACAAAAGTAGCTTAGTTAATATTTAAAATCCTTTCCAATTTTGATTTTATGAATCCAAAAAAGATAGCTTCAAAATATAAGTCTCAATTTAGTGTTAAAAAGTTAGAAGTCTATTCAGTTTTTGATGTTATATCCCAAATTGCTTCATTTGCAATTCTGGTTGCAAGTATTGGTTTTTGTGGAGCATTTTAGCTCATAGAATTTCTAAGATTAGAATTTAGGCTTTACTGCGTAGTTTATTTACAGCACATTTATTGAGACTTAAACAATACAGACATATGTAGCATCTTAAAGAATATTTCTAGACAAGTCAACTTTGTTGATTATCATAGAGTGTTTTCCATGTACTAAATATATCAAGGGAGATAATTTGAATGTTATAGAAGTCGACTTGCCCTTTTTGGATCCACATCAGTTTAAAAGATGCAGAGCAGAAAAACCATGATTGTAAAATGGGAAGAAGCTTAGAGTGTTTGGTTCAAAAATCTTTCTTTGCCTGTCATGGAGCTCATGTTCCTTAGGCAGATAATGTATAGTAATAGTTGAAGGCTATAATAAATATCCTTTCTTACTAATGTATTACATTTTATTAGCTAGATCAATATTGCTGTAATTTCCACCCATTAGCATCCCATTGCTGTAAAGTACATAAAAATATTTACATTAACACTGATCAAAATTGCAACGGCGTATATTAAAATATGAATGACATATAATCAGAATTTTCTGTTTCTACTGCCTCCAGTTATTTGTGACCCCAGATATGAAGTTCAAGTTTATACTTAATAGCACAATTATGTAAATCTGTAATTCTAACACTGAATTACAGCTGGTAATGATCAATAATTATATTTATGTATGATGGGAAGTTAATACTGCCACCATAGATTAATGTAAACAACAAAATTATTTCTGTAGTCGAGAGCTAACAAATCATCATAAACAAAGAGAACTGAAACAATCTCTTTAGAGCCTAATTTCTCCAGCAGAGTAAACAGATTTTTTATTCCCAATGAATGTAAAGCCCCCAATGAAAGAGAATACAACTCTACCAAAATATCATGATGGTTGAATGTTTCACTATACTTATTGATTCTTATTTCAGTCTTCAGAAAAGGGACAGTATTCGGAAATATCTACAGCCAGTGATTTATAAAAACCAATTTGGAAAACATACACATATTTCTGTACATTATAGAGTTCAGAGTCTTTCCAATAAAAACAGACGGTTTTGCAAATACATCAGAAAATTGTACATAGTTATTTTGTTGTCTGACCCTATCTTGAATTACAACCACAGTTGTAAGAAACAGATGCTTGAAATATTCCAAATAAGAGAGATTTTAAGTGTCAATAATTATGAATTTCTGAATCAGGGGGAAGACCTAGGCATCATGTTACAAATCTTTGTGTTGCTTAGTGCTGTGTAAATAGTGTGTACTTGATAAACACACATAGATACAGAAGAGTCCTACTGAAATACAATGAAAACTGAAGAACAGTGGCAAGACTAAAACTATTATACTCCTCAATGCCTTATTTCCGATTTCACTAATAAGGTTAAAAGAGGCGGGATTGTCTATAGGAGGGTTGGTATTTTACATCTGTTTTATTCATTCATCAATCACTTATTTTTAGCTAATGTTTATATAATGCTCCCTAAGGGCCAGGACCTGTTCTAGTTTGTACATAAGAACTTATTATTTCTCACAATCACTCTGTGAAGTAGGTACTACCAATATCTCCGTTTTACCGATGAGAAACCTGAGGCACAGGGGCTTTCTAACCTCATACAGTTAATAAGTGGAGGAGGTAGGATTTAAACCTGTTTTTCCTGAAATGAAAATCATGTTCGTTGTTTCATACTATGGTGCAAACACCGAATTATTGGTGTTACACAGTAGAACACTAGTAAAATACAATTTTAGCTTCTTAATTTAGGCCAAGCTAGATTATTACACATCACTGCACTCTGCTTAAGTGTGCCTGATTTTCAGCCCTATTGACACTTGGGAGTCACACAGTAGTTTGTTTGGAAGGTTGTCCTGTGTGTTATAGGATGCATGGCATGTCCCTGGTTTCTTCCCATTAGATGCTAGTAGCAGCTCCCCACTTAGTTGTGACAACCAAAATGTCCCCTGGGGGCTAAATCACCCCCAGTTGAGAACCATTAAGTCTTAGCCACATCTTAACAACTGCATATGGTAAAATGAATTTTTAATAAATGCTTTTCAATAACATAGAACACTTACTCAATAAAAGTCAGATATTATCTCTATCCTCAAGCTACCTAAGAAATGTCACATCTTGATACTATCAAGAATGAGTCTGGAAAATGAACATTGGCAACAAGAATTAGTCATTTCCATGTAACAACTTCTCATGATGTTACCGGTGATGAGTGGTCTTCCTGTCTTCTATGGATTCTAATCTCTGACATAGCTTGTATTTCACTGTGACTGTATTGACTTTACAAATAGACATTGGAAGGAGATCATTTCTATTCCTCCTAACTCATTGACACAAGTGTCTTATCAATCCAAAGACCAACTATTTCTGAATTAGTAGGTTAAAACGTTGTTTATGAATGTATTCCTGTCTTAATTTATTTTAATTTAAAAATTTTTTTTAACTTTTATTTATTTTTTGAGACAGAGAGAGACAGAGCATGAACAGGGGAGGGGCAGAGAGAGAGGGAGACACAGAATTGGAAGCAGGCTCTGGGCTCTGAGCCATCAGCCCAGAGCCCGACGAGGGGCTCGAACCCACGGACCGCGAGATCGTGACCTGAGCTGAAGTCGGACGCCCAACCGACTGAGCCACCCAGGCGCCCCGTATTCCTGTCTTAATTTAAATAAAGTTCTAGTTTCTTTTAATGGTCACCTTAACAAAATAATTCCATTCACTCTCATGCTATAGAAACTTTTCTTGGGTTGGCAGTAAGGAATTATTGGCTGATAGGCCAATTTTCTCTGAACAATCCTAGCCACTATTTTAGAAAGGGGGAAAAAAGCAGAATAATTCTACTCCTCTTGCAGAAGTTATTTGTGACATGGTGTTTTCCTCACACTGTAAATGTTCACCTAGTGATTTCGGATTATAGACTTACATTTCTTACCTGGTCCCTGTGGGACTTCTTAGGCAGCTCAACCAAGGTTAAACTGGTTTATTCTCCCTTTTCTGCACAAAAATGTTTCTGAGACGATACATTTATGTCACACTTACTTATTTGAAAAAAAACATACATATAAAATTTGTTATTTGCCAGTCACTGGTCTAAGAGAGTCAAAAGAATTAGCTAATTTAACTCTCACAGTACTATGAGGTAGGCACTATTTCTAAAATGGTCTCAACTTCAAAAACAAAGAAACTATGGGACAGAAGACTTAAATAACTTGCCCAACATCCTTGGCTAGTAAGTAGCAGAACCAGGATTTAGACCTAGGTGGTGTGGTTCCAGAACAGGCACACTTGGCTCTTGGCCACCCTCCAGAACGTTCTGAATCATTTTTTAAGGGAGTCCATTTCTTTTTTAGCTTGAAAACACCTCTACATCTCTGCAAAGAAAGATTTGCTATTATTAATACTTTTATTAATATAAAGATTCCCATTTAGCAGATAGCTGAGGTTTTTGAGATGAAGCTCGAATCCTAAATTTGCAAATGGAGATGTGTGTGTGTGTGTGTGTGTGTTTTGGACCAAACAAAGTTGTTATAATTACATTATTTGCCAACATTTAAACCTTTGGGAAATTTCTCAGAAAAATATGGATATTGGGTTTTCCTTGAAATAATTAGAAGATAAGAAAATAACAGATTTAGTTTTCCTATATGGCAACAATCTGTCACAGCTAAGCAGATGTCCTTTTTATATAGAACGTGTAATCCCCAGCACTTGTATCTTGCTAGTCATGCTCATGACGTTTCTTGATGGTTTCTGTGGAACTTTAAGACCCCTGATCTAATCGCTGGAAAAACCAAAAAGAAGCAAGACATCTTAGTTCTCAGAGGACATAGGACTCCTGGGAGGTATCATTTCTAGAACTTGAGAATAAGATGAGATATTAGGCTCAGAAAAATGTTCAGAGCTCAATGATTACATCTGGGTTACAAATGACAATATTGTGATTATTAAGAAAACCCCATTTCAACTGAATAAAAAGTAAAAATCTTACTGGCTTTATTCAATAATTCCTGAATTGGGCAGCATCCAATCTAGCAGATTGAAAGGAGCTCCAAGGGGCTGTGCATAATGAAAGACTTTTACAGGCACAAGGGAGCAAGAACAAGGAAGTTGTGCTAGTAAACTTGGTTGTGGCAAGGTCACCTTGCTTTAGGGTTCTACCAGGAAGATTACTTCACTAATGCTGATCAAGTAATTCCTGATTTGACTAGTTTAAGATTCTATTTCTGGGAAAGCTGAAAGTGCAATTAAGTCTCAGTTTGGTGATGTGGGGTTTAGCATTAATGACTCCATTTTGGGCCTATTGTCTTGCTTTTAACATGGTTTGTAAAAATATATATTTGGTCATTCACATGACCCAAATATACTTCTTATATATTCAATCTTTGTCCACAGGCCCTGGCTCACAGCTCCCCAAACCCTTGGGATCTCCTGATTGATAAGGGCAACGGAGACATCTTATGTCATAGTATTTAGTTCCTGAAAATGCTTCAGAGCCAAAGGGTGAAATCGGTAGCTTGTTATGAGTAACAAGCCCCTTTCCACCACAACAGGCTTTACGTTAACGAAGTAACTTTTGGAAAGCACCTGGGCTGGTTGCCAGTGGGACTAACCACTAACAAAGGGGTGGGACTTTCCGTCCCAACCCCCTGATTTACAGGAAAGAAAGAGGGCTAAATGCTGAATCATCACCAATGGTCAATGATTTACTCAATCGTGCTTGTGTAATGAAGTCTCCATAACAACCCACGAGGAGAGGGTTCTGAGTGCTTTCAAGTTGGTGGAGGTCCTGGAGAGGGCATGGAAGCTCCCTGTGCTCTCCGTATACTTCACAGCTCTTCTTCTCTTCCACCTGGTGGTTCCTGAGCTTTATCCTTTTATAACAAACCAGTGATCAAGTAAGTAATTGAGTTTCCTAAGTTCTGTGAATCTTTCTAGCAAATTAATCAACCCAAGGAAGAGGCTGTGGGAACCTGTGATTTATAGCCCTTTGGCTGGAAGTGCAGGTAACAACGTTGGTTTGAGACTGGCATCTGAAGTGGGTGGAGGTGGGGGAGAGTTGGGAGGGGTCTCAGAAGGTTGTAGATGAGAGCAGTTTTGTGGGGCTAAGTCCTCACCCTGTGGAATAGGATGCTGTCGCTGGACAGATAGTGTCTGAATTGAGTCAAAATTTAAGACTCTAAGCTGGTGTTGAGAATTGTTTGTTGGTACAGGAAATCCCTAGCCCTGCCTGTGGAAATTGGGTCCCAGAACCCTATTAAATAGGAAAACCGGTAAGTCTGACCATGTAAAATTTACCATGCCATTGCCCTATGTAGGCACCATATCCTCCCCTTGATAAGAAATAGGAACTAAATTAGCAAGTGGGGCAGCAGTGATTGTTAAGTTGGACCAGATGTGCAAGGGAGATTTGCAGACGGCTTTAATTTTATCTTTCCACTATTGAACATGCAAAATGTCCACTATTTAGATGTAATTATCACTGTATTCCTTGCCTTTGTATATTACCTGGGCTTCACTTTTGTCAAAGAATTCTATAAGAATGTAAGTTCTATGTGATTCTCTGGAAACATATATTAGCGCTTACTCTCTGAATTCCATGAAAGGAGAACATATATAAGAATTTACTAAAGGGGCGCCTGGGTGGCGCAGTCGGTTAAGCGTCCGACTTCAGCCAGGTCACGATCTCGCAGTCTGTGAGTTCGAGCCCCGCGTCGGGCTCTGGGCTGATGGCTCAGAGTCTGGAGCCTGTTTCCGATTCTGTGTCTCCCTCTCTCTCTGCCCCTCCCCCGTTCATGCTCTGTCTCTCTCTGTCCCCAAAATAAATAAACGTTGAAAAAAAAATTAAGAATTTACTAAAGAGGAGAGGAGAAGGCTATTAAAAATGTCTTTGACTTCACTTAGCTAGACCCTGGAATTTCACAAAACTTAACAGTGGTTAATTGGTTTACTATTGAATGATGGACAGTTAAGGGAAGAAGCTGATAGCTGGGAGACCGTAAAGAGTCTGCAAGTGGGCGTAAATGTTTATGTGACAAAATCTTAGAGCGGTCAGTGGAAGGCTTTAAACCTGAATCCAAGGGTACTTGATTATAGATAAAAAGTGAGAGTTAAGAAAGAAAGGACTTGTGAGTGAAGGAAAGAATCTCTAATGCCACAATCAGCCTGTTAGCATTGTCTCCCTAGCAAACCAGAAACTGAAAGACCTTTAGTATCATAGTTGTGTCAGTTGCTTCATGGATCCCATTTTCAAGGAAACATTTTGCAGGAACTTTAATGCCTTACAGAAGAAGTTGTTGTAATTGCATGGGTGTACTCACAGGTACTCAGCTTTAGAAATAGTTTATACCAGGGGTGCCTGGGTGGCTCACTTGGTTGAGCATCAGATTTTGGCTCAGGTCATGATCTTGTGGTTCATGATTTCTTTTTTTTTTTTTTTAATTTTTTTTTTCCAACGTTTATTTATTTTTGGGACAGAGAGAGACAGAGCTTGAACGGGGGAGGGGCAGAGAGAGAGGGAGACACAGAATCGGAAACAGGCTCCAGGCTCCGAGCCATCAGCCCAGAGCCTGATTGCAGTTCATGATTTCAAGCCCACACCCAGCTCTGTGCTGACAGCTCAGGGCCTGGAGCCTGCTTCAGGTTCTGTGTCTCCCTCTCTGTCTGCCCCTCCTCCACTTGTGCTCTGTCTCTCTCTCCATCTCAAATTAAATAAACATTAAAAAAGTAAAAAAAAGAAATAGTTTATACCATAGTATTTTTACTGATGATATTTATGAAGCAAGACGAGGCATTCAGAAATTACAGGTAAGCCAGGCCTATTCTGCCAGAAGCAAATCAATTTGAGAACTAGAGATTAAAATATATTTAGAGATTAAAATCAATGTGTGCAATAAGGGAAGATGAGCCAAAGCAGAATGAATGAGGAGAAAGTATTTGCAGACTTCTGGTTAAAGACATCATCAATACTCAAATGAAGAAAGCTTGTTCATTAGCTTCCAATTTGCAGGACATTTATAATTAAAGATTTTATACTTTGTGATAAGTCAGCAATTATATATTCTTAAATATATTCATTTAAGAGTTCTGTTTCATAAATTCTCTATATATTAAAGTGTGAATTTTGTTCTTGTTTATTCATCTTCCTATGGCCATTTTAAAGTACAGAATTAAAAGGTTTTTTTTTTTTTTTTTGGAAGAATCAAAGAGAAACCGTACTGGGTTAATATGCCTGGTATCTAGAGACTCTATTCTTGTGCAAAGACAGAGCAGACCATGTCAGAGGCATCCCAGATAAGGAGGTTAGACCAAAAATAGGACTGACTAGGTAGAGTTCCACGGCCTGGGCAGGATGGAGAGAATAGTTGTTTGGAGACCTTATATCTTTGCCATGGCAACATGATGATGATGAAAAAAATATTCCTCAGGTTGTATTTTAATAGTCGATATTTGAAAAAAGTTAGACCTAAGTTAGATGGTTCAAACCCAGGTCATCAATCTAAGGCCTCCTGGGAGAGAGGAAGATTAGGCACTACATCAGTTATCTATTGCTGCACAACAAGCCAACCCCAAATTCTGTGGCTTGAAACCATAACAATTTACTGTCTATCATGAGTTTGGGCAATCTTTGGATGATCTTGACTCTTGGTTTCTCATGTGATTACATTTTACTGGAGAATCTGCTGGGCTAGAATATCCAAGATGGCAGGTGTTGCACATTGTTGGCTGGTGAATCTCATTTCTCCACGGACTGCTACCCTTCAGGGGTCTAAATTGACTACTTACCTAGCAGTCTTAGGGCAACTTAGCCAGAGGTTGAAGACTGAAGGGGCAAAGTGTCTTGAGACCCAGAGTCTGGTACTTGAAAAACTTTACTTCAGTCATATTTATTTATTAAAACAAGTCCTAAGATTGGCTCAAATTCACTGGGTGGGGAAATAAATGCCATCTCCTTCTGGGAGGAGCTAAAAAGAATCTGGACATGGAATAGAGACCTTGAATCAATAGTAGGCTTAAAAACCAGGGACCCGAGAAAATTTTTACGAGTTAGAAGATGAGAAGTCTAGAGCAATCTTAAAGTCAAAGTGTGAGTGCTCATAGCAAATATTGAAGTGTTATTCCTGTGCTTATTTACTAGTGTTTTAGGTATACTTGAAGATGTTTAGAGGGAATGAATACCTGCAGAATGTGGTCTAAGCAGGGATTTTTCTGGGGTAACATGGTAACTTAATTATATACTTAAATATTTGGTTGGGATATGTACCATCTTCATGAAGTAATGTCTTCATGTCTTTCACTATAACAGTATAACAAAGTTTCAAGTGTTTTGGCTACAAAATAACTTTTCATTCATACTAAAGCTATCTGAATGGGGTGTTTCCTACCACACAGTTATATACTTTTCATTGAAAAATGATACTGTAATAGCATTCTTTGGAGCAGATGGTAGCTACATTTGTGTTGAGCATAGCATCACATATAGAGAAGTTGAGTCACTATGCTGTATACCCTCAACTAATGTAACATTGTGTGTCGACTGCTAGAAAGAAAGAAAGAAAGAAAGAAAGAAAGAAAGAAAGAAAGACAGACAGACTCGGAAGGATTGTTTTCTCAGGATCAGAAGACAATTATACATGGATCTCAGAACTCCAGGAATTTTTTTCTTATATCTTGGAGTTGTGTGATTATGTGATTTCTGTTTTCTAGTTGCTACTCAATGGTACTGAACGCAGAGGACCCAACATTACTCTGGTGGTGATTTTGATGAAATAATCTCAGCTCTAAGCCTTTCTTAAGTTAGTCTTAAGTACAGCTTTGTATAACCACATGAATTGAGGAATGCCCGGTTTGGTATTTTGTGTTGTCTACAACTTACTAGGTTTATCCATACATTAATCATTATATTATGATATAATGATCAAACATCCCCAGCTACACAGAGCCCTGAATGTATTTAATGAATGACAGCGATAATCTAAGTTCACTCTTCAAATGTCTAGTGTATTCTTAGAGTGGTCTAGTTATTTATCCCAATGAGATATTAGCTTATTTTAGTTTTATTCTTCATTTGACTTCCTAATCATGGCAGATAATAGATCTAAATTACCTTCTTTAAATTAGATCAGAAAGATAGGATTAAATTGCACTTGTGCCCAAAGTATCATTTTTCACTTAAGAAACAGCATCAATGATGTCTATACTTCCACTCATGTTAAATTCTCAGTTTCCCACCATTGTGCAAAGGTGAGCTTTTTTTTTTGCATTTCTTGGAAAAACAAGGACACACCACTTCCCATATTTAGCACACACATATGCACTTATATCAGGTTTAGGTGTGACTGCATATTACATTTCCCCTATAATAGTAGGCTAAAATGTTAATTTTTCTCCAGCGTTTAAAGTTAGGTAGGCAGAACAGGGTGGTCTGGCAGTCCCAAATGCTACTTCAGGTTATAAGTTTCTTTTAGATCATCTTTCTATCATTCCTAGACTGAGCCCATGGAATCCATGTGGTTAGTGGAACTCCAATTGTCACATGCATGTTCTAGAAAGCAGGAGAAAGGGAAAAGCGATAAAAGATAACTCCCTCCTTAAGTATGTGATACTTTATTTTAATCTTACTGACTCAATCTTAGTCATATATATACATCTGCCAAGAAAGCTGGGAAAGGCAGTCTTTTAGCTGGATGCATGACTTCTGTTAAAAAAGAAGAGGAGAATGGATATTGAGAAGCAACTATCAATTTTTTCCATGGTACTTAGTAAGAATTAATGGAATTAAATTGAATAGAAATCAGAGATTTCTGATATGTGCTTTAAGAATCACTACCTGACGAGGTGTTTGAAATCATTCTCATTATTTGGTGTTCATGTCGTTGGAAGTGTAACCTGAATTTAGATTACCAGAAGTTGCTGTAACCTCTTAAAGTATGAATCTGTTTATCTTCAATTTCTGTGCTGAAGGCAACAGCTGCATCTTACCAATGAACCCCCATCTGATAGAAACATGTGTCTGATTTCTATTTTAGTCTTGGCATAGTAACTGTGAAAGATTTTGGTTGGCACTTAGTTATATTGCTAATATGTCACTGACTATTATTGCTACGAAACCAGCTTTTCTGTCACATCTCTTATCATGTAGCATATCTATAATCCTTATAAATAAGCTAGAATTCTACCCTTTTATAAAAATATATATCTTAATTCTGTGTCTAAACATATACACTCCCTCTGACTTGTGCATTTCACATTGTCTGCTATTTTCACTTAAATTCTAATACCATTATTTAAAAATTGTCAAACAGCCAAGAAAGACTGAAAAGAAGGAAATCAACTAGAAAATTACTGAGTTGGCAGCACTGTGTAAAAATGATCAAACTGTATATGTGTATTATTTTACACACAAGAGATGATTGTTTTGTTTCCTTTCTTTCGGTTTCTCACAACATTAAAGCTTAAAATTTGTATATGCTCAAAGTTTTGTTCTACACCCCCTGTAGTTAAAATATTGTCAATATCCTGAAATCAGAATTACAAGATGTTTAAATTGTTTTTCTTTTCCTTAAACAAAATGCCCTTCACAGTCTTCTGTGGCTAATATGCTATTGACATCATTGAATATGTTCTTTATTTCAGATATTTTATTTTTCATTTCTAAAATTTCCATTTCATTCTCTTGAAAGGTTTAATTTAGTATTAAATGTTTTGTTCCTTTCCTTCATTCTCATAAATATATTTATCACAATTATTTCATAACCTCTAATAATTTGGTGATTTGTGGAGCTACCTGTTTGTTTTTATACTTTTTGGTTTTTAGGCATGTGGTTTTGTCTTTGTTGTGCCAAGTGACTTTTGATGGAATGTCAGATATTATATATAAAAATCATGGGGGCTGCAGATACTATCTTCAGAGAGAGTACACCCTTTATTTTTGATAGGTAGAAGGAATGAAAGCTAATAATCCAAATAAATGAAGGAGAAAGCTGCTTTGATGAGGTGTGGCAACCGTAATGTGGCTTGGCTGATCCTGGGTTCACCCTGGACTCCTAGAATCTTCAGTGGATGGGCTTCCCCTTTAGGGGCCCCATTCTCTTGACAGGTCTCATATTCTGATTTTTATTTTCTGAGGCAATATAGACCTCCAGATACTTTTCAGGTATTTTATTTTTTAGCTTTTTTAAAAAAATATTTATTTTTTATTGTTTTTATTTTACAGATAGAGAGCAAGTGACTGGGCAGGGAGGAGGAAGAGGGAGAGAGAGAATCTTAAGCAGGCTCCACACACAGCACAGAGCCTGACGTGTAGTCTGATGTAGGGCTCAGTCCCATGACCCCGGGATCATGACCTAAGCTGAAATCAAGAGTGCTCAGTCTACTGAGCCACTCAGGTGCCCCTATGCGTTAGCTTTTAACCTTCTACTCTGCATAGTCCCAGAATTTGGGTTAAACCCATTCATATTCTTGAACCTCCTTTCCAAATATTTGTCAAAAGCTCTGTTGGTTTTTCTTTTCCCAGGAGTAACACTCTATTAGTTTAAAATCCAATTCTCAGGCTCCTGCTTAAGCCCAGGAAAGGCACAGGCCTCATGGTAAAAGCAGCTGCAAAGGTCCGCTTACTCACTCATGATTTTCCCCTCTCTAGAGTTTGAGACCTTCCAGTCCTTGGTGCCTCATCAGTTTTCCAGCATCTACAAACAGATGATTTGCATGTTGTATCATTTTTTTCCTCCAATTGTTCTCTGAGAGAGCTTTGCTCTGCCCAAGTCTACTCAATTCCATCTGGTATGATCTATGTTTTTGTACTGTTTGTTCATTTTATTTTAAACGGTATACCATATGGACATCTTGGAAATATACCTACCTTTGTAGTGTATTATTGATACACAAAATATCAATCAATGGTCTGAATGTATACTTTTTTTTAAGTTTATTTATTTATTTTGAGATTGGGGAGCAGAGAGAGAGGGAGAGAGAATCCCAAGCAGGCTTTGCACTGTCAGTGTGGAGTCTGACACAGGGCTCAAACCCATGAACCATGAGATCCTGAGCTGAAATAAAAAATGGGATGCTTCAGCCAGGTCACGATCTCGCACTCCGTGAGTTCGAGCCCCGCGTCAGGCTCTGAGCTGATGGCTTGGAGCCTGGAGCCTGTTTCCGATTCTGTGTCTCCCTCTCTCTCTGCCCCTCCCCTGTTCATGCTCTGTCTCTCTCTGTCCCAAAAATAAATAAAAAACATTGAAAAAAAATGGGATGCTTAACTGACTGAGCCACCCAGGCACCCCTGAATGTACACTTACATATAGGGAGGTATATTACTTCATGAATGGAAGCATAAAAAAATCTTGTCACAAAATATATAGTCTTAATAAAATTCTTTCAAAATTCTTAAGCTTTGTTAAATCTGTGCATGATATGAAGTCTTTAAAATGAGTACTTCAATCTAAAAAGCATATTTATGCATTCATCAAAACTTACTATTTGAAATTTTCTCTGGCAGAATTGGGAGAGAGGAAGAAGGTGCATTTGTGTGCTTTGCTCTCCCCTGAAATCTAATGTTACCCTATTTTTAAAAAGTTTATCTGGTTAACATACAACTTTTACACCTGTATAATAGGTTTTTGGAAATTGATAGATCTAAAATTTTGAATTCTATCTGTAGCTTTTTCTCTTTGAGAAATCTCCTCTATGCCTATTACTTGAAGCACCAGTTATACAGTAGTGACAATTCTCAACCCACGTAACTCTTTGGGGCTCCAAATTTGTACATAAAAAGTCACCAAGTTACTGTGACTTCAATGTCACCTGGGTATGTCAGACTCAAGTTGCTGAAACTTTATTTCTACCCTGACTCTCATGGTACCTAACGTGCGGTAAGCGCACATACTCTGTATTGACCGACTGAATGAATGAATGACACACCCATCCTTCTCCAATCTAGAATCCTCTTCTTTATTCCTTCCTTTGGCAAACACAGGAAAACCAATCACCCCTTGTAATTATCCCAGGTTCCACATATCGCTTTCTGTTGCTCATTTAAGATGAAAAATCTCTCTCCTTTTTTTCTGTTTCTTTGTTCTAATTTCTGTCTTTTCCATGAGAGGTGTTCTCAAATATCTGAAACTACTGGCCTTTCCATATGTATTAAGAATAAAGCAAAAAATATGACTGGAAGCTCTGTATCTATTGTCAGGGATTAATGAGTGAGTGATTTCATACCAGGATTTGGGAGCAGAGACCTGTCATTTATATTGGAGAAACCCTCATATAGCAGCCTGTCTTTACTGGTCATTCAGTTTCACCAGAAATGAATCCTCAGTGCTCCTTTCTGTGAGCTATAGACCTTAGACTTGATGGAATATATTCTGGGAGTGACTTTCTCTCTCTCTCTCTGTCTCTGTCTCTCTCTCTGTCTCTCTCTCTCCGTGTGTGTGTGTGTGTGTGTGTGTGTGTGTGTGTGTGTGTGTGTTAGGGATGGGGGTGAGCTTACCATTAAGTATATAAACTTTTACTTAACAGTATCATAAGTCAGTCTCACCCTTTGCTGTTTCTAATGTCCCTAAATATACAGGTTGTTTAAATTTCTCCAAAGAATAAATCTCTAGCCTCTGTCACATGGAGAGACAACAAGTGGCCTTGCTAGTTGGTGAAGTCCTCAGCAGGTTTTTCATGTTCCCATGATACCCCATGTATAACTCTATTACAGCTGTCATAGTATATTATACTATGCTAGACATTAGTTTCCCCTCTGTTTTCTGACTATGGATTCCTTAAAACAGACTATTATCACATGGACAGTATTTAATAAAAATTTGAAGAAATGAAATGATTAGAGATATATTTATATTATATCATTTATTTATTACTACTTGATTATATTTATTTAATTCCTGATATATTTTTAAACCATACACCTTCACCAGATGTTTATTAGTAAGTGTCACACATGGTTTTAAGGAGTGGTGATCGACCAGTCGACAAAACAGTGCCTTATGAAACTTAGAGTCTAGTGATAAGAGAGAGAAAAAAAAGAAACATAATAAATATTTAAGTTATATGATTAATAGATAGAATTTGATAAGTGCTATGAAAAAGACCTACTAGAGCAAGTTGAGAAGGACTGAGAGTGTTGGAAGAGGAAGTTCAGTTTGTGGTATTAAAGTTGTTCCTTAGGCCATGTTGATGAAATTAGAGCAAAGCTTGGAAGAAAAGTATTAGCTAAGAGAATATCTGTAGGAAGAATAGTCCAGATAAAGAAAATAAATAGAGCATTGGCCCCAAAGGAGAAAAGTTTAGTGTGGCTGGAGTGGAATGAGCAAGAAAGAGGGAGAGTGATGGAAAATGTGGTAACAGAGGAGCAGGACCCAGTTCATGCTGGGATTTTTAGGCCATCACAAGGATCTTGGCTTTTATTCTAAGGGAAATGGTGAGTCATTGCTGAATTTTGACAGTGGCGTTTCATGATCACAAGTGCATTTTATAAGAAGACTCTGTTTGCTATAGTAAAAGTGGACTGTAGCAGGGAAGGGTGGACACAGGGTGACCTGGTAGAAAGGTACTGCAATAAAAATGAGACAACATGGTCATTCTAACCAGGATGGTAATGTAGAAGTGAGAAATGGTTAGATCTTTGATATTTGAAGGTGGAGCTGATGAGGTTTGCAGATGGATTAAACATGGCTTTTGGCCCAAATAACTGAAAGATAAAACTGTCATCATCTGGGGCACAAAGAGGCTGTAAGTAAAACAGATATGGGGTGGGGAGAAGATCAGATTTGAACACATATTGGATTTGGCTCTTAGACATTTACATGAGTATGTCAGGTCATCAAGTCAGGACAGATATTTAAATTGGAAACATATTGGAGAGTTTAAACACCCAGATGCTCTTCAAAGCCATTGGACTACGTGAGATCACCAAGGAATGGGACATAGTTGGAAAAGAGAAGATAGAGGAGTGCACTCTGGGGAACATTCAGATTAATAGGCCTGGGAGAAAAGGAGGAACCAGTAAAGGAAACAGAGGAAGAGGCATTCATCAGGTAGGAGGAAAACCAAGAGACTGTCACGTAGGAACCAGGTACAGACAGGAAGTGTCTCAAGGAAGAAGGACTAATCAACTCTGTCAATTGTTGGTAAGTCACATAGGGAAGGAACTTGGAATTGATCAATGGATTTACAATTAGGGAATTGTGATTGAAAAGCAGAATTTGGTGGCAGCGGTCATGCTGTGGTGGTGATCTAGACTAGGGTGAGTTTAGTAGAAAATGGAAAGAGATAAATTGGACATAGAATAGAAAGTCTAGGGCACTTGGGTGGCTCAGTGGGTTAAGAAACCCACTCTTGATTTCAGCTCAGGTCATGATCTCACAGTTGCTGGGATCGAGCCCCATGTCAGACTCTGCACTGACAGTGAGGAGCCTACTTGGGATTCTCTCTCCCTTTCTCTCTCCCTTTCTCCCACTCATTCTCTCTCTCTCTCTCTCTCTCTCTCTCTCTCTCTCTCCTTCTCAAAATAAATAAATAAACATTAAAAAAAGAAAAGTCTGTTGAGAAGTTTTGCTGAAAAGGGAACAAAAAAACCAAAAGTTTCTCTAAAGATGTAAGTCATAGTGGTGTAATAATCAGAATTTGATTTCCTGTGTGCTGATGGGGAAAGTCTAGCAAAGAGTGAACAATTGATATGACAGGAGAAAGCGAGGAGCACATTCCTGGGGCTCTGTCCACGAGGAGGGGGGAAAGATGGGAACTAGTGTGAAAGTCAGACTTGAATTGAGAAAGGAGCCTGGGAGTGGCCTGAGTCCCACCAGGCAGGAAGGCAGAGTATGTGAGCACATGTACTGGTAATGTGGGGAATAGACTCTTCGGAGGTTCTTTTCTGATTGCTTCAGTTTTTTTCAGTAAAGGAAAACAAAAATGTCATCAGCTGAGAGTACGGACAAGAAAGAGGGTGTTGAGGTTTGAAGAGTGAGAAGCCATGAAATACATGTGTAGGAGAATAGAAGTATAAACATACTGGAGACATATTTACTGACTACATGATATTATTAAGGGCCCACTGTAGGCAGTACACAGGAATATGAGACCAGTCAGCGTGATGGAATGTTACTCTCTAGACAGACAGATTCAGCTGTATAGTTGTGGGATTTAACCAAAATCAAGAGAGGGGCAAAATAATTAAGGGTATATCTAAGGAAATGCTTTTAATGCTTGACCATGGAGGTTTTTTATGTTTGTTTTGTTTGGATTCCAAGTTAAATTTAGAGAAATCATACAAAATTCTTCTTTTTGTAAACCAAGACAATATTCCCTGGAAATGGAATGATAATAATAATGGATCCAAACAAAAACCCAATTTTAATATTTAAAGTTTAAATACATCCTTGAAGTTTCTTCATCTCTTTGTAGATCTTCAATGAGATATCAGTATTGATATTTCAACAATTGATTATTTTGTGTCTATTCTCTAAGTGGAAGCATTATTAACTACCATGGCTAGTAAAGTAATGATGTTTAAAAACAAGGACTGTGATTGTCCAGTCATTTGAAGCATCTCTTCTGGAGCAGGTAATTAAGGAAATGTTGGAATAGGAGAGAATAATGGGTACCACACTGAAGAGCATTGGACTTACTTTCAAATCTCATTTTCAGAATTGTTATTAGGACTATATATCTGTACAGTTGACCCTCAGACAACATGACTTTGAACTGCATGAGCCCACTTATGTGGATTTTTTTTCAATAAATACAGCGCAGTACTGTAAACGTATTTTCACTTCCTTATGATTTTCTTAATATCAGCACCTCTAGCCCCTGCATTGCTCAAGGGTCAACTGTGTATCCATTATTTAGTTGGCCACTGAAATTATGCTGAAAATCTAGAAAAAAATGAAAACCGCATATTTATCGAAGGGAGACATCTTCCGTCTTTCAATGATCCTGGTTCTATAAGAGGCAATGCAAATGAATGGGTATATTCTTTATGCCAATGAATGTTTTTTTGTTGTTGTTGTTGTCTATGCAGTATGGTCCAGTTTTTGACAGGAAACATGTAACTGATCTTTATAGCCTGGTACTTAATTGCTTCTTTCCTATAAGATTAAGTAGAAACCTTTTAATCTGTAAAACAGCATTCTCCTTGGCACTAAAGGAAGTCTATTTCAAAACAATTCTATTGAAAGGGCTCTTAACCTAATGCATAGGAATTATTGTTTACATGACATATTGTTGGCAAAATGTGTGTGTGTACACTTAAACATACACTTGTGGGTAGAGATTGCTACCTTTCATAAACCTTTCAAAGGGATCTTTGACCTCCCCCCCCAAAAAATAAGTGATATAACTGACAATTCCATGATAAAGGGCTTTTTCCCTATGTTCTAAAGATGAGTAATTCTGTCGCATCCTTACGTCCATTACACAGAGTAAAAATGTGTATGTAGTAGTTTTAATTTGCATGTAATGAAGCTGGATTACTAAAGGGACAAATGTATGTACCCAAATCACCCAAAAGGCAACAGTGTCCAACACAAAAGCCACATTAAAAAATTCCCTCTCCAATGGACTAACCAGGAGCATGCAGTTTTTCAGCTGTGAGCAATTGGCTACTGATAACCTTGTTCATTAACAAATCAAGCAGCTGTTCAGATCTGCAGAAAAGCCCCCATGTTGTCCCTAAATACTCCAGTACAAAATCAGTGTAAACCAATTAAGTTACACAATGGGAAAAGCATCAGATGTGTAACCGATGCTTCACTTAGCCTCAGCCTACTCTTCTTTTAGATTTCAATAATCCTCAACCTCCAGAAAATGATAAATTTCTACATCAATCTTGAGTAAATATTCCAGAGTCGATTCTACTGTGTACAGAGAAACATATTTTAGAAATCTTCTAAATATTTGGTGGCTACCTGGACTGGAATTATTTTTGTCCCCGGAAGAAAATAATTTAAATCAGTGACTAGAAGTAATCTGTGGTCCAAGAGATTTTTATTATTTATGTTAAGAAATACTGTTTGTACTTACAAACTTGTCAATTATCTGTGGAAGAAATGGTGGAGGTATTTATTATTCTGAAATTATATTGTTGTAATTGAATCAAACTGTCAATATGTACTCAGCACACTTAAGATACGTCAAAAAGAAATCTTAGTTAGGATTTTGGGGGTGTGGAAAATTTAGCACACAAAATTATACACATTATATTTTCTACACCAATCGAATCAATAAAACATATGGCCTACCTTCGTCTTTGTGGCTAGCAGTATTTTGAAGTAATTCATCGCAAATCTCATTGTGCAAGAGCTGAAATAATTTTACCTATCGCTTTTTAGTTCATCTTTATAATCTGTTATTTATTCTCTTTTGTTTGGGTAGTATCAAAATTGTGGTAAATATTAATCTTAAAAATCACAGCATTTTTAGAACTTCAAAGGATTCTCAAGGTTCTTAGGTCCAACTCCTTTATTACACTTCCTCAATAAAAAACTCATTAGGAAAATAATCCTATTTTTCACAATTATTTCTAAAAGGAACACAGATTTCTATGCTCTGTCACCCAGCCCAGCTCTTTCAGTGAAAGGAATGACCTTGAATTGAACTGTAGAAAGTACATGGAAGAAAAGTTTACTGAAGAAGTTTAGTAAGGATACAGGAGATTAATGCATATATTTGTGTTGGACACCCTTGCCTGTGCTGCATATTCAAAGTGATGGGATCATGTTATTTATTATATTTTTCAGATCATTTGCAATGTTAATTTACATGAGTTTGATATCGCTTTTGTCTTTTAGTTATGTGTTATTCTGAGAAATCCCTGGGGAAGCAGAGGATTTATATGCTTTGTGTACATGTTCCGCAGACTAAGCGCTCTGGCATAATTATTTTTGGCACTCGCTAACTGATTAAAACATCCAATTTAACTCATGATCAGTAAGATTAAACCTTTTTAATATACCTCAAAAGTAAATTATCATTTACTACTCAAACATCCCTTTCTGCACATGTCCTCAATAAAGCTTTTCTTTTTTCGTTAATGTACCTTTTAACGAGGATTCCCTTTTATTTCTTCCTTTGGGCAAAACTGCCTTACCCTTTATAGAGAGGTAGGAACAAAGATGAGATGGAGGCTGACTAGATAAATACATGGATTTTTAATGTTACACCAATTACAAGCCCTCGTTCTTGTTGTATTTTGTAAAGAATTTGCTATTCAAGAAGACGTGCCCCTGCTTTGGGTTTATTTGATGTACAGACAAATGAGAACAGTTAGAAAGAAATAATATTTGAAAAAAAAATCATTTATACGACTTGGCGAAAAAACTGCCTTTTGTTTAATTTTAAATCAGTTGCTTTTCAAAACTTGAGGTTACATTTCAGTTTTGCAGTGAAACCCATTTAATGGAATATCCAAAGCACATAGCAATATTACAACAATTTGAAGGGAAGAAAAGGTTCCCAAGGATGACTAAGTATGATCTAATCTTAAATTAGAATATTGGCAGTTTGCTGGTCTTCTCCTTGCTGAGGACTCTTGCACTGGATCGTCACTGTAAGGAGAGATGAGGAAAGTAAAATGCCCTAGATAACGTGTGCTGGTTAAGTCAGGAGCTCATGGAGCTTTAAAGCAATCACAGGTGTAAGCCCCTCACACACACACCTCACACGCTGAGGGAGGTAGGGGGCAGTCAGATTAGGAGAATCCTCCTGTGTGGATGTTAGAGTGTTATTGTGTACAAATGTTGTGGTTACTGCCTTTTATGCATAGGATTAACATCAAATGAAACAAGAATTATGGAGTAGGGCTTTAGATAGAAAATAGGTCAAGTCAATGCAATAAATATCCTGTCAGAATTTTGATCCAGATTTACAAATACTTCACCAGATTGCTAATAAGCCTGTAGCCCAGCATGTAAATATTTGAACAGTATGAAAAATGCATCTGAGTTAAACAACACGACTATGCCCCAAATAGGTTGAACTACTGTAATGTTGCAAACCAGGCAGAAGGAAGACTTTTCTGGAATATGTGGTAGATAGACCCAAAACATTGCCAAAGTGGTTTCCTAAATTGTCAGGAAATCAAAATCTCAAAATAAGTAAATCTAGTAGTTGGTTACACAAATTCTAAGAGCTAGAAGAAACAAGCTTACAAACTTTGTGTAGATTTCCCATTCTCGGATCTAGAAGTGTTGGAGTCTTCTGAAAAAAATTGGCCACGCATAAAACTATCTTTGAAATTGCCATATCCATGGAGTGGTCTCCCCTCCAAGACAGATTCTGGATGTGAGAATAATTTGAAGACCCACTAACAAATGTGATTTTTTATTAGGTGTGTTTGTGCCAGCCCTTTGGACGTTAGGGGTTGCACGTAGGCAAACATTTTGGTGGGCATTTTCTCCCTGTCTCCATTTCACATAAAATTAAAGAGTAATTTAGTGTTGAAGTCCAACATATGAATCCCTAGGTTAGCATATTAGTTTCAACAGTTATTAAAGCTTGCCTAAGACCAATCACATTTCCATTGTACCATTGTAACTAATTTATGGTCTTGATTTCCACCCCCTCCCCCAACTTTCTGACCAAGCATGACATTAAAGGCTCCAAGGAAAATATTTGTTTAAAAGGTGAAAACAATAGTAGTAAATGTTCTGCTTTTTCTCCTCTGGTTCCAGCAGCAGTCATACCAAATTTCTAGTATATTTACTTGTTGCTAATTGATGAAATAATGGCATTCTTTTCTATTAAGAAGCGAGTTCAGTTATTGATCCCATCATCTGTAAAAAGGCAATATGCTATCAGTTTCCAAGTGTGTGATTTGTTTTTAACTAAGAAAGAAAAAAACTTTGAACATGGGAGAGGGTAAGCTTGTTGTGCTTAAATTTTCATAAATTGGCAACTTTTGGCACAGATGCCAAAGAGAGAACAAGAATAAATGTCTCAAGCCTTGGTTGTTAGGGTCTGATCACAAGCGTTGTGGTGTAGAATTCATGGATTATTCATGTGTAATTACAGATAGCTATTGTGCTCCTTTAAATCATCCCTATGGCCCATTATGGCCCATAACAACTGAAATAGCAATTGTCATAGTAAGGTTTGGGCTCTGTCACAGAGTGTGGACTCTAATCAATAATGATGAATGGTAAAATTTTACATCAAGCGGTCCAAAGTCTGGTTGGCCTCCTCCATAAATCTGTACAAACACTAAGCAGAGCAGCTGCAGGGTCTGGAAATTTAAAAGCCAACACTCGCCTTACCCCCTACATGCATTTACCTCTGTAAAAGTAAAAAAAAAAAAAAAAAAAAGGGGGGGGGGGAAGAAAAGGAAATGCTCAATATATCAATTCTAATAATTCACATGCTGTTAGAAGCATTTCCCCCCTATTTAAATGGGAGTGAACCCTAGGTTGTTTTCAAGGTCAATTTCAGGTGAAAGGGGGGTCATCTAAAGGTCACTTGAGCTCCCATGCAGGTCAATAACACCTCTTCACTTCCACAGCAGACAAGCGCTCACACCCAATCAATCCACCAGCGCTGCGGCTGCACCCAGTGTAATGAACAGTGAATAAATGTAGCCTATCATCACAAAACATGCTTTTTAAGTACCTTTCCTTTTCATGTAAAACCTCTCGCTGTCAAATTCTACATTCACTCATCCAGCAGTGAGTAGCAAAAGTGAGAAATCAGACTCTCATTGGGGTTGGTAAAAGGTCACAGCTGACAGACACGGAGGTTAAACTGCCGAGTTAAAATACTGTTCATTACCCACTGCAGCTTTTTGCTAACTACACTTCTTTGTGTTATAGTCAAGCAGTACATCAATATGCCCCTCCTCTTAATTTATTAGCAATTGTTGAATTGTGTGGGGTAGGGGCTAAAGGAGAAATTAATGTCTTATATGTGGCATATCTTTATATACGCATATATATTTTGCTTTTGAATATTCTAATTCCCTGTTTTAATACTCAATACCCTGTACAGCATGGTGTCTACTTGAGATGTGCCCTAATTATTAGGGAAACATAATTCCTAAGATCATAAGAGACTGGGTAATCTGAATTCCAAAGGCCCAGGGTTGGTTGTTTGGAGACCGTTTTTATTCAGATATTTTTTCTTAAACGAATTGTATATGAGACCTTTTGATGTTTTTCAGTCAAAAAAAAAAAACCTGGTTAAATATATGGGAACTTGTAATTTCCACCAAAACATGTAAAAAATACGTGTTAAATGTACACAGTGTTTCAAAATAATTCATTTCATCAAAAAGTGTGATGGTCTTATGTTGACAAGGGTAGCACCTATCAAACACATTGTCAACCCAGAATATAATCTATTATTTTTCCAGAGAAGTGCGTCATACCTGCATTCCCCCCTCCCCCAATTCTGATGGAGTCAAAGGAGCCTTTAATAGTGGTGAGTAATCACTGGAGTTTAAGAGGAAACAGTACTTTTTCTGAATTCAGTTGACTAAATGAAACGGTTTGGTGTTAAACCTGAATGGATTAGTACAATTTTCCAAAAATGAAATTTCATTCTTTGATTAATTAACACGTAGGTGGAAGTCCCTTTATTGAAACACAGAAGCTTTGTATTTAAAGATACCAATATGAAAACAAGTTGTAGAGTGTTCCAGCACAAAATCACAAATCATGAATAAAATAAAGGTTTATTTACATGCTCTCTCCAACAATAATTTGACTCAACAAAATTACCATTATCTATTTACATCTTTAAAAAATGCATTCTGAGATTTATTCTAGAAAAATATATCTTTTTCCCCCTCCTGTATGCCTTCTCTCTCAGTGGGACTGAAAATAAAATGTTATGACTTAAATCACAAGAGGCTAACATCATTTTTAGCAACAAGGGCTGCATAATTTCAAGACTATGAGTGAGTGGCTGACTTTAACTAAAATGTTTCAGTTCTCTGCGTATATAGGTACATAAATAATTCAGAATTAATCCCTGCAGAGGGGACAATGGGAATCGTAAATTATCCATGTGCCGTCCTCAACATTAGAGGCAATGAACCTATAGTAACAAACTATGAGTGTTACTCATTACATACATTTCACAGACACCTTAACCTTTTGAATATTAATTTCCCTCTGCAGCTTGTAGCTAGGCAGTATCATTTTTTTAATTTTCCTTCCCACTCCTCTTGCCTTCATTTCGTTCTCTCACGAAATCTCCCAAACCGTAGTTAAGCCACAGCTACTGAGTGGATGTATTGGAATACATTGATTTGTTATAGAAAGGAGTTTTTTTTTTAAGCTGAATATTTTTTTGTTTTGTAAAAACCTCTCAATATCAGAGGTAGCCTTTCTGTAGAATGCAAGTTGAGGTGTATCAGTCAGGCTGTTTTTATAAAAATAAATGGGCTTGCAAATCTGGACAAATCTGACTCCACTGTGGTTGATAGTGTCCTTCAAATTTCACAAATATATATCATACTTTTATTTTTAACTAAAAATATATTGAAGAGTTGTCATAATTTTCATCTAAAGATGAAAATAAAGTAAAAAAAGAGGTATGATAGTTCCTAATTATAAAATCAATTAAATTACAAAATTTAACTGTTAAATTAGGGAGTTTAATTTTTTTAAGACTTAATGAGATATAATAGTGGGTATTCTTATTTTTGTCTCTAGATTACCCTCCCAGGTAAAAATATCCTGATTAGCTTTAGAACTCTTATTTTGAATGACAGAGTAAAGAAAAGATTCTTTCTAGTCTAATTCATTATGCCCATTCCTGTCTATTAGATAAGATAAATCGAAATGTTTATCATAAAAAATTATGAGAAGTAACATTTATAAAATAAATATAAATATTTGTAAGGATATATATAAATATAGACAAACATGCATGTATTAGACATGTATGTAGATGAACTGATATGAACACTATTATAAATCTCTACGTTTAACTGAACTATACATCATATGAAGGTTGTCGACAGACACAGCTGGAGTGAAATTCAACAAAATTGTTTGTGCATCAGGCTTTTCAGAGATTTCAACATGCCCTTCCCCAGCATAGTTGCATGACTTACTCCTCCATCTTGTTAAGATCTTTAATTACCTCTCTGTACCTTCTGTCAGTACCTAGTTTAAAATTACAAATCTACCAGGGGTCCCTGGGTGGCTCAGTCAGTTAAGTGCCTGACTCCTGATTTTGGCTCAGGTCATGATCTCAGGGTTCTTGGGATGGAGCCCTGGGTTGGGCTCTGTGCTGAGAGCTTGGGATTCTCCCTCTCCCTGTCTCTCTGGCCCTCCCCACTGTCTCTCTCTCTCAAAATAAATAAATTTAAAAAATGAAACAAAATAAAACCCACTAATATCCAAGATGTCTCTTAGTTTCCTTTCCTTGCTTTATCTCTGCAACTCCTGTAACTCTGACATAATGCTGGAAAATTTTTGAGGACAGGAAGTTTTGTTGATTTTGTTCTTTGCTGTATCCTGAATGCCTAAGAGATAGTAGGAGCTCATTAAATACACTAAAGAAATGAAACGTAATAAATTTGAGGTGTCAAGAACTATTTGAAAATCACTCTAGTCCCAGCATGGCTGACTAATGGGGCAAATCATGATATGAATTTAAGGCAACACTGCCTTATTTCTTGGGCATCTCCCACAACTTGCACAAAACCTTCCCTTTGGGCAGCCATTGCCCTTGGACTCTCCCTGCAACTGCTTTTATTGAAATTAAAACTTGCTCTCACTAAAAGTCTGTTATCATTCATTGACAAATTGCACTGTACATGTTAATTTTGTTCCATAGAATGCATTTGCACTTTAGGCCTTATACAGTCAAAGGATTTGTTTTCTATGAAAGAAATTTCCAATAGAGACAATTAAGTTAGGCAAAATACTTTGGTTTTCCTTTTGGTTTGTTGCAATCTTGATTTTAGGTCTTCAATTCATGTTATGTAAATTTCCATCTTTTTCACCACAATTCTGCATATGGTTCATTTAAATTAACCGGAAATAGCCTTAGTACTAGTGCCTGAGGTGTGGCCAACAGGTGGCTCATTCATGCCTGCGCGCGGGCGCGCGCGCACGCGCACACACACACACACACACACACACTTTTTCATGGGAGGCAAGTAACTAATTCTTTGTATTTTAAATTCTTTGTAACAAATTGTGTTTTCTTTTTAAAAAGCAGACACTTTTTCCCTAAAGGTCAAAGAGTTCTTTGAAATTACATTATACCTGGATTTAGATTTTATTTTGGAAATGGTATTTGTAGATGTGAAGAAAATCAAAGAAAGAACTTTACCTCAAACACTCAGGCCATCCGCCCCCAATTTTACCCCAGGAGAGTGTTGGCTGTTTTTTAGGACTGAGTTATAAATTTTATCCTATCATTTTGGCATCAATGATATTGGTGTAAAATAATGATTAGGAAATAACAATTCATAAAAAACAAAATATGAATTCTTTTAAAATTCAATTTTTATGAACTAACCACTGGTGAAGCTATAGTGTCTAATTAAACTGTTATTCCAATATGAATGTGGGATTATGAAAGCAAGGACCCAATACGTAAGTAAATCACACCTTTTTTATAGCAGGTAGTGACTATGTCGTTTGAATATGTGTTTTGAGACACACCCTCTTTTGTAACCCAGTCTTTCATGTGTTGAGCAGGAGTGCTCCTCATTTAGTCTGCTCTAAAGACTGTGTTGTGGCAGGAATGAATCTCAGTACTTGATTACAGCTTCGTGAGGAGTATAACATTTTAATTTTCTATAGGTTCTACTTCAGGTCTAAACTTGGAAGATAATATTAGCCATTCAGGGTGTCTTCTATCCATTCCTATGGGTGGAAATCTATGCCTCTGGGGTTGTGCAGTGGTTGACCCCCCCATTGGGGTCACAATGGTTATCTTGCTCGCTGCCTTTGCCATTACCTAAACTGGCATTTGCAGGGGCATCTATTTACCTAAAGAATTAGGCTTTGGGACCAAGCACATACCTCCTGTATTCTTCTGGACCTACAGGGCCTCTCCTTCTCTTCCAGCTCTTTGAATGGCCTCAGTAATGCCCAAGACACTGCAATTGTTTTGCCTCTCTCTTGGGTCACAGGAAACTTGAAGCTTTCCCCCTGACTTACTGGATCACGTTTTGTGTCAGAACTATATGGCTAGATATCTCACTGAGCCATCCTTCCGCTCCATCTCCTGGACCATCCATGCTGGTTGAGAGGGTAGCACTAGGGTGATAGAGCTTTTCTGACCACTGCGTTAAATGGTGAGGGTTAAGCACCAGTCCTCTTTGTCCTTTGGTTTTCCCAAACCCACTTTTACAAAAAAAATTATGTTCTCCTCTTCTCTTATTAATCCTTTAAGGAGCAGGACAATGGATCCTAAGTGTAAAACAGATATTTAGGGTGAAATTACTTTGAGTACTTGTAATTATACTTCATGATGCCATCCAAATTTTTAGAAAAGACTATTACAGAATAGGCATGTTTACATATCTAATCAGCTATCAAGTTAAGGGTCATTACTATTGAAACTGTGTTACCCTGCAATGAGATAGGTGGTATTGGGCAGTTACTTCTGTTTGGAGCAGAGGAGAACAGAGCACATTCTCGTTCTGTAGGAAGTCTTGAGAGCATGGGAAAAAGGAGACTTCTCTGTGACTTATCCCAGAGTAATCTTGAAGAGTACCGAGTAGTGGCAGTTGATTTCAAAGTGAGAAAACCAACTCAGTAGGGTTCTGAGTTGTAACTGATGAGGAGTCAGGTATCCCTTAGTCTAGAGGAAAGTAGTTTCCTTAATTCCCTGTTTTCTTCAGGGCACCATTTCTAATAGTAGCCAGACTAAGGTTTAGCAGGCAGATATCTTCTTTTGAAACATGAATGTTTACATTCTCATAATTTTATCCTCTTCAGGGAAGGAACAGGATTAGTGAACGCATATCCTAGTTATTCACGTTCATCATTTTTATTCCCTAGACCCAAAATATATGAATATAGTGCTGAGGGGCTAGCAGTTTCCTTTCCTTTAAAATTTAAGAGCAAAACAGAGAAAACAAAGAGTTATAGGCAAACCTGCAATTTAGTGACATTCCATAAGCAAACGATTCAATAATACTGTTGAAATAACTTCATAGTGAATTCAAACTGAATAATCCTGGGTGGCTCATCCAGTTAAGCATCTGACTCTTGAGTTTGGCTCAGGTCACGATCTTACAGTTCGAGGACTGAGCCCCACATTGAGCTCTGTGCTGACAGCATGAAGCCTGCTTCAGATTTCTCTCTCTCCATCTCTCTGCCCCTATCCTGCTCAGACATGTGCTATGTCTCTTTCTCTCTCTCCTTCTCTCTCTCTCCAAATAAATAAACATTAAAAACAAAAACAAACAACAAAAATCTGAATGATCCTATTCAATCAGGTAAGTCTTGTAAATGGACTCAAAGGGGTGACAAATTGCAATGTCTTTGTCAAAGTTAAAGTTGGCTAAGATACAAAATAGATGAACACAGGGCAAGGGAAAATAAAAAGAGAGGGAAGCAAGAGACTCAACTATAGAGAACATACTAAGGCTTGGTGGAGGGAGGTGGGTGGAGGATGGACTAAATGGGTGATGGGTATTAAGAAGGACACTTGTTGGGATGAGCACTGGGTGTTATATGTAAATCATGAATCACTAAATTCTACACCCAAAACCAATTTTACTATATTTGTTAACTAACTAGAATATAAATAAAAACTTGAAAAGAAGTTGAGATGTATAGTATTATCACACTATTAAAATTTATGTTCACATTTAAATCAATTCCGTTTCTATGAAAGGAGAATCAGGATAATTTAGAATATAAAATTAAATCACATTGCCAAAGAACTCTTTCTGTATGGTTTGGAATGAATACACCAAACATCTAGCCTTTTTTTAAAAAAATTATTTTGCATACAGTAAATGCTAAATAAATGCTTGAATCACTTGAGAAAACCATCTCTCCTTATATCTGTAAGTGCCCACAAATTATTTCTTCCTGAAGGATTTTAGATGAGTCTGTGAGGACATACTATTCTTAACAATAGAATTTATTGGTTTAAAACATGTCAATGTAGTAATATGATAAATAAAATTATGTAATCTGCAAATATCTGGCAGAGAGCTACCTAAATAGTTAAACATTAGTTTGTCTGAAAGTTACATGAATAGAAGCAAGAAAGTGTGTAATGAGATCAGGAAGCTTCTAAGCATCTGAAAATAAAGGTGCTGCCACAGAGATGAAAAAATTTTTTGAAAATGCAGTCTGATGACATCAAAGGAGGTATTTACTTATTTCTTCATTTTGGGGTTCCCAGTTTTTACTGTTCCCATTTAGAGGCTACACAGTAGCTCCTATCACCTACTTAAAACCTAAATGTTCATCCTGTGAAAATAAATATCTGAATTATGCTATTGTAGGGAAATTTATATATAAATCAACGTAATACTGACTTCAATAGCAAAAGAATAGTTACTGAATCATTAATTGTAGCCATGAAAAATCTAGGCATTGATAATAGTACCCTTTTCTTTACTTATATAATTGTTAAAATAAGCTCTACTGAGAAATGCAAATTATTTTGCAATGCAAATACAAAGCAAATGTAGATGTTTTTCCAATGTGTCAATGCTTTTTTAATATAACAGAAATAAAGATGTTATGTATAATATTATAATGATAGATTTTGTGACAATGGTACATGAACACTTAGTGAAATTGATGAAAACATGCATGCTATTAAAAATCAACTTAAAAAAAACAAAGTAAACTTAAAAAAATGTTATCGTTGTGACATATAACCACTAGGATATTTCTAGAAGTGGTATCATACTTAACACCCAACTTTGCCTTTTTCCACTTTCACACTTATAATCTTGTGTTCTGCCATGATCAAACAGTGTGCCCAAGGCTACTGCTTCTCTGAGATGGTATTTCTGGAAATGACCTTATAATACTATCAGAAATACTGCTGCCAACTTTGATAATAGTGGGCATAGAAAGGTCTAGGACTTTATTGTAGAGACAAGGCAAAACTACCAGAAAATGTTAAAATTTAGAGTCTCTGAAGTTTTACCCCCCCAAAAAAACGTACACACAGTCACATACATGACTTCAAAAAAACTAACTTCCAGAGGTCAAGTTTATATTATATATGTGACAGTAAAATTTGTTGAATGATGTAAAAAGTTCTCTATGCCTTGTATGTGCCTCAGGTACTCAGAACCCAGAAGTTTCTCTGGAAACTTAAGACCAATAATCCACCAATATTGATATTTTGGGATATCTACATTATAATTTTTTTCAGTGCCTGATTTCTGAAGGGCACCATAAATGCTTCTGAATTCTTTCTTAAAGTTTATGGATAAACTGAATGGTTGAAAATATCTTAAAAGTTGGTGAGTCAACTAGAGAGAACCTGGTGAAGAATGTTCATCTACTCAACATTTTCCATAACCAGCCTTAAGTCAAAAAATTGAAAAAGCAAACACAATAGCTATTTGAGTCATTCTTCAGGGTGTCAGTCAGTGATCAAAGAAACCAATGCCAATAAAGGACCCAAGATTAGTTGAGATTTCACTAAAAATTTGGATTATAACAAATCCTTCAGGCTTAAATTAGGTAACAGTAACTGTCCCTTTCCATCATGGATTTAGACTACACGTTCCTTTATAGCAGGCATTTTATTTTCTTAATGATTACAACCCTGGCATCTAAGACACAGACATTCGATTCATATCAACTGAATTGATGAATGAGTGAATGAGTGAATGATTGAAGAAAGCAATTGAAATACTTTTTCAGTACGTCATCAAATTATAAGTACTTTACAGTTCTGCCTAGCAAAGCACGTTCTACTATAGAACATAATGTGAGAATAGAATGGGTAAAGATATAATAAATGTGATATTTGTTAAGAGATGCTCATTCAAAACAAATCTTTGCCTCAGAGGCAAATATGAGTCAAATTAGTTTTATCTTTTCACAGTGTTATAATTCAGATGTTGACTCTCAAGTGTTTCATTCTATTAAGGGAGCCCTCTTTATTTTTCTTAATCTTGCTGTAAATTTATATTGAAATTAAATAGTATACTTTTATCGAAAAAAACTCTTGAGTAGAAAGCTATTGTGTGGATACTTTAGTAAAAGAGTGAAGAAATCTATGCTTGATTATTTATTTGTAGCTCTGTTAAATTATGTTAAAATAAATCAAGTAAGCCCACATAACTAGGCCTTAAAGATTACATGATTTTTATTTTTAGAGGAAAAACCCCTCATAAACCACAGTCCAATTATTCAATTTTGCTTACTAATTATGGAAACTTCTCATTTCTTGGCCTCAAGCAGTAGATGATACATCTCTGAAGGGTGACACAAAATCTGTCACCATCTATGGCTCATTTTATTCAATGTAAATATTTTTGGAAAACAAAATAAATAGTTTAGAAATTCCTACATTCAGTTTGGTTGATATATGCATCATTTCTGATATGTGAGCCTTCGTTCGTACTGTCCTTTAGATAAGGTTGTGGGCTGTGCTTTTTCTCCCCTAGGACAGTGAAAAACACAGAAAGGCATCAGTTGGAACATAATTATAAACATGTTTTCTCATAATAAAAGCTGGTGTTTAAGCTATCAATAAAATTAGAATTAAATTGGGCCAATAGCTCATATTTTTAGAACCATCATGTGAGAAATTGTATCTCTTTCTTTCCTACATGGCACAAAAGGAATATTGCAGCATAACAAGTTGATATAAAGCTCCTTCCATGCTTTCTCAAGTGTCCTCTGAAGCGCTCAAAATTCAGAGCCAAATTAGAATCTTCAAAAAATGTTTTAAATGTTTAAGATTACAGAGAGGATTGAGGAGACCGTGTGTATGGAATTTTCTCCATGCATTCATAGAATCCTGTACTACCTAGAAGTGTTAAAACTTCAAACAAGTTTCATAGCAAACATCACTTACTGGATGTGGAGCTCGCACAGTTATTAGATTGGAGATAAAGACTTGAGGAAGAGTTTTCACTTTAACTTAAATACTAACCTAGGAAGACTGGCCCTATATTTATGGAGTAGTTATTCTTGCCATTTTGAGTTTTTTCAGTAGTCCTCACTGCATTGTTTTAAGAGCTTTATGAGAAGTTAGGAGCTTGCTAACTTAGGTCTTGAGAATATATTCGTGTACTCTAACGCACTTTTCATGAAATCATACTTTTTATTTAACTATGTAGACTACTTAACAAGTATGAATTTAAAAGAAACTGATGACAGTGATTCCTTGTTTATTGTTATTGGTGGATAATAGTGAAAACAATGTAAAATAAGTAAATTACTAGAATTTTTATCACCCTTCACGTCATGGATTACTTAAAAAAACAAAACGAAACAAAACATTATTTTTAACTTTTTGAGGAACCTCCGTAATGTGTTCCAGAGTGGCTGCACCAGTTTGCATTCCCAACAACAGTGCAAGAGGGTTCCTCTTTCTCCACATCCTCGCCAATGCCTGCTGTTTCTTGTGTTGTTGATTTTAGCCATTATGACAGGTGTGAGGTGATATCTGATTGTAGTTTTGATTTGTATTCCCTGGTGATGAGTGATGTTGAGTGTCTTTTCCTGTGTCTGTTGATGATATGGATGTCTTCTTTGGAAAAATGTTTATTCATGTCTTCTACCCATTTTTTAACTGGATTATTTGGTTATTATGGGTGGTGAGCTGGCTAAATTCTTTATAGATTTTGGATACTAACCCTTTATCAGCTATCTCATTTGCAAATAACTTCTCTCATTCTGTAGGTTGTCTTTTAGTTTCATTAATTGTTTCCTTCACTGTGCAGAAGCTTTTTTATTTTGATGTAGTATCGGTAGTTTGTTTTTGCTTTTGTTTCCTGTGCCTCAGGAGATGTATGTATCTAGTAAGAAATTATTATGGCCATTGTCAAAGAGGTTCCTGCCTGTGTTCTCTTCCAGGATTTTTATGATTTCATGTCTCACATTTAGGTGTTTAATCCATCTTCAATAATATATGTATGTTAACTAGCTGGAATTTAAGTGAAAATTTTAAAAACCATTTAATTATTTTGTGAAATCAAGGTGGGGAATATTTTGAAAATCGTGTTTAACTTGAAACAATAAATAATTTAAAAGATATAAATGTGAGACAAAATTAATAATATTTAATTAAAAGTCAGAAACAATTTCCTGACCGGGCATTTTTAAAAGAAGAATCATATATAAATATTTACAAGTTTAGATATTACTAAAGAGAGGACCTGGATAAATACCAGTCTAATAATGTGTTGCCTTATAGTGACGTATTCTACAATACATCAATAGAAGAGATTCAAGGGCTAGAATATTAACTTGTCAGATCCCATGTTTTGTAGAGTATAAACTACAATGCTTATGTAAGTAAGTATATTAAGCATCAAAATGACTAGACAAATCTTAAATGAAGGGTTATATATATGTGAATGAAGTCAATATAATTCTGCCTACTGCATGTTAGTTGAATTGGATGTTGAATGTTTTAACTTTAGGGAATATTTTAGACCATTTCAAGTCTTATAAAACTGATAGAACATCAGCTAGATTTCCTATATATAATTTCCCTTGTTAAATATAAATATAAATATAAATATGAATATGAATATTTTTTTCAGGATAAACAAAAGTTATTGAGCTGGGGGTGTCATGATAGGAGAAAGATCATACTATTAATATCAGCTGGATTACAAAATAAATGGGTACACATGGGTACATCTCAGTGTCTTGTTATTTTTGTGCCCTGACTTCATTTTATCTGTAGCATCTGTTACTACATAACATATTCTCTTTCCTCTCACTAGACCGTGTACTTTGTGAAAATAAGAACCCCATCTTCTTTGTTCATTTCTGGATCCTCAGAACCTGGTATGTAGTAGGATTTGAAAAATATTTGTGGAATGAAATAATTGACATTAAAATTTATATAGATGCATTTATCAAAACATCTATGGTCTTACATAAATAGAAAAGATAGTGACACATATTACTTCCAATGTTTGCCATAGTATTTCTCCCTTATGGTTCCTCTTGTTAGTTTATATTTATTGGTGTATGTGGATGACTTCATAGATCTTTTCATTTTTTGTTGTTGTTGTTTTCTTTTTTTTTGCATTTATAAAATACTTTAATCTTTCTTTTTTTTAATATGAAATTTATTGTCGAGTTGGTTTCCATACAACACCCAGTGCCCATCCCAAAAGGTGCCCTCCTCAATACCCATCACCCACCCACCCCTCCCTCCCACCCCCCATCAACCCTCAGTTTGTTCTCAGTTTTTAAGAGTCTCTTATGCTTTGGCTCTCTCCCTCTCTAACCATTTTTTTTCTTCTTCCCCTCCCCCATGGACTTCTGTTAAGTTTCTCAGGATCCACATAAGAGTGAAAACATATGGTATCTGTCTTAGATCTTTTCAAAGAAAACATAGATATTAGGAAACTCACAGAACATTAAATTTATAACTAGCTATTTAAAGACTAGAGTAGGGAACAAGAAAAGATACCACAAGCTAAAAGGAATGTGTTTTATTTTCCACTGAATTTTAGTTAGCTAATAATAATTTATGAACAAAATTATAGACTCATCTCTAGGGTATGCGGTTCCTGGGTGTGGTGGTTCTAAAAAGAGCAGCAGAATGACTTTCTTTTCAATATGTAGTCAAGGATTACCTTTAGTCTAGGTATTTCAATGAAGAATAAAATAATTCTTTAGTTTTGAAGAGGAAAGAGAAATGGTTAAAGAGTCAGGCAGGTTTGGGACACTAGGTGATAAAATTTACTTTGATTTAAAAACTTACACAAAAAACATTTTCATGATTTTAGCTCACTAACTGCATCATTGATATTTAACACTTATTTATAAACAACCAAAGACTACCTACTAATAAATATATTTCCGATAGATAAATTCCTTTTACCTTTTGGTATAATCGTGTATTATTTGCGAGTATTTCAGATGCCATACGATAATTTTTTTAAACCTTGTAAATTCATTTTATGGATGAGACTAAAATCACATATTCTAATCTCACTTCATTTAATAATTAAAAGCAAACTTCTGCTCCTCAGAACATATGGGTTCCTTAAGAATTCCTCAAGAATTGGTTTCACAAAATAGACAACTTAGCTAACAAATAGTGTGTCGTATTGATTTTATTGTATGAGAGTTTTCAGTTGCTTAGAATTATGCTCCAGTTAAAGAACTTTGAAAGTACCCACAAAATGAAACAACACAGTTTTATAAAACATAAAGTTTTAATTAATGTTCTATGGAAAAGACATTAGGCTATTTTTTTTCCACTAAATTTACCTAATTCTTTACATTGAATTAATCAGGATTAATCAGATATTTTTGTGTCATGAAATATTTCCAGAATTATACACTGGAGGTAATGATAATCCTGGAGGTAGACATGGAATTCTGTGTTTTATAATGATATTTAGCATTAAAAATTGAAGTGGTAATTATTAGCTCTTTCCTTCAATTGCCTGAGCATCTAGACTAAAAGTGACATTTTTACCATAGTTATTTTGACAAATAACTCAATTCTTTTATTCATTTTGAACATAATTTTTACATAAGCAAATTTCTAAAACTTTTGGAGCCATAATTCAATTGTAATTTACTGGAGAGAGATGTCATTTTAGAATAGACATTCTCATGTTGCATCCATTTATTCATAACTTTTCAATCCTCCACATGGCTAATATCCTTGTTCTAGATTATTTTTCTTCTTGTCCTTTATAAGTGAACTGGACATCTATGGAACTCAAGCTTATACCCCTTTTGTCAACACACACGTTCTAGCTTAAAATATCTGTATGAGATCTTTAATTCCCTGATCATTATTATTATTATTTGTTTAGAGATGGTTTTTATCACATTTAGACTTAATATTCCATACATAGCTACTTGGGCATCAATTTCAACCTTTAGAACTGTTAGCAGAAATACATAGGTCTTTGAATACATGGGAAGCATTAAAGTGACGGGGACATTCTGGGCTGATATTTTAGTATTTGCCACAAATTTAGCTGGCAGTTACTTTAATTAAAAAAAAAAAAAGCTAGAGTAGAAAGTTATTCACCGGGAGGTAAGTGAAGACCACCAGGAATCGGCTAATAACTTATTCTTACATTAGACTGAACCTAGGTCAAAAAGGTAAGCATCTAGCTATTACACAGCCAACTTTATATCATTCAAGTCAAGCTTGAAAAAGCAGGTTTCAGATGTTGACTTTTGCTTTCCCCTGATATATGTGATCTTTGGAGGAGAAAAGGACAGCTTTAGGCTCTTGGTGCTGGCATTTTCATGTCTTTCTCAATACCGCAACCATGCTGTGTCCTTTGGAGATGTTCTTTTACTGGACTGCTCCCCAATGAAACTGGGTCTTGAAGTGTCAATGGTATCAAGAGAGATCATAGGATACCCCTCTAAATCTGCCTCTGGTTGATGTCAGTCCTGCTAGCCCTGTGGATTCTGGTCATAGCTGCCAACTTTCTCTTTGAAACTTCTTCCTTTTCATTATGTTTAGGTGCCTCTCAAGTCACCGAGCTTTGGTCCAGACTCAAAATCAAATTTCTTTTTTCTCGTCTCTCCCTGACTGATCTCAGAGATATTACAAAGCACATTAAATCTCCAAAGAGAGACAGCACTTAAAAGTGCTATTTCACTTTTGTGTTAACTCACAAAAGTCAGTATCTCTGACTGATCACCTATGAAAGAACCCTTAAAAAGAACAGTATCACATTAAAAATTTTTTTAAAGCATTTTAAACTGCTCTTTGGGCTCTATCTTCTTTTAGACACTTCCACCTGATATAATGGTGGGGGTCGGTGGGTGGAAACTTGGTCTAAAAAATAATGATTAGCAAATTTAGGAAATTCTTTAAGTTTGGCTGGATACTTTTTGCTTTGTCAGAACTGTCAGTGCGTGCATTTCACCCTTCATTTGACCAGGTCCAATTACTTTATAAGAGTTTCTGTTTTTGAAAAACTGATTTCTTTTGTTGTTTTTTTTGTCTCCAACAAAAGAAGTCATGGTAATACTAAAGGTAGACACAGAATTCTTTTTTTGTAAATGTAAAATTAAGAGTATTAATTTATAACAGTTATACCATCTTGAAAAAAATGTTAGGAAAACTAAAAATTACATGATGGTGAGATTTTATCGAAGAGTGGGAGTCAGGTTAATCAGCTTGGCCAGAACACGGAAATGATCTAATAGTTGTTATAACTTACTTTGCTCTCAAAGAAGAAGATATTAACTTGAACATATTACCAAGAGGACTGAACATCTTGCCAAGTAGATAGAGCAAAGCTCAGAAAAATTAAGCTGGTCCAACCTTTCCAAAATCGTTTTTTTTTTTCAAATACTTATATGTAAGAGTGGAATCTATAAGGCTTTAACTAGATCTTACGGCACAGCATGAAATACCAAGGAAAGGTACGAGATTAACAATCGTTTTTATTATGTCAAGGGAAAACAATAATTATCAGTCTCACATACCAGTAAGAATTGTCCATTTATATGTGGAATCTAAAATAAACAAAACAAACCAACAAAGGGACACCTTATAGAAAAAAAGATCACACCTGCGGCCACCAGAAGCAGGGAGTGGAGGAAAGAGGAAGGGAAGGAAGGTCGTGAAAGGCACAAACTTCCACTAATAAGATAAATTAGTACCAAGCATGGAATGAGCAACATGATGATTCTGGTTACCACTGCTCTTTGATATACATGAAAGTTGGTAAGAGAGTAAATCCTAGGAGTTTTCATTCCAAGGAGAAAATCTTGCCCCCCCCCCCAATTTCTTGTATCTATATAAGATGATGGATGTTAACTTCCTGTGCTAATCGGTTTATAATATATATAAGTGAAATGTGTATGCTATATACTTGAAACTTATTCAGTAATGTATGTCAGTTGTAGCTCAATAAAACTGGGAAAATTTTTGCTGAACTAAATTGGATAGAGTGCACCTGACATTACTTTTCTCTGCAATTTGATTGCTGTAGTCTGAGGTTGCTACACTAGACCCTGGGACTGACTCTCCAAATCAAGTGTTAGATGAACTCTTGATCTGCCCAGTGAGTAATATTAGAAGCTTTTTGAAGAGTGCAACTGTCTTATACTTTTTGGGCTTATATTTTATATCAGAAATCCATCAGATATTACATCTACATAAACTCAGTTGATAGCTTCTGTAAAGGAATTTCATGTAGAAATGCATGGAATGTGAGAAAATGTTTGTTTTTGTAAATAAATGATAGGAAATCAGATGTTTGATCTGTGTTGTCATGTGGGATCCATGAGCATATATATGAAACCATATGTTTGGTGTCTAGAATTAGGACTATGATTATAGGTGCTCAATAAATATTTGCTGAATGCTTGAATAAGAAAAAAAAATCATAAAGGGTTGGGAAGTCACATATAGGTTTGATTTCCATAGAGTGTTTCTTATGACTTAAATTTCCCAAACTAGGCATGAGAATTTTAGGAACATTTATTTGATTTTAATTTTTGCAAATGGTGTGTATGTATGTGTGTGTATGTGTGATCTTCATTTTCTTATCTTTGTAAAGTGAACCTACTAAGAGGAGGAGGTCTAGAAACCAAATTTTGAAGTACCTGGTACATTTAATGTGAAAAATAGCTACAAAGTATGATTTCCCTTCAACTAAGACTTTACGTATAGTCTTCCACATGGGAAAAGCAAACTATTAACTACAAAATATTCTTTCTTCGGTAGTTTTTATTACTGGCATCAAATTGATATTTCTTTTTCTTCCCCCTTGGGTTTTAAGCAACTGCTAGAACCCTTTATATCTTAAACTTTGAGGCAAATTGCATATAAGTATTTATATCCTGAAGAATAATTTTCAAACTTTTTATACTTTGGGATGGAAGAGATACTACATGTGAATCTAAGAACACTCTTGGAACTTACTAAGTTCTCATACATTGATATAGTACGAGGGTTTAGTTTATGATTCGATTTGCTCCAAGTCAGAGCATTTGACATTTTGATTTCAGATTTTACATATTGAAGTGTTGTTACAAATTCTACTTTCTAGCTTGTTCATTTGCACTGACTTTTTTTAGGTGAACAGGAGTGCACATCATTGACAGATTTTCCACATTTTGAGATAAGGTAAATTCAAAATCAAACTTAAATCTATATTCTTATTTTTTTAAAATCTATCGGGAGAGAGCACAATGGAGCACAAGCATTAGTATATCATATTGTAGACCAATTATAAATCGGTGCCCACTAAATAAGTAGTTAACATCATTGGACAAATAATTTACAAGGCTTATAAATGCAAAAGGAATGCTTATCTAGTATGCTATTTAAAGCTTACAGAGTTGACTTGTATGATGACCATAATGTCAGAGGAAGATAGAAATAGCTGTAACATAAACTTCTATAATTCCTAACTGGCAGACTGTTTGCTAAGTCCTCAATTTGAAAGAGTCATAAAATTAGATGTATTCTTATAATGTTGTCCTCTTGGTTTTTCTAAAAGGGAATATACCGACATATTATCTAATAGTCTTCTTAAATATTTTACATTGTATGTGTATTTTAAGTTTTGAAAAAGTAATAGTTACTTTTTTCAGATATATTGAGTGAACTAATGTGAGTTTATGTTTCTAGCAAAAGAGCCGTCTTCACTAAAATTAGCGTGGTAATAGACAAATTTTTTGAGCAACTGTTACGTGTTAGATACTGCTTTATGCATCCACAGGTATAAACTTATTTAATACTTACACAGTTCTGTGTGGTAAATACCATCATAAGATCATTTTGAATCTAAGGAAGTTGAGGTATAAAGTTGTAGAGAAAATTCCCACGGTTACACAGCTCCTATAGGTTGGATTCAAAACCAATGCCCTTAATCAATGATTTATATTACCTATAAAATATTTGCAGGACTTCTCATCTCTGTCCTGATCTGTATGGCTTTAGTTGGCGTTGCTTTTCCGGAGGACAAACATTAAGATGAAACTGAAAATTTAGTTTATCATTTGGGATTTCTATTATTTTCTTATTAAAAGATACAGGAAAATGTAAAGTCATTTCATAATTTTCTTGTTGTTTTTTGTGGTTTATTTAATTGCATCGAGATTTTTGGTCCTACACTGACCTAACTTAACAACTTAAATGGAGGCAAGCATACCCGAGAGAGGAAAGAAAGATTGATTGTACACACCTCATGACTACATGTATCTGTTCCCTAAAAAGTTAGTTTAAAGAAACGAAAATCCCAAACCTTAAGATATCTCTTAAAAACATTATAAGACATTTCAGTTGAAAAGCTATGTTAAAACGTGAAAATTTGGGGTTAGCAAATTATTACTTAGATTCTTAATAGTCACCGTCACAGACGCATAGTGTGACACACACTGTAAAATCAAAAGGAAAAAAAAGCATTGTTTCATTATTTCCGTTTTGAAATCTACAAAGGAAGAAGTTGGGCTTGATGGGAGCTGAAGATGAACATCAGCTGTAGAGGGGAAAAGTGCTGAAATAAACAGAAGTTTTTTTATCAGGTAGTGCATTAAGTTTCATGCAATAAACTAATTAACTAAAAAAAAAAAAAAAAAAAAAAAAGCAATTTACACAGATGCCCCGTCAAACACTACAGGGGAAGCACAGATGGGGCACTATCAAGTAGCATAATGCTCCAGTACTCATTTATAAAATCTGCATAATTCTTCCAAACATCTGAAGCCCTGTAAAGAAACACATGCTAAATTTAAAAAAAATATATATTGCTCTAAATTCAAACACTCTTTTACATACTGCAATATATTTGAGTGGGTGAAGTTCTATTTGTGGGTAGTATTTGCCTCACATGCAGTAAAGTTTGGAGATGGAAACAAATGTACAGATACAGGGAATTCCCTGGAATAAGCAATATATCTGCCCGGTACCACAACACACACTGTGTTTTCAGCAATCGTGCTCTACCTGGTTGAATCATTATAGGATATCTTGAGGAGTTGAACCATTCACTTGTTCGAAGACAGGTGTAAAATTCAGGAAATTTTATCTATGCTGTAGGAGAGATTTATTTTCTCCTTTTAAATGATTTTGTTTTTCAGGCTTCCGAAGCCCATTTTATTTAATTCATATGGATGTTCCTTGTGTTATAATGCCTTTTGGACTGATGTTCAAAGCGAAAGCACCTAAATTTAATAATCACTGCTAAGTGCACCCGTGCATTTTCCTCTAATGATATTAGTGAGCAAATTTATATTGTTTTGCTTTATGCTTATCTTTTAAGGGTGTATTTTTGAAAATGACTCTAGTGCCCTGAGCGGTGTGTGGAACAAACATTAACTAAGTGCCTGACTCTTGTTTCTCTGACTTATGCCTTATCTTTTCTACGAAGATTCTTGATAGTCCTTTATGATTTTCTTGTTTTGCTTTTTTATTTTCACAATGGTGTAAGCCAACACATAAAATGCGAGAAGTGAAGTTTTGGGTTAAGGTTGGGGGCAGGGCACGAAAGCCTCCGTAAGCATTGTTTTCTTTTCCCCCCAATCTCTCTGCTACCTCTATTATAAAACATACAATATGCAATCTCATTGCCTTTGACCTTATTGGTTTCTCTTTCGCATGGGCACTAATAATTAATACAGAGCCACTGAGTGATACGAATATATTCTCTGTTGCATTGTCGAACATGCTAAATAATTTAAAACGCACAGAAGACTCTCTAATGCTTGGTGGGGGAGGTAAAACCATACCCATTTGGAAGGGGCAGGGGGTTGGGGGGTCTTTGCTTTTTTGTTTCTATTGAATGCTTTTCGGCTGTACAGCTGGAAAGGGCATTCCTATAGGACTTTAAAGGCAAAGTAGAAAAATGACATAAAAGCCTTGCTTGGATTTGATTGATGCACTCTCATATTTGAAGTTCACTCAGAGCTTTGTGCTAGAAGGCCTGGGTCACTCTATCCAGCACTCTAATGAGACTGTGTGTGAACACTTCCAGCTTTGTGGGCCTTGCTTTAATCAGAGATTGGAAAACACTCCTGACTGATAGGCTCCAGAATCAGATCTAAACAGAAAATAACATGCTCGATTTGGCCTCTGAAGGTGGGTTGAGCAAATCTTTGTGATGTATTGGAGCATTTGCTGAGTGCAAGTGCACGTGGGGTGGTTCCTATTTCTGTCGGCAAATACAAATTTTTCACTCAGCAGGCGTAATCAGAGCTAACTCGAGAGGAGAAATAACAAAAACTCAACAGCCCTTAGCAACTCAGCATGGCATAGAGGGATTTAAGACTTTAGCATTTTATCTCCATCAGTATGAAAATGTATGAGGAAATCTGAACTTTGAAAGTACAAATAAACACATTTAACACATTGCAAGCCACTGAAACCACTGGCTCTAGCTGGGCACTTTTAATTCTCCTTCTTTTGTTTAATCAATTGTTTATCAATTTCACTTAGGATTTTCAACTTTCATAAAACTTCTTTCCTAATTTGCACCACGATCGTTTGGATGAGCAAGGAATAATGCAAGTAGTACCTCCTAATGAGTTACTGGTGCTTAGTGATAATCTGACGTTTAAAATGTTGTGCTAGATGCCAAAAGAGAGTGTCATTCACTGAGGGGCAGAAATTATCCTCATGTGTCATGAGAGATACTAGAAATCCCTGACAGTCACCATTCAAAGTCACCAGGGTCAGAGGTGCTTTTGGAACTCAGTTATAGAACTTATAATTGTTTAAAAATAATGCAATCATGAAAATAATCACAAAGGGTGCATACTCGATGCCTTGTTTACACAATTTTGATACAAATTCTCATTATTTTGTGATTTTCTTATCTTTGTTAATGTCATTTCTTGGAAGCAGTGATATAACAGAACTTATGATATCAAGGTTTAATATTGAACCTTATGTGCCTTTGTCATCATGTCTGATATATGAGATCTTTCTTAGATAATGTTGATCTCAATCAACATTCTAATTACCAATGTTGCCCAAGCATTGATGGTGCTAAAGTTCTACCAGAAAAGTAGTCATGTGTTTTATTATCCGAAGTTAGACACTTCTAAAATGAAAGAGCTCTATTATTAATGAGGCCAAGGGAACAAGTATACAACGGACCATACTGGGAAAACCAGGATGTGTGGCACCTTACCTTCAGGAAACTTCTTACCTACAGGCCACTTCCTACAGGAAACTTTGTTTGAGTGATGTTAAATTCTTCTTGATAAATCTTAGAAGGATAATTTTTCCATAATGAAAATTTTACTTTTCATTTTTTTGTGTGTGTGTACCTAGTCTTGAGTAAGTTTGGTTTCCAACAGCACTCTAAAGTTACTTGATTCCACATTTTATAGATTTGTTAGCAATTAAGATTTTAGATATAGTCTTGTTTGAAAATTCTAAGGAAATGTTAGCAAGTGGCAAATACATGCTACATTACTTTTAATTACTATTCAGTCTAACTCCTGGAAGGACCAGAGTGATATGAGTGGTTAAAGGGATATTTTTTCTCTGACTTCTGGGCAATGAAAACATCATCTTCATCATAGAAGTGGGCATTAGACATCCAAATGAAAAGTGGGAAATTAACCTAATTCCATAGAACACAACCTGACTTGGTTTTTTTTTCAAGTTTATTTCTTTATTTTGAGAGACAGAGAGCGCAAGTGAGAGAAGGGCAGAGAGAGAGGGGGAGAGAGAATCTCAAGAAGGCTCCAAACCGTCAGTACAGAGCCCAATGTGAGGCTTGAACACACTAACAGCAAGATCACAACCTGAGCTGAAATCAAGAGTTGGATGCTTAATTGACTGAGCTCCTGAGGAGCCCCACACATCCTGACTTATGTTCTAACCTCAATCTACCTTTCTCCTTAACCACTGGGGGTGTCTATTATGAACCCAAAGAAATTGCCAGATCAAAGGATTCTACCCCCATAAAGGAGCCAAGGATGTACTGATGTCACAATTGTAAATTCTGGCATCAAATATTCTAGGAAAATCTTTACTTTCACTACTGCCTAGATACCCTCACCTACTCCCTGGGTCTGTTTTTCAGAATGCAAATGAATTCCTTGGCTTAGACTAAACTGCTCTCTCTCTCTCTCTCTCTCTCTCTGCAACAGTATTTAAAAATAATAAACCTGAAACAAGAGAATCTTGTAAACCATCTAATCCCTTTGGCTTTCTTATTGTACAATTTGCGTAAATATTTGCATGTGTATGATAAAATAGTTTGTTGAATGAGTAAATAAATAGAACTAAATTAAAAGGTTAATGCAAACATTTCTATATATACCTAAATGAATAATTATACAAACACGTTTGTAAATATTTTACTATTTCTTCCTAAAGAACGTTTAAAACTTTTTTATTTATTTTTGAGAGAGAGAGACAGAGAGACAGAGACAGAGAGACAGAGACGGAGAGAGAGTGAGAGAGAGAGAGACTCTAAAGCAGGCTCCAGGCTCTGAGCCGTCAACACAGAGTCCAATGTGGGGCTCAAACCCACAAACCAAGGGATCATGAGCCAAAGTCGGATGCTTAACTTACTGAGGCACCCAGGCGCCCCATAAAGAACTTTTTAAATTCAAATTGTCATTTATTCTAAAGTTGGAAAAAAGATTATAAGTTATTAAGTACACTCGCTGCAGTTCACTAGTTGGCAAGTATCTATGATTCTACATATGCCACAGTTGTTCTTATTTTTGGACTTTTTTGTTTTAAATAATTTTATGTAAAGTGTATGTAATTTCCTTGTAACTTGGAAAGAGTTAGTAAAATGAAAATGGTTACCAAAGAATCATGCTCTCAGTAAAATGAGGAAAAATTGATTACGTGTTGAGATATCATGGTGTTTAAGATTATAGAAGGTATATAGATGGGTAGACTTGTTTCTGTCATGTGCTTTTTTATGGTATAATTTCAGTATATTTGGGGTTGTTGTCACGTGACATAAATGCTTTAAAAGTAGCAGGCAATAATCTGGTACGATTATTATTTGGTATAATATTATAATATTGTTTATATCCTTAACTACTCCTTTTTTCTTTTCTCTACCTCTAATCTAAGACTGATTTCTGTCCACTCTACCTTCTAAATAGCTGTCAGATAGAGCTGCTTCTCTCTGAATGCCTGTCACTGATTTCATAGTCTCCTACATGAACCGCTTGCCTCCAGCTTCGTCACTTTTCAATCCATTCTCCACATTGCGAGGATAAGCTTTCTCAAATTCAAATTTTTGACCATTCCCTGCTTACAGCTCTTTGAAAGCTCTCCACTACTCGGAGATAAAGCTAAACTCTTAAAGTTACTGACAACTTCCTCTCCACCATGGTCCTTGCTGACCTATCACTCACACCATTCTGTCGTTCCTCCAGTGTGCACCCCTGCTCATTTTCCCCCAATACTCTTTCTTTTGAATGCCTTCCCTTTTCCTTCTACGTTAATTTCATTATTTCCATCTTTGAGGCTTGTTTTGCCACTCCTCCTGAAAACTTTCCATGATTTTTGAAGTCTGGGTAAGGTGTTCCTCTTTTCTGTGCCGGTAGTAACCTACACTTGCTTTATGATACGCATCCATTTATTTATTTGAACTCCTGCTGCATTGTAAGTTTCATAATGTTATTCACCTTTCTTTTCTTGTTCACAATAATAAACCAGGTTTAAGCGTAGTATCTGGTACATAGTAGGTGTTCAGCATTTGTTTGTTTAATATGTGAAGCATCAGCCTCTATGAGAACAAATTGATATTAAAGATATATACATTTCCATCTTGTTAACCACACTTCCTTACGCACTTCTAGGTAGAGATCTGGCTTCAAATACATGAAGTGATTTATAAACAAATTCATTATTTGATTTTGAATGTGGGGCCACCCATTCTTGTTATTTGTCTCCTTTATAAATATATTCTTACCTCTTTCTCACTTTTCTCTCTCTCTCTCTTTCTCTCTTTGTCTCTGTCTCTGTCTCTCTGGTCCTGGCTGTGTTTCACAGTAAAACGAGTCACCAGTGACTCACAGAACAAACAGTAGGCTTTTTCCATGAAATGTTGAGAATAAATTCCAAGATCTTTGAAAGAAGAATGTTGACATGGATTCTCACTCCATATTGGTAGTCATTAACAGGTACATTTTCATTAATGCAGACTTCTCTGTAAAGAAAAAAAACATACTTCATGTAAGTTTATTGCTACTTCACTGTGAAGTGAATGTATACTCACCTAGCTATTAATTTTCTTTTACACCATTTTTAAGACCAGACAGCATTCTTTTTCTTCTCCCTCTCACACTTCTGGGTCTGAATCTTATGTGTCTGAACAATGGTTAGACATTTAACGTTATTAACATTTAACGTTAATGATTTGATTGTAATACTTTCCTCTCTGCAACTGTGACATGATAAAGTTTATAATAGGAAAATATTTAATATATAATAAATAAATTTCTTCCTTTTTATTCGAATTATTTTCAAATTCCTAAAATAAAGTGGAAATGGAAGAAATGAAGCAGGAATAAATCTACTTATCTTAAAAAGGACGAAGTTAGAAGTAAAGAAAATCTCTAAATTCAGGTCAGTTTAAGAATTAAGAGAAAAAATCCTAAGGATTAAATAAGTTAATTGAAATATACGTGAATAAATTGGCTAATATATTTAATCAGAAAGATCAAGTACCAAACATGTCAAGAGCCTTGAGACTAGGCTGGTTCACGTTGGACATACAGTTGACGCTGAACAAACACAGGAGGTGCAGCAACGCCGCCCCCGCCCCCCACAAGATAGTCAGAAGTTATGTATACCTTTTGACTCCCTAAAACTTAAATATCAGTAGCTTACTGTTGACTGGAAGCCTTATGATAACATAAGTGGTTGATTAACACATATTTAGTATATTATATGCGGTCTATACTCTATTATTGCAATAAAGTAAGCTAGAGAAAAGACAGTGTTACTGAGAAAATCATAAAGAAGAGAAAATACATTTGCAGTACTCTGTGTATACTTACTGAAAAAAAAATCCACATGTAGGTGCATCCGCGCAATTCACATCTGTGTTGTTCAAGGGTGGACTGTAATTTCCGAGTGTTTTATGTTTACTCACAGACCCAGTTCCCTTTCTCTTAATTGTTTATGGATTTGATGAATGGGAATGTTTCAGTAAAGTTTAATTAATATTCACATATGACTTGTCATTTTCTAACACATGACATCCTTTTTTCTGTGATGGGCACAGATGATAAGCGAAACATGTATCTTGAGTGAACAAAATGGTGCTGGTTCCGACAGTACAAGGGGGAAGCTACATTTACTCGACCAGCTCATATTCCCCTCAAAATTGCATAACTGCACGACTGTGCCCTCTGAGTTCCAGGTAAATGTGTCTACTGCATTGGCACTTACACAGTTTGCACTATTACCTGCAGGTAGAATCTCAAGGATACATTAGAGGGCAGACTAATAACTTTAAGATAAAATTAACTGAGTACCCCAACAGTTGGTTTCTATCACAGGAAACAAAGAAACAGAGTTAATATACTCAACTCAAGCTCCCTCCGCTCTATTATTTAATTATATAAATACAAAATGTTTCACTACTGCTTCTGTTTGTATGAATGAAATCATACAAACTTGGGAAAAGTCAGGTGTTGATTCCTTACTACAACATTTACACGGAGTTTACTTACTGAGAACAAGTGCATCTTTCCACTTTAACTTGTGGAAATCTGACAAAATGAAACTCATTTTAACTAATGTTTTTAAAAGCATTTTATGTTTCTTTGTACTTTTTATAAAGAAATATCAGCTTTCTTTTTTTATTTACATTTTTTAATGTTTATTTATTTTTGAGAGAGAGATAGAAACAGAGCACCAGTTGAGAAGGAGCAGAAAGAGAGGGAGACACAGAATCCAAAGCAGGCTCCAGGCTTTGAGCTGTCAGCACGGTGACTATGGGGCTTGAACCCACCAGCTGCAAGATCATGACCTGAGTGGAAGTCAAGCTTAACCGACTGAGCCACCTAGGGCCCCCAAAATATCAGCTTTCTAGTAGCACTAATAGACATGTAATTTAAAAATGTCCCAAACTGGTTTAGTTTTCAACTAAAAGTTCAAGATGTTTCCAGAGGTCAGACTAATTGTGATTGAATCATCTCCCTCCCTCCCCTAGACCCTCCCTTTTAAAAAAGTGGCACTCTTCAGTAAATAATGTCGTCATCGTGATAGAAGTTGCTCATGTGGATTGAGAATAGTTTATTACAAAGAGAACTTGATATTTGGTTGGTAAAGGAGTAGAGATTGGAATCAGAGGAAATCAATTTCGGTTTTCAGTACTTTGGTTCATGTCTTCTTAATGTTTTCTTTTTGTAAAATACAATTTGTTCTTAAAATCAGTATGCCTTATCTACCGTGTTGTACGTAAGGTGATACAGAAAAAACAAGCTAATAACAAATGAAAGAGCTGCTTATGTTTTTTTCCTTCTAAAATTCTAAATATTCCTACTTAAATATTATGCTGGCTTTTAAGGTACATTTTAAGTTCTCTCAATTTCAGGCAAATTGTGGAACGGATTTAGATTATGGTTACAAGGTATAAAAATATAGAAGAGGTAAAATAGAACTTATAATCATTAAACTACCAAGAAGTCAAACTGAAAAAAGCCATTTCCTTTCCAAAGAAAAGAATCTCAATGTTTTTAAATCAAGGAGGAAAAAAAAAGCAAAGGTCTAACTGCCATGTAAACTCATTTTAAATGTCATGTCTTATTAGAACCTAATGATCAGAATGCCTATTTCCCCCTTTTGCTTGAGCTATCAAATTTGTCAAAATTTTATGATAATTCATCCCATCATTCCTTAGACATTTAAATGACAGACAGTCATGGTAAAGGGGGAAAAAGCCTCTGTAATCCTACTCCTCATGTTAAAACTGCCTCCAGAGAGGTTTTAAAAATATTCCATATTATAGCATGTGGAGCCGCTCAACTTCTCAGTTCCACTTATGATTCCCTGCCTTTTTGGAAAATGACAATAAATTGGCTATCTACTATTCTTGACCTTGTGACTTCTGAACCATGGCTGACCAGATCTTTGCTGACTTGTTTAAGTCAGTAGCTCTAGTATCTCTTAGATCCTTTCCCAAAGGGTCCGAAGCTTTCTCTCTCCTGAACGGGTAAGCTCCCCCTCTAGTGTTCAGTGCTCATCAGATTATTCCTCCAACAAATAAGGGAACTGCCCGGTTTGGGGCTCCCTCTAGACAGACATAGCTTGGAGTGACATTTATAAGTGTTTAATAGCACAAAGAGGAAAAGGTATGCGTGAATTCTACATTTTGAAATATGTTCTTTCCTTTTTAAAGCGTCCCAACTGTTTGGTTCTGGAACTCTAGGAAGTGTTGTTTTGTGCGCCTTGCAGGCAGAATGTAGGCTGAAGAGATAGGATGATTTTGGAAACTATAAGATGACCCAGTAAAAGTGATCCTTTCTGTTGAGAAATTTGAAGCCTTGTTACAAATAAGGGACTTCTTACTGAAAGCTGACAACCCAGGAGCTCTTTATTTGCAGACCAACTACCAACAGAGGAGCAGGATTGGGGAGTATGGAGGGTTGGAGCCTCCAGCATGTTTGTTTGTTTGTTTGTTTGTTTGTTTTTTCTTTTATATAAGAATTTTGAGAAGGGCCAGTTAAAGAATTAAAACCCCTCGATTTGCTGTGAAAAAGAGCTTGGGTAAACAAGCTCCTGTACTCTACACGGCTTATTCTTCCTCTATCTGGAACAGAACCACTGGGCGGCAGGGCGGGGGGTGGGGGTGGGGAGTACAATGGATATTGGTGATAGTTTTAAAGTATGTTGGTCTCAGAGGTTAAAAGTTCAGCCACTTCATTAAATCTAGTGTTGAAACTTCAGTGAGACATAATCCAGAATTTATCATGAAGTTGAAAGTAAGAGAAAGAGAAAACAAAGAAGGAAAGATCAAACAAAAGAAGGGAAAAAGTAAAACAAAAATCTGAAATAGTCCCATGAGGTTAAAATTCCGCAGTTGGTTACCAAACTAAAACTTAGTAGGTTTATTTGTTTTTAATCATGGTACATAATTTTCAATTAAACAGAACAAAATTAGTCAGCAAATATACACCAGCGTTTTTAAAGAAGGCCTAAAGAATTCTACTATTTAAGTAATTGCTTCGAAGTATGTTTCAGAGGATAGGATATAAATTGGAATAGATCATAGAATTCATTTAAAATTCAGGTTGGAAATAACATGAAGACATCAAATTAGCTTTGGCACTAATTGTCTGAATTTTGGGGAATAACGTAAGTCCTCAAGCAGTATTTTTCTTAATATAAGTGATTTCAAAAACATGCGTGGTTAATTTTATTCTTGTGTTATAAGTTAACATACATTTTTTAATGAAAGTACTAAGACCTTAAAAAGTGGTGATAAATAAAGATGACCTCCCAAACTCAAGAGAGGAACTTCCTTTTAAAGTGTTCCATTTTAATATTCATGATCAAATGATCACTATTATCCTCATTATCACTAAGCATGTATCAAGTACCTACAAATCATATAAAACATATATCCTGTGAGACCCCAACTTACATTTTGTTTTGGTGTTGAATTATTATATTTTGGTGTAAGAAGTACATTAAGATATTTTCTAAAGTAAAATAAAGTATTCCTTAATAGTATTCCTTACTTTGTTGTTGTTTTCCTCTTTACTGGATCATTTTAAGTAGATTATTTAATGTAGCATAAGAATAATGTCTGCAGGGCCTGAAATGTTAGACCATCCTAAATTTTGGCTATTTTCATTTTTTTTTTTTTTTTTGCTTCTGTGTTTTACTAAATTTCATTTTAGTGCTCTCTTTTAAAGTTGACTAAAGGGTCGTCTTAAAAAATCACCCTTCTTTCGTAAACTGATAGGATCAGGTGACTAGGGCCTATCTTTGGTCCACAGGAGTCCCTTTGAAGGTTTAAAGTCCTAATACGTTCCATAGTCCATTTAGTTTTGAACTTCTTAGATCAGACTGACAACTCATAGGATGACCATTTCCACCAGGTTTTCCAGGTGGACAGTCTGCTCTGAGCTGGACTGAGATCACACACATTTGTCTCTGAATAGTTGTTTGACAGGAATATCCATCTATCGCATGTCTCATACTAGATTGCATTATAAGACACACAGGATTAACTGGAAGCCAGCACAAATATATTACCACCTTTATTTTTGCTCTCCTTGTTGTTGTTGTTTAGTTGCTGCTCCAAGTCACTGGTTTAGGTAAAGTTCAAACCATCAGTAAAATTCTAAAGTAAGTAGAATTACAAAGTAAATATAATACTATATAACAGGAAAGCTGACTTAAAAAAAAAAATTAAGTGTTGATTTATTTTTGAGAGAGAGAGAGAGCGAGCCCCAAGTGTGGGGGCAGAGAGAGAGGAAGACACAGAATCCAAAGCAGGCTCCAGGCTCCAAGCTGTCAGCACAGAGCCTGACTCGGGGCCCAAACTCACGAACCAAGGGATCATGGCCTGGGCTGAAGTTGGATGTTTAACTGACTGAGCCACCCAGGTGCCCCGGGAAAGCTGACTTTTATGCAATTTTTATACTTCAAATTTAGTTGTACAAAAGTCACATCAAAATTTCTAGCATGGTGGAGGTCATGAGTTGGCTTGAGTAACTTTTAATTGCTAAGATTGTGTAGCGTCGTGAAGAACAGATGAAGGGGCCCCTATGTATCAAAGTGGTTATAGAAAAACAAATACAGAAAAACTGTGGAAAAATCACAAAACCAAAAGCATGAAATAAAGTTAACTACACAGAACCCTGAGGTAAGTAGGTAATTTGGTAGGTAATTTAAGTAGGTAATTTGGAGTGACTTATAATAAGATTATACAATATACAAACTATAAGGGACCTTATAGATGATCATATCTACTTTTCTCATTTGCCAAATCTCAGACCCAGGAAATGTTGAAAAATAAGTTGCTTACTTAATATCATGTGGCTACAAAATGGAGGAAAAAGCATTGGATCTCGGTCGTTGGGAGTCTCAGTGGCACTGCACCTTTTACCAAGTAAGCTTCGGTCATGCCCTGAAGGTAGGCAGGGGTGGTTTCATAGAAATAGAAAGAAAGTCATATTTTTGGAAAGTTTAGAATAGATGTGATTTAGTCAAGGAGTTAGTAAATATTTAGAGACGGGTTAAGTTAAATGTTTGTTGGGAGTAAAAAGGTACTTGTTAAGCTCTTGAAACTCTTGATCTTGGAATTTACCCTCATTAACGTAACAACAAGTAAGATACAATTTGTTATTGAGATTAGGTATTAAAGAATAAATGATGGTTGATTGAAGCGTATTCTTTTTAACAAATACATTAGAAAAGTTTATCAACTTAAGTACTTACTAGTTAGGTCTCTGTAATGAATCCACAGTCCTGGGCCCTGGCAGAGGCATAAAAATGGTTCTTATGAGTTATGGTGAAAACTTTGATCAATTGTGCTCATTTATTCTCAGAAGAAATTGTGTATTCTTTGATTAACCAGCAGCCATCCGGGGGTGATGAGAGAAAACTGTCACAGGTCTCTTTAACAAAAGAAAGAAAAAAAGGTGGTGGTTTTGAAAGTAGTTTAAGTAGGAAACAGTCTAGATACAGTTAAAAGAAAATGGTCACAAGGGAGTATAGATGGCACCTTTCAGAGTTTGACTTCAGTAAGGAAATAAAAAGGGACATTTATTTGCAGGGGCCAGTGACTTCAAAATGTGCTTCACTGTTCTTATTGGGCTACTGAAATATTTGAACTGAATAAGAAACAAGAGTATTGTTGGCATTTACATTTAAGACAAAACTCACGAATTGCAGATTGTTCTTTAGTGTAGGAGCAAAGAACACATCCATGAAACGTGAATCAGATTGCTTAGAATCAATTTTAATTAGTGGAAATTGCTAGTCCACACAGTAAACAAGTTATTGTGGACAAGTTGGAATGTGATTATTTTGATCATCCTATGTAACTTGTCTTCATTTACAAGAACTCACATCATTAATTGTCTCCATTTGGAGGCCTGCTTTGTTACCCTTGTCCTCCCTTGCTCCTTTCCTCCTCTCTCTGTTAGGAGCCTAATTCTTTGCTTTATTTAGATACTAGCCCTTCCTATACTGACTCTACTGTAGATTTCCTCATCCTGGGAAGCCAGAAAATGTTCAAGCGTAGTGGTTATATCTTGCTTTTCTGCATCTACAGTGCCGCCTTCTCACTGTCTGGCAAATAGTAGGCACTCATAGAAAATTGTTTCATGAATGATATCTTTGCTGTAAGATTAGAATGAAAGAAAACTTTGATTTCCCAGTGTTCATTCTACAGTTGACTCCTTATTTTGTAGAAACAGCAAGAAAGTTTCCATGATACTCAACAGTTCTTTTTGCAAGGTAAAATGATGTATTCAAAATTGGAGCCATACTTGGAAATCATGACTTTAACTCTAAAAAATTGTACAATAATTGTAAAACTGCTTTGCTGTAAAAATATCAAAATGATGTCACTTTTAACAGGTATCTCTTTATATATTATATAATACCTATGCAAGCATTTTAATCTCCTTATATCTTCAGTGACATATTAACCATTTCATGGCATTCATTCAGTGAGTGTTTAAGGAATGTGCTGGAAGCACAGTAGTAATTATTTTTTTTTTCTTCATGAATTTACATACCAGGGCAAGAGGCAGATGATAAATAAATGTGACAACATACAATGGATGGAAAGAATAGCAGAATATTGGAGTTATGGGAAGCTAAAAAAAGGCCCATACTTGAAGTTGCTGTATGTCATATGTATGCTGTATTGTGGTGGCAGGTCCCCAAGAGTCTGCCTTTGTTCATATAAATATTATTCTATACAGACAACAGTGTGTCAGGTTGTTCTTCCTTAGCTTTTTCTAGAGATTCTATCCAAGAATATCGTGGCTGAGGCTCCAGTGTGGTTTCAAGTGTATATTGAATGCTCCTCACATTGCAACAGCTTGAACATTCGGCTCTTGGTTATTCTCCAGACATATTCAGGCCAATGTAATTTGTGGCAGAAATTATTACTTTAATAATATTTGAGAGATATGGGGGAAATGCCCAGAAAAAAAAATAGAAATAATAAAGAGAGAAGAAAAGGGGCAATAGTAGGTCCCCAGAAATCATTAAGAAAAACAGAGCCGACAATCTCTTACAAAACTTAAACTTGCAGGTAAATTGGACAGGATTTAAAACAGATACTATGTACACATTTGTACAAATTGGACCTAATAGAAGGAGCAAAAAGTGATACAGATTACAAATTAGTCATTCTACCTTCAGTAAATTCCATGAACCTTAGACTGGAAATATAGTTGATGGAATTTAAGTACGAATTAAAAGAGAGAAGAGCCACATGACATGATTTTAGAAGCATAACATTTCAGAGATAAAAGAGATCTTAGAGGGATGTTTAGATAAAATTTTTAACTTCATAGATGAAACTAAATTGAAGAGCACTGTTGAGTACAGACCACCTTGCAAAAGAGAAGATGTGGCTATTGATGTCATAATAAAAATGTTATAACATAAGCTTAATTCCTTTGCTTCCTTCTCTCATACCTTTTATCATATCAATAATATGAATGTAAATTTCTCACATACCACTGAAATCCTGCTAGTTAGCACAGAGCGTGGTATGATAGTTCTAGAAATCTTTATAAATAGTTGTTATAAATGCTCAATTACTGCATTGCTTGCTGAATAAATGAGTGAATGAAGGATGAATAAATATATGGCCAACTGTGCAGACTGTGATAAGTCAGAAAGTCAGCACCATACCATCTGACACAACTTGGCTTAACTTTTGGAAAATTTTCTCTCAAACTTTTAAGAAATACTGAAAAGAATTGCCTCTTCAATCTTCATCCTAATAAAAATAAAATCAAAATTAGGGAGTGTGAAGTGTGTGCCAAAACCACTTTGCTTGTTTTCATTCACACCACAACCCCCTAAGACATATACTCTCGTCAATGAGAAGGTAAAGAAACTGAAATCTAAGAGAAATTAAGCAAATCACCCCAAAAAACATCTATCTTTGCGAATAGCAAAGATAGATTTGAATCCAATTGGCTGGCTGTACAGCCAATGTCCGATGCCCTTCTGTGCTTCCATGCTCCCTTCTATTGAAACGGGTTTTGGAAAAGTGGTGTTTACAAACCTGTGAGGGTGTGATATTATTAACTTAGAATTTATGAAAACATGGAAAGGAACATTGAATATAATGTAACCTAGCCCCTAGACTTTAGAGAAATAGATTTAAAAAATGTTGAGAGAGGGGCGCCTGGGTGGCTCAGCGGGTTAAGCATCTGGCTTTGGCTCAGGTCATGATTTCAGGTCATAATTTCATGGTTTGGGAGTTTGAGCCCCATGTTGGGCTCTGTGCTCTCACTTTGGGGCCTGGAGCCTGCTTCAGATTCTGTGTCTCCCTTTCTCTCTGTCCCTACCCCTCTCATGCTCTCTCTCTTTCTCTCTCAAAAATAAAAAAACATTAAAAACATTTTTAAAATGTTGAAAGAAAAGAGACTTGATTCCAAGACCATCCATTTTATTTATTTATTTGTTTGTTTATTTTTATTTACTTTTTAATTTTTTTATGTTTATTTTTGAAGGAGAGAGAGAGAAAATGTGAGGGGGGAGGGGCAGAGAGAGAGGGAGACACAGAATCCGAAGCAGGCTCCAGGCTCTGAGCTGTCAACACAGACCCCGACACGGGGCTCGAATCTGTAAACCAGGAGATCATGAGCTGAGCCAGAGTCGGAGGCTTAACTGACTGAGCCACCCAGGTGCCCCCCAAGACCATCCATTTTAAAATGGAAGATGGCTCCAGTGTTATAGAAGACTCTGAAACATGAAATTACCAGTAAAATCACTGACCTCCATTCTTCTAAATCCTGGCTTTGTCACTTACTAGTGTATAATTCTGGGGACATGGCTTCTCTGCACCTCATTTTCCTAATTTATAAAATGATGGTAACAGTAATACTTTTCCTTACAAAAAAATTGGAGAGTTCCATGAGATGTAATTGTAAAGAAAATTCAGAATAAATGATTGGCACATACACATAGTAGACACTTAATGGATGTTAGCTATTATATTGAAGATGGAGACACCCAAGTATCAAATTGGTTCTATGATAAAAGATACAGGATCAAACAAGGGGCAACAGAGAGAAGGGAGTAAGTAAAGACAGTATGGAACAAAGGTCAGCGGAACCACTGGGACTGAAAAGTCAGGTCTCTTTAGGGAGAGGGTTGCAATAGCAGTCTGCATTTCTGAAAAATAAAGTGAATCTGGCAAAATCGAAAACGATTTGCCATGGCTCTGGGCACCAGGAGTGGTGCGGTCTGCGTGCCCATCAGCTTTGCAGAGAATAAAAATACCAGGAATTAAAAAGAAGTTAAAACCTGGGGAAAAGGGACTAAAATTTACACGATTAAAACAATGAGAAATAAATATAAAGATCTGCATTTAGGTCAAAAGTTCAAAAATTATGTGGAAAAATCAGCATTACCTTGGAGACAAATTTGTTTTTTGATTATTGAATCATATCTTTATTTATAATACTTCTCACGAACATTGCGTATTTTTTTTTACACACCCAGCTACATGTGTACTTACTAGAACATATGTTTCCAGATAGCAGGGAGCTCATGCATCTTGTCCACAGAAACCTATGATGCGTTTAGTACAGTGACGGGCACAGAGCATGCACTCCAGAAATACTTTTCAACAAAGGTACTACTTTCACCTTATCTTGGGGGGAGGGGGTGTTACTTAACCTAAGTTCCTGAATCTTTATCCCCAAAATTGTTGTAATAAATGAGATAATATACGTAAAGCACTTGGCCTGATGTCTGGCCCACAGCAGCTTCTCAAAAATGCTAATTTGATTCTTCCTGCATAGGGCTGCTGTGTAGTAGATAAATTCTGTGCTTTGTAGAGGTGTTCTTTAAATGCCATGTCTCACAAAGTACATAATGTTTTAGGTATTTTATCTTTTCTAGAAACTCCTAAATTATTTTACAATGAAAGTTGCTATTTACACTATATCTTTAGTACAACGTTGGTCAAAATATCAAAGAAATTCATGTACATTAAGTTTAGTAAACATTTATTGATTTTTATTACACTACATAGAGATAATACCACCTCTGTTTTCAAAGACTGCATACGGCCCAGGTGGGTGGACTTAGATTAAATAGCTGTATTTCAAAACTTATATTTTTAGGGGCACCTGGGTGGTTCAGTCGGTTAAGCATCTGACTTTAGCTCAGGTCATGATCTCATGGTTCATGGGTTTGAGTCCTGCATCAAGCTCTGTGCTGACAGCTCAGAGCCTGGAGCCTGCTTCGGATTCTGTGTCTCCCTCTGTCTCTACCCTTCTCTCACTGGTGCTCTGTCTCTCTCTCTCTCTCTCAAAAATAAACATTAAAATTAAAAAAAAAAGAAATATATTTTTAATATTGTAAAGAGGAACCAAGCCACCATTATTTTCAGTATATGATTTTTTTTTTTTTGGTTTTATAAAGTTGGTATTGAACTCTTGGAGATATCAACTTTAATACTAATAATTGTATGCTTAGAGTTTCCTCTGGTTAGACAAAAGCACTGCGAAGCAGTAAAACAAATTACAAAGGATTATTTAGCTATTTTCTTTAACTTCAACTCCAAATGAAAACAATTATATTGGAGACATGCATTTAAGAAATGGGTGTATCATAAGGTCAAATTATCTTTAAAACAGAATCAAATGACCATTGAAATCTCTTACAAAAGACATTTGGCTTAGGAAAATTATTTTCTTTTACTTGAGACTCAGCATTTATACATTTGCTGTTTTAAAATTACTTCTTAAGATTATCTTTGTATTATAATGGAATTGTTGTGCAAATATGGCTTAATACATAAAATGAGAGCTATTATGGTCTCCCTTATGGTTCCATCACAATCCATAAAGCGTCCTCCCAGGTCTCTGTAGAGTCTGCCCTCTGGTGCCCTAGGTCTGTGCTGCCACAGTCACATTCTCCAGCTTATCAGCTCTGAAATAAAAAGCAAATTCTGACCTCAAAAAGAGACTGGACAGATGTAGCCTGAATGCAATTTAAGAAAATCAAATACTATCAAAGGCTGATTTTGAAAGAAGGCTTCCCACCATTAAAAAACAAAACAAAACAAAAAATAATAGATCTTAAAATGCCAGCTGAGTGTAGTTTCTAATCAAGAAAAAAGGCATGATACAGCAGAAACTTTCAATATGCCACATTTGACTTTCTTCAAGGATTATAAATTAATTTTAGAATTTCTAGAAGAGCATTTCTATTAGAAAAATCATCCATACAGTAATATGCCTAGCTATGAATTCAGCCTTCATTATTTCATAGATTCCTTCTTGAGAAAAAAAAATTATAGCCAGAAAAAGTTAACAATTTATCTTCTTAGAGATATTTTGAAAAATTAAGCAGAGATTCAAATAAATGTACTTACTGATCATATGCTCCTTGTAAGATTTCTTCTTTTAAGCTTGGTGCCAAAATTCTTATCCTTTAAATAAACATAGGAAATAAATTCTAGGAGAGGAAAAGCATGTTCTGAAACTCTAAAATATGGTTTAGAGTTCATAAATCACATGATGAAAATTTATTTCATTAATTTAAACAAGCTGCCAGACTTTATGAAAGACATCTTCATATTCCAAATTGGTAGTTAAAATGTGATAGGTCTAGAGTCTTGTTTTAACCTGAAATGATCAAAATCAGGCTACTTAATACTTCGTTAATTATAATCCATTAAAGAAGATGACTAAATTCAGAATCCACCAGTTGAATATATGATAATAGCTGACATTTTGTGGTATTAACAGTTTATAATAATTGTCTTTTCACATATGGAATATTATTGATATGATTAGCACTGTACAAAATGAATAGCAAAGGGAAGTTATGTGTCTTCTGGAGGAATAGCCGACATTCTTTTTTTAAAAAAATGTATATATAGCATTGGAAAACCCACAAATCTGAGAACTGTGCATTAATTGAAGTATTATGAATTAATTTGTTAGGGGTGGAAAGCAGACTTAGGGGTGATTTTAATGATGAGTTACATTGAATTTCTTGCACAATAGTATGCATGTCTTTGATGATATCAACCTCAGAAATAGATCATTTTAAACAGCAAAGGCAGCAATTATAGAAGGTTGTCAGATTACAAAAATTCAGCGATTAGACATGAATTTTATCAGGGCATGATGCACTGTAGATATGTTTTTTTTCATATTGATTTCTGTTATATCTCTTTAATAATAAAATATTTTAATCTCTCTCAAGATCTCTCTGTTTAACAAAATCCTCCCACCAGATATGCAAACTAGAGCCAGGCTAGTCATTTTGGAATTGTGAAAAAAAAAAAAAAGGGTAATAATGTGTTGTGTTAAACTCTACTGTTCCAATTCATTTCAATGAGAATCAGTCAATAAAAAGTCTCTGTTTCAGCAAAGGCGGGAGGAGAAACAAAAGGACTTAATGAAATGATCTGTTTACAAAATGCTAAGTGAGGGTTCTATGAGAAAACAGCATTAAATCCAATTTTCCTCTCCTAATGCAATTTAGGAAATCTCATATTCTCCCAGTTTTTGCTTGTCATTTTTTTTTTTTTTTGTAAATGGACTGAGGCATGTGGCCTTTTTTCTTAATGTTAATTTTTTTTAAAGCTATTTAACTTTCTTTCTCTTCAACTTTGCTACAGTATTTCTAAATAGCCCAGAAGAGATAAATCAACGCCTGAACTGTAACCTTACACTTATATACTTGTTAAATGACTTTTTTACAGTCTGTTATTGCTAGAAATTGGATTGCTTTTAAACTAATGCTGTCTGGCGGGCAAAAGTGAGTGAAACCGCAAAGCCTGGAGGAACACTAATTACTTGTTTTAATTAGCAGCAACTTTCACTAGAGTATAATCTCCCTACAGGCCACTTTTCGGTAGGTGTGGAAAAAAAAATCATGTAGGAACAAACTGATAATCTCTGACTTGCGCCTAAATGAGAGCAGAACTCTGCGTCTAGTGTAGACATATTCTGTACAAGCCTCTAAACCCGCGGGGAACAGGGCCTACCAGGCTCGGCTACCCAATTCAAAGATCTTTAGCAATCAGTTACACAATAGAGCCCCCTATTTTATGCTGCTACATCATAAAAGTGGTCCTTTTGTTACATTTCCATCCTGAAAAGGGTCTTAATCCCTTTCTTTTCAGGCCAGTCTATGGCAAATTCCATTGGGACATCCCATTCGCCACAAGGACTGAAATGACCCACTCCGAAAGCAGCATGTGAAGCTTTGAGCCTTTTTTTTCCCCCTGCCACTCTCCAGAGAACATTAAATCGTACTTTTCATTCCCCTCACCATAGGGGGAACCCCCTTAATGATGACAGAGAAAGAAAAATTCCATCACACTGTCCTATGATACCATTCTGTTGTCAAGCAGGCGTTTCCCTGGTCAGAGAATCAAACATGGCTTCCAGCAGGTGGATGGTGCTGAAGGTCACAGGCAGCCAAATGCAGAGGTTACACACGGAGGAAGCGCAGGTTCCCACAGCAAATTAAGTCATCTGTGAAGCCTTCTCATTTCCCAGCGACTAAATTTATGACTGCTCTAAAGGGTCATCATCGCTTGCATGCACATGTGCTTTAATGAAAGTATTTGAGTTTAGAAGAGTGGGATAGTCCCAATTAAAAACACATACATGAGCCACATGTTTAAAGGGATGAGTGAAATATTCAAATCTGCATATACAACTCTTTTATTCCTAAGGAGGTAAACACTTCATAACTTTTAATAATTTAAAAATAAAGTTGTAAATACTAGATTGAACATGGGTGTATTTCCAAGGTAAGGTGGAAATTAAATGTTAAATGTGAAAGTGGAAGTAAAATGTTACTATTGGTAAATAGTAACATTTTTTTCTTTGTTAAAAAAACTGTTTTAACTTTTACATTAAAGATACTGAATAAAACCCCCCAATATTATAGTTGTGTAATGCTATTATAAATCTTGATTATTATGCTATTATTTCATATAGAACATGAAATATGCATTTCATTTTTTAAAACTCAAAGCTGACTTAAAATGTTTTTTTATAAAATAAAAATATGGAGTAGTAAATTAGTAGTTTTCATTTGATTTAATAACCTGAACTTGATTGATTTTATTCAAATTAAAAGTAAAGTTTTCTCATAGATTTTACCATATTTAAATTTTTATTTAAAATACCTTTTAAATTATACTGTAATTCCTGCTCAAAAGATGAGATTGAATAAGACTTCTATTCTATTTTACACAAATGACTTAGAGATTTGGCTAATAAACTTTCACAGTTGTTAACATGTCCAACTGTAAATGGCGATACCATTGTAAATATTCCCTTGACCAGATTATGATATTTTTTTTAATGTAGATATTTTTTGAAAAATTTTGTTCATTCTCTTAATAACTTAGAAGGGGCCTTATCCCTCCTCTCTACAGGTATAATTTCTTGCAAAGTTTATTTATATATAATCACATATCATAGGGAGCTTTTCTATATATACATATATATAGAACTAAATATATATATGTATGTATATGTATATATATATATAACTTCATATGGTCATATCATATACATACTTATTTATCTCATACTCCAGGATTTAAAATTTTCTGGATTACAAAAATAACCTAAAAAATCAAAGCAAACTCAAAACTAAGCACATTAATTCAGAATACAACAGATATTTTATTCTGCCATTTTTATATTACTCAGGTGATAATGTTTTCCCATGGTTTGTTGTTTGAAATATCAAGGAAACCAACCCTCCAAAATGCTTGTATTGTAACTTCCCTGTGTTGCTGCGGAATGTTTCTTCCCAGAAATCTATTTTAGCTTGCATTAAGGTACCTATAGTTACTGTTTTGTAAATACTGAAAACTCACCATGCATTTCTACAAATTATCAAATCTTGGGCCTGAGATTCGTTTTCTTCAATGGCAAGCTTGTGCTTTGGTTGTGTGCAGCTTGCTGGAGGGTGGGGTATGCTGTGCATGAGATAGCAAAAAGAGATCTGAATGAGTAAAAGTAAACATCCAGAATAAAGGAGCAGTTGAAAGGAGCTTTGTGAACAAGGGGTGTTGCAGCAGAGGAGAATGGGTGAGGGGGGGCTGCCCCAAACCCTTTGTTTCCCTTCACAGTGGTGCCTCTGAGGGACCTGCATTGTGCCATGAATGAACGGACCATCTCTCAAACAGGCTAATAGTCACCCCTTGCAAGCGCATTTAAATCATGTAGCCTAAATATTTAGAGTTATTTGGGGCTCTTTTTTTCATTAATTAGTGGCTACCTACCTACCACTCCTCAATTTTCTGTACGCTCTTTCCCTGATACTTTCCACAAGGCACATGCTGAAATCCCTGGCTAAAAGTTATGCCTAGGACTGGTGTTGTTCCATTGAGCCTGAAGAAAAATCATTTATTTTGTAAGATTTCTGTGCTTTAGAGAGAACCTGTACATCACATGAGATGCAAACTAAAACATAATTTATTCCTATTTTCCAGTTTTAATTTCTGGGCAGAAAGGCTTTTTGAGCACAATTTTAGTTTCTTTGCTTGTAAGTGGGAAAAGAAAACCCATGTCTGAAGAATTATCTTTCAGAATCTATACACCACAGAGGGAAGTTGACTAAGTACAGGTTGCAAAAAGAAAAAGCAAAAAAAGAAACAAAGGTGGTTTTTTTTATCCTTTTGCTAAATATCAAGGTATTTGTGTTTTATATTTCTGAAGATTCTCCAGGTAGGTGTCTTGATGGGAAATAGAACTTTAATCTCCATGAAGGACTCAACCACAGTTTCCAAGTGCCATCTAAATTCCATTATTAACTTTTTCAGTATTTTGACTAGTGATTAGCTTCCTAGGGATATCCCACCAGTAAAATCACTTCATTTAATTACTGGAAGTCCAAGTATAGAAGCTATGAGCATATATACATACATGTATTATATAGCTGATAGCTTATTTGATAGGGCTTTATGAAAAAGGTAAATTTTTCTTCTGGAATAACCAGTCATAAAACTATAAAAGATTTTAATTATTGACCTTTGAAACAAATATTCTCGACTTAAAATACCTTCCCCAATTATGTATGATGCAAAATTTGAAGGTGTGGGCATAATTACCGTTTTGGTAATATAATTCTTTTTATCTTTGGAGAACATTTGTCTTTGATTTTAACATATAAATGCCGAGGGGCGCCTGGGTGGCGCAGTCAGTTAAGCGCCGGACATCAGCCAGGTCACGATCTTGCGGTCTGTGAGTTCGAGCCCCGCGTCGGGCTCTGGGCTGATGGCTCGGAGCCTGGAGCCTGTTTCCGATTCTGTGTCTCCCTCTCTCTCTGCCCCTCCCCCGTTCATGCTCTGTCTCTCTCTGTCCCAAAAATAAATAAAAAACGTTGAAAAAAAAAATTAAAAAAAAAATAAAAAATAATAAAAAAAAAACCATATAAATGCCGAAACAAAGATAATGTTATATTTGAGAAAATGTGATAATACAAACAAATATTTTAATTATAAAAAATTATAACTTTATCAGTACTTATGTATGGGTTTTGGTTACATGGCTGTGTTCAAATTGTGAAAATTAATTAGGCTGCTGTTTATTATCCTTATAGTATGTGTATTTTAGTTCAATAAATATCCTATTTAAAATTCTAAATGATTTCCAGAATCATAGAACTTCAGGAGTTACCTTACAAATTGTCTAATATAGATTCCCCAACAGGTCTTTCTTTTTTGAATGGACAGTTTTATACCCAGACTGTCTTGACAGAGCAAAAGTCCCTGACCACATATTTATGGCATGTTTAAAAAGGGTATAAATAATAAACATGACAGAATTATGCAAACCAAAATACAAATTCTTAATTACAAATATTGTTAAAGTTTCTAAGGGATAGCAAGTTGCATGAGACAAGTTTGCTTACCTCCAAGAATTCAAAATATAGAAAGGAGGAAGTTAGACATATTCATAAGTGTGACAGTTCGTCTTTATTTTTTTTTAATTTTAAATATTTATTTTTGAGACAGAGAGAGACACAGTGTGAGCAGGGGAGGGGCAGAGAGAGAGGGAGACAGAATCCAAAGCAGGCCCCAGGCTCCGAGCTGTCAGCACAGAGCCCTATGCGGGGCTCAAACTCACAAACTGTGAGCTCATGACCTGAGCTGAAGTCGGACGCTTAACTGACTGAGCCACCCAGGCGCCCCAAGTGTGACGGTTCTTCTGATTGAAATACAAAGAGTTATGGAGTATTTTTTTAACCTTTATTTATTTTTGAGAGAGACAGAGAACGAGCAGGGGAGGAACAGAGAGAGAGGGAGACACAGAATCCGAAGCAGGCTCCAGGCTCTGAGCTGTCAGCACAGAGCCTGACATGGGGCTCGAACCCATGAACCATGAGATCATGACCTGAGCTGAAGTCAGTTACTTCACTGACTGAGCCATCCAGATGCCCCTTGAGTATCTTTGATAAATGCTGACAATGTGCCAGTTATGGCTCTAAGGGTTTTACCTGAATACTATTTATTTTTCACAAGAGCCCTGTGAAATGGTTACTAGTATTTCCCCTCTACAGATGGAGAAACTACAACTTTAAAAACATCAAAAACATAGTGTTAGTAAGTGTTGAAGAATGAATTTCAGTGAAGGAAGTCTGACTCTGCAATCTATGTTCTTCTCTTCTACTATTTGAGACTAATATACTTCTTAGGTCTCTTCAAAGTCCCAAGAGGGAGCAAATAAATGTCGATTTCCTGACTTCTTCAGATGAAATGCATATTCAGTATGAATTAGACAGTGACAGAATTCGAAATATTCGTTTTCCAACTTATTAATTTAGATGCTAAAGTGGATTTACACACAGAAATGCTATTATAAATATATTCCCCAGTTTACGAATATCTGGTTAATTCCTTCCTGGTTAGGATTTTTTGTGCTAATCTTATGGATGAAATTGGTGCATTTTAAGTTTTATGACGTATTCATTGCTTAATAGATATTCATTATGGACTCTGTACCACATCAAAACATTGAACTATGATTATTAGGCCCACATATTCTAACAGAAGAAACATGGAATTATTGAATGCATTGTGATAAATCCTATAGTAAATATACTTTCATAGTGTTCTAGGAATACAACAGAAGGTAGATTTGTTCGGGCTAACGGATTTGGGGAAGACTTTTTTTTAAGTTTATTTATTTATTATTTAAGAGAGAGAAAGAGAGAGTGAGAGCACCTGAGTGGGGCAGGGGCAGAGAGAGAGAGGGAGGGTGAGAATCTCAAGCAGGCTCCATGGTGACAGCACAGAGCCTGTGCCTTCCCCACTCGTGTGCACACTTGTGCATTCTCTCAAGATAAATAACATTTCAAAAAAAAAAAACAATAGGGGCTTTAACACTAAATAAACAAACACATAAATACATTATGATAAATTGTGATCAATGGTATAAAGAAAATTAAGACAGTGTTGTGAAGGGCAGCTATGAGGAGAATCTACTTCACATTAGGTGCTCAGGAAAATTACTCTGGAGAAGTGAGATGAAGAATGGGAAGGAGTAGGTGGGAGAAGATGAAAATAGTGAATGCTCTAAGAAGAAAGAGCAGCTATGTGGCAAGTCCACAAAATAGGAAAGAGCTTGGAATATTCTGGAAACTGAAGGAAAAAAGAAATAAGCACTATAACTGAACCATATAAAGCAAAGAGGAGAACAGTTCAAAATGATTTGGGGGATGTGGCTCAAGAGCCGGATTTTAGAGGCAAACTCCTTTAAAAACATGTTTATTTATTTTGAGAGAGAAAGAGAGAGAGCCAGCAGGGGAAGGGCAGAGAGAGAGGGAGAGAGAATCTCAGGAAGGCTCTGGGCTTCAGGACAGATCCCGATGTGTGGCTCAGTGTCACAAACCACCACATCATGAACTGAGCTGAAGTCAAGAGTCCAATGCTCCACTGACTGAGCCACCCAAGTGCCCTGAGGAAAACTTTTAAAGAGCCTGGATTTAATCCCAGATTCAAGGGAAGCCATGTAAATTCTTTATAAGTGTTAGCTACTATTATTTCTACTTATGTTGTAAAGTATTTGCCAGCTCTCTTTCTAATAAAACATTATATTCATAATACTAACATAGCATTGAACTTTTAATATGTTTCTTTGTAGAAATTTGAAGTCTTCTCAAGCCAAAAGCATGCTCTCTGCAGAAAAAAAATAATGCCATTTCTTCCTATAATTTGTCCCCACATGGTAAGTGCTAGGCAGCTTCTTAAAGCCACCTACAGTAGCGCAGGAATTAACAAACAAAGAAAAAGGGCTCAGGGGGACTAGAGAATTGAAGTTCCATCTGATGTCAACATTGAAAAAAACAAAAGACAAAAAAACTTTCCCAATGGCCATAGTGAGGGCCAAAATAGGACTTAGGGTACTTGTGAGGCTTAAATAAAATAATACATATATTTCACTCAGGATATGATGTGCCACATATTGGTGTTTCAGTAAGCATTCATTATTATTGTTATTTTCAATGTATAATAAGCATTCACAAACTCAATATTTCTTTTCAGTAGTTCTCATTTATAGAGGCTAGCTTTTCTGCCATAAGTTACATGCAACATACCAACCTATCACTGAATAGAGTCATTACTTTAAGGACAAGTGAATTAACTAATTTTATACATAAGTCCAGACAGAAGTTCAGTTGCTTCAAAGGGAAGTTTTCACTCCTTTCTTGTGTATCTCACAATACACTGAGGTCATTCAGGACCATGTCACCCAAATGTGGATAGTTGATGTGACCTAATAAGACCAAGGAGGTATAGACACTACTTCCTTTTTCTTTGTCACTTGAACATGCCACAGGTGTAAGAATGTGGTAATTACCCCCCCCCCCCCCGCCCGAACCAGTTTCTTTCTCTGTGTCTCCCCATCTGCATCTAGATGCAGATGCTCCGGCAGAGGACTCCCAGGGGAAAGGTACATTCATGAGATGGAGGGAGCTTGAGTCCCTAAGTCACCACATGAGTGTTCTCCAACCTAACCCTGGGCTTGAACTGCTGTGTGAGCGAGAAACAGGCATTTTTCCCAGGAAGCCATTTGTTGAGATCTTTGGATTTTCTGTTTTAGCTATTGGGGTAACTTGATTAAATACTGAGATACTCCAGAAAATGCCATTCTCTTAAGATATAAACATGTTTTTTAAAAATCACTTAAAATTCCCATCTTTTTCTCTGCTTTAGTTGTCTGTTTCTCCTAATAGTACCATCATGTTCCCAGGCTCTCCATTTCAAAATCTTGGTGTTATCATTGGCTCTGTTTTATTCCTCATACATTATTGGTTGCCATCTTTGGTAAAGTTTGAATCCTCAGTGATTCTTACATCTAGTCTTCCTTTAGCTAAAATAGCAGTTTATATCTTTGGCTTCTTTCCTTGATCATTATTTTCGTAATTCAACCACAATATATTTGCTTGTCAATATGCGCCGAGCATTGTGCTAGGGAGTTATCAGTCAGAGTCCAGCCAGGAGACAGAAACCATACAGTAATTTGAATCAGGAAAATTCAGTATAAAGAATTAACTAGCATAAAGGGTAAAAAAGGAATGTAAGGCTAAAGAAGTAGCAAATGCAAAAAGCAGCTACTCGTATCTAAGGCCAAGGGAGAGTGAACAAGAAGGAACTAAGAATTTAGAAAAGGAATTCTTCCCTGCCCCTAAAATGCAGAGATTCTTACGGGAGAAATTAGCACTCCCAAAGAAACAATGTTTTGACACATAAGAAATTTGCAGAAGTAAAAAGGGTGCCAACTGGCCCCTAAGAATTACCCGTGGAGGAGCTGAGAAATCTATTCAAGGATGGTGTAGTTGTACTTTACTCTTAGGAATGTCCCACTGAATGTCTGAGAAACCTGTTGGAGGGTGCAGTCAGGCCAGAGCTGGTCCCTAGAAAACCTACAAAAGGTTTGTCAAGTGGCCAGGTAAACTGCTAGAGAGTCTGGGTGGACTGGTCCCTAAAAATGGACTTGTTTTTACTTTTACTTGTGTTCCTCCAGTTCCCTCTCTTAACAAAGCCTCACATCAAGTCAACTGGTGAAGGAGAAATGTTTGCTGGGTCCAATTATAGTATTAAGATTAGAGCATAGAAAATGGATTTTGAGCTGAGAAATATTAATGTAATAATTAGCACAGGGAATCAGAGAGTAACAACAAAGTCCCCACATTCTATTAGCTCAGAAACTACTTGAACCATGATTCAGAAGTATTTGCGATAGATTTGAATAAGTGCTATGGTAGGGGTATATAAAATGTTGATAGGAATATAGAGAAGCTGACTTAGTCCATACTGGGAAATGGGAGATGATCATGGAAGAGCTGACGTCTTGGGTGAGTTTCAAAAAGTCAACGGGCACTAGCTGGATGGGGCATGGGTGAAGAGGAGGAAATTTTCCGGATAGAGGAAAGAGCAAGGACAAAGGCTACAGGTGAGCTGGAGCATTGCTTATATGATAAATCATAAATTATGTAAATTGTAAACTATGGGAAAAAAATGATCCTAATCTGTCAGCATGGGCTAGATCATAAATTTTTCTGTTTTTTTTTTTTTTTTTAATTTTTAAATGTTTTACATCAGAGACTAACCGAAGGATTAGAAATAGTTGGTTACGGGCAGGGGAGGTTCAGAATCACAACACTGAATATCTGTTGCCAGAGTGAACTTGATAAAAGTTCTGCAAGTGTTGATATCTGTATTTGCTGGTGAAGTTCACATGCCTGTGTACCCGGTACATAGCATAGGCTCAAACACCATTTGCCGAATTGATGAATGAATGAGTGAATTATAGTTCATTGTCAAGATGGTATCTAATTTGACCTGAGTTAGAAGTAATTGATTATTCAGTTGTAGAAGCTGAGGAGCCAGGTGGATATAAATCACCAGCTCAAGGCAGAATTCTACAAAGAAATTTAGTTTTGGAGTTGCCAAGATATGGGCAGGATTTCTTCTCTTGAGTCTAAATAAAATCATTTAAAGAGAATGTAATGGGGGCGCCTGGGTGGCGCAGTCGGTTAAGCGTCCGACTTCAGCCAGGTCACGATCTCGCAGTCCGTGAGTTCGAGCCCCGTGTCGGGCTCTGGGCTGATGGCTCAGAGCCTGGAGCCTGTTTCAGATTCTGTGTCTCCCTCTCTCTCTGCCCCTCCCCCGTTCATGCTCTGTCTCTCTCTGTCCCAAAAATAAATAAACGTTGAAAAAAAAAATTTAAAGAGAATGTAATGGAATGATATGAAATGAGGGGTATAACAGAATTTGGAGGCATCAGTAGTTACTATAGAATTAAAGAAAAAAGAATCAGAAATGAGATAGAGAAATACCCAAAGATTTTGGACAAGATCCTGAGAGAGGTAATTTGAATACAAAGGAGGAGAGGGATCAAGAAAGAAGCAGCAGTCAACGGATTCAGCATAAGAATCAAGTTAAGATTTAAAAAAAAGAAAAGTAATGTTAATATCTTTTAATCAGCTTTTTCTCCCTAACCTAATACTACAACCTAGGTACTGTTCTCTGTGGAGCCTTGCTAAAGTCTAGTTCTCATCATTTAACCTCCCCTTTAAAAACTTTCGATGATTCCTCATGGCTCTCGAAATCATGATCAAGAACCAATCAACCAGACCTCAGGACCGGTGTGACCTCTGCTTTGAATCCCATTGCGTTTCTCTGGGACTTGGCCACACTCAGCCTTTTGATTAGTATTTGTGTACTGTCTTATCACATCTGTAATGCCTCTCGACTGGACTGTAAGTTTTCTGAGAGCAGGAACTGAGTCTTACTCTTTGTATCTCTACAGATTTAGCATGATGCTTATTTTTTTCTTTTGATGCATTAAACACCATATTATGAAAACTGAACTACATTGCCTTTCCTGATAATGCTTTTAATTAACATTGAAACTCATAAATTGGGTATTATAGTCCCATTTTCCCTGTTCAGTGGAACAAAAGTTCCTTTCTACATTGCTGTTCTGTGGAAAATTGGAGCTTCAGACTAGGACTGCGTGCCTAACAAGACTGAAATGCTTTACCACATTGTACCACACTGCCAATGGAAGGACACCAATAAATATTCATTTAATAAAATTGGTTTGAATTGATATGGGCCTTGGAAATGGCTTTCAGTTGTGTTGGTAGAGCTCCTTGCCTGGTCTTTTTTGCGTGTTATTTTAATTGTACAGCCTGGGTGATGATATAGAAAGTGAGGGTGGGGGATAGAAGGATAATAAGTTGTAGAGGACAGAATTTGGATTTTGAATGATACTGACAGGGTTGAAATGATGGGTTCAAGCGAATGAGTTGAAATTCAACCAGGAAGGATTCTGGAGGACGCATTAGCCGCGGGGAGGCACAAAAGGTGAAAGAGAAGTTAGGAGGGTTTTAAACAGTCCAGGAGAGAAGAAATGAGGACCTGAACTCTGTTAACGGGAATGGATGTGAGTGACACGGAGCATTTCAAGTCCATATACCTTGACAAGTGAATGGATGCAAGCGTGAGGGAGAAAGATTCAAATGGGACTTTAAATAGTTGACCGTGAATAACCCAGAAAAGGTGAAGACATTGGCAGAGACAGTGAGGTCAGAAGAGGGACCCAGATGGGGAGCAGAATGAGAAGATCAGTGATTTCAGCTTTGGGCATGCAAGTTATTCAAGTGGACGTAAAGTCATTCTTTTTTTAATTGGGACACTGTTGATTCATCTCATTTATTTTAGGCAAGGTATTCAACCTATTCATAAGTTTTAAAGCTGTATAGTATTGAGCATACATATGTTGGGCCAGCAACAGAGCAGAGTGCTTTATATGCATCTTCTTACTTAGTTGCCATAACTTGCCTTGGAAATCCATTTACAGCTGAGGAAGTTGAACCTGGCAACTAGAAAAGACAACTTAAGATACCCAGAGACATTTTTTAAGACATCCAAAGACATCTGTGGAAATCACGAAAGCTCATATTAAATTCATTATTAAAGCTCATATTAAGTGAAATTGCTTTCTTTTGGTAATATTTCTGCCTAATATAAACTATTATTTAAACCATGTTCATCTCAGTGAACTTGATATGTACCTCTGTTTCCCATTTTGTCACCATTTTGGCACTTACTTATAGGCTGAATCTATCTGATCCTGACCTTGCTTAGGAGGAGCTCTAACACCCCAAACTACGATTGTGAGTCTCATCCATCTGGCTACCCTTAGCTGGCCATATCCCCCACCTCTGAGGAAAGGAACTTCGATATCCTCTGCCAGATATGTCTTGAAACTGTCCTACTCTCTCTGGGCTTTCTACGATTATAGTTTGAACTAGCTTTTGAAGTTTGAGGGAGAGTTTCATGAGTGAATAGGAGAAGAAAGAAATTCCAGATGGTGGAAACAGTATGTGCAAAGCAAAATGCAAGAAAGGCACAGCAGACTGAGGTGATTGTGTTAATGATTTGTTACACGCTTCTCAGTATAAAGAGTCTTTACCCTGAAGGCTGAAGATGAAGACCAAGAGATGGGTAGTTTTGTGTTTCACTTTCATCTTCTAAGAACAAGTGATGTTCCCTTTTTGTTCATTTTTGTATACCAAGCATAGCTAAAGTGGACTTTCCTGTTCCAGTCTTATCCCTAAAACTTTATCTCATCTTTGACTTTCTCTTCTTGGTGATGGTCACAAAGGTCCATGACATTTTTTTACTTCTAAATCTTAGGTCATCAAAACTCTGTGGTTTCTTAGGATAGTCCTTCTTTATTTCTTCATGGGTTTAGCTTTCATTTTTGTTTCGCTTAACTGTTCTGCCCTTAAGAGTCTTCTTTGGGGAGCTGAGAGAGAGTTCTAGAAACCAGATGCCTACAGTTTTGCTTAATTTTATATATGGCTTTCTTAAAAACCTAAGGCATATGTTTAGGAATCTCCAATAGGCAATTTTTACATTTTTATGAACTCATAGTTGACATATGGCAATTAACTATTAGTTGTTCCTCCCAATATTTAGTTTTTCTTTATTTTCTGAGTGAATTCCACAAGCTTTACTGGGATACAGAATAAAGACCACACATCTCATGTTCATGGGCCTAAATTATGGCCAATTGGATGTAAGTAGAGATTATGTGTACACAGGAAGTGTCCTTAAAGGAAGGTGAGATAACTTTCTTTTGGTACGGATGAAATTATTGGAATTCTAGCCGCCATCTTGGACTGATTAAGAGGGCCACATCAGAAAAGCAGTAGCAATGATAGTGGCTGGCAGTATATGTAGCATTTGCCATCTCCCAGGAATTATTCTTTGCAATTTGCATATGTTAACTCATATGCAACTCATATGCACATAACAGTCATATGAGATGGAGATCTCAGTTTCTTCATAGAGCTTAAGCACAGGGTTCTACATTGCCTGGGTTATGTTTTTTTTTTTTTTTAATTTTTTTTTTCAACGTTTATTTATTTTTTGGGACAGAGACAGACAGAGCATGAACGGGGGAGGGGCAGAGAGAGAGGGAGACACAGAATCGGAAACAGGCTCCAGGCTCTGAGCCATCAGCCCAGAGCCCGACGCGGGGCTCGAACTCCCAGACCGCGAGATCGTGACCTGGCTGAAGTCGGACGCTTAATCGACTGCGCCACCCAGGCGCCCCGCCTGGGTTATGTTTGATATGGCCTTTTATCATCTGCATCTTACTTAGCAGGTAAAGAGTTAAAAACAGTACCTGGACGTGAGAAGCACTCATTAAATGTTAGCTACTGTTATGTTTGAGTACTTATTACAAATTATTACCCACAGTTTCAATTAGAAATTTCCATTAAAGTAATTTATAGTTAGTAATTATAAATCTATTTACAGATGTAGATACAGAGGCACAGAGAGATGAATTGACTTGCCAAAGATTGAACAACTAGGAAGTGGTGAAGTTGGATTCTGTGTCAATGTTCTTAACCTATTCCATTTTGAATGAAAGGCTGAGAGGGAACTGGAGTCTGCACTAATTTGTTATGTTGCTACCCTAACCCTAGAGAGCTGACCTCGGGACTTTTTCAACAGAGAATGAAATCTTATGCACTAGGCCAGTTAATTTGGATTTTCTGTTGCATGCAGCTAAACTGAATTCTAACTGTATAGTGTCTTAATTCCTCCCAAGGTCATTGCCACTTTCAGATCATTACACAATTCTTTCTTTTTGATCAAAGTGAAGTTCAGAATAACAGTTCTTGTTCCCTTTGTATCGTCTGTGAGATAAAATTATCAGCAACATTAGTGAAGCATTTTAAATAGGAAATTCAAGTTAATGGAGTTGATGTTCCCATAGATATGTGGATAGATGTAGGCCCCAGAGCTCTGTCAGCATCTTCCGCCTGGCCTGTATCATTTATTTCATGTGTTAGGAGATTGTCATTCATATCCCCTGTATGTTTGGGCATCCAATAATACACTTCCACCAGAAAAACACTAGAATCTCTTTTTAAATTTTCATCCAGTATCAAGCATGCTTTTATCTTCATGGCCATGGATTTTAATAGAAATACATATCTGATGAATTTATCTCCAAGACTTATTATAGCTAAATTCATGATTAAAAAAAAAATTTTTTTAACGTTTGTTTATTTTTGAGACACAGAGAGACAGAGCATGAACAGGGGAGGGGCAGAGAGAGAGGGAGACACAGAATCTGAAACAGGCTCCAGGCTCTGAGCAGTCAGCACAGAGCCCGACACGGGGCTCGAACTCACGGACCGTGAGATGGTGACCTGGCTGAAGTCGGACGCTTAACCGACTGCGCCACCCAGGTGCCCCGCTAAATTCATGATTTTAAGAACAAGAAGGTATTGAGAAATGGTGGACCTCTTTGTTTAACACAAACACTTATTTTGTTGTTTCTGCTGGGCATGTCGAATGGAAATACGGAAATATAGTGTTTAATGGAAATATGGTGTCTAAAAAAAGTCTTGCTGTCTAATTTTGGCTCTTAGGAATTATTAAAATTGTTTAGTATACAATGGCAGAAGTTAAAAAGCAAGACAATATGGTGAGCAAATTATTAACATTTAAGCTAACAAATTTAGAAGCATAGTTGAATCTAATATTTTCTATTTGTTTTATTTGATGCTGCTATTAGGTAATAGCTGTAGTATAGAAATTCATCTATAGATCTTATTTTCTACAATTTCAGTGATCTGGCTAGATGTAGAAATTCACATTAGCACATTTTAATAATTTGCTTTTTCACCTTATTTTGTTTTTACTAATTCTCAGAAGTGAGAACTGGGAAATCCATGTGTTTGAACACGAGGAGAAAAAAAAATAATGTTGTGTAAATTTTACCAGAATATCCAAATGGAATATCTTTTGAAAACTGATCCATCTTTTGTTACTGCCGCCTAAGTAGTCAACCACAGGATGTTTTGATTTAACCTCAATCTTCTCAGATACACTCAGAGGTGTAACACTAACACACTAAAGTAAATACCACAAAACATCCTTTGCCTTTGAAACATAACTGCTGTCATAATGACCATCTGCTGGCTGTAGGTTTCGAACATTCAGTGACCTCTGACATTTATGACAAATTATGTACCAAAGTGCTAGTGACGCCTTGTTAAAATGAAGCCAGAGGCCCTCAAGTTCCCAACCCCTCTTGTCTTTAAAAGCATGGGTTAAACGGCAGCAAGAGGCAGCCTGGACAGAAAACAGACATGGCGACAGCTAAAAGGAAATGAAATCCTAATCCTCTACCCTTTGACTTTTGTAGCTAGCTTCACTGCAATGTGCTTTCAACCATTAAACAACCTTAACCTTCGGAAGAGCCAAACCAGTTAAAATTGACTGAAAATTTGCACATCACCACCCAGGACTTGATTGATTCTTATTTGAAAATTGCGGGGAGGACAGTCGCTTACTGCAATATTTTTAACCAACAAAATGTTTCTCAGTCACCTCCGGTGCACAGTGAAATTGATGTCATATAAAAAGCAATGTGAAGAGCACTTTTCAAAGTCACAAAGTTAGTCTAGCTGCAAAATACAGTTGTGTCAGTTGGATTTAGACAGAGTAGACTATATTGTGTAAATGGTTTTTAAAAATACATAAAAAACAACTTTACTTTTTGATTCCATTTCCAAAGATACATACTCATTTTACATATATGGGATAAACAAGGTTAGATAGTTTTTATTATAAAAATCTAGTGGTATATTTTTGTAAGCAATAGTTATGTTATTACTATTGTCATGAAAAATGGTGAAAATAATATACACAAAATAAATTTATACAATGCAACTTCTTCACACAAAAAATAACGTGAGGTATTTTTAATTTATGATTTCGTGACACAAGGTAATGGTCTGAAGACCAGAATCTTCAAATAAGTTAACATTGTAATTGATAAGCTTATGAGGCAAGCCATATAAAAGAAATACATATAACTCCACATGATGGGATGACACAAAAATGTTGACATACTGTGAAATAGTAAGACATTTCTTAAGCAAAACCTTTAGGAAAATTGGAGTTCCCAAGTGTCCAATTTCTCACCTATGTTTTCTTGACTGATCAATGTAAAATAGATTATGCGGTCTTTGGCATGACAAAAAAAAAAAAAACAAAAAAAAAAACAGCCAAGCCAGGGGACCATAGAGCACTAAGGCATGTACTGAAACAATGCAAAAACTTACATTGTATCTCCATGCTTACCTAAAAAGGAGTTTACCTATACATTTTCAAAGAAGTTACAAAGTTTTCATAACTTTGCTTTGTTGGAACTATTATCTGCAGTTTCTTTTTTCTTTTTTTTTTTTTTAATGTTTTATTTATTTTTGAGACAGGGAGAGAGACAGAGCATGAGCAGGGGAGAGGCAGAGAGAGAGGAAGACACAGAATCGGAAGCAGGCTCCAGGCTCTGAGCTGTCAGCACAGAGCCCGATGTGGGGCTCGAACTCACGGACTGTGAGATCACGACCTGAGCCAAAGTCAGATGCTCAACCGACTGAGCCACCCAGGCGCCCCTTATCTGCAGTTTCAAGAATTACTTTAGATAGACAAGATTCTAACTTGTCCAAAGGAGAATTTATGACCCCTGCAAAACCAGCTTCAAATGAAGCTAAATTCTTTGTGTGAGGGGATGTGAGGTGTTCATTGAACAGGTTTGAATTTCAAAATTGGATTAAATAATAGACAAAAAGAATTCTAGAAATACCCCATCATCATGTTTCTTCTTTGTGTGTTTTATAAACTCTATCAGGCAATAATTTCCTTATCTTTTTTCTGGACTACTTTTATTTAATTTTTTTAATGTTTATTTATTTTGAGAAAAAGAGAAAGAAAGAGAGTGTGTACACATGAGCAGGAGATGGGCAGAGAGGGGAGGAGAGAGAATCCCAAGCAGGCTCTGCATTGACAGCACAGAGTTCAACTGGGGGTTCTATCTCACAAATCATGAGATCATGACCTGAGCTGAAATCAAGAATCTGACACTTAACTGACTGAGCCATCCAGGCACGTCTGGACTACTTTTATTTAATTAAAAAAACTTTATGTTTATTCATTTTTGAAAGAGACAGAGCACAAACAGGAGTGGAGCCGGGGGTGGGGCACAGAATCCGAAGCAGGCTCCAGGCTCCAAGCTGTCAGCACAGAGCCCGACGTGGGGCTCGAACTCACCAACTGTGAGATCATGACCTGAGCCGAAGTTGGATGCTCAACCAACTCAACCACCCAGGCGCCCCACCTCTGGACTACTTTTAGAGGGCATGGGTCACAGATTTAGATATTACACTTTCTCTCCTATTAGAATTTTATAAATTGTCGGTGCCTGAATAAAATATGCCCACAAACGTATGAATATGTTTGCATATATGTATATACATTTTATAATTATAATTTTATCATTTTTTATTTTAATATTTAAATTGACACTTCAGAAGTAAAATCTAGTCTTAAGCAAAGTTTGTAATGTATTTCCAGTTCCTTTGTGCCTTTGCATTTCAGCAGATTCTTTCTCCTTCATCCAGTGCCTTTCTTTGCCTTTTTGCCCCTACGTGGACAAACACTTCCTTTTCCCCCTCAAAATTAGCAGCTATGTTGCAGTCCCCAGGGCATGTTTTCTTTTCTAGAAAGTAACAAAATAGTAACAATGAACACAGAAGCACTCACCAAATTTTTCCATGGAACGTTAACACTAAAACCTTGTAAATCGTAAGACCCAGAGGTTTTTCATAAATATATATTTTTTTCATTAAAAGGATTCCTTTTACTTTTTCTGAAGATATCTGTATTTGACATGGAACTTAGAAGCCAAGGGCCCTCATTGCTAATCTTGACTTCTGCCTCCTCGAGCTTCTCTCCAGTTGCTATGGCGTATGACAGACTCCATGGATAGAGTTTAAAAGCTTTATGTAGCTCAACTCTACAGACAGGTAACTAAGTCCAGAAGAAGTGAAGTGACTTTGGCCCTGTGTCAGAAATGTTCTTCCTTACTCTGTCTTCATTTCTAAAACCCCTTTTCATAGGACTCCTATTCCGTCATAACCTGACTTCTCCTAGAAAAGTCATTTTATACGATTTTGTGGTTACATGCTTTTTCTTGCAATTTTTGGATAATACTCTGCTGCAATTGTTTGTATACTTTATGGGGACAGAGACTGTTTGACTCATTTTCATCCATGGCTTCCACCAGGGTCTGACCATAGCAGGTACTCATTAAATGTTAATATACATCAGTACTGTCTTTAGAGTTGACAAGAGTTATGTACAGCTTGACGCTGGCAGGAAAAACCAAACTAAACCGAAACTAGCCAGTTTTCCAATCTTTATTACAATGCTTTATCTACTGTGTGACTTTTGTTTTAGATTCTTTTCTAATAAGACTATATAGTAAGACCTCTATCCAGGCACTCAACTCAAAACAATTAAGTATGAGAATTTCAGATATAAAACAAAATACTACTGATATACCTACGCTAAAGAAGTTACATTATATATTTTTTGGTAGCTAAATTTTTCTGCTAATGCTTGTGGCTCCCAAAACTTTTTTTTTTTTTTCACTGCATGAATACTTCTGGCTGCTTCTCATTTTGCAGCAGGTATGTTTCTCCTACCCATACCCAGGACTTTACAGTTTCACTACATACTCATTGGCTCAGTCTCATGGGAAGAAATTTTGCTACTTTAGGACTGTCTGAAATGGAATGGGTTATAATAAAATATAAATATTCAATGTTGTTGCTGGGTTCAAGTAGAAGACGGACTCTCGGTTTTCTAGATGTTCAGGAGTGAATTTATTTGTCAAGTCATGGACTAAACATGTGTCCACACTATTAAATGCACTAGTAAACTCATATCTATATCCAAAAGCTCTGCCTTCCCTTATTAAAACAGATAAAAGTCTGTGCTTCTAAGGTAAAATCCTGTACTTGTCCCTAATCCAATCCCTCCTCATCTACTCAAAAACATCACCCCAGCAATTCTACCTCTGTCTTCTGCGTCTTCATTGTTTCCACTAGACAAACACAATGTAATACTCTCCATCTTTAAAACAAATTCCTCCCTTGAGGAAGAATAAACTCTCTGACTGCTTATCTCTGTCTACTTACCACCACACTTCTCTACTCTGCCTTGCAGCAAAACTCTTGGAAATAGATCTTATATACATCTCAATTTCCTCCCTTTTCTTTGCTTTGATTTTCTGTTGATTCAACACTAGTCAGCTTTTTTGTTATTCTGAAACTCAGAATTACTTCGCCGAAGGATAGAAGATGGGGGCATTTATAACCCTGAGTCCCATCTTCTCATTAGTGCGAATTGCCTGTGGGGTCCTTAATTCCATACATGACCACAGGGACTGAGTGACTGGTTTTCACCTTGGAAAAAACCTTGAGAAGTTAAGCAGAAAATCTTGGAGGTTCTTAGCATGAACTGAAACTGTCTACCACAGTTTCAGCTGAGCTTGGAGACTGACCAAAGGGATGTGATGCACAGGACACAAACAAATGTCTGCTTTGAACTTTTCCATGTTTGGTTCATCTTATTCTCTTTTTACAAAACCTCCTCACGTTTGTAACCTTTAAACTGGCATGCCCCAAGAGTTAATCTTTGGCCTTTTTCTTTTCTAACTACGTTGACTACTTACCTGACCTTATGCGATCCAATCACGTTGAAATAATGTTGATAATGTTAAATTCCAATTTTGTACCTACCTCTTTCCTAAATTCTAGACCAGGACATCAGGTACCTACACAACGTCTCTCCTTGGATACTAACTCAAAACCAAACTCTTCACATAATTTTACCATCCAAACCAGCATTTTTCCTCCACATACTCTACCCATGAGAAATAAAAACATGACTTGGATGTGAATAGTCAATGCTACATTATTTATAATAGCCCCAAGCTGGGGAAAAACAAAAACAAAAACAAAGTAACTGATAACATATCCATTCAGTGAAATATTATTCAGCAATAAAAAGGAAAGAAGTACTGACTCTTGCTATAATATAAATGAATCTGAAAACATAGCATTAAGAGAAAGAAGACAGATACCAAAACCAACACATGTATCATTCTGTTTCTATGAAATGTCAGAATAGGGAAATCTGCCAATACGGAAAATAGGTTAGTGATTGCCAGGGGCTTGAGATGTATATGAGGAGTTACTACAAATGGATACCGAGCATCTTTCTGAAGTTGATAAAAATATTCTGAAATGAGGTCAGATTGATGGCTGCATAACTCTAAATTCACCAAAACTTACTAAATTCTATACCCTCAATGGGTGAAATTTATGGAATGACATGTATGCTTCAAAAATGTTAAAAATAACCCGAATTTTGATCTTCTGCCTTGAACTTTCTTCTTTCTTTCCCATTTGGGGACACATCAGCTCTGTTTTACCAGCTCCTTAAGCGAGAAACCTTGGAATCATTTTTGACTCCTTTCTCTTCCATCACAAACCTAATCTGTCACCTCCACTACTGCTGATCACCCTCCCCATTACTGCACTAGCAAGACCTCATCCTCTCTGGCCTTGACTACAATGCCCCAACCAGTCTCCATGTATTTATCCTTACCATTTTATGATTTCTTTTCCATACAACAAGTATTCCACTTCCACTCATTTGTTCAAAATGCTTCAGCACCTTTCCTTCTCGCTCAGAGTAAAATCCAAAGGTGTCATCACTGTAGGGTTTCCAGAGAAAATACAGGACACCCAGTTCAACATGAATTAGAAATGAACAGCAAGTGTATATATATATATATATATATATATATATATATATATATATATATTACATATGTCCTATACAATATTTAGGACATACATATATTTGAACCATTTGTTGTTTATCTAAAACTCAAACTTAGCATTCTGTATCTTTATTTGCTAAATCTAGCAACGCCACATCAAAAAGTGCCCAATGACCTGGGTTCTCTCTCTCTCTCTCTCACGTCACCTTCTTCCTCATCCTTTTTGCTCAAATTACTGAGGCCTTTTCACCACTTTCAAGCAAGTTAAGAATATTCTAACCATAGTGCCTTTGAGTTTGTTCTTCCCTGTATCTAGAAACATTTTTCTCCCAATATCTGCCTGCTTTGTTTTCCCGTTTTACTTACCTTTCTGGCTAAATGACAGATCTACATAGAGGCCTTCCTGATCAACCAGTCAATAACAGCTCTTGCCGTGCACTTTCTCGTTTCTTTCATGTGGCTTTCCTTATTTTCTTAGCGCTTATCACAAATGGGCATAAAATACATTTGTTTTGTATCTCTAATATGAAGTAGAGGCAGAAAACTTGCCTCTGGATACTTCCGTATATAAAAGGACTAGAATAATATTTGGCAGATAATAAGTGATCAGTAAATTCAGTCACACACTCATTCATCCACCCATTGATAGATCTATTCATCCATTCAACATTTTTTTCCTTTTCTACGTTCTAGGTGTCAAATCACATGTAGTGCTACTGTCAATGTCTCAAGTAGTGTATTTTTAGAAAGCAAGTGGAAAAAGAGAAGCAAGGGTGTGGTGAAGCTAACAGAGACAAATTGACAGGCAGAAATAGATATGTGTCTGTAGGCTAATGATAGCACGATAAGTTGGATGGTAGCATGGTCACTGCACTTGTATTCCTGAGTGACAAGCCCACCCACCCAACTGGAGTTCAGGGGAAAGGTTAAATCGAGAGACAGTGTTTGGGACTCATCTGCCTGGGGTGATAGTTAAAACTGACGTATCCTGAGTTCCTGTCAGCAGCTGTTCCTATGCACTTGAGAACTCTCCATTAACATTTAAACTGACTGTCAAGTCCATGATTTTGTCCTCTCTCTTCCATCAATTACTTTCTTCCTTTTAAAACGTTGAAGTCTTCCCTGTCCATTGGCACATTCACCATTGCCTCCCCAGTTCTCCAGGATTTTCTATTCTCAGGATGATTTTGCTTTACTTTCGAACCTTGCTCCATCTTATTTCTCCTTTCCTTCATTTCTCTACTTCCTCATTATCTCACTTCAACCATTGAATTGAAATTGAATCCTTCAAAGTCACCAATCCCTAATCCATTTTTATTTTTCCAATCTTCATTCTCCTGGACTTGTCAGGGGAATCTGAGACTATTGGCCATAAACACACACACACACACACACACATTCATTCATACATATATTACATAATATATGTATATATATAAAATACACGAATATATATATAAATATATACATAATATATATTATGTATATGCTTGCTTTGGTTTTTCCACTATTACTCAACAAAGTCTTTTTTCTTTATGTTTTTGCCCTCAGGAGTAAATAATCCTCAACATTCTGTTATCAACTCTCTGTTGTTCCTTCTATAGTCTCTTGACTGTGGAAGCTATGTGTAGCCTTATGACTTTGAATTTCAACACTAGATATATGTCTCCAAAACTGCCTGGTTTCTTATTGCTCCATCTCTGGTAATGTATCACTATTTGTTTTGTGTATTCATTTTAACATACTAAAGATATATACATTGCAACATGTTGCAATATAACTTAATAATTGATATGTCCTGTTGTCCCAAATAGATTTTTATATTATTTAGCAGAATAAGCCCTGACATATACTTCTTTCCAAAAATTGTTTTTATATATATGATAACTGAAGAAATATTGTTTTAGATGAAAAGGAAAATGAAAAGTTGTATTTATTTATACAGATTAAGGACCATACATAACTGTGTACCAAGTGTTTTCTGTTTTCTGTTATCTTATTCTTAACCAGTTCGGGTCTTAAAGTATCAGTGGTACTTAGGAGAGCAGGATGGGAAAAATTGTAGATGCATGCACGTTTATGTTCCTACTCACATCTTTCTGTTGCCTTTAATCATGTTAAACTTCATATCATCTTCATTTATACCAACTGTAGCCAGTAAGTCCTGCTCTAGACTTGTGTTCAGTGCTTTCTTCTGATTCCATTCAACTCCAAAGTCAGTGATTAAGCAGTCAGCTCTGTTGGGAGAACTCTGATCATGATCTCTGGTTGAAACCAACCTCCCTCATTTCTAGTGAACCCCCTTTGTGTCTCAGTGTCTAATAAGCTGCTCAGTGGGTAGTGGGATTGGCATGCAAGAGGATTTTGCTAGAATTGGCATTCTATCTCTTTAAAGATGTTTAGAGTTTGTACTTAAAATTTTTTGAATTAGAAAAAAAATTTTGAACTTGAGAGAATTTAATTGTACTGAAAAACTTTTATTTACAGAACTTAGTAAAGAATCAACAAAGATAAAGTTAGCCTGGATATGGACATAATTAATCTTTTAACCATTACATATGTTTTGGTTCTTAACTATTTAAAGAAAACAAGGTTAGATGTAAATATATACCTGTTGACTTTACAGTCTGATCAGAACAAGAGAAAAATTTGGAATTGGAAGAGGGATGATGAAAAGGTGAGAAGGAGCTTCTAATTTAATAAAAAAAAAAGATAAAGACAAGCTAGGGAGAATAAAGAAGGAAAGGAAAATGGCAATTTAGAAAAGGCAAGAAAAATCAGAGAAATGTATAAATCAGCAGACACAAAAGGTCTGTTGGTCTCTTTGTAGGAGTGTACTATTACCAAAGCAACACAGATTTTAACTTATTAAAAAAGCACCATGACCAAATCTTTAAAAATATATCGATGGTTACAATAATAATTTCAGTCATGTGAGAAAAAAATAAAATAATTTCAAATAATTGGCATTAAGTGAAAGAGCAGTTACATAACTGCCTGGACCTTTAGGTAAGTAATTTTGTTATGTACATAAGAATATCTAAACAATACATACAAAGTTAGGAAGCAAATTGTCAAGAATAACACCTAGAAATTTATGGTAGAGTTAGTAGAGCTTGAACGTTTAATGCTACTTAGGCCCAATTTGATAATTAAAAAACAAACAAACAAACTTTTTTTAATGTTTATTTATTTTAGAGAGAGAGGGCAACACAGAATCTGGAGCAGGCTCCAGGCTCTGAGCTGTCAGCACAGAGCCTGACGCATGACACGAATTCACAAACCTAGAGATCATGATCTGAGCCGAAGTCGGATGCTTAACCAACTGAGCCCCCCAGGTGCCCCCCAATTTGATAATTTGATTAAGGTGTCAGCAGTATACTATTATATGTAGTCTGTTTCTATCAAATAATATATAACTATATGACTACATATTATAACATATTGCTAGAAATTTTCTTGCACAATTTATATTTATCTTATTAATTTTAATAAAATTTATGAAATGTATTTATCATTATTTTTAATTCATTGATGAGAAAATGAGAGTAAGAAATATTAAGCAACTTCTGGATTACATAGGAGCTATTAAAACAGTGTCTTAGTAAACCCCAGACTTCGTGCTTTTTTCTACCACAGTATATTGCCTCCCTCCACATGTGAATCAAAATGTGGCTATAATTTACATGAATTAACTGTCTTTATGTCTCAAAATATAACCTGAAATTATGCTTCAAAATCTACTGTAGGTGATTGAGTTATTTGGGCTAAAATTCGTGAGTCAAGGAGTTCACCATTAAAATGCAAATATTATTAAAATGGTATCATGTAGTTATCTTTGATTATCAAATTCCCTAGCTCAAAGTAATCTGTAAGACCAATTTCTGACAGTGACAAGAAGAAGAGAGGGAATTGGAAAGAAGAATGTGGAGTATTGCCTCTCTCTGGAAAGCAAAACTCAGGGAAAGGACTCACTGCTGGCAGGGACATTTATGTGGGTGGGGAAGGGTTTAGAAGGGGACAAAATGAGCACCGAGCTCCTTAGCTAAGGGAACAGGCACCAAATGGGAAAGGAAGTGTGAAAAACAAATTTCTTACTGTGCCTTGGATTCAGTGCTGAATAGTAGGACATCATGCCAAAACTCAAGTTGGTATAACTAGCATGCTTCATTGATTTCAACTTGGATAGATTTTCATATTTTAAACTCCGAAAATCAAGAGAGTATTAGATCATTGTTAAGTTGGCAGCATTTTTATTTCTTAGTAATTGTGTATCTTACAATTGATGATGACACCTTAGATCTGATGAAGGACAGTGACTGAGGTTCATCTGAAATTTAAAAGCGAATGTATATGAGTCTACTCTGAGGTCCTCTAGTGATGCTCAACATCACTTCTGATGCTAATTCTCTTCTTGTGTTAATTCTCTTAATCTGTAATGATAAGACTAATGTCTCATAAGTGTGCCATTCATGTTCCCTGTCTGAATGGATTCCTCTATGAAGATGGAGTGATATCAATTGAGAAAAGGAGTTAAAACTCCATTTATATAAGCAGTATTATAGAAAAGCTATGAAGTCTTCATGGCATTTAAAATAGAATTTTAAAAATCTCTTAGGATTCAAGATATTTTTACTTTTTAAGGAATTTTCAAATTTTCCAAGCTGTGTGATTTTTGTAATCTTCTGTAGTCAAAAAAAATATTTTAACTAAGTTAAAATTTTAAGCTACTCTGTGATGTTAAGATTGAGTTCAGTGTAAAAGTCTTCAGTCTAATAAATTGAGTAGTGGTTAAGCTCAGAAAGCAAGAGCTCTGAGCTGTATGTTTCTAGCTGAATTCTCAGTTTTTGTTTTGTTTTTTAATAAGGCATAGTTTCCCATGCAGTAACATATGGTTTCAATATTTGAGCATTCTCAGCCATTTCCCCCATATGTTTGTTGTAATCAACTAACCACACATGGCCAAATTCTGCCCTTAGATGAGTGTGGAGAATGTTCACTGGGGTCGAGGCAAGCAAGCACACTTCTTGCAGCAACCTATGGCAGATAAACCAGATTTCCATCACTATTTGCACAACAATGTATAGCAAATGAATGATTATTAATACATTTTAGAAGTGACTTTGATTGCAGAAGCTCTTTTGTTCTGAGAATGTCTGAGATTAGCTGTTTCACGGAGTTATTGAAAGACTCGGGGAAAGTTAAGTGTGAAGGTATGTATGCATTGGGTAGGGGAATGGGAAGCATTAAAAATCACTTGGGGTGTGGCATGCACAGATATCCAAGGCATTATTCACTTATTTCATTCACTCCACAAGTCAGCATGCATCTAAGTGCGGAGTATACATTATCTGCTCTCATAGAGCTCCCATTCTAGATGCCATACGGACAATAAACAGATAAACTAGTAAATAAACCAGGAAATGTATATAAGTGTAATGAAGGTGATAAAACAGGATGATATTATTTAGAGAGATAAGAATTTTTTTTTGCTAGTGTAGTTAGAGAAAGTCCTCTCTGTCTAGAAGTGATATTTGACATGAGGCCACAATGGTGAGAAGGAGCCAGCCATGTGAAATCACAAGTGGAAGTAAGAATTTACTACACAAGAGGAAGCCCCTAAGGCTTGAACAATCTATCTGATGGTTCTGGAGAGAGGTGTGGTTGCATATGCAGACCAGATCATGCAGGTTCGGATAGACCATAGTAAGTTTTGTGGATATTAGTCTAACCACAATGCAGTGTTTTAAGCAAGAGAGTGAAGCAAGCTCATTTATTTATACATTTATATTGAAATATACCATTACAACTGCTTTGCCCCATGAATGACCACAATGATAATCATTAGGATAGTAATGGAAGGTATAGAAAATACCACTATTTGATGGGAATGAAAATTGTGACCCTGGCAAGCATATATCAAGACATCTTGAACATAATTTTGATTTTCTGGGATATAGTGTCTTTAGGCATAGAGTCCTTGTCTACCTACATACAATCTGAGAAGACATCTTCCTGTGAGTTTTAGGGGAGAAATTTAAGACATGGAATGGTCAACATGTGAGCCTCATATAATTAACATAAACACTTACATCTATGATAATTTTAGGAAAATTGGAAGGAAAAGTATTGTAAAGATAGACTTCCTTTTGACTGATAAAGATTTTTGAAAATAGGAAACAATGGATATATTTCGAAATCATAAAGTGATTTCCAAAATTGAAGTTTGGCAGATGCACATACAGTAACTCTTCATCACCCCTGTGCAATTTCAATTTGGACCAATTTTTATTCACTTTAAATGTGATAAAGTGACATTTATACATCAATATTAAGGATATTAGAATTCTTTAAAAGAAGTTTAATTTTCAAAATAGCAAAAGGAATTTTTTTGACATATGAGAACATAATTACCCAACGTCTAATCTTTCCTCTTTTCCTTTCCAAGATAATGATAAAAGTAAATTCAAAGAAAAAAAACCCTAAATGTTTGAAAATGTTTAACAAATATTTGCAGATAGATTTATTTTCCAGATATTTGCTATGTATTTTCATGTTTTAAGGTCATCACTAGTTTTCATGGCACTTTCAACGTTTATTTATTTTTGGGACAGAGAGAGACAGAGCATGAACAGGGGAGGGGCAGAGAGAGAGGGAGACACAGAATGGGAAACAGGCTCCAGGCTCTGAGCCATCAGCCCAGAGCGCGACACGGGGCTCGAACTCACGGAGTGCGAGCTCGTGACCTGGCTGAAGTCGGATGCTTAACCGACTGCGCCACCCAGGCGCCCCTTCATGGCACTTTCAAATAGCTATATATGTTCAGTGACATACAGAAATTTATATCAAACCAAGATTGTCTTGCTACAGAAATATGTAATCCAATAAATTTGGGATGATTGAACTTTGTCTTGAGATTCTGAGAGGGTATGGATTTTCTAACTTAATTGGTAGTTAAATACAGGAATTCTTTATTGGCTGTATCATTAAGACAGGCTAGTGTATGCTGTGGTAACAATCACAAATTTCAGTGGATCAGAACAACAAAATTCATTTCTCCCTTATGCTCCATGTGGTTTACAGGAAAGTTTTGATTTTCATGGTCACTTGGCAATCCAGGTTGAAGGAGGTGTCATGATTCTTTTTTTTTAATATTTTTTTTTCTTTTTCAATCTTTTTGAGAAAAAAATCACATAATGTGGAATTCACTGTGTAAAGTATACACTTGAGTGGTTTTTAGTATATATGTAGTGACGTACAACCATCACCACTGTCTCATTCCAGAACATTGCCACTACCCTTAAAAGATATACTGTATCTGTTAACAGTGACCCCTGACTCATATTTCCTTTTCACCCCTGGGCAAACATTAATCTACTTTCTATCTTTATGGATTTGCCCATTCTGGAAATTTCGTATAAGAAGAATCAAACAGTAGTCAATCTTTTGAGTCTGGCTTCTTTCATTAGCATAATATTTTTAAGGTTCATCCATTTTGTAGCATCTTTCTACTGCCAAATAATATTCCACTGTAAGGATATAACACGTTTGTTTATCCATTCATTAGTTGATGCACATGGGAATTGTTTCCAGTTTGGGGATATTATGAATAATCCTCCTATGAAAATTTGTGTACAAGTTCTTGTGTAAATATGTTTCCAATTGTCTTAGTTGTAGACCTAAAGGTGGAATAGCTGTGGCTTGCCGTAACCCTGTATTTAGCTTTTCGAGGAATTGCCAAACTGTTTCCACAGCTGCACCATTTTATATTTCTACCAGCATTATATGTGGTTCCAATTTCTCCACATCCTCACCAAGTCTTGTTATTTTACCTTCTATCTCTCTGTATATATATATTTTAAATGGACATCCTTCTGGGTGTGAAGTGGCATTTCACTGTGGTTTTGATCTGCATTTGCCTAATGATGAATAATTTTGGGAATCTTCTTCACCTGTTTTTTGGCCATTTGTATACCTTCAATGGGGTAATGGTCTATTCAAGTCTTTTGCCAGTTTTGTATTTCTCTTTATAATTCTTTATTATATTAATTATTTGATTATATTATATCTATAATATTCTTTATAATATAAAGAATTATCTTTATATTCTAGGTAACTAGATCCTTATCAGATACACGATTTGCAAGTATTTTTATCAATTATGTAGCTGTCTTTCTATTTTATTGATAGTGTCCTCTGAAGCACAACATTTTTATATTTAGATAAAGTTCATATGATCTATTTTTTGTTTTTTTGCTTTTGGTGTCATATTTAAGAAACACCTGATAAATCCAACTTCATGCAGATTTATACCTATGCAGATTTATACCTATGCATGATTTATACCTATGAATCCTTCTAAGACTTTTATAGCATTAGCTCTTACGTTTATGTTTATGATTCTTTCTGAGTTAATTTGTGTACCTTGTGTGAGCAGTCCAAATTCATTCTTTTGCATGTGAATATCCATTACTATTTGTTGAAAATACTATATTTTTCCATTGAATACTCTTGGTATATCTGTAAAAAAAAATTGACTGTAAAACAATGGATTGACCATAGATGAATGGGTTTATTTCTCAGCTCTCAATTTTATCCCCTTGATCTATATATTTAGCTTTTGCCAGTACCACATTGTATTAATCACTGTAGTTTTGTAGTAACTTTTAAAATGGAAGAATGTAAGTCCTCCAACCTTATACTTATTATTCAAGATGGTTGTTGCTCTCTGAAGTCCCTTTCATTTCATTATAAATTTTAGGGTCAGCATATCCTTTTCTTAAAAAAAAAAATCAACCTGGAATTCTGATAGGGATAACACTGAAGCTGTACGTCAATTTGAGTATTGCCATCTTATTGATATTAAGTCTTCTGACCCATTAACCAAGGACATATTTCCATTCTTGTAAATCCTCTTTGATTCATTTCATCCTTTGTTTCATAGTTTTTAGCATACAAATCTTACACTTCATTGGTTAATTTTTTTTACTAAGTATATTATTTTTTGATACTATTAAGATTAGAATTGTTTTTAATTTCATTTGCAAATTGTTTACGACTAATATATAGAAATATAGTTGAAATTTTGTAGGTTAATTTGACAGCTTGTAACTTTGCTGAACTCATTTGCCAGCTCTGAAGCTCTGATTGTGTGTGTGTGTGTGTGTGTGTGTGTGTGTGTGTGTATTATTTGGTGTTTTTTAAAGTTTTTAAAAATTTTTTTAAATTCCAGTATAACTAACATACAGAGTTATATAGTTTCAGGTGTACAATATAGTGATTCAACAATTCTATCCATTACTCATTGCTCATCACCGTTCCTGTACTCTTAATCCCCTTCACCTATTTTACCCATCCCCCACTCACCTCCCCTCTGATAATCATTAGTTCTCTATATTTAACAATCCTGTTTTTTTTGGCTCGACTCTTTTTTCCTTTGACAGTTCATTTGTTTCTTAGATTCCACATGTGAGTGACATCATGTAGTATTTGTCTTTCTCTAACTTATTTCTCTTAGCGTTATACTCTCTACATCCATCCATGTTGTTGTAAATGGCAAGACTTCATTCTTTTTTATGGCTGAGTAATATTCTATTGTGCACATAGCCATATTTTCCTATCCATTTATCTATAGATGGACCCTTGGGTTGTTTCCATATTTTGGCTATTGTAAATAATGCTGTGATAAACATAGTAGTGCATGTATCTTTTTTGAATTAGCATTTTAATATTCTTTGGGTAAACACCCAGTAGTGGAATTACTGGATCATATGATAATTCTAGTTATTTTGTTTTTTAGAAAACTCCATACTGTTTCCTTTAGTGACTACAGCATTTGGCATTACCACCAACAGTGCACTAGGGTTCCTTTTTCTTTACATTCTTGTCAAAATTTATTTCTTATGTTTTTGATTTTAGCCATTGTGACAAATGAAATGCCATCTCATTATGGTTCTGATTTTCATTTCTCTGATGATGAGTGATGTTGAGCATCGTTTCATGTGTCTGTTGGTCATTTCCTTGGAGAAATGTTTGTTCATGTCTTCTGCCCATGTTTTAATTGGATTATTTGCTTTTTGGGTGTTGAGGTGTATAAGTTCTTCATATATTTTGGATAATAACCCCTTTTAGTGTCTTTTATATATGAGATTATTCCATGTGCAAATAAATGGTTTTACTTCTTTCTTTCCAACCTGGATGATTTCATTTTTTTCCCTTACCTAAATGCCCTAGACAGAAATTCTGTACAGTATTGAAAAAAGTGATGAAAATATATATCCTTGTCTGTGTCCTTACCTTAGAGGGAAAGTTTACAGACCTTTATCATTAAGTATGATGTTAGCTGTGGTTTTTTTCATAGATATGTTTTATCAGGTTAAGGATATATCTTTGTATTCCTAATTTGTTGAGTATTTTATTCTGAATTTGTGTTGGGTTTTGTCAAATGCTTTTTCTTTCTGTGTCTATTGAGATGATTGTGTGTGTGTGTGTGTGAGTGTGTGTTTATTCTTTTAGTATGGTATATGATATTGCTTAATTTTAATATGTTCAAAAAATCTTGCATTCCTGGGATATATTCCACTTAGTAATATCATCCTTTTTATATACTGCTGAATTCTAGTTGTTAGTATTTTACCTATATTCATAAAACTATTGGTTGGTAGTTCTCTTGTGATACCTTTGTCTGACTTTAGAATTAGTGTAACACTGCCCTCACAGAATCAGTTCAGTAACATTTTTTTCTTTGATTTTTTTGGAGGAGTTTGAAAAGAATTGATGTCAATTATTTTTAAAAATCTTTGGTATAATACACCAGTGAAATTATTTGGCTCTGGGTTTTTGTGGTTGTTGTTGTTAGTAAATTTTTGATTACTAAATCTTTTTGTTTGTAATAGTTCTACCCAGGTTCTCTATTTCTTCTTGAATCAGTTTTGGTAGGTTCTGTGTTTCTAAGAATTTGTGCATTTCATCCACATTACCTAATTGGTTGAAATACATTCATTCATAGTAGTTTCTTGCAACCATTTCTATTTCTGTGAAGTAAGAAGTAATGTTACCACTGTCATTTCTGATATTAGAAATCTTCTCTATTCTTCATCAGTAAGCATATTCATAGGTTTGTCCATTTGTTTTCATTGATTTCTCAATTTTAAATTTCTTATTTCAGTTATTTCCACTCTAGTCTTTATTATTTCCTTCCTGCTTGTTTTGAGTTTAGTTTGTCTCCTTTTTTTCCCAATTTCCTAAGATGGAAGATTGATTTGAAATATTTCTTTTTTATTAATGTAGGTATGTAAAGTTACTTGTTTTTCTTGAAGGACTGTTCTGCATCCTATAAGTTTTGGTATTTTGTATTTTTATTCTCATTAATCTCAAGTATTTTCTGATTTCTCTTGTGATTTCCTCTTGGACTCATTTTTTATTTGAGAACATGTTGTTTAATTTCCACATAATTGTGAATTTTTCGTTTTCCATTTTGTTACTGATTTTTAGTTTAATTTCATTTTGATTGTAGAACATACTTCTACAATTTCAATCGTATTACATTTATTGAATCTTGTTTTGTGCCCTACCTTATCATCATTCCTGGAAAATGCTCCATGTGCTCTTGAGGAGAATGTGAATTCTGCCTTTGTTGGGTAGAATGTTCTATAGATGTCTACTTGTCTATTAGGTTGGATCTGTTTGGTTTTCACCAATAGGTCTTTTAAGCTTACACTATTGTTAAAGTCCTTTATTTACTTATTGATCGTATGTCTAGTTCTAGCTTTCTTTGAAAGTTAAATGTTAACATCTCGAACTATTACTATTATTATTTTTTTTAACATTTATTCATTTTTGCAAGTAGAGGTGGGTCTGAGACAGAGGGAGACACAGAAGCTGAAGCAGGTTCCAGGCTCTGAGCTGTCCACACAGAGCCCACCGTGGAGCTCAAACCGTGATCTCACAAACTGTGAGATCATGATCTGAGAGGAAGTCAGAAGCTTAACTGACTGAGTCATCTAGGTGCTCCTCCAAGTCATTTTTTTGTTTTGTATATTTTGGGGTTTGGTTGTTAGGTGCATATATATTTATTATTGTTATATCTTCTCTATGGATTGACCTTTATTTCATTATATGATAGCCTTCTTTGTTTCTATTGACAATTTTTTTTAATTTTTTAATGTTTATTTATTTTTGAGACAGAGAGAGAGACAGAACACGAGCAGGGGAGGAGCAGAGAGAGAGGGAGACACAGAATCTGACACAGGCTTCAGGCTCTGACCTGTCAGCACAGAGCCTGACGTGGGGCTCAAAATCACAAACCGTGAGATCATGACCTGAGCTGAAGCTGGATGCTCAACTGACTGAGCCACCCAGGCACTCCTCTACTGACAAATTTTATCTTACAGTCCGTTTTTCTTTTATTTGTTTAGCCACTCCAGCTTTTTTATTTTAATTAATTAATTAATTAATTAATCAATTTATTTATTTATTTATTTATTTTTTGGTTACTGTATGCGTGGAATATCTTTTTCATCTTTTACTTTTCAATTTATTTTATTGTACCATTTTAATTTCTTTGCCATATCTTTAATATGTATTTTAGTTATTTTCTTTTTGTTGCCCTAGTGATTACAATAAACATTTTAATTTGTAATAATCAGTTCATATTAATACTACATTAATTTCAATAGTATACAATTTGCTCCTATATGACTCTGTTCTCCTGTCCCCTTTAAGTTGTTATTGTTACAAATTATCCCTTTATATATTTTTGTGCCAAAGAAGACAGATGTAAAATTATGATCTATGCAGTTCTGTTTTAAGTCACATAGGTAAAAGAAAGATTTACAAACAAAAAATATCATTATGTCTTTTATATTTACCTGAGTTATTTCCTTTATCAGTTTATAAAATTTCTTTTCTTTTTTTTAATTTATTTCTGGATTCAAGTTACTGTCTATTGTCCTTTCATTTCAGTCTGAAGAATTCCTTGTAGCATAGATATGTTAGCAATGAACTCAGTTTTAGTTTATCTGAGAGTGTCTAAATTCCTATCTCATTTTTGAAAAAGAGTTTTGCTGGGTATAGAATTATTTATCATCAGGATGTTTGAATTTATGTTTCTTTTAGCACTTTGCTATGTCATTCCATTTTTTTCTAGACTATAGTCTCAGGTGAGAAATCAGCTTTTAATCGTACTGAGGATCCTTCTATGTGATATCACTTTTATCTTACTATCAAGATATCAAGATTCTCTTTTTGTTTTTGTCTTTTATCAGTTTGCTTGTGCTGTATATAGATTTGGCTTTCTTTGAATTTATCCTACTTGCAGTTTGTTGAAACTTTTGGATGTGTAGATTGTTTTCATCAGATTTGAGTTTTCAGACATTATTTTTTCAAATACTCTGTGTGTTCCCTTTTCTCTCCCTCCGTTTTTGAGATTTGAATTATGTGTTTATTGTTATGCTTAATGGTGTCCCGCAGATATCTTAGACTCAATTCATTTTTAATGTTTATTTATTCTTGAGAGAGAGAGGGAGAGAGAGAGAGAAAGAGAGAGAAAGTGCAAGCCAAGGAGGGGCAGAGAGAGGGAGACACAGAATCTGAAGCAGGCTCCAGGCTCTGAGCTGTCAGCACAGAGCCTGACACGGGGCTTAAACGCACAAACCACGAGATCATGACCTGAGCCTACGTCAGATGCTTAACCAACTGAGGCACCCAGGTGCTCTGACTCAATTCTTTTTAAAAATTCTTTCCTCAGTTCCTGAAATGGCGTAATTTCAACTGGCATAATTTCAACTGACCTGTCTTCAATTTCACTGATTAATTTTTCATCAGGCTTCAGTCTGTATTCAGCTACTCTCGTGAATTTTTCATTTCACTTGTACTTTTTAACTGTATAAAGAAAATTCTCTCTCTCTCCCTCTGTGTGTGTGTGTGTGTGTATTCATTTTTAATATCTCTAATTGCTGAGATGGCATCTCATACTTTAATTGTTTTTTTTTTTAATTTTTTAGTGTTTTATTTTATTTTTGAAAGAGAGACAGAGACAGAGCACAAGTGGTGGAGGGGCAGAGGGACAGAGATAAACAATCCAAAGCAGGCTCCAGGCTCTGAGCTGTCAGCACAGAGCCTGACATAGGGCTCAAACCCACAAACCGTAAGATCATGCCCTGAGCCAAAGTTGGACACTTAACTAATTGAGCCACCCAGGTGCCCCTAATTCTTTAGACATGATTTCCTTTAGGTTTTGAACATATTTAAAATACCCCATGTAAAATCTTTTTGTCTAGGAAACCTAATGTTTCAGCTTCTTTCGGACAATTTCCATTGATTGTCTTTTCCTCTTATGAGCCACACTTTCCTGTTTTCTTTGCATGTCTCTTAATTTTATTGTTGTTGTTGTTGAAAACTGGACATTTTCAATATTATTTGGCAATTCTAGGAATGAGAGAGCCCCATTTTTTTTGTTTTTGTTTTGTTTTGTTTTGTTTTGTTTTGCTCCTGAATTACTTATGGTACACTTACTATACATATAGAGTACCTTCGAAGTAAAAAATTAAATTTTTTCCAAATTCAAAACTCTTTCTAATTAACACAGAAGTACCCTATATAACAAAGTAAATTATTTCTGGTTTCTGTTTTGCTTTCAAAAGTCACTTGGTAATGTTTAGGGGATTTAAGACTGTAAGTAACTAATTTCTGAAAACATTAAACTTTAGAAAAATAACTCATTAACAAGTTCAAAAAAATGAAAAGTATGTATTAACATGGAATGCATTATTATTGATATTTTATTTAATATCTAACATGGTTAAATTTTCATTCCAAAGCAAAGGTCATTATTTTGACCCAATCCAGGCAATACAGAGTAAAGTATACAAATAGATACTATGATGTGGTGGACTAAGCTTTAGGATAGGTAGTGCAGTTTGTTGGGGCGGCTCAGTCTGTTAAGTGACCCACTTTGGCTCAGGTCATGATCTCGCAGTTGGTGATTTTGAGCCCCACGCTGGGCTCTATGCTGACAGCTCAGAGCCTGGAGACTGCTTCAGATTCTGTGTCCGCCCCCTCTCTCTGCCCCTCCCCTGCTCACACGCTGTGTGTGTCTTTCTGTCCCAAAAGTAAATAAACATTAAAAAATTAAAAATAGGATAGGTGGTGCAGTAAGTATTTTCAGCTCTGGTACTGCCTCATTATAGGACTGTGTTTTCTTGGGCTCAATTTCTTTGTTTGAGTAATGGACCCAGTTGGATCATTTGTAACATTCTATAATTTAAATCCACAAATCCCTAAATTTTCCAGAGTGCTGTCTATTTGTCACATTATGCTTCAAAATCTGTTTCTGTTAGGTTTTTCTGTTTATAATAGAACTTGTTAAATAGCTAACCACATCTCCAATTTGTAGTTATTAAAATAAAGTCCTCATATTCCTGGTATTTTTTTTTCTTTCCTGTCTTTATTTCCAACTCTGATGATCAATTAAAACTGCCTATTCTATATGAGTTTCCCTCTAAACATATTTACTATGTCTCCCTATGTACAGTAAAACCTTGGACTGTGAGTAACTTGTTCTTTGAGTGTTCCACAGGAGGAGCAAACATTTATAATTAATTTTAACTTGATAAATGAGCAATGTCTTGCAATATGGGTAGTACATGATGCCGAATGTCATATGATCATGACAGAGCCAATGGTTCCTGAAATTCACTTTGTTATATATACAAATGCTTTGGATTGCAAGCATATTTCCAGAGCAAATTATGCTCACAGTCCAAGGTTTTACTGTATATAGCACACTTTGTTTTTGTTCACGGTGGTGATTCAGCAGTGAAGGAAGATATCTCTTAAATGGTAAGGTTTAAATGACTAACCTAGTTGTTATCAGGGATACTGACTAGTCTTGAACAATAGAGATCTTAAAAGGGGGCAAAGGAGCAAGCTCTTTGAAGCTGATATCTTGACCCCCAACAAAATCTTGTCCAGCCTCCATTACTACCATCCTGCATTCTCTTTAATTCGTCCCTCTGCCCTGTGAAGATAGATCGACAAAAGTTATTTGAGGGACAGATAAAAATGAAGGTGGCGCCTGCTCTATTTTCTCTGCCAGTGTCATTACAGGCAAGAAAATACATCCTCTACTGTCTGTACCTCCATTCAAGCATCTTTACTTATCTGTTTTTCCCCACTTCCCCATCTGCAACTTCTGCTATCAGGCCCTGGTAGATGAAGAGAATACAACATAGGTACTGGCTGTAAAAAGGTAGAGTGATTGAAGAGAAGGATTCTGATTGAGTCTTCCTTTCTCTTCTTCATCATTGCATGTGATTGTAAAACCCTCCATCATTAACTAGTGCAGACCATAAAAAGAAATTATGTCCCATTTCTAAAGGTTTTCAAAAGATAAAATTCCAAATTTATTTTTAAATTATCTTTTATTGTTTCATCCTTTAATATGGAAATGGAAAGTTAGCTCCTCCCTTATTTTTCTTAGGAAAAACAATTCAAAGAACATGAGTTCTACAAAGGAACGAGCCATCAATTCTATGGTCTCTTCAACCTATGTTCTTTCCACTAATACTGATGGTTCAATATTTTTCTGTCACAAAGCAGCAAAAATAACCCTGATGATGAGTCTTTTGAAAAGTTCCAGGGACGCCTGGGTGGCTCAGTCGGTTAAGCAACCAACTTCAGCTCAGTTCATGATCTCTCAGTCCGTGAGTTCGAGCTCCGTGTCAGGCTCTGTGCTGACAGCTCAGAGCCTGAAGCCTGCTTCAGATTCTGTGTCTCCCTCTCTTTCTGCCCCTCCTCTGTTCATGCTCTGTTTCTCTCTGTCTCAAAAATAAATAAAAACATTTAAAAATTTAAAAAAAAAGTTCCAGAGTGCAAGAGTAAAACCTAACTAATTCAGCAAACCAGTGTGGGTGCCACACATGCCCTGAGCATACAGTTAGCAAATTATTCAGAATCTGTACTTTCTTGTCCTAAAATTTGAGTATAGGTGAGATGTGTTGTGTGTGTGTATATGTGTGTATTTTAAAGAAATTCCTGTCTCCATGAGTGAAGTAAAAAACCAACAGCAACCTAGGACACCTCACAATCCATGATGCTAATATTTTTTATTAAAACTTTTATTATAGTTTCTTTGCTACAGGATTCCAAGCTCAGGTCTAACCGACCCTGCAGTATGCCTCTAGCATGAAACACTGAAGTGACATCTTCAATATCCACCCTAAGGAAAGGGGTCAGGCATGTGAAAAGTGCCATTCTTAACATATACTTAGTATATTTTTTAGGCTAAGTTACTTTACAGATGAAATTAACTGATTAAATGGAGTTAAGTTGTATTTCAGTTTTTATAGGAAACCTTGGGGGTCAATAGTTTCCAGAGTTCACACAAATTCTTGAAGTAGGAACCTTGGTACTCATGGGTGTGGATATACCCACGTCATAAGACTTGGGAGGGGTTATTAAAAAGTTCACAGAGAGAGCACAAATTCTGCACCATTAATTGTACTAAATCAAAAGTCGATGGGCTGCACAACACGTAGGGACTCCCACATGTTAGTAAAGATTGCAAAGGCTCAGTGTGAGCCTGACATAATGAACATAAGAGAGCCAATTCTGTAGACATGGCAGAAAGACTACATAACTTTCTTAAGTACATAGTATGATGCTTTGTACACAATGAACATTAACTGAGTATTGTGTTTGACTACAAAAGAAATTGAAGTATAATGAAGAATAACATGAGACAAAATAATGAGATTTCCTTTTTTATCTCTTTAGCCACTAACAAACAAAAATCTTCATCGGTCTTGTTATACTAGACTTTGCAATAATGCTTTCATATTTTTTAAAGATGGAACCACATCAAACATCTGTACTTAAGTGATAGACAAGGGAAAATAACCAGGCAAAGTTCCGAGAGAAGGAATGACCAAAGTTTGAGAAAACGGTAGTGTTGAAACAAGCCAAGGGGTGGGGTAAGGAGAAGGCAGTAGTGAGAAATACTTCCTAAGAAGGATGAAGTTGTTTCTAGTGTCAACTTACACTGAGGTTAAGTAAGAGAATGACTGAAGACTACCCACGTGCAGCACTTTCGGCAACAATTTTGGTAGAATGATACAAACACGAGGAGAGAGGAGAAAAAGAACTCAGGATAGGTGTCTGTTGGATGTCAGCAAGTTGTGTTGACTCTCAAAGATTTCTGTGTTCCTTACTGAATGGGAGGTAAGGTGATTTTCTAGGAGTGATAGATTGGGGTTATGGTACATGTTTTGGAAAGATAGGACTGAGTTGAAATAGTTTCTGTGAAAAATAGGTGAGGGAGCTGACCAGGCAGCCCTATGGACCTCGCTGGGGCTGCAGACCATGACTGTAGAGGGTCACAGATGTTTTAGTGAGGATCCAGGAATTGCTATGAATTGTCCTCTTAAACTCTGGGTTTCTCTTGAAGATGATGACTATATCGTAGCTCTCTAACCTCAGCAGATAACATAATTCCTGAACTCTGCGTGCAGGCGTACCTCAGAAATATTGTGGATTCAGTTCTGGGCCACCACAATAAAGTGAATATTATAGTAAGGTAAGGAAAATGAGTCTTTTGACTTCTTACTGCATATAAAAGTTATGTTTGCCCTACACTGTAGAGCGTTAAGTGTGCGCTAACATTATGCTCCAAAACACAACGCACATACCTTAATTAAAAGTACTTAATTGCTGGGCACCTGGGTGGCTCAGTCGACTGAGCATCCGACTTCGGTTCAGGTCATGATCTCACAGTTCCGCGTTCGAGCCCCACATGGGGCTCTGTGCTGACAACTCAGAGCCTGGAGCCTGTTTGGATTCTGTGTCTCCCTCTTTCTCTGCCACTTCCCCGCTCTCTCTCTCTCTCTCCCAAAAATAAATAAACGTTAATTTTTTTTAAAGTGCTTCAATACTAAAAAAAATGCTCTCCATCATCTGAGATTTCAGTGGGATGTAATTACTGACCACAGATCACCATGACAATTGTAGCAATAGTGAAAAGATTGGAAATATTGCAAGAATTACCAAAATGTGACACAGAGACAAGAACTGAACAACTGTTGTTGGAAAAATGATGCCAACAGGCTTTTTCTATGCAGAGTTGCTATGACTTTATATAAAACAACAACAACAACAACAACAACAACAACAAACACACAGTATCTGTGAAGTGCAGTAAAGCAAAATGCAATAAACAAGACATGTCTGTAATTATCTACAATTATTTACTGTATAACAAAATGCTGACCTATGTCATAAGATGACAACAGCAATTATTGACTCTTACTCATGAGCATGATCAGATACAGAAACTTCCTTGTTATCTGACTATGCCAACCATGTCCTCACACTCCAACAATAGTTCTCCCTTCTAATTCTTTCTTTCTCTGTGGCCCATTTTCGCCCCCCAGTCAACTGATGATAATTACAGATTCTTAATCATCTTTCGAATTTAGCAATGGCAGAATCTTTTCAGTGCAGATTCTTGATATTATAGCTATATTAGGGAAATACCCCAAAAAAGACCACAGTCCATTTGTATAATAGACCCTTTTCTTGATCCTCAGTTATCAACTCTACTTTCCATCACAGCAATATACTATTTGTTATTGGGAAGCAATTAGATTCAGTTTCAATTCATAAAATCAATCTTTAGTGCTAAATAGTCTTAAAACTCTATATCTCATGCTAAACAAATAGAAAAGCATCCTGTTTGTTTTGATCCATGAAACGCTTGACAGAGTTAATTCACCACTGAAACTTGAGTTAAAACTCTAAATTGGTGGGGTGTCAGGGTGGCTCAGTCACTTGAGTGTCCAACTCTTGATTTCAGTTCAGGTTATGATCCCAGGGTCTGAGATTAAGCCCTGCATCAGGCTCTGTGCTGAGCATGGAGCTTGCTTAAGATTCTCTCTCTCTACCTCTTGCCACACCCCCACTTTAATATGAAAAGAGGAAAACAAAAACAAAAACAAAAAACTCTAAGCTGGTTTAGTGAAGTGATCAAGAATATTGTCTCTCATTTTCTGTTTCCTTAGTGCCTTGTGATGACTTTTTTTCCCTCCGTGTGTGGGTAGAAGTAAGCAATGAAGAGTATAAAACAGAAAAAGGGAAGAGCCTGGGCTTGTATTCTGTATAGACTAATACGAAGGAATCAACTTGAACGCATGATGGCCAATGTCAGGCATGTCATAGGACAGCGGGGACAGGGCATATTTCACATCAATTCAAAATAATCTCTGTGCTTTCCAACTCATTTTAGCTATATCAAAGAAGGGGACAGACTGGGACTCAAGAAGATCATATAGCTAGTAGCTTTCAAATTCAGACTGTATGGAATGTATAAGAATATCTGTCCATCATTCTAAATTGTGCAGACGCTACTCTTCATTTAAAAAGTGTCCCAAAAAAATTGCCTGATCATAGCCATGTTTTAAGATCTTTAACGCTTGTCTACGATTAGGGGCAAAATGGCTTTAAATTTTTTTTTTTATAGAAATTCTGGCTTTTCTGTGAAGATCAGCCTCTTCCTAAGCTGCATCAACTTCAAATATTCTGCTGGCAGTGTCCGCACAAGAGGCTGCTAGGCTTCAGTCTGCCACAGGCCCTGGGATTCTACAGGGTCTAGAATCCTATGGTGTATGTCTATTCATTTCAAATAGTTTTCAAAAATAGAAAAATGTGAGAGGATGAATGCTTAATATTAAATGAAAGGGATCTTGGGCTACAAAGCACACATTCTGTCTCTGTTGTACAGAATCATAATTTGAGGTTGAAATTTATATTCTTAATGTAATTTCAGAGTGGAACATAGCTTTTAAAACAGTAAAACAATAAAGGTGGCCATGCATAGCTTACAGATATCGCTGTGCTGATAATGCCTGCACCGAAAGTGTCAGAGTTCTCCACGCACACGTTACTTTTAAAACCAGTCAAGATACGAAGAGAAGTATTAAAACACTTGAACCATCCTCTGAGAACATAGGGAGTGGGCGAGAGATACCTGTGAGTTTTGCATCAACACTTCCGATATTGAGACGCAAATTCTCATTTGGTTTCTGCCTGGATTGTCCAGGCACACTATAATGTTAATTACATCTTACAACTCCAGGATATCATTAACAATATGTAAAATCCTCATTTATATTGTTTTCAATTTGCATTTATTCTTATATATCTTTAGGGCTTAAATAATTATGGGAGGTAAAAACTCAAAACGTTGGAAATCTCCTTGTGAACCACAGTGATGAACACGAATATGGCCTTGGTAGTACTTGGTACCCATTTAGTAGAATCTGGTGCTTACTGTGGTCACCAAGTGTTTTACTTTCCAACCACAAGAGAGAAGGCCGTTAATGGATTCCTGGTCTCTAAAGGGGCATCTTAGAAAATGCAAATGCAAATTGCGGTAAACAGTTCTCCAGCGCAATGCTTACCTTACAAGCGAAAGGTGATTTTTTGGAAATCAATTATATCAACTTTCTCATCCTTACCTTGGCAATATTTGCAACTGCATTAATTTCTAATTTAGGTTATTAAGTATATGACAAATTTGAATATCCATTGTACACTCTACCTCATATTTTAACATTATCCAATTACCCAAAGACACAGACGTAGAATACTTTTATTTTAGGATCAGTTATGCCATATTGCTAAATGAAAATGACATCGTCCCTTAGCATTATCATTAATAAACCATTCATTGGGAAACTTGTATCATTTCTCTCAAAGTCTCAAGATTTTTCTTACCAATATATACCATCTGTCTTTCTGGAAACAATAAATACATTTAAAAAGCAAAACAGTTGACACTTCAACTTTTACCATTTCCTCCCTCCTCTCTTCCCTGCCCTCCCCACCCCCAGCAAAAACAACAGAAAATTATTTGAACTCGCTGGAAAGAGTTGGCTGTGATTAATTGCCTTTCTTGGTGTGTGTGTGTGTGTGTGTGTGTGTGTGTGTGTGTGCGCGCCACAGTTCATTTTATGATGAAGATTTCTGACTCGAGCAAAAGACGATATATCAAAGTTTAAATATCAGTAATAAAACAGTACAGGAGATATTCTGTGACTACTTAGATCTGAAAGCATTTTATTGAAAAAGGTTTGTTTTCTTTGGCAGCCTTCCATGACCTCCTACTGTTGACCAAACTAGCAGCCTGTGTCCTGTTTGAAGAGCTACTGCGGCAGAAGCCGCTGCCTCCAAGCGCTTACGGGATTTATCTCTAAATTAATATTTTCATCGAACACCCTCACGATACACCTTACATAATCTTTAAATTATAGGGAAACGCTAGAAGGGTGTTCTGCAAGTCACTGGCTGGAGTCCTGCGAGAGATTTATGGCTCTCTCAAGTCGACATTTGTGACTGACCTACAGCACACCAGGGCTGCTATTTCCCTTTCCTGATTCATGATAAGTGCAGCTGCCTCCAAATAAGCCTCCCGAGCCCATTAATGCTCAGTCCATTCCCTTCTGGTAAATACGCACATCCCCAGCCTCACTTTTGAATGTTCAGCGGCGACAAAGTTGAATAGAAAATCAGGTTGCCTTTTCCTGTTCGAAACCCTTTGCCAAGTGCCTTGTCACCAGAACGTGGGCGCCCCAGAGTCCAACTTAACCTCTGGCTCTAATTAAGGAGATACTTTCCAATATAGTTTACTCTCGCAAAAATAGCAAGATTGTTTTCCCCTGGCAACACGGGTTTTAAGGTCCTACACTGGGACGCCTTCCGTGTTTTGCTGCCAGCACCATAGCTAATTAACAAAATTGCATAAAGATTGATATGAAGGTAAATATTAAAGGCACAAAAGGGAAGGGAAGGCAAATTATTTAAAATGTCAGAAAAGCCAAGACATTCATCTTCCCTGCCGCAATTTGTTTTTCATTAATAAAATATACATTGTTTTCCGCTCGGAAAAGTTATTAGTGGCAACACGGTCTGCACGAAGCTTTGTCTCTTCTGAAATGAAGTCTTTGTTTAGACATCGGTGATGAGGGTTTTGTGCCATTGTCTAATCTGTCAGATTAGATGAGCAAGTGTATTTAGGGGTGCAAAGATGTGCAGCCACACCTGCTGTGCAAAGCTGTGAATTCACAACTCTTCTGACTATTAAAATGTGTTATCCTGGGAGCTCTTTTGTTGTAATGGAACTGTTGGTGGTTGTGTGTTTGAAGTCGCGCAAGTGTCAGGCCTTATTACAATCATAATAATCACTCCAAAAATAACCTCATATTTCGACCATTTCATGTTAATGCGCAAAAAATTAAAGGCTAAGCACCTAATAGATTTGAAGATGTGAAAGTGATTTTGCACTCAAATCTTTCTAAGCAAAAACGAAAGTCCATTAATGCAATAATATTCACAACCCAGAAAAACTATAGCCATTTGAGAGAGAGTTTTGAAATAATACAGGACGCGAACAAAGGACACGCAACCAAATGTGAAGCCAATATCGTGAGGATAAAATTATTCTCTGAGCGATATTAACTGTGATCCTTAAAAAACGCTAATTATCATTTCTTTATCTGTTGATGTTTGTCCTTTTCATGGGAACCTATCATGATATTTTATTCCCTCAACTAAATATTGGATTAAGCCTAAACAGAGCTAATATTTTCTACTTGTCCCTGATTATATTGGCCACTTTTTTTGTGTGCAATTTCTGTTATTTTACTTTGTTGAAATGTAACTGCCCTTAATAATCTTGAAACAAAACAAGGAAATAGAGCTGCTTCATTTATTAACTCACCATGCAGTTCCTAAAACCTACTTTTCTACCTAATTTATATTTTTGATATTGGAGGTTTTTGTTGAGCATTAGTGTTCTTTAAATAATCGTCGAGTGTCTCATAAATCTATAGGACTTTCTTCATTATAAGTTAGAGCATTTGCTAAGGAATGAGAGAATTTTTCTTTTCAGTATTTTAAAAAGCAAGGGAAAAGAGAAAAGAACAAAATGTTAAGCCTCTGTTGTTACTTTTATAACACTAAGCAGCTTGTGGCAGGTTTAATAGACCCTAATCTAGAGAGGCCTTTTTAGGGACCTTAGACCTGTATGGCCTCATTAATTCACATGGTGCGTGACAGTTCAGAGGTGTCCTAAACCAGCCATTACCTGCATAAACAGGCTCTGATGCCAGCGTGGCACGTTCACTGTCCTCAGATCAGAATTCCTCATCCTTGATAGCTGTGATTAGACAAAACCTCCGTAATGTAAGAATATTTTCTTTTTTTTCCTCTGTAAATACCAATGAAATCTGATCACGAACTACAGTGCAGTACCTTGCAAAACAGATTTTTAAATATTTTTAGCACTATCCCACAAGAAGATAATGCACACTTAACCGAGAAAAGATACTGGCTTAAAATAATGGAAAGATATTGGCCTTCTCCAACTCTCCAGAAATTGTCATTTTACTGAGACTCAGGCATACAATTAGGTGGCCCTCATTTGACAATCATTACGATGCTGAGACCCGGATTTCATATTGTGTAACATCTGGATGGTCCTGCACATGTAGCAGGGTGACAGCTTCACACATTCCTTGAAAAGAGGCGTCCACACACTGACAGTTACTCATCATTCAGAACCAGAAAAAAAAAAATGAAACGAAAAAAAGATTTTCCTCCTGACTCTTAATTTAGGCTAATCTATGTAAAATACATTATCTAATAGCAACCAGCACAGGAACAGTTTTCTGGCACATTTGCAAATTGCAGCTGGTCTGAATTATAGCAAGAAATATTTTACCTTGTGATAGAAAAGGGAAAAAAGTTTTTACCAAAGGCCAAACTGTGTAATAAAGGAAATTAAGAGTAATTGAAGATTTGATTTAATTTAATTAACTTTGTAATAATCTTAAATTACTTCTCTTTTTTTATCCTTATATAAATGCCCAGTGAAGACATTGAATATGAAAATGCTAAAATAATATGTAAACCTGGTATTTTAATTAAATCAGTGCCAAGCTAATTTCTAGCTATTACTTGTTGAGAGAAGTCTTCGTGATAACAGGATTGTTCATCTCAAGGCTGTATAAAGTGATGAAAAACATATAAATATGTGAAAATTAATATCTGCGTATGTGTTTTTTCTTTTAAAGTATGCTGAAATCTTCACAAACCTTTAATATTTCTCATTGCGCTTGGTTCCCCCAACAGTATTGGTGTTTCAGTCTCTTACATTTTCCTCAGAACCCTGTGTCCTTGTTTCCCTGACTAGTTTTGATCTGGATAGGTAAAATACTGATGCTGCTTAAAACTTTCCTGCACAGAAGACATTTAAAGCAAGGCAGATACAAAGATTGGTTTTCCTTTCCTGAAATTAATGAAAGCCACTGTATGCAATGGATATTTAGTAGAGAAAATGCATTATTTTATGGAAGATATTTTTTTAAATGTTATGTGGACTTCTCTTGCTTTGCAGTGTATCCACACCAGCTAAAAAGATTCAATAGTCTGACTACACTTTTACGTGCTGGATTAGTCTTTATATTTGTTTTGATAGAAAAGCAGGCAACAGCCTATTTCATGGACAATAAATTCAAGATAGTAATGATGAGATAGTATTGCCTCAGCTAAGTGCACCCAGATTGGAGGATCACATATTTGACCTCGATCTAGTATGGTCCTTAATGAATCTATATACTTGATTAGAGTTACTGTCTTTTTATGGCTCCAAATAGCTTTGCATGGAAAACTAGCTCATTTTAAGTAGAGTTGAGAGAATTATTTTGCTTCCAACGAATCTCTGAAACTTTTCCAAAGACTTTTGAGTGCTTGCTTTAAAATTTTTGCTTCCCAGAAAGCTACCCTTCTCCTTGCCAATTTTGGTTTTGTTTACAACCTTCATTGCATAGAAAAGATGTGCTCTTCTGCTACATGTTAAAGGTATGAAAAATTTGGGGGTTTTAAATAATCAGCAGAATTACTGAAATATTGTATGAAAGCCCTGGTCTTGCAGTTATTTAGGAATTTTGCAGATCTTCCTTGCCTAGCCCATTTCTTAGGACAGAGTAGAAGAATTGATGCTGGCGTGTCATATTGCGAGATCAGTGTTAAAGTAGCAGTAAGACAAAACAAAACAAAACAAAACAAAAAAGAGCCAGGAAGGATTAGAACTCAGGGCCATTGGAGGTCTTCTGTCCTGTTTTACGTGTGCTTTGTTTCTTTTATTCATTTACTTTTATTTGCATTCTGTCAGCTTCTAATAATAAGTGGAATTTTTATAGCGTCTGGTTACAGATATCACCTCTAATGTTCCAGTGTGCGTGCAATGCACCTGCTTTATTATGCAATGGTCTTTTACAGCCTCCCTGCTTCTGTGATGTAGCTCTCTTCTCATCTCTGCTTCCAACTCCATCTCTCTTTCTCTCTGCTTCTCCGGCTGCATCACTCACTCTTAATTCAAGAAAGTGATTTCTTACTTCTTGTCATTCTCTTTCTTTCTACCACTCACTCTCAATCTATCAGAACTCATTTCCTGATTCTGACTACTCTGGGCTCATGTATCTCCCTCACTCCGTTCCTCTTCCAGAAATATGATCGAAATTCTTTCTTTCTTTACCTTTTTTTTTAAATGCAGCTTTCAGAAACTTTTATTTTCCTTCTTTGTCTTTACTACCATTTAGGATTTGGAGGGTAGACAAATTTAGACAGTAAAATCTCAAGTTCACATCACTCTGGGCACTTCTGAAGGAATAAATATTTTCTGAAAGTATCCACAAATATGAAATGGTAGACTCCTGCAGTATTACTCATTAATAAATATAGTGAAGGTTTTCAATCAAGGACTTTTGGAGATGAAAGAATTAGCTCTCAGGTGTGGGGTATTGTCTCTAATAACAACAAAGAATTAGGATACAAATAGATGACGTGTGCATATTTCCAGTTGTGTCTCTTAATGTTGGACTAGGGTCTGAATCTGCAAAGACCAAAAGCACTCGGATTTTACATTTTTTAGTGTATCACTTCACTCACTTAGATTGCTTTGCTGTTGTTACTTCTTCATGTTCTAAAATGGGTTGGTCATGCATTCTTCTTAACATATGATCTTAAGTGGATGTGTTGATGTTACAATAACAGTGCCAGAATAATTAAGTCATTCTAACAATATCAGGAATTTCATATGTAATTCAATAGTTACACGAGTTTTAAATAGCATTAATACATCCCTAAGCCCACCACAATGAATATACTATATAATCAATCAGTTTTGCCTAAGTTTAAAGACAAAACAAAAATGCAACTAAAAAGAGATTACTGCATCTATTCTAGAACTTCTTTTTTACCGGGGTTACAAACGAGGTAATTTTCAATCACATGCCACCAAAAGTAAGCACCTCACAAATAACCATTTTAATAATTTAATTCCATTTAATTCCAATTTTGAACGGAAATTCTCTAGTAACTCTGTCAGATGAAGTCTGTCCTAAAAACAAACAAAAACCCTCTGTTGGCATAGAGATCTCCGAATAGTAACGAAAGTGAAGAAAATTAGAAACAAAACAAACAAACACACATTAGGGGAAAAATAAACCTCACAGTTAAACCTAAATTGAGGACACTGAAGCCATCTCTAACATCTCTGTGTAATTTGTAAATTATATATTTTTTTTCCTTGGTAAGTTAATGACACATGCATCCTTCCAATCATTACTAGGGGGAAAAAAACCCTGAATGATATAAGTGTAATTCAAAAGAAAATAAATTGATTTGCCTTTGCTCCATGTAACTGTCACTTAAGTAGGCCATAAGCTATGATGTAGGCAACACCCACGGCTTATTGTAAGAGAGCTCACATTCCCATAGTCCAGCTTCACATACCCTAAAAAACAGAATAAAATATTTAACGTGATGGTAAAGCTCAGTTTTCTTTCACTTCTCCTCGGCGATAATTCCATAGCTCGGTATCCTGTACATTTGTGCCTGAAGAGGATGAAGTATTTTTCTTTTTGGATGATATTAATCTATTTTGCTGTCTTAGCAGGGATACATTAACCAGGCCGAACTCTGAACACGTTTTTATTTCTTACCATAGAAAAGACAGCCAGATAGCTCATTAAAATATATCAATGAATAATACCTTCTTCCTTTAAATTAACTAATATCTAAGTTTAATGAAGCTCAGTTTATAGTAATTTTCTGGCTGAAGTGCTCTTCTTTCTGCCTAATTATGTGCACCGTTTTCAGACAACAAGGAGTGTCTTTAACATTAGATAAGAACCTGGGCTTTTATCTCAATCAATAGTCTTTAGCCTTTGAACTCGTGTCAGTGGAAGACCAGTCCGTCACATTCAGTTCTACCTGATCTCTTTTTCTTCTTGATGCATGCTGCCATTTACAAAAGAAACACACACACACACACACACACACACACGCACGCACGCACTCACGCGCGCGCGCATGCACGCACTCACACACGCTCATACACACCCAGGCACACACCTAAGATACAAGCAGGCAAAGTGTTTAGATTATTTGTGTGTCTGTGTGTATGTGCATGCGCACAAGCATGTGTGGACAGGATCCTTTATAGCTGTAAAGATGTGTGACTGTAATGATGATGTTAAAATTTTCTTGTTTCCTTTCACTGGGCTTTGTGTATCTCAAAGGAGCCCCATATGGTGCTCTTTGTCCGTGTCATTACCTCGTTACAGCCACTGTCTGCCAGCCAAAGGTAGACCGAGCGCTGCAGCTGTAGACAGCGATACAACTGGAATTGTCTAAGGTCAACAGTGCCGTAATTACTTTAAAATGTCAGCGTACAATAAAATACAACAGTTCATCTGGCAGAAAGCAAATTAGCTTTGACCATAGCGTAATTACCCTTTTCTCAGCACCATTAGAAGAGATCAAATCTCCACATTCAGTGTTTGAGGAAAGGCCATCAGAGTACACTCTACCTGACAAGGATGCACATTTGCCATTTTCAGATGTAATTAATTGTCCCTATAATAGAAATTTTTATATTTGACTCTGGAATTGAAATGTGTAATAACCTGGCTTCTTCATTTTAACCATTTTGATGCTGGAAGGAAAGGTATGTTTTGCCTAGTACAAATAAGTAATAGCAGTATCGTGCAGAACGTATTTTTCATTTTGGTAACAATTAGTTCTCCTGCAGGAGTGATTTTTCTGAAGGGACTTCCACGTATATTAAGAATGGTACTAATGTCTATGTCTATATCCTACATCAGAAGAACCTAATTAAGAAATTAGCATCATTAAAGGCTTCCTTTCATAGCTTCTCTCTCTTTTTTGCCTGTGTACTTCCTATCTGGCTGGGATGATGTGAAGGGGAGTAGCTTTTAGACGGACTTATTAGAGGTTGATTGCTGCCAATGATCTTCATCTACCCCTCTACCTCACATGCAAGGGCAATCTAGGTAAACGAGTCCCCCTCCCCCATCTCCCACAGGATTAATGAGCCATTATGCCAAGACATCCTCTTTTTTTCAAAGACACTCACCATTAATGGTGGAAGGTACAAATGCACCAATGATATAGTAATTTGATTAACTCAGAAACAAACAGCAAGGAGCTGACCAGTGACAGTCCCTGTAGGGCAAAGACTTCACTGCTTGTTGACTTTCATTAATATTTAAGGGTGCCAAGGATGCTTTAAGCTGATTTGAAACGACTTAAGGTGTCTAAGCAGCATTTCTCCGTGTGCCTGGTTGTAGATACACATGAAAAACAGCTGTTTTGTATCAGAAGAGCCTTGCACTGTATTTGGGGAATTCTACCACCATAAAGATGTTTATGTTTTCTTGATGTTTCATTCACTGTGTTGTGGGCTTCTTCATATTTTTTCAAAGGAAAGCATGTTCTCTTGAGTTCAAAATTCTCCCTTTTGAGCACAGATTTCCTGGGGGGAAAACTATCTATGAAACCAACAAGAAACTTTATAGTTGGCAAGAAAATTCTTAACACAACCCCTTCTTATTGAACCATTGCTAGTTTTAATGTGCTAAAGCCAAAACAATAAACAGGCTTTCTGGTAAAATCACTGTAGCGTATCACTGATCAGTTTATCTCTTCAGAGCAGAAAATTATGGCACATACTGAGCTTTCTCCCCAACTGCTGAGTTGCTTTGTTCCTCTTCAATGTCATTTATAACTCAGATCATTTCACAACGTAAAAAAAAAAAAATAAGGCCAGAGGAATGTTTAAAAAATAAGCAAAATGGTCAGAAAAAGCTTTTAAATAGATGTGAACATTTGGGAAGAAAGAGAAAAAAAAATTGCTTTTTGAGTTCATCTTGTTCCAGATTAAATCAAGATGCCTGCTAATATATTTAATGGATAATTTGTAGAATTCAGGGAAGTAAATCTCACAGGGTGAGCTTGGTAGGACTTACTTAGGCTAACACTTTTAAATTGGCACGACTGACCAAACTGGAACTTTCAGCTGCTCGTGAATGGCATAAATTAATGACTTGCTATCACTTTGAGAGAGAGTGATTTTTTTTTTCCCGCCTAATAATACTTGGAAGAGCCCTTGGCAGGCTAACAAGGCCTCTGAAATAGTCAAAACTTGCAGTTGCCCAGAATATAAGGCCTTTGACAGTTTACCTAAACTCACCCTTATTCTCACCTTTTCCTAATGCAAACTCACCCTCCAACACCCCCACCCCCACCCATGTAACCACAGGTCTCTCCACCTTGGTGCCTCTCCACCTCTGTGTCACCTTCCCTGCTGTCTATTACTGCCCTAAATAAGATGGATATTACGTTGTCTATCTCAGTAGTGTGTCCATAATGTTTCGCCCCTTGTGCATTTCACAATTGTATCTTTCTCTTCTGAGTATCTAAAAATTTTATCATCTGATGAAATAATCCACCAATTAGATGGTTTTTAGAGTTATTTTAGTATCCCTCCTCTTATTTGCAGTAATCTTGTTTTAATATTAAAAATAAGTTCTTATGAATGGCAGAGATCACATACTACTTGTCATTTTTTTTTACCACTGGTGTGCTATAATATGCACATAATAAGTAATTTTTTAAATTATTGAATAAATTAGTTTGCTAAAAAAATTAGGGAAATGTGGGAAAGATATGAAGGTATCAGTATCTATATAAAATTAGTAACTATGACTTACATATGGTGAAAATGATTAAGAAAAAGTCAAATGCTAGATTCCTAAATCCAAACAGTTCTTCAAATTTTTGTATTAAATCCATCCATGATTCAAAAGCATCACCTTATTCCCATTTGATCCAGTGGCGTAACATGAATAACTCACAGTGAAAACATAGTCTACGAACACAAAAAATGACATCAAGTCAGGAAGATGTAAATCAAAGCTGCCAGGGGGCACCTGGGTGGCTCAGTCGGTTAAGCATCTGACTTTGGCTCAGGTCATGATCTCACGGTCAGTCTGTGAGTTCGAGCCCCTCGTCCGGCTCTGTGCTGACAGCTTGGAGCCTGGAGCCTGCTTCGGATTCTGTCTGTCTCTCTCTCTCTCTCTCTCTCTCTCTCTCTGACCGTCCCCCATTCATGCTCTGTCTCTCTCTGCCTCAAAATTTAAATAAACATAAAAAAAAAAAAGCTACCACTGGTCACTGTGCTACATACTCAGTATCTGGAAAAATAGAAAAAAAAAAATAAAAGTAAGCATTCTTGAGGAAATCACAAAATAAATTTATCAAAAGATATAAAAAATGTAAAAGAGAGATAAATCTTAGGGGAAAAAGATTAAAATTAACATTATGTACACCATTTAGAGCCAATATGTTCCTTTTGGGATTCAGCCAATATTACAGAAAAGGCAAATAATCTGTATAGAAAACAATGTATCAGTTTTCCTCAATCAACTGAGCAAGCAGTCATTTAAGGGTACCCAAATATACATTTGACATTTTCTTTACTAAGCCCAGATTGCTAAGATTATGTCTTTATAATTAAATATTTGTTAAAACTATCAGCCCACTCCACTTTTTTTTTTAAAGCTTGACGTCAGAAAGCATTTCCTTTTCAATTAACTGAAATCATTAAACTACAAGTAGAATTGGACATCCAAGACCTAGTAACTGGGTTTTACGTTAAAAATAAAGACAGGTTTAACATGAGCAATTAACGATATTTTAATTTATGCACACTTACGTTTCAACCGTTTTGATATAACTCCTTAGTTTAGAACTATCTCATTTTACATATAATGCCTAATCATTTTAACACACTTTCAAGAGGAGATTTGCATTACTATTCTTTAAAAGAACTATTTCATGACTTGACTTTACTCAGACCTTTACTCAGACCTTCTGACTTTACTCAGAACTCAAATCCCTACACTCATTCTCATTCTCAGTTCATGATTTGCTTTTATTCCACTGACAAAAACAAAACAAAACAAAAACAAACAAATAAATGACTTCTACCTGTGGCCAAGATGGGAAAATAGGGATCAGGTTTACCCTCTAGACCCAAGGCATCAAACAGCAGACAAAATATAAAAAATAAAAGTTTTCAGGACAATGGAAATCAAGCAACTAAGTACAATGACCCCTGAGAGATGGGAAATCAATCAGGTAAGCTCTATTACTGCCACAGTTTACTGCCTTTTTTTTTTTAATTTTTTTTTCAACGTTTTTTATTTATTTTTGGGACAGAGAGAGACAGAGCATGAATGGGGGAGGGGCAGAGAGAGAGGGAGACACAGAATCAGAAGCAGGCTCCAGGCTTCGAGCCATCAGCCCAGAGCCTGATGCAGGGCTCGAACTCACGGACCGTGAGATCGTGACCTGGCTGAAGTCGGACGCTTAACCGACTGCGCCACCCAAGCGCCCCCAGTTTACTGCCTTAAGAGAGATTCCAGGTTGTGGGATAGGGAGAGAAAACACAAGGGGACCCAGCACACTTCCTGCACGGAGGAGACAAGAGCTGAGAGTCTGGGTAGATGAAGCTAGGTAGATGTCCCAGAGCAGACCAGCAGAGAAAAGACATCTGCATGAAGAGAGAGCCCCAGAGACCTGCAGAAAATACTAGAGGAGCAGTCAGAGCCTCTGTGTGAATGAAGAAACCACCCAAGGCCAGACAAAGAATAATTTAGTAGAGTTAAAGGGAACAGCGCTAAGGCTCGCACAGGATCCAGAATAATGCTTATTCTCACCAAATAGATAGGAAAATTTCATAATTTATGGTATGGTAGGTAGCATATTCAAAGCAGGTTGTGCCTCAGCAGTGGGAAATAATTAGCTCTAGGCTAAGCACTATTCCATATTTGACTTTGAAAAATCATAATCAAATATCTAAAAGGATCAAAATGTTTTTAAGTAATTTAATTACATTTCAAAGCAAAACTCAAGAATATTTATAGGAATACAAAATACCCAGTTTTCAACAAGGTAAAATCAACAATGTGTGGCATCCAATCAAAGAGTACCAGACATACAAAGAAGCAGGAAGAAAAGATACATAATTAATAAGCGATCAAACAGATATTAGAATGAGCAGACATAATTAAAAGTTATTATAATTTTATTCTATGTGTAAAAAAAATTAAAAAGAGACATGAAAGATATAGAATAACAAGTGACAAAACAAACCCCTTTATCATACTTCTAGACAGAAAAGCAATATCTGAGATGAAAAATACACTTGAGGGTGCCTGGGTGGCTTAGTCAGATAAGGGTCCAACTCTTGATTTTAGCTCAGGTCATGATTTCACCGTTCATGAGTTGAAGCCCTCAAGTTCAAGCTTGGGATCCTCTCTCTCCCTCTCTCTTTTCCCCACCTCCACTCTCTCTCTCTCAAAAATTAATAAATAAACTTTTAAAAAAAGAAAAATACACTGGATGAGATTAGTGGCAAATCAGATTTCTTATAAGCATAAGCATAGATGTAAAGTTCTAAACATAATTTTAACATATGTCCAACAGTACATAGAAAAATAATACATGATGATCAAATAGGTTTTATCTTAGTAATATGGGATTAATTTTAATTAACAATATTAAATTTGCACACTACTGTATTAACAAAAAAGAAAAAAAATCATCTCAATAAGTGAAGACAAGTACTTGGCAAAATATGATATCCATTTATGATAAAAACTCAGCAAACTAGGTTTCAAAGGGAATTTCATCAACCTTATATAGGTCATCTACAAAACACCTACAGAAAATAACACATTTAATGGTGAACATTTAATGTTTTCCCCCTAAGAACAACAAGACACGGATCTCACATGCTCATTTCTACTCAGTATTGTTCTATGGTTCTAGACAGTAAAAGCCAGCAAATATAAAAAGCATCCAGATAGGAAAAGAAGAAATATAACTATCTTTATTTTTAAGTGACATGAACACCTAAGTAGAAAATTCAGTGAAAACTGGAAAAAAGCTGTAAGGACTAATGAGAAAGTTTGGCAGGATTGCAGGATATGGAAATAAATATACAAAATTAATTACATTTATATATCCTAGCAATGAATAATCAAAAATTTAAATTAAGAAAATACGTTTTAAATAGTCCTCATCCTTCATGCTAAACCTCGTTCAATGTGCTCTAGCCACACTGAGTTATTCCCTATTTCTCAAAATACGAAGTTTATGATAGCTTTAGAAATTGTACACTTTCTTTGTTCTGTCAGAAGCACTTCTTTGTTCCCTATGCTCATGGATAACTCATTGAAGTATCAAGATCTCTGAAGATATATCACTTCCCCTGACAAATCATCTCTGACCATCCTATCTGAATAGCCACCACCTTGGAAACTTCAAGCACTGTTGATGGGAATATAGACTGGTACAGCCACTGTGGAAAACAGTATGGAGTTCCTCAAAAAATTAAAAATAGAAATACCATATGATCCAGTAATTCTACTACTTGTATTTACACAAAGGAAATGAAAAAAAAAAACTAATTTAAAAAGATATATGCATCCCCCAAAAAGATATATGTTTATCAAACCCTTATTTAAAATAGCTAAGATATGGAAGCAAACCAAGTGTCCATTGGTAGATGAATGGATAAAGAAGATACAGCACATCCCCCCCACACACACACAGCCCACACAGTGGAATATTACTCAGTTATAAAAAAAATAAGATCTTGACATTTGAAATAATATGACGAAACTAGAGGGGATTATGCCAAGTGAAATAAGTCACACAGAGAAAGACAAATGCCATAAGGTTTTACTCATATGTAGAAACTAAAAAACAAAACAAACAAAAAGCAGAAACAGACCCATAAACACAGAGAACAGACTGATGGTTGCCAGAGGGAAGGAGGGTGGGAAGATGAGCAAAATGGTGAAGAGGAGTGGGAAATACAGGCCTTCAGTTGTGGGATGGATAAGTCACGAGAGTAGAGAACTGTAGGGACTATAGTTAATGGTATTGTAATAGCGTTGTATGGTGACATATGGTAGCTACACTGTGAGCTTAACGAAATGAATCAACTGGTTGAATCACTATGCTGTTCACCTGAAACTAATGTAATATTATGTGCGAACCACACTCCAATTAATAAAAAAATGAAAAACTCCACTACAACCACCCCAATCGCTTCATATCCTCTCACTGTAATTATTTTCTTCAGAGCTCTGTCACTGTCTACTCATTTATTTTTGTCTCTCCTATTAGATGGCGAGTTTCATGAGAAGAGAGACGTCACTATCTTGTTTGTATTTATCATCTAGAACAGTGTTTTAGAGATAGTAAACACTTAACATATAACAGACATGTATTGATTGCCATGAAATGAATCCACAAGTTATCTATTTTATATTAGTGGGTAGCATACTTAAATGTGAGCTGTTTTAAAGTATTAGTTTGTTTTTAAATAGCTTTTGCTTCCTGTCTTGAAACTTTTCTAAAAATAATTAATTTTCCAGAATACAGGGAAACAGTTATTACTTGCCTCTGTGGTATCAGATAATGTGATGGCATTGTAATTCTCCCTGATTGTTTGACGGCAATGGTGGGATAGGAATAGTGGGCTCCAGATGTACTTTCAGTCATAATAACTCTATCCTTGGTGTAGACTACATACATGCTTGTTGCCTTACGTACGCCATTCCATTTACTCAAAAAGACAACTATGAGCATTTCCATTTGTACTGTGCATATGAAGAAATGGAGTCTTGGTAAGGAAAGTTAACTTACCAATTAAAACAGAGAAGCATACCTAGATCAGTTTGGGGTTGGTCAGACCTGAGTTTTCCCTGGGAAATTTCTATTAATCCATATAGGTTTTTGAGAGACAAAATGTTAGATGGATATTGCTCTACATGCTTAGACATAGGTTGTCTTTACTCAGTCTTCTCTTCTTATGACATTTTTATTGTTTTGTTTTGTTTTGTTGGTTGGTTTCTCTCCCCTTTTTTCACTCATTCACCAAGAAATAAAGAGGTACCCTCTAAAGGCCAATACAAATTTTTATTAAATCATTTGATGAGATTTCTCACTGGTTCACATTTTTAAAAAGTAGAACCAATAAGGGACCACAAAGACCAGGATGACTGTGTTGATTAGAGACTCCAGTGCTAAGAAAAGCAAAATTTCTCATTTATTATTACTTTACACAGCACATTTCCTCAGTTTCACTTAGGGCCTGCTTTATTTATATAACCATGTCATCAATACAGGCAATGCTCAAAAAAATATACATTGGGTAAGAAATGGTGGATGTCCCAGAGATACTTATTTTTAAGAGAGGTCATTACCTTCATTTATTGCAAAATGCTTTTAAAGTCTATGTGCTGAGTACCACTTTGGAAGGTAGGTACTTTTTTATGTTGTTTTCAAAATTAACACGCACTAAAAAAATGGAATAATCTTCCCATCCCTCCATCCCTACAAATGTGGAATTGCCATCTTCTTCTAATATGGAAACTTAATTGCTTTTTCCCCCCGAATGACATTACCCTCTTTTTACAAATGGCAATCATTGTACATATCCCTAAATGGAGGCATGTGTTAGCATAGGACCAATGGAAAGGATCAGGTGCATATGCTTAAGTAAAAAACTTTGTCAGAATGAATTTCATATTGATAGAGGGTAATAGAGACAGGCAAGAGAAAGCCAAACACCACATGGAAGCCATTTGTTCCTTCAAAGCATGATGCTGATTCAAACCTTCAGATAAAAATGTACAAGCTGCCGGCTTCAAAGGAGAAGCATTAAAAACTAAAAAAAAAAAAATTAAAAAAAATTGAGAATTGTACCTTGCATACATAAACACTTAGTGTGCACATGTGTGCTGGTACCTCACATTCATAGAGCATATCTGATGTCAAACCATATTATCTTAATAGCTGAATTAGAAGATAACAGTTAAAACCTCTGAATTCATAATGCTTTGTGTACATAAAAAAATTCATAAGATTCTGTGGAAATCCTGGCATATACAGCATTTAACATTATTTAGATTTAAGTAGGTAAAATCAAATCTCACGAAGTTGGTTCATTAGATTTCTCCAAGGCCAGTTGTTTACGTAAGCAATGAATCATTAATATGCAGTTTCTCCCGTAATTATAAGGCTATCAGATAAGAAAGCTGCTGCCTAGAACAGATAAAGAAACTTGGAGATAGTCACAGATATAAACCCCAATTCACACTGCTAGAGCATTTAGAAAGATCTTGCATGAAAATGTGAGTCACTTTACAGAGGCAAACAATAGAAACCCAAATGGAGCAGTAAAAGCCAGGTTAATTTTTTTTTTCTTTCCTGTTTAAATGGAAAATCAAGTAGGTAAATAAAATAGTGAAGATATTTTTTTTGAGTTTGCTTTTTTTTTCATTTAAAAATGGATTGCAAAAGTAGAAAACATCTTTTTCTTAACATAGATATGTAGAAGAAGATGGACCCAAGTTACGTTATATCTCCATCCATGATAATTGTTGCAGCCCTGTTTTCTGACTACTATTCCAAACAGTGAGTTTTGGGTGATTAGAAATAGACATATCTGCCAGTTTGTTGAATTCTTACAGGAGAAGTTAACTCTACTGACTCAATTTCCTATAGTGTCTCATATATGTCTAACCAAATAGTCATACCCTCAGTGAAATCGTTTTCAGTCCTATTGATTTTCATATAGCATCTTCTCATCCCTCTGTTTCACTATTGATGGACTGAACCTAATGTCCATGTCTGTTGCCTGCTCCTTTACAAACCCACCTCCACCTCTGTAACCCTCAGTGCCTCCTACAGGCAGGACTTCCATTACCTCTTTCTAATCTGCCTAGTGACAAAAAAAATCATGATTCCAGTGCAAAATCTCCACCGTTCCTTCACCCTTTTCTATGTATCTCCCTTTGGTTGAGTGTTGAGCTCCTGGTGGCCCAAGGCACTAAGTCCTTAACTCTCCTCCCTCTGACAGAGGGTGGAGTCCACCTCTCCAAGGCAACAAAAGCAACAATTTACCAGTTTCTTGAGAGGTCCTGAGAGGGGAGAAAAGAGATTACTTTTGTAAAACATGATATACCTTTCCTCTTAGAGTTTCCCAATGTTAATTGATTAAAAATGCTGAAAACAGAGTAGAAAAGAAACTTGGGTTTCTTTTTTTAAATTTATTTTTTATGAATATAATTTATGGTTCAAATTGGCTTACATACAATACCCAGTGCTCATCCCAACAAGTGCCCTCCTCAATGCCCATCACCCATTTTGGGTTTCTTTTTTAACCTAGTATTTTTCAATCCATTTGAACACAACCACATTTACTTTCATATAATATTTCAGAAAATTTTGGGAAATAGATTTTAAAATTATTGATATTACCGTCTTGGATACTCAATGTTTTGTTTAAGAAATAACTTTAGGAAATACATCATGCTTTTATCTTTACCCTGTGTTATCACATCATCCTCAGTGATTTCCAAATATATTCAAATTGCTCATCGAAAACCAAGCCTCATAGTTCACCATTTTCCCTTATTCAACTTTTTTGTATTATACCTCAACCTTCTCAACATGACCATACCCTTTATTTCTTTACCTCAAAACAGGACTTTAAATTCTAAATCTTTCTACCCACAACTGCAACTTCTTTGTCTGACACACCCCTTCTCAGTTTTAGCTACTTTAAACACTCTGGTCATGTTACCCCTTTCATTTAGCCCAATCCTTCAGTGTTTCTGCCCTATGCTGCCCACCTTGAGGTTCATGACTAGTTATTTCAGGGCTGCCCAAGCTCTTTCAGGGATGCCATTGTTTCCTTAATCTTTCCTGGCTAATCATCAACCCAACTCTTCTTTTATCTGTCATTTATTTCTTTGCTTCTGTCCCAAATTTGTTCTAGAAAAACTGAAAGAGTCTTCCAGATAGTGGTCAACTTTAACATGACTGAACTAAGTATTACTAGATAGTAACTCCACAGCAGTGAGCGCACCATTAGGCACTTAAATATTCTAGGGTTGGCCATAGTTTGCTTGAATAAGTAAAGATTTTGGAGAAGAAACATAAACTCAAAGTTCGATCCATCAGAGTTCATGGATGGAGACCCATCTACCTAAGTAAAAGTACCCCCTTACTTTCTTGAAATTATTTACATTACCATTTCTCTCACTTTTTGGTGATTTAATTTGAAAAACAGATTATTTCCTTCCTCAATTCTTGGACTAGAATGAGGAAAGAGAAAAAAAAAAGAGAGGTAACATTTTAGAGTCTGAAGGATAGAAGCAACTCAAGAATCAGTGAAGTTCTAGAGAAGTGATTTGGGTAGTCAGCAGTATCTACAAAATTAGCCTCCTGGAGAGTAAAAGAAATCTGTCTCAGAAATGAAAGCAATCAAAGGGAACTTCAGCTAACCTATAATTCTGATAGAATTATTTTTGCTAGTGACTCCACCCACATGCTATAGAAAAAATCATCTCCTGGATGTTTTGGGGCTACCTGACAGAAATTGCCAATGTTTGCATCTTCTATGGTCCCATTTGTACCTCACTCCTCCCCATTTACTACCAGGGTGTTTTTCCCAGTTCTGGGTCCAATCTTACAACTCTTCTCCCTCTTTGTCTTGATGAGTTTGTTTAGTATCATGTCTCAGAAAGTACTTTTATGATGATGGTTAATAGTGAATTGGCCTAATCCCTAATTTGTTTGTCCCATGTTTTCAAATGTACCCTTCATTGTTCCTTAACCCATAAGCTTCCTTTCAGCTAATTCCATTTATTTACTGTCCTTCAAGTCTGCCTTGCTCATTTTTATCTTTCTATGCCTTTCCTCCTCACTACCCTCACTCAATAGCCTAATCCTCTCCTTTCTTAAATATGCAGCCCAAGATTCAAACTTTTCATGAACCTTCTATGACATCTCTGGGCCACAGTAGACTCTAGTTCCTCTGAATTCAAAAATACTCATGGCTTGTACCACTGGTGTGACCCTAAATACATATGACTTTGCATGGTTATTTCATTTTACTTTAGGTATATAAGACCTTTTTTATTATTTTGTATTCACCAAATCTTCTAGCACGTTAGGCATAAAATAAAGGCCACTTAAATGAATAAATGAAGTTTAACATCCAAGACCCTTAAACCAAATCACAAAGGACTTCTGAAACTTCAAATACAAAAATCATTCAGGACTATTTAGTATGAGTGATATTTTAATAAATTATAATTGTATGAAGCATGATAATCCATGTATAACATAGTAATTCAGTTTATTAGGGTACTCATTCGAGAACAAACTCTGGGTTGATGTGGGGTTCATATTTCCTCATCTCCTCTATAGTTACCATCCAACAAATTTCTATACTAACAAAGTGAATTTCAGTTTCATGAAGAAAAATGCCCCAGTCTTATGAACAGAAAAAAAAAAAAAAAACAGAACTTCAGCAAAGACGCAAGACAAAAATATACATTTTTATTTATTTTTTAAAATGTGTATTTATTTTTGAGGGAGAGAGAGAGCACTTGCAGGGGAGAGGCAGAGAGAGAGAAGGAGACACAGAATCCACAACAGGCCCCAGGCTCTGAGCTGTCAGCACAGAGCCCCACGTGGGGCTCAAACTCATGAACTGTGAGATCATGACCTTAACTGAAGTTGGACATTTAACCAACTGAGCCACCCAGGCATCCCCAAAATATACGTTGTTAAGGAATACATTAGTCTCAGTTAAAACATTGCCCAGGAAGATGAAAATCAATAAAAAACTTTTAAATTATCAATCAAAAGCTTTTTTTTTATTATCAATCAAAAGCTTTTAAAATACAGGTATATTTTAATGCAGTGATTATCTTACTGTAAAATAAAGAAATAATGAGGTAATTTTTGCATGAGTGTACGTATAAGGATGTTCACTACAAACCTATTTATAATGACTCAAAACAAGAAATGCCATAACGTGATGATAGAAAATGGATTAAATAAATTAAGGTACAAGTAGATATTAGATGTAATGGAATGTGGTCACAGAACATATTAAATTTCTAAGATATTCTATTGTGATCATGTATTACTTGTACAATTTAAAAAATCAACTCCATGTACTATTGAGATAAGGAAAATGATTTATATCATGTCATACTTTGGAGGTTGCAGGTGTAAGTGAAGAAAAGAAGTAACAATTTTTTATCATTTTTATTTTAATATTGACCCACATATCAGGATTAATTTTATTTATTATGTATATAAATTATTAAATAAATTTATGAACTTATACTTTGCTGAATATCCATGAAGTTCTAAATATAAGGTTAATGTATACAAGACAATAAAAATGTTTTCAATTAGAATTCTATTTCTCCTTAGAGAACATAATACAGGTGTACCACATTGACTTCTATATTAAATCTCATTTAGGGATCATGGGATTAGGGTTTAAATAATTTTATTGTGTATAACCCAGATCAATTCATTATAACAAGACAGACTCTACCAAAAAGGTGATTTAAATAAACTACTTTTGAATAGGAATCATCCGTTGATAAAACAAATAAAAAGTATTATTTCATAATAATTAATTTTATAAGTTATATACACAAATATAATTGTTACTTCTTATCGTGGTTATGATAATAGTAGCATCCGTATCTTGCACTTACTACAGTGGAACTATTATCTTTCAAATTTTTAGACCAAATAGAAATATCTCATTTAAAAAATTAATGTAATTTATGATGAACTCAGTTGAAGGTAACATAGATAAGTAGTGCCTTTATATAGTTATCTGCAATACAATCATTTTATAATGTTTTATACACAATCTTAAAAATTAAATTAAAAACCAAAGCACAATCTTCAAATTGTTTCCGTCCAGGTTTGTGATTGTCATCAAATAAAAATATTTATAAGGCTTGAAATGTTTTTTTGTAACCAAACAATTTTATTCTTTTTACTACTGAAAATTTTAGATATAGTCAACTGTAATTAGGGCAAGTTAATGTTAAAAATGTTTTCAAGCATTTGCCACATTATGTTAGGTTCTCTACATTTAAAAATCTGGTAAGAAAAAGCAAAAAAAAAATAGAATTTTTGTGCAAAGATTTGTTCATGAATCAACTGCATCACAATCACCTAGGTATTTGTTAAAGATTTGTAGATTCTTTGGTGACATTCTAAGTTTTGGAAGATAATCTATGTTGTAAAGCCCAGGTGCTACATTTTATTAAAGGTTTTTTTTTTTTTAATGTTTATTTATTTTTGAGAGAAAGACACACAGAACACGAACAGGGGTGGGGCAGAAGGAGAGGGAGACACAGAATCTGAAGCAGGCTCCAGGCTCTGAACTGTCAGCACAGAGCCCAACGTGGGACTCGAACCCACGAACCGTGAGATCATGACCTGAGCCAAAGTTGGACGCTTAACCGACTGAGCCACCCAGGTGCCCCTGAAGTTTTTATTTAACTTCCAGTTAGTTAAGATGCAGTGTAATATTATTTTCGGGTGTACAACATAGTGATTCAACATTTCCATACAACAGTCTGTGCTCATCACAAATGTACTCCTTAATCCCCATCATCTATATCACCCATCCCCCCCCACCTCCCTCCTGGTAATCATCAGTTTGTTTTCCATAGTTAAGAGACTGTTTCTTTCTCTCTCTCTCTCTCTCTCTCTCTCTCTCTCTCTCTCTCTCTGTCTCTCTCTCTCTCTCTTTCCCTAGGCTCATTTGTTTTGTTTCTTAAATTCCACATATGATTGAAATCATATGGTATTTGTCTTTCTGTGACTGGCTTATTTCGCTTAGCATATACTTTCTAGCTACATCCACATGATTACAAATGGCAAGATTTCAATTTTTTATGTCTGAGTAATATTCCATTAAATATATATCTCACTTTTTCTTTGTCCATTCATCAGTTGATGGACACTTGAGTTGTTTCTGTAATTTGGCTATTGTATATAATGCTGCTATAAATATGGAGGTGCATGTATCCCTTTGAATTAGTGTTTTTGTAGTCATTGAAGAAATACCTAGTAAGGCGATTGCTGGATTGTAGGGTAGTTCTATTTGTAACCTTTGAAAAACCTCCATAGTCTTTTCTATAGTGGTTGCATCAATTTACATTTCCTCCAACCGTACAAGAGGGTTCCGCTTTCTCCACATCCATGCCAACACCTCTTGTTTCTTGTGTTGATTTTAGCCATTCTGACAGGTTTGAGGTGATATCTCATTGTGGTTTTGATTTGTATTTCTCTGATGCTCAATGATGTTGAGCCTTTTTATCATGTATTTCTTGGCCATGTGGATGTCTTCTTTGGGAAAATATCTATTCATGTTTTCTGCCATTTTTTAATTGGACTGTTCTTATTGTGGGTGTTGAGTTTCATAAGTTCTTTATATATTTTGAATACTAACCCTTTATCAGATAGGTCATTTACAAATACCATCTCCCATTCCAAGATTGCTTTGGCTACTCAGGGTCTGTTGTGGTTCCATACATACTTTAGGATTGTTTGTTCTAGCTCTGTGAAAAATGCTGTTGGTATTTTGATAGGGATTGCACTGAAGGTGTAAATTGCTTTGGGTAGTTTAGACATTTTGATAATAATTGTTCTTCCAACCTATGAGAATGAAATGTCTTTCTATTTCTTTGTGTCCTCTTCAATTTCTTTCATCAGTAGTTTATAATTTACAGAATACATGTCTTTCACCTCTTTGGTTAGGTTTATTCCTAGGTATCTTAATGTTTTTGGTACAGTTGTAAATGGGATTGATTCCTTAATTTCTCTCTCTGCTGCATAAGCTTCCCAAATAACCTTTGATCTACAATTAAATCTGAGAGTCGGTACTCTAAGAAAATGTTCTAACAGGATATCTAATCAGAAACTCAGAGGCTAGTTGTAAAATCTGGAATAGATAATTATGAGTTAAAAAAAAAAAGGAGAGTTTAGAGGAAAATTTCTGTTCCTGGATAAAATAACTTACAAGACATAGGCTTCCATCAGGTAGTCCCCTCATCACTTCTTGCCTTCATTTTGTTCCAGGGCATAGTGGAAGCAGAACAGTTTGTGGACTCCCACATCAATGCATTTATAAAGTTATTCAAGTACAATTTTTAATTAAGAAGGTTTGTTGCTTAATACAGTAAACTTTGCTACTAGTTACCTCTGCCCTAAAGATTTACCAGATTATTAGCAGCCTAAATCTAAAGGGCCTGCTGGGATCTCTGAGTTTTCAAATCTTAAGTGATGGGCAAGAGCGAGTGATAACTTCAGATTCCTTTCAAAGGCAATTGGTTTATTGCTTTAGCCCAAGAATTCTAATTCAATATGTTCTTGTCTGCAAATTAGAAAACAAACGACTGTACGTAAAAGCAGTACAGATAATGTCTACAAGTAAGAAGTTATTTTTAGATTAATTTTATCTTATACAATTATTGCATCCATACTAATGCTATCGTTTAGTGTAGTACTATATAAGCAGAAATTCTTTTGTTTGCAAGAACCAAATAGAAGCAAAAAAAAAGTGGGTCAGGGTGGCAGGTGCTTGGAGCTTGCAGTAAGGGGACACATGCAAGAACATAGTTGAACAGGAAAACTTAAGAGAACCTAAGCCAGCACTCTGTTATTTTTGCTCCTCTATGGACATCTACTTCTCTTCTTTTGCACACTGGCTTCTTTTACTCATCCCAATTTATGTCATAGACAATTTAGTTACTAACAGCTTCTGAGAGAAATTGATCACTTTTTTTTTTTCTCTCTGAGTCCTACATCTTTGTGACAGCTCTGCCCCTGGGCTAGTTAACTTTGTCCAGCTATTAGGGTTTGGGAAAGGGACTCTGATTTGTCACTCTTGGACCTAGTATCCACTTCCATATCTGTGGTTGGGGGTATAGGCAGGACACTGAAAGAGGATGGAAAAGGGGAATGGGGAACACATTGTATGAATATGATTACAGGATCTCATGCAGATTGCAAGGAGGGCAATGACCAAAGAGATGGAATTACGGGAAGCTTCCTATCACAGACTTGATTTTTTATAGAAAATCCTAGTGACTTGAAAGTAGCTATTGTGTCTAAATGACCGAAACTGATCCTTAAAGGGGTAACAAAGCATTACAGTATTAAGAGGAATCTTTTGTTCAAACTGCTATAAGCCAGGGGCTTTATGTACATTATTTCTTTTTTTCCCCTGCAACTCAATCATTACTTCCATTTTACAGATTAAAAAACCTGTTGCCCACTAACAAGTAGTAAAATATTAATCCAGATATCTAAACCAGGTCTGTCAAAACTAAAAAGCCATGCTGATTTCACTACATAATTCATATTTTCTGGAGGCAAGGACATATTCTGAATAATTATAACATTGCTTTAATAATGAACATTATTGGCCACTATACCTAAAAGAAGAATGATCAGAGAATAGGGTGAACCAGGATGGCATCATCATTGTCATCATCCAGAAATCCTCTCATTGTTTCGGAGGAAAACTTAAACTAAGGCCCATACCACAATCTGCACATTTACTCCCTTAGCTAGTTCCCTGAGTGTAAGGGAAGATAGTTTATTTTGTGGAAGAGGATACGAGAGTAAGTAATCAGAGACTTCTTTCAGGGATAAATCTGGTATTTTGCGAAGATTTGTATGTCAAGGCTGCTTTGCAATGTTCAGTGGCCTAAAAGAATGCAGTGTCCTGAAGTACTTTGTCTTCTTGAGTTACTTGGGTACTAACAAAATTTGTCTTCATTTGTATCCTTACTCTGAGAGCGGGATGTGTGGGTACAAACTTTCCAGGCTGCTATTTTCGGAACATATGGGCAAAGCTGAAATATATGAACATATGTATGTATGTTTGTGTACGTATATGAGCATGTATATTTGTATAAGCAACCACGTTTTTATTCTCCCCCTCATTCTCCCACCCTCTTCTACACTTGGAAGATATTTGAAATATGGAACATGTGCTTGGTGAGCAGGCAGTATTATTTTATAATGATCAAACTATCGTGTGTGTGTGTGTGTGTGTGTGTGTGTGTTGTTTGTGTACGTGTATCTTCCTTAACAAACCTACAAGCAATTAATCTATTCTGTCGCTAAAAATTATCCTATAGGAGCTATTCCCATTTTTTTGCGTGCATACACTGTATGCTCTTCATGAAGACACAGATAATTTGTTCTAATCTTGTGAGAGAAAATTTTATCCTGAATTATTGTATACACACCAGTCAAATAGGAATTTGCTAAAATTTTAAAACACACAAATCTTCAACAGATAATAGCTTGTGGCATTATTTTAGGGCATTCGGTATAAAAGCACAGCCTATAGAAATGGGGCTTTGTGCATGTGTGAATAAATGTGTGTCCATGAGATAAATGGGTCTGTGAGCATATGCATGAGGAACATCTGTGATCTGGGTCCTTACTCATGCTTGTAGTTTCTGTTTGACAAATTTTGGTGGAACACTGATTTTTTAAAAATCTTTTAAGTGCTCAATTATATTAATAATATGTTATATTTGACAGTGTGCCAAATACCAAAGGTATAAAATTGTGCGGTCTTCCCTAGTAATGTATTCTTTCTTATAATGATCCATGATTCACCATGCCTTCCTTTTTCTGTTTAGTTTCTCTATCCTTTCCATCTAAAACAACTAAAGAAAAATGACTAAAAATATGGTTGATTTATGCTAACTTTAGGCTCGGACAGTCCATTAAAATCTGCATACCCCAAACAGGATAGTTGGTCAAATGTTACCATCAGCTATTTCAGAAAACGGAAAGCTGAAACCAAGATTACAAATAAAAAAGAAAATTGTACCAAAAAATTACTGATTAGAAGCTCTTGATGCTGTTTGTGCATTTAAACATAATATGGTATTCTAGTTATTTCATCTGATGTAATAATCTTACTTCTGGTCAGTTGAAAGTTCCAAGGAATTATTTTTTTTCAAGGTTTACTTATTTACTTTCAGAGAGAGAGAGAGAGAGAGAGAGAGAGAGAGAGCGAGCGAGCACGCGCTTGCGGTGGAGGGGCAGAGAGAGAGGGAGACAGAGAATCGTAAGCAGGTTCCACACTACCACTGCAGAGTCCAGTGTTGAGCCTGATCTGGTAAACTGGGAGACTATGATGTGAACTGAAATCAAGAGTCTGATGCTGGGACGCCTGGGTGGCTCAGTCGGTTGAGTGTCCGACTTAAGCTCAGGTCATGATCTCGCGGTCTGTGAGAGTTGAGCCCTGCGCCAGGTTCTATGCTGACCGCTCAGAGCCTGGAGCCTGCTTCGGATTCTGTGTCTCCCTCTCTCTCTCTGCCCCTCCCCTGCTCATGCTCTGTCTCTCTCTCTCTGTCAAAAATAAGTAAACATTAAAAAAGAAAAGAAACCAGTCCGATGCTTAACCGACTGAGCCACCCCGGTGCCCCAACGGAGGAATATTTGTTGAGGATAATTCTGACCGAATGGACACAGCATCTCATTTTTCATTCAGAATGAAGCCATTCTGTAAATGCGAACTGTGTCTACACACATTGTGGTATGTATAATGTATATGAATGCTTCAAAGAATAATACCTATTTGTTTGTCATGAGTCTTGGGAAAGCGAGGTGAAGAAGAGAGGATAGGAAACACACAGAGCAAGCAACCCGTCACTCAGTACTACTCCCTGCAAGCTGAAGGTGTTTGGGTACAGCTTTTTTACTCAAAGCTCCGTTCCTCTTTCAGTAAGTCAACATATTCTCGATAAGGATTTACCCAACCTCAATTACTCTTCCTTTACTTTGAAAACATTAACCTGCATCTCTTAAAAACAGCAATCAGAACAAGATTAGTATGTTTTTAACACAGTAATGGCATACGTGTCAGCCTGTTACCCAATTTCTATGCTTCCTATTACAGATCTCTTATTACACACTCACAAGCACTGTTTTCCTAAAAGCACCTTTCAAGTACCCTGCCTTTCACTGAAATGTGGCTGCTACTGTGTACTTATTTTAAAAATGGCTTGACAGAATTGCTAATGTTCTCATTCCTTCAGGATATTTCCTAATACTTGTAGCCTTTTCATGTTTCTAATTAGGCCAGTAATGGTCCCTGAAGTTAAACCAATTAAAATTATTTACTGTGACACACAGTGTGGAGATAATTATCTGATATCTGAATCCAACTTCTGCTTACTTCGCAACATTACTTAATAGAAAACAGAGAAACTGATGCCCGGGCTTTCATTTTACTTGTCTACCAAATGTGTTTGCCCTATAGCAAACTGTTTAAATAAAGCATTAAAATCTTTGTGGTGCTAATCAAAATGTTTAAAATCCACTCACACTCCCTTTATAGTTCTGAAAAGCATATAAAACTCTTACACATTACCTTTTACATTATAGTTGCTGACCAACGTAGTATTATAGCCACATTATATACAGATAATGCAGCTTCTGCAGTTTCTAGTAACTTTACTTTTCTCCCTTCCTCTACTCGTTTTCTCCAATTATTCTTGTTTCTTTTTAACATTTCTCTTTTTCTCTCATTTTTTTTTCTTTTCTCTTTGTCTTGTGCTTTGTTTCAGTATCGTGTGGTTCACCATAAGGGGCACCAATCCAGTGGATTTTGAAATACAAGCTTCCTACAACAGAAGGTAATTCTGTGTAGTCTAAACAATTATTATAGCATGGAAACACCACACGTTAGGTTTATTACCATTTTATCTTTGCATAGGGTTGGGTGTTTGGAAGATGGGAGATTTAAAAAGAGGTTTTACTCAAAGGCAGAAGTCTTAGTAATAAGTTCAGTTTATATTTAATGTAAAGCCAAAATCCCTCTAGAAAAAAAAATGCACAGAGCAAGTAAATCATGTCACGAAGCAATGCTTTTCATTAAAAGTTGGCTGGCATTGTGTGGAGAATTTGGACAAATGTAAAGACTAAGTCTGCAAGTTAGGCTTGCATATGCTCTAGTTAAATGCCAAAGTGCAGTCTCATAAAGAATTATAGCTTAGACACTTTTAGAACATTTAGCCCATAATCCCAATGCAAATTATTCTAAGAGAAAATTGAGTTTCATGCCAAAATGCCACCTTGAGACTGGCAATGTAAAGTTGGACATTAAGCCTGATCTTAGGATGGATTCCTTTACTGTTTCCTGCTTTCTGTTCAAATATTCATGAAAACCAGCACAGATACAGTACAGACACAGATACATTTTCCAAGTCACCATGTGCTTAACTAGAGCCCCTTGGCTATTTGTAATAACTTTACTTTGGAAAAACAGATTGCAACAGGAAGTTAGGCATGGCATTTAATTCAGAACCATAGCCCAAGAGTGTGGTGTTTGGGAACTTCCGGTTCAGGCCCTAGCTTTGGAATGCTAATGGATCAAATTTGAGAATCCTGTTTCAAGTGGGATGATCTGAGATACCCAGTTATTTTTCCCAGCAGGCGGAAGGGAATGCGGTCTATATAACACCTATGCTTACAAAGGCATCAGGTCAGCAAGGTGCCAGGAAGGGCAGTCAGGACTTCTCAGAGAGCCTTGATCATTCAAGTATGGGGTGGAATCCTTTGCACAAGATGTCTTCCCGGTAGCACTGCGTTCAATCTTAGCAGAACTAACATTTGTTTATGGTGGTTTATAATTGAAGAAATCTGTGCTCCTTTTCTGTATCATCATGTACTTTGCACATACCTTCATCAACACAACACACATTAGCATTCCGATTATTTGTCTTTGTTGGTAAATAAATGTTGCTAAATAAAACTGGAGCCAACAGCATTTCTTCAAGGTTGGTGATTAGAAATCTTTTTGGAATAAGTGGAGAGTTGGTTATGAAAATTTTAAAACCTTAAAATATTAGAAAAGATGACTTTTCCAACTATTTCTACTTAAGTCTGCTGTCTCTTATTTTATTTCTTTTGAATTTATGTACAGTATTCTACATTAATATATATGATATCTTAAGTATTTTATCAATACTAGCTTTGTCTTCACAACTAGGTTAGGACTTTGGCCCAAGCACTTGTGACTTGTAAAGTATTTAACACAGAGAACATTGCAGAATAAGTATACTATTATTAAATTTGAATACAATTTCAGAACTATGGATTCTGTGCTATGAATACAGCAAGAGCTCAATAAATGATCTTGTACACTGTGGTCCAGAAATTTGTACCACACCGTTTTGATTAATAATTTGCAAGTGAATCTATCTGGGTTCCATGAGAACACGAGAGTGAAAGGAGGAAATAAATTTACTTTTTTCAAGCTTTAAATATTAATGTGACTCTTCGTCTAAATTTTTGAAGTTTGATATACCATTATAATGGCACCACTCATTTTCTTCTTTTGCCCTATTTATAAGCATGAAGGATACTGTTAGTAATAAAATTATTTCCCACACTCTTGCCCCTTTACTTTTATGTCTTCACATAATATTCATGCGCCTAAACATATGTTGAAATAACATGCAATAATAACATAGGCTATAGCTTTGTGTTCACCATAGAGGCTGAAAGCAGGATGGATTAGGGGAAAAATACTTGCAATAGTGAAAATTAAACTAACTTAAGGAGGAAAGACAAACATGAAGAGAGGGTGGTTCTGAACATGTGAATATAAAAAAGAAAGCATTACTAAGACACTAGTACCCACAGTAATAAAAAAAAAAAAACTTTGGAGGCAATAGTAATGCTATTGTGAGCAAATGTTAAACAATATCCAAGGTTAAAAAATATGTGAACTAATCAAACATATCTAGACTTTCTTGGGAATGATGCAAGAAAATCATGAAAGATTCAGAATTCAATTTTTCTAAATTCTATAATTTTAATCTCAGAAGAGACTGCATGCTAGAAATTGCCTGGATAATACATGTTATGATGACTTCATTGTTGTAGACTCTCATCTAGCCCAGCCTGGCCTATTAGTCAGTGTAGTGGAGGGTGGGGGGAGGGAGGAAAAGGAATGATAATGTTGCTTTGAAGGAAGGTCTAGCCACTATACTTACATTAATAGGCAAAACATGAACATTATAGATAATTAGTCCTATAAGTAGGGAGAAATTAGGCCATCCTGCTCATTTTAGAGTCAATCAGTCAAAAAATATTGATTGAGCACTTTTTCTGTCTCTCACCACTGGCATGCAGGGATAAACAGTAATGACAGTCTCTCTCCTCAAGGAGATTAAATTCTAGGGGAGAGAGAAGAGACAATAAACACATCAATAAGTAAGATTATATCAGGAATAAATAAATGTGAAAAAAAAGAAAAGATGAAACAAGGTAATGAGGGAGAACCACCAAAGGTGGAAATTGGAATTTCATGAACTACAGTGGTTGCAACCAAAAGATGGAAGAAAGTTATGTGCCAAGGTCCTGTGAACAGAATAAATTTGGATTATTTGGGCAGTGTGGCTAAATGGGGTAAAGAAAGGAACAAAAGGGAGGATTTGAGTTATTAGAGATATAAGCAATCTCCAGATCATATGGGACACGGGGACCATGGTAAGGAGCTTGAACTCTTAATGTTGTTGTTGCAAAAGCAAGCTACTATAGGATTTGAAACATGGGAGTAAAACAATGTGAATTTACTTTTAGATGAAAACCTGAAACTCATAATGGTTAAGTAATACATACGCCTTTTAATGTTGAGCAAAATGATGAAAATTACAGATGGAAAGCTTCCAATCCTTAAATCAAAAATGACCAAAACCACCGAAGTAATAATTAAAACTCAAGGAACCACCTGTAGTAATGAACAGCTGTGTTAGTTTACCAGGGCCCCCATAGCAAAGTACTACAAACTGGATGGGGTCACAACAGAAATTTATTATCTCACAGTTCAGGGGGTAGATGTCTGAAAGTGAGGTGGGGGCAGGGGTGGTTCCTTGTGAGGGCTGCGAGGGAACATCTGGCTCAGGTCTTTGCCCTTGGTTTGTAGACGACATGTTTGTTTTCATGCAGTGTTCACCTTGAATGTGTGCCTGTGTCCCAAACCCCCATTTTTATAAGAGCACCAGTCATACTGGTTTAGGGACTCAACCTGCTCCAGAATGTCCTCATTTTTAACTAATTACATCTGCAGCAACTCTGTTTCCAGATAAAATACTGAGACACTGAGGATTAGGACTTCCATACATGAGTTTGAGGGACACACAATTCAGTTCATAACAATATGTTGTTAACAAGTTGGAACCGTTAAGATACAAATAGAAAAAAAAATTTCCTGTCTTAACCATCCTTTAAATCCACTGTGTAAAAATTTCTTCCTTACCTTTCAGATGAAATTTTCACCTATATTTTCTTTCCTTTTTTTTTTTTTTTAATTTTAGTGTCAAGAATAGCATTATTTCAAAAAGTAAAATGTCCAGTCTGGTAGCACAGTTATATATATAACTCTTTAATATATGCAGTGTAAAGATTCTTCCTTCTTATTATGTCTTTAAGTGAGGACACTATAGGGAGAAGGTATGGGCAGAGTACTCTTTCTCCCCTAGCTGCATTTCCTATGTGCCCCATTCGAGGGGCTGCTTTGGGATTTCTTGAGTGTTTTACCCAGGTAAGAAGAGTGATTTAGGGCAAAGGGACTTACAAGAAGACACAACTATGTAACAGGCTAGGGAAATATTTAAAGCTGGCATTTGATCTCCTGGGCTACTTTTGTATATTTAATACATGTATATATTTAATATATAATATATACATATATATATTTATTATTATAAATACATAAATAATCCCTTTTGAAAAATTCTAACTACAGGTTTCAAAATGGAGGGAAATTGGATGTCTTCTTCTTTTAGGACACCACTACTCAGTTCTTGCATGGTCTCTACACGGTCTTGTTTTGTTTGAGGCCATTGGCCCTCCATGGTTCATGGCTGTCTTGAGTTGAGTTTCATTTCAGATAGCTTTAGGCTTTTTTCTTTGGTTCACATTTAAGTTTCCAGAACCACCTAGATTTTCTGCGCAAGCAGTGCTGGGACAGTTTGCTTCCAGTCCCTTTCTCTGCTCTTGTGACTCAGAGCCACACTGCACCCCACATTTAGATTTCTGAAATACGATTCAGATACTAGTCCACCATGGCCCCTGTTCTAGTGATCATGTTATGGGCACTCTGAGTAATCCCCTGAAAGCCTTCTCTGTGGTGCTGAATTGTGGAGGATGCAGCCTCTACCCATTTCCCCAGGGGAGGGCTTGGCTAACAATTTCAAAGAGGGGGTCGGAAAACTACAACTTTGTCATTTTATTCTGCAAAAAAACCCAAAAAAACAACTATTTCTCTTACTGTTGTTCTTTGATACCAATTTTTCATTATTTGCCTGTGAATGTTAGATGAAGGGTTCACCCCACCGCTGGCAAACGCCTTTAGAATATAGGGGAAATAGCACTGTTTGTTTGTTTTTTCCCTTCACTGTTGTTCTTGATTTTCATTGTCTCACCTGAAAATGAGGTAAAGTAGTCCCATTTGCCATTTGGCTACATACCTAACAGTAAAATTCAGGTTATAAGAAGATGAAATCTGCTAGGTGACACTTCAAAGCCCTATTAGTTCATTTTGGCCCTTCTGCCTGCATGTGAAGAAGTCCTCAGGAAGATTCCGTGTCCCTCCGTAATTGATAGAAACATCAGAATTGGATTTGTTTTGATGCCTTCTAGAGATACATTTACTTCAAACATCCTGATAGTACTCAAAATCAGAGATCTTTTCTAGAACACAGGTAATATATTGCTCCGGATCTTTATCTGGGTGCTTTGGAAAGACTTCAAGTAGGGAAAAACTTCTCTTAACATGGATTTTACTGTTTTGTTCACATCCCTTTATCAGCTGGTTTACCACTTTGTGCTCAAATGCTGGGCCCAATGGTTTACACCTGAGGCCTTTGAAGAATTACTCTTGGCTGACCCTAGCCAGGTCCTCTCACCTGGAAATGGCTAGAAAATTATGCCCTCCATGCAGGTGTAGACAGTAAATCCTAGTGGACAAAAACCGGGCTTTCTTGCTTTGAGACGCTGTTGGGCAACTGTAACTCCAAGTTTTGAGTCTGAATGAAGGTAAGCTTAGACTTTACCTGAGATCATAGTCCCAGTTTATTCTCCTTTTCGTTTCCATGTTTTCTTCTTTCTCCTGCCAAAAGCTTTTTCTTGAGAGAATTTCTCTCTTGAGATGGGAAGTTGTTTGTTTGTTTTTAAACAATTTATTCCATTGTCATGGCAGTCAAATTTTATATTTCTCCTAAAAGTCAGATTTAGTAATTTCTAATTTTCTGAGAAAGTGTCCATTTCCCTACACTTTCAGATTTACTGATCTGAATGTTTTCATGATACTCTTCTTTTTAACACCTATGACAGCTGCAATTAGGTTTCCTTTTTCACTCTAAATTTTGTAGGTCTTTTTTCCCTTGATTCTTGAAGGTTTTGTGTTTTATTATGCTTTTTTAAGAAAGGGTTTTGGCTTTACTGATTTTATTTATTTAATAGTGGATTTCTATTTCAGTAATACATTTTTACTTTCTTTGCACTTACTTTTCTAATTTCTTACCTATTTTCTCATTTGTCTAATATAATTACATAAGTGATTTTTTTTTCTGTACTGTTTTTGCTGCTTCCAACAGGTGTAATGTACTAATTTTCCATGAGTACTTTTTCTTAACATTTACGTTTTCTCATGTTCAATGATTCTTAATCTAATTTGGAGTGGCTTGAGAATGTAATCTGTATGATCTCAATTCTTTTAAAGTTCTCTGTAATTGCTATTCTCCTAGCATATTATCAAACTATGTAAATCTTCCTTGTATCTTCGTGGTGGGGGCTCAGGGGTTCTCTCTGATAAGGAGAGAAAGTGTTTTATCTATTTGCTGTTTTTATAAGAAGTATTATATTCAGGTTTATTAATATGCACGGTGGTTCTCTTAACTTTTGGATTTGTTTGATCTATAGATCAGTGAGAGAAGTGTGTTAATATCTTCCTCTACCATGTTGGTTTTAACAATGTTTGCCTATTAGGTTTGTTTATATATTTATTTTTCCTTAGTGTATTTTGAATACCCATTTTAAGTTCTTAGAGCTCTTGTTTAGTATTTGCTTGCTACGCTGTTTTTTTTTTTTCCATTTACTTCTGGTTTTGTTTTTGTTTGTTTTTTGTTTTTGTCATTATGTTCTAGATTTGGTTTTTTTGTGTCAGCATATGAAGGGTGGGGATGTTGTTGGATCCATCCTGGGAAGCTTTATTTTTTTTTTTTTCAGTGGAGTGTTTGATGTATTCTAATTGCTGATAATACATATTGCTATATGATTTTTATTCTATGACTGGTTTTTTTCCTCGCATTTCTCTAAATATTAAGGATTTTTTGGGTTTTGCCATCTTTGGATTGGTTACATGTGTGAAATGTATTCATTTTGGGTTTTGTTTTTTGTCTTTAATTGACAATAGAGTAGTTATGTGTCTTTTTATACTGCTGTATTGCTACCTCTAAAAAATTTTAACATGCGTATTTAAAGTAAAAAGTGTAAAATAAAAAGCATCCTTCATCAATGCAATACGAGGATGTTAGAATGTTTTAATGCTTATAAATCCCCAGCCAATTTACATAATGCTGCCCAATGTTTTAGTCTTACATTTTTTGACTAGGAATCTCATTCCTTTTTGCTTCTGGTATGAGTCTCCTTGTTGCACAAATAGAATAATGTGATTTATAATAAATACATACTTGGTTTTTGTCCCCATTTCTGGCACAGAGCTCTTAAAACTCTTGGAATGTGACAAGAGCAGTAAAGGTGTTTTAATATTCATAACAAACCCTTTTCAACCACAAGTGAGTTTATGTTAATGAGTGACTTGTCAAAAGCTTCTAAGATGGGGGCTGGTTGTCACGGAAACCAACCAGGAGCTTGGAGAGTGGAAACTTCTGTTCCCATTCCCCTACACCCATGCCCCACTGGAAGGGTAGAGGGGCTAAAGGCTGAATTGATTGCTAATGACCAGTTATCAATCGATCATGCTTAAATAACGAAGCATCCATTTAAAAACCCAAAGGACTGGGTTTGAAGAACTTGGGGATTGGTGAACACGTGGAGATTGCTGGGGAGAAGTGTGCATCTGGAAAGGGCAGGGAAGCTCTGTGTCCTTTTCTTATCCTTTGCCCTGCATCTCTTCCATCTGGGTTTTTCTGAGTTCTAGCCTTTTACAATAAACTGGTAATGTAGTTAGTGAAATCTAGATCTAGGAGTTGATCTAGCAAATTAATTCAACCCAAGAAGGGGGTGGTTGGAAACTCCAATCTATTGCCAGTAGCTCTGAAGTCCATGTAACTTGGTTTTGAAAAGGAGCAGAGACAGAGGGGGAGTCTTCTTGTAGGACTGTGTTCTTAACCTGTGTGATCTGTTACTATCACAATGGTGTCAGAATTGAGTTGAATTGTAGGACACCCAGTTGGTGTCAAAATTGTTTGGTGGCATGGAAAAACCTACACACGTTGTAATTTGGAGTCAGCATATTACTGAAATACATCTTTAGACATTTTGCTAGGGAGGGTCAGTTGTAATTGATTTAGATTTTTATTTCCAGCACTTAAATTATTCATGAATCCCTGGAAAAATTCTTAACTATACTTTTTCTACGAATTCTGGCAGTCTCATTTGGTATATGGGGGATCATCTCGCTGTTTTCTGGGGTTTTTTCGGTATTTTAGTCTCTTTTTCACATTTTCTATCTTCTGTCTCTGCATGTTATATTCTAAATTATTAGTTCAGGTGTTCAGGTGAACTTGGGTAAGAGTCTGTCTAATCCTTTACAAGAACTATGAAACACAGGTCAGAAGAATGGCATTTCTTCAATCAATGTGCAGATGGACCTTACAGGGATGGTTGAAGTAACAGTCCATTACAAAGGCAACAACTTTTATAGAACAAATACAAAGGAAAGAGCCCTGGGAGCATAAACATTGATGGGGGTACTTGGCTCCTGCCCAGAGATGGGTGAGATAGGCTGTTGGGCTCAGGGCCAGTGGGGACAAAGTCCAGGAGGCCCCTTAGGGTTCCAGGACTGCATCCACTTCTTGCACTTAGAGGCAGTACCTCAGGGATCAATGGACGAATTTTCAGTCTCAATGCTGGAGGACCCCTGTAATAAAGTTGAAAGATCAGTATAATAAAATCAAACACAAAAGTGCTTTGTACCTAAATTTAATAATTAATGTTATCACAGCACACTTAATTTGCTCACTCTCTAAATACACACATGCACATGTATACTCATGATACCTCTCAGTAATTTTGCTTATATGTCCCAGGAAATTTGAGAAGTTAACATTAATTTTGGGTACTTGAAATTTTAATCTACAACAGTGTTTTTCACTGGGGCAATTTTGTCCTCTGAGATATGTGCCATTATTCAGACATGTTTGTTTAAAATGTGTGGGGGTGTGTGGACAGAGCTATTGGCACCTAGTGGGTAGAGACTGGAGATTGTGCTAAACACCCTACAGTGTACAGGACCATCAAGTAAAACAAAGAATTTTGCAGTCCAGAATGTCATTAGTGCCGAGGTTGAAAAACCCAATCTAGAACTTGACTTTTTTTTTTTTTTTTTTTTTTTGCATTTCATGGCATTGTTATTTTTGAAGCAGCAAGGACAGTTGGCATGTAAAATGTTGTAGAATGTTGAACAGTCTGGCTTTGTCTGTTTCTTCATGACTAAATTAAACATTTTGGCAAGAATATCATTTAGTGATATATGCCTAGTCATTTTTATAGTCTCTTGTTCTTCATTATTCTTTTAATACTATGTTTAATTTCTTTATATTAAATACCTATTTATTCCATCTCTTTAGGTCTTAAGTCTTCTGTGGAGTTTCTTGGTTTTGTTTACTTGTTTCAACTGATTGTCAATTGAAATAGGATATTACTTGTTGTGAGTTTTTGGGGGGTAACACTTGATTATAAATGTATCCTTTGCTTTATCTGTAGGAACTCTCTGACACACAAAATTAAAGAGACCTTTTTCACCTTTAATTCTCAAAAAATATTTAAATTTTCCACTTTTTTTTTTCTTGTCAAATGGTTAATTGGAATTAATGAATCCAAACAAAAGTGATTGTTGACAGTTTCTCTACGAAGATAGGCAAGTATTTCTACCATTTTCTTCTCTTCGGCAGGTTTTGACTACATTGTTGACTGAGTGTGTTCTCCTTCTGGAGTATAGCACTACGCTGTACTTGGCTCATTTGTCTATTCCTCTGGTCCCAAATCTGTTCTCTGTGCTTAGGTGGACACAGGTGCTAGGTTGATGGAGATGGGCATATCCCCCAGGGCAAATACCATTAGTTCTTACCTCCTTGGTTTTGGACTTGCTTGTTGCCTTGAGCCCCCAAATACTTGTTTACTTTTCTGACAGCCCATTTCTGCATCTAGAAATATCTTTTCTCTTTTATCCAGCATTTTAAGAGTTTACTGCTCTCCCTCCTTTTGAATTACTTGAATACACTTAAATTTTGTCAGAAACAATGTCGTTTTATTTAAAATGTACTTCAAATAGTCCCTCCAAGACCTCTACTTTGGATGTTCATGCAAATGAATGGTTTCCTAAGCAGTATTCAGGTATAGATAGCTATTAAAAAACTGCTAGAGAAATTTCCAAAATGGAAACTGACATCATGATTTTTAATTTTACCCACTGGCTGTTATTTTCCCACCAAATCAAGATCAAAATTTACCTCTGTATCCACGTGACTAAATCCCACCTATGGGGCTGATTGCCCTCATTTCTGCTTCCTAATTAACGGTTTGTATACGTCATCTCATCGCTTTTTCTCCATTAGTGTGTCGTTTTCAGCTGGAGGCCTGACTGTGTTCTTTGGCTGTCAACAACTTAATTTGAAAAGAGGGAAATTTAATTTCCTTTTGTGAGTCAGGAGGGGAGTGGGGTTCCATAAAATACAGTAGATGTCCAGTAGATATTTTTAAGGAGTCCTTAAATAGTAATAATTTTTTTTGTAGTTTCAGTTTCACTAATAAGTATTAAGCTCCTTCCTTGTGACAATCAGAAAGTTGAGAGTACAGCAGTGAATAAAACAAATATTGCCTGATTTTATGTGACTTTGTGAATAATTTGAGGATGCAGATAATAATGCATTACGAGTAGTGCATAATTTAGAACAATGATAGATGTCTGTAGAGAAATAACAGGGTTTTATTAGAATAAAAGAGTAATAAATACCTTTGGCGGGGCGTGGCGTGGCGGGGTATGGAGAGAAGCTGAAACCTAAGTGAGGGATATGCTATTTGAGTAATGGGCGCGGGAAAAGATTTAAAAGAAGGCAAGGGAATTGGACTTGACTCCTGAGAGAAGATAATGTTTTGAGGGAAGTTAGAAGGCAAAGTGTGTAGGTCTTCGTAAACCACTTGAAGATGTTCTACCTTATTCATAAAAGGGAGTTGCAAAAAAGCATACTAGAAACAAGACAGCTCACACTTTCACAGTCAGGAAGCTATTGCAATAAACTAACGGGCATCACATAGCACTTAGATCATGCTAAGATCCTGAGTGAAGGGAAGCAAGAAGGGGCAAAATATATTTTAAACACTGATTTAGTAATACTTTGGATAGATTAGATTGGGAGATTGAAAGCCCCTAATATTCAAGGTTTATAGGTATAAAGGTGTAACACACTCATAATTAGAATACAAATATGCGGGATATTAATGCAACTGTATTGATTGTCACCTTAAATCAAAAAGTTTAAATGAACTAAGTAAAAGGCAGGTGTTGTCAGAGTTGATTAAAAAAAAAAAAAAAAAAACCTCAACTATATTTTTGTCTACCAGAAACCCACTTTAAGTGATCAAAGAACAGTTAAAAGCAAACAAACCCACTTAGAAAACCCCATATGAAGTAAGGAATAGGGACAAAAATAGGAGCACTAGAGGAATTTGAAGCCCCTGTCAGTAATAGGTAGCCTAAATCCTTGTATTAAAGGTGTATTGGGGCACCCGGGTGGCTCAGTCAGTTGAGCATCTGACTTCAGCTCAGGTCATGATCTCAAAGTTTGTGAGTTAAAGCCCTACAGCAGGCTCTGTGCTGATAGCTCAGCATCACTCCTATTACTCAGCATAAGTCCATCTTCCAACCAAAAAATTAGGCATTCTAAAGGCAAAACAAACCATATGAAGAAACAAAGCAGTCAACAGAACCAGTTCAGATATGACCTAGGTCTTGAAAATATCAGACAAGGATTTTAAAGGAATTATGATGAATACGCTAAGGGTTTTACTGGAAAGAGTGAACTACATGCCAGAACAAATTGGTAGTGTTCTGCTTGATAATGAGAACTGAAAAATGAAAATTAAATACTTGACCAAAAAAAAAACCACACTGAAACAAATGGAGAATGCCTCTGATGGGCTTGCCAATAGAGTAGACATAGCTGAAAAAAGAATCTGTGAGCTTTTAAGTACGTCAATAGAAACTTCTCAAGCTGAAATTCAAAGAGCAAACAATGAGAAGAAAAGGTTTGGAGAAAGATATACTATGCTAACACTGACTAAAAGAAGGCTGGAAAGCTGTATTAATTCCAAAGGAAGTAGCCTTCACAACAAAGAAAATTATCAGGGATAGAGGTATTACATAATGATAAAGGGGTTGATTGTTCAAGGAGACACAATAATCTTAAACAGTATTAACTAAAAAACAGTGTCTATGAACCTAACAGAGCAGTAAAATATATGGAAGAAAAACTGATAACGCTGAAAATTAGAATAGACGAATCCCCTAATACCATTGGTGACTTCCTTATCCGTGTTATTAATAGATCCACCAGGCATAAAATCAGTAGATATATAAATGATACAACAGCCATATCCATTGAATTAATCTAATTTATAGACCTCCTTATCACACAAGAGTTGAAGTCCTATAATACCCTTGAATAGAACTTTCACCAAGGTAGCCCACATTCTTGCTGCATCATAGAAGGCACCTTCACTTAGACCATGATGTAATTAAACTAAAAATAACTGAAAGCTACTTGGGAAGTCACAAATGTTTGGGAAGTAAACACATATTCCTAAATGATGGATGGATCAAAGAAGATGTCTCAAACTGGAAAATACTTGGAACCAAATAAAAAGAAAAATAGAATTTACTAAATTTACAGGATATAGTGAAAGTTGTTCTTAAAGGGAAACTGATAGCACTACATGTATAACAGGAGAGAAGATCTAAAATGCATAACTTAGTTCTCACCTTAAAAAATGAGAAAAAGAAGAGCAATTTACATCTAAACCAAGAAGAAGGAAAGAAATGATTAGGGGCGCCTGGGTGGCTCAGTCAGTTGAGCATTTGACTTTGGCTCAGGTCATGATCTCCTGGCTTGTGGGTTCAAGCCCCTCATTGGTTCTTTGAAAAGAATGCCTGAAGTTTCTAGCATTGGAAGTTGATTGAAATGAAGATGATACTGGCTGATGGGGGAAAAATGAAGAATGAAGGAGAAACAAATTTTGGAAAATAAGTCAAAGATTTAGCACTGGACATAATTATATGTAAGAACAGGTTTAGTTATGAAACAGACAAATTCTTGAATTTGAGGCTCAGGAGAAACTTTTGGCTGCAGCAGTATCTTTCTTGAGTGGCGTGGAAATGAAGGAGTTACCTAATGAGCGACCAAAGGGAGTAGACCATGCCTTGCAACGTCATAGACTCCTAAAATGCCCTGGCAGCATCACATGAAGAATGGGTATCTTGTCGAGCAACATGGAGCCATTTGGTGGCCTTAACAGTAACCAAATTAGAGGAGTGATAAATGTGGCAAATAAAATCTGATACCAAGGAAGCAGGGAGGGACAGCAGTGTGAGTAAATGAAATCATGAAAATGTCACTTCAAGTGTAGCAAAGAGGTAAGTTGTAGCTAGAGGTGAATGTAAGGTCTAGGAGGTTTCTGTGTTTCTTGAGGATTGAAGTCCTCATTTTCCTGAAGGTGTGCAGAAATGACACCTTATGAAAGGGAAGTTTGAAGGTACAGGAGTAAGTCTCTGAGGAAGAGAGTTAGCTAGTTACACAGTATATGTAGACGAATTAACTACCCAGTATTGTGCATGGACTGTGTGATTGATGTTGAGACCCAGAGCTTCACACAATAATCCTCTGAGGTTGATATTTTCTCCATTTCGTAGTGAGCAAAGCCAAGGTTAGAGAAATTAATAATTAGCCCAAACTTAGCTAGTAAGAGGTTGACCCAGAATTCTAACTGGATACGATGCCAAAACCTGCATTTTTTAAAGCTACTATCCTGCTTTGCTGCCACTGCTGTTTCCCTTACCTCCCATCCCATACCTGCAACCCAATGAAATAAGTATGATTTCCCTTTGAGGGCAAAATACTGAAATCATAATGGAGCTATGCCATGGACAGAGTGGTTCCCAGTTCGGCAACGTTTGCCTGGGAGTCAAATAGATGACTAGACCTAGACAGCATTCTGTTTGCTTTCATCTTTTCTTTTGTACCCAACACTGCACACACTATTCTTTGTTACCTGAGGTACTACTTCTTGGTTGTAGGATTATTGATTTTCTTTAACTGTGACTTAAACGTCCCTTCGTCAGAGAACCCAAAGGAGTCCATATCAAGGGTAATACTGAAAATGAGAAACAAAGGCAGAGGTTGACAGTGTCCACAGCACAAAAGCTGTCCAGAGGAGAAACTGAGTCCAACCCACAGATACTGAGCGTTTAGGCCCCATTGACAAGCTCATTCTCTGTCTGCCATGTTCTTGCTTTGTGATCTTAACCAAATTAATTAACTACTCTGTGCCAGTTTCTTCACTATAAAATGGAGATGATAATAATAGAACTTCTTATAAGAGCTTTTATAAATATTAAATGAGCTAATTAATATAAAGTACTTAGAACAGTGCATAGCACATAAGTGTTCCACAGGGTTAGCTACTAGTATTATTAAAGTCCTTTCTATTGTGAGATGGGTTGCATCATTGGGCTTTTAGCATGATGATGTTAAAACATTTGATCAATATAATTCCCCTTTGCTTTGGTTCCATATGTACAAAGAAATTTCTCATTGGTTGATTGGCTTCACTTGTTATCTACGGACAAGAAGGGAATAGCCTGGCCCCCTCTGCTTGGTATCTATGACAGTTAGTTTGATTATAAATGAATAAATGAACATTTGTCCATAAGGGGAAATTGGGTGTACTATCCAAACATAGAATATTCTGTTCCCTCTGTCAGTTATTTCTCCATTAATGAAGCTTTATTTAAAGCTTCTTGAGCTTGGGAAATGTAAGTATATCCTGATATTAATCTGCTTTGGAGGTGTTGAGAAAAGCAGGTTGGACAGCAGATTAGTGACTTTCTGGATGATGAGTCACTGTCCTGGGAGAGAGTGGGCCGCCTTATCCGAGGCAGACAGCATACAATCTCCTTATATTTCCTTATGCAGAGTTTGCTTATTTGCATTTTTAGAATCCATGCTATTATCTTCATGTTACAGATGGTGATCAGAGAAGCAAAGTAACTGGCTCAAGGTCGCATAAGTGGTGGAGCCTGTACTCAGACTCTGCTTTGACTGACAGCAAAGGCTTCCCACAATATATACACTTGGTTCCAATAGTAGTAAATACAAGAATGATCAGAAAATTATCCCTTTGAGGGTAAAAAAAAAAACATTTGAAATATTTGTTTAATGATGAGAGCTCTGTAAAAAGATCTTAGCAAAATCAAAGGAATACTTAAATATGCATTTATGCATATAACTACTGTCTAACACACACATGCATGCACATTTATGCCCTTAAACAGATTTGCTAGTATATTGTTGGTAGTTCTTGATGTTACTATTTTAAACTCAACAAACTGTGGGCTAATAGATTTAATTGGTGTGTAAGAAGAACACGCTTGGGGTAAATTAAAAAGACATTTCAGAAAATTGCTATTTATTTAATATGGTGTATGGGTTATAGCTTATTTAGGTAACTGAGTAACTTGGTCATTCTAATGTTTTTTTCCATTCCAACCCCCCACTGAAAAGTTTGGACATCAATAGCTGACTTGGTCAAAGTACTAACTTAACACAGACCTGAGTAATATGGTTTATAAACTAAGTGATAAGATGGTAGAAGCTGAAGCAACCTAATCATGTTGCTGTATGGAGTGTTGTTTGGCTCCTTTTTTTTTTCTCCAAACATCTCCCCTTGAAGTGACTCCTAAAGAAGATTTTAACCACATTCCACCCATTCCCTGGATCTCTGGCTGCCATCTGCACTGCTGAGCTCCATGGACCTGTTTCGTGCTTGGCTCTGTTTCTGTAGAATTGTTATTAATGCTACAAAAATGTTAACAGATCCATCCACATGTCCTAGAAGGCTGAGAAAAATGCAAGTAGGTCAAAATGGAAGTTTACACCATCCTCTGGTAAAGGACAATATATATAGTACCTACAAAAGAAAATGACCACAATTAGATTCAAGAGACTGGGAAGGAAGTGAGGAAAAATGCAATAATGTCTTCTCCCCCCCCCCCCCCCCAACAAATAAGGTTAAGAACAGTAATCTGAAAAACTAATTACATGTGATTTGGTAAGGAGAAATCCAACGTTATTAAGAATGCTTATATAAGGGCGCCTGGGTGGCTCAGTTGATTAAGTGTCCAACTCTTGGTTTCAGGTCAGGTCATGATTTCAGGGCTTCTGAGTTTGAGCCCTACATCAGGCTCTATGCTGACAGAGCAGAGCCTGCTTCGGATTCTCTCTTTGCCCCTCCCCTGTGCGCGCCTGCTCACTTGCTCTCTCAAAATATATACATAGGGGCGCCTGGGTGGCACAGTCGGTTGAGCCTCCGACTTCAGCCAGGTCACGATCTCGAGGTCCGTGAGTTTGAGCCCCGCGTCGGGCTCTGGGCTGATGGCTCAAAGCCTGGAGCCTGTTTCCGATTCTGTGTCTCCCTCTCTCTCTGCCCCTCCCCCGTTCATGCTCTGTCTCTCTCTGTCCCAAAAATAAACGTTGAAAAAAAAATAAAAAAAAAAAAAAAAACAAAATAAATACATAAACTTTGAAAATTAAAAAAAAGAAAACATATAAAAAGGCTACCATTAAATATAAATTTGAGAATATTTTTCTGTAGCATCTCTAAGATTCATTCTTTTCATTCTTCCTCTGTTCTTCAGTTTCTGATTTCTGGTTTCTCTTTCTGCTCCAGGCATAGCTTTTTCAGCAAATTCTAGACGGATGGCATAGTCTTGTACAAACTCTACTCTCATGAGCTAATCTTCTATTCTGGTCATTCCTTTATTTTCTACTACTTGTGTCTTTAGGTGCTGCACTATGCACCTTGCCAGTATTAGAATATTTCTCAAACTTTTCCACTTGGGTTTATTTGTATTCTAGTTCTTTGCTATTATCGCATGAATGTAGCTTATATTTATAGTATTTCATCACCTTTTCATAGTTGAGTGTGCTTAAATAGATATTTACATAGAATCTTGTACAACAGACTATTCTCCCCATGTAGTATTTTCAGTTTGTGTAAGAATAGATTCTTGTCTCAAATACTGTTAAAGAAAATGAGTTACATCCAAATATGAAAATCAAGAAAGTGGTAATGTGTGCTTAAGCAATAATAGAGGAAGACATAATGAAGACTATATTAGTAGAAAGAATATTTTCAAATATAAGCCTTGTTGCTTAGTTCTAAGACTGTGCAAATTTCTTAACCTCTATTCCTGTGTAGTAAAATGGAGAAAATGCTGAATTTATACATTTCATCATCTAGATATTTTGGCATTTTTGCTTTATGAACAATCATTTATAAGTCAAGCAAATGTTTCTTAATACCTACTACTGTTCTGATTTCCATTGTCTTAGCTTGTAACCATTTTCTATTAAGTCATATTTCCCATAAGAATTCTTTTATGGAGTTTGTAGTGAATATTCTTTTAACAGTGTTTTACTCTACTGAGAAGGAATAGGAAAATGTGAAATTTAGATGGCACAGATTTACAAAGGGTAATAAATATGGTCTCTAAGATACAGCCTAAGGAAAAAAACCCTCCATTTTCTACCATTATGCCAATTAAATGAGAAAGACAATCACTGAAATATAGTAATTTCAGGATCTCAGTTCAAAAATTGTATAAATTGTATTAAAACTATTCATAGTCCATGAGGTTTAAAAATAGGCCTTCCGTAATACTACTAAATGAAATGCATTGCCCTGATAAATGTTAGACATTTCTTTAGGTATTCTGCCAATGTAAGCAAAGACAAGTGATTCTAGTCCTAATGTCAGTCTGCTAATCACCATAGCTAATCAGTCCTGGCATTCTCATGGTTCAGTGGCCAGCAATGGAGTAAATGGCCAGTCTTTGGCATTAAGGAGTTAAATAGTCCTTAGTCCAAACTTTGAAAAAGTTTTGCTCCATGCCCTTTTAGACAATGACTAGCTGTTCAGCTCAAAACTAATTAACATTTCAAAAACTAGTGTTAATCAGTATTAGGAAGACTCTAGGGAAACACTTCCCTGCAGAGACCCCTTTCTTCCTTTGCTTTAAAGCAATAACTTCTAAATTATTACTTTAATTTTAAGTTGTGTTTGGCACATAGTAAACAAACCTAAAAATCACTAAGCTAAAAGAAATGGAATCGCAGATTTCCTTCTTTCTTACTCTTTGTAATAAAGGCAATCAAGTCTGTTGACTTGATTTTACTTGTTTATGGAAACCATCTCTAATATGTGCAGTAATCTTGCTCTTTAATATTGGTCCATAAACTCATAATCATAGACTGTATGAGTGGGTACACCTTAATCCCCTATAGCATTATTGTATTACTCCTGCTTTCTGCAGATTTAGAAATAGGGCTGAATTATTGTCCATTTGTTTGAGATTAAAGTAATTGGATTTAAAATTTCATATTTGACATTAGAATGTGTCTTTGTGACCAAAGTTCCTATCAACCAATTCATTTTTCACTTGGAGACCCTGCAAGCTCAGAGAAGTAGCTACTGGTGGACATGTATTGAGAATACAGCTGTTTCCAGGTATATTCTCTGCTCTTCTCACTGATGAGCATCTGATCAAGTGATAGTAATCATGTGTTTAAAATTCCAGTTGTGTTTAATTGGGATACGTAAGTAGCAGTAAACCTTTACTTTCTTAAGAGCTTCTACATGTAAGATCTTTTAAGAGATTTTTTTTTTTTTTCTACAGGCAATACATATTCTTTTTCAGTAACAGATCTGTGTAAGTCTTCTAGGTTCTTGGTAGCACATTGGTTGACATATGGCCTCAGGATTTTCTGGGCTCAAATGCTGCTGCTCCATTTGATAATTATATATACTTATAGCTAAGGTCCTCTTGCTAAAATTTTGTTTTCTCACCTATGAAAAGAAGACCTGCTTGCTCTGAGGCTGAAAGGAGACAATATATGTAGTCTTGCCTAGTAAGGGTTTAACAAAGCAGTAAAAGAGTTACACAAATATTGAGATTGTAAGGTCAGGACCAATTGGAAAAACGAGCTCCTATCCTGAAACACTGAAGTACTATAAGATGCCTCTGAAACCATTGTTACATTTGTGGAGGTACTTACTTGATTTGTGGTGGCTTTGTCGAGGATGCTGCATGTGACAATATAGATAGGAAGTGATGGGTTCCTTGCTATGTTGGCTTTAAAAAAATGAAATAAGTGGTTCTAGAAAGTTCATGAGGAAAAAATAACCTGAGAAGAGACCTCAGACCTGTAGCAATTTCAAATAGTCACAGTAAGAGTGAAGAAAGTGATGACTGACAAAAGATTTTTTTTTTTTCTATCTTAAAGGCTGCATCTTACAACCTAAGTAATAAATAAAATCTTGAAGCCTATAATAATTTGAGATTGTGAGAAAAGCAATATTGAAGAATTCAGCTGTGGTCGGCACAATATGCTCATCTCAAAGCCCTCTGTGAATTGTCCCTCTTCCTGGCAGTCCAAGGCTCTGCCTTGACTTAATTGTAACCTTGAGAGTTTTGCAATAGACTTTTGCACTTAATGACATCCAGTCCAGCAAGCTTCCAAGAACATTTGTTTTGGACACCCAAGCCAAAACACTGTTTCTCCCAAATCAAACTCCTTACTAACTCAGGAAAGAATCATTAGATTTAAGTGTAGCTAAGGAAAACTGATTTTCCTCATTCATTGTTTAAACATATTTGCCAGTAGCTTTGGACCCATTCATGAAAAGATAAGCAACACTCTTCTTGACTTCCTTTTCCAGTGATTCTGATAATTAGAACAGGAAAAACAACACACACTGTGAGAAAATGATGTTGTTTTCTGTCTTCATATTTAGTTTTCTGAGGCCTGAAACCCCACTAACATTATTCACCATTGAGTTTCCAGGGCCCCATGTGTGTGGGTGGCAAGCAGCAATAATTCTGTAAATAGTTATGGTTTCTGTTTACTTTCTTTTAATTCATGAAACCTAAGAGCTTGCAAGGGGTAGATGTACTTTTTATCCATGTGACAATTGAGAAACCAGGAAGACTGGGAATAAAGGGAGGGGATAGTATTTCTAGTTGAAAAGGTTCACTTAAATTCCAAAACGTTGTTGCTTTTAGATAAACTTGCTACTTCATTGGCATCAGGAGGTGAAAGTTGGCTGGGAAGGGATTATTTAGGAGGAAGTTGGGTTGTAGAGAAATTCTAAGACTCTAAGAATTAATGTGCATAAGACTTTATTAGAAAGAAAGAATTGTCAGACCGTATACAATTCTGTACAAGTTGAAGGGAGAAGCATTCAAGTGGGATAACACTTATTTTTAAAACATAGTAATTATATATCTCAAATACTACCTTTGAGAGAAAGTAAATTACAAGCACGTGTATGAATATATGATATGTGTAGGGTCATAGACCATTAGAGAGCATGATTTCGCATGTACGGGGCAATAATCCATTTACCAGAAGCTTAAAAATACTTACCTCAATGGGGAAAAAAAAATGATACTAAGAGAGAAGGGATTTTTTCTCTTTCTACATAATATGTACCTATCATATTTGAAATTTAGCAGCAAGTATGGTTTACTCTTGATACTGGGGAAGAACCCACACTCTGGGATCAGACTCTGTTATGATTACAAATACTCAACATCTGTGTGCTTCTCTTTCCTCATCTTATAAAACTGTGGTAATGATGAGTTTAACTTGATAGAATCGTGAAGATTACAGAGGATAAAAGGAGATTCACCCAGTGATGACCAGCACAAAGTAGCAGCCATTGTTATTATTGGTGGTATCATTGTTACAAATCAGAAAAATAACTTTAAAAGACTAAAACTGCACTTGACAAAAATCTGAATGAAAACTGTATTTTTCAAGGTACTTTGTGTAACGTGTTAGATCTGACACCTTGTTCGTGAGAAGTTCCCTGACCATTTTTTTCTATCTCAGGACCACATTAATTTTTTTTTGTAACATGTCCTACCTAATCGTTTTCTGTTTGTTTTATTGTTTTTTTTTTTTTTTACTAATTTTTTAACATTTATTTATTTTGAGACAGAGACAGAGCATGAACAGGGGAGGGGCAGAGAGAGAGGGAGACACAGAATCTGAAACAGGCTCCAGGCTGTGAGCTGTCCGCACAGAGCCGACGCGGGGCTTGAACTCACAGACCATGAGATCATGACCTGAGCCTAAGTCGGACGCTTGACTAACTGAGCCACCCAGGCGCCCCTGTTTTATTTATTTGTTGATCCTCTACCTCCCTTGTGAGTGTGTTAACCTAAGTTAGGGTAGGGATGATACCTGTTTTGCACAGCATAGCTGCACAGCTCCAGATCCCCAATTCTAGCACGGTGTCCATCCCTAGTAAACAGAAAACTAATATGTGGGTCTGTATTTTTTTTTTTTTACTTTTATTTATTTTTGAGAAGCAGAGTGAGACAAAGCATGAGTGGGGGAGGGGCAGAGAGAGCGAGAGACACAGAATCCGAAACAGGTCCCAGGCTCCCAGCAAGTGTTCAGCACAGAGCCTGACGCGGGGCTCGAACCCACGAACTGTTAGATCGTGACCTGAGCCGAAGCCGGACGCTCAACCGACTGAGCCACCCAGGCGCCCCTGTGGGGCTGTATTCTTCGCTTTACGTAATAGAACAGTTCAAATGACCGTCAAGAAGTATCTACTGGCTTGAGCAAACAGAGGCCGATTCTGTGATTTTCCAGTCTTCTAGTTTCTCATCTAAAGAAATAGCTGCCCTGGAGAAAGATGATCAGTCAAGCCTGTGTCACATGGTAAATCCTTGATGGGAGTACAGTATACAGACTGTAACCTCCTGAGCCCAGGCTGTTACTAGACCAGGAAAGGAATATTGGGAGGAAGCGGAAAAAATACCTTTTTAGTAGTCATTTGGAATGCCTGGGTGGCTCAATCCGTTTTGCTCAGGTCACAATCTCATGGTTCTTGAGCTTGAGTCCCACATCGGGCTCTGTGCCATTAGCATGGAGACTGCTTGGGATTCATATTCTCTCTGTCTCTCTGTCTCAAAAACAAACTTAAAAACTAATATTTATATAGCGGTTCGGGTTTTTGAAAGCTACAGTGCTTTCAAACATCGTGGCCACTTGTACATAAATGAAAGCTCTAGTGGCTGTGGTGTGGGTACTTTTAATGTCAAATATTTAAGTTCATGGAGATGAATGTCAACCGTTGATATCACCAGCCCATTCGTTCACCATGGTAGGAAAGCATTGCTGAATAAAGAAATATAGAGTTAATTGGTGGGGATAAAGCTGATAGAGAAGTGGGTAATTGGAAATGAAGAATATAATCATATCCTGAAGTTCCTGGTCATGGAAACATGTAAGAAACAATCAAATGAAAACTAGTTTTTTCACAGCAATTCCTAGAAGAAAAGTGGAATAAAACCTATGTTTAAATATCCAAAAATACAGAATGGTATGTATATACAAGATATCAATATATACTTCTAATTTGGAAAAGGGAACTTGGGGAACTCTCTAAAATCAGATAATATTTTCACTGAGTTAGGTTTACAAGAATTGGTGCAACAAGAGGCTTATCTTGCCTTAATTTTTCTTTTAATTTTTTATCAATTGCTACTCCACCTTCTGTGTGCGTGAAATTAATGGGTCTGGATAACTAGATTGAGGAACTAGTGATACTTAGTCCTGACATTTCTGGAATGTCAGAAATTCTTATTTTCTGAGTTATTTTTTTTTTATTTTCAGAGTTCAAGATGGTTGTCTTTGAACACGGTATGTTTACATTGAAATTATTTTGGCCATTGACTGTTGAGTATTTATAAAAATTTCTGAGTTTTTTTTTTTTTTTGTACCTGATAACACGTAGCAAAAAAGAGGTATGAAAAGGGAAGTAAACCTGATGTTGTTCGATGAGTCATGAATGGACATGCACAGGGTCGTTAACTGATGGAGAAGTTTCACCAAGGAAAATCTTTGACTGCTTTGATAAATGCCGATGATGATTAAGTATGTGACATTGTTCCCATTTATTCAGTGCTGAATCAATCAGTGCCCCAAGTCAGCCTGCTGCAATGGGCTACTCTAGATGTGGTCCTCTGAATAAGACAGAGTGTTAAAATGAGGTCATGACCACTTTTCATGGTACTTTTTTTTGCTTGGCTACATTCCAGCTTCGCTAATTAAAGTCTGTATTTCTAAGACCCCTTTACAGTTTTAATTGGGTATGTTATTTCTTGTGAATTGTATGGAATTGTTATTCACTGTCATAAGCAGTGGCTGTATTTCACCATAGAAGTGGTTGCATTTCATCATAGGGATCAAAGGAAGGGAAACATGAATATAACTTTTTTAAGAGCACTTTGCAATGCTTTGAGCTCTATGGAAGAAAGCATTAAAAAGGAAAATAATGGTGTTCTTAAAATGTAAAGTATTGTCATTATCATTTTTTAAAGAAAACCCGGAGATTGAGAATGTGTTTTCTGGCAGGGTTCAAGAAAAATTACTTTATAGTTTCAGAAAACGAGTGTAAATAGGATTATTAATTGCAAATTTAATGAAAAACTTTATTCTCTCTGAAAAGTCTATTACCTATGTCTAGGGAAAACAGTTGGAACTTCTAAGCCTTTCTGACAAGAGATTTTGTGGAATACACTAGTTTCTTAGTGCTGACAATAACTACACCTGCCTCTCAGTTTATATTAGCTAAAGTTTTATTTACAGTTAATTTTCTCTACTTTCTATACAGATTGACAGTCTATATTGAACAAATATACTCCTAGACAAATGATAAATTTTCACATCACACTGAGCCTTTGTTGAGCCTATTTTCAGTTCCCTTAATTGATTGGTTGAGTCACACCTCTTGGAGGGGCGCCCCCACACACATACATACACATGAACACCTACGAAATAAGAGTCTCTTGAGCACAATAGTCGGGTGGGGGAAGGGGGAAAGGAGCTTTATACTATACAGGTAAAGCCAATAAAATTACTAGAAATTTTCCAAGTACTTCTATTTTTAGGATCAAGAAATTAGGTTGATTTAACAGGGTGTAGTAAAATAGAATGCCACAGAAGTAGAATTAAAGAGAGAGAAATGTAAATAGATAGGATGGAAAAATGGTTGTGATGTAAAAAAACGAAAAACCAAAAAACCAAAACAATGATAGTTGATATATTTGCTATAAGTATCGCCCAAAGTGTGGCAATGTAAAACAATTTCTTAAAATCATTTGAAATTTTCTCCCTGCATGGAGAAATACTCTGAGATTTAACAACAGCCTCAAAAACACCCTTAGAAGAGGCATGGTTTTTCAGAATTGTTAACTATAAAGATCGTAAGAGGATATGTTTGCACAAAAACATAATCCAGTAAACTTGTGGTCATGGCTATCCAATCTAACATGTAATAGAACTCACCTTAGCTCCACACTTGTCTGACTGCTAAGTTCATAATTTTCACTTCATCATACTGTGCCAGTAGATACGGCAGCATTAGCTCAGCATAATGGTGTTTATTCAGTAACATGAGAATAGTGATCCATGACAGAGCTGTCTCTGTGTAAATTTCATGTATGTTTAGGTATACAGATATTCACATGTATGTATATAATAAAAAAGAATACCTTCACTCTCAGGAGCACAGAACTGGATTAACCCCAATCCTCATTTTTTAACACACTACCATCCATCTTTGATCTCTGTATGGTCCTATTCAGTTAGCCATTGACTCAGGATCTAAATCCAGAACCCCTGAACACCAGATATAAAACATTACAAACAAGTTTCAATAATGTGTTCTTTTTCTATCCATCCCTCACCTTCTTCAGAGGCAGCTAGCCATTATCCTGAATTCTGCATTTATCATTTTGTTGCCTAAAAACACACATACACACACCTTACATGCCTGAACAATGGCTTTAATAAAATTTTTGAATTTAATAAAAGGTTTTTAGACTGAATGTAATCCTCTGTGGCCCATTTCTTCACTCAACTTCACTCAAGTATAGTCTAACCATATTGCAGATATCGGTTGTTCACTACACTGTAATATTTTAGAGGATAAATACACCATTATTTTTCCTCTTTTCCTGTCTAAAGTAGTGTCTAATCCTCTGCTATTAACAATATTATTGCACACATTTCTGTGTATATCTCCTGAGCAAACATATTAGAGTTTCTCTTCAGTAAGTATTTAGGAATAGAATAACTGAGTCCTAGGTTATGTTCAACTTAACAAGGCAAAAAGTCCTTCAATTTGCATTCCTATCAGGCATATTTAAAATATTCTCTCAACCCACATCATCTCTAATAGTATCATAAAACTTCTTAATATTTGCCAAACAAATGAGTGTAAAATGGTATTTAACTTTGGTGACATTTTATTATTTATTATTGAATAATTTTTAATCTGTTTTTTTCTGCTAGAATGTAATATTCATAAAGCCTGGTACCTTGTCTCCCTTATTTTATTCCAGATCCTGTGATAGTGTCTGGCACACAGACACATAATGGATTATAAAATTGGTCTTGGGTACCATATTTATATATGAGAAAATACACATATAATTAGGGCCTATAGAAAAAATTTAAAAGTAAGTATTTATGCCGAAAGCAATCACAGACTACTTAGTTTTCTGAACAGAAAAAAAAAGATGCCATCACTTAAATGCAAAATCTTGACATGGCTAAGATTTAAAAGGGAATTTTCCCACGAATAATCTGAAAGATAGCTACAAAACAAAAACAAACCCATTAAATCACTAAAGAAGGTGAAGTTCATGGTTGGATCTCCAAAGACCTACAGTAGCTGCCTCTTAACACAAACTATTTTTATATCTATTTACATAAAGCTCTAAAGGCATCTCAGAGTGTTATAGTACTCATTTATCATTACAGACATAAGATTATGTTAGTTTATTTGAACTTGTATTTTTTTTTAACTTTCTGATTTAGGAGTTTTAATTTCATTAATACAGAGTGCAATATTGGTCAACAAGTTTTGGTAAGACTCGAGTGTAAATTGTCCAGGGCAGTGATTGTCCAAGTGTGGCTTAAGAAACTGTGAAGGTCTGTCAGACTATTTCAGGGGGCTAACAAAGTCCTTTGTTTCCCAACTGTATATCTTTGTGGGGCCGGATTTTCTCCCCATATCCTATATTTAAAGTAACCAAGGCAACAGATAGAATGCTAAAGCAGATACAAGAGTCTGTGTTTTATAAGCCTGATTTTTTTAAAAAAAGGTGAAAATGTAAAGGGATGTCACTTTGCTTGCTATTTGTTTTGAAAAATAGCATTTCTGTAAAAAAAAAAAATTCTTAAATTTTGATTTTATTTAGAAATAATCAAAATCTCTCAGGGTACCTGGGTGGCTTATTTGGTTTAGTGTCTGACTGTTGATTTTGGCTCAGGTCATGATCTCGAAGTCGTGAGATCGAACCCTACATCAGGATCCATGCTGGGCATGCAGCCTGCTTAAGATTCTCTCTCTTCCCTGATCCCTCTGTCCCTCTCCCCCATTCATGCGTGCTCTCTCTCTAAAATAAAAATAAAACTAATAATAAGTATATTATTTTAATTTCTAATACAATTACCATCAATAGATGAATACTACCTTAACAGAAGCTCTTTGCCAATCTCCATATTTAAGAATATTAATGAGTCTGAGTAGCAAAACATTTGAGAACTGTTGCTCTTGGGGAACACATTTTGAATAGGTAATTACACACACCAAAGATGTGTTTATACTTAAAAGAGTCACATAATCATTTAGTCTTTTTTAAAAAGACTAAATACAAAATACAAAATCCCTTCCCTTGTAGAGTACAATTGGCCAAAGCTGGCAATTACCGAGTACTTGAAGAGCTGTGGCTTCACATAAGAGCGGTTTGGTCAATATTGTTATTTAAGTTAGAATACTGGTATTATGGAAAAATAACTACCGAAAACAGGCATCCCTCAGAGACGTTGTTCGAAACCACTGCAATAAAATGAATCAAATGAATTCTTTGATTTTTTCTAGTGCGTATGAAATTTACGTTATGCTATACTGAGGTCTATTAGATGTGTAATAGCATTATGTCTAAATATATATATATGTATATATATGTATATATATATACATATATATATATATACACCTTAATTAAGAAATATTTTATTGCTAAAAAAAAAATCTGAGCTTTATGGAAGTGGTCATCACAGACCACAGATCACCATAACAAGTACATGAATAATAAAAAAGTTTGATATCAAGAATTACCAAAATGTGACACAGAGTGTCACATGAAGTGAACAAATGCTGTTGGGAAAATGATGCTAATAGAATTGCTTGGGGCAAGGTGGCCCCAGTATCTGTGAAGCCCAATAAAGTGTGATGAGACGAGATAAACCTATAAAGTAGGCTAGATTAGCATTTGTTCCTTAAAACATATGCTTAGGTTTCACTCCTGCTTACACATACACATATAAATTATTGAAAAAATTTTCAATTGGAGACCATGTGTTTAAAAGCCATCACTTAAAATGTAATGGATGAAAATAAATAGAAGTGATTTGGAGAGCCACATAATTTAGAAACATTGTCAAAAGATCACATGTGAACCATATGCAAAAATTCCCGTTTTGTTTAGGTTATTATTTCTCATGTATTAGTATTTTTAAATGGTAGCTTAGTTTGTTAGAAAAAGGATATTGGAAAACATACATTAAAACAATATAATGACATTATGCCCTATTTCATTGACTAACCTGTTAATGTGTCAGGATATGCTTTTTGGACAAAACTTCTCTGAAAATAAAGGTGTATAAAATATTCCTGAGATATTCCTGATGCTATAAAATCGTTAAATCTGATAAAGAAAACAAACAACATATAATGAAAACTACACTGGCTAGAAAAATACTCACTTAATTGTTTTCTTTGACTATTAATTAAACTCAACATGCCAAGCTTCATAAGCCTGGGCCCAATCTACTCCTCATACACTCGGATATCTCTATAATGCTACAGGCCCCTAAGGACCTGAAGTACAGTGAGGTGCATGTTTACTATAAATTGATAGGGTTTTAGAATCCTGAGGCGAAACCAGAGGAAGCTGTAATGCTCACTTCATTACCCTGTTGCCATCTTGGATTTTACATGCTGCTTTATATATTGATTTGGTGCATTTTTACCTCATTGATATAGGCTCTTAAACCAAATGCCTCTCCTCATTCTGCTTAGCTATCCTCCTAGGTATTTTTAACTAGAGGTAAAGGTAGTTGCAATACATTGTCTAATTGTGATTATAATTTCTTTTATGACTGACATCCTTCACTCGGCAAGGGAGTATAACCACAGGCCCACCATTCATGCTTCTTAAATCATCTCTATACCAAAGAGGGAAAACATGCCCTCAGCATTATGTTTGGAACACTAAAGTATGGCTTTATGCATTTGAAACTATATTGGCAGGTTCATGCTATTTTATTATACACTTGGCTTTCTAGCTTCTTCTTGTTCACTGCAGTGATTGGCTTGTTCCATGGTGCCCACCCCCTTTCTGTCTGGCCTGGTGTCTGAGCCAAGCACCGTGGGCACCCATGGGGTGAACTTGGCAAGTGTGAGACCCAGATGCTGAGCTCTAGCATGTAATTTTCCAGCAATAGCATCTGGGTGTTTGGTTGGCCTTTTATGTGGCTTATGTTGTCTGTCATGGTAGCTGTAGAAAGTCTGTGAACCTGGCACAAGATGTGTCTCCTCGTCTGTGGGCCTGTCTTGTCTGCACAAAATGTCATTTCCTATTGATGCTTATTTGGTGTTGTACAGTTAACCTTGGCAATACATCTGGATAAGGAGTCAGAATAAATTCCCTGGCAGTCACCTACACATTTAACATTTTTACATCTTTGCCTTCTAACTTGCCTGGCCAGTCTCAGGCTATGTATTTTCTACTTAGATTCTGTGGTTGTGTGTTCATTCTTTGTCCCCATTTCTGTTGTGAATCAGAAAGTGTAATAAAATGATTCAGTGGCTGGCACATATGTGCAGGAGCCATTTCTCTGTGATTGGGCCCCTAGGGCTCTGGGCTTCTTTCAGTTTTAAGTTCTAATTTTAGACCTGGACGATGAAAATACAATTCATATCTCCTATGCCATATTCATTGCTTGAATAAAAGAACAACATTATTAATGTTTAAACAGGGTAGGTCTTTTAACCAGGGCTTTAACACAACATAGATATCTGTCTTTAACACAGTTCTTTGGCAAATAACAAATAATTTTCGGTTTTATGTCTCCACAACATAAGATCCTATCATTTGAAAAGATGGTGTGTTTTCCTTTTGGTTTCCTGGTTTGCTCTCAAAGAATTTTTGTTTTTTTAACTTACCCTTCTACTAAGGATTTGTAAGATTATAGTTCATTGGGCAACAGTTTCTTACTATATTCAAACTTAAGTTTCTAAACCAGTAAAATGAATGAAACTCAAATATTAATAGCCATAAGAATTTTTTATATTTAAGTTTGATATTAGAAAAAAACATTATTAAATTATGACAACTGGATTTATTTTCTCTATGATCTAACTTAATAGAGAGCCAAGATAATGTAGGTGCACAGTTGTCCTTGATGTGAAAACATAACTCCCTATATGGTAAGATATGTGACATCTTTCCTCCTGACAAGTGCTTACAGTCCTGTTCATTAATTTTATCACTAACATAAACTTTTAATATGCATATGATCAGAATATAGGACTTCCAGGGCAGCTTAAAGTGACTGTAACCTGTAATTACTGTTCCTGTACTTGATTATAATAATCTGATTGCAATTATTCAGTGATTTTAATACAAGCCTCAAGCTACATAACAATAATTCAAGTTCAGTGATTGGGAACATGTTTCTGTTTGGCTGTGAAATGATGTTTTAATCCGTAGTGATTCAAAGATCTGAACTATACTTCCGTTCAGGTAATTAAAGAACATTTCTATTGTCAGGTAGAATAACCTTATTTTGAAGTGGATTAATTAAGGCAAAAATTTTATATAAGTCAAAATAGGTCATTACCATGTATTTAAGAAAATGTAATAAAGATTTGTATGGATGGGTAACTTGACCTCTGTGACTATGTATCTAAAACTGGCAAATGGAGATGGAGGGAGGAGACCAGGTAGAGAGAATCAGAGGCTGTATCAGTTATAGCACATTAATGCTACTCTAAATAGAAATAATGAATTAGGGCACTTGAAAGGCTTAAAAGTGAATGAACAGGCATTTATTTTATAAAAATTTTTTTAGAAATACCAAAAATGAAGAAAACGAATTGATACAGGAATTATTCCATAATAGGGGAGGCAAGAATAAATGGCAAGGAAGGACAGAAACACCTCTTTATCAGACACATTAAAGGAAACTTCTTTAGAAAACAATGAATCTTTGGAGAGAAAAAAGGTATGGCATACTAGATCTATGACAGTATGCTGACTTCTTACTCTGCTATGCATTTGCGTTGCTTTTTTAAATTAAAATTAACAAGCAGTAAATCTTGACTCTAAAATGAGAAATGGGGAACATCAAATAATGCTCCCAGACACTTCAACTTCATCTAATGCTAAAGCTCAAAGTGAGAGATACACAGTGCTAGAAGAGAGGGATAATAGTTTGAAGATACTACGTGGAACTAGAATGTCAAAATTACTGGACTGCCTAAAGGGGTAGATGAGGAAGACCCAATAGACTTCCTCGAAAAATGGATCCCTAAGGCTCTTCAACTAAATCTAACGAGCGACCCAGTTTCCTTCTAGAGGTGCTTAAGAATGTTAGGAAACAAAAAGAAGCAAGGAGAGGAAGCATAATCCTGATTTTTAAAGTCCCCAATTGGAGAAATAAACAATGAGTTATCAGTATGTATACCAAATGAGATGCCATTAAAACAACAACAACAACAACACTGTATTTTCCCTTTCTGACATTACAACTACATTCAGGTGAAGAAACTTGAAAATAATTTTCATGCTGGTTGCTTTCAAAAACTGGAGAAATTAGGGTAAAATGTGTATCTTTAGATTATTTATAGCATGCAAACAGTAGGATGAAGTCGATAGAAGTGATTGGTTTAAGAGTAAATTCCCAAGGACAACATGTAAAAAGGAAGGCATCACTTCTAAACAACTGACCATGATCTCCTTGAAGTGAGTTTTCACAGTACAAGAGGGATTTGGCATATGATCACCAGATGCAGTTGGCAGTGTTTTTGAACCACATTCCCGAATGAATTTACTTCCTTTTGCTTCCCAGCATAGCTCTGAAGAATGTGACTTACCAGACTTTGTATCTTAGTTTAATGTCAAATCATTTCTTGATTGGTGGGCGGCGGGGAGTAGAGATTCACAGCATGGTATTTTACCAGTGAATTCTTGTTAGAGTTATATACCTTGCCTGGTTTTGAAGGGTTGGAAGTGGTGAGAGAAAAACAGTTTTTAATTCTTAGGCTATTTTCTTTTGCTACAGCTGGGCACGGGAGGAGTCTCATAGAAATGAAAAATACTCCTAAGTTTGGGAAATGTAAAAAGCTTTACAGAATTATTCCATAGGCATGGTATTGAATATAAATCTCTTGAACCATGTGGGTATGAATATTTGTTTTCTTCTCCCATACGTGATACAGAGTTTCTATATCTATGTATTAAAAGATTCTACAGAGCTGGATAGAATGTCAGTCAATGCAAGCAACCTATCTTTGAGTTCCACTTGAAACCTTATAAACAAAAAACAAAAACATGCTTTCAAACCAGCTTTTGAGAATATATGAATAAGTTACAAATAATAAAAATATGAAAGGATTTTTATGCTTTATGACCTGCTACTTTTAATATCCTGATTTGTCATTATTTTTAAAGCCGACTCAAAATAATTTTTCTAGTTCTTAGAGAAAATAATGTTTTACTTCATTAAGAGGTATATGTAGTTGTAGTTTAAGCTTCCAAAATGATGGCACCTCAGACTAAGGCCATCCCTTAGTTACCGAAGGAAACTAAGGAAGGATTTAAATGCTTCATGATAAATTTCAACATGATGTAAACAACAAGCAAATGCTAGGGTGCCTGGGTGGTTCAGTCAGTTAAGCATCCAACTCTCAATTTCAGGTCAGGTCAAGATCTCATAGTTCGTGAGATCGAGTCCCACATCTTGTTCTGCACTGATGGTGTAGAACCTACTCTCCCTCTTCCTCTCTCTCTGTGTCTCCCCTACTAATGCTTTCTATTTCTCTCTCTCCATCTCTCTCTCTCAAAAAAAAAAACACTTTAAATTAAAAAAAAAAGTGAATACTGATATTCTCCATCATCCTAGATGCCTTCTGCATCTCTGGGATGGACCTTCCTACATGTTGAAGCATATTGTTGATGTTTATATATAATCTTTTCGGACTAGCAGTTCCACAGTTCTAATTCTGTGTCAGTTTTGCCCTTGATGATTTAAGATCAATTTCAATGAGTTGGTGGTAGAAATATGACTGTATTCTATGGAAAGCAAACTTTTACCTCAAGATATTTCAATATACCGTAGACAACTATTGAGAAAATTGTCACAAAAATAATCTCAGCACATAAAGATTTAACTGGCTTCTAGAAGCATATCACATAATCAAAGGATTTTATTTTGGAAGGAAACTAAGTATTGAATAATAAAACATAGGCGCTTAAAGTAGAAGTGATTTAGTCCACAAAAATGAAGCAAGTTTCTAAGATGATGGATTTGGTCAGTGGCAAAACCAAGGCAACCCATGTTTCCTGACTTCTTAGATATTTTCAATACCTTACTTACATTTTAACACTAAGTGAATTGTTCTAAAAATGTATATTTTGTATTGTACTCAAAACATTATAAAAATAATAGGAATGAATCAATGTAACCAATTCCCTTAATTTGTGTTTCCCTGAAAATAACACGTATAGCAAACAATAGTTTTATACACACACACATCTATATATACATCTATATATATATGTATATATAGATGTGTATATATATATATGTATATATAGATATGTGTATATATATATATATATATATATACATATATATATATATATATTTCATTCCTCTGAGTTGTTTATTGTAATTCTCCAGTTAGTTACAAAGTAAGGCTCAGAAAAATGATATAGTTTTTCCTTATCTTAACATATGCTTCTTTGCTAGATAACACAAGGCAGAAAGTCTCCACATTATAATAATCTCTAAACAAACCTGTGACCATCAAATGATATTAGTGGAAAAATCTATCCAGTAATTGATCTGGGACTGTTTCTTTAAGATATTCTCATGAAGGCCAATATTTGTAACTAAAAAATAAAGGTGCTGAGACCAGTCTACTACACTTGTTTTAATCTATTTACCATCTGTGAGTACTCTAAATACTAATCTCACCAAAGCCATTTTTTCGTCATCCCACTTTAATAGACTGGTTTTTTATTCATCTGAAGTGGTTTCAATTTCCAATAGTGCATCAAAGTCAATAAAAGAAACGGATATACTGCGCCTACTTTTAAATCTCCGGAGATTTTTTTTTTTTTTCCTTCCAAATCATTAACCAAGGTGAGCATCTCACCACTACTTCCACAATTGCTTTTGCCTAATGACACTTGGTTAATATCTAGCAGAAGAATGCTTCTATCATCATCATAAACTATTGGTCCCAACTGTATATCATGTAGGAAACCACACTTTCATTGACCACAGCCACCACAAATTCACATTGTGACTTCCTTTTTCTGTGTAAGCAGTAGTTGATTATAGACTCATCCATTAGCATCTGTAGCATCTAAAAGTTCAAATAGCCAAGTCTATTCTAACCTATACATGGTAATTTTAACAATGGTGGTGCAACTAAGTCTGCTTTAAGAAATTAGGGTAATCTGTTTTTTAAATTTTAACATCTATTTATTATTGAGAGAGACAGAGCAGGAGCATGGGAAAGGAAGAGAGAGGGGGAGACACAGAATCTGAAGCAGGCTTCAGGCTCTGAGCCGTCAGCACAGAACCTGATGTGGGGTTCGAACTCAAAAATAGGAAGATCATGACCTGAGCTGAAATCGGGTGCTTAACTGACTGAGCCCCCACCAGGCGCCCCATGGGTAATTTGTTTTGATAACCAGACAGATCTGCAGTGCTTCATAAAAGTTAAAAGATCTAAATTACAGCCTCTGTTGAGATTCTAGAGGAGATACTTACATCCAGTATGGCACATTGTATTTTTTTTCATCCATATAATGGATACAAATGTACCTTAAAGAGTTGGGTGGTGAGTTATGTTTAATCATGTTATAAATGTTCAAACTGTGTATGAAGTTAGATATTGGATGTATTGTGGATTGCATATGAGTTTAAAAATGCTAAAGAGATAATAAATGGAGGATATGTTAATTCTTAAAGCTAGCAGTTCACATTTCAAAGTAAAACAAATTACTCTGAGTTTTTTCCGAGTTGTAGTATTTTTCCAGGCTTGAATGTAAGCTGGATGCTTTTTGAAGAACACCAACATCTCTCTACTCTTTAAAAAGGACTTTTCCATTGACTTAAATACTATAGCACATCCAAACAGCTTATTAAGAAAAAGGAGCGCAACTTCACAGTTTAGAATACTGATTTTCAAAGGGTGTTTGCTTACCCAACAGCACAAGTGTCATCTGGGAGCATGTTAGAACTTCTTGAATCTAGCCTCAAACATAACATACTTAATCAAAAACGATGTGGGTGGAGCCCGTCAATTATTTTTACTAGCTCTCCATTCTGACAACTTAGAAGAGCATTGGTTTAAACAAAGGTTGGCAAACATTTTCTGTTAAAAGGCAGAGAAGTAGGTCTGTGAGCTTTGTGAGTCATAAGGTTTCTAAAGCAATCATAACAATGTGTAAGTGACTGGACATGGCTATATTACAGTAAAACTTTCTTTTCTTTTCTTTTGTTTATTTATTTGTTTTGACAGAGAGAGAGAGAGGGAGCAAGAGAAGGGCAGAGAGAGGAGGAGACAGAATCCTAAGCAGACTCTGGGCTGTTAGCCAAGAGCCCAACACAGGGCTGGAACTCACAAACCATGAAATCATGACCTGAGATGAAATCAAGAGCCAGAGGCTTATCTGACTGAGCCACCCAGATGCCCCACAATAAAACTTTATTAAAAAAAAAAAAAGGCAGTAGGTTGAATTTGGCCCATAGGCCATAGTTTGTCAACTCCTAGTTAAGAGTAACATTTTTTAATTAAAAAAATTTTTAATGTTAATTCTTGATAGAGAAAGAAAGACAGACTGCGAGCACAGAAGGGGTAGAGAGAGAGACAGACAGACAGAATCCCAAGCAGGCTCCAGGCTCTGAGCTGTCAGCACAGAACCTGATGTGGGGCTCAAACTGTCAAACCGCGAGATCATGATCTGGGTTGCTAACTCAGTCATGGAACCAACTGAGCCATCCAGGTGCCCCAAGAGAAACTTTAAAAAAAAAAGTCTCTCCCATTTGCTAGGTAACTGCTATTAGAATCTAAAAGTCCTAGTGCTTACTTATAAACAGTTAACTACATATTAAGAACTGTAAATATATTATAAAAGACTTTATCAATAAAGTTAAATGACTGGTTATTCTGTTGCCTTGTTTGATTGGAATATACTTATAGAGAACTTTAAAACTCATGATAGCATATCGCTTTTTTTTTTCCCATGGGATATGCAGTTTTGCAGTCAGTTCCTTCAAACAGTGAAGATGGAAACCCTTAGGACTTTTAAACTCCTACAGTTATTTTCTATGTAGTAGAATTCAAACCTATATGAGTATCTATACGGGCTCAGTGTACATCTGCAGAAATGTAACCCAATTTTGAATTATAGTATTAGATTATCTGTAGCTGAAATAAAATATCATGGATGGAGATACTAACTTTTATCATTAGGTTAAAATATTTTATCAAGTCCCATTAAACAGTAGAGTGATAAATGCAGAACTGAAATAAAGTGAGGCATCTTTGCAAAGATAACTGATGGAAAGAATTTTTTTTTTTTAAGCTGATGTATTTATTTTGAGAGAGCACAAGCAGGGGATGGACAGAGAGAGAGAGAGAGAGAGAGAGAGAGAGAGAGAGAGAGAATCCCAAGCAGTCTCTGTGCTTCCAAGGCAGAGCCTGACACAAGGCTTGAACTCAAAAACCATGAAATCATGATCTGAGCTGAAATCCAGAGTCAGACACTTAACCCACTGAGCCACACAGGCGCCCTGATGGAAACAGTTTTAAAGTTGATTTAAAATCTAAATTTAATCTTGTTCAGACAGACCATTACAACCAGGAAGAAGAATGAATCACCCAGGGTCATTTTGCACAGCCTCTGGCCTTGTTTGATTAGCAACATTTTTGAGTCATGCTTTACCTTAAATAACATGACAAGGTCACCAATGAAATTCAGAAACTCATCCAGATTTAGTGTTTCTAATATCCAACAGATATTAGTCCTTAGAATTTGGGAAGAAAATAAGGGAACATCTTATTTATGCAGTTTAAGTGTTATGACTAAACACAATAACAAGCAGCTAACATTTTGATATAGTAAGGTTATAATAAAAATTTGAGAACTATTTTATGAAATAAATAATGAAAAATAAATGCATATATTATTATACACCAAAACACTACGACAAGATGGGATATTTCAATGAATTAAAAAATTACATTTGTTAGAAATATTTGATAATAGCAGTAAATGAGGAAAAATAATATAAAATAAATATATAATATAAAATTATGCCAAATAAAACTTTGAAAATAATAAGTACTTAATTCTTCTAAGTTACCTTTCTTAATTTTAAAAAACACAAATCACTAAATTCCCCCATTTAAAAATAGTGGTATTTGTTTCATGATAAATATTCCATATGTAGAAAAATTTATTTCCTATTGACAAGGGTTGAGTAGTTACAAGTGCTTACAAAGGCATTATCAGCTTGGGCATTCAAGTATACGTTGCTTCATGTTAAGTTCAGTGATAATTTTTTTTTTTTCTGCTTTACCTAACCTTGACTTTGCCTTTGAAATTAATTTTGTTTTTGTTGACTTTTTTAGAGAAAATGTGCTTGTTTTCTCTATTTCCTTCTAGAATGTTTCAAAGAACCATAGCCTATAGGCAACACTGAAACACTGGAAAACAGCAGAAAGCATTATTAAATAGAACATATGACTATTTCATTTTTTTTAAATGCTGTCAGGTTGAACAGAAGTACATGCATCAATTGCCAATTTAATAATTTACTTGCTAATTTGTTTCTTGGGCCACTCCTAGTATTTGTATAAAGTATACAATATGTATAAATTTAATATTTAAAACAACAACTCATTGTAAGCAGCTCACAGAGCCAAGAACAAACACTTAAAACATGGCCATAAGCACAATCATAATTGACTGATTAGATCATGACTGCCTCTGGCTTATGTGATCTTGCCTGTTTCCAGGAAATGTCCACCTTGACATTGGACCCCGAGTGTCCACGTATTTGATTTTAACTTGATGTCACTGGATTCTTTCAAACCAGTAATGTCTCTGTATTGATTTTAAGGTTTAATCCTCACAGAAGGCTTCTGATACATTTTTCATTTTTTTTCCACCAATTCCTCAACTGGTAATTCTTAAATCTTCAAAATTTAGAAAAACGTAAATTTCCCAAAAGACACTGGAAAGAAATTCTCATGTGAGGACAGTGTTGAGTAATAATATTATAGTCCTATTCATCATACTACTTAGTTTGTGTGATGAGTGCTCATGCCACTAGGTTGTCAAACTTGTGTCCCACAGAGCAAGGAAAATGGCATTGATAGGATCCCGGTTTTTACTAATGCAAAATAAAGCACCAGTCACCATCAGAAAATTACCCCCAGATATTAGGCTCAAAAGTAACACCTGTCCAATAACCTACTGGCATATTATTTGGGCATAAGAGTAAATGGTTCGTGTAAAAGTACACAGCAGTCTTTGAGATGAGGAGATAAATGGGTCAACAGTGACAGATTCTGCAAACAAAAGTTACATCCAATAAGTAAAGAAGTGATTCGATCAGTTTACAATAGAAAACATGTGATTCCTTTTATTTTGAACCGAACTCAGTTAACCAGCATGTCAAGTAATGATTTATGTGTGTGAAAGGCAAAATACGCTGTGAATGATAAAACTGATGCCAAGAAGCATAATTTAAGAGGAATGCAAATTCCTTTCATTTATACAACCATCTCCTGCAGGGTGTGTGTGTGGCTAAAGTTGGTAAATTGGCAAATGCCTTCCTGACCTAATTTTATTAAAACAATAAAGTTTTATTAAACGATTATGTAATTTGCTTGGCTTTGAATTTATTTAGAAAACACAGGGTGTTACTTTTCCTATTTGTGGCTACAATTTGGCATAAAGTTAAATGATACTTAATATTGTTACTAGAGTACAGGAACTCCAAGAAAACAGGCAAATAAACCTTTAACGGAGACTGTCAAAATGAGAAAGACAAATGTAAACAAGGGACCTAGAAAATGATCTAAGCTTTGTTTATTTTTTTGTGTTTATATGTGGCAGTGAAAATACTCTTCTTGAATGTTTGCTTGCTTTTTCTGGCTTTAGATTCCACAACATTGATAACACGCATATTGGTGCTTAGAAAATAAATAGCTGAGTTTTAATAAATACCCGCACACTCAACCCTTTGATCTATATGGCTGAAGATTCCAGAGGTGATTCAAAGATTAATACTGGCATTTGGCATATTTTTCTCTAAGAATTCCTCAAGTTTTTGGTGAGGGCTGAATTTAGTTACCATGTCCTTAGCATATGTTCTTTTGAAGAGCAGCTGTTCTACAGCTTTGTGAAGCAAAAAGCATTAAGACTAATATGGGATCTAAAGCAAGCACAGGGGTGGTCAAATGGTCGGTTATATGTCAATTACAGCAGGTTGGGCAATCTTCCAGTCCATCAGCTCTACAGGGCCCATTAAAGCAAGCATCAATAAGAAACATGCCTCGCTTGACAGCTATAGGCTTAGCTTAAGTTGTGTAAATACTGAGGAAGATCCATGGAGTCAAATTTTGATTTAAAAAAATTGCATTTGAGAAAACGAGACTTTTTTTTTTATATGTCATGATCTACATTAAGTGAGTCAATGATCAGGCTCACCAGTCACAGGAATTTAAAAGTTACTAATTTTATAAAACATTTAGGTAGTTTATTTGGCTTAAAATAGGGACTTTGATTTCCTCTTTCTCTGAATTCTATACTCTTAGCTAGTTAGGTAATACAACATTTATATCTAATATATAATAAAACATACATCTTAAAGTTAACAGAAAGTTTTATTTCATATTTTGAATTTAAAGAACTGACAAATGGCAACTTTTGTATTATATACTTAAAGTTCTTTCTTTACTCCTAAATTGAATGTAAAGCGGTTTACCAACTTTGCAGGCATGTACTCTACTGAGATAGCTAATGAGTTGCCACATGGTGGCAACCCATTAGAACATTCTCAATTGTAGGGATAAGGGATTTGCAGATGAGACAGTTTCACAACATTTTTGATCTAATCGAAAATTGACTCCAATTAATATTTCCTCTAAGGCAAGAGAGAGATTCCACTGAGACATGTACCTTCTTTCACTCAAAGGTAATTATCAAGCTCCAGGAATGATTGGTTTAATAAAATTTCTAGTGATCATATACAATGTATAACATAAATCAGAAGACTAAGTTTTCCTATAAATACTACCCATACTGAATGAAAGATAGTTATACTGCTTCAAGATTTATATGCGCTGCATGTATCAGGTAAGCATGCTACAAATATAGCCAGCTGTAGGTGTTTTTTTTTTCTTTTAAAAATATTTTTTGGAAAATGTACATAAGCATAAATGTAGACTCATAAATGATAAGGTACAAACTATTAAGTAAAACTAAAGATTTTACTATAAATTTTTATATGCAAATACAGCATACAGTTCTGTAAATTTCTGTGTTGAGTTTTTCATTAAAGTAATTTGATTTCTGGAATTCTTTTCTACTTACAGTCACTAGAAAGAGCACTTGACCTACTGGGAGAGATATTAAAATAGATTCCTATCTGGAGAGAAAATAGAAGGGAATACTTTCTATTCATACTAATCCTGAAAATGTTCCAGGTCACTGACCCACACTGATAGGGTGTACATTAAACTCCACCTATCGTTTCATGATACATTTAATTTCTGGATACTAAATCTTAAAATGTTCCTGTTATAACCTAATACATTGTTTTTTCATCTTTCAAGGGGAAAGAAGATACCATGCAATTCAAGCTCTGTGCACACAAAAATAGAAATACTGGACAATGTATATTGCTTAATACACCAAATTGTGAATGCCTATGTGGAATTAAATATAATGTTAAATCTCTGCTGCTTAGCTTGCCTTACAAGCAACAGAAAATAAATGCATTTTACTTTTCTGGGCTTGGTAAATATCCAGAAAAAAGTTGAGGTTAGAGACCACACAAAGATTTAAAAGTAAGTTTTAATTTTTTCCCTTAATCATTTTTTGCCATGAATCACTGTACACATGTACTCTCAAGGTACTGTGTAGAAGCATTTCAGTCAAAGATCTGTAATGAAGACTTAATTGAAAATAATTGTGTATTTTCATTTATTAACTTAGGTATTGTAATATGGGGAAATGAGTATTTCAAATCTTTTTAGGACTTTAATGAGCACATTTTAAAAGATTAGTAACGCCTCTTCAACTCACCCAACTTCTCAGCCCTGCTCTAAGGGAATCACATGAGCACTTGACCTCAGTAAGATTTTAAGAAGAAAAACAAACTTCATAAAATTTAATCACATTAGTTGAAAGCTGGAAGGATGTTTTAATGCTTCTCCTAAGCCACCAAGTTCCATTACCTGAATCCTATCAACATAATCCTTTCTGAGGAAGAAAAGAATGAATCAAATGGAAGAGATTTGTAATTGAATTATCTTCAGTCTTAGGGCCAATTAGAAACATTTTTTATCAGCACACCTAGATATAACCTTGACTGTTTCTAATTAGTCCATCAACTCAGATAATAAGAAATGCAAGAACATTTTTACAGGGCTGTAAATTGGGAAGAGTTCATATTGTTGATAGCATTTGTATTCTCCATGTATGAATAGATGGGGGGAGAAGAAGGAAAGAAGTGCATTTATAATAGGGTGAAGTGTTAGGACAGAAAGTATTTCCATTAGTGAGTAAAGAAGGTCATTCCTTTACACAGAAAGAATTATAATTGCTGTCTGTGCCATATTCTTTTTAAGATATTACCAGGTTTTAGCCAATTGTTCTGTTTGACGAAAAATGAATGTGGTGTCTAGTAGGTATTAAAGTGGAACTGTCGGCACAATACAGATTTTTGGCATGATTTTCCATAGGAAAGACGAGAGTAAAAACTGGGTAGAGAGTGATGGAATATGTGCATTTCTAACTGAGTTCTGATTAGTTAAAACATTTTTAAATGTCAAAGTCCATTTCAGAAGTGGAATTGAATACAAAAGGAAGCATGCTCAAATCTCTATTCTGATCTTTGGTGTTAAAGAATACAACATCCTTATTATTTCTTGGAAAAATTGATAAATGAACACCTTGAGACCTCCTGAAAAGTGGTATTATGGAATTAAATGGAAAATGATCACTGCTGCATGGATTATGGCTTGAGCGTGGTGTGGCTTATTTTTATTTCATAATTTCCCCAAATAATATGTATTTCATCGCTCTGGTTTTAAGAAGGAATGAGTTATTTAGAGAGGAAACCTCTCTGGATGGAAATTTTCCTTCTCGCAAATAGGAATTCTGTGTGATGGTTTGGTAATAATAGATTCAACCTATTTTTATAATTAGTGAAAGGTGTTCTTTTCTTTAAATTTCACCGAAAGTTACTTTAAAAACTTAATATAATCCAATTATTTGAGACCTTTTTTTTTTTCATTCACAGGTTGCCTTTCAAGTATTTTTTGTGCTGTTTTTTTTCTAACAGATGAATAATTATGAACAGCTTTAAAGCAAACTTTACGTACCCAGTGAGTGAAGTTTTAGTTTCTCCAATGAATACGTGTTTACTGAATACTTACTAGAGACTAGCCACTTGATGTAGATGAAGTGTAGGTTAAAGAATAAATAGAACACGGTCACTGCAGTCAGGCAGCTTTGGGTTAGATATATTTAGCTATATGCCTTAATAGGAGAAACTATGGGGGAAGGGACAGTAACTTGATCATAATGGCTATTTAGCAATTATTTGTGAGATGAAAGACTAAAGTTTACAAAATAACTTTTCCCAATCTCTATAAATTTTAATTTTTAAATATCTACAAATTTACTTTCTTATTTTTTATTAAACACATTTTGGCAATTTGGAGATACAATAAAGGAACTTAAGGTGGAAAAGGAATTTTATATCTACCAAATAAAAAATATGCTGCATTTCTAATTTAATGATGAAAATCAAGGTTGCCTTAAGTGATTTGGAAAGACCCTTAACTTTCCAAGTTAGTTATAAAGCTGGAAAGAAAGTAGTCTCAGTGTAAACATACTGCCTGCAATTTGCAGTTGTAATTTAGAAAGGTTATTCTGAGCATAGGAATTTCACCATTTATCACTTTTGCCTTTATGTAAATTAAATGAATTAAATTATCATGGCTAGAATAAAGAATCATTAACCCTACAGCTCAGTACTGATTTTCATTAACCTATCTTTTGATATTGCTAGTAACTACATTAAGAATGGGGGGTTTAATTTTTACTAGTTATCTGTATAGAGTAGAGTAGACTGTCTTGAGCTTTCTCCTCTTATGTTTGCATATGCAAACTGATTAAGGGTGGGAAGAGTAGCAGTCAATTCCCAGTCGCTCCTGTGAATTTGCAGTTGAGAGACTGTAATATCAGGTCCTGGCTCTTTTGCTACTAGTGACTCAGAATCATTTAAGAAAAAATGTACCCTTACTGGTCCTTGTTCTTTTTAGAAAGATGTAGGTCACATACAATCTCCTGATGTCATTCCCGTGTGCACAATGCCATATATGTCAATTATAAAATATGACTTCATACTTTGTCCCTAGGGAGAAAGAAAAATTAGGCAGACATATAAAACTGCAATAGTCCTTTCCAATCTAGAGTCAAGAGAATAATTCTTAGGGGCTAGAAAAAGACTGTGAGGAGTTAAATTTGGGTTGAATATTGAACTAAACTTATTATTAAAGGAAGTCAAGTTCTCAATTAGTTGCTTGACTGAAATGGCACCAATAGTAAATTCTATGTATAACTTCCTAATAGTTTACTGTGACACTATGTATTTTTTCTCACATAGTGATAATTATCTTTAAAAACATAAGGAAATGAAAGGGAAAATAGACTTAATACAGTTAATAAAAAGTTTTGCTTGGATGCTAAGAGTTAAACAGGCGTCCTTTTGGCATACACTGGTCAGTGAGAAAGGAATGACTAAAATAATAACGATAAATTCTATCCCAAACCCAATATTTTCTGCCTTTTACTCTGATCTTGTCATTCACACATCTCTCTCTTACTAATAGCCTTAGTGAACAGTTTAAAATCTCATCTTTGAATGCCTGAACATTAACAGAAGATAGTCTTTCCAGATAACCAAAAGGACAGGTATTTTAAAACTTTAATCATACATTTACATTTGTTACTGATGTCTTAATGTTCCAAAGTTGGTATAAGTATTTAAAAGAAAGCACAAGAAAAAAACATGAGCTTGGAGAAATGTATTTTTTAACCAGTAGAACATTAATATGCCACTTTTATTTTCTCTACTGACACACTGTAGTTAAGTAAAAATGTCTTTGCTGTGGTCACATCTTACCTTGATGACATCTATAGCCAAGGTATTCAAAAACAATATAATGTGTAGCAATAGAAAAAGTAAAACCCAGATTCCTTTAAGGATTGTCTCATTCTTCATAATAATTTTATGCTTAATCGTAATCTTAAAATTTATAATCCTTCCCATTTTACTGCTTTTGCCAACAAAGATGAGTTTTGACATTGTTGGTGTTCAAAAAAAGCCAAAGCTAGAGTGTAATATACTGAAGGAGATAACAACTATAGCAATGACTTCATATTTATATAATTCTGTACAATAGATAATATGCTATGAAACTCTGGAAAAATGAAAGTCCAGATGAAAATGCTAAATAAGTTTCTTATTTTAATTAATAACTGTTTTACAATTATTTTATGGACTGAAGGTATGCAGTAGAGAGATCTGGTATTTATTTTGAGGGGTGCATTGTAACGATTAAACAGTATAAACCATATATTTCACATCTCATGGCAAAGCTAGCTTAGGTTAATAAATCCTTTCCATTCAGAAACAACTGTTGCAAATACGTAAATTTTAGATAATAAAACCAAGGCCTTGATACCTGTAGTCTGTTATGAGCCCCCAAATCATATTGGGGATACTTAATTTCATCTCGTACACGATCTCTTGCACATAGTTTTATTTTGTTAACAGGCAAATTGAATGCCAATTTTGGAGGCCATTAAGATCCTTTTTCTCTTAACTTTCAGATGTCAGAGAATAGTGCTTGGATTTTACATAGATCTATTTTATTTCTTCAGAATGCAAGCTCTGATTTCAGATTTAGTCAGAAGAGAGATACACATAAATCTATATGACCAGAAGAGATAAGTAGATCATAAAAAGTCCACACACATCATAACCCTGAACATCTAACACGGAGATAAGGACAGTTACAGATTATTATGGCATGGATAGCTTGATAATCTATGGTGAATCTATGATAAATTTCAAACTATAACAAATACAATGACTCATTTTTTTTTAAAGAAACAAACCACAGAGGCATAAATTTACCCTGAGATTTGTGTCACTAAGAAACTGAATAGTTCAAAGTCAAACATTATGTGACATGCTTTAGATTGCTCTTATGAAAGGCACTATAGAAATGTCACCCTATTATAACCTACTGTATTTAAGAATTAACTGCAGCCGAACAGCCAGGGGAGATGAATATATACTGATGTGATCGTCCCCATCTCTTACTCACCAGCAGTTAATACAAAGCACACTTTAGAAAAGAGTCTCTAAGACAAAGAAATAAACACATTGTTAAAAGGGGTGCATTTAATATCAGGATTTCTTTTTATTAATTCTAACAGACCCTTATACTATAGTATTTTCTCTTTAATAATAGGAGTCTTTCATGTAAATGATGCAATCAGTATGCCACAAGCGAGTTCTTTCTTTAGTGGGAGGAGTTAGCAGCTCCAACATTCAATTGACCTGTTTCCAAATAATCTACAGGAAAAAAATGAAGATTAAGTCCTCTAACAAGAGCAGTTTTCACAGCCTTGCGTACAAAGAGAAGGATTCGGTAAAAAGATGAGAGGGCAAGCCGCATTGTGCTGGCCCACTTAAATCTTATTTCCAATTCACTAAATGTGTTATTTGACTTGGCAAGTGAGCTAGTATGTGTATTAGATCAGCAGGGAGCCTAATCAAGGAGATGCCAAGTTTACTGCAGCCCCTCTGAGCTGCATTAGCCTCAACTATTGACCTTAAGCAAAGTGGGTGGTTGAACCCAAAAGAGAATAGCATTAACTTTTGCTTGAAGTTCAGCCTGATTTGAAGTCTCCTTTTGTGCCTTATCCTCACCGCCCCCCCCCAAAAAAAAGAAAGAAAGAACGAAAGAAAAAGCAAAAAGCATTTAACGGAATTGAATCTAGTCTGCTCAGCACCATCTTCACACGCAAGGCTTCATAGAAGCTTGCCTCCATTAATGCTGACACATGCAAAAGAAATGAAAAGCATTAACTCAGCTGAGGCACTTGATTTTGCAGCTGCAGAACAATTCACTTTGTAACTCAGATGGGGCTTTTCCACCCAGATAAACTGCTAATTTGCTAATTGATACAAAAAGTATTTTCAAATATTAAATAAACTGCAAACAAAGCAAAAAGAGAACATGAATTACAAGGATGCATGCAAGATACATAGTTTAGTTTGAACATTTCTAAGAAGTGAAGTATCCAGAGACCTATCTCCAAAGATAGCTTTCACCATGTACTGGGCATTCCTTGGATGCATTCTCTGTTTCATGTAATAGATGGCATGCGTGAGTAAACTCTTCAATTAGATTTTGTACCAAGTAAATCACAAACCTTTATAGTTCAGAAAGTTGTTATAGAATTAATGCAAACAATAGATTTAGCTGTAAACACGGATTTGTTTTCAATTTGTTTGCCCTATTGTAAACGTGGCTATCTTGTTTACATACTCAAAGATTTCTGATGCCAGTTTTGATACTCTGGGCTGGAAAACACCTAGGATTCAGTTATCCACTCCAGGATGATGGACTCACAAATACACAGGACAAATTGGCTGGATATGTAGACTGTAGCTATGAATATTTTATAGGATGTTCTGTGCAGCCATTGGCATAAAACTTTTTTCCTACACAAAATGGAAGATGGGGTTCTTTTTCTTGCGTCCTTCATTTTCCACTGTTTGTCTGACTTCCCTCTTCAAGTCTGTCTGCTACATGAAACTGAGTGAAGCATCATCACCTTCTGGTAACTGTAGAAATTACAATGAAAATCAACCAAGCAAAGCAGTCTTCCCGTGGATTTGTCGTCTTCGTGTTTTAGTGATGAGATGACGCCACAAAAGTCAGATTCAACGTTTAGCTAGATGCTCCAGGTCACAGAGAGATTCTACTGAGGCAATTTGAAAAAAGACCATAAAGCCACCCTGTCAATTTATACTTCGAGGTAGCCTTATGGCCTCCATATCATATGTATTTAGACAAAGTGGCTTAAAACAATCTGACTAGTGTTTGGAAATGGGATGCTTCAATAACTGGCATCTCCTTTTTAAAATCTGGGATTTCAAAACATTTTCCAAACATTAATTGCAATGGGACCCCTGTGAGGCTGATAGTATCATACCTATTTTCCAAGACAATAAGCAGGGAGAACGGGGCCCATTTCCTGCCTTGCCCCATGCCCTTCAGGGCTTGGCCAAGCTCAGAGCTCCCCTAAAAACCATTGGATCGGCTCCATGGGAGCACAGAGGAAAATGAGAAATGGGCTCTTGGAGATTTAAGGGATTTTGTAAGGTCATGTGTGCAAGTGAGCTGTGGCTGAAAGTCAAAACCGAAAATGTAATACTCCTTATTCAGTGGTTATATACATTTGCCCATCAGAAAAATCCACGTAGAATGTCAGATGTACAGGAATACGCTGGTGAGAAATGTAACAGGTTGCGTGTGTTTTAGTAACATTTAATAACAAATGTCTCCCTTTGATTTGAATACAAATGACAAAGTTTTCACAGGCAGCATGTATAGGAGACAAGCAAGGACCAACAGTGAATTTCAACATCGACTTTAGAAATTCTAAAAGAGATGCCAACAGCTTAATTTGAAGTAGAGACTTGATTTTGCCCCTACATCAGGTTGTGGTATAAAGAAGAGGCATATTCAGAAGGTGGAATGAGGGGTTAAAAGTCACACCAAACATGCGGCATAGGCCTGTGGGCATCTCAACCTTTTTCTCTTTAATTGGGAGAAGAAGAGCTTTTGACTAAAGACTAAGTTCTACAATGTAGGCCGGTAGCCCAACTGGGAAATACTCTTGATTTGAACAGTGTGCGGCAGTTCTATTCTGAACTCTTTATATAGATCTTCTTTCAATACTGGGACACCTATTTTAAGGCAAAAAGGGTATTTTACTAATTTCTTTAATGAAGCTTTGACTGCAAGCAATACTTGGAGTTGGTAATCATCCGCTGGTTCCTTTCCCCTTCTGCACTGCAGGAATGAGGGCAGTTTCACAGCTGGTCGTCAGCACAGGTCTTCTTACTAACACCAATTATTGATTTTTAAAAGGCCTACACTATTAGTACCCTGCTACATGCCTTCACACACGATACGTGTTTTAAAAATTCCTTTTTAAAAAATATAAAATCCAAGCCTCACCTTCCTATCATCAGTGTGCTTGCTCTTTATATTTCATCTTAAATCTTCACAGGAAAGCAAACCAGGAATCTCTCTCCTCCCCCCCCCCCCCCCCCCCACACACACACCTTTTTCTTTTTCTCCTGGTCTAATTTAGAAGCAGAGATGCTCGCCCATATGATCTGTCTGGCAGGTATCACGTTAGGAAAAAGCAAATGGTGGGCAGTGAAGAGAGAACAAAAGGACACAATTAGAAACTTTAGGATCTTCTGTCCCCTTTTCCTTGCCTTTATTTCATGTTACTCCAGTCTGGCTGAACCTCTCATAAAAACCCACCTGGCCTCATTCTCACGAGGACGGTTGCTTTTGCATAGGGTCTTGATCCAAAATTGTCCTTTTCTCTTCCCTTTGCAGGTTTCCATTGGTTTATTCTAGGAATCCTTTCAAAATAAACTATACACGTTTTAGCCACTCTAATGATCTATCTTGTCTCTAAATAATTAGTTCTGAGAATATTCTTCAGCAACAGAATATAGATGTCTCACTCTGCTAGGGTTGCCATAACTAAGTACCACAAACTGAATGCTGACACAACAGAAATGTCCTGTCTTCCCGTTCTGGGGGTCGGAGGTCTGAGATCAAAGGGTCAGCAGACTTGGTTCCTTCTGAGGTCTCCCAGGGAGAATCTGTGCCATGCCTGTCTCTAGCTTCTGGTAGTTTTCTGGCAATTTTTGGCATTCCTTAGCTTATAGATGCGTCTCCCAGATAGAAATTCATATATACATAGTTTCTCCGTGTGTGTACGTGTATTCAACTTCCCCCTTTTAAAAGGACATAGTCAGATGCACCTGGGTGGCTCAGTCGGTTTAGCGTCTGACTACGGCTTAGGTCATGATCTCAGTCTGTGGGTTTGAGCCCCACTTTGGGCTCTGTGCTGACAGCTCCGAGCCTGGAGCCTGTTTCAGATTCTGTGTCTCCCTCTCTCTCTGCGCTTCCCCAGCTCGCTCTCTCTCTCTCTCTCTCTCTCAAAATAAACAAACATTAAAAGAAATTTTAAAAGGACATAGTCATTGGATTAGGGCCATCTCCAATGATGTCATCTTAACTTCATCATCTGCCACAACTTGATTTCCAAATAAGGGCACATTCACAGGTACTAGAGATTAGGACTTAAACATTTTTCAAGAAACATATCTTAAACCAAAATGGGTTTTGTTAAATGTCTTTACGTGTATCACTACTAAATAATGCCAATGCCTCAGCAAAGAAAAAAAAATGAATACATTAATTATTCTGTATGTGGGTAGTTTGCGGGAATTGATAAATATAAAAAATCAAATCTCATGAGTTTTCCAGAAATTTGGATGCTAGAGAATCAACTTAATACATTTAATACGTACTAAATGAATACCTGAAGCATGACTCACATTCTGATAGACATTTTTCAGCAGCAAATTCAATATGAAAAACTGAACATACATTTTCTTGACCAACTAATATGTGCCCTACTGCTACTGGGCATTAGAATCCTAAAGGTAAATGAGAATGTTAACCTCTGGATAATTTAGACAGGAGGTGTGAGGTATAAACAGATCATTGAAATTTCTAAGGCATCATAAAAGAAAGGGATAGAAACAGGGGGAAGAAAAGGCAGGAGTAACTCAGCCTGCCTAACTGCCTCACAGCTGTGAGGAAATTTCTTGAAGGAAGTGAGCATATGTCTTTAGAAAAGAATAGATCTGGACAGCCTCACCTAATAGGAGGGTTGCCTGGAGCAGCAGTAACAGTAGGGGCCCATACTTCATATATCTAATGTATATTTTTTAATATAATTTATTGTCAAGTTGGATAACATACCGTGTATACAGTGCACTCTTGGTTTTGGGGGTAGATTCTCGTGACTCATCGTGTACATACAATACCCAGTGCTCATCCCAACAGGTGCCGTCCTCAATGCCCATCACCCATTGCCTGCGCCCACCATCAACCCTCGGTTTGTTCTCTGTATTTAAGAGCCTCTGAGGGCTTGCCTCCTTCTCTGTTTGAAACTATTTTTCCCTCTCCTCTTCCCCCATGATCTGTTAAGTTTCTCAAGTTCCACATCTGAGTGAAAACATATGATATCTGTCCTTCTCTGACTGACTTATTTCACTTAGCATAATACTCTCCAGTTCTATCCATGTTGTTGCAAATGGCAGGATTTCATTCTTTCTCATTGTCAAGCAGTATTCCATTGTATCTATAAACCACATCGTCTTTTTTCATTCATCAGTTGATGGACATTTGGGCTTGTTCCATAATTTGGCTATTGTTGAAAGTGCTGCTATAAACTTCAGGGTACACGTGCCCCTATGAATCAGCAGTCCAGTATCCTTTGGATAAATTCCTAGTAGTGCTATTGCTGGGTCATAGGGTAGTTCTATTGTTAATTTTTTGAGGAACCTCCACACTGTTTTCCAGAGCACCTGCATCAGTTTGCATTGTATTCCCACCAACAGGGTAAGAGAGTTCCCATTTCTCCTCATCCTCACCAGCATCTGTTGTTTCCTGAGTTGCTAATTTTAGGCATTCTGACTGGTGTGTGGTGGTATCTCAGTGTGGTTTTGATTTCTATTTCCCTGATGATGAGCGATGTTGAGCATCTTTTCATGTGTCTGTTGGCCATCTGGATGTGTTCTTTGGAAAAATGCCTATTCATGTCTTTTGCCCATTTCTTCACTGGATTATTTGTGTTTTGGGTGTTGAGTTTGGTAAGTTCTTTATAAATTTTGGATACTAACCCTTTATCTGCTATGTCATTTGCAAATCTCTTCTCCCATTCTGTTGGTTGCCTCTTAGTTTTGTTGATTGTTTCCTTTGCAGTGCAGAAGCTTTTTATATCTAAATTTTTTAAATGATCAATTACCAAAATACTACCTAAAATATATTTTAATTTCCTACCTTGCTAAGTATAACTTTTGAGCAATAAAATATAAAATAATTGTATGATTGTGAGGTTTTTATATGACTGGAATAAGAATAATAGGAAACATGATAGAGTTTCATTATTGCCAGTGTTTAGGTCTGTTGTTGAACTGGTGATAGTTTAACAAATATTAAGAGACTTACATAATTCAGAAATATACATGTACGTATTTTGTACAATTTTTTCCACCTTCATTTCCGTAAAATGCATTTTTGTTTCCATTGAGATTCTCAGATATTGTGAAAAAATTTACCCTTAAGAATTTAAGTTTTTCAGGGCACCTGAGTGGCTCATTTGATTAGGCATCAGTCTCTTGAGTTTGGCTCAGGACATGATCTCACAGTTTGTGAGTTTGAACCCTGCATAGAGCTCTGCGCTGGCACTGTGGAGTCTGCTTGGGGTTCTCAATCTCTCTCTCAAAAAATAAAGTAAAAAAATGAATAAAAGAAAAAGGAATTTTAACTATTGCAGTGCATCTCAGACCTTGTTAAAATTAAATCTAGTTACTTACTAGCATTTACTCTATATTATCATCATCCATGCCAGAATATATATCATCATCCATCAGCCATGTTATATTTATTTTCTTTTAAAGTCTACATAAGTAATGATCTAGGTATGTGATCTGTAAGATGCTAAATAGTTACTTAAAATGAGAAATATTAGTCTTTTTTTTTTCTCTTCAAAATAGTGATTTTAGTAGCAGTTTTTTGGAAATTCTAAAAGGCAATAGAAACAAATCAAAATTAAATAAACAACATGCACATTTTATAAGACTTTTGGAAACATTGGCAATCTCAGTAGCAGCAAACTACAACATCAAAACTCCAACACATCTGGATATTGGGTTTTGAGTAGCAGTTGGATGTTTGAATTTTTTTTCACATTTTCTCCTTTAGTTTTGGCTTAGTGCAGACACAAAATACAAAGAATTAATAAAATTTCCTTGATTTGCAATTTTTTTTCCTCAGGAATTTTCCAGGAAAATGTACCCAGGCTTGGTGGTCTGATCCTTTGAAATCTCTCAAGAAGCTTAGATAGAAGTAAACAACAATGTGAAATCATAAAAACAAAACTGATTGTTATTTCCAACTGGAGAGACTCAATGTCCACCCACAAAGGCAATTCCTTGGTTCATTTCTCTGACACTATACTAAAATATCAACCTATGTAGATTTACTATAGATACAACCATTGTTTTAGTATTAAAAGGTAATTAGTCTTTACTGTAGGAGAAGTTATCATATCATCATTTTGCCGATAATCTAGTGATGAAACACAGAACACGTGGAAATAATATGGCTTCTGAATCTTCTCTTTAGATCTATAGCTTACATGAGCATATTAGATGAATTAATGTTACTTGTAATTGTATCAGTCAAAATAGATTGTGTGATTCTGACATTTCTGGAGTGGGTTTGCTGTGTAACATAATGCAGCTGGAACTTCAGTGATATCGCCCTGTTCACTCCAGAAACTAGCCGTGAAGCATACGCTATGCTCTGGGGACCTGAGTGGAGCTTATTAGACTATAACTTCCACAAAAGGCGTTCTGTCCTAAACACATCCAAGATTATTACTGCAAAAGTGTTATTGTTTAAATAATGAGTGTGTTGACCCTGTAAGGTGACAGTCTTTGACATAATTTATTAAAGACAAATTAGCAGTGTTAAGGTTGCCAAAAGGAAACTATTAAAACATGAATGTTTTCATTTCTTCCGATCTTGTGCTTTTCTCACAGCACTATGTATGACTTTAGTACTTCTTAATTAAGAGTGATGCCTTCCTCCAACTCTAGATCTAGAGTGCAAGCATTTCCATGTCCCTTATTTCTTTTGATTTACAAAATAGGATATAGACCTGGAATGCATTATCTTAAAATCAGCACCAACATGTAACTTTCAGTGGTTTATAACAATGATTTCACTACATGCAGTAAAAATGTATCTAGGAAATTTTCTTTTTTCAAAACTCTCTCTCCCCCTTTCCTTCTAAATTAAGATTATATTTTATTATTTTAGAAAGTTTCATTATCTAAGTACACCTAACATATTAAATTAAGATGTATGTTTTATATTTTATCTATTAAAATGTCTATAGCATTTTTGGAAAAAAAAAACAACCTACTATGTCTATCTCTTACGTAAAATTAGAAGCTGTAGGTAGATAAAATAATAATGATGTAACCATTTCATTTTTTAGTGAAATTTTTGAGACAATTATAGATGCACATGTGATTTTCCCAAATTAATCCCCACTTTTTCCCAAATTAAAAGAAATAGTTGAGATCCTGTATACTCTTTACCTACTTCCTGCTAATGATAAACTATAACATACCAAATCAGGATAATAATGTTGCTATAACTTATCCAGTAGTCTTATCGAGCTTTCCCAATTTCACTTGTATCCATTTGTGTGCAGTGTATTTAGTTGTATATGCTTTTAGTATAGTAACTTTTAATTTGAACATGTCAGTATTTTCAGTTTTAAACACCTATGCCTAACAGGTGTTTATGGGTTAGATTACATATACTTAATCTGGAAATATATAAAACACTAAAAAACAGATTTTCTTCTAGAATTGAAACCAATGTGCATTTCACATTTTTAGACCTGGTTCAATATTATTGGCAAGTAGTTTGGAAAAATAACTATTGTTGGCCAAGATGAAGAAGATCGTTAAAAATGAGTGTAGGGAACATTTTTTTTTCTTTTTTTCTTCTGAAAGCACATCATGGCTTTAAACTGAGATTCAAAAGAGGTTAAGAAATATGAATCCATTTTCAGTGTTTGGGGCATCAGCTCATTAAGAGTAATAGAGCAGGCTTCCAGTTTGAAAAAGGCACTGATTCAAATGTGTAATGATTTCACTTTCAAATTTCTTTTATCTCAGCTGCTTCTATTTCAACAAATACAAGTGCTTCAGATATAATAAGACTAATGAGCATTGCAGATGATTACAAAAATATAATACTTCCTAAGGCATAATGATATCTTTTTACCCAAATTAAAAAAAAAAAGGAAGTTTCCCTTGTTAGTCTTCATTGCCTGCATACGACCTCAGTTAAAACTAAAACCTCAATTTTTGAACACATCTAGAAGAAAGTGTTTTGTGAGCAGAACTCTTGAGCTTATAAGATAAGTTTTATTAACTTTAGCCAAGACTATGTAGGTGCTACAGGATTAAATCCTTAAAATAAAATGTGCCAAAATGGGTCATTTGAAATCACTGCCTCATTGCAGCTTGGAGTTGGCATTTTGCTGATCAGCTCACCGTGTACTCTTGGGTACTTTCTCTATAAAGTAGTTACAAGTCCAGCCTTTCGATGTTATAGTTGGATGCACCATATAAAAGGGCCATTTTCTAATAAGTACCTTACTTGTTTCAGAGCCAGAGTGCAGAAGCTCTTTTCATCAGTCACAGTTTTGAAACAGCAAGGGGGGCAACGTATCAGTTTTTTTGAAATAGACATTGTGCTTTTTAGGTAGACATGGTGACAGAAATCAGGAAAGAATTTACAACCAGAGTGATGCCATATAATTTAAGAAACAAAAATTGTGCCTAATCTGACCCACAAAATGAGACATCTGCAAACCGCTATAGCAAATTGTGTCATGAACAGCATCTCCAGGGTCCTGTCATGTAACTCAGCTGTTTTTGGCTCTCTTTCATTTTGGTTTGAAGACAGATTGTTTTACAAGGTACATCAGCCTTCAGGGAACAGCAATTTCCTACTCCCACCCCCACCCACGTTCCCTCACCCCCGCCAATAACACAAATGTAACTTTTTAAACTGTTTATCTTTGATCAAAAATACATTACTTAGCGCACTAAGTAAACTGCCTAACAATTTGTCACAGAAATTACTGCTTCCTGTGACTATTTTTAGTGTTTTTAAAAAACATTCACTTGGCAGTTGGTAATGAGAGCTGATAACCCTGCCATTTGTTTTTTATTTTTGTAATGATCTCAGAAAAACGTTTTGAAATATGAACTGCTCTTTAATGTAATGGGTAAACTAGTATGCTGCCAGGAATTATACCCAACTTCCTGCCCCAATCGTCATGGGAACTGAAGCAGCAACCACAACCCACACACATAATGCAGGAAACGATATGGAACACATACATTACATTGCTGTGGTGATATGTTTACCAAGAAGGGCCACTTCAGCATTAATGAAGTTCCAGAAATATTAAATCAGGAAGATTCAGTCTATGGAAATACTGGTAGAAGAATATGCTCAATTCTAAAGTATTTTGCTTTTTGAAATAGTCTGATAGCCACCTATTAAATAATGAATTTTATTTAAAATAATACTCGTAAATGTGAAAGGGAAAACAGCTTAAGTATAAAACTATTCCATTTGGTTCTTTCCTGGCATGCAAAAACATTTTAAGCCCTATAAACATTTTGAATACTTTTGTTAACCCTAAATACAGCTTTAGTTTTTGGTACAGTTATTATAATGTATATAGTAAAACAGTCCATGGAATTCTATTATTGTTAGTTGCTGTTTTTGAATATCAACATTAGAGAAGTTATATCTTTGTACATATTACCTGTCTGTTCCTCAGTCACTATGGAGAATATATTTTCATTCTTGTGTGTGTGTGTGTGTGTGTGTGTGTGTGTGTGTGTGTGTTTACTATTATTTTGGAACTACATTTCCTCTCATGTTTAGAATAGTCTTAAAAAGTTGAGGTAATCAATTTCATTTTCTAATATATTAGATATGCATCTAGAACATACAGAACAAGTTTTTACTTCTTCAATAATACTTATGGACTGCACGATGGATAATTTTAATTTACTGACAAAGACCCTCTTGATCTTTAACAGTGACTATAGGTATTATCATTCTTACCCTATGTTTAATAATCTTACTTGATTTCTTAATACAGGAAAAAGAACAATTCTATTGTTGGTGGAAGAAATAAGTTTTACTTCTTCTGTTATCAGTCTTACCACAAGTCTGATTGTTTTTAAAAAGACAACATCCTTAGGGCATTTCATGCATCATGCTGTGCTTCCCAAATCCTATGCTCCATTAAGTAAAAAAAAAAAAAAAAAAAAAAAGGAGTTTAAGGAAGAAAGAAATTGAAACTAAACAATATTTCAGAAATACATAGATTCAAGACTTTGTCAAATCCCTTCTGATGGGGGGGTGCCTTTTGAAGGTTTAAAATGAGAATGTTGGAACGTGTCTCCACCTTCTGTTTGCTCTCTCCCATGTCTGCTTAAGTTGAGAGTCAGATGTCCTCTGCTACTAACATTATGAACCAAACTAGGAATCCCCCAGAGTGTTTTTGAACTGTTAACTATTAAGATTTTTTATAGCTGTGACCAGACCTCTTTTTTTACACTTAAGTATGTTATTAAATGCAAAACTGGATATATGCTCACACTGAATTTATATATATATACTGCATATGTATGTATGCTAAACAGTTAAATATTCCTGATTGTCTCACTTCATAAACAATTATGAAATTACCTCCAACAAATCTCAAGTTGTGTTTCTTGATGGAGACAGGATGCAAGTGTAAAATCTTATTTTCACTCCAAAACTGTCACAGAAGTTAAGTCCTGTCCTTTATGGTTCCTCCTTGAACCCAGAACGTGTGAATAGTTAATGCAACAAAATAAAAAAATCAGTTGCTGGGGCGCCTGGGTGGCGCAGTCGGTTAAGCGTCCGACATCAGCCAGGTCACGATCTCGCGGTCCGTGAGTTCGAGCCCCGAATCGGGCTCTGGGCTGATGGCTCAGAGCCTGGAGGCTGTTTCCGATTCTGTGTCTCCCTCTCTCTCTGCCCCTCCCCCGTTCATGCTCTGTCTCTCTCTGTCCCAAAAATAAATAAATGTTAAAAAAATTTTTTTTTTTAATAAAAAAAAAAAATCAGTTGCTGTGTGTTATAAAGATGTGAAACATGGCTTTTAAACCACCACCCAAAAACACATAAATTTGAAACAATTTTAAAGCTAGTAATTATTTTTTTAAAAGTAATACTATTATTTGATTTGAGTATATATTTTGAGAAGCAAAAGATGAATTACAGAATTTTAATAATGCAAAAACTAGATAAATCATAACCTATGACAAAAGAAAATAAAAAATATTTCCGTATGGCCTCTGTTAATTCCAATTGGTACAAGAAAAAAGCGTACACCCAGAAGTGCAATTTTTCCATAGTTTATAAATGTCAAAGTTAAAAAAAATGAATGTATCTGTAGAAACAAAATAGCACAATGCTTTGCCAGTTTTCCTAATGCTTAGGAAGTAGACAGAACATATGGATTACAATTACCTCTTAAAATTCTAATATAAGCTTTAAGGAGATTATTCTGTATAATAAAAGTGGAATTGTGTTCTTAACTCAATGTTCTTAGTCTCTCACATTCTCCATAATTTCACAAAGTAATGCTTAAAAAAGAAAACCAAATTTAAAATATTATATATCATAAACACATGGTAGCTGTCAGATAATTTCAAAAGCAAAGGCTTGTATTAATATAAACAATATTTGATGAGCAGTGCTCTGACAGAAGATGTTTCCTACAGATCCATTAAAATTTGAGTTTTCAAGGATTATATTGATTTTATATTACTTTTTATGCATAAGCCTTGTTATGAAGAAAAAATATGTGAAAGTGGGCTGCAAGGAAATTACAATCTGCATATACTCTCCCCTTACATTAAAAAACGAGGGCCATTCAAGGTACTTGTGTATTAGACCAGCCTTCATCCTATTAGAAACACAAAATTGAGGGGCGCCTGGGTGGCTCAGTCAGTTAAGCATTCAGCCTAGGTCATGATCTCATGGTTCGTGAGTTCAAGCCCTGCATCAGGTTCTGTGCTGACAGCGCAGAGCCTGCTTGGGAGTCTCTCTTTCCCTCTGTCTCTGCCCATCCACCATAAACTTAAAAAAACAGAAACATACAGTTGAAAATAAACATTTTTTTTCTTAATCAGTTAAAACTGTAATAACTGCTTTTCTCCAAAATAAATTTTTTTTGCACCCCGTTGACTATTCTGTAATGCATTTCCTATTATTCTCTGTTAACAGCTCCACATCAAGGTACAAGAGAAGGCACATGGTCTTTTCACCTGATCACTAGTTATGTGACTCAATTTTATTTTGAGGAATACCCACAAGAACCTATGTAAAATAATGCTAAATGGTACTTGACCCAAATTTGGGTATTACAAGACTACTATTATGATTCCCTTCTTGGCATATATTCAGAAATCGTTCCATAGTTTGAATCTGCTTATTATCTCCATTTGTTCCTCTGGGTCAGATTGCTTAACTACATAAAATACAATTCTTGGATGAGCATTTCTGTGTATTTATAGAGTTTTATCTTTCTTAAATCCAGCATTCTTAGGATTAACAATTATAGTATCTATCGTAAATACTCGTATGTGCTCAGTACTATATCGTTATCCCTCTTCTCTTTAATGAAACTAAGCCTCAGAAGCCAGACCTCCTAGTTGGAGTGTTGCAGACGTAAAATTCAAAGTCTGTTGGATTTCAAAGCCAGTACTTTTCTTCATGTGACATACTGACTCCTTCGGCATATTGGCCCCTGTACCTCACAGTGTATTCTAAATTAGACTTAGACTATCTTAATATTGACTTCTGTTTCTTTTCTGGTGTAGATTGGTTTAAAGTTTTTCTTTAAATTCAAATTTGTGAGCTTTTTGGGATTGTTCATCTTTTTATTTCATATGAACTATTAGGGATTATATGAGTTACTCTAAAGAATACATTTTCTGTATCTTGAAACACTCCTTTAAATGTTAACTTTGTTCTATTTATGAATATTTTTTAGTTCAAGGAATCCTTAAAGGTATCAAAATGTGAGTAAAGAGAAATTGTTCTTTTCACACTGTAGTCCACTTTGAAAGTGATGAAATAAAATAATTATAGGAGTGAAACGAATGTTAACTTTAGGACTTCCAAGAAGGGCTAGCAATGGAAATAATTATTTTCCATCTACTTTCCCAGGGATAGGTCTTACTTCTTTCAGCGAAAACTAAGTCAAATGATCATGGTAAGAAAACTGGCTGGGGTTGAACAGGCAGTTGCCTGAGGCCCCTTAGTTGGTGACAAAGTGTAATGGTTAGCAGCTGTTACTTAAAAAAAAATGAGGTAGGAAAGCATCACCAGAAGATACCATGATGGACATTAAAACAGAGGCTCATTTGTTTCAAAATTTGGATGTCAAAACATTTTAGTTAAATGACTATGCTTGTATATTTGTTATGTTTACTATAAATTCTTAAAAAGTTGTCAAACCTCAGGCAGATAATTTAAAGAAAACTTTACCCATTAGACTGTAAGCTCCTTGGTAACAGGGATCCTGGTCTATTTTGTTCATTAATGTGTCTAAAGTGTCTGGACCAACCCTGTATTATAAGAAGTATTTGAGAAATAGTTTATGTCTGAATTATTTCATAATATCCTAATACTGTATTCTGTGCTCAATTAAGAAATTCAGAAGAAAACTAAGTTTTTGGTTTTGTTTTTAATATGTAGGTGTTTGATGTGAAATTTTAATTTTAATTTGTATAAGTTTTCATATTACGTAAATTAAAGCATTCCTATCATAGGGGACTTGTGCTGGTTTTGTACGTTGACCCTGGAATCAGATTGCCTATGTTACTATCTTGGCATCACCACTTACTAACTTTGTGATCTTGGGAAAATTAATAGATCTGTGACTTGGTTTCCTTTCTGTATGAAATAGGCATTATGAACGACATCATAAAGTCATTGTGAGAACTGTGTATTCAAGAGGATATTAGGTTTTAAAGTGTTGCAATCATTATATAAAATGGATATTTATTCAATGATGTATAAATGCAGTGCCTGCATATAGATAGGCCATAGGTAACTTACTGAATTACAGTTTTAAAAAACTTAATCATCTTAAAAACGTTTCCAATATCTTTGTTGTTGGAATTGAAATGCACATATCGGTCCCTCTTTTGTACTATATATCTTACAAAAGTATGCATTAAGCCAATATTGGCTTAAATGACATATTCACATGTACTTAACAGAATGGCTAGACAGATAAGCAGAATTTTAAGATAATAATTATAGAGCCCTTCCTGTATCCCAGGTAGTGCACTCAGTGCTCACATGACAAAGTTTTGATGAAGACACAAAGAGCCACAAGAATGACATTTCTGGGGAAGAGGGAAATCCCCAGAGAAGTAAGGTCCAAATACAAAATCGCAGATGGTTATTACAGAGATCATTACGATGTGAGGTGTTGGGCTGGTTTAAAGTCAATCTGAAATTATAGTTTGCTGACTTAAGAACAATCCTTGGGAATGTATATATGCCAGAACTGAGAAGAAGGGACACTGAGAGGGAATATATGATTATCTAAGCCTTGAAAGGTAGTGGCACACCTTGCTTTTAGTTTGCAAGCAAAGTTAAAAACATTAAAAACTAAATAAATGAAAAGGTCTGATGACTGTAGATTATTCGATCTCTCTCCCTCTCTCTCCCTATTTTGCTCTCTCTCTTTCAATGAGGGTATAGCTGGAAATGGTGCAATTACTAGAAACACTTAGAGCAAGAATACAGTTCCTGACAACTTACATTTGATTTATTCAACAAACATCATATACACAGAAGCAGCTTCCTGGCTTCATTGTCTTGACACCATCTCCTCCCTTTGTTTCCAGCAAGGGCTGTAATTTCTATATTTTAATAGGGTATCAGGAAGCAGAGCTAAGATAGAAAGAACAATATAAAATGTAAATGTAGAATAACAATCTTTGATGGAAAAGATAGTGCAGAAGGCTCAATGGAAAATCTCAACCAGTGAGACCATTGGCCACATAATCAAACATTCACCCTTGTAAAATTCTACTACTCATTGGTGGCTGAGGGAACAGGTTTCTTCTAATTCAAGGCAATATTAGTAAATATTCATTTCACCTTAACATAAAGGACACGAGCAGTATTTTATGCTCTGTCAAATATATAAACACAGCAGTGGCAACAATTTAAAATAATGGGTTGTGGAGCATCTGGGTGGCTCAGTCTATTGAGCATCAGCTCTTGATTTTGGCCCTGGTCCCAATCACCGGGTTGTGGGATCGAGCCCTGAATGGGGCTAGGCACTGAGTGTGGAACCTGCTTAAGTTTCTGTCTCTCCCTCTTCCCCTCTCCCTCTTTCACACACATTCTCTCTCTTTATCAAATAAAAAAAATTAAAAATTAAAAAAAATGGATTAGTCTAGTAGTTAGAACTTGAGTTTTTCAGGTGAATTTCATATCTTTACATTGCAGCTCAGTACTGTTTGCATAAATTGAGATTCTCATGCACTGTGGTTTAAACTAGGATTATGACACATGTTAAGAGTTAATTAGCAAAACAAATCCAAATGGAACTAAATACCTAATAAAAAAATAGAAGCTTGTGTTAAGAAATATTTTTCTTACTTTTCGTCTCTGTATACTTTTGTGTTCTACTCACGGATGGGCCACATCCAGCCTGCCACCTGTTTTTGTACAGCCCACGAGCTAAGAATCATTTTTATCTTTTTAAGTGGCTAAAGAAAAACAGGAATATTTTGTGAAATGTAAAAATTATATACAATTCAAATTTCAGTGTCTATAGTTACGGTTTTATTGGAACATAGACGCTCTCATTTGTTTATGTATCGTCTAGGGCTGCTTTCACACCACAATGGGAGAGTTGAGTAGCTGTGACGGAGACCGTATGGCCCACGAAGCCTAAAATATTTACTGTCTTGTCCGTTACAGAGATAGTTTGCTGACCCCTGTTGAAGCTCATGCACTGACCCTCCTGGGAAGCAAAAGTACTCAAGAAAATGAATGTGTGCATAGTAGTGTGAGTCCGGGAGACTTCAGCAAAATAATTATGTTGGCATTCTATTTAGTACTCTAATCTTAATTAACAGGTAATAAACGTTCCTAAAACGGTTACAGGACCAGTAGAAAAGGCACACTCCAAGTGTGAAAGATTTTTGCAGCTTAAAGGAACAGTATAGCCACTTTTTCCCCAAAGGACTTTGTTTCCCCCATATCCTGGGGGTCCTTGAGTCAGCAGATGGCTGATGAAAACACAGACTAGCTACGTAGATCCTTAGCAAAGATCTGGTCTCCGTTCTCCACCTGGTTTGACTTCACATAATCTGGCAGCTCATTTTTTTCCCCCATTTCTCTCAGAGCCTGTGCTACCATCCATTGTCAAGTATGTAGCAAGTCGCCGCAGGAATGTAAAATAATTATTTTCATGCAAATGTGGGCATATATCTGGAAACCTCTGGTCTCAACCTAATGGGCCAGGCTTTGGAAATACCTTTCTCAACGTGTTGAAGTATGTTTTCTTCATTTCTGTGGCATGGCCTTACTTACTGTTACAGTGATGGTTGTGCACCATTACACCTTAAATATATATTTATAACTGTACAACCTTTGCTCATCATATGTACTTTTAAGAGATGACTCAAAATAGAATAAAGAGACACTTATTTTCACTTATGACGATTCTACTCTGTGAGGGAAAAATGACAATTTGAATCCTCGTATTAAAAATCTTAAGCCTTATAACTTGCCCTCAATATACTTATTTCTCCTTAAAATTATTACTCTTGATGCAGCGATGGATACTCTATACTTAGAATTTAGGAAATGAAGACTTGAGCTAGCACTGTAAAATTATTGCACTGCTTTTTAATTGTAGTTTATAGAGTCACTAGACTGTTAGTGCAAATGCCCATGTAAATTAAAGTTCCATTTAAAAAATCACTGTGTTTGAAAAATAATATAGACCTTTAAAATCCTGGTTAGATTACCACTTTTGAAAAAAAAAAAGCGGTAAAAACGGAAGCCTAAAAAGGATGTTAGTTACCAAACTTCTTCAGCGTTTAAACTTCAGCCAAGCACTTAAATCATAGAAAAATGGTTCCCAGGTCAACTGATCTCAAGCTGTTCAAACACCTACCAGGATAATAATTTTTCCCACCAGTCTGCAAACAGGAAGTTAATAAAAAAAAATAAGGAAGTTTAAGCAACAAGTTTATATTGTACATAACAAACCTCATATGTATAACATACACAGAAGTGTGAAGGCTGCCAAATTCCAATCTCACATATACGTTTAGATTGGATCTAATTTACAAACATAAAACAAGTTTAGCATGCAGACCAGCAAATTAAAATGAGAAAAAAATAGCTTCTTCCTTGTTCACAATGACACACACAACATGAGTGACTTTCTTGATGTTATCATTAGAAATACTGAGTTTTTATCTTTAAATGTTCAAGTGTGGTCAAACTTAGGTTATTTTTAACGTTATGTACTTTTTTTTTTCATAAAATTGATTTGATAAGTAGTTCTTTTTTCCACAGATGGATTTATGAGATTTTGTTATAAAACACAAAACACTTTTTAATCTTTGCATTGGAAATACCTATAAATTAGTATGTATTCATGGTATCTTTGCTCCCTTGGCTCTCTCACCCTAAAATGAGAAACTTGCAGCCACCTGGTAAATCTGTTTAATGAGTATGTTAGCTTTGCACTCGGTCCCAGTTTTTCTAAATATACTGAGCATTTTCCACTCTCCCCATACTGTGTCATCTGTCAGAGTCTCGGACTTTGTAGGGAGATCCTGCTCTCCCTTCCACATCAAAGCCATTTTCTTCATATAAAAGGAAAAACATGTACTACTTATAATAACTTAGCATTTTTTCCAAGTTATAAAAGCTACGATCTACACCAGAGTGTGGATAACATGATTCCTCTACCTTTGGCTCTTTTTGGAGGCCTGCTGCCCCCCAGTGCCCAGTCCCCAAGTGGCCCTAGTCAGGTGGTCAAGTATCAGTCCTGTAGCTCTTGGGGAACTAAAAACCAGCACTTAAAGCTGAATGATGGAAAAATAGACCTACCTTATGACCCAGCAGTAGCACTGCTAGGAATTTACCCAAGGGATACAGGAGTACTGATGCATAGGGGCACCTGTACCCCAATGGTTATAGCAGCACTCTCAACAATAGCCAAACTGTGGAAAGAGCCTAAATGTCATCAACTGACGAATGGATAAAGAAATTGTGGTTTATGTACACAATGGAGTACTACAGGGCAATGAGAAAGAATGAAATATGGCCCTTTGTAGCAATGTGGATGGAACTGGAGAGTGTGATGCTAAGTGAAATAAGCCATACAGAGAAAGACAGATACCATATGTTTTCACTCTTATGTGGATCCTGAGAAACTTAACAGAAACCCATGGGGAAGGGAAGGAAAAAAAAAAAAAAAGAGGTTAGAGTGGGAGAGAGCCAAAGCATAAGAGACTCTTAAAAACTGAGAACAAACTGAGGGTTGATGGGGGGTGGGAGGGAGGGAGGGTGGGTGATGGGTGTTGAGGGGGACATCTTTTGGGATGAGCACTGGGTGTTGTATGGAAACCAATGTGACAGTAAATTTCATATATTAAAAAAAAAAGCTGAATGATGGAGAAAAAAAAAGGTGGTATAGTGGTGAGCATAGCTGCCTTCCAACTCAGCCACATTAGTCACCTGTCACTATGTTATCTTGACATGTGCTTAGTGTCTGGAAGACACCCTTAGGAAAATAGTTCCTCCCACGTTGAAAGAACATTTAACCCTTTTCCTCTTCCGTTTCTACATCCCTGTCTTCAATGTAGGAAATAAGAGAAATTGATCTATGGTCCTCTATTACAGCATTATTTTATTTATTTATTTATTTATTTAGTTAGTTAGTTAGTTAGTTAGTTAGTTAGTTAGTCGGTTTTTTTGAGTAAGGTATTGGAGGGGCACCTGGATGCCTCGTTGGTTAAGCATCTGACTCTTGATTTTGGCTCAGGTCATGATCTCATGGGTTCATAAGATTGAACCCTGCATCCAGCTCTGTGCTGACAGCCCAGGACCTGCTTGGAATTCTCTCTCTCACCCTCCATCTCTGTCTCTCCTCCACTTGTGCTCTTTCTTTCCCTCTCTCTCTCTCTCTCTCTCTCTCTCTCTCTCTCAAAAATAAACATTTAATAAAATAAAAGGTATTGGAAACTTTCATTACTATAGGTTTATTGATTACGTTTTATTTTTCGTTTAGCTATTTATATGAGATACACAAAGCCAGACGAACATAATTAGGGAAAAAATAATGCACTGTCCTTGTGCAAGTATAGCTTAAAATAAAATTAAATGTACCAAATTTGTAATTTGTAACAGAATATTGAATAGCTTTCAAAATCAGGAACAATTCAAGTAGTAGCATCCTACACGGTATTTGAACTAATAATCTAGATATAAAGATTGTGTGAGCCATTAATTGCAGCCCTTAGGCACAAGTCCACTAAGCATATAGTTTCAATTTGTGTGACCATTAGAATAACAAATATGTAGATAATAAATTTGCCAGTTTAAATTGATTCAATCAATTCATTACATTGGTTTCCCAATATAACACACATATATTGAGCCTCCTTATGTATATACACACCTTTATCCACATGCATATATAGTATAATACATAACTTGATGCATTTTTAAAAATTAAAAAATTGAAAACTGTTAGGAAATAATATAAACTATTTTTTTCATCATTATATCTTCTATGTCAAGAGATTTATTAGGTTGGTATGGCCCGAAGCATAAGGTAATATCTGTAAAGGGCTGGTTTCCTATAAATACTGGGTTTTTAGACTGAATGTTAATAGTTTTTGTTGATGTTCAAAGATTATGATTAGTAGGCATTGTTGTAGCAATGTAGTATGAGAGGTTAGAAAGCTTAGTTTCTTAATAATTACTAACTAGTCACAGTGAATCGATTCCCTTGATTGAAATTACTATTATGACACCAGTTCAAAGACTGAGGATTAGACAAAAGGATTTTGGAAAGAATATTTTATTTCTAAGATCCAAAAGCATATGGTTTCAACTGACAAATTAAACATACCAAAATACAAATGTATCGATCAAGAATTTGACTAAACTAGCCCCAAATAAAATAAGGTTAGAAATTTTACCATTTTTCCCCCCTGGGATTTAGATAATATGTTTGTGAAAATACATTTTGACCCATAATTATTTAATTTTTAACTATTTTTGTTAAAAAACTTATTGCCAATAAATAGTTTACAAGAGCATATGGAAACAGTTTTGAGAGCTAAGCAAAATTGATATTATTAAGAAATATTTGGCTGTATCTGATAATGAAAGCAATGTCAAGAAGTGAAGGTTCCTCAGCATAGAAATGTCCTAATATGAAACTTATTAAAAATTGGGTTTAAGGGGCGCCTGGATGGCTCAGTCGGTTAAGCAGCCGACTTCGGCTCAGGTCACGATCTCGCGGTCCGTGAGTTCGAGCCCTGCGTCGGGCTCTGTGCTGACAGCTCAGAGCCTGGAGCCTGTTTCAGATTCTGTGTCTCCCTCTCTCTGACCCTCCCCCATTCATGCCCTGTCTCTCTCTGTCTCAAAAATAAATAAACGTTAAAAAAATATTTTAAAAAATAGGGTTTAAAAAGTTTTAAATGATGCAAGTAAAATTCATTTACTGATGAGATGTTAGGCTGAGAATATATTTTAGTTTACACAATTATTTGTGAATAGGATTCTAGCTAATGTGGAGAAGTGTTCAGTAAGGGAAAAGTAATACAGGAATTAAAATTTAAAAAGAGAAATCGAGGATATTCTAAAACAGAGGAGGGTTCAGTTCTTTTCAATGAATGTTGCTTCTTTCCAGAGGATAACAAGGAGAAAAAGATAGCAAAGAAAAATCAACTTTTTAATTTACTCAGCTCTGAATTTCATTTGTTAAGAGGAATCTGTATTTTTTTCATAATTAATAAAAGGTACATACTATAAGTAATGCAAATGAGTCCAAATTTATAATTTTATGTAGGAGGAGAGAAAAATACAAGTAAAGGCGGTGTTTGCTACACACTTAGCCAGATTGGAATATTCAAGGATGCTTAGTTTGTTCCAACAAGAACATTCATGGGTATTGTCTTCATAATTATACTAGGCATCCAGGGGTTCTCTTCAGCTTTGTCTTTGTCCTGCAGGATGCTACACACAGGCATCCGTGCTCCTGGGGCTGCTAAATGTTGTCAAGGGACGATTCGCGGCAAAAGAGTTAATTGCTTCTGCATCTTGACGCTAAGGTTACAGGGGATAAATGGATGAGTGTACCTGGTGCAATTGGTGTGAAGATGTAGTCAAGTAAGAACTAGTGGCGTAAATGTTTAATGCGCCTACCCTAGTGAAGTGGTTGGCCGGTAGACGCATGATGTTAAGGTTTCTCTCTCCTACCTTCTTGCCAATGAGCAGAAGCGAAAAGCACAGATTGCTAACGCCGTTATCTATAAATCGATGATCTATAGCGTTCACACATAGATACTGAAGGATTTTAACAACTGTATTACTAGTCTGTTTCAAAACTGACGTGTTCCCAACGATGGAGTGAAGCAAGAATGGGAATATTTTCTTGTTTTAAAATTCTAAGAAATAAGATTGGCTCTTTTTTAAATGCCATGAGCTAAAGCACATGTCATGTTAGAATCAAACTCTCTCATATCTAACCAAAGTTATTTTTATGTAAAGTAGTAAATGTCTACGAGTTTTAATTTTTAGGTCACAAAGTTTTTTTGGGGGGGGCAGTGAATCTGTAGGATCTCTTTGAGTTTGTTCTACTTGGAGTTTATTGGAATTCTTTGACATATAAGCTAATATTTTTCATAAAATTTGGGGAGGTTTTGACCAAATATCCTTTCTTTTCCTTTCTCCTGAGGCTTCCATTCTGTGATTGTTGGTATGCTACATATAGTCTCACAGATCTCTGAGCTAAGCTCCCTTTTGCATTCTTTTTGCTTTTTCCTGTTCCTTCAGACTGGATAACCCCAATTTTCAATTACCTTTTTTCATGTTTCTGGATTCTTGATTCTTCCCGCTCAGATATATTATTAAGTCCTTCTAGTGAATTTTTAATTTTAATTCGTTTCATCTCTAAGATTTTAGGTTTATTTTTAATAATTTCTGCCTTCTTAATGATATACACTAGTTGATGAGACACTGTTTTATAGTTTTCTTTCTATTCGATAGACATTGCCTTCTTTAGTGTTGGAACTATTTATAAGAACTGATTTAAAGTCTGTCTAGTAAGTCCAACACCTGGAATAAGTTAAGAAATCAGCTTTAGGATACTTGCCATTGACTGTTTTAGTTCTTTCCATGTGGGCCGTACTTTCCTGTTCATTTGCATATGTAATTAATTTACATTTAAATCTAAATGTTTTATAATGTGCCAATTCTGAAAACTACATTTCTACCTTCCCAGTCCATTTTATTCTAAGTTAGCTTAATGGTCATCCAATGATTGTTGACACATTCCTTGTAATGGCTTGAACCAATGAATCTTCCACCTTTTATGAGGGTACTGTGTTTTTGTTTGGGCATGCCTTCCTGCTCACTTAGCTTAGAAGTCTGTCTAGCTTTCACTTTCTGCTCATGTAGGGACTTAAGGTCAGTCATGTGAGGGATTGGGGTCCTCTTTCTTGTGTATGCCCACAGAACTACACATAAATGCAACTTTCTAGATCCTGAAGAGTATTTCAGAGATTTACAAAAACCCTATGGATATATTCTCCAGATTTTTCTTTTGAATTTTAGTTACGACCCCTTTTGCACCAACTAGTATCACAGAAATAAGTAGCTTTTATAATCAAAGAAAACTTACAAGAAATTAAAGATAAGACTTTACATTCTCAACCAGCCCGCATAGTATTGAGAAAAGTGACACATGTTTATCAAGTGTGTCCACTATGGGATATGTACTATAAATCTAAAGATAAAAGAGAAAGTCCTTGGGCTCTTCAGACAAAGCAAAACATTCATAAGGACCATTGAATTAAAGTAGCATCATTCTACAACTATAAAAAGTGATATACAATTCAGGTCAAAGATAAGAAGTATTGAGGAAGGGGGAGAAAGAGGAGAGCGGGATGGAAAGAGATGTTAAGAAAAAAGTATAAACTAAGGATTTCATATCCATTCAAGCTGTCCTTTAATTGTCAAGGCCATAGGAAAACATTTTCAAGAATCCAAGATTTCATGAGATACTGTTCCAAAGAGCCATCTTAGAAAATCTATTATATGCATATACTATTAACTACATCTATAGTTTTTTCTCCATTATTAAGATATAATTGACATATAGCATTGTGTTACTTTTATTATTTTTTTTTATTTTTTTTTTAAATTTTTTTTTCAACGTTTATTTATTTTTGGGACAGAGAGAGACAGAGCATGAATGGGGGAGGGGCAGAGAGAGAGGGAGACACAGAATCGGGAACAGGCTCCAGGTTCTGAGCCATCAGCCCAGAGCCCGACGCGGGGCTTGAACTCCTGGACCGCGAGATCGTGACCTGGCTGAAGTCGGACGCTTAACCGACTGCGCCACCCAGGCGCCCCAGCATTGTGTTACTTTTAGGTATACAAATAATACTAATCTAATCTTATTATAAATATCAACCTTTTTTGGGAGCTAATCAATATGACATTAAAGTTCACATGAAAAAAAAATCCTGCAAGAATGTTAGAAAAATACTAAAAATAAGTTAGGAAAGGGAACCAGTCTTACTGTAAATAAAATATCTATAAAAAGCCTCTTTAATTAAAATTGCATAATTATATGGATCTGCTTTGAACTGACTGACTCCCTGACCACCACAGGTTTTTGTTTTGTTTTGTTTTGTTTTGTTGCCTTTTTGAATCTGCTGTCAGGAAAATTGGGCACTTTTTTTTCACTTTAGTTATATTTTTTTAAGTATTTATTTTGAGAGGGAGAGAGTGAGTGCATGTGAGTGAGGAACGGACAGAGAGTGAGAATCCAAAGCAGGGCTCTGACTCAGGAACCATAAAATCATGATCTGAGCCAAAATCAAGAATGGGGCTCTCGAATGACTGAGCCACCCGGGCTCCTCTCAGTTATACTTTTTAATTCTAGAATTTCCCATCCCATTTCACCATTTTTATATAGGTTCCATTTTTCACCTGAGATTTTCTGTCCACTCATTAATACCATATTTTTCTTTAAGTCTCTCAATCCCTGTCTCCCCCCTCTCTCTGCCTTTCCTGCTCCTTCTCCTCCCTCTCCTCCCCCTCTATCTCTCTAATATCTAATATATATATATATATATATATATATATATATATATATATATATATATATATGATCAGTCAATTGATAAATTATATATTTTATTGATTGATCTATACATCTATCTATCTATGAAATCCAGTATCTGAAATATCTTGGGATTAATTTTTTTTTTAAACTACAGGTTAAATTCTCCTGTTGTCTAACAAATTTTGATTGTGTACTAAGCTTTTTGGATTATATATTGGGTAATTCCCCTGAAGAGTGTTGTGTTAGTGTTGTTTGTTTCTCACTGACATCTTGAACAGAGGTCCAAGTTGGAGTGCATCCTTAGAAAACCCAAATTTTTCCAAGCTCCTCTTTTTTGGTGGAATTCTACTTCCAAATTATGTTTCACTTAATGATTTTGTTGAGACGTGGGTTTTGGCTTTGTTAGGACCAGTCTAGTGTAACTATTACCATAGGTGTGAACTTTATTCCTAAAAAAGGACCTTTCTTGAGACTGAGATGCTTTCTTCCTTCTGACTCAGGCTGGAACTCCACTGTTTCTCAGTACTGCTTGACAGTTATTATCTGTGGTTGCCCCATAGCAGCTGTTCCACTAAAACCTTAGGTAAGCAGCCAGTAACACTGATCTCTGCTTCATCTCCAGCTTCCTGTAGAGATCCAGAATAATCATGGGACTTGTTTCCCGAGTGTCTGTTTTCTCAGGAATGGCAGTATGCACTGCCTGTTGCCCAGTCCACAAACAGTGGCCTCATGCATTTTGTGGTTGTTGACCACACCAGGGTGAATTTAGTTCTAGTTATTTACACATTGCCAGAAGAAGTAGAAGTTCATTGCATGGTTCCTAATTGTTTTATTTACTGTGATTTCATAGGTTGTAATTCCATAAATGCAGTAAGTTACAGCAATGTGTTTTTTATTTTATTTTAATTCTCTTATAGTTAACATTCAGTGTTATGTTAGTTGCAGATGTACATTATAGTGATTCAACAATTCCATACAACATCCCAAGCTCATCACACAAGTTCACTCCTTAATCCCCATCACCTATTTCACCCATCTCCCCACACCCCTGCCCTCAGTAACCAACTGTTCATTCTTTGTAGTTTAGAGTTTGTTTCTAGGTTTGTCTCTCTCTCTGTCTGTCTCTCTCTCTCTCTCTCTCTCTCTCCCCCCCTCCCCCTCTCTCCCCCGTTCCCCCCTCCCTCCCTCTCTCTCACTCTCTCCCTGTCTCTTTCTTTCTCTCTTATTTTTACCTTTGCTCATTTGTTTTCTTAAATTCCACATATGAGTGAAATCACATGGTGTTTGTCTTTCTCTGACTTATTTTGCATAGCATTATACTCTATCTCGAACCATTTTGTTGCAAATGGAATGATTTTATTATTTTTATGACTGGATAATATTCCATTGTGTGTGGGTGTATGTGTGTGTGTGTATACACACACACCTTTATATACCACATCTTCTTTCTCCATTCATCTATACGATGGACACTTGGGCTGCTTCCATAATTTACTATTATAATTAAAGCTTCAGTAAACATACGGGTGCATGTATCCCTTTGAATTAGTGTTTTTGTATTCTGGGGATAAATACCCAGTAGTGTGATTGCTGGATCCTAGGATTGTTCTATTTTTGACTTTTTGATGAATCTCCATACTGTTTTCCACAGTGGCTGCACAAGTTTACATTCCCACCAACCATGTGAGAGGGTTCCTTTTTCTCCACATGCTCATCAAAACCTGTTGTTTCTTGTGTTTTTTATTTTAGCCATTCTGACAGGTGTGACATTCCTGTGATATTCCTGTGACATTCCTGTGATATTTTGTTATAGTTTTGACTTGCATTTCCCTGATGATGCCCAAAAGAGTGAGCATCTTTCCATCTGTCAGCCATTTGGATGTCTTCTTTGCAAGAAATGTCTGTTCATGTCTTCTACCCATTTTTAAATTGGATTATTTGTTTTTTGGGTATTGAATTACATAAGTTCTTTATATAATTTGGATACTAACCATTTATCAGATATGTCATTTGCAAATATCTTCTCCCATTTTGTAGATTGCTTTTAGTTTTCCCGATCATTTCCTTTGCAGTGCAGAAGAATTTTATATGTAGTACCAATAATTTGTTTTTGCCTTTATTTCCCTTGCCTCAGGACACCTATTTAGTAAAATGTTTTTATGGCTGATGTCACAGACACTACTACCTGTGCTCTCTTCTAGAATTTTTATGGATTCAGGTCTTACACTTAGATATTAAATCCATTCTGAGTGTCTTTTTCCTATTGGATATTCTTTCCAGCTTTGATGGAGATTAATTGATCATGTAATTGTGGGTTTCTTTCTCGACTTTCTATACTGTTCCATTGATGTATGTGTCTAGTTTTGTGTCAGTACCATACTAATTTGATTACTACAGTTTTGTAATGTAACTGGAAGTCCAGAATTGTGATAACTCCAGCTTTACTTTTCTTTGCTTTTGGCTACTTGGGGTCTTTTGTGGTTCCATACAAATTTTAGGATATTTTGTTCTATCTCTGTGAAAAATGCTGGTGGTATTTTCATAGAGATTGCATTAAATGTTACATTGCTTTGGGTAGTATAGACATTTTAACCATATTTGTATCTAATCCAGGAGCATGGAATGTCTTTCCGTTTTTTTGTGTGTCATGTTCATTTTCTTTCATCGGTGTTTTGTAGTTTTCAGAATATACCATCTTTTACCTCTTTGGTTAGGTTTATTCCTACGTATCTTATGGTTTGGGAGCAATTGTAAATGGGATCAATTCCTTGATGTTTCTTTCTGCTACTTCATTATTAGTGTATAGAAATGCAACAGATTTCTCTACATTTATTTTGTATCCTGAAACTTTACTGAATTTGTATATCAGTTGTAGCAATTTTTGGTGGAGTTTTCCAGGTTTTCAATATAAAGTATCATGTCACCTGCAAATAGTGAAAGTTTGACTTCTTCCTTGACAATTTGGATGCTTTGATTTGTGTTGTCTGGTTGCTGTGGCTAGGACTTCCAGTACTGTGTTCAGTAATAGTGGAGAGAGTGGAAATCCCTGTCTCGTTCCTGAGTATAGAGGAAAAGTTCTGTTTCTCTCCACTGAGGATGATATTAGCTGTGGGTTTTTGTATACGATCTTTATCATGTTGAGGTATGTTCCCTTTAATCCTACTTCATTGATGGTTTTTATCATGAATGGATGCTATACTTCATCAAATGCTTTTTCTGCTTCTATTGAGAGGATCAAATGGTTATTATCCTTTCTTTTATTAATGTGATGTATTGCACTGTTTAGTTCATGAATATTAAACCATGCTTGCATCTGGGGAATAAATCCCACTTGATCATGGTGAATGATTTTTTTAATACATTGTTGGATTTGGTTCACTATTATTTTGGTGAGGATTTTTTACATCAATGTTCATCACAGATATGGGCCTGTAATTTGCTGTTGATGTCTTTATTTGGTTTTGGTATGAGGGTGATACTGGCCTCATAGAATGAATTTGGAAGTTTTCTTTTCTCTTACACTTTTTGGAATAGTTTGAGAAGAATACATACCAACTCTTCTTTAAATATCTAGTAGAATTCACCCATGAAGTCATCTGATTTTGGACTTTGGTTTGTTGGGGTAACAACAAAATCCAGTAAGTCCAGTATCTTTATGATTATGATTTTAAATTCTCTGTCAGACAGGTTACTTAGTTCTATTTGACTTAGATCTCTTGCTATGATTATGTCCTTTATTTTCATTTGGGACATATTCCTCTGTCTCCTCATTTTGTCTACCTCTCTGTATCTGTAAGAAAATCAGCTATGTCTTCTGCTCCTACAAATAGTGGCTTTACGAAGAGGTACGATAGTGTCCTGCAATGCAGTGTCCATTGTTCATCAGAACCTGGCACTTCATGGGAGTCTCCTATGTGTGTTCCTTGCATCCCACTATTGTTTCTTGGTCAATTTCCCTTTTAGTCCAGATGTCTGCACCCAGTTCCTGTCTGTTGTGAAATGTGATTGATCTTCATGGTGTCAGTGAGACCCAGACAGGATGGCAGGAGGTGAGGCAGTAATGTTAGCAAAATTTGCACTAGCAACTAGTCCTAGGCCAGATCTGAATTCCCTGAAATTTGGTGGCAGCCAGGGGTGAGGTATACAGGGTTGGTTGGGGTACACCAACCAACAAAATTTGCAACCAACAAAATTTGCATTAACAAAATTTGCATTAACAAAATTTGCACTCAGACCAGGACAGAGGACAGTGGGCTTGGAATAGGCAAATCCCCAGGAGAACTGATGGGCAGGCTACACCACTAGCAGGTTAGGTAGCAAGAGTCTGTGCAGAGTAGCTTCCTTCAGATGTCTCTGTGTTTATGCTGGGGTGCAGGAGGGGGGATGGCACCTGCTATCTCCTTCATATCTGGAGAAGTCCCCCAACATCTCTGAAATCCATTTAAACAGATTTCCCTCCATGGGATACCTGGGTGGCTCTGTCTGGTTAAGTGACAGACTCTTGATTTTGGTTCAGGTCATGATCTCACTATTCCTGAGATCAAGCCCAGCCTATGGCTCCCTGCTGACAGCCCAGAACCTGCTTAGATTTCTCTCTCCCTCTCTGTTTCTGCCCCTCCCCTACTCACATGGGAACTCTTTCTCTTTCTCTCTCAAAATAAAAATAAGAATAAAAAACCTTTAAACAGATTTTCCTTCCATTTGCCCCAGGTGTTGTTGTCAACTGTTGTTTCCATGTTGCCTCTCCACAGGCTACTGTCTCTCTGAGAGCAGGGACCCAGCTATCACTTGCCCTCCCTGCTGGCCCAGTGCTGAATCAACTGGCTTTTCTAGCTCCAGGTTCCTAGTCCCACTGGTTATACAAGCTCAGGGAATTCAGCACCACTGGTTTTCAAGGTCAGACTTAATGAGGCTTTGTTTTCTTCCTGTGTGCTCCTTGGCACTTTCCCCTCCATGCCTGCAGTTCCCTCTTCCTGTGGGCAGCTCCTCACCACTTTGTATGCCCTTCCTAACCTCTACAATGTGGCTTCTCTGGTTAGTTGTAGAGTTTGTTCTGCCAGTCTTAGGATTACTCTACAGTTTATTTACTTGGATGTGAATGATAACTAATTGTAAATTTGGGATGGTAAGTTAAGGGTTCTGCTCTCTGACATCTGTTTGTATCTGCAATACATGTTTTTAATGCAATAAGATCCTTGCTTTCTTGGAATTAAATAAAGATTAGTGAAGTTTCATCTCTCTCTTTATATATTATTTCAAAGTGGTTGGGTTTTTTTTGTTTTTGTTTTTTTTTTTTTTTTTTTTTTTTGTATTTTACCTGGTATTTTACGTTATATTCACAAGTGAAACTAATGCAAAGATTAATTTTTAGTGATAACTTTTGTTTAGTGGAAGACAAATACTAACTTCAGGAACAAACTGGACAGCTTTTTATATATTTCTGTATGTTGAGACCATTTAGATAGGGAAGTTGTTATCTCTTATTTAAATATTTGATAGATTTTTGCATGCTACTTTAGACCTACTACCTTATTTCATGGGTATATGTTTGCAATTCTCTATTATAAATACTACTGTAATAATAATTTTGTGTGTTCTTATATAATCACTTACATCCCACTCAAACTTGTTATAAAAGGTCTTTTAATTTGATAAATTTGATGGATGGGAAGTATTTCATTTTGCTTTGAATTCTCATTTTAAATATGAGCTAAATTCAGGCTGTTCTTATGTTTTAGTTTTCCATTTTTTATTCCAAACTTTATGCATTTTCCTAGTTGGTATTTGGAATATCTGTTACCAATTCATAGGAGTTTTATTAAAATCTTGGTGCCAGGCCACTGTCAAAATTTTCTTTACATTGCAAATATCTTTTACAAGTTTGTAGCTAGTTTTTAACTCATTGTCTCCTTTAATTGAAATGTTTTCATCTCAATATAGTCTTTTTAAAATATTTATCAGTTTACCATTTTTCTGTCTTTTCTAAGGAAACCTTTCTTATTCAAATGCCACATAGATATTTATTCCCCTTTTGTAGAAATCTTAGCTTTCTTTTTAGTTGTAATAGTTTTCTCTTTCCATTCTTGAATTTTCCAGATAAATCACCATTTGAAATGTTCATATCTTTTTCCTTTGTCTAGTTATATTGGCTACTTGCTCCAAAAAAATTAAAAAATGAGAGTGGAGGCAAATAATATTGTTATATTCATGTTTTTAATTTTAGTAGGAATACTCCTGATGTTTTTTTCATTGAGGGTGAGGTTGGCATTTGGGATGATGGTCTATAAGGAAAATATTTGTCTATTTTTACTTTTAAAATTTTGAAGTTATACCAAATGTATTTTACATATATGAATTCAGTCATATCCATAACACATAACTAGATTTTGAACACTTACTCTCAAATTTGTTCTGATGCCTGTTCTCTCTCTCTCTCTCAAAATAAATAAAGTTTTAAAAGACAGATAATGAACAAGTAATAAAAATATAAATAAGGCAGGGTTAGATAGCAATTACTGTTAGGTAGAAAAATAAACAGAATAAGGGGCTCTAGAAAGACAGTAAATGCCCCTTTAAAAAGAGTGGTTTAGAGGTGCCTTGGTGGCTCACTTGGTTAAGTGTCAGTCTTCCCTCAGGTCATGATCTCACGGTTCATGGGTTCAAGCCCCACATCAGACTCTGTGCTCCAGCTCGGAACCTGGAGCCTGCTTCAGATTCTGTCTCCCTCTCTCTCTCTGCCCCTCTCCTGCTCAAGCTATGTCTCTGTCTCTCTCTCTCAAAAACAAATAAACATTACAAAATTAAAAATTAAAAAGAGTAGTCAATTATGGTCTCTTGTAGAGGGAACATATTATCACACCAGAATGGTGTGGGGTGGGGTAAACCTTCCAAATGTATGGGGAAGAAGGTTATATTGTGAGCAAAGGTAAGAATGAGTGCTTTATGTGCTAATATAATTAACTATTTTAACACATTTCCTAATACTGATTTACTTTTGAATTTCTGGATTAAGCTCCACATAATCACAGTGTATACATTTTTTTTTCCTGGAAACTATCTTTGATTACTCTTTTCTGGTGCCATTGCTTTGGTGCAGATATTCTTCATCTGGACTATTTAGTTGGTTTTTATCTAGACCCTTCTAGACTGTTTTAATTGCCTCCCGTTAGACCTCTTGTTTTCTATTCTTTTCTATCTCTAATCAAGTTAGGTCTGTCCTTCTAAAATGCAAACTTTTTGTGCGTTCTTACTCAAACAGCTTTCTACAATTCTCCTTTGCCTCCAGAATAAAACTCCAGTGCACCAATCAAGGCATTTGCAACATCACCTCTTGTAACACTGTATTCCAGCCACTCTACATTTACATTTCTGTAAATGGAACATGTGTTGTGATCCATAGGTAATGTGCTAATTCTTGTAAGAAAATAATTAATGACAGATAGAAATTTCCTTCCCCAAACTGGCAATATAGAGACACAGTTAATATAATAATAATTTGTATATAATAAGTTCAATATATATGTAAAATTATTCCCTATGCAATTCAGTGATTTCTGTATTATCAAAAGAAAAAAAAGCTTATGCTCAAATTTGTCTTAGTGTTGTATGAATTTTATTTTTAAAATTTTATTTTTTATTAAAGTATTATTGACACAAAATATCCTATTAGTTTCAGATGTACATCACAGTGATTCACTATTTTTATACATTATGAAATGATCCCCATGATGTTTTATTATCATGCATATTTGATGTATAACATCATATAAATTTAAAGTGTACAGTGTATTAGTTTCATACATTTATATATTATGATATGACTATATCAACAATCATATTTATCACATATAATTATACTATAATTTTATTATCTGTTTTCATTATACTGTGCATTAGAGCTCTACTGGCTTATTTACTCACTACAGGTTTGTACCCTTAAACACCATACCTTTTAAAAAACTAATACTGAGGTAGAGGCACCTGAGTGCCTCAGACAGTTAAGCAACCGACTTTGGCTCAGGTCATGATCTCACAGTTTGTGAGTTCAATGCCTGTAATGGGCTCTATGCTAAGAGCTCAGAGCCTAGAAGCCTGCTTTGGATTCTGTGTCTCCATCTTTCTCTGCCCCTCCCCGCTACACACTATCTTTTCCTTTCTCTCTCTCTCTCCAAAATACATATTTAATTAAAAAAAATATTGAGGTGTAATTGACACACAGTGTTACATTAGTTACAAGTGTACAACATAGTGATTCAATGAGTCTATACGTTATGCTATGCCTACCACAAGTGTACTTACCATCTTATACAAATGCTATTACAATACTGTTGAGTATATTCCCTATGCTGTGCTCTTAATTCCCCTGACTTACTCATTCCATAACTACAAGCTTGTAGCTCCCATTCCCCTTGACCCATTTTGCCCTTCTCCCCACTCCTTCCCTTCTGTCAACTGTCTCTCTGTATTTATGCCTCTGTGTCTAATTTTTATTTATTTTCTTTGTAAATTCATTATTTTTTAAATTCCACATATAACTGAAATAATACGATATTTGCCCTTCTCTGACTTATTTCATTTAGCATAATAACCTCTAGGTCCATCCATGTTGTCACAATGGCAAGATCTCATTCTTTTTATGGCCGAGTAATATTCCCTTGTATATATAACCAATCTTTTTTATCCATTTATCTATCAGTGGAAACTTAGTTTGCTTCCATATTTTGGCTGTTGTAAATAGTGCTGCAATACACAAAGGTGTGCATAGTCCTTTTTAATTTGTGTTTTCATTTTCTTTGGGTCGATACCCAGCAATAGAATTAGTGGATCTTATTATAATTCTATTATTAATTTTTTGAGGAAATTTCATACTGTTTTCCACAGTGCCTTCACCAATTTACATTCTCACTAATGGTGCACATGGGTTCCTTTTTCTTTATATCCTTGCCAACAGTTGTTATTTTCCTTTAGATTCTAGCTATTCTGACAAGTATAAAGTGATACCTCACTGTGGTTTTGATTCACATTTCCCTGATGATAAGTGATATTAAACATCTCAAGTGTCTCTTGGCCACCTGTTTGCTTCTTGGGAAACTTTCTATTCAGGTCATCTTCCCATTTTTAACCATATTTTTTTGTTGTTGTTGGCATTGAACTGTATAAGTTCTTTTTGTGTTTCAGGTATTAACTCCTTATTAAATATATCATTTGAGAATATCTTCTCTCATTCAGTAGGTTCCCTTTTTACTTTGTTGATGGTTTCTTTTGCTGTGCATATGCTTTTTAGTTTGATATAAACACCATCACTCTTATCCCTAACCTCCATACCCTGATAACCACCTTTTTATGGTTTTATACAAGTTTAACTTGTTTTAGATTCCACATATAAGCAATATCGTAAACTTTTCTTTCTCTGACTTTTCAGCATAATGTGTTCACGGCCCATCCATGCTGTCACAAATGGGAGGATATCTTTCTTTCTCAAGGGTGAATAATATTCCATTATATGTGTGTACCATATTTTTAAATCCACTCATTAATTGATGGGCATTTGGCTCATTTCCATATCTCAGCTTTTGTGAATAATGCTGTGATAAACATGGGAGTGCCTATACCTCATCAAAATCCTGTCTTCATTCCTTTTGGGTATGTACCCAGAAGTAGAATTGCTGGATTATATGGTGGGTCAACTTTTAATTTTTTGAGGTACCTCCATATTGTTTTCCATAATTGTTGGACCAATTTACATTCTAACCAGTGATATATAAGGGTCTTCTTTTCATCACATCCTCACCAACACTACTCTTCTTGTCTTCTTGTAATGATTCTAACTGATATGACATGGTAACTCATTGTGGTTTTGACTTGTGTTTCCTTGACAATTAGTGATGTTGAACTTATTTTTCTGTGTCAACCATTTTGATGTCCTCTTTGGAGAAATGGCTATTTAGTTATTCCCATTTCTTAATCAGATTATTTTTGTTGTTAGAGAGTTGACTGAATTCTTTATATATTCTGGATATTAATACCTTATGGTTTGCAAAATTTTTCTCCCACTCTATTGGGTTGTCTTTTCACTTCCTTTAATGGTTCATTTTGAGTTTGGTAAAGTTTTATTTGATTTTTTTTTCTTTTGTTGTTGTTGCTTTAGGCATTATGTCCAAAAACGTACTGATAGGACTAATATCAATGAGCTTCTTCCCTACACTTTGTTCTAGGGGTTTTATGGTGTCAGATCTTAAGTTTAGTTCTTTGATTTTTTTTCTGTAAACTTTTTTGAGTAGTATGAGATAGGAATCCATTTTCATTGCTCTGCATGTGTTTTCCCAATTGTCCCAGACCACCCTTTCCTCATCAGGTATTCTTGGATCCCTTGCTGAATATTAGTTGACCATATATTCCAGGGTTTAATTCTGGGTTCTCTCTCCTTTTCTGTTGGCCCCTACATCTGTTTTTGTGTCAGTACAATACAATTGTATTACCATGGCTTTGTAGTATAGTTTCATATACAGAAGCATGATACTTCCAGCCTTTCCTTTTTCTCTCAGAACTGCTTCCACACAAATTTTAGCAATGTTCCTTTATTTATGTGAAGAATGTCTTTCGTATCTTTATGTGGATTATATTGAATCTTTAGAGGGCTTTGGGTGGATTTTAATTTTTTTCAATATGGTTAAATCATCTTCGTAGGCTTGTTAACTCTGAGTTAAAAAAAAAAATCCTTTAACCAAAAAGTTAATTTATTCCTAAGGCAAGTGGAATTTTAATTACATACTGTTAAAAATGTTTTTTAATTTAAATAAGGTACATGTATAAGCCCTTTAAAATACGTGAGATACTATTTTTTTTCTTAAATTATGGGCACACCTATATTTCCTATTGTTGGATTATTATTGTCATTATTTTCAGATAAAAAATTAGTAACAACTCTGTATTTGTTATATACAAGTAAGTCCATCATCTTAAAGGACACCACTGCAAAATTAGAACACTGAAGAATAAACAAGCAAAAATTATTAACAGTTCCCAATTAATCACTGGCTTACCTGTGGTGGGAGATAGCTATAATTTTTCCATGTTTTAAATTCAGCTAACCCCCTATTTTATATAGAGTATATGGAATAATTCCATATATAGAATATACATATACACTATATGTATACTGTATATAGAATATAAAATAATTCCATAATTAGACTTTCTTTCCAAGCATTCTATCTAGAGTCATAGGAGTACTTGGATTGTCCATTTGTATGTTTTTGTGTATGTATTAATATTTTTTAACCCAGAATCTCAAAGGAATAGGCTATTCTAAAGTATTAGAAAGAATCTTAAAGGAATAGGCTGTTCTAAAGTATTAGAAAGTATTTCAAAGATTTGAAAGCATTGAACTCCTTTTTTTTTTTTTTTGTGCCTTATCTCACCAGCCTCAGATTTCCAGCCCTGGGGGGGGGGGGGGGGGGTGCTGGCTATAATGGTATGTTGAAGGTGCATTCATGAAGAGTGGCCTCTTGAAAATATACTATATTACTTAAACAAACCTTCCAGTCCATGAAAGTAGTCTTGTTTTTTGGAGATGCTAATTTCTGTCTTCATTGTGCTTGATTCTACTTTGACAGCGATGTCTACCTTGAAACATTGGCTTTAGCCAAGGGTTTTATCACTTGGGCCACTGATTTGGGCCTTGATCCTTCGCCTAGATTGGTTAGTTCTGATTTAAGTTGTCTAATTCCTCATCATTGTTGTGATTTCAGTGACATCACTGGACTACTTACACGTTTCAATATTATTTAATCTTTCTGATTTTTTCCTTACTCTAGCTTTGCTGCTATACCTTGTGATGTGGCTCCTATAGCTTACTCTTATAGATAGTATATTTTATTTATAGCCTTAAAATTTTTTCATACTTAATCTTCTTAGAATTTTGATACTAATTTATGCACTTAAATTCCATTTCATTCATTAAACTTTTATTATATAGTAAGTACTAGACCAAATGTTAAGAATATAAATATGAATAAATCCCACTGCCTTTCTTTCCAGAATTGAATTTGTATTAACAGAAAAGAAATTCATACACCTAGATAATCACAATGCAATGTACTATTGGTAAGTGTGATTATATAATTATGAAATGAGTATCCTGGGAGTACATTGGAGAGAGTTTATATATATCACCTTATCTGGTTGGTGGAAAAGGAGATAAGTAGTCCACAGAGAGTTGGTTCTTGAAAGATGACTAAGAAGGTATATAGGATTAGAAGTTCAGAACACCTCTTCAGTGAGAAATTTTATCCTTTGTCTCTGAGATATTGATTGCCCATAATTGTCTAACAGACATAAGTTTTGCTATTTGATAGCAAATATCAGCATTGCAGTCTTACACATTGTTTTTTCCATTAGTTGTAAATTCTAAATCTTTACTTCATGTTAATCTACCTGCTAGCATCATACAAATCCTAGTTTGGCTACTAACTAGTTCTGTGAGCCTGTATGAAATTAACCTCTGTAGGTTTTATTCTCTTCAGTACAAATCAAGTTGTGAACTCCACTATTGCCCAAGTCACTTTCTCCACTGACCTAATGAAGAAAAAAATCAAAGATACAGTCATTGAAAATACATTTATTCATATGTAAAAGTTATTCATTGATTATTATAATTTGTAGATAAATTTTATTTAACATTGTCAAAAGTTCCTAAGTCAATAAACAGACAGGTCATGCTATATTTCCCATTTCCTTGGATAGCTTTCAACAGGATGAAATGGTGAAAATCTCGCAGTTTTAGAAATAAACCTATGTTTCTGAAGAAAAAAATCACATTTAGTTTACTATATTATTGTGCTTAAATTATAATGGAATAAAAATTTGAGTAACTTTAAACAAATTTGATATTCTTAAGATCGTATTAATTTGTTGCCAAGGAATATATGACACTTTGCTTATATTGTAATTTAAAGAAGACCGATTGTTAATCATTTGTTTTAAAGATACTCATATGAGAAAAAAATGAGACATATATAATATCTCAAGTATATTTCACTCTGAAAGTTTTAAGTTTGTGCTGCTATTAAGTTTGTGAGATATTCCACAATAAAAATTAATGATGAAATGATCTGATTTGAAAGTATCATGAAACTCAAAGGCAAATCCATATTTAGAAAATTCTAGTGATGTTTTGAAAACAACTGAGATGACTCATGTAATGAATGATAGTGTGGCTTCCTTGGAATTCTCAGTATTTGAACATTTTCTCACCTAACACCCACTCCATCTTTCTGCTCTTCTGCATTTTTGTGTTCAAAGAATGGATAGGAACTAAGGCATTTTTGGACCCTACCCTTTAACTTTCATATTCCCATACTTCTTCAGTTCTCACTAACTATCACTATGGTTTTAAATATATAGTTATGAAAAAGCCTTGTTTAGATAGTGAGGTCAATATAGATGGAAGCAGGGAACCTGAAGATAAATTCACATTCTGGTTTCACATAATCTTAGAGGTAAATCATTTAATTTCACTGGGACTCAATTCCTTTATCATTTTACAATTTCATATCTAAGACTCTTGGTAATCTAAGTTAATTTGTTTATTTAACAAATATGTGTTAAGTGCTTCCTAAGTGCCAGGTACTGTACAGGGCACTTACACAAACACAACCTGCAAATAGCCGAGACCACTTTTGAAGCTGAATGATCCAACCATATTTAACTTTGTTCTCTTATTCCATTGCAAGAGGGAGGATGAAAAGAGCAAGATAATCTTATAAGCCAGGTCAGGAGGACAGGATTATTGCTTCTCTCTGTATGTACAAAATAGGACAATGACTTATATGTGACTTTATTAATTTACATGAAATATTGTTACCTGAATCAAAACAGAGAATTCTGAAATAACATAATAAATAATTAAAATTACCTTTTGTTCTGCTTTAATTGAAAAGCAGTTTTCTGGTGTTTTTCTTTTTTTTTTTTTTCCTCCTTAGAGTTTCTGAAATGTATTAATCCATTTTTTTAAATGTTTTGATTTCAGAATAACCCATTTGCTAGACACTTTTCCAATAATTTTTAAATTCATGTTTATTTTTAAAGAAATACAATCCATGTGTTTCTGATTCATTTCACTTTATCTATCCAAATGTTGTTTTCTGTGAGTGTACTAATGGAGAAAGACTTTCTTTTATTGGGTGTTTGAAATACTTTAAAGAAACAACAATTTGCCAAAAAGTAAAGTAACTTCTGAAAATTTGATGTTCTTGGTATCTATGAAATACATTTCAGTAAATTTACTCAAGCACTTAATTTAAGAATCCTCATAAAAATAAAAATAAATTTAACTAAATCAAGATCTTACATTCCTTTCCAAACTGAATGAACCTAGTGTCCATTTATTCATAATCTGATTTAACATTTTTTTTTCAGATTCCTATCCGTGTTTCAGACAATAAAAAAAATTCTAATGTATTACTGTAGAGACTCAGATTGAGAATAGCTGAGTGGCTGAGTATGAGTAGGAGGAAAATATTATTTCCACATGCCAGTGAATATTATGCAATTAACATAAAAATAACAGGAAGGAAGAAATCTTCCTTTTCAAAGAAGTGTTGTGAACTTTCTCACACTTCTCTGATTTATCTACTGAATACAAACAGCTTTAGACTTTTCCTTGTTTTCTTCCCTAAAGGAAACTTTCCTCCAGGTACATGCATGTTCAAACTATAACAAAAATACCAACAAAGACAACAAAATTCCTTCACTCTTCCTTCACTAGACACAGGCTAACATGTTGTCAGAACTCAGAGAAACAAACCATGTACAAACCCAAGCTCTACCACTTATAAACTGCTTGACCTAAGAGAACTTTTTTGACTTCCCAAGACAGTACCATTTATTTTGTAAAAAGAGATGGTGATATCTGAGTTGAAAAGTTGAGAAAACTATCTAAAACATTTTATTCCTCCCTTCCTTTCTAAAATGTATCATATTTAGTTCTAGGTGTTGATGGGCTACCAGATATTAGCTGAATCCTTTAAACCATGTGACTATAATGAATTCAATTTAATAATATTTTTTAAAGGAAAGACTGAAACTTCTATCAGTTTGTGTACTATTTTCCACAGACAGATCCTTAAACTCATTATTTTCAACATTTTTCAAGTTTTTCAGTGCAACTCAGAATTCCTGAAGTTAAAAGATTGCTACTTGGGAAGGGAGTATTTTCTTTGATGGATTGAATTTTAAATAAATTCTTGAGTTGGTGTTATTCTTCTTTCAGGCCCTCCAATTTTGATCAAAATTAATTTATCTCTTATTTGAAGATCTGAAATAGCAGCTGACAATTTGGACTTTTGGCAAAACTAAAAAATAAAGCAATTTTATGATTCCTGATGGGGGAATACTCCTTCAGGGAATATCTGGGTAATTAAAGATCAGAAAGAATAACAAAAAAGTGATAAAGAAGATGTGCCAGCTATCTTTTTTTGAGGAAGATTCTTGGAAGATTCTTGAATTCTTGTCAAAAAATCTTGTACTTCTATCTCTTTGGCCAGAATGTAATCACGTGACCACACTAAGATCTTGTGAGCATTTACAAATGTGACCTGAGTATCCATGCACCCAGCTTCTTATTTATTAAACATGGAAGGAATTCAGAACAGTTATTGGAAACGTTGTGTCTTCCTGCCATATGAACCAAGTCTGTTCCTTTAAAAATTCTCTAAGATATTTCCTGCTCAGTAAGTATAAAGCAATGCAGTACAAGTACCTTCTTGTCTAAAGGATTTAACCCTTCACTATATGTGGAATCTCTGTTAAAATAAATGGAGAATATACATATTTACTAAAGATACAAATGGGTAAAAATAAATCCCTTTTCTTACTGTTTGTAAATATTATTATTACTCTTTTATAAAAGAACAAATTCTTCCTTAAAATTGCTATAATCTCTCTTTGGCCTACTTAGTCCTAGTCCACCTAAATATTTCTTTCTGTATTTCTGTCTTACCTTTATTTTTCATGTACTTATTTTCTGCTCCCATATTCTAACTTAAAAATATTTATAAAAAATTTCTTTATCTTCAAATAGAATAACAATGGAAAATGTATTCACTTTCTGAATATATATATGTAAATATATATGTACATATATATGTGTGTGTGTATACATACACACACACATATACATACACATATATATACAGACGTGCATATGCACGTGTATATATATGTGTGTGTATTTATATGTGTATATATATGTAAGTATATATGTATTTGAGAATTTACATTATAAAATCAATATAGTATCTAGTAAAAAAAAATAGCTCGATTTACTGGCTAAGGAGAATAGAGAAGTAAACAACCTAATGCATATTCACATTTTGGAGAGTTGACACTTATATACACAAAAAATAATGAATAATGTAAGATCTTAAATATTTCCATGCTAAATTTTGGGATAAAGATTAAGTATAAGAGACAAATATTCTTGAGTAAGAAAATTGAAAATGAATATGGAAAGTCTTCTAAAAGTAGGGTTTATAGTGTTCTTTAAAGGAGGGGTAAGTATTCTAAGAGGAAAGAGTACCTCATTGCCAGAGATAAGAGTGACCGGAACAATAAAAGAGGTGGGAGTGAGCAAGGCAAGCACCAGGTTATTCATGATACCAAAGAAGTTTGAGAGTAAAAATAATTTTACTTGAGTGTGAATACAAAGCCTTCAAAGATGTGAAGAGTTTATCATTCCTTCCGAGTTAAATTAAAATCAATTCTTAAATGACTTGTAAATTTTAGAATGGTGTTTGATATGTAGGAAAGTTGTGAAGATAGTGGGAGTTTCCCTATAGTTAAAATTAGTAATGTTTTATCGTAATCATGGTACATTCATCACAATTATTGAACCAATATTGACACATTGTTAACTAAAGCCTATATTCAGATTTCCTTAGTTTTTACCAAAACTCCTTTGTGTCAGGATCTTTTCCAAGATAACCATATTCTACTTAGTTATCATGTCTTTTAAGGCCCTGAGTTGAGATAGTTGTTTTTACTTTTGTTGATTTTGGCACTTTTGAGGAATACAAGTAGGTATTTTGCAGAATGTCGTTCAATTGGGATTTTTTAGATTTTTTTTATCATGATTAGACTTGAGTTATAATTTTGGGAGACATATCACAGAAGTGAAGTGCCATTCTCATTACATCACATCATATCAAACGTACCATCCTTCCATCAACATGATTTATCACCATTGATTTTAACCTTCATCACCTACTTGACTGAGGTAAGCTTTGTTAGGTTTATGAGGTAAAGTTTCCCTGCTGTAAAATAACTCTTTATCCCACTTTCCATGCCCTACTCTTGGAAAGTAAGTCACTGTCTACAGCCCACCTGAATTATAGGGAGTTATGCTCCACTTCCTTGACAGCAAAGTATATAAATTATGTGGAATTCTGCAGAAATTTTTTCTCCTCCATTTATTAAGTTATTATATTATCATAGATAATTATTTTATTCCTTGCGTTATAATCTAAAAATAAAGCAAGGAAATGTGAGTATGTGAGCCTGCTTATATGCGTCTTTTAATATTTTTGTATTATTTGTGTATACATCAAGTAAAATCAGCATTATGATGAGTCCATCCTGATATAAACAAATAATACATACAACTTTAATGCATTACCACATGGATTCTAGCCTCCTCTTGTTGCTTATCTGTAACCTCCCACTCCAACACTAAGAAACCTGGCTCCTACCATCTGGGATCCAGTTATTGTTTAATTCCAGTATCCAAGTCTTAGGGCATTAGAATTGTAACTCCTACTCCCATGGAAAACAACCAACTAGAGACAGTGCTTAAGTTCATTTATTTTTGCCTTTAGTCTTAGAGTCTTTCCTCTTTTCCAATGTGACTTTGGTTAACATCTTTCCCCCCTTCACCTTCAGTGAAGTTTTTTCATAAATTTATAATATAGTTAGATTCTTTAATCACAGTCTACATTTTATCGTGAAATCCTCCAATCTCCTAAATATTACTTTTTAAATTTGTATACATTAAGGGTAATTTTTGTGCGGTAAAGTCTTACAGGTTTTATCAAATGACTAGTGCCATATAACTACCTTTGTAGTGCCCTATTTATTATTTTCACCACTGTAACAAAAAAAATAAAAAAAAGGAAAATCTGTACTTTGCCTATTTAACCCTCCCTTCTTCCCAAGGCTCAGTCCACCATTGGAAAAAATCAATTCTTAAAGGTAATTTTTATAAAACTATATTAGAAAAAGTAAATAGTTATGCTGGAATACTTTATTAATTTTTACCTATTGCTATAAATTATAATAGAAAAATTATTTCACCATTCTTAGAGTTGAATAATTTTATAGTGTATTTCAGTGTAATAGTTCCTCTATATCAGATTTCCCCAATCATTTAAATCTCTAAGTATTACTTAGTGTAATACATATTATTTAACATCATTATGGACTGTTGGCTTTTGCGTGGAACAACTAAATACAACAGTACAATATTCATCATACGTGGAAACCACAGTTCGTCAGATGAAGTTCATTTAGGGGTTTAGTCAATACTAGCAAATATTGCAATAATTTCATGGAATATTTTCACAAGGATTTCAGATTTTCTTTTTTCCCTCTCATTTTTCAATAGTTGAAATTTCATTCATTTTGGAAATCACAATGTTATCAATAAGACAGGATATATACATATGTGTGTGTGTATATATATATATATATATATATATATATACACGTGTGTATGTATATGTTTATACATATGTGTATATATATACATATATATGTGTATATATGTATATATGTATATATATATATCTCCTACCACCACACATTTCTCTTACATTATTCAAATAAGATTGTAAAGATTGAAGAGCCTGGACATGTGGTTTTACAGCAAAAGCCATATAGCTTTTTTCAGTGGAAAGAATTTAAAGAACACTGTAGGATTTTGACTGTAACAAGAAAGTGATAGATTTTGGCACTAAGTCTCATACTGCAGCTTGGCTTAAGTGTACCAATACTGTCTTTGCATTGTTTTATGTCATCCATAATGATGTTTAAGGGCTCAACAAAACTCTTTCTAAAAGACCATTCTAAAATGAAAATTCATTTTGATTTCACATGTTCATATGTGTTCCTCTAAACACACATACACACACACAGATAAATAGATCAGCACCTTCAGAGATGTTTACAAATATCTTAACCAAATTTGGCATCAAGTTAAGCTGTTTGGCCCAGTATATTTTATAGGTCGCTGATGCTTTGCTATGCTCTTATGCTGTGTCCTAAATTTTTCAGTAGAAGGAAATGGCTCAGGAAGAAAACAAACCAAACCAGGGCCTTAAATGGTATGTAGAAATGTGACAAAGATTTTCTCTTTCTAAAATAGAGCTGGATTAAGGAGTGGAGGGCTATCAGGTGCATCAAGTTTGAGTAAGAGAGTAGCAAGTGAATGGGGCATATTTCATCTTGAAAATCCTGCATTTTCCATCCAGGTAAGAACTTCTCTGTAATCATAGCACAGCGGTAGGTGTGGCAGAGCACACAGGGCTGCATCCACTGCACCAGAGACCAAAGTGTCATTACCTGAAGGATTGTTTGCTGTTGGAGAACAAACAGGCATGCAAACTAGGAAGCTGTTCTGACCTTCTACTCTTTGGTCCCCAGGGAGGCCTTTTATTAAAAAAAAATAAGGAAACCATTGGTTTTTTATATCAGACAGATACATATCACAACTAGTAGTAAATTGCCCATGATTCCCTGTATTATGTTCCCCAGGGAGTCCTCTGTGAGGGGAAACCAATGATTTCAACTTTTCAGGTATGAAGTTGTCCTTAAATTATCTCCTTTATGGTCTTAGTCCATACTGTGTCAATAACAGGAAAACAAAAAGGGAACATAGTTCAAGCATATTTAAAAAAAAGAATATTTGCTGAAAAGACAAAAAATCGAGTGTGTCTGACTACTTTTATATACAACTCAACATTATTTTTCTCCATAAATATAGGAATGTTTTATGTCCCAACGAATACACACATTGGTAATAAGACAGGATTAGCTCCCTATTGGATTCCTACTCGTAATCATCATCTCTAAGTGTAATAGAGAGTTGGAATGTTAAAAATATCCACACATTTCCTTTTCTCATGCAATTATCCTAGTTCTCATCCCCTTTTGTGGTATCTTAGAATAGATTTTGTTCTGAGTAACTCTTTAAAAATGCAGTAATATTTAAGAATTCAATGGGGATAAAAGAAAAAAATGAAAATCCAAATGCACTGATATCTTTATTTACTACCTCATTTTGGGGAAAAAAATGATTTGGGGTGCCAGTCTCATATGTAAGGAATGTAGAGTTTGGTTACTACAAGAGTTCAGAAAAATGCATAGTAAAGTGAATGTATGTAGCACTAATGCTTCTCTGAACTCATATAATTTAGCACCTCTGAAACAAGGTCCTTATCTTACCCATTTCCATGTACTTTTAGGATCTTTATTTTTCACTGAATAGCTTACATTTTCAAATGCTTTCCTTTTTACTCATATGCTCCTGTGGCCTGCTAACAACCATACCACCTAGAGGATACCTGTATTAAAGATGTATTTGTACAAGTCCTACAGTTAGCTCAGACGGATTTGTTTCAGGGATCGGGGGCATGACCCAATCATGGTGGCCCAGGTGATGTGGCATTCCCATTGGGCTGATGTGGCTCTAGTAGAATTGTGAATGTAGTCAGCCCAATGAGGAGCACATGGGTGGGAGTTTTATTTAAAGGAAATCAGGATGCAGAAATCAAAAGATGGGGAAATCGATGATTGACAAAGTCCTCTACAAGTTGTGATATTTAAAAAAAAATTAATGTTTATTTATTTTTGAGAGAGAGAGACAAAGCACAAGTGGGGAAGTGGCAGAGAGAGAGGGAGACACAGAATCCGAAGCAGGCTCCAGGCTCCGAGCTGTCAGCACAGAGCCCAACGCTGGGCTTGAACTCACAAACTGTGAGATCGTGACCTGAGCTGAAGTCGGATGCTGAACCGACTGAGCCACCCAGCCCGTCCCCCCCCACCCCAGGCTGTGATATTTTGTGAAATGGAAAATACTGGGATTTGAGTATGTATGAATTCAACTGTGCTTATTTAAAAACTCTATCATTTACTGATCGTTCTATTATGAAAACGAGAGAAAGAATGTTATAAGGAAAAAAGTGTCCTTGAGTTTGAAAGTGGAAGAACTCATCGTTAATTGCAGTTTTTCCACTGAGTTAGACCAGACACTTTGAGCAGGCAAAACAAGAGGTTTTTTTAGATCATTTCTAGGTCTCTTCCACCTCTTTGACTCCATAATCCATGAATACTGTCAGTGACCTAAAACGGTGTATGTCTGAAGGAGTTGAAACCAGATGGGTGGCCTCATGTGATCGGAACAGTTAAGGATAAAAGACTTATTGTATTTGGGAGAAATCCAAAGTTTATGCATTATCCCAAGTTTGTATCTTTATTCATATTTTCCTTATAGTTTGTTGTAATTACTCAATAATTTTAAAAACCACCCAAAATAGGCATTACGAGATTGTATTTTCATTCTAGCCTGCCTCGTTGTTGCATGCCTAAAGAAAAATAAATAAAAACCCTGAAAAGCAGCCAACTCAAATATTGCACACCTGGCTCCCATTTGTTATAAGATTATCACTGAAAACAAAGATTCTTGACTTTTACAACCCTCAATCCTGTGGCCTCCTCAGCAGTACTCCCAGTCTAACCTGGTGGAAACTGAACCAAGAACAAAAGAAAGCTCTCAAAAAGACCCATGCTATGATCTCCATATTAACGTCTCCCTCTCCTGGCCCCTGAACTCAATGACAACATTTAAAACAAAGGCATAAAAAAGGAATTATGACAGCAAGAAACATGTTGGGCTTCTTCCATCCTCCCACCCATGTGTAACGATAAATCTAAAATACGACAAAAACATTTTCCTTTGGCAGGAGGGTTTTGCTTTTCTTTTGGAGATACCAAGGCCCCATAAAAGAAAAACATTTCTCTCTTCAGTTCTTTCCGTTTTAAAAATGTTTAAGTTTTTTAAATATGCAATTGGATTAGAAATCACGAAGAACAACACAATAGAACAGACTGCCAGAAGGGCCGCCTGCTGCCTAGGTGTGTCTACATTTAACCATTCCATTTTGCTCCAGCTCTAAATTGTAATTTCTAATTACAGTAGGCTTGCCAGGTTCACTGGGTCTGCGAAGAAAGTAAATACAGACAACAGATTCTAAATACAGAATTATATTTAAAAAGACCTCCAGATCATTCAGACCAGCCCTCTGGCTGTAACTGCTCAAGTATCCCAGAGATTGAGCAGTTGGCCTTTTTTTGTGTGTGTGTGAAGGTCTAGATGCATATATTTGAATAATAACCTCATCGCATTTAAAAGCATCCACATATCTGAAAGTCTTTACTAAAAGGAAATTCTGTGTTACACTTCATCTATAGCTATTACGTCTTTTTGAAGCCCATTAAAAAATCAATCTCATTATATATGGAGAACTGCAATATTCTATCCTTCTATATTACATGAATAGCGCAAATATATTAGGTATTGTCTAATTTAAAATAACACCACCCTGCACTTGGGCAAACCTTGATAATCTGTCCGATGTGCCCAGCCCTGACAGAGGATAGTACTCTCTTTTTCTTCTGTTTTCCCTAAGAGATTCTAAATACACTATACCTGAACTCCTGTATCTTAATATAACCAAGAATTGTTGTTAACTATTGTGAGTAGTTTGATCATGACACAGGAGAGTTGTGTGAATAGTGGGTCTAGGGATTACAAGTGATTGATTAGGGAGAGACAGTGGGGAAAAGGGGGATAATTCCAGCACAGTGCTTTGGGAGAACTGGAGAAATGGAAGATAAGTAGATGTAGAAGTGTCTGTTATAGGACTTAGGTGTGGAGGAAATGCTGGAGTTTAGTTGAATTGATAGGGTGCAGGGTGATTAGTAGAGGACTTAATTTTGCATGGACAACAAAGTAAGGGATGGGCTTTTCAGGAAATGAAGGTGATAGGTAAAGCTTCATGTAGGAGCACTGGCAGAAGATGACAGGTTCAATCAAAGTCAAAATGAAAGGTGAGGATCTCCTGGTAGTGAACTGGAGTATGTACTAGTAGAAGACAAAAACTTCAATAACAAATCCTGGACAGAGGAGGTGTGGGAGTACAATATTTCCTATGGATTATATCCTCTCTCTAACTTCTTGCCAAGCCACCTACCTAGCTTGATAGTTATAGTTTCTTTTCTTTCTGCAACAGTAATGAACTGAATTTCTTTGCAAACATTCAAGAAAACTGCCCTGAACTTGGGGATGGAAACTCTTGGGTAGTTATCAGTTGTGAAATCCAAAGTGAAGAGTAGTTCCAAGAACAGCTCCATCTGCAAAAGTTCTTCGTCTATGTTGCGGCTTTAAACTGATGGTTTTTGAAAGTATGAAAACCAAATATGGCCATTCTTCTTGAAGAAAGTGAATCTACAACTTAATTAAAACTTCTATGACCAGTGTTGCCAAAAATGAAATGAAAGAGGTGTTCTCTTTTCCTAGTCTTGGTGGAAAATACATGGGTGATACCCTGTCAATCTGCACACAGTTTCAAAAATACTGATACTATTAATTCCTAGGAAGTTGTCCTAAAAATTACACTTAAGATAAATTCTAAATGTGAATATTTATTACACTATACTTTACAGTAGTATCAAATTAGGAACAGTTCAAATAACCAACAATAAGGAATTAGATAGTAAAACTTTTTTATTCATGTTAAAGAATATTATCCAGTCAGTTAAAAAGTCAGCCTACTGAAGAATAGTGACAAAAAAGAACATTGCTCATGTAGTGAAAAGCAGCATATTGAAATGCGTATGATTCATGTCTTGATCTTGCAAAAACAAATTTTAAAAGATGGAAAAAGCACAAATAAATTTATTTATTTAGTCATTGATTTTGTCAACATGGTTACTGAGCACCTAGCTGAGTATACACATTCCTATCTTACAGAGTTTATACTTTGTGGATAGGAGACAGATAATAGAGAAGGTAGGTATGTAGGTAGGTAGATAGATAGGGATGTATATTTAGTTATATTAAATTGTGTGTGTGTGTGTGTGAGTGTGTGTGTGAGTGTGTGTGTGTGAGTCACTTAACACAATTTCACTGAGTTTCCTGAATGGATAAAGTCAGGAACATTATAAAAGTGTCTACCTGATAGTAAGGTCAAAAGAACTTAATAAATACCTACAAAGTGCCTAATAAGTGAGAAATAAATATTACAGTTTTTATTGTTATTCCCTCTCCTACACATACAGGTAAACTTTATGAATGGGATCCTCCAGGCTTTGAGTCTAATAATGCAAATTTGACAAATCTTATTCCCTGAATACAGCTTTCAAGCTTACTGTTTTGTTAAAGTTCTAAACTAATAAGCCTTCTTCTGATTTAGGATTATATGCTTCACGAGACACCTGAGTGGCTTAGTCAGTAGAGTGTCTTACTCTTGACTTGGGCTCAGGTCATTATCTCATGGTTCATGAGTTTGAGCCCCACCTTGAGGTCTGTGCTGACAGCACAGATCCTGCTTGGGATTCTCTTTCTCTTTCTATCTCTCTCTCACCTGCTGGCTCTCTCTCTCTTTCTCTCTCTCTCTCTCTCTTTCTCTCTCTCTCTCAAAAAAAAAATAAATTTAAAACAGAGGATTATAGGCTTCATGAATGAGTCAGAGAATGAGAAACTCCTATAAAATTATTTAAAAGGTGAATTGAAATAGATGAGCTTAATGTTTGACAACTATGATGCTTGGTATATACTTTTAGAGTGGATTAATGGATTAGTGGTAGGTGAGAAAATGGGAAGAAAGAATAAAAGTTTTTCAAAAGTTTGGCTATAAAGGAGTAAGACAGGGAATTCAGGAAAGGTAACAGACTCTAGAATTTTTGTTTCATTGTGTAATTTCTTGTCGGTTGATGACTTTTTAAAGATGGAATACTGGGGTAAACCTTTGCCAAATAGGACCACCAACAATGTTTCCCCTTTTCTTATGATCCCACCTCTCATGCCATCCATGAAGATGGAAGATGCATAATCTAGTTCCTTTCACCTTGAATCTGAGCTGGACTTGTGACTTGCATTGATCATCAGAGTGTGATGGAAGTGACATTTTCAAATCTCTAATATCAGTCTTGAGAGACCTGTAGCTTCCACATTTACCCTCCTGAGATTATCCATATACAGAAGCTTAGGCATGTACATGGAGTGAGAGATTTGATCGGCCTCCAGATAATGGAGGCACCACATGTTAGTATAGCCATCTTGGCTTTTTTTTTTTTTTAAACCTGTTGAGCTATCACCTGAAGGCATTGCCATAAATGACCCTGACTTATACCACATGGAGCAGAGACTAGCTGTCTATGTTGTTTTCTGGCCAAATTTTGAAATTGAGAGCAATTAAATGGTTGTTTTGTTTGTTTGTTTGGGGTTTTGTTTTGTTTTGTTTTTGTGTTTGTTTTTTTTTTTACCAAAGTCTTTTGGGATCTAATTCACTGACCATGCAATTCATCCATTTAAGTATACAACTCAGTGTTTTTTTAGTATACTGAGATGAGTTGAGCCATCATCACAATTTTGGAACGTTTTAATCACCCCCAAAATAAAACCTCATGTTCTTTAGCTATCAGTCCCTGTAGTTCATTCCCCTATAACCCAGAATACACACAAGTGGCTTTAGCAGGGACCTGAGTTCTGGGTAAAACCCTGGAGGAGGGAAAGGAGTCTAAGGACCAAAGTCAGTACCTTGGGATTGTGGTGTAATGCCACCCAAGATGTGTCTGGTTCCTGAGCTGGGAGATTTCTTTTGTTCATTAACTTCCATAGTCAAGAATGAAGAGGGGATAGCTCTGCAATGCCCCAGTGACATGAAGACCCCAGGGCTCTTGTCCATGCAGGCAGGACTGGCCTTCAACAGCAATCCCAATTTTCTCTCTTCACCTCAGAATGACCACTGTCATTCTTGGAACAGAAAGGAAGAGTTTTCTTGTTTGTTTTTTTATTTGTTTTTTTTTTTAAAGGCCCTAAGCAAACTCTGATCTCTCTTGTGTCTGTATAGATTTTCCAATTCCAGAGATTCATATGCATGAGATCATATAATACATGAGCATGCATGTCTGGCGACTTTTATTTAGGATAATGCTTTCAAGATCCATAGAAGCTGTAACATGTGTCATTACTTCATTCCTGTTAGTAGGAATAATATTCCATTGTACGTATATACCACTTTCCTTATCCATTACTCTGTTGGTGGATATTTAGGTTGTTTCATTGATTACTTGCACTTTTTAGCTATAATGAATAATGCTGCTACAAGCATTCATATAAAATATTTTTGTCTAGATATACGTTTTTATTTTTGTTGTATATATATATATACATAGTAGAGGATCATAACTCTGTTTAATCATTAGGGGAGCTGCCAAACTATTTTCTGAAGCAGCTGTACTATTCCATTTTTCCACTAGTAGGCTCTGAAAGTTAAATTTTCTCTACATTGTCACTAATACTTCTCACTATTTGTCTTTTTTTTTTATTAATATAGCCATGCTGGTAGGAATAATGTTGTCTCTTGTGATTTTGATTTGTATTTTACTGACAGTTAATGATGTCTAGCATCTTTCATGTACTTACTAGGCACTTGACTATTTTCTTCGGAAAAATGACTATTCAGATCCTTTACCAATTTTTAATGGGGTTATTTTTTTATATTGAATTGTAAGGATTCTTCATATATTCTAGATACCAGTCCTTCATCAGATATATAATTAGGAAATATTTTCTCTCTTTCCATCGATTGTCTTTTTTACTTTTTTATTTGAAGCACAAAAATTTTTATTTGAAAAAGTCCAATTTATCTATTTTTTTTTCTTTTGTTGCTCATGATTTTGGTGTAATATTTAAGAATCCTTTGCAAAATCCCAGGTCACAAAGATTTACCCTTTTGTTTTCTTTTAAGAGTCTTAGAGTATTGGCTCTTACATTTCATTATTTTATGCATTTTGAGTTGATTTTTGTATATGGTTTACGAAATGGATCTGACTTTATTCTTTTTCTGCTATTCACTTGTTGCAGGAACATTAGGTGAACATATTTTTCTTTTCCCACCACTGGTTGTGGCACACTTGTCAAAAATTAATTGACCATAGATGCATGCATTTATTTCTGTGCTCTCAATTTTATTCCATTTTTCTATATGTCTATCTCTGTCCCAGTACCACAGTCTGTCTGTCTTTCTTTCTCTTTCTTTCTTTCTTTCTTTCTTTCTTTCTTTCTTTCTTTCTTTCTTTCTTTCTTTCTTTCTCTTCTTTTTTTTTTTTAAGTTTATTTACTTGGAGGTGGTGGTGCAGCAAGAAAGTGAGAGAGAGAAAATCCCAAGCAGGCTCTGTGCTGTCAGTGCAGAGCATGATGGGGGACTCCATCTCATGAACCATGAGCTCATGACCTGAACCAAAATCAAGAGTAAGGTACTTAACCAACTGAGGCACCCAGGTACCCCCTAGTACCCCAGTCTTCATTGCCACTGCTTTGTAGAAAGTTTTGAAAGTAGAAAGTCAAGATCCTCCTACTTTCTTTTTTTCATAATTGTTTGGCTATTCCAGGTCCTTGGAATTTCAAATGGGTGTTACAATTAATTTGTCAGTTTCTACAAAGAAGTCATTGGAGCTTCTGATATGGATTGAGTAGCATATGTAGATAGTTTACTGAGTATTTGCACTTTAATGTTAACTCTTTTGACTCAAACAGGATATTTTATAAAATGCATTTAGATTTTTAAAAATCTTGGATAACAACATTTTATTATTTTGACAGTATGAGTTTTGGCTCCTTTTATTAAATTTATCCTTAAGTATTTTATTATTTTTGGTGTTATTGTGAATAGAATTATTTTCTTAATTTCCTTTTTAGATTAATCATCATACATGTATAAAAATACAACCCCTCAAAGACAGTAATATACGTTTAGCACGGAGAAGTTACATTAGAGGAGTAACTTGGTGATAAATACAGCAGGAGAAGTGAGATTACGGTGTGGTTAGGCTTGGAGATCCAGACCAGAATTGAAAGATTGTGTTACAATATGTGATAAATAATAATTCCTTTTTTTCTTGGAAGATAATGTGGCAAAGGCTTTAAACAATAGATATTTTTTATTCTTTTTTATTCTTTTGAAGTAGATCCACTGAGAAGGAGAGTAGACAAGGTGTCTAAGGTGTTTCCTCTGACAAAGGAAACAATGTTAAAGGGCCTGTAAAATTTGGTGACTGAATTAATGGTAGTAGCAGCGTCAGTATTCCCACTTAGTGTATGTTCTTCCAGGCATAGGTATGGGATGTAATTTGGGTTATTTCTGGATTGGAATTTCTCTAAGAAGGTATGATGTAAACATATGAGAAAGAGAACTTAAGATATTAATTTAAAATGTGATGTAAATTATTTTATACTTTTAAAATAAAAATGGGGATTTATGAAGAGGAACAAAGTTGAAGAGTCATTGCCCTCGAGGTTCCAATGAGGTCAAAAGAACAACTAATAGGGAAGAATAGGTGATCTGAAATAAGATGAGGTTGTTGGAAACTAATTCATTTGATTTAATGACAAAACCAGGGTTTGATCACAAGATTTTGTACATGAGAGAGTGACAATGATGTCAACGGTAAGGAAAAAGTCAAAGAAATGAAAAATTTTTGTTTTAATTGTGTTGTTCACATTGAAAGCTTTTAGGATGATAACTGAAGTTAGGATGACAGAGAAGAAAACAGTGAGCTATGTTATATGTTAGGTGATGAAGAAAGGGACCAAAATGTGAGCAGATGGCAACAATAAGGGATAGTTTAAATTTCTAGTGGCATGAACAGAAAAATAATTGTTTTAAGTCTATTCATTGTGACAGAATTGGTATATTGGTTTAGATTTTTTAGTCATGAAAATTATGTAGTTCTATATTTTTAGTATAGAGAACTTCCTATCACCAAATGAAAACAGCATATATAGTATGATTTAATTTTTATAAAATTATGAATCAAATCAGAACAACATAGACCTATAAGGTTACTAGTGATAATTTCTGCAGAGACCCAGCTGATATTTTCTTTTATTTTAATATATTGTTTAAAAATAAACAAATATTATTTTGAAGTTCAGAAAAGATAAAATAAAATCCATTTGTTATTTTGAAATATGAAAAGGAGTTTCAGGAAGCTTATATGCCACAATCTCAAAATTCAAATGCATGAGCTTTGCTCTTGGGAGAATGTTAACATGTAAATGTAGAAATATATTACTTCTGGGGCGCCTGGGTGGCGCAGTCGGTTAAGCATCCGACTTCAGCCAGGTCACGATCTCGCGGTCTGTGAGTTCGAGCCCCGCGTCGGACTCTGGGCTGATGGCTCAGAGCCTGGAGCCTGTTTCCGATTCTGTGTCTCCCTCTCTCTCTGCTCCTCCCCCGTTCATGCTCTGTCTCTCTCTGTCCCAAAAATAAAATAAACGTTGAAAAAAAAAAAGAAATATATTACTTCCTTTATTTTGCAGTTAAAAACATACTTTTCAAATTATAGATATATGATGGTAAATCTCTGGGGGGAAAATGGGAAAAATAAGTTGAATGAAGTGATCAAATTACTTTGTGTCTGTCAATGAGTATGGCAGAAACAATAACCTGGAAAAAATGTACTTATATTCCAGACTAAGGTAAAGGAAACTTAGCTACTCAGGAAAGAAATTGGACAGAAAAGGAGATTACAAATTTCAACAATACTGAAAACTAAGAATGGTAGTTACAAATACATGAGTTTCCAAAAAGAAAAAAAAAATTGAATGGCAGGGTGGGGAGTGGGGAGCCATGAGAGAACAATATAGTCAAGAAAGCAGAAATTAGATTTTCTTATACATTCTTGTGTTCTTATATGTCTCCCTGGGTGAGTGCTTGCAGTAGGAAGCACTAATTATAAGATGTCAAAGTTCAACTGTTTTCATCTGAATTTTCTTTTAGACATAGAGACAATATATGTCAGCCATCTCTAGATTCCAGTGTGTGTTGGGGCACTGATAACTCAGGCCATTAAGATGGTCAGAAGTCTATAACTTCCCTGAGTCTTTTATTTTCCTCTGGAACTCGAGCAAGTTACTTGTCTTCAGATGAAGACAATTCATAAAAGAGGCTGATAGAGAAAGCTGTGAGGTGGTTACAGTTCCAGAGTATAGGGAAATGAGTCCTTCATTCCTGAAGAAGGATTATTTATTTATTTACTTACTTACTTACTTACTTACTTACTTACTTACTTACATCCAAGCTGGTCGGCATATAGTGCAATAATGATTTCAGGAGTAGATTCCAGTGATTGATCCCCCATGTATAACACCCAGTGTTCATTCCAACAAGTATCTTCCTTAATGCCCCTTGCCCATTTAGCCCATCGCCCCACTCACAACCCCTCCAGCACCCTTCAGTTTGTTCTTTGTATTTAAGAGTCTGTTAGGTTTTGTCCCCCTCCTTGTTTTTATATTATTTTTCTTCCCTTCCTTTTGGTTCATCTGTTTTCTATCTTAAGTTCCTTACATGAGTGAAGTGATATGATGTTTATATTTCTCTAATTTCGCTTAGCACAATACCGCTAGTTCCATCCATGTAGTTGTAAATGGCAAGATTTTCTTCTTTTTGATTGCGGAGTAATACTCCATTGTATATACATATCACTTCTTCTTTATCCATTCATCCGTCAATGGACATTTGAGCTCTTTCCATACTTTGGCTCTTGTGGATAGTGCTGCTATCAACATTGGGATGCATGTGCCCCTTCGAAACAGCACACCTGTATCCCTTGGATAAATACCTAGTAGTGCAATTGCTGGGTCGTAGGGTAGTCTTATTTTTAACTTGTTGAGGAACCTCCATACTATTTTCCAGAGTGCTGCACCAGTTTGGATTCCCACCAGCAGTGCAAAAAGAGATCCTCTTTCTCCGCATCCTCGCCAATATCTGTTGTTGCCGGAGTTGTTAATTTTAGCCATTCTGACTGGTGTGAGGTGGTATCTCATTGTGGTTTAAATTTGTATTTCCCTGATGATGAGTGATGTTCAGCATCTTTTCATGTGTCTGTTAGCCATCTGGATGTCTTCTTTGGAGAAATGTATTCATCTATTTTTCCCATTTCTTCACTGGATTATTTGTGGCTTTTTTGGGTGTTGAGTTTGAAAAGTTCTTTATAGATTCTGGATATTAACCTGTTGTCTGATATGTCATTGGCAAATATCTTCTCCCATTCCATAGGTTGCCTTTTAGTTTTGCTGATAGTTTCCTTCGCTATGCAGAAGCTTTTTATTTTGACGAGGGCCCAATAGTTCATTTTTGCATTTGTTTCCTTTGTCTTTGGAGACATATTAAGAAGTTGCTGCGATCAAGGTCAAAGAGGTTTTTACCTTTCTCCTCGAGGATTTTGATGGCTTCCTGTATTATGTTTAGGTCTTTCATCCATTTTGAGTTCATTTTTGTGTATGGTGTAAGAAAGGGGCCCAGGTTCATTTTTCAGCATGTCACTGTACATGTACATTGTCCCAGCACCGTTTGCTGAAGAGAATGTCTTTATTCCACTGGATATTGTCTCCTGCTTTGTCAAAGATTAGTTGGCCATCCATTTGTGAGTCCATTTCTGGGTTCTCTATTCTGTTCCATTAATCTAAGTGTCTGTTTTTGTGCCAGTACCATACTGTCTTGGTGATTACAGCTTTGTGTAATACATCTTGAAATCCAGGATTGTAATGCCTCCATCTTTGGTTTTATTTTTCAGTATTGATTTGGCTATTTCAGGTCTTTTCTGGTTCCATAAAAATTTTAGGATTGTTTGTTCTAGCTCTGTGAAGAATGCTGGTTTATTTTGATAGGGATTGCATTGAATGGATAGATTGCTTTGGGTACTATTAACACTTCAACAATATTTGTTCTTCCTGTCCAGGAGCATGGAATCTTTTCCCATTTTATTTTGTGTGTGTGTGTCTTCTTCCATTTCTTTCATAAGCTTTCTGTAGTTTTCAGTGTATAGATTTTTCATCTCTTTGGTTAGATTTACTCCTAGGTATTTTAATGGTTTTTGTGCAATTATAAATAGGATCAATTCCTTAATTTTCCTTCTGTTGCTTCATTATTGGTGTCTAGGAATGCAACCAATTTCTGTGCATTGATTTTATATCTTGCCACTTTGCTAAATTCATGGATCAGTTCTAGGAGTTTTTTGGCGGAATCTTTTGTGTTTTCCATATAGAGTATCATGTCATCTGTGAAGAGTGCACGTTTGACTTCCTCCTTGCCAATTTGGATGCCATCTATTCCCTTGTGTTGTCTGATAGCTGAGGCTAGGACTTCCAATACTATGTTGAATAACAGTGGCTAGAGTGGACATCCCTGCCTTGTTCCTGACCTTAGGGGGAAATCTCTCACTTTTTCCCCATTGAGGATGATATTAGTGGTGGGTCATTCATATGTGGCTTTTATGATCTTAAGGTAAGATCCTTATATCCCTACTTTCTTGAGGGTTTTGATCAAGAAAGGATGCTACATTTTGTCAAATGCTTTCCCTGCATCTATCAGGAGGATCATGTAATTCTTCTCCTTTCTTTTATTGATGTATCACATTGATTGTTTTGCAGATATTGAACCAGCCCTGCATTCAAGGTATAAATCCCACTTTGTCATGGTGAATAATTCTTTTAGTTTATTGTTGGATCTGGTTGGCTAGCATCTTGTGGATTTTGGATCCATTTTCATCAGGGAAGTTGATCTGTATTTCTGCTTTTTAGTAAGGTCTTTGTCTGCTTTTGGAATCAAAGTAATGCTGGCTTCATAGAATGACTTTGGAAGTTTTCCTTCCATTTCTATTTTTTGAAAGAGCTTCAAAAGAATAGGAGTTGGGGCGCCTGGGTGGCGCAGTCGGTTAGGCGTCTGACTTCAGCCAGGTCACGATCTCACGGTCCGTGAGTTCCAGCTCCGCGTCAGGCTCTGGGCTGATGGCCTGGAGTCTGTTTCTGATTCTGTGTCTCCCTCTCTCTCTGCCCCTCCCCCGTTCATGCTCTGTCTCTCTCTGTCTCAAAAATAAATAAACGTTGAAAAAAAAAAAAGAATAGGAGTTAACTCTTCTTTAAATGTTTGGTAGAATTCCCCTGGAAAGCGAACTGGCCTTGGACTCCTGTTTTTGGGAGATTTTTTATTACTAACTTTATTTCTTTCCTGGTTATGGGTCTGTTCAAATTTTCTATTTCTTCTTGTTTCAGTTTTGGTAGTTTGTTTCTAGGAATTTGTCCATTTCTTGCAGATTGACTAATTTATTGGTTATAATTGCTCATAATATTCTTTTATTATTGTTTTTATTTCTGCTGCATTGGTTGTGTCCTGTCTTCTTTCATTCTTGATTTTACTTATTTGGGTCTTTTCCTTTTTGTTTTTGATCAAACTGTCTAGGAGTTTATCAATTTTTTTAACTCTTTCAAAGAACCAGCTCCTGGTTTCATTAATCTGTTCTACTGTTTTTTGTTTGTTTTTTGGTTTTGATAGCATTGATTTCTGCTCTAATTCTTATTATTTCCTGTCTCCTGCTGGTCTTGGTTTTATTTGCTGTTCTTTTTCCAGCTCATTAAGGTGTAAGTTTAGGTTGTGTATCTGAGACATTTCTTCCTTCTTTAGAAACGCCTGGATTGCTGTATACTTCTCTCTTATGAGCGCCTTTGCTGTGTCCCAGAGGTTTTGGGCTGTGGTATTATCATTTTCATTGGCTTCCATGTAGTTTTTAATTTCTTCTTTAACTTCTTGGTTAAGCCATTCATTCCATAATAGGATGTTCTTTAGTCTCCAGGTACTTGTTATCTTTCCAAATTTTTTCTTGTGGTTGATTTTGAGTTTCATAGCATTGTGGTCTGAAAGTATGCACAGTATGAACTTGATCTTTTTGTACATAAGGGCTGATTTGTGCCCTATTATGTGATCTCTTCTGGAGAATGTCCCATGTGCACTCAAGAAAAGTGTGTATTCTGCTGCTTTAGATGAAATGTTGTGAATATATCTGTTAAGTCCATTCTTTCCAGTGTGTTATTCAAAGCCTTTGTTTCCTTGTTGATTTTCTGTTTAGATGATCTGTCCATAGCTGTAAGTGGGGTGTTGGAATCCCCTACTATTACGATATTACTATCAATCAGTTTCTGTATGTTTGTCATTAATTGATTTCTGTATTTTGGTCTTCCACATTTGGAGCATAAATGTTTACAATTGTTAGATCTTCTTGGTGGATAGACCTCTTAATCCTGATATAATGTCCTTCTTCATCTCTTGTTACAGTCTTTATTTTAAAACTTAGATTGTCTGATATAAGTGTGACTACTCCGGCTTTCTTTTGGCGACCATTAGCATAATAGATGGTTCTCCATCCCCTTACTTTCAATCTGAAGGTGTCTTTAGGTCTAAAAAGGGTCTCTTGTAAACAGCATATAGATAGATCTTGTTTTCTTATCCATTCTGTTAACCTATGTCTTTTGAGTGAAGTGTTTTATCCATTGACGTTTAGAGTGAGTACTGAAAGTTATTAATTTGTTGCCATTATGTTGCCTGCAGAGTTAAAGTTTCTGTTGGCATTCTCTGGTCCTTTGTAGTCTTTGTTGCTTTTGGTCTTTTTTTTTTTTTTTCCATCTTTTATCCCCTCAGAGAGCCCCTGCTAAAATTTCTCTCAGGGCTGGTTTAGTGGTCACAAACTGCTTTAGTTTTTGTTTGTCTGGGAAACCTTTTATCTCTCCTTCTGTTTTGAATGACAGTCTTGCTGGATAGTCTTGGCTGCATATTTTTCCGATTCAGCACATTGAGCATCCTGCCACTCCGTTCTGGCCTGCCAAGTTTCTGTGGATAGATCTGCTGCAAACCTGATCTGTCTTCCTTTATAGGTTAAGGACTTATTTTTCCCTTGCTGCTTTCATAATTCTTTTCTTGCCTGAGTATTTTGTGAATTTGACTATGATATGCCTTGATGATTGTTGTTTTTTGTTGAATCTAATGGGAGTTCTCTGTGCTTCCTGGATATTGATGTCTCTGTCTTTCCCCAGGTTAGGAAAGACTTCCACTATGATTTGCTCATATTAACCTTCTACCCCTTTTTTCTCTCTTTTCATCTTCTGGGACCCGTATGATTCAGATGTTAACTCCTTTTTAATGAGTCACTGAGTTCTCTAATTCTTACATCATTCTCTTTTGCCTTAGTTTCCCTCTTTTTTTCTGCTTCATTATTCTCCATAAGTTTGCCCTTTATATCACTGATTTGCTGTTATGCTTCATCCGTCCTTGCTGCTGTGGCGTTCATTAGAGATTGCATTTCGGTTATAGCATTTTTAATTTTATCCCAACTAGATTTTATCTCTTTCATATCCACAGAAAGGGATTCTATGCTTGTTTCAACGCCAGTTAAGTAGTCTTATTATCACAATTCTCAATTCTGGTTCAGACATCTTGCCTTGTATCTATGTTGATACATATACAGTCCCTGGCTGTCATTTCTTCCTTTTTCTTTCTTTTGGGGTGTATTCCTTCTTTTCAAAATTTGAAGGAAGAAAAATAATTAATAAAATAAAATAAAATAAAATAAAATAAAATAAAATAAAATAAAAATTAAAAAATTAAAAACAACATAAAAAATTCAAATAAAGGATGCTGTTCCCGGTGTGTTTGGTCTGGTTGTTGAAAGAAGCTTGATAGAATAGAGAAAAGGGGGGAAGAAAAAACAAAAAGAAAAAGAAAAAAACGGAAAACATTTGAAAACTTAAAAAAAAAAATGAATACGATAAAATACAATAAAATGAAATGATCAAAGTAAAGTAGAATTTAAAAAATTTACAAGAAAGTAAAAATATGGTAGAAAAAAATTAAGTCTTTTTTTATAAAAAAATAAAAATATTTTTTTCTCTTCCTGTATTCAAGAATAAGAAAAAAAAAGAAAAAGAAAAGAATAGATGGACGAGCAAACAGAATGAAATATGATTGGAATTACATACGGTTTCCCCTAGAAGTCAAACTATGAAGCACTTTATAGTCCACAAACTAATCAGGCAAAGAGACTTGCAGTGTTGCTTTAGAGCAGTTAGCCCAGTTGGCGGGGGGCGGGGGAGGCTTGGTGTAACAACTCCATTCTCCACTAGATGGAGCTGGGATGGATGGTTGTGGCACGAGTGTAGGTTGTATGCACATGTGCGGGAGGGGTAAAAATGGTGTCACCCAGCTACCCAGTCTCTAGTATCAGAACTCTGTGCTCTCTGGGACCAGAAAGCAAGCACCCCTCCTTTACCTCTGGCTTCTGTCCACTCCCCGCTTCTACCCTGTCCCTGACCAAGCTATCAGTCTGCCAGGTGGCACCTCCCTCCCAAGTGTTATCTTAGATGGGGCTGTGTTTCCAAACCCATCATTTCTGAGGGCCCTATAGCTTTGACCCACTCAGACCCCCTAGGAGAGGGTCTTGCCAACCAATGTCTGGTGCTGGCCTTCCCCCAAGAACATTCATAAGATCGTGCTGATGCAGATGCCCAGAGACTGCAGCCGGGTGCCAGTCTGTCCCAGAAAAAGTTCACATGATCATTTAGCAGCAGCGTTTCATGGATTGTGGTAAATCAAAACACACATCTGGCACCAGCCTTCATCCTAAAAATCCTTGTACTTCCACCAGCAAATGTGGCTGTTTTCTGGGGTCCACTGGGACCTTTGTGGTAGAGGCCGCACAGCCTCTACCAAATGTCCTCCCAGCAGGGGAACCACCTCTTTCCATGTGGCCTGAGGACCTCTCGGACATTCCGCTCTGCTCCTGGGGATTCCCCCTTCCCACCAGAGCTCTCCAGGTATTGAGCTATGGAGTTTCAGCCTCTGTGCTCCCCTGTTTATAGAGTCTTAATGGAATTTAAACCCTGGCCTTTCTCCTTTCTCCCTTTTTTTTTCAGTCCTTGCAGCTGTTTCCACTCTGTCTCTTTCTCTCCAGCTGCTTTCATGGTGGGGAGAGGGGAGGAGGAGTGCTTTTCCTGTACTCATCCTCTCTCCACAAGAAAAATCATCTCCCTACTCTCCACAGCTTCTTTCTCCCCCGGTTCTCCTCTCTGTGACCTGCTGAGTTCTGTGGTTCTAGATGTGCAGGTTGCTGTCTTAATCCTCAAATAAGTTTTCTAGGTATTCACGATGGTTTTGTGTTGATCTAGCTGCATTTCAAGGATGAGAGGGCAAAACAACCAACAACAACAACAACAAAACTTCCATGCTGCCCCACCATCTTGGCCCCTCCCTTCCTGAAGAAGGATCTTAATGAACATTCACTAGGTATTTAGTCTTCCAAATTGAGGATATAACATGGGTAAGAAGGGGACTATTAGAAGGAGATTATTTAGAAAGCTGTGGGTATTTTTATTTCTATCTATTTCTCCCCTTACTCCTCACTATACACATGTTCATTTTCCTACCTCCTTCCTACAGGGTAATTTTCTTTTACTTTAAATGTAGGAAAGGGGGCTTTAATTGGTACCCTTACAGAACTTGATGTTTATGTCCTGGAGTTTACAGAATGCATTAGATGAGTGTCTAATTCATAACGGTGAGCTGCTGTCTGTGAAGCAAAAATCACTCAATGACTTGAGATTAGCAATGGCAACACATTCAGTTTCTACTGTGATCAACTAGACAACACCAAAGGTCTCCCCTTATTATGCCATGGATCCACTTTTTAGTATAGTGACTCTACTTGCCTTGTCTTTGGTGACTAAATACTGTCCTTCATACCTGCCATGTAATCATCTTCATTGTATTTGGGGAGGTCAGTTTGATGATAGCAATTCCTACAGTAAGTCCAGGTCTATAGTGTGTAGCCAGTACTGAGCTCTTCAAGATGCCCTTGCTCCCCCTGCAGTGCTTTTCTCATCATCTTGGTGTAAAGAGTGTCTCCCGGGCCCTCTGGGTGGACATGGTGTGCTGTGTCATGGTGATTGGTGATAAGGTAGGTGTTCCTAATGTAGCATTTCCAGTATCCCTATATGTTCTCTTATATTGTACCGAAGGTGTCCTGGTATTTCAAGTTCATTTGGTATAGGCCATATTTGGTTCTAGGTTTCAGGCAATAAACCAAACTTCTCTAGACATGGCCAACTACCTAAGACAATACATTCAATACAAATCTTTATAAGATTCTTCATCCAAGGAGAGAATCACTTCAGTCAGGAGAGGAAAGGTTTCTTCTACCGGCAAATGAAGCTCAGCAGAATTTAGGCGTTTGATGTCTCCAGTTACACTGAAGTAAGCATAGCTGTGCCAATTCCATTTTCAGGGTTTAATTTCTTCTCAATAACTGGTCTAACTTTAATATTACATAACCCAAACTTTTTAATTTAATTTTCATTGTAATACAGCCATCTTCAGAAATAGACTTTTGGTTAGTTTTATAGAAGCTTTGGCCCTGTCACTACAGAGGAGATGTTTCTTTGGGGCAGCCATGGAAGCATTTGGTCCCTTATCCAGATCTTAGGCTGGTAATTTCTAGCCCTGCATGAACCTTTCTTTTCCTAGATTCTTTAATGCACTTTGAAGAAAGCACTCATCTTAATAAAGCATGTTCCTTATTTTCACTATAATCTTCTATATCATTAACAACTTAGTTTCACCATGCTTTGTCTTCTGTACATCCTTTACTACAGATGTTTACAGGTAATAATTAAATACCTGATTTACCTGTGCTTTCCTTGGACTATGTGTATTCCCTTCACCAAAAAAAAAAAAAAAATAGAAACATCGATGTCTTTAGTCTTATTAGGTATGAGGCCCATTCCAGATATTTTAGTGTCAATTCTGAAAACTTATTCCTAAGGTTCTGTTCCTCTGGAATATTACTGTCCAATAGAAATATAAGGGGAACCACAAATGCAAGCTACTTCTGCACTGTTAAAATATTTACTAGGTGCATTAAAAATATTTTTTAAAATTAATTTTATTTTTAAATCAAAATATCTAAATGTTATTTCAACATGTAGTCAAGGTAAGAATTATTACTAAAATATTTTTATAATTTTTTTCTTACTACCTTTGAAATCTTGTGTGTATTTTATAGATAGAGAACGTCTCAATTCCAACTAATTACGTTTCAAGTTGCTCAACAGCCACATGTGGCTGGTCGCTACTCTTTAGGACTCTTCTTTATTAAAGAAGCCGACCAACATAAGTGATACAGAGTAAGGGATTTTATATAAGGACTAGAAGTTACTCAATTATGGAAATGGAAAGAGGCCTCCTTGCAATGCTCTTTCTCTGCATCTGATATTGAGAGCGAAGCTGTTTGCAAATGGCCATGAGGTGTCAGTCAGACCAGCAGCAGAAAGGACAGCTGGGTATATACAATACCCAGGATAAGGACTCACTAGGATGAACTGGCACCAACATCATTCTTTTGTTGTCTCCAATTACTGCAGGGGAAGTATGGAAGAGCAGCTGCTGCCCTTTACCATAGACCTGTACCCTCAGCAGTCCTGGGAAAGTAAGAAGCAGGAAGGCCCCCCGGTCATCAAAGTGAGACTTCAGATAGGTGAGTAAGGGTGTGACCTGCCTCAAGGCATGGTATTCTACACTAATCTTCTTTGCATAAAAGATGTGGCTGCTGCTTCACCTCCCCCTTCCAAATTCAGGCAAATTTCTTTTGTAGCTGGTACGAATCTAGAGCCATACAGTACAGGGAGCTTTAAATGCCATTTCCAGCCCAACTAAGGTGACTCAGTAAGAAGCCACGACAATGATGTTACATTCAAAAGGGTAAAAAGATGAGCAAATTGAGAAACAAAACTTACATGAAATATCATGGGAAAAATGAATATCCATAATTAGTAAAGGACTCTCACCAGTCACTTAGAAAACAGTAGTAACCACCAATGAGTAAATTGAACATTGAACATTCTCAAAAGGTGAAAATAAGCTATAAAGGGTGGCAAAAGTACAGCCTCATTTCTCATAAAAAATAATGTAAATAAAAATATATAACTGGCAATTTGGTATTTTTTATAGTTAGAGTTCTGAGAACATGCTATCATACATTGCTGGGTAGCATAAAAATCATTGTCAAACCGATGAAGTGTAATTTTGTAAAATGTCTCAGAGCCTTAAAATGTTTTCACTCTTGAGGTGCCTGGGTGGCTCAGTCAGTTGAGTGTTGGACTCGAGCTTAGCTCAGGTCTTGATTTCAGGGTACTGAGTTCAAGCCCTACATCGGGCTCCACCCTGGGGTAGAGACTACTAAAAAAAAAAAAGTTTCTACTCTTTACTGTAGCGATTCCACTCATTTTATATTCATATTTTGAAATGGGTTAAGTTTTATAAATATCCAAAATAAGAAAATAACAATCATATAAAATACTCTTAGAAAGTATAAACATGATGAAAGCCAGATTCGTTACTGTGTATAAAGTGACAGTATGATCCCAACGATTAAAATCCACATTATAATGAAATATTTCCCCAATTAGAAAAAAAAATTTTTTAAAGGAAATATTTTAAGATGTTAACAGATATTGTAGATTATTTTTAATTGTTATATTTTCCTCTCTCTCTCTTTTTTTTTTTTTTTTTTACCGTTTTTGCAATTTGGTGTTCACTAAATTCTAAAACCTAATCAATATCGTTAAAGTGTTCAATTTAATGGCACTGTTTTTGCAACTGTTTGGTATACATCATATATTACACATATTTTGAATAATGGATCATAGTTAATGGTTTAGTGGGTACTATAAATAAGTTTTCTTAAAATCTTTTGGCCAATTTAAGCTTCTCCCAGCATTTTATGGGCATTCTCTACATTCTTGCTATTGTCATTTTAGCCTGTTAGTCATTTTTATGGATATGTAGTGATAGGTCACAGGTGTTAATTTGCACCTCTTTGAGAAGTAATTTTTGTATGCATCTTGGCAACTTGCATGTCCTCTTTTGTGAAGTGTTTTTGTTTACCTTTATGGTTATTTGTCTTTTCTTATTGGAGGTGTTCTTTACTCCTGGGATGCTAGTCCTACCTCATGTTTATGTATTGCAAACAAGTTTCTCCACTCTATTCCTTACATTTGCATTTTCTATTTTTTTTTTTAATGGCAATGAGATTTTAATTTTAATGCAGTTCAACTTACTAAGCTTTTCCTTTAGGGTTAGTGCTTTTCACTGTTAGTGTCCTATATAAGAAAACCTTCGCATACTCCAAGGTCATGAAGATGTTTTTGTATGTTATCTCCCCAAAATTTTATGGTTTGACCTTTCACATTTAAGTCTATGATCCATCTCACTTGATTTTTTATGTATCATGTGGGGTAGAATTTAATTTTTATGTTTTTTTTTCCTAAACGGAAATCTTGATTAAGCCTCATTTATCTTGCAGACTCTTTCATGGCAATAGTAATTTGGCTTTAACTTAGATTACTGTATATGTGTGGATCTAAATCTAGATACTTTGTTCTATTTCACTTCTGTCTTCTGTTGTACATATATATCACTTTGTTTTGAATACTATAGCCTTATAATTGGGTTTACATCTAGTAGTATACATCTTTCAACCAAGTTCAATTCTTTTTTTCATATATAATTGACATATAACATATCAGTTTTAAGTGTATAATGTAGCGATATGATACATGTATCAAATGATCAACATAATAAGTCAAAATAATACCATTACCATACAGTTGCAACTTTTTCTTGTGATGAGAACTTTTATGGTGTAGTCTTAGCAACTTTCAAATATATAATACATTATTATTAGTTATAGTTACCAGGCTGTATGTTATATTTATTTTATGACCTGCAGTTTATATCTGTGGAACAGCTTCACCTATTTTGTTCATCGTCCACCCCCACCACCTGCCCCTGACGACCACTCAACTGTTCTCTATATCTATGAGTTGCTGTGTTGTGGTGTTGTGATTATTCTTAGGTTTCACATATAAGTGAAATGGTACAGTTTTGTTTTCCTCTATATGACTTATTTCACTTAGCATAGTGCCCTCCCCATTGTCTACCCATGATGTCACAAATGGCACAATCACATTGATTTTTTGTGGCTGAATAATATTCCTGTGTGTGTGTGTGTGAGTGTGTGTGTGTGTGTGTGTGTGTGTGTGTGTGCGCGTGTGCTACTTTTTTTTGTATCCATTCATCTATCAGTGGACACTTAGGCTGTTTTCATGTCTTGGCTAATATAAGGAATGCTGCAATGAGCTTAGGGGTACATATATCTTTTTGACTTAGTGTTTTTGTTTCCTTTGGTTAAATACCCAAAAGTGAAACTGCTGGATTCTACAGTAGTTCTATTTCTAATTTTTTTGAAGAATCCCTGTGCTGTTTTCCACAATGTCTGTACCACTTTCCGACCAACAGTACAAGGGTTTCCTTTTCTCCACAACCTTTCCAATACTTGTTTCTTCTTGTCTTTTTTATAATATCCATTCTAACAGGTGTGAGATCATATTTCATAGAATTGATTTCATTTTACTGATGATTAGGGAGTACATTTTCATGGGTCTATTGGCCATCTTTATACCTTCTTTGAAAAAATATGTAGTCAGACCATCTGCTCATCTTTTAATCAGATTGTTTTTGCTATTGAGTTGTAGGAGTTCTTCATATATTTTGGGTATTAACCTCTGATTGCATACAGAATTTGCAAGTATTTTTCCCATTTGGTCGGTTTTCTTTTCATTTCCTTGATGGTTTCCTTTGCTGTGCAGAAGCTTTTTAGTTTGAGGTAGCCCCAATTTTTAATTTTTGCTCTTACTACTTTTGTTTTTGGTGTCAAATAAAAAAAAATCACCACCAAGACCAATATCGAGGAGTTTACCACCTGTTTCCTTTTAGGAGTTGTATGACTTCAGGTCTTATATTCAAGTCTTTAATCCACTTTTAGTTTATTTTTGCGTATGATGTAAAGTAACAACCATTTCTGACATTTAACAGTTCAATCCATTAACTTCATATTAACTTTTCATGGAAATTAGAATATTTGTTCATTTTTTTCCTTTATTGATTGCTGATTCTTTTTTTACGTGTGAAACTCCTGCATAGAGATCCCTGACTTCACAGAATATGATAAGAAGTATATGTCATTTAACTTTTAGTGAGAAACTGAGAGAGGAAGGAACAATTATTTTCACTTTATAAATAAGTAGTCTAAAGACTTGTAAAATCTGAAGTAAATTGCTAATAAGAGTGAGTATATAAACAAATTGGGTGATTTTAAGTAATACAGAAAGCACACAAATATGCAGTTATGAATATAGAAGAACATTCTATTTTGACCTTCTACATCAATCTGCTCACACTCTTGCCTCTATAGTTTATCAAACATGCTATTTTACCATAGTCCAAATGTAGGGTTTATCTCACAAGATAATCCTGTTATAGACAATCTAGTTATTGAATGTCTTCAACAAAAAAACAGTTTTGTTAATAGCTTTTTGTGTCACTTTAAATCCATCTAATATCTGGAACTCCATTACATATATTTTACAAAAATCTCTCCTTCCTCAAACTGATGGTGATTATTTTGCCTAGAACTCATAGTGTTTCACATAAAACAAAACAAACAAACAAAAAAGCGAAACAAAAACTTACTCAGCTGGTAAAGTTTGTCTATTCTTTTATTTTTTTTTTCTTAAAAACAGCAAAAAAAAATAAAACAAGGATTTGAATGACCAAGGTTTTATTTATTCCGGTAGCCAATGTCTTTCTCACTTAGAAACACATAAAGACCATTTTATAACATTTCTTGAGCAATATTATCCTTTATATCAGACTTGATATGAAAAGATAGAGGTTTTCAAAGCATTTTCTATATATAAATTTAAATGTTGCTTACTGTCATCCCTCCAGGGTGTTTCCCACCTGAAATAAAAAGGTACATTCTAAGCTTTTTCATAGAAAGAAAAGACCTATGTTTAGTATCAAAGAAGAACTTAAAATTTGATCTTTCAGATAATCTGAAAGACAAACTACAGTTCCACAAGGAATACTTCCCAGAAAGGTTTACTTACTGTCAGGATAAATGGCCTATTTGAAGGAAAGGGTAATAGCAGGTGTTGAGAGTAGAAACTGTGAGCTTGATTCTGTGTCAGGGATTAAAGAAGGGTCTGCAGTTAGTATACAACAGAGACAATTAGTTCAAGTTCACATAGAGAGTAAGAAAGAGAGACACTGAAGAAAACACTCTTAATAAGTAGAGTTTCAAGAAAGTACTGTGCATGTCACTACCAATACACAATGCTGAGTCTTTTTAGAGTAAGAGCTCATGTTGCTGACATTTCCAAATGCTTCCTACTTTGTGTTCCTGAAGCACTTTGAATGTGTGTGTGTTCGCCCATTTATCTTAGGGCTTTGTTTAGGGCCAGACATGAAAGCTAATAATTTTGGTGAAACTACCTTGTTTGTCTCTATATCCTGAGCATCAGCCATGCATTATATTAGTCTAATTCTTAATATTTTTTTTTGTTTAAAGTTGTTTTTCTTTATTTTAAATAATATTTGACTTGAACATCTGAAATTTTTCCCTATTCTCCTTGAAAAGGTTAGAGATATATGGTTGGAGGCATACTGGAAAAGAAAAAGATAGGATGTTAATTAAGGCTACCCATCTGACTTTTGTCTACCTGAGTAATGGATACTTGATGAGGATGGGAGCTGAAGTGTGGAGGCAAAGGGAAAGGATTTGGAGGCTTATTAGAGAGGAGATAAAGCAGATGATAGGACAGAAGAATTTGGGGGAGAAGAGGAAATTTTAAGGGAAATTTAATTAAGTTTCTGTGATGTGATGTATAGTGTAAACTGTCTTGTCTGTTGCCCTAAGGAATCTTCAATGAAATATCTAATTTTTATTGATATATTTCAAAACTGGAATTAACTTTAGGAGCTGAATCCAAATACCAAGTCTTGTGTCAAAACAGGTGTTGGCTTAAGAACAGAAGTAATCCATAGGAAAACTGTTAGGTCAAGTTTATAAAGAAAAAGTAAAGTAGCTCTTTGGTAAGATTGACAGTTAAAAAATACACAATTATGGAAACCATTACTAAGGTTTTAATAGTAGTTAACATCTATTTAGCACCTACTATTTTTTTTTAATTTTTTTTTTCAACGTTTATTTATTTTTGGGACAGAGAGAGACAGAGCATGAATGGGGGAGGGGCAGAGAGAGAGGGACACACAGAATGGGAAACAGGCTCCAGGCTCTGAGCCATCAGCCCAGAGCCCGACGCGGGGCTCGAACTCACGGACCGCGAGATCGTGACCTGGCTGAAGTCGGACGCTTAACCGACTGCACCACCCAGGCGCCCCTAGCACCTACTATTTATTAGGCATATGCTAGTATTTCCTATGCATTATTTTATCCTTGTTGTAGGCCATTGAGGTATTTTGGTATAGTAATGCCTGCCAATAAAACATAACATTCTCTTTTGTAGTCCCTTCTAGTACTGGCTCTAGCTTTGGCAGTGCAACTCACTTGAACAGTGTGACATTAGTATAGGGGTTGGAGATGGAGGCTTGAAAAGTGCTTGGACTTTGGAGCTTGCCCTCTTGGACTGCTGCTATTATCACAAAGTGAAGAAGCCTGGTCCAATCGTCTTAAAGATGAAAGACCCTCAAGGAGAGTAAAGCCCAGCCAGCCTAGCTGAGTCCAGCCCCCGTCCAACTCACCATCTGAAAGAAGTGTCATGAGTAAGCACAGGCAATACCACTGGGATTTAATCTAGGAACTGTGAAAAACAGTAACCTCCTTTTGTTTCAAGACCCTAAGTTTTGAGGAAATGGGTGGGCCCCTTCAGAAACCTAAATCATGTAACATTTGCTTTAGAACCGGGTAGAGTAATGGCTGGGAAGGAAAAAGGACATTGTTATTGGGGGTTGAGAATGCAGTGGGGAAACCACTATTGGAAGATGGAAAGATTGATGGCTCATGTTTGTAGTAAAACAATTGGCAAGATTATCAACTGCTTTTAAGTATAAGATAGCTCTTTGGAGAAGCAGATTTCCAGGTACCATGTTAAAAATGCCAGTTGACCTTCACAGCTGCATAGTAATAACTGATACAACCCTAGAGGTAAATACCATTTTTGTCACCAATTTACAGATTAAGAAATTAGTCCTAAAGAGGCATTCTTGCTTAAGGTCACTGCGCTGCAATTTGTTATAGGGCAGATTTGGCTATATAGGCTTACTGGTATTCATCATAGAGTCTATCCATGTGAAGACTTTTTACATTATTATGAAATAGTTATATATGGTTGAAATATTATGTGAATCCTAAACCATAAAGATAGTATGCTGGCAAATTTTCTACATAATAGAAGTACAAAAAGTTCAATATTTCCCATATATTATATTATATGTGATATCCATAATGGTGTACATTACTTTGCCTAGTTCTTACAACATGTATTTTTTTAATGTTTATTTATTTTTGAGACAGAGGGAGACAAAGTGTGAGTAGGGGAGGGGCAGAGAGAGAGGGAGACACAGAATCTGAAACAGGCTCCAGGCTCTGAGCTGTCAGCACAGAGCCCGATGCAGGGCTCGAACCCACAAACCGTGAGATCATGACCTGAGCCGAAGTCAGCCGCTTAACCGACAGAGCCACCCAGGCGCCCCTTACAACATGTATTTTTAAAAAAACTATTCCTGATACAAATCAACAAAATTTACTCTTCAGTTGAGTCAACTGTTCTTAAATTTTCTCTGGTCTTTTATTCAACTAACATGGACATTGCTCAGGCTCTGTAGGTCAACTTTAGTCTGAGATATAGCAATAGCTACTTAAAAGTCTTTCTCTGCTCATGTCTTCTCCTGAAGGTTCATTATCTTTGTTGAATGCCTTTAGATGAACACCTAAAAAAATACCATTTTTAAGTCACTTTTATAGTGAGATATTTTCAATAGTTTCTCTCTGGCCAAATTTATTCTAAAACTATCTCTCTCCTTACCTGTCCTTCCTTTTCTTTTACTCTCTTTTAAGTTAGGTCTGTTTGTTTGCCCAGCTGGTCTAATCAAAGTTCTTTGGACACCTCTGTCATCTCCATATGGATGTATATCAGGTTCTCTCACCTGGAATGCTCTTCTATATCCTTTATTAAGTCTTACCAGCCATTATTATCTGCTAGCATTCACAGGAATATTGGAGATAACAATTTGGATTTTTTTTTTAGAATGCCACCTACATCCTACTGGTTGTGTCTTCCTGGGCCACTGTTTTGAGATTATTGCTATTGTCATTTCATGATGATGCACCTTCCCATGATGCTCTACAACTTGCTCAAAGCCCAAGAGAAGAAAAAAAATCATTATCTTCAGTGTTCAGTCTGTAGACAAACATGCTAAAGTATTAATTCTGAAACCATTGAGATAAAAAAATATATAGTAAGCTTGTGTGATTAAAAGGTTTGCTTCATATCTATTCTGATTTTACTGCAACAGCTCCAAAAGTACACAGCTAGATGCACATCATAGTTTTCATCTTCCAACAGTTGGATGTTTAAAGCTATGTAATCCAAACGTCCCAGACTTGTTTTTCAGTTCGGCATCGATGAAATACAGTGAAACATTATTTAAGGAATTAAATATATTGAGTGAGTATGGTTGGTTTAATGGTGAGGTAGAATTGTTAACACAACTGAAATGAGTCATAGGTGAATCTAACTCTGTGTTGTTATAAATAAAAATAACTCTACCAGAAAAAAAAATGTTTGTTCAAGATTAAATAGGGTAAATATTCATAAAATATTTTTTTTAATTTTTTTTTCAACGTTTATTTATTTTTTGGGGACAGAGAGAGACAGAGCATGAACGGGGGAGGGGCAGAGAGAGAGGGAGACACAGAACCGGAAACAGGCTCCAGGCTCTGAGCCATCAGCCCAGAGCCTGATGCGGGGCTCGAACTCACAGACCGCGAGATCGTGACCTGGCTGAAGTCGGACGCTTAACCGACTGCGCCACCCAGGCGCCCCTTTTTTTTTTTTTTTAATTTTTTTTATTCATAAAATATTTTTACGTTAAAAATAATTATTAAAACTTTGAAAACAACAGATCTGTAATGATACCTTGGTTTTTACACTCAAAATATTAACTAAAAGTTAAGTTCAAATTTTAAAGTCTAGAAACTACATCTTCCAGTTAATCTGATTGTTTGAGAGGATATCATTTTGAAGAATAAAATCATTTTTTACATACAAGACAATTTTGATAATGGATTTCTATTGTAATTGTTCATTTACTTTATATCAAAGCAGTGGTAATGAGAAAAGTCTAGTGGTAATGATAGTAATGAATTTGCCCGCTTAATTACTGTCACAGGTATAAAATGAATTAGAATTAGAAAATACATTCTTTACTATTTTTTAATGTCATTGTTAAAGACAAGAAGGTGAGGAAGGAGGGAGGGCAATGACATAATGGCCAGAAGCTCATAGGGGCAAAGACAGTTCTTTTAAAATATGTCATCACCCAATAATTGCCTCTTTTATGAACTGAATGTCTATATCCCTCCCTCCAATTCTTATGTTGAAGCCCTAACTCCAATATAGTAGTATTTTGGGATGGGGCCTTTGTGGTAAATGAGTATAGTTGAGGTCATGAGAGTGAGGTCCTCATAGTGGGATTAGTGCTCTTAGAAGAAAAGACCAGAAACGAGACAAATCTTTCTCAGCTGTGTGAGGTTACAGTGAGAATTTGGTCATCTTCAAGCCAGGAACAGGGCTCTCACCAGAAACCGAATCAGCAATCAGCTTAATCTTGGGCTTCCCACCTCTACAAGTGGAGTTTTATTATAGCAGCCCAAGCTACATAATTTATGTCATAATGATCATACTTTAAAAATGGAAATAAACCATTGGTCATCTTCTTTAGTCAAGCAATGGGACATCCTGAAATAGCACTTAAAATGCTGATAGGTAATAAACAGCTGACAGGTTTATTTAAAAAAAAAAAATCATTCCATGGAAAGGCAAGGAGTCTGCATCTTACTTTCACATTCTTGGCCCTAGCATAACATTTCTCAAAAAGATTTGAGGAACGAATGAATAAATGAATGAATGTTATTTCTGATGGTGCATATAATAACCAGCCTGAGTAAAAATGACTGCCTATTGCCTGTGAAATAATTAGCAGAATTCAAGAATTTTTTATGTTGCAAAATAATGACTGATAAATGTTTGCTTCATTACTTACCAATTTAGGAGGCTCCAAGTTGACTTAAATATACACAGATGAGTGTGTATGTGTGTGTGGCTAAATGTCAGTGGATTAGTAGAGAACTCTTTGTTACTCAAAGTCCACTTTCCCTTTTTTCTTACTTGTATCTCCCTCTGCAAAGAACTTTTAGAGAGAATAGGGGACATGCCTGACAATTACAACTTAATAAGTAGTTACAAGCGCTGACTGAAGATAGGGACACTTTTTAAATGTTAAACTTTGTGAACTATTAATATAGACACAGAAAAGTTCACATATAATAAGTGTATATCTTGATGAGTTTTAACCCAACAAACAAACCCAACATGTAACCAGCACCCATCTGAAGAAACAGTATATTATCAGAATTCCTGAGATTGCTTCATGCCCAGCCCATGTCCCTGTGGTCACTTCTAGTTCATTAGTTATGACTAGGTTTGAACTTGGAGTGAATCGTTGAATGTGTGCCCCGTTTCTTTGGCTCATAATTGTTTGTGAGCTTTGGCTATGTGTTATGCATAGCTGTATTTTCTTGACTTTCATTGCTACATAATATTGCATTGGACTAAAAAAAAAACTTATATCTGTATCTATATCTGTATCTATATCTATCATCTCTCTATATATATAGAGAGAGAGAGAGATGGCACAATTTATCCATTCTAGTGTTAATGAACACTTACATTGTTTTTATTTTACCCATATTAAAAAGCTTTATACATGTGCCATATTTTGTGTATATGTATTTTGCATACATATTTTATGGGCATTGTTTGGTTTTGATGATTGACTGCTCATGTTCTTTTACGTTTCTTTTGGATAAGGTATACCTGTATATCTTTGGGAGAGAAGTTGTTGGTTCATAAAGCATATGTATAATCACCTTTAGTAAGATTAATCAAATGTTCCCAAAGTGATTGGCTACCAGCAAAACAGGAAGGTTTGGATAAAAGCAGAAGTTGGGCATTTTACGTAAACTCTAATTTCAATCTTTATATGTTCCCAACCACAATCCTGTTCTTCCCTCTCAGTCCTAAGTTGGAAAAGTGCAAATGGGTAGATGTGCATCAAGGGTGGATACTTTACACTTGATTAAATGCTGAAAACTGTTTCATAGAAATATATCTCTATTTATATATCAAGTTCTATTTGTATACTTTATATTTCCAAATTATTCCACTGTTTACTAATTTTAATAATTTGATTAAAACAGATCTAATGAATTATTCACGACAGTAACAAAATGGTTATCTCAATTCTATTTGTTTCTTTTCTATGAAATATCACATATACACCTTTATCTGGAGCCTGAGCACTCATCAAGTAAATAAGAGTCATTTTTAGTGTTCTGCTGAAAACCTCCATAGGAGGAAAAAAAATACATATTCATAAACAAACAAAATTAGAAGTCAGTGTTCTGAAAAAGGAGTGCTTGAAAAACACCATGATTTTAAGCTTTACAGAACATATCATTGTACTCAGTGTAGGAGGTGAAGACAAGAGGCAATTTATTCTGCAGCTGGTTTCGAAATAAACACAGCAAAGAAAGATAAGGAGTGAAAAAGGGATAAATCCGCCGGTAGCAAACTTGATGGACAGACAGGCTGCCATTAACAATGCTGTTGCCTTTGTAAGTACAGAGTGATGTGGAGATACCCTGGCATTTATACTGTAGACATGGTCCTTGAAGATTTTACACCTCCAATTCCTTAGAATTATCAGCTATCTCCAGCCTGTCAGTCATCCGAGCAATCTTAGATTTTTAGCTTGCAGGCCAGGCAGATTATTGACAAAGCAATCCAGGGTGATATAACACACCCTGACAAACACCAGTGAGGGGATTGTGTTTACCACTTTCACTGCACCAATTCGGCTAAATTAATTCTTAACACTGAAAGTAAACTTTCTCTTGATAACCATTCACTCCCTACCGGTGTTGTTTTGCTACACAGCACTAGCTCCAGTGGAAGTGTAATAGTGCCTTGATGCAAGTAATTTAATCTGGTGAGAACTAATAGAAGCAAAGAAGGTATCTGTCTCCACAGCGAGAGAGAGGCTAATGAGGGCATCTGTAAATAACAAACTCTGTGTTAGAATTCAGTTAAGGATTTGACTTAAGTATACAAAAGTAGGAGAATTCTAAATTAGGTCTGCCACTATGTCCTTAACTCACCCCTTCATCTGTAGAAATCGAGCACACGCTACTCTTCGATTATATCTCAAGTCTAAAAAGCAAAGACAACAAAAGAATAACTATGGAACAAAGACAAAGAAATGAAGATTTAACAAAATTGATCCCAAGCAGGTTTTTTTTTTTTTAATTGTACTTTTACCCAAAGGTGGTTTGAGTGTTTGGATCATAAACTCTTAAAGCAGGGGAAAGGAGAGTTTGGAGGCAACACAAAATAAGTGTCGAAGGCAAGACATTGGCACACCCTTAATTTTAGCCATTGTTTCGGGCACCGCTAGCATTCAGAGCTAATTTTTTGGACCATACTGATTTTCAAAAGTATGTTACACGTTAAAGCATTTACGGAACTTAAGTGCCATGTGTAATTGCTGTGTTGCAATCATTTCTCTAGCCTCATACCTTGAATTTTTAAAGCTAATTCAATAGCATTAGACTAAAACTCACATGTTTTTCATGGAGAATTTTAATGCTGTCATAATTATATGAAAATATTATGCCTTTCAAAAGCTTTTGAAATATCTTAGGATGTGTATTTATTTACAGAATTGTCTAAATTTGATGAACTTAACATGAATGTTGGCTTTCTTCTAAACTAGAAGTTGAGTATAACTTCTAAAATGGAGAATTTTTATAAAATACATGAATATATTTGCTTAAATATATTCATATGTTATACACAATTCCCAACACAATGCATAATTAAGTTTTACAGTCAGCTAAAAACTCAAAATAGTTAAAAATATGAAAGTCAGAGAAATCAAGTGACTTAGTAAAATTTCATCAGATTAGATCCATCTCATCCTCTTTGCATTTTTTGCAACATGAAGGAATTTTGGCTGGTGTATTTATTTTAGAATCTGGTTCCTGTCTTTCCTTTCAAATCCAACCTGGACCGATGCCCCATACATTGAATAATTGCCAACACCCTGAACTTGCTGCTCTGTCGTGTAAATGCCAAGTTCATTGCCACCCCAAAGCATTTATTTCTGCTGCTGCCATCCCCCAATTTTTGTACAGTTAGGCTCTTCACAGGAGGAGCTGGAATGCCACCTTCTCCAAGCTCCCCTTACTAATACCCTAATGAATACACCATTTTTCAATTATCTTCCCTCCCCTTACCCTTCTTTATTTCCTTTGTGGCGTATATTACTACTCACATGCACACCATTTATTTATCAGTTTGCTTGTTTATTATTTATTTCCTCCACGAGAACATAAGGTCTGTGATGACTGGATCTTTGTCTTTTCGCTAGAGTAAGTATATCTACCGCTGAGTGGGTGTCAGAAGAACTCTTTGGAAAGAATGAGGGACCGATTCTGGTAATTTGAGTGGTATTACATACGGGTTAAATGGTGAAAATATTAGGATTACATATTTAACACAATTTAGTAGACTGACTAGTAGAGAGCAAGGGAGAGAAAAATAAAAATTATTATGTATTTTCTATCTTATTTAGGTAAGATAATATGTACTGCTTGTCTACCAAAATATGCTAAACTCACCTTTGGACATATACTGAAGCACCAAAGAGACATCCATATAACGATAACCTTATACAGAAAGGGATTATAACAGTGGTTCTCACAGGGGGGTGATTTTTGACCCCCAGAGGATATTTGGCAATATCTGGGGGCAGTGTTTTGGTTTACAACCAACGTTGATACTGGCTTCTTGTAGATAAAGGCTAAAGATCCTGCTAACCGTGCTGCAATGTACAGGACAGCTGTCATGTACAGGACAGCTGTACATTAATAAATATCTAGTTTTAAACGTCACTAGTGGTGATACTGAGAAACTGAGTTAGAAACGCACACAGATGTGAGTTGGCTATATGGAGATGGTTGATGAAGTGAGGGTAGATAAACTGTCCAAAAGAATGACTGCAGAAAGATTATAGGACTAATTTACATTCATCTACAACTTACTGTCAGGCATCATTCTACTCATTTTATATATATTAACTTATTTAATCCGTAAGGCAACCATATGAAAAAGAACCAATATCACCATGATTTTACAGATAAACACATTAAAGCACATAAAGTGAAGCAAACTGCTTAAAATAATAAAGCTCAAAAATGATAAAGATTCAAAACCAAGCAATTGAATTTTACAGGTCAAAATATTTTTTTTTTCAAAATTGATAGTAAAAGTGGCAGGGGGGGGAAGCAAATATAAAATAACTGGGTAGAAGCTCATAAAGAAATCTGAAATTGAAGAAACCCACAACTATTCCAAAAAGTAGCTATCCCATGGTGTCAGATGCTGAACTAAGCAAAGAGAATGTGATTGGAACTGGCACATAGTGGTTGGTGACCTTCTGGAGAACAATTTCACTCAAGGGCAGGTAGTGATACGTACACAAAACTGATGGGATGCCTGGATAGTTCAGAAGGAAAAGTATTGTTCAGTACTTTGAGAGAGTATCAGGATTGAGAGATAGATGTTAGACACTCGGGAATTTCAGTCTTGGGAAGCAGAAAATAAGATTGATTATTAAATGATTTGGAATAAAATTTGGCTTTTGAGGGTACAGAAAGATTGCAATAACCCCATGGAGAATGTACTAACAGTCAACATGAAGTACACTTTTAAATGAGAGGCAAATGTCCACATGAAATACAAAAGCGCGAGTTTGTAAAAATCCCAAATACCTGCTTTGTTTCCTTTTTCCATGAAGATGTAATTGATAGTGCTTACTTCCTGAGACTGGGCTTAGAATGTGATATGATAAAATGTATTTGGCATGAGAAAATTGGGTCCAATTTCATGTTGAAATGACTGGTTCTACAATGAGATGGATGAGAAGATGGTTTAGGGAAGTTGGCTGGATAGGTCAAGGGTCTAGGAGTTGTTATGAAAAATAAGAATGAGATTAGGGGTACTGAGCCATCAGGGATGGATAGGACTGTAGCTCAGAAAACTCAATTTTCATAATTTATCTAACCAAAAAGCAGCTAACTATGAATGATTGGTGTATGTTAGTCGAAATCACAAAACCCACTAAAAATAATAGCAGACTTTCCTCTGTGAAATTTGTGGTTAAGAAAATAGTTTAAAATTTTGATCTGGATCCTTCCTACTTAGGTGTTATTCTCTGACGAGCAGAGTTCTCATCACCTGGGAGGTATATTACTTGTTAGAAATGCAGATCTCTGGCCCCATGCCAGATCTACTGAATCAGAATCTGCTTTTAATAAGATGCCCTGTGATTCATATACATGTTAGAGTTAAATCGGCAGTTACCTGGATCACTGATTCTCCTACGGATTTTCTTCTGTTACGTTCTAAACCATGGGTCCCTCTCATGAAATAAAATATTATGTGACTTCATGTTAGTGTAGTTGAGTTGGAAATGGGGCCGTGGCTAATGCCATCCCCTCTAACTGAAATGCACTACCCTCAGAAATGTCTGGTGTTTTGCAGAAAATAATTTGCAAACCCCTGACTGATGATGTTTTAAGATCTTTTATAATGTATTCACATGAATGTTATGTATTCACTCTAGTTGCTGTGTGACACTGACCTGGCTACATGGAATGCTGAGTTTCCCTCATTCTTAACCATTAGATAGTTAATAATTGATTGGCCATTGATGAGACCACAGTTTCCCTTGTCTAATATAATAGAGCAGTTTTTTAGACTTTAAAGTTATAGGTAAGGGTGCCTGGGTGGCTCAGTTGGTTGAGCGTCTGACTCTTGACTTCACCTCAGGTCATGATCCCCGGGTGGTGGGATCGAGCCCTGCATAGGGCTCTGCGCTGAGCATGGATCCTGCTCGGCATTCTCTTTCTCTCTCCCTTTGTGCCTCTCCCCCACCTTAAATAGAAACAAAATAAGATAAAGTTATATGTAAAGTGTTTTATTTTTTTAACTCTTCTCTAGACTTCATTCACAATTAACAGTCTTTCTGAATGTTCTCTTTCTGTTCTAGATCCAATCCACAGAACCACATTGCAGTTAAATTATGATTCCCTAGTCTCCTCTGGACTAAGAAATCATGTCAGGCTTTTCTTGTTTGTCATGACCTTGACAGTCTTCAGGAATACTGACTGGCTGGGTATCCTTCAGAACTGTCACCCAATCTAGGTTTATCCAGTGTTTTTCTCAGAATAGTCTGGGGTTATAAATTTTTGGAAAGAATACTCAAAGGGTACAGATGCCTTCTTACCACGTGTCAGAGAGAAAAAGCATCCATGGGACATCACTGACAACTTAGCTTTCTTTGCTTGGCTACGATCATGTTTTTCAGGTTTCTCAACTGCAAAGTTACTATTTTTTTTTCTTGTTATTTGGAAATCAGTCACTGTGTCTCAAGGGTGGGGGATGTTAAACAGCATTTTTAGAAGGTGGACTATTGCATATATAAATTTTAATTTAGTTTCTCACAACTGTTCCACACTAGGTAGAAACTTCAGTATTTGATGGGTGACATCTTGAATGGAGGAAACTTAAATGAATCTCTGCATTCCCAGCATTGAGCAAATACCTGGAATGCAATGTGCATTTCATAAATGTCCATTTGTTAATAATGTCCAATATTTCTTTTCATAAAAAGTGAATTGTCACAGATCACATGGCCTTTATTCACAAAAGATTAATTGTCCTCAGTAAATTTAATTTTCACTGTGTGTCAGAAATTTTTATAGTCTATATTGAACATATTGACCAAATGAGTTCATTACATACTCAAAACTTGTCCAAATTAACCTATGTATTAGGTTGTAGAGTTTGGTATTTGTTGTTTTAAGACACATACAGTATAGGAACTTTGATGTGACAATGAGTTGCTATAGCAACTAAAAATTAAAACTATGTCGAATTATTACATATAAATAAATATAGATTGATATTAATTTCACCAAATAGTGCAACTCACTATATGGACTTTATATCTGAATCTGTTATCTATAACCAGATGAATGTATGTAATGATTTCTTTTCAGTAGTTTGATGCCAGTGATTTATTTTTAGGTAATAATGATAATTAACTTATGGAATGACTCAGAGGGTATGGAAGCATGTTTTAATAGTGGTAGATTTGGGAGTTGTAGAATTTTTCCTACATTGATTATATTTTGAAAAACAAAATCATAATGTGTATATATATATGTAAATATATATATATATGTATACATGTATATACACACAGCAATAATATAAACAATGACATGCTGCTTTATCCATTAGTATGAAAAATGCAAATACATACACACATATATACAAATAAGCCTTTGCACAAATAATACTGAACAAACAAGACAGCATTCTTTACTACATAGCACCATATAGGAAATCTCTTTGTATTGCAAGGTTAATCTAGGGGAAAGTTTTCTATTATTACTGATCTCTGAATAATTTTCTAGTATGATCAGCAACAGTGAAAAATGTATAAATCCCTTTAAAGCAATATGTTCTTGAATCGATTACCAAGCTCACAGAAAAAGCAAACTGGCTGTACTGTAACAATGATAATTTGTATGTTTAATTATTTATAAGGATACAACGGCCGAGTTTCTAAAAATCTTTCCATAAAAAATTCTCAATATAAATCCCTGTGATCTACAGTAATGCTACTTTATCTTCGCTTCCAGCCGTGCAGCATAAACCCTTTCATTAGTACATGCCTTCACTTAAGGGGATTGCTTTAACAAAGGGATCGAGCACATTATTATGACTTTTAGAGTTAAGAGATGACTGTGGCAAAACAATAAATACCCCATCTTATTAAGATACGTCAGTTACGGTAGTACTGAGCTATTTTATATTTGGTTGCCACACAACACATTTCAGTTGCGGCAGAAACCCAGGGATGCACTCCAGAGAAACACATAATGAGGTCAGATGGAAAATCTTGTCTTGTTTCAGATATGAATTCAATCCATCCTTTCTTTCATGTGAGACAATATTCGCAGAAGAAACTGCTGCTGACATGTTTTAACTTCACTGACACTGAAAATCTTCTCTCCTCAGTTGGCGCTTTTAGCCTCCACCTTGAAAAAAAAAATCTATGCAAAATAATATTATTCGAGATGGCCACACATTTTTTAAAAATCTGACTATGTCTATTTATTCACCTCTTGCTATAGTCACCATGCAATTGTGCCAGCTAATTTTTGCCTTAAGAAATATGAATAATGAAAATCAGTGCTCATTGAGGCCGTTTTTTTTTTTTTTTTTTTTTTTTTTTTTTTTTTTTTTTTCTCACTGTCTTCGAAGCCTAGAATCTTGTAAATTGGGCAGGAGAAGCAGAAGATAAAATAGCGGGGAAGGGGATAAAGAAAAAAAAATAATGGTTTTATATTTTCAAAACCACAGCCCTGGCATTTAGCTGTCACAAGGAGATTCTTCACTTTAAAACCATCCCCCAGATCCACACTGTGTGATTGTGTGAAGTCAGAACAATGTGTCAAGACCTAGTTCCCCATCTTTCATGTAACTATTAGAATAACACTAAAGAAATAACTTAGCATTATTTGACTTAAAATTACCACAAAAGCTTACTTAGTATTTTTACCCTGCACACTCAACTTAATATTGTGCCAATGATAAGGAAAACCAGAGAAACCTAAATCCAGGAATTTGAGTTGCCCTTAAGAAAACCAAGGAGACACCTGATGCATCCGTAGTCTTTGTTAGAAATAACAAAGCATGATATAAAAAATGTTCTAAATGGTTAAAAATATTAATGTTTCTTTGAATGTACCTCCTGTGGCTCAGAGAAGACTTTACATGAGGCTGTGGTCCTATAAAAAATGATCATAGATTTCTTATGGTACTCCTACCCCATTTAACTTTGCTGTGTCTTTCTTTCTTTCGTTCACAGGGATGTCATACAAATAATTGAAGGGTGGGGGCTCCTGGGTGGCTCAGTCAGTTGAGCATCCAACTTCAGCTCTGGTCATGATCTCACGGTTTCTGAGTTCGGGCCTACATTGGGTCTATGCTGACAGCTCAGAGCCTGGAGCCTACTTCGGATTCTGTGTCTCCCTCTCTCTCTACCCTTCCCCCACTCGCTCTCTGTCTCTCTCTGCCTCTCAAAAATAAAGAAAACTAATAAAAAAAATAATTGAAGAGTGGTAAATCAGACATGTTTCCTACATTCAGCCTTAGAGTCCTCATTCTGCCCTCAGGAGGCAGCTGCTCTAATCTGACCCTGCCCTTTTAGAATCTGTGCTTCCTCATCCGTTAAACAGAAGGAGGAATTATGTTTTCTCAAGTTCTTTCCAGGGGTGCCAGGGTAGTTCAGCCACTTGAGCGTCCATCTTTGACTAAGGCCATGATATCACAGTTCATGAATTCAAGCCCTGCCTCGGGCTTTCTGCTCTCAACACAGAGCCTGCTTTGGATCCTGTGTAACCCCCCATCTCTGCTCTTAAACCTACCTACCTCTCTCTCCCTCTCTCTCCCTCTCAAAAATAAACAGTAAAAAAAAAAAAGAAAAAGAAAATAAAGTTCTTTCTAGAATTAAACTTCTTATTTTTGAATGAGTTCTGACTCAGTGATACATCTTATTATGTGAGTAGAAAACTAAACTAGAAATCATTTGTCTGGACTCTGTTCTCTATGTGTAAGTATTGATGGTGACTAACTTAATCTCTGTATCTTTTGAGAACACACAAAACCTATTTCTATGGGGACATTTAAAGTGCCTTAAATTCCACAGAGAACATTGCAAATAATACAAATCTGTATGAGATATTTGAATTCTTCTTGTCATTCTGAACAAAATTTTGAAAATGTCAGATATCTGAAACTCATCTTGAATATTTTTGCCCAAATGACTTAGTCCTCATACATGAATCTATATGGCAGCTTTTGAACCTGTCTACCCTCATGAAACCCAGAGAGAAAATAAAAATACAGCCAAAATTGGGGTTTTGCTATTTTGTAAGAAATCAAGTTTTAAATATATATCTCACACTTTCTTCTTCTTTTTTTAAAGTTTTTATTTATTTATTTATGTATTTATTTATTTATTTTAAGAGAGACACAGTGTGAGTGGGGGAGGGGCAGAGAGAGAGAGAGAGAGAGGAGGAGAGAGAGAATCCCAAACAGGCTCCATGCCGCCAGCACGGAGCCCAATGCTGGGCTGGAAACCAAAAAGCTGTGAGAACATGACCTAAGCCGAACAGAGTCATACACTTAACCGACTGAGCCACCCAGGTGCCTTTATTTAAAAAGGAAATATAACAAAGAAAATTTATTTGTTTTGGGAGAGAGAGAACGAACAAGCAGGGGAGGGGAAGAGACAGAATCCCAAGTAGGCTCTGCACTGTCACTCCAGAGCCCCATATGGAACTGGAACTCATGAACTGGGAGATCATGATGAGCCAAAACCAAGAGTTGATGGCTCAACCACCAGAGCCACCAAGCGCCCCCTCTCAGTTTCTTCTTAATGAGGTATAAGATATGAAAATTGCCATCACATGATTTGCCATTCAGTACATGCTCAGTAAACATTGAATAAGTGAAAGTAATAAAGACCATATGTTAATAAATATACAAGTATAACAAAAGCAGATATGAAATGGTATCTCATTGTGGTTTTGATTCATATTTCCCTAATGACTAATGATGTCAAGCATCTTTTCATGTGATAATTGGCCACTTGTATATATATTTTTGAAGAAATATCTATGAAAGTCTTTTGCTCATTTTTAATTGAGTTATTTTATTTTTGTTACTGAGTTGTAGGAAGTTTTAAAATATATTTTGGGCATTAATCCTTATTAGATATCTAACTTTTGATAATTTTATCCCATTCTGCAGGTTGCTTTTTCATTTGCTTCATAATGTTTTTTGATGAACAGTGTTTAATTATGGTGGAGTCCAGTTTTTCTATTTCTTGTTTGTTGCTCATGCTTTTGGTGTCATATCTAAGAATCAGTTGCCAAATCAAAGGACATGAAGATTTGCTCATAAGACTTTTTTCTAAGAGTTTTATAGTTTTAGACCTTATGTTAGGCCATTTGTCGATATTGAGTTAATTTTTGCATATGCGATTAAGTAGGAGTCCAGCTTTTTTTTTTTTTTTTTTTTTTTGACGTATTAAAATCCAGCTCTCTAGCTGTTGGAACACCATTTGTTAAAGGTGCTGTTCTCTACTTTTTGAATGGACTTGGTATCTTTGCCAAAATCACCTGGCCATAGATACATTGGTTTATTTAATGAACTCCAACTCCTCTTCTGCTGGTCTATATATCTCTCCTTATGACAGTTCCACAATGTTTTGATTGCTGTAGCTTTGTAGTAAGTTTTGAAATTAAAAAGAATGAGTCCTCTAACTTTGTTCTTCTTTTTCAAGAATGTTTTGACTATTCAGGGTACTTTGAAACTGCACATGATTTTGAGGGTCAGATTTTCTATTTCTGCAAAAAGGACTATTGGAATTTTTATGAGTTGTGTTGAATGTGTAGATTACATTGAGTTGTATCAACATCTTAACATTATTATCCAGGATTTCTGAATATGTGATGTTTTTCCATTTACTTGGGCTACTTTATTTTTTTTTCCACTAATACTTTGTAGGTTTCAGTATCAAGAATTTCACCTTCTTGGTAAACTTAATTCTTAGGTATTTATTCTTTTGTATGCTATTTAAGTAAGATTGATTTTTAATTTTTCTTCTGGACTGTTAATTGTTAGTGATTGCAACCAAGTTTTGTGTGTCAATCTTATAATCTGTAACTTTGATAAATTCACTTATTAATTTTAGTAGCTTCTTATGGATTCTTTGTTTTGTTTTTTCTTTTATGTAGGATCTTTTCATCTGTGAATAGAGATAGATTTACTTTTTTCTTTGCAATTTGGATACCTTTTGTTTCCTTTTCTTGACTAACAGTTCTAGCTATAACTCCCAGGAATACATGTAATAGGAGTGGTGAAAACAGGTGTCCTGTCTTGTTCCTGATCCTCTTAGAAAGATTTCAGTCTTTCACCACTGAGTGTATTGTTACATGTGGGTTTTTCATAAATGGGTTTATCATATGAAGAAAATTCCCTCCAATTCCTAGTCTCTTCTTCCTTTAGTCATGAAAGGGTGTTGGATTTTGTCACATGCCTTTTCTGCATCCTTTGTTATAATCATAATTTTTCCCTCATTCTATAAAAGTAGTGTATTGATTGATTTTCTTATGTTGAACTACCTTTTCATTCCTTGGATAATTTCATTCAGTCATGATGTGTGACTCCTTTTATATGCTTTTGGAATTGGTTTGTTTTGTGGAGAAGTTTTACATTTATATTCATAAAGGTTATTCCGTGAATTTATTTTTGTGTGATATTTTTATCTGGCTCTGGTTTCAAGGAAATGTGGGCCTCATAGATTAAATTAGGAAGTGTTCTCTCTTCTATTGTTGGAAGAACGTGAGAAGGATTGGTATCAATTCTTCCTTAAATGTTTGATAGAATGCACCACTGAAGTCATCTGATCCCGGACTTTTTTTCATGCGAGGTTTTTGCATACTGATATAATCTCTTGTTACAGGTCTGTTTAGATGTTCTATTTTTTCTTGAATCACTTTAGGTAGCTTGTGTGTTTCTGGAATTGGTTTATTTCGTCTTGATTACCTAATTTGTTGGCATATAATTATTCATAATAGTCTCTAACCTTTGATGTTTTTGTAAAGTTGATAATAATGTCCTTACTTTCATTTCTGACTTTAGTTATGTTCATCTTCTCTCTTTTTTTCTTGTCAGTCTAGATAAATTTTGTGTTTTTTTAAATCTTTTCAAAGGAACATCATTTGGTTTTATTGAATTTGTTTCCTATTGTTTTTCTATTCCCTAATTCATTTGTCTTTAGTCTTTATTATTTTCTTCTTTCTGCTAGGTTTGGGTTTAGTTTTCTAAAACCTCAATATTTATGTTATTGTTAACGTTAGGCTATTGACTTGAGCTCTTTTTTCTTTTCTTTCTTTATTTTTAATTAATTTATTTAAATTCAAGTTAGTTAACATACAGTGTGGTATTGGTTTCAGGAGTAGAATTTAGTGATTCATCACTTACTTGCAACACCCAGTGATCATCCCAACATGTGTCATCCCTAAAGCCCATCACCCATTTAGCCCATCTCCTGTCTAGCAACTTTCCATCTATCCACTTCCTGTCTAATTACCCTGTTTGTTCTCTGTATTTAAGAGTCTATTATGGTTTGCCTCTTTTCTTTTTTCTTTTCTTCTTTTAGAATGTGGATGTTGACAACCATATATTTCCCTAAGTGATACTTTGCTGGATTTTCTAAGTTTTGATACATTGTATTGTTATTTTCATTAGTCTTAAAGTATGTTATGATTTCTCTTATGGTTTCTTCTTTGATCCATTTGTTCTTAAGGAGGGTGTCGTTTAGTTTCTGTATGTTTGTTGACTTTCCAGTTTTCCTTCTGTTATCATTTGTAGCTCATTCCATTGTGGTGAAAGAAAATATTTCATATGAGTTTAATCTTTTTAATGATTTTATTTTTAAGTAATCTCTATACCCAACATGGGACCTGAACGTAAAATTCTGAGATCAAAAGTCACACACTCTACTGGCTGAGCCAGCCAGGTGCCCTGAGTTTAATCTTTTTAAATTTAACGTTTGTTTTGTTGTCTAACATGTTCATTCCTAAGGAGTGCTCCATGTGTACTCTATAATGATGTTATTCCACTCTTATTGATTGTGGTGTTATTGTGTGTGTGTGTGTGTGTGTGTGTGTGTGTGTGTGTGTGTGTGTATCTGCTAAGTCTAGTTGTCTTATAATGTTGTTCATGTCCTATGTTTCCATATTAAGGTGTTACCTAGGTGTTCTATCCTTTATTAAGGTGATGTATTGAAATCTCCAACCATTAGTGTAGAACTATTTATTTCTCTCTTCAGTTCAGTCAGTATTTACTGCATGTACTGGGGGCTCTGTTTTTTCTAAATTGGATTTTTAAAAATCCATTCTGCCAACTAGTGCTTTTTGATTTCAAAGTTTAATACATTCATATTTAATGTAATTACTGATAAGGAAGGACATTCCATTGAAATTTTGTTATTTTTTCCCATAATATCCTGTACCTGTGTTGTTTCTCATTTCCTCCATTACTGCTTTACTTTGTGTTTAGTTGATTTGTCTGGTGAACACACACTGGAATTACTGAAGAATAGGCTTAGGTAATAAGGAAATCAAATCTAAAAGGAAAGAGTGAGCTGAGAGAAATAGTTATAGGAGAAAAATGCTAAGCCTATGGAAAAAAATAAACAGTAACTCTATTATAATCAGAATGACAATAATAAATAATATGGAGGATATTTTAAAGGATAATAGAACTTAAAACACTATAAAATAACAACCTGGATAATAGGTTTAAGTTGATTAGTGCAAAAATATTTTATTTCGATTGTTTCAGATTAAGATAAAGATACAAGATTAATTTGACTTAAAAATAATTAATATGAAAAAAATAGAACATATAAATTCTGTCTAGTAGAAGGGAAGAAAGGCAATTAAATTAAAAACTTAATAAAACCAGCTGAAGTCAGGAAAGAATCACAAAAATACAAAAACAAATAAGAAAATAAGTTGGTATATGAAGATCAAAATATGCTTGAAAAATAAATATGTAAGAAGATAAATAAAAAATTACAATTGTATATGTCAATTATACCTCAATAAAGCTAAATTAGTTTTTAAAAAAGTATACCTAATGTTACCTAGATCATGGTTTATTAACTTTTGCAGCAAAACCAACAACAAAGAAACAAAAAACACCTTCAAAACAAATACATGTATGTATGTATGTATGTATAGATAATATATAATTTAAATTATATGGCTAATATTTTTTTTATTAAAAATAAGTATTTAGGGACACTGAGTGGTTCAGTTGGTTGACCATCCAGCTCCTGTTTTCAGCTCAGGTCATGATCTCACAGTTGGTGAGATTGACACCCAAGTACAGCTCTGTGTTGACAGTGCACAGCCTGCTTAGAATTCGCTCTCTCCTTCATTCTCTGCCCCTCCCCTGCTCCTTCTCTGTCTCTCTCCCTCTCAAAATAAATAAACGTTAAAAAGACATTTTTATAATTAACATAGATTAAATATTTCAGTTAAAAACAAATTGTCAGATGAAGTAGAAAATAGAACTATATATTCATTTACCATCACTGCTACAATAACCACAAGTTAAGTGCCTTAAAACAATACAGTTCTGTTATATTAACAGTTCTATTAGTCATAAGTCCAACACAAGTCTTACTAGGCTAAAATCAAGGTATCTGAAGTCTATGGTAATTGTTTTCTATAGACTCTAGGAGATTTTACTGCCTTTTGTAACTTTAGAGTCTTCCTATATTTCTTGGTTCATGACCCCTCTCGCCATTTTCAAAATCACTGATGGTTAAGTCCTTTTCATGTTGCAACTCTGACCTTTTTTTCATGGATGTATCTCTCTCTGGTCATAGCCAAAAATGTTTGCCTTCTTCTAAGAAAAATGCTTGATTAAATTGGGCCACTTAAGTAATCCATAGTAATTGCCTCATTGAGGTCTATAACCTCAATCACATGTTAAGTTTTTTTTGCCATACAAGGTAACATTCACAGACTACTGAGATTAGGATGTAGATATATTTGGGGCCATCATTCTTCCCACAAAAGCCTTATACTACTTATGGGAGTGTAACTAAAATATCATGACAGAATATTTGAAAGCAAGGGGATAAAAAAGATACATTGGCCTGGCGTGCCTGGGAGGCTTAGTTGAACATTGGACTCTCAATTTTGGCTCTGGTCATCATCCCAGGGCCATGGAATCAAGTCCTCAGTTGCGCTCCATGCTTAGCATGGAGCCTGCTTAGCATGGAGCCTGCTTGGAATTATCTCTGTCTCTCCTTCTGCCCCTCTTCCTCAATAGCACTTATCTCTTTCACTCTAAAATAAAAAAATAAATAATAAGTTTTTAAAGATATATTTGCCCAATACTGACCAAAATAATAATGGTGTCACTGTAATATTATTACCTAAAATATACTTTAATCTGGGGATCCTAAGTGGCTCAGTCACTTGAGTGTCTGACTCTTGATTTCAGCTCAGGTCATAATCTCATGGTCCATGAGATAGAGACCACATCAGGCTCTGTGCTGACTACCTGGAGCCTGCTTGAGATTCTCTTTCTCCTTCTCTGCCCCTCCTCTGCTTGCACTCTTTCTCTACCTCAAAATAAACATTTTAATATATGTTAATATATATAATTTATATACACACACACTTCAATCTTAGAGCATTATTAAGGAAAATAATATCTCTATTTCACTGAGGATATAGTTTAAGTCAGTTTCATCTGCTCACCTGCTCCACCAAGCTTTTTCTGCATGAAGATAAAATCTCAAATCCAAGTCACGAGTGCCCATTTTTCAGGCCCTATGCTTTTAGTTATTACATTTCTGATCAACTTAAAGCTTTATAAAGATAGGCTTGACCTACAAATTCAGCCTGTTACATATGTTTTTTGAGATTTCATTGTTCCCCAAATATTCTGATTATCATTTACACTATAAAGCGAAGGTCTCCAAGTATAGGGACTATAGACAGTACTTACACCAAGTGGGATCAGAGCTATCTCTGATGGTACTGTGACACAAACTGAAAAATAAGGGATTTGCTTCAAAAATTCATTTTAATTTAGTGAAGTCATCTCATGAATACTAGTTAATTTCTCTGGGTGTGTATTTTCATTATGCTTTCAAGCATATTCATAATGTATATCAAATCAGCATAATCAGTATTAAAGATATAAAAAGGGGAGATTAATATTGAAACACATGGATGATATATCACCTATTATGGGAATATATGTGGTACTTATAATGGTTAAGATCATGACCTTTGTAGTCAGACAACTGTTTTGTTTTGCTTCTTTAATCTTTATTTATTTATTTTGAGAGAGAGCATGAGCAGGGGAGGGGCAGAGAGAAGGGGAGAGAGAGAACCCCAAGCAGGCTCCACACTCTCAGCACAGAGCCTTACACAGGGTTCAATCTCATGAACCGTGAAATCATGACCTGAGCTGAAATCAAGAGTCAGACCCTTAACCGACTGAGCCACCCAGGTGCCCCCCAGATAACTGCTTTTTAATCATGACTCCTCCCCTCATTGAATTGTGACCTTGTGTAAGTTACCTAACCTCTCCATCCCTCAGTTACCACATCTATAAAGTGGACTTAATTGTCATAACAACCCAGTGAGACAGATCTTATTTGTCTCATTGGGTTGTTATGACAATTAGGTAAATCAATATGTTTCAGTACTTTCATCAAAGTGGCAAATAACAACAGCCTTTTCTTGAGTATGGTATCTTCTACTGCCTGACTCTGTGCTGATTTAAGAAAGTAATATATTAAATATTTATATATAAAATTTGTCTTCGAAATGACAGAAATACCTTACAAAGATTAGAAATACTTGATTGCTACACTGTGTGGCACTGGATACAATAGAATCCAGAAATTAAGAAATTAGTTTAGGTTTTATAATTTTATAAGGAGAACAATTTATTATATGAGATCAGGACATTGCAAAAAAGAATAGGTCACTATTACAAATTTATGACACATTCCTCTGCTCTTTTAGTGTTTCTTAGGTGCTATAACTGTACCTATAAAAGGTAGAGAAAAGATGATCCTAGCAGACCTACAATCTATTAAATAAGCCACTTAGGCTTAATGTAATAGCTGAGGTACTTTTTGGTCTAAGCAGCAATTCTCGTTCTTAACTACAAGGAGAAAATTGAACCTGTAACATTTAGTCTATACTTGTAGAACAAGTACCTGGTATTCAAAAACTTGGTGAGTCATGACAGAAGACACAAGATTGTTAAAGCTGAAGAAGGATAACATAGTGGCCAGTAGATGTCTTCTAGAACACACCAAAGAACTATTTGAAATAATGTGATGGCAACATTGAGTGCTTAGAAATAATTGTCCAGATAGAAATCATTGGTATGCAGCAACCCTATCAAAGCAATATGAACAGCTACAGCATCAAATAAGCAGTTAGTAGCCACAAGAAATCCTAGTGATCCTTCAAATCAAATGACCATTCCCCTAGAATTTAATTCACTTATTAACATTATGTATTGTTATAGATAAGTACAAATTTTCTAGAATTTCTCATTGATTATTATTGCTATTACCTAACTCTGTAATTAGTGTATGTATGTATGTATACATATATATATATACATACATATATATATACATATACATACATATATATACATATATATATATATATATATATATATATATATATATATATGGAAAAGTAAACAAGCAATGTTTTTCAATGGTGTCCCATGCTTTACTTGGAAAAGTAGTCATCTGGGGTTCTGTATAATAGTGTTACCTAGAGGGACAGAATAATCCTAGCAGTAATTTCTAGGGAGTATGGAAAAGTAAACAAGCATTGCTTTTCAATGGTGTCCCATGCTTTACTTGGGGAGATATATATATATCTTGCTTTACTTGGGGAGATATATATATATATATACATATATACATATATATATATATATACATATATATATATGTATTAGTGTGTGTGTGTGTGTGTATACACACACACACACACTAATACTATACTAATATATACATGCTTAATACAGTATGAGGTTTTGGGTTAGGGAAGTCATAGAAAGCATCTAAGAGAAGTTAACATCTAAACAACTTGAAGATTGGGGAACAAGGGAATGGAAGAGGTTATCATGGTGACAATAAATGCAGATAAAGAACACATTTCTGGAACACCTAGGTGGCTCAGTTGCTTAAGCATCTGACTCCTGATTTCTGCTCAGGTCATGATCTCATGGTTTGGTTCATGAATTGGAGCCCCATAACAAGTGCACTCTCTCAGGATAAATGAATAAACATTTAAAAAACTCAGGTATATTTTGTGGAAAACTGTAAATAGATTATCATATTTGGAAGAGAAATCTTGAGGACTGAAGGATGGAGTTAGAGATGAGGTAGAAGAAAATAGGATCTTATAGTCCTGGCAAAGGAGTTTTTATTTTATCCTGTTAGTAACAGTGGGGACTGGTATGTCAAAAATAGAGTCCAAGAGAAACAAAACAGATGTAAATACAAGACATACAATTAAATTTCCTAAGTCCATAAAAGGTCTAATGCAAATAATTCTGAATGGGAAATCTAAACATGGGATAGAATGGGAAAGATTTGTTTTTAGTTACTTGCACAAATGCATCTAGTATTATAAGGAGCCTATAGTTACAGAGATAAAATGATATTCTGGGTTCAAAAGGACCCTAAATTTTTTCTAATCCCATGAAGAACAAAGCTGAAAGTGAATCATAGTTTTCAGACAACTATGTATGTATAGAGATTACCTAATGAGCATAGTAGTATAAATCTGGGCAATAAAACAGTTCTTTGTAGGGGTCTCTTTTATACTCATAAAGTATTAATCTCAAGAGTACCTTTGCTTTAGAGATTTATGTAAATGAATGTTTTATCTAGGTTTTTGAAGTTTAAGTTACAAACACTGAGTTCAGCATAAATAGCCCTATGATTGTAAATATCCGTACCTGTCAACATCTTTCAATACAAGCCATTTCTATGAAGCCTCTCTTGATTTCCCCAACTGGATGTGTTCTCTCTCACCACCCCTAAGCCCCAGAG